>NC_090440.1:1263855122-1265105122 GCF_031143425.1 Pleurodeles waltl
GGCTTTGTGCATACTTTTCAGACAGCCTGTACACAGGGAGGGTGGAGGTGTCATAGAGGTGCATCTGCATACTGAATAGTCTTCCTGAGCAGAGAGAAACGCTGTGCCCTGGCCTCACACAATAGGGTTGTTTACACCCCACTGATGTTTGAAGCCTGTGCTGAAGGAGAGAGGGGGCACTCCCAGAACCAGTTGTAACTGGCTGGAACCTACTCTCCCTACCATTGCAAAACATTTTAAGGACTTAGTATAAGTACAGGGAAATTTTCCCCACAATTTGGAGACATTTTTGGACCTTACCTAGAACTGGACACAGACTGCTGGAGGGACTCCCAAGGAACCGCCATGGACTGCTGCTGTTGTGCTGCCCTGTGACCTGCTGGTCACTAGGAGAGACTGCCATCCGCCTGCATCCCCCTTGCGCTGGCCTGCTGCTGGGCCCTACCCTCTGTGCTCCTTTTTCTTGGATTCTTCGTCTCCCAGGAACAGGGTGCTGTTTCCCCTGACCCCTGCAACCACCTGTTTCAAGCGCATGAGGAGTGCTTTTTCTTATGTTGTGTAGCATCTGAAGAGTGTTTTGCTTTGGGCCCCTAGCTCCTAGTGAGGGCTGTGGAGTCATTTCTATAGTGCTTTGGAAGTGCTTTCCTGACTCTAAAAGTCACCGCCGCATTTGGCGGCCTGTTTTCAGGGAACGTGAGTGAAACGCGCTGCACAAGACCCCTGGGGCAGAACCTGAGGAAGATAGGATCCAGCGTGCTCCTGATAGTGCCCCGGGGGCACCAACGAGAAACCTCTTTTGGATGTTCTGCGGCCCAGGGGGAAGGTGAGTTTCCTGCCGGTCGGGCAGGACAACCTGGGCGCAGCACCACTGACCAGCCGGGAACTGGCAAGGTTCACCCCGCCACCCAAGTGCTACTTTTTGCTTGGGGAGTGGCCGAGCAGGGTGGGAGCCCCAGGAGGCTAAGTACTTGCTCCCGGAGGAGCGCAAATCTTTTCTTCAGGAACTGAGTCCCGAGTGGCTTCATTGGAGGAGGACTTAGGCTCGCAGGGCCCCCGTCCCTCCATATCGTGTTACAGTTTCAGGGCGGGCTGGGTGGAAGCATCATCGGAGGCTCCCCACGCTGCTGGGCCTCATTGTTGTTCTTGGAGGGCCCCCAGTGATCGCAGGCCCCAAGAGGGGCCTGTCTTTAAAGCGGAGGGGGGGGTGCTCCCCTCCTTCACAGGAGTATTGGTGGCCTTGGCCCCCCCTTGTGAGGGCCGGTGGAGGCCTGGGGGCCCTCAGCAACCACGGGCCCCAGGATGGGCACGTCAGTAGTACAGAGGGGGTGCATGCTGTCCCCCTCTGCCTCAGAGGTTACCAGAGGCCCCCGTTTGGCACAGAGAAGCACCGGGGGCCCCTTTTTTCATCCTCTAGGCACTGGAGGTGCCCTAATCATTACCTCAGGTATTCCCTAAAAGGAACCATATACGTATCCTAAGTTCTTTCTACAGACTTGATAAATACATATATTGCCTACCTGCTTTATGATGTTTATATATGTATGTAGATGTTCCTATTATGGTCATACCATACTAATATGTTTAGTGGTGGGGATATTGCATCACATGTGTTGTGCAAATGCTTTACACATTGCCTCTGGGATAGGCCTGACTTCTCAAGCCAACCTACCAAGGGGGTGAGCAGGGGTTATCTTGGACGTGTAACTCCCTTGCCCTGACTAGAGTGGGTGGGTTCTGCCTGGCTGAGGTGCATACCCTAGCCAACCAGAAACCTCATTTCTAACAGAGTGGATGTATGCATTTGTGGATATTTGTGGGAAAAGGGTGTGTAGATGTTTGTGTGTGAAGGGGGGACGAGAATGTAGGGGGTGGGGGGCTTTGGAGGGGCGGGCAGGGGTAACTTGACAGGGGGGGGATACCCCTATCAGTGACAGGGAAGGGATTCCCTGTCACTGATAGTGCTTACTTCCATGGTTTTCGTGGTGGTAAGGAAGCTATGAAAACCATGGCGGTAGGCGGGTTAATAATCCCGCAGGCGGAACAGTGACGGCCACTGGGCTGGAGATGGATATCTCCAGTGGGCAGCTGTTACCGCCGTGGCGGTTGGAGTTGTACACTGGGAGGTTGGCTTCAGCCAACCCGCCAATGTCATAATATGGCAGTAAGTACCACCAGCCTGTTGGTAGTACTTACCGCCATATTACCGCCGACCGCCGGGTTTGTAATGACCCCCATAGTCTTTCATTACTACTGAGAACTGAGTCTTACCAAGAAACTATACACTTTGGAGAAACTCCTGAGTCTCAACACATGCTTACCAATGTAACCAGCATTTTAAAAGCTGTATAACTCAAATTGAATGCATCACCATAACATTCAAGTTGTTTGTGTATTTGAATCATATATTTCTTTTTTTTGTACTAAGTAAATGTAGATTTATGGTACACCAAACAAATATAAAATGTAAAGGCTGAAACTTTTTATGGTTGTAATTGATGGTCAGATTTCACCTCCACAACAACGTTTGAATTAAGATCAGATATTAGCCAAAGTACCAAAGAGACTAACATCATTTGGCAGCTTCTTGTCCTGAGACACCACTGACGTCTTGAAGGCATCTAGTGTTTTTATATAATTTGCACTGCTCCTTCTGAAAGTCTTTTGTCACTGCTCCTTATGCAAAGGTAACTTTAAAAAACACTTCTCTGCATTGTTGACTTTAGGTAATACATTTTTGGGAGAAAGTGGCTTGTTTGTTGACTGTAGGTTAGCTCTGATCAATCAACAGCCACATTCCCTAGCAGGGTGAAACACAAAAAATCATTAAATTAATGTATGCTTAACCTTGGGTAGCTTGGCCCTATAGGCCATCAATCTTAACTTAGAGGCAATGTGTAAAATATTCATGCAGCACACAAACAGTAATGAAATGAAAATACAACACAAGAAAAATCCCACACCAATTTAGAAAAAAGGAGTACATTTTAATACATTATTTGACACCAAAACAACAAAAATCCAATCCAATCAATGGAAGACCAGGTCAAAGTCGAAAAATATGTCAGACTGCAATGGTGCGTGGGATATGATACAACAAGTATTGGGCCTGGTAGACGCTTACTTTCAGACTTAGAAGAAATTTGGACAAAAAAGTTCCCAAAATCTAAAGTTCAGTGGATCAAGGCTGGTGGAGGCAGTGTCATATTCGGGGAGCCATTGGAGTTATGGTGAAGATTTCTACACTCAGACTTAGTCCCTTTTGTTGAAATCAAAAATCTCCTGTGGCTGAGGCAGGAGACTTTAGCTAACAGGAGTTCTGGGAGACCATTTACCTCTTTTGCGAAGGACCACTGAACAGGATTTGCTGCTGCGGAAAAGAACATAACAGAAATGGCCACAAAATTAGGCTGATTGGTGATGAACCATGTGTGGATAGGTGAGAAGGCTGTTCCAAATCATCACTCAGATTTTAGACCAGTTTTAACCAACAAAGTCTCAAGTTTTGGATTTTGGCTATCTGGGCTCTTTTAGCACCATCACCAGGGCCCATATGCTCAAAGTTTTAGCGTTACTTTTTTAAAGCTAAACCATGCAAAACTTTTTTGGGCATTCCCAAACCAACGCAAATAGGTATTTACTTTGGTTTGTGTGGCAAAGTAATGCAAAGCAAAGAAAAACGCTACTTTGCATTACTTTGCATCAAGGGAGCGTTACATAGGTGGTACATTGGTCCACCCGTGCTACCACCCATGCTTTTTGATGCTAAACCCAATTCTGAAACATCAGTAGAAAAGGGTTTAGCACCAAACATTAATGCCTTTGAAAAGCAGATGCAAAATGGAGAAATGTTTTCATTTCTCCCTGCTTTTCTGACTTTTGCATGTGTGTTGCACTCAAAGTGGGAAAAGCATTTGCATGAGGCAGAGTATTTTGTGCACGAAGGATACTCTTCCTGTACAAAACCTATGCTAGACTCTTGCACACATACCCTAACACTGTCGCTAAGGTGTGTTCTTGACGCACAGCAGCTGAAAACAGCACCAGCACTAGGGAAAGGGGTGGAGGGTGCACTTTTTATTGGAATTTGGTGCTCTCTTGCTCTCTCTTTGTTAAGCAGCACAGCAAGTTTGGGTGCTGCGCTGAGTTGCTTGTCACCCACCAGAATCGAGGCGCAAGGAGTCCAGGTGTGGGTTCAAGATGGTAGAGCCTGTTATGTCCCTGTGGCTCTGAACAGGAGCTAGCAAACCAGCCCTTGGAGTCACTCTAGTAGACCTGGGTTCAAGTGATGAAACAGGGCTAAAGCAGCAGGCCTCTGAAGGTTCAAAGCAGCCTCCAGGCATCAAAGTAGTCCTTCATATTATAGCAGGAGTCCTCGTGCATTTATTGTCCCTGAAGCAGGAAATAAGAGGTCACCTATCTGACACTCGTAGAGCACCTCGAACATTGCCAGTAAGAGTTAGGAGTACTAGAATTCTTGTGTGATTCCTCTTCCACCAGCAGGAGTTAAGATTCTTCATCCAGCTGGGCCTTCTTCTTCAAGTGGAGTCTTCCCTGGTCCAGGCATGTTCTAAGGCAGAGGTAGTGAAAATGGAATTGCAAAATATATCCTGTGCACTTCCTCTTTACTGTGCTTTAAAATTGCCAAGGGGGACCAGTTACAAGATATAGTAAACTAGCTGTCAGGTAAGATTTTTTGTGATAAGCTAGACATAAGAAAATGTATGGTGCCTCTAGGTTAGAGAGCACATTAAAAACTGACTTTATGTAATATAAGTAAGGTTCCCAGTGTTCTGTTTTTGCTGATTTGTACAGATAAATGCAGACAGAAAAATGTTTTTTTTCTGTCTGTGTTTAGTTTTAAAAGTAGAATAATACTAAAAATTATGTTTCGAATGAGTGACTTTTCAAGCTGTCTGTTGTGAATTCCAAGTCAACAGATGAGCATGTAGCTAGCATGGGGAGTTAAAAAACAGGTCAACATACCTTTCTATACAGGCATATGTTCAAATATATTTGTAGTAAATTGCTAATATGTATGTGTGTGTAGTGTTGTGCTATATTTGGCTGCTGAATTTGCTAAACCTTAGCAGAGAAAAAAGTATGAGTGCATGTCTATCAGTTAAATAAATGCCAAAATGTACCATTTTTTACTCCACTTATTCGCAAACCACATATAATAAATATGGATAAATACTAATAAGATGGCCAAAACAAAAATATCAATAAATACAGATGAAAAATAAAAATCATGAAACCCGGAGCCCTAAATATAAACTGAGTTATAAAATGTATTTTTATGCTGTGCAGGTTATTGGTAAAGCTGCTTTAAGGAACAATTTATTGACTGCTAAAATATGCATTATTATAGTAGTGGTGGTCTTGCTTACGGCAGGAAAGGAACAGTAGACTTGCCATAGTTTATTTACCCACGTGAAAAATGAGCTGCAAGGTCTTAAATATTGGGTAAGACCTTAAATGACATATATGGATTAATAATAACTTATCATTATCATTATAAAAGGATGAAAAAAGGTTTTTATTCCAAAAGTTTCTTATCTTATTGGGTAAAGGAGCAGACAGTTTGTACTGTTATGTGTGATGGAAACTAAAAGCAAGACACCTTCATTATATATGATATAAAATCCTGGTGAATATTAATGGGTAAGAAAATTGTTCTTACCAGTTAAAATATAAAGGAAGGCAATTAAGGATGTCCCTTAGGATCTTCTTATTAGATACTCATGACAACACTATACCCTAATAATATGTTAAATGTGTATGAACTTACACATTATAATGAATAATATATAAAAGAATCATGTATATGGATTCTTGATAGGTATAAATATACACCATATCAATAATCATGTCCTTTTGTTTTACTATGTGGTATATATAAAAAACGTATAGTAATAACAACATTGTAAGGCCAGCCTTATGTGTTTAGATAACCTGTTTGACAACTGTTTTTATAGAGATATATCAGTAGTGTTTCACCAATTGAGGGGGGCCTCATGCAAAGTACACAGAGGGGCCCACTTTGGACTCAGTTAGAAGCTTTCAGGCCTTGCTACTGTGGTGAGGGGGCCCCGTGGAGTTCGGAGCCCCCCACACAGCAGGGTCCTATGTTACACCACTGAGATAAACATTGTTTATTTTCTCCTAGTTCTAACTCAGTTATTGGACCTGAAGAAGATGGGATAAAGGTCAAGAAGCTACCAAAGTGCTGCATCGTCACAATAACTTTTTAAAATATTTTGATTGTATACAGTTGTTTTCTATGTTATTTTTGGACAAAATGTTTTTATGATGTATTTGGTTCAATTGACAATAAACTATATCAACCAAAAGTAGGCTAAAGATAATTTTCAGTTCTTAGCTATGTTAAAAGCCTGTTTGTGTTAGCTGCACTTATTTAATATGTATAGGTGACACTACTGGCCTCATTGTATCGCAACCGAATCTATATGTGATGAATAGCATAACTTTATGTTAGAAATGGGGTCTTTGGTTGGCAGTCAGGTTAGCCACCTGCCCAAGCAAGGACCCTCACTTTAGTCAGGGCAAAGGAGACCCCCACTCACCCCATTGGTAGCTTGGCATGAGCAGGCAAGCTTAACTCAGAAGCTATGTGTAAATTATTTGTACCAACACACATAGTAATACAGTCAAACACTACAAAATGGACACTACACCAGTTTAGAAAAATAGGTAATATTTATCTAAATCAAACAAGACCAAAACAACAAAAATCCAACATACTCAAGTTAAAATATGAATTTTCAAAAGACTGAGAATCTTACTCCATAGAAAACAATAGAATTGATGATTTTGCACAAAGTACCTGGTTTGCATAAAAAATAAAGCTGCCCGGGCGTGCGTGCATCAGAAAAGTAAGTGATGAGCTGATTCCTTCCTCGCAAGGGAGGCCGTGCTTTGTTTCTTTTCCTTTCTTCTACAGTCAGTCGGCAGTGAGTAATTTTTCTCCCTCGCAAGAGAGCAATGCATCTATTTCCGTATGGGGCACATTGGATCCGCACAGAGTCGGGATGACTTTGACGCCCGGGGACGATGTGTGGAAAATCCGGTTGCACAGTGTTAGAAAACCACGCTGCATGGGGTTTGCATCGTTACCAGCTGCCGCAAGCGGGAGTTTTGCGTTGTTTCTCCAGCCGTGATGCATCGATTTCCCAGCCGCAATGCATGTGGAACATCGTTTTCAGCCGCCAAGCTGGCGGCGTGCCATTTATCAGCTGTGTTGCAGATAGTATGTCAAAAATTTCCCCACATGACATTCTGTATGTGGATTTTCAATCCTTTTCCACCAGCTTCACATTTCAAGGGACCAGGGGCTGGATGGGACACGACTTGGCCGGGTAGGAGTCTCAGCAGAGAGTCCAGGTGCTGGCAGAGGAAGTCTTTGATGGCCCTGAGACTTCAAAACAGGAGGCAAGCTCAGCTCAAACCCTTGGAGATTCTTCACAAGCAGGAATGCACAACAGAGTACAGTCTTTGTCAGGCACGGCTGTCCTTTAGGGCTCAGGGGCCACGCCACCCCCACCTTTTGCCCCTCATGAAGAGTGTCTGTCAAGCTGAACAAAGGTCAGCCTCACAGACACTCTTCATTTTCAGCTCAGACATGAGACATGCGCGATTTGCGCAGACTCCTGGCTGCCTGAGCTGAACTTTGCTGGGCTGAGGAGGTCACAGCTCCTATGGGAGTGACCTCCTCGGCTCAGCAAAGGTGCCTCAAGGCCTTCCCCTGGGTGACAAGGAAAGCGTCACCCATTTACTTCGACCTGGGCGCTTCAGGTTTAAGCCCTGAAGCATCCAGGGCGAGTGTCAATCAGTGACACTTTGTCACATAGTGGGGTGGGGTCAGCAGTCTCACAGAACCCATCCCACTCTGTGACGAGGCTGGGACTGCTGCCTTCCCTCATTGGCGGACCTAAGGTTGGCCAGTGAGGGAAGGCAGCAGTCCCAACCCTCCTGGGATCTCGAGCCTGAAGGTAAGTATGTGTGTGTGTCATGTTTTAAAATGAATGTTTGGTGCATGCGTGCATGTTTAAATGTTCTGAGTGTTGTTAATGGATGTGTGTGCATGTGTGGTGATCTTTTAAAATGAATGTTCGGTGTGTGCGTGCATATTTGAATGTTGTGAGTGCTAAAGGATGTGCGTGCATGTGTGAAAGAATGAGTGTGTGTGTGTGATGTTTTAAAATGAATGTTTGGTGCGTGCATGCTTGTTTGAATGTTATGAGTGTTGTTAATGGATGTGCGTGCCTGTGTGTGAAAGAATGAGTGTGTGTGTATGTGTGTGTGTTTCTCACCCACCCCCTCCCTCCTAAAGCTACCAGCCACCACTGGTCTTTGTCCTCTTTCAGGCAGAAGCAGCAACTGCAGGGCATCCTAGCAAAGCACAGTCACAGGCAAAGGGGCAGTACTCCTCCAGCTCTTCAGCTCTTCTTCTTGGCAGAGGTTCTTCTTGATCCCAGAAGTAATCTGAAAATGTGCGGTTTTGGGTCCACAACACATGTCTCTTTCTGCCTTTGAAGTAGGTAAACGTCAAAGGAAAGTCTCTGTTGTTCACCAGATCCTGCCTTGCCCAGGCCAGGCCCTAGACATACACGAGGGGGTTGGAAACTGTATTGTGGGAGGGCAGGCACAGCCAATTCAGGTGTAAGTGACCACTCCTCCCTCCACTGTAGCTCAGATGGCCCTTCAGGATATGCAGGCTACTCCCCAGCTCCCTTTGTCTCACTGGAGGGAATTCACAAACATGCCAACTGTCAGTCTGACCCAGACAGGAAATATGCAAACAGGCAGAGTCACAGAATGATTTAAGAAGGAAAATGTACACTTTCTAAAAGTGGGATTTTCAAACTGACAATTTAAAAACAAACTTCACTAAAATATATATTTTAAAACTGTGAGGTCAGAGACACCAGATTGCACATTTCTATCTGCTCCCAAAGGGAATCAGCACTTTAAAGTTATTTAAAGGCAGCCCCCATGTTAACATATGAGAGAGATGGGCCTTTCAGCAGTGAAAACCGCATTTAGCAGCATTTCACTGTTAGGACATGTAAAACACATCAGTACATGCCCCAACTTTAACATACACTGCACCCTGCCCATGAAGCTACCTGGGGCCTACCTTAGGGGTGCCTTACATGTATACAAAGGAAAGGTTTGGGCCTGGCAAGTGGGTACACTTTTGCCAGGTCGATTTGGCAGGTCAACACTTCATAAAAAAGACACTGCAGTGGCAGGTCTGAGCCATGTTTACAGGGCTACTAATGTGGGTGGCACAACCAGTGCTGCAGGCCCACTAGTAGCATTTCATTTACAGGCCTAGGGCAACTCTAGTGCACTTTACTAGGGACTTACTAGTAAATCAGATATGTCAATCATGGAAAGCCAATTACACATACATTTTACATAGGACCACTTGCACTTTAGCACTGGTCGGTAGTGGTAAAGTGCCCAGACTATCAAAAACAGCAAAACAGAGTCCAGCACACAGTCAAAACATGGGAAGCAGAGGGAAAAAGACAGGGTAGACCCCGCCAAGGATTCCACGTCTAACACTTGGATTAGAAAATGTGTATTCAAAAGTAGAAAATGAGATTAAAAAAAAGAAATCACTCCATAATAAGTAAAATAACTTAAACATTTGAAAAACAAACATATATAAACTACTTAGGACTTCATGGCAAGTAACTCTGAGTGATATCTCCCCAATGTCATGGGGTTTTCCCTGGACACTACTGCGAAAGACAAATGCTTGTAGTGGACAGAAGAATACAAATAATAATCAGAAAAAAAACAGAAAAGAAACCAATGCCTAATGCAGCTGACGCTTTTACCGAAAGTTTTAAACTACAAGCACAATTTGGGTTTCAGCTTTATTTATAGGAAATATTGCATCTCATGTTCGCTAATAACATCATAGGGTGTCTGTTATGCTACACAAGTGTGTATTTCCTAAAGGTTCTAGCTTCTGTCATAATTTCCTGAAATTAACAGACATGTCTGCAGTGGAAAGTGATACATGATTCTAATTTTATAATAAACACACAGATGCTATCCTTATCATTTATCATCAGCAATCCAGATACTGCAAACACAAAGGCAACAAGCACTGGCAAAGCCACACAGTCAATGCACATTTGTGCATGCCCATGTTTGTATGCATTAGCACTTTAAAGCCAGACCTTCCGACTTTGTAATTTGGTAGTTTGTTGATAACATACAAGAATGTAAGTGGTTATGGTGGACTCTTTTATGAATACCCTGTTGATTAGTTTGTTCGTTAGAGACCTTCATTTCCTCCCCTTAGCGAGTAAGTATAGGATTGAATCTTATAAATCAATCTTCAATTTTTAATACAGCCAGGATACAATTGCTACATGGGGATTAGGTTGTCGTCGATGTGCCCTGCAAGAAGCCAATAATTTGGACATGTTTGTGATGCCCACATGGGTGAGAACTCTTGATAAAATGGTGTTGCTTCTGTGTCTCAAAATCTAAACCTTAGCTCATCTCCCTCATGCTCTGAGACAACTGACATTTCTTGCATTTATTATTGCTAGACTTATGAATTCACTAAAAAGTGCCATAGTGGATGCCTTCTGTCTATCCAGAAATGGTTGATGCATTGTTTGGAATGACATGTCCTAAAACACAGTATGACTTCAAGAATCAGCAGTCTTTCAAGACATCATCATACATGGGAAAAGTATGAATTTAATGCAGACATAACCTAGTTCATCAAAACTTGCCCTCTGTACCTGTTTTGACTATTATTTATTTTTATCGTCGATTACCCCCTCTTATTCTGTCCCTTCTGTCTTTTCTCTATATTTTATTTTATCTTTTTGTACTGTCTGATTCTGGGCTTCAAATGCTAATGTGCATAAAGTGATTTATGTTGTATTTTAATGTAATTATTACAAGCAATATTTTTTAAAAACAAGGTCGAAAACTAGGTTGATGATCAATCATAATGTTGTTCTGTGGCCCCTTGGAATTGTTTCTTCTTTTTCAAGAAACTGATATGTTTCCAGCAGCACTTGATTATCCTCACATCAATAGAGTCAGCAATTACACAAATGTTGCTTTTTAAATGTATAGATCTGCATTACCATTCATTTTTGTCTGAATCACAGTTGCAAAAGTGTCTCAGGTCCAAACAACTTTCTTCCAGTCCACATGAGCATTGTTGGATTCCAGGAAGTGATCCACCCCAGTAAGTTTGCTTTTCACCAGACCGGCTAAGCCACCATGTAAACGGAGTCCCACCTGCAGGAGAACAAAACGTATTATAAAATTGAATGCACATGCACCTAAGAAGATAGTAAAAAGGAAATTTGAGTGATTTAATTTTTTTAATATCAGATATACATTTGTGTTCTCCTCTTGCCCTTTTTGGCTTATTAAATATTAATCATTCCTTAACGGTGGCAGTCGTGGGATTACTAGTGTCCATTTTGGGGGTTTACTCTATGGTCCTTATTACAAGTTGTACAAAATACGGTAAGGTACTCACATCACCTGGTAAATACCACTATTCTGGAATGAGGTATTTACCACATACCATTATTCTGCTGGTAAATACCCCCATTATGTGTTTCAAACTTGCAAATGAGGCATAACATGCAGAATCAGTCTTTCATAGACATACTTCAGCATATTTACACTTTTCCACAAGCCTTTTCACCCTATATTAGTTTTAATCTTCCAGCATCTATCCAGGGACATTTGCAGAGGTGTGAAAATTGCCTCAAAGCTTGTAATTCCACTCCCTGTGCAAACAAGTGTTTGTACAGTGTTCGAAATTTAGTCCTGAACTTGTAATGAGGGCCAATGTAGACAATCTTTTCAAGATGCATTACACTATAATAGGTCTTGAGCAAATGATAGTTGTCCTACATACCTCGTATGACCCTTTTAAATAGGCCATTAATATGAACAAAAGTAATGGTGTTTGGGGAAAAGGGCTATTTTCTTTCAGTCACTTTCAGGAAGAAAGTTCTGCACTCATGCACACTCAGGAGCATATTTATACTTTTTGATGCAAAACTGCACTAATGCAGTTTTGCATCAAAAAGTTTAGCACCTGCTTGCGCCATTCCTGAGCGCCAGCCAGGCCCCATATTTATGGAATGGCGCAAGCCGGTGCAAAGGGTGGGCTAGTGTAAGAAAAAATAAGTTACCCGGGTGGGGGTGGATTTATGGGAGAAGGGGATTTTGCACCAAAAAATGATGTAAGGCTGGTTAGAGGCAAAAAAAGCCTGTTTTGGGGACCATCTCAAGTTTGACACAAGATTCAGTGGAAAAGTAACTCCGCTTGTATGTTTCTGAAATATTGTTGCAGAATGGGATTGTGGACTTTTATATATTAGAAAGTATATATCAGAAAGAAAATTCATCTGCCTAGCAGCTCTGTAGTTTAAACTATTTGGTTAGACTTAGTAATAACTCAAACCTTGGTTCTGCCACAGTCTCAACTGGTAAAATTCATTCATACTTTAGGAGGCAGTCAAGGTGAGAAAACTGAATGTTTGCTAGAATTTGTAGACATACATACTGTCGCCTAAATATAATTATCCGTTGTGTGTAGATTCGCTAATGACACCCGCGGTCAATATTTTTGTCACCAATAATTTGAACATGATGTTTATGTCATTCGATATTCTGACAACGATAGACCGGTAACAGACCAAAAACAATAATTGGCAATCTTAAGCGATTGGCGCTGGTTGCTACACTTTAAGGTTGCACAAGTAAACTACTTTAGCCACGTTTCTGGTCAGCAAAAAATTAAAAGCTGAACCCAGCAAAAACTCGAGCGCAGCTTGTTATCCAGTGCTTTTGTTGTAAGGTGGTGGCTCTGCAGCACTGTGCTCCATAGACCATGGATCCCAGAACGACCAGATGGCAGGGGAGTGAAAATGGTCTGCGAACACATACATGCAAGCATTTCTTTTTAAATAAGCACAATTTGTAAAAGTAGAATCTGAATAAAAACTGCCAGGGACCACTTAGTTAATATTATTTTGATAGAGCACTTCATAAATCACAAACTTTGAAGTACTGCTCCTCTTCAGTGCGCTTTAGGAGTTCTAGGTTATCAGACAGAGCTCATCTTTCCGTACAACGTAAGTGCTGCTTGAAAATATTAGTACTTATTACCTTAAACATACCGAAGTGAAACTTGTGAATGTTGCTGCTCAGCTTATTGAGTGGGTTAGGTTCCAAAGCATTAAATTGCAAATTGTCACGAAGAAATCAGCCTAAAAGAACCCATACTTACAATAAATTAGGTATGTCCCAGGAGCATTCATTCTTTCATTCCCGTTTAATATACTAAAAATGATTCACTAATAGAAATCCTAACTTGGGATCGTCATTACTACAGTTCCAGTATTGTGTTCAATCAGTGGTGATTCACTAACGACCTTCCTATGAAGTACATAGCAACAGTAAACAGAAAGCGTGACAAGTTGATGGAATATGATGTCTAGAATGAGGAAGTACTTTGTCTTTGCAAGAGAAAATAAATAAAGACAGTTATACTTCGGAACAACGCATGTTGGAACCACGCATGCCTGAACGACAAGGTCGGAACAACGACCTCGTTGTTACCACTAATGCCTTTACAACATATGCCCTAACAACGATTTTTCGTTGTAAAAGCATTCCTAATAAAGGTATTAGGGAACAGCATGCATGGTTCCAGCATGCGTCCCCCCTGGCCTCCACCCCCTCCCCTAAAAATCACTGCGTCTCCCCCACCCCCACAACCACCCCAACCCCCACCCCTAAAATGACCGCAACTCCTCACCCCGTCCCTAAAACCTAAAACCACCCTAACCCTCACCCCTAAAACCTAAAGCAACACAACCCCCACCCCACACCTAAAACCTAAACCCTGACCCCCTCCCCCGCCCCTGAACCTTAATCACCCGAGCCCCCCACCCACCGCCAAAAACTAAAAATACCCTGACTCCCCACCCCACCCCCTGCCCCTAAACCACTCTGAACCCCGCCCATCCCCCTAAAGCTAAAAATACCCCGACCTCCCTGCCCTTAAAACAGCCCCAGTCCCAGCACAACTTACCTCCTCCTTGATCGCGTCGCCCTCCTCATCTGACTTGCTTCTTCTGTGCCTTAGCCACACATGTACGTGGTTCAGCACATGCATGGTTAAGGCCCTGAACAAGGAAGTCGTCGAAAACGAAAGCGTTGTTCCGCTTTCATTTTCCACGACTTCATTGTTCAGGAGTCATTGTTCAGGATGCTTCCCAATAAAGGGAAAGGTCTGGCATGCCGAGAGACTATGTACATACCATTGTAATTGAAGCCCTTATACAGAAGTCAGTACATTACACAGTGGCGCTCGCCACTCTTTAGTTGTGGTTCCGCTGCACTTTCATTGGAAAAAAGCAGTATTAAATTTGCTTTTATTTTTTTGGCACCGAGGATGATAAGTTTCAGCATAACAAGATTCATGGAGATCCATTCATGGGAAAATAATGTAGGGGATGAAAAAAGGTATAATTTCCCATTTAAGCTGCTACGGGAACATTTGTTGAAATAAAGAGCAAAAACCTCTGAACGAATATACACCAAACTTGTCATAAACTTATAATTTGTTTCAGAAAGCATGCCTTTTATTATTTGATGTCAATCTGTCCAGTAGTTTGTCGGATATTTGCATTTCAAAAAGGTGCTGAGTGGGATTTAAAGGGTTATCTTTGTTGAAAATCATTAAAACTTGCAGTTGGTCAAATTTTGAATATTTTGCATAATGTGATTGGCTGGAAACACTTAGGGCCACAATCAGCAACTTGAAAAAGGCATCAACAGTACAGTGAGGCAGAGGGTGTTGAGTGCAGGTTCAGGTATATGCACACACCCCACTCAACCAGATCAGCATTCAGGGCCATTTTCTGGCGTTGGTCAGAATACTGCAATGGCCACAAAAGCAGAGTGTGGTGAAAGGTGTCTATCACAGGTTTAAGCTACACACCAGTCACTCAGGTCAACACTCAGGATCCCCACAGGGGATTTGAGGAAATGTGCTCCAATGGCAATAAACATAAATTGATACAGAGGGTAACCAACGCAGATCCAGGTTATGCACAAACTCCACTTGCCCACATCAGCACTCGGGGCAAAAAGCAAGTGCTTGGATAAGTGCTCAACTGCCAGAAAAATCTCATGAATATACAATGATCAATCTAACAAACCACAGAGATTTAAGTATAACACAAACAAATTGTACTCAGTCAGGTACACTCGAGGCCACTTTTTGGAAAATTGTCTCTCTAAAGGAAGAAATATGACTATCAGCCACTGGATGTTCAACAAAGAATAAAGAACACAAACAGCACCACTTACTCACCACCACTTCCTCTATACACAATCAGTAGTAATCACAGAGAATTGAAGACTCAGATGGCAAGTAAAGATTGTTATATCAGTGGTTGTTTAACACAGATAAGGCCTCCGGCACTGATTGAGAGCCCCAGTCACAGCAAAACATTAAATATGAGATAGCATGTAGTTTCCTTTCTGACTAGCAGGTGCAGTTAAGTTTTGGCTAAAGTTTACTAAAATGAGACAGGTAAATTGATTAGTAATCAGGTAGGAAGTTGCTGATTTTAAAAAGTATGCTATAAAAAATGAATAAAATGTTGTTTTATGTTCTCAGCGCAAACTATAAATATCACCTCACCTTTGTGTTGCTTATGTCATCACACACACAACAGCATTGATGGCATCACTTATCACATCACCTTTAACATTATCGCTTGACCCATAACTTGTGCCTCCCCATTAAGCTGCCTACAACACGACACCACTGAGTTCAATTCATCTAGCCATTATGCATATTTGTTTTTGTTCTTCAGGCCTCTAAAAATGTATCCCTTCCAAAGTGGTGATTTACAAGTGCTCTACCTCTGATAAGGGAAAGTAAGGTACGCCCTCTAGTCCTTTAGCTATTCACGGGTTTGGCTTTTCTGTCTAGATTCCTGGCACTTCTCCTTGGCTCAGGTCTTCATCAGTAGCACCCTGGTTGAGCTCAAGGCAGATTGCCCTCCCTGCCTGGACTCCCCAGGTCACATGGCCATCTGGTCACTTAGGCCCATATTAATACTTTCATAGCGCCTCATTTGCGCCGCTTTTTGACACAAAAGCGGCGCAAACTTACAAAATACAGTTGTATTTTGTAAGTTTGTGCCGCTTTTGCGTCAAAAAGCGGCACAAAAGTGGCGCTAAAAAAGTATAAATATGGGCCTTAGAATGTGTGTAGATGAGTCAGGGGATCCCCTTTGAAATTTTTCCTCTACAGCAGCAGTAAACAGAAGATACAGACAACCCTCTCCTACAGAATCTACCTGCAAATCCACCCCTCTTCTATCCCCAGGGGAGCGAGGAGGCTAGTGCCAATGGATCTTCAGTCACAGATCTACAGAGTATAAGTGTATATAAGTCCAAAGTCCCTGGGTTTGCACACAATGTACTGCTGAAACACACACGGTTCAAGTGCACAGCTACACAGCCAGCAAAAAAACAGTCAAGGCAAAATTGTGAGGGGTACACCACGCAAAAGATAGTAATTTTCAACAGTTACATTCTTAATTGATTTCTGTGTGATGCATTAGAATTGAACTTATTTGATAATTAATTAGCTCTGTAACCATTGCCTATGCTCACCATTCAAAGATGGTGCGTAGCAAAGGTATATGTTGTTTGTTTGGCAATGCTAGTCTGTTATTGTTGTTAGTGAATTTTGAGGAGTGTTTGTTAATTTTGTACTCACCATGAGAACGGCTTTGTCGAAACGTGTTGCGGGTTATGGCATTCCAACTACCTATAGAATAAATCTTTGCACTGCAGCCCATGAGTGTGCTTTTATTGTCTCTGACCAGTGGGATTGCAATTGTTTTAATGGGCTCGTCTCACCTGTTGTTAGCGCACCACGCCATTACAGTCCATAGAGGCTTTGACAAGACGTGGTGAGTAGGTATTGTTATATTTAATTGCATACTATTTTGCTAAATGCACAATAGTATGCATTCCATAAACACCTAAAGATCAGGTGAAGCCAAGTTTCTGGAATATTATGGGTATGTTCATGAGTATCTGCAAAACTACGTCCTTCCAAAAATGTGAGTAGGCCGCGTGCTTGTTCTGGACAGACATTAATTAGCTCTTTTGGCACTAAATACAACGAAGGGTATGCTCCGAGCCTGGATGATGCAAATGTTGAAGGCTAAAATCTTCAGAGGAGCATTAGAAATAAAAAATGATAAATTAGTATGTTTGAGTGTTACCCATTTTAGGCGCTTATATGAGGAATATATTCCAAATGAACACAGGCTGTCAGGGATCATTTAAGAGTAGAATACCGAAATAAAATATCATACTTAATTGAAAAGTGCAGCAGAACACATAGGTTTTTATACAAACAGTTATAATGTTGAAGTCCTTTATAAAAGTCTAAACATTCATATGCAGTTAAATACATGAGGCAGAGTGTTTGCGCGAATAAATGAAACAGCAAGGTACAGACTCTTCAGGCTGCTAGTCCCACATCTTGTTGGCTCAGTCACACTCTATTCCCCTGTCACTAATCTCTAAATAAGAAGCAAAACACTCAACTACATTCAGGACTTCTTTTCTGGGTGACAAGTGGGCAGACTTGTTCAGTAATATGTTTTCATTTCCAACTATTCATTGATTTCACTGGCATATACAGCAGTACATATTCTCATAGTACTTTTCATGTTTTCTGCATGCTTACATGCTGTTGACACTTCAATACACTCTTTACATTATTTTTCTACTTTCATATTTTACTGTTCCTTCTTTGTCCATAATCCAAGTCACAGCCCACTATTTGATCTTATATTTAGGCATTCTGTAATGGCTTCTTAGGAGTTCTCACATTATAATTATTCTCGTGACAATTTTTGGGAGGAGTTTAACTCTTGTCATGAGGTAAGTGGATGTCCCCACTGTGTTTTAGGAATTACGGCTGCTTTCAGGACTGACAATCCGCAGCAGTCCTGATACTGAGGGCAACCAGAAACGCAACCCTCAAGAAGCAGCACAGTTTCACTTAGAAACATACAGTACTGGAGGGCAATCGAATAAAAAGATACCTTAGATCAAGCCGAAAAGGAGACAGTTATCCCACCCTCGAAGAGACTTCACTTCTGATAAAAGACCTTCAAAGCACCTGGGAGCCCTCCCTAAAAAAAGATGTCATGTCAGGGTGACATGTGGTGTGACATCACCCTAGTGACATTCTTCTGGCCCTAACCGCGTGGCTAAGATGCTGTCACAGCAGTCACGAGCCCTGCCATGTGTCCAGGATGTTGTCACAATTGCAGCATTCTTGGGGTTTTTATAGGGTTTAGTCTGGGAGTTTCTGGGCATGTTCAGACAGTTGTACGTGCTAGTCAGCTTGTGTCTGAACATGTCCGGTCTTGTATTTTTTAGACACTCCCCATTTATTGTACTGCTTTTAGGCGGGCTGTCTGTCAAATAGGGACAACATTGATGCATCTGCATTGTGTAGCATAGACGACTGTTCCGGGGGGGTTGGAGAAACAGAGCAGTGAGTGGTGGGGGGTAGTGATGCATAGAGAGTGTTAGAAAGAGTGGTGATAGAAGAAGTGAGGGTGAGAAATGAGAGATGGGGAGAGAGAGAGAGAGGAGAAAATAAGAGAAAGAATAAAATTAAATACATATTATCCAATAAAAAAATATTTGTTTATCTGTCATATAGCCCAGGAGTGAAAAGAAGTTGTTGTTGTAGGTTGCAGTGACCTATTTTATAAGCCAGAGCCCTCTCCGGCTCCCCAAAGGATTCTTGCACATAGCTAATTAGCCACTGAGTCCGTGGTGAGACGCAGGGTTGCTCCTGTCTTTGTTAAAAGGTCTCAATGAGAGTCATGTGAAATACTCACAGAATGAACCCTCAGCCCCTATGCCTCCCCTAACGTCCCGTCTTATCATTGAGTCAGTACAAATTTGACTTATTTATGTTTTTTGTTGAAACCATCTTGACAAATTCATAAAAGTATCAAAACTGATATGAATTGGAATACAAAAATATTGGTTCAATTAAATCCTTTGTTGAAAATTGAGGAGTATGCTTAACAACTTCTAGGCAAATTCAGTGCCTCACATGTGTTGAACAACATCTAGAGAAACTCAAAAAATATCCTGAATTGCGATGAAAGTTGACCCAAACTCCACTGGGTCTTCCACTCAAAAGTAGGTACTGTCTCTCCAGCAATTCAGAAAAAAAATGATTTAATTAACTCTTTTGTTGAAAACACAAGAATATTCTTAACGTCGCTTAGGCAAATTCATAACATTGGAATGGCTTTAGAGTCATAGAAAACTGTACATAAGTAGCAATCTCTGCTAAGTATAAAGTGCATCCCTGTGGGATCGCAGCCAGAATCAATGCCTAGCTCTTTATTTTAAATCTGTCCACAGCTTGTCTTCCAGATCATGGAGAAAAGTGTGGAGATGCATCTTGGTGAGCAACTTAGTGAGAATGGTTCAGCTTTTCTACAGGTAAAAACGACTGCTTACATTTTCTACAGGATGTATACCTTCAAATGTATTGCATTGCACAGTTTCTACTTTTTTGTGGGTTGAAATGCCTGTTCTCTTTAACAAAAAAAGTTACAAACATGTTTGTGCCAGCTTAAGCACTTAGTGGTAAACAATTTTACACAGACCCCAAAGCAGATCGTCACAACGTGCAGTATAAAAACTGCCTCTGTGAAGATTCATGAGCAGCTTAAAGAGAGTTAGTTATGGGGCTGATATCAATGTGTTTTAAGAGGGCATGATGACTATCAGTAAACTAACGTGGTTTAAAAGTGAGATATTTCTTAATATGTTGAATGTGCTATAGGGAAGATTGTCTACACCGCTCTTAAGCAATGTGCAAAGGGCAAATATTTAGAAAAAAAAGCCTTGATTATACACTGTAAGTAATAAATGGAAGTGTAAAACACTGTCATTTGCACAATATTTAATTTAACTGATCCGTCGCCAGGCCCGGACTGGAGTGTTTTACAATGAACCCTGCTAATAGACGTAGCACACATGCAGTGAAGCGCAGGAATTATTTTATTCTGTGGAGGCCCGCGCTGCCCCTCGAAATGGTCTAGGGAAAGGCTTCCCCGTCTTATTATGAGGTTTCTGGCATGGAGTCCAATGTAGAAATCTGTGTTACAAATGGATAAATATTCTGGGGGAAGGCTTCCCTGATCTTAAGAGGTTGCAGGCATGGTGTTTGACCATGTTACAAACGTATAAATAATCTGTTGCTTGAACCAGGGGTTTTGATTCTAATATTCTTTGCAGGGGTCTGTAAGGGTCAGGGATCTAAAGCATCCCTATGCTTAGGCGTTTGAAAGGATTAGTGCATGTTCAAGGCCACAGTGTTAAATAGCCCTTCATGCTATATGCGTCGATAAAAGTGGCCGTTCCATCTTTTAAAGATTTTATTATATTGTAAACAGCACTTGCCTATCAATTTGTTTTTTTAATAGTTTAAGAAACTACATCATGTAATGTTTGTGAGAGCAGCTTTTTTTAGGCAAATCTGTATGCTGGTTGTGACTGTTGGGGAACTAGAATGACAACAAGCAGGAAGAGGAAGACCACACGTAAAGTGTGCTAGCAAGGGTGGCTGGAGTCTTCACAGAGAACAATGTTACATGGGATTATTATATATACACACGCGCCTCAATCAATGCCCGTGCTTACCAGGATGTGGAAAGTCGCTCACTGTCGCTGAGCTGCAGTGCCGTGGAGGTGGGGCTGGGGACAGAGCCTGCTCCTCAGAAGGCCTCCCTGGGTGAGAGGGGACAAGCGTGTAATCTCTGTAGTAAGAGCTGGGATAGTGCAGTGGGCTGAAGCAATGCAGATGAAAAACTTGGCCATGTATACGCCCTTCCCAACAGCAAGAACCACAATGATTTAAAAATGAAAGTGGTGTGCAGCTTTATTTTTGAGCAAAAGATTAAGGCCCAGATTTAAGAAATGTTTTCTTGAGCCCCTTAGTGCCCCCTTAGCCCCACCATGTGTACGCCGTATTAAACATATGGGGCACCATGGCACATGTTAGGGACAATAGTGTCATCATTGTTTGCACTATTTTTGTACATTGCAGGATAAATGCCAAAAATGTTGGTGCTAATCCCGCAAGGTTCATACTAGCCCATTAAGAATAATGGTGTGCCCCCATTCAATGCCTGCTCTCTGCAGGCATTAAAAATAGCCACTAAAGTAGTGCAGTGGAATCTTATAGATTTCACTGTGCCATTTGGGGTCCCCCTTACTGGGGAACGCCCCCCTTACATACATTATGCCTGGTGCAGGCATAATTTGGCACCAGGGGGTAACAAAGTGGTGAAATGTATGCATTGCGCCACTTTGTAAATCTGGAGTGGGGAATTTGTCATTGTTGAGCCACATTAGCGTCACAAAAAAAGGTGCTAATGTGGCACAAGGAGGTGCTAGGCCTTCCTAAATCTGGCCTGTAGGAGGCTGGCCTGGTTTGTAGTGGGTACCAAAGGTACTTACACCTTATACCAGGTCCATTTATCCCTTATTAGTGAAATGTAGTCAGTGTCTAGAAACCAGGCTGTCTAGAGGTAGCTGTAGGCAGAGCAGCCAAGGCTGAACTAGGAGACATGCAAGGCTCTTGCAATTCCACTGTAGTCACACAGTACTCACACACAAGAAAGACAATAATCAATGTTACACAAATAAAGGTACTTTATTTTAGTGTCACAATAGCAAAAATACTTTGTAGGCTATACACCCTTAGGAGGTAAGTAAATCACACAATATATACACTAGTAACCAGAAACAGGTAAGTACACAGTAGAAAAACAGTGCAAATAGTGAAAATCACAATAGGTTTCAATGGGCCTAGGGGGAACACAACCCATATACTAAAATAGTAGAATTCGAAAGTCGATTTCCCATCTAGGCAAGTGTAGTGTGTAGAGGGGCACTGGGAGTGTAAGGAAACACTAAAGGTAGGTAAAATACCCCACCACAGACCCCAGGAAAGCAGGAGTAAAACACCACAAGTTTCATAAAACCCACAAGAAGTCGTATTAAAAGATAATGCAAGGATCAGAAGAGACTGCAAGACACCAACAATGGATTCCTGGACCTGAAGACATGTGAAAGTAGGGGACCAAGTCCAAGAAGCACCGAAGAGTCCAGGGAGAACAGGTGCACCTGCTAACCTGGATGAAGGTGCAGATGCGGAACCACCGGTCAGAAGACAAAGTCAGTATTGCACCAAAGAAGACAGATGAAGGTTCCTAGTTGGTGAAGAAGATACCCCATGCTGGATGGATGAATGCAGTCTGGTTTGCATCACTTGATTCTTCCCAACAAACCTTGGTAAACACAAAGCTCATGGTTAAAGAAAAATGGTGCTGCCTGGGACCAGGAGGGACCTGGTGGCCTCTACCCAGGAGAAGCAGACAGAGGTGGCTTTCATCAACTCAGAGAGCCCTCAGAAGACCAGGCAGTGCGCACAGGAATCCCACAGCATGGGGGCAAAGGAGGTGCGAATGGAGGCCCGTACAGCATGACACAAAGGATTCCCTTGCCGCCGAAGAACCACTCAGGAAGCAGTGTGTCGCAGGATGGAGTGCTGGGGGCCTAAGCTGTGTTGTGCATGAAGACCTTCTTGGAAGGTCGCACACAAGCCTTAGCAACTGCAAGTCATTAGGTGCACGGGGGTACTGTCTTGCATGGGGAGGCAAGCTCTTACCTCCACCAAAGTTGGAAAGCTGGATGTTGGGACTGCCGGAGTCACATTAGGCCACCCCCTGTGATGCTTTATTCACTTCTGTTGTCTGGAGAGGGTACCCAAGCCACCGGTCGTCACTATGGAGAGTCTGAAGCAGGGAAGTTACTCCGTCACTCCACGGGAGATTCCTTAGGTTATTCTGGTGCAGGCTGAAGACAGGCAGTCCTCAGAGGATGCACAGCCTGCAAACTGTTGCAGTTGCTGGCGGGAGCTGAAGATACAATGTTGCAGAAGTCGTCTTACCTTCTTTTTTGCAATTTTGTAGAGTTCCTGGAGCAGTCAACGGTTGATCCCCCGGTAGAAGATGAAGTAAAGGATGCAGATGATTCATGCTGGAGTCTTGCAATTCGAATCTGAAGAAAGACTCAGAAGAGAGACCCGAAACAGCCCTGAGAGAGGGATTGGTCACCCCACCAGGTAATCACCTATCAGGGGTCTGTGACGTCACCTGCTGGCACTGGCCATTCAGATGCTCCCAGAGTGCCACACCAACTTGAAATCCAAGATGGCAAAACCCAGGGACACTCTGGAGGAGCTCTGGGCACCATCCCTAGGGTGATGGACAGGGGAGTGGTCACTCCTCTTTCCTTTGTCCAGTTTCGTGCCAGAACAGGGACAGGGACTGGGGGTCCCTGAACCGGTGAAGACTAGTTTATGCAAGGAGGGCACCATGCGTCATAACAACACATACTCGGTCTCTGCAATTGAAGGCCTTAGAGAAATCAGCTACTCTAACCACTAGACTACTTTACCAGCAAAAACCAATGCCAATACCATTGATACGCATAGAGGAAGGGTGGTTCTGAATAGGGATATAGACCTCAAAGGGTGCCCCATTCCGACCCAAAACACACACCTGTACAGTCTTTAAACAGAGGAGGCAGATCTAAAAAAAACTCAAGGTGTCTTTTACCAAAGGAGAAGAAACCCTTGGCCCCTTCTCTACAAACCGTCCCTTTAGATCCATCCTTAAAAAATACAGTTACAGCTCTACCAGGGTCTCCCAATCTTCTTTCAGGTAAATGTTGCCTGTGTGAGAGGGCAAATGTTGAGGTACTCCCCAGAGGATCACCACAACTGACTATAAATATCTCACATAGCTATTGGGACGAAGAGCTTGCTAATGTTCATCCCAACCAAGACACTTGTTCTGTAGGTATAGGGATATTCAGGGGGCTTGGTGGTGTGCCACAAACACCTTTAAAAATTGCACGTGCCCTAAGGGATGAAGGGCTTTCTAACAATCAGCCAGACACAGAAACACATTCTGTAAGTACAGTACTTTTTAGTGGGCTAGCCGGTGGACCACATCCTCCTATAAATATCACACATACCCAATGGCCCAAAGGTTTTGCTGACGATCATCCTAAACCGCTCACACCTTCTGTAGGTAGAGGGCTTCTCAGGGGTCTGAAAGTGGCGCCTTCGAGTTCTGAACCACTTGCTGTCACAGCAGCCTCTCACAGTTTGACTTCTAATGTAGACCTAGAGGGGCAACAGCCAACAGCTCCCAACCTCCGGGCTTCCGACATGTCTATGGCACAGAGCTATTAAGACAATACACCAATGAAGGGATGAGAGGAAAAATCTCTTCTTGTCCAACTTCCCAAAATCTGTCCCACTATCACAAAAGGGACAAGAAAAACCAGTACATCCCCTACCCCAGTGGGCGGGTGACTACCTGTAAGAGAAACTGCCCTCACCCACTCATTGTGGCATGCTTCATCATTGGGCTTCTGCTAACACGCTCCTAAGTAAACCCACGTTGGTGTGGAGCAGTAAGGTTGGGGAACAAAAAACACTACGCAACAACAACGGGGATCTGAACAAACAAAAGAAAATAAAAACTGTCTCAACGGTGTCCCCTTCTTCAATTTTATTAAAGGACCCCCTGGACAGGATTCAAAATAGATCCCGGGTTGTGACTTATAGGATATCACTACCTGTTCACCTACCTGCCCTTTTTTCTTCTTTTATTTGTTTAGTACATTTTATCTGTGTGTCACTTGTACTAGTTAAAATGCTCTGTAAATAATCCTTTTAACTTTTCAACATATTTCTGTCATCATTTAAAAACAATTACATTTGAGCACTTGCATAAGAATAAAGATACAGACTCTGTATTCAAATGTTTGAAACTTTTATTTGTTGACATCCAACATTACAAATAAGAGCCATTACTCTGCGTTACTCTTTTGACAAATTGCAGTATCTGTTTTAAGAACTCTTGATGTAGACATAAAGTTTTCTTTCACATATTTCATAAGAACACAATCATTGTTAACTAGTTCATTTGAACATAGATTCAGAACATTTCAAAACGTCATACCCTCTGATATTTTATACATACATAAAATATATACAATGCTCACCTCATGTGCATTGTGTTATACTCACCCCTCACAGCAGCTTTTAAAAGAAATACTTCTGATATTTGTTTTGAACAAATGCTGGGCTTGGGGAACACAGCTGAGGTGTCAAACACTGTAACCTTGTCTTTACCTAAAAACAGGGTCACCCAATGAGTTCCTCCCAGGTAGTGTGGATCTGTGTTAAAGACAAGAGTGACAGGTCTTTCGGGCTCTATTTCACCCGGTAGAGTGTTGATTGGAAAAACATCTAAAAACGTATTTATTGGCATATTTATGGAAAGAAATCCTGAATCTGAAAAGTGTCAATTCTTACAATATTTTAAAGATAGTCAAACAAAATCTGCTGGGCGTCGTTCATCTTAATGACGTTGTCGAACAGCAACACCACCATGTTCACATGTACAGCCAGGTACTGCCTAAAAGCTATTTCAGCTTATCGATTTCCATTTTTTATTAAGTTATAGTGGTCGCCGTCTTCCATGTCAGGAGTCAGATCAAACGTGAACAACGTGTGGCCTACCCCTTGTCCTTCTCTTGATTAGGCCTGGGCAGAGTTTGCAAAGTTCTGCTATGCAGCACACTATGAAGTGCTGAAAAAACTCCACTGCGGTACACGGAGTTTCATGAGCGGCGGAGTTTGGGTAAGCCATGTTGTTCGTGATGATTTTCAGTGCTTCTCCAATGCTGTAAAATCAGAGCGCCATAGGACACTAACTTCTTGCTGCCGCTCAAGTAGATTTTGTACTTGAGCGGCAGCTTCCTAAATGCAAGCAGCAACTTTCTCATCGCAAGCGATTGCGGCATACCGCAACCGCTCACATTCACAAATCTTGCTGGCCAACTTAGCGATTTCTCTCACTTGTGCTCGCCAGCTTAACTTTGGCAAGTGCAAGTGAGAGAAAGAAATTCAACTCCCCATCACCTTATGCTGTTTTTTGGAACTGTGATGAATACTCTGCAAACTGAATTCTTCGCCCACCCCTGCTCTTGATATGATAACTCCTGAGTCACACAGGTCCTTTCTGGTTATGGAAACTAGGCCCAGATATTCCCTGATAAAATCAGTGTCTCTGTTGGACCTGGCTCTTTCTGCAGGGTCTTCCCCAGACGTTTTGTCTTTTCCCCCTATTTTTTACTGAACTTGTTTTTGTTGGTTTTTGGACTCTGGGTACTTACCACTGCTACCCAATGTTAAAATGCATGTGCTTTCTGCTGAAAACATGATAACAATGGCGTACCAGCAGTTGGCATATTTAATTGTCTTATAACTCCTTAGATAATTGCAGTACATGTGCACAAGACCTGTAAATTAAATGCTATGAGTGGGCCTGCAGCACTGATTGTGCCACCCACTTTAGTAGCTGTTTAAACATGTCTCTGATCCACCACTGCAGAGCCTGTATTTGCAGTTTTAAACTGCCATGTCAACCTAGCAAGTTTGCCAGGTCCAAATGTTTCTTTATCATACACATCTGTCAACTAAGGTAGGCGCTGGACAGCCACAAGGGCAGGGAGCAATGTATTGTAAAAAATAGACATGTATTTTTAAATTTTACATGTCCAGGTAGTGAAAAACGCTTCAATTCATTTTTCACTAATGCAAGGCCTATCTCTGTTGCAGGTTAGCATTGGGATGGCCCTATTACATTTTCTGAGTGTAATGTTCAACTAGGAAGAGATGGGCCTCCCAAGTTTGGTGTCTCTGGAATCATAATTTAAAATCACAACTTATGGTAAAGTCTGATTTTAAACTGTAATTCTGAAAATGATACTTTTAAAAAGTTGGTATTTTCTTACATTTAGGGGCATATTTATACTCCGTTTGCGCCGGAATTGCGTAGTTTTTTTTGACGCAATTCTGACGCAAAACTAACTCCATATTTATACTTTGGCGTTAGACGCGTCTAGCGCCAAAGTCCATGGAGTTAGCGTCATTTTTTAGCGGGGACACCTACTTTGCGTTAATTATATGCAAGGTAGGCGTTCCCGTCTAAAAAATCGACTCCGAGGCATGTGCGTCGTATTTATACTCCCGGGCAAAATTCACGCGGGTAAAAAAAAAGACCTACGGCCGCTTTTGCGCCGTTTTTTAGCACCTGCAAAAGGCAGGCGTTAAGGGACCTGTGGGCTCTGAAGGAGCCCAGAGGTGCCCTCCCATGCCCCCAGGGACCCCCCCCTGTCACCCTTGCCCACCCCAGGAGGACACCCAAGGCTGGAGGGACCCATCCCAGGGACATTAAGGTAAGTTCAGGTAAGTTGTTTTAAAAAAAGATTTTGTGGCATAGGGGGGCCTGATTTGTGCCCCCCTACATGCCACTATGCCCAATGACCATGCCCAGGGGACAGAAGTCCCCTGGGCATGGCCATTGGGCAAGGGGGCATGACTCCTGTCTTTGCTAAGACAGGAGTCATTTCTATGGGGGTTGGGAGTGAAAAGAAAATGGCGCAAATCGGGTTGAGGCGAAAAAATTGCCTCAACCTGACTTGCCCCATTTCTTGACGCCCAAGCCCCATATCCCCCTACGCCAGCGCTGCCTGGTGTACGTCGGTTTTTTTAACGCACACCAGACGGCGCCGGCGGCTAACGCCGGCTAACGTCATTCAATAAATACGGCGCCCGCATGGCGCTTCAGAATGGCGTTAGCCGGCGCTAATTTTTTTGACGCAAAACTGCGTTAGCGCAGTTTTGCCTCAAAAAGTATAAATATGGGCCTAAATCATCTAGGGCCAGATGTACAATGCTTTTTCCTGGCCCAAACAAATCAGGCCATTTATGACCAGAAAAAGCATTTCTGGATGTACAGACCTCATTTTGCGATTCGGTAATCTAACACCAAATCGCAAAATGTTTTTGTGAGTCGCTATTAGGACGGAGCCTACCAAGGGGATCCCTTCCTAATAGTGAGTCGCAGGGCCATGTAAGATTGTTTGGGGAGCATGAAAGTAGTTGCAAAACAATCGCAGTTACCACCATCCTCAAGTTGGTGGTAACCCTTTGCAAGAGGGAACAGTTTCTAAGAGGACCCCTTTCCTTTTGTAAATGGAAGTAAAAATATTTTTTCAGAGCAGGAAGTGGTCTAACGGCCACTCCCTAATCTGAAAAAATGAAAATAACTTTGCTTTTTTTTGTTCAAAATGCATCCCGTTTTCCTTAGAGGAAAAACCTCCTTTATTTAAAAAGCTATCACAGACATGGTGGTTTGCTTTCCCCAGCAGCCCACCATCCCTGTGAGTGTGCACATTGCCATTAAAGTAGCAATATGCAACCTACCTCATGAATATTGATGAGGTAGGTCTTATGGTGTGTAACTGACCTACCGTGACCAAGCTTGTGCTCTTTACTTTAACAGGGTGCATACCTCTGTCAATTAGAGACCCAATTTTTAACAGTTTCCAAAGCTGAGTGTGTACAGTTTTGAAGGAATAACACCCTCCTCATGGAACAGGTCCACGTAATTGATGTGGTAGTGTTTGAAACTGAATGGGTTTGAGGCATAAAGACCGCTAAAAGCTGTGTTATCAACAAAACCTATGACAATTGGTTTTGGTAGTTACCCTAGAAATAAATACATTTTGCTGCTGGGTTAATCTGGTGCTGGGTGAGATGCTGAAGACCTTCAGAGCTACTCTTTCAATGGCACATGGCCTTCAGTAGCTGTAAGGCTTCAGAGTGAGCCAATCTGACAGTGTGAGCCAGTCTTGCATTTAGGGAAACGTTCAATCTCTTTACAAACAAACTAGCAGACCTTATGTCAAGTTTATACTGCTTCACTGATGTGACAGAATGAGTCCTTGTTGCAGTTGAGTTTGATCTTAAGATCAATCAATACTGTCGATGAGCTGTTTATCTTTGAAGAATGGGTCTGAATGTATTTGCCAGTTAGGTCGAACTGTTTCTATTGGTGGCGAAGCTTGCTGTTTTTATAAAACCTTTATTGTTGCCGTCCAGCTCCTTGTTTTCGAAGTGTGCAAAAGTATCCTTGTAGAAGATCCCTGCTGAAAGCTGAGTGCCTGGGGTGTCACTGCTATAATTTAGAATACTCTTGATGAGGAACTTGGAGGCATACATATTATCACTTGTGCGCGATGAACCGGTCACCGAGGGTAAGGTTCCCCTGATTAAACATGGTTGTGATGGGATAAGCAATTGTTGCTACTTTAGCAGCAGCCAGTAGGTTGGTGCCATTTATTTGTGATTTTACAGACAAGATGCAGCTCAGTATTGTTGAGATTCAGATGCATATCCATAGATCCTGACAGAAAACAATCCTATCAGCGCCAGCAGCATAACGAAGGCTAGAGGTGATACTACCATTATGGCGTTTTAATATTCACTTTCACAGCCCTAAATTTAGCCATTTGGCATCTGCTGTCTGTCGCAGAACTCTCTTCTGGGATGGGTGACAACTGGGCTTTGTGTATTCATTCTAGACAGTTACCCACAGTGGGAGCTGAGGTGTGACTTGAAGGGCCATTATGGCCCATCCTGACAGAATGTGAGGGAGGAGCAGGCCGCAGCCTCACATCTACACCTGAATAGGCTGCATCTGGTCCCCACACAAAGGGCTGCATAACGCCCCCCCCTTGTAGTGAGTAGAGCCAGGGCTCGAATGGAGGACCAGACTCTGCCAGCTGTAAGCCTAACCTTCCAAGTGGTGCCATCCCAGTCATGTGTCCTTAGAGTTAGATCCTCAGGTGTTGCTCCAGGAGAACCGGTGCACCTCTGCCATTGTGTGAACAGAAATGGTGCAACTCTGCTGCTACAGGGCCAAAACCAGTGCATCACAATCATAAGCAGCACTGCAGTGCTTCCCTGATTGCAAGGTCCCTGCATCTCCTTTGACGGCATCAACAACAACGATGCAGAACTTTGCATACCAGTCACTGCACTCGTCAGATCAATGCATCACCTCAACATACACACAACCAGCACCCACACCCAAACTCTCATTGTATCTCAGCTCTAATGCATCACTATGGCTGAGTGGGGAACTTCGATGCATCTTCTTCACTGCATGGGGAAAATCAACACATCTCCTCAGGTGCATGGTTCGGAACCATGACACCTCACATGGCCATATTTGGAGTTACCATTGTGAAGCTACATATATGTATTGACATATATGTAGTGCACATGTATAATGGTATCCCTGCACTCCCGAAGTCCAGGGAATTGGCTCTGGACAATGTAGGGCCCCTTTGCTAGTGCAAGGGTGCCCTCACACTCAGTAAATTTAGACCTAGCCTTCAGTAAATGAAGATTAGACATATAGGTGACTTAGGTGCAGTGAAAATGGCTGTGAAATAGTGTGTGCACTATTTCACACAGGCTGCAATGGCAGGCCTGTAAAAGGGTTTGTCTGAGCTCCTTATGGGTGGCAAAAGAAATGCAGCAGCCCTTAAGGATCTCCTGGAACCCCAATGCCCTGGGTACCTAGGTAGCATTACTAGGGACTTATAAGAAGGCTCCTGTATGCCAATCAGAATTAGAATATAGAGTCTCGAAAGTGTAGTGACAAATTTGGTAAGTAGAGAGAGCATAAGTACTGGAGTTCTGGTTATCAGAACTTCAATGACACAGCTAAGCCTACTGACAACACACATAGGCCACAAAACTATGAGCACTGGGGTCCTCGCTAGCAGGATCCCAGTGAGACAGTAAAAACACACTGACAAAGACTCACAAACAGGCCAAAAAAGGGGGTAACCATGCTAGAAAGAGGCTACTTTCTCACAGCAACTTAAACCCACTCATCGTTAACACGACTACAAGCAAATGCCTTCCTAATAATGGTTACCTCGCGGACTGGGTCAAGAAAAGTGTGGACTTTTGTGCACAGATTCTGTTTCCTCAGGAAGACTATTTCTATGGGAATCATGTTCTGAACATAAATAGACAAGGTCGTAGAGTCGGAAGCAAATCCCTGGGGTCTTTGAAAATCATCACCCTATACCTTTCTTTCGACCTGAGTAAAGAATGAATCTATCATTTGCTCGTCGCCAATTTGAATCAAAAATGCCTTTTTCTATTTAGTAAAGATGCTTTGATCGGTCTCTCACGCTAATAGCGTACTAGACAACTCCTTTAAATCAATGTAGCAGTAATATATTGGTTTTGTTACTACATTGTTCTCTGGTGAGGGTTAGATGCGGTATGCCATCAATATTAATTTACATACATAATTCGATTGCGCATGTAACATTGTGACCATCAATTTCAGTCGTTGTTCTTGTAATTGCCTTGCTCAATATCTTTGTTTCTATACTTCAAATATACTTCTTTCACCTGCTATAAGCATGTAAAAGAAGGCTGTACGTCCATGTGGTATTACATCTCCACTAGCACCAGAGAATGTAAGGCATGTAAATGATGTTTTAGTTGCCCTGGAACAACTTGTTGTTAAAAACAACTTTGTTGCTAAAAAGTTATGATGTGTAAAACTAGAATAATTTCCTTTTGTGTAATTACGTGAAATTTAAGAAACAAATTGGCACTACATTATGGAGTAAAATGCATCCTCACATCCATTTTAAACACAAGGAGGCAATTTGTGATAAAAAATAGCACAAAAAAGCGATAGCGCTGTGAACACCAGTCATTCCCTCTGGTTAAAAATGCTGTTGCAATGCTCCTGTAGTAGTATTTTTGTGTGGCTAATGTTTAGTTTCATGACCAGGAAAATTGCATAATTTTGGAATTTCATGTAACAAGCTTAATAGGAAATGCTAGATATTATATGCCATTATGTTGCTCTCTCGAAAATGTCACTTAAGTCTATTAAAAAGTCTATTAAAAAGACCAAGGTGGTAACTTGCCTCATCTAGATTAATCAATATTGCTCTTCTTCTATGTTTTCTAGTTTGAGTACCAACAAGGATTCCCCATCAGGAGCTTTCTGCCACCGCTTCTTTGTCCTGGAATCAGTATCAGATACTTCTGCTGGCAACTGAAGACCCACCTCTTCTGCTAGGTGCTAGCATCCTAATGACTTTAAACCTTTCACTGCTAGGCCTTTGACCGCCACCCCCAGTGCTAAGCCTTTTTTTGGCTCTTTGGGGTAGTTCACACTTAGACCTCTATAAAATTTTGTCCCAATAAGCTATACGTGCATTTTGCATTTGCATTTAGCATTTGCATTGTTTTTCCAATATGCTGGGGATCCTACAGATTTAGCATTTGTGAAAGAGGTGCCCATATTCCCCATATGTTTGTGTTTTCAACCTACTTCCAGTTTGTAGTGCACACAACTGTGAAACCCATGAGTTATCCAGGAACGCTAGAGATTGCTGAAAAGTAGACAATATTCTAAATTCAGCAAGGGGTCAGATGTGTGGATCCTTCGCAAAAAACTAATTATTAAAATAAACAAACATTGAAAAGAAGTGGGAAAAAATAGCCATTTGGAACAATGCTTCATCTGTAACTTTTGTCACAATGGCCAATTTACAAAAGCAATGTACCATTACATGCGTTATACATTTATGATTGTGAGGAAATATAGGGTTTGTAGTTTCATCAAGAATGTGATGCACAGAGAGACAAAAACTGAGCTCCACTGTACATTGGGTTTTCATTGTCTACTGAGTATAGACCAACTCATATGGTGAAATATGTAAAGTGAGAAATAGGTATCAAGGTACTCTATGCATTTCTGAAATGGGCACAAACTATGGAGTTTAAGAGCAGTAGGTATTACTACATCTCTGAATGTGTGTGTAATATTCAAGCATTTGATTTAGAGGGTCATTTTTAAAATGTCTTCTTTCTTACATATTGGCTTACGTTTGGAAGAAGCAAATGCAGCAAAATCTAATTGGTAATATTAAATATCCTACTATTCTAAGCTCCCATGTGTCATCTGATAACAATGGTATCTCACTTGTGTGGGTTGGCCTATTGCCCGTGATAGGAAACAGCTCAAAACACAACAGGGATACATCACATTTTTCCACTCAAAACTGACTCTTTTTTCCAAATTAAGTAGCTGTGGGTTTTGGACCCTAGCTCATCAGGCACCTAGGGAAACCTAGAAACTCTGTACATTTTTAAAACCTAGACACCAAGGGTAACCCAGGATTGGGTGACTTGCATGGCTTTCAACAGGTTGTTTTACCAAGACCCTCTCGCAAGCACCAAACGTTGACTAAAAAAACACATTTCCCTCAAATTTTGGTGATGGAAAGTTCTGCAATCTTTGGGGAACAACAAACTTCCTCTCACCCAGTGTTTCCCTAAGTCTTCTGATAAAAATAGTACCTCACTTGTGTGGGTAGGCCGAATGCCTGTGACAGGAAATGGTCCTAAATGCAACATGGACACTGGCGATTTTTCCACTCAAAGCTGACCCGTTTTTTGCAAAGTGGGTTGCAGTGGATTTTTGTCCTGTTAGAAATTGGATTTCTGGTTCACAGAGGTATCCACCCTGTCCAAGCAGGAGCCAAAATCCTAGTCAGGGTAAATCGGAAACACACACTAAATGTTAACCTGTGTTCACCCTCTGGTAGTTTGGCACAGAGCAGTCAGGCTTAACTTAAGAGGCAATGTGTAAAGTATCTGTGCAACACTTCAAACAGTAAAAACACCACATAAAAAATCCATACCAGGTTAGAAAAATAGAACTTAATTTATTAAACAAAACAACAAAAATCTAATAAATGGAAGTCGAGATATTAATTTTTAAAGATTAAATGTAAAATAGAGCTTAGAAGCAATAAGCGCTTACAGGGGATTTCTGGTTGCTCTGGACTGGGACAGAGTCAAGAGTTCAGGCCCCCTGCAATGGAGGGCAAGCCAGCTACAGGACCAATGCAGGGCCTGCTGAGAAACAGTACCTTAATCCTTGGTGCAACACGAGGTGCACTAATGACCCCGATCCAGTTGGGGTGTTACGCTGGAATTCTCCATGCAACGGCGGTGATGTGTCAGGTCTGAGTGCAATGTGCCAGTTCCAGGTGCAGCAATTTTGAATGCAATGCACCGGGTCAGTCCACGCTGGAGGGGTGACCAATTAATCTTCTCCACGCAATGATGGTGAAGCGTTGGTTCTGAAGTATTGATTCCGGGGTAATGCACCAGTTCTGTGTGCGATGCGCTGGTCTAGTCCCTGCTTCAGCAGTGATGCACGGATCTCACAGCAGGCAATGCATCTTTCCAATCAGTTCAATGGCGGTGATACACAGGTTCTGGCAGTTGCAGCACATTACGCTCACTTCCAAGGGACTTGTAATTTTTTGGCACCACTTGGCAGAGCAGGACTTACAGCAAGTAAAGTCCAGGAGCTATTGTAGTTGGAAGGGAAGTCTTTGATGTCCTGAAGACTTCAGAACAGGAGGCAAGCCAGCAAGCCCTTTGAGTCGCTCTGATTCTGGTATGGAGAAATGCAGGCAATGGCAGCCTCTGCAAATCTCAAGAGAGGGGAGGGACAGGGCATAAAAAAAATAATAACATTTTAAAAAATGTGCACGTTCCCAACGCAGATGCCTCACTCCTCTCCTCTTTGTCTGGTGTCCCAACATTCACTGGAACACCACTCGGACAACAGCACAGGTTCCCCAGCAATCCTGACGCTGCTTTCATGCTCTCTGATTGATTGATTAATTGATGCTAAACCTTGCATGAAAGCAGCATCAGGATTGGTCTGAGCAGCTTGGACTGATGCTTAGACACAACTCTGGGATCTGCGCAGTTTCCCCAGTACAGGTGTGTGCACAGCTGGGTTGGAGAAATCTAAGTGTGCATGTGTGTTTGGCCGGCCTAAAATGGCCGGCCGCACACACATGTGCACTTAGGTGCACTCTCCTCCTCTCACCTCCCGTGGCCCAGCCCCATCCCTTTCAGAACATGGTGCTGGCTGAGCCAGCAGCTGAAAGATAAAATGATAATTAAATATCATGACACTGCCCGTTCAGGTGTAGGTGCAATCTCCTCCCATCCATCCTGCCAAGATTGGCCCATCAGGATGGCCCATCAAGATGTTGATGGCTTATCTGTCACATCTATGCTCCCTTTGTGTGTGGCTGTTTAGAGGTAATGTGCAAGCCCTGCGGTCACCCCACCCCAGGTCTGCATTGGAGGCAAGCAGTAGCATAAATGGCTAATGTAAGAAAATGCCAACCTTCTAAAAGTGGCATTTTCAGGACTGCAATTTAAAATCCAACTTCATCATAAGTTGTGATTTTGAATTGTGAATTCAGAGACATCAAAGTTGGCCATTTATCTCTTCCAGATTAGGAATTACATTTATAAGATGCAATAAGGTAATCCCAATGATATCCTATGGGAGAGATTGGCCTTGTAGTTGTGAAAATCTATTTTGGTTTTTTTGCTACCAGGGCATGTAATACTAAAAAGTACATCTCCTTCCTTTTAACCTCATGGCACCCTCCACTGTGCTTCACATAGGGCCTGTCGCTGGGGTCACGTATAAAAGGTTTAGGCCAGGCAAGATGTATAACTTGACAGGTCGACATGGCTGTTTAAACTCCACAGACAGGCTCTGCAATGGCAGGCCTGAGACATGGTTAAGGGTCTTGTTAGGTGGTTGGCACTATCAGTGCTGCAGGCCCCCTAGTAGCATTTAATTTACACGCCCTGGGCACAAGTTCAAGTACTGCCCTTAAGAAGGGACTTATAAGTAAATGAAATATTCCAATTGTGTGCCGATGTTACCGTGTTTTAGGGGAGAGAGCACAAGCACTTTAGCAGTGATTGGCAGTGGCAAAGTGCTCAGAGTCCTAAAGCCAGAAAAAAGCAGGTCAGAAAATGGAGAGAGGCAGGCAAAACATCAGGGGGAAGACCACCCTAAGGCTGTCAGCTCTAACACGGCCCTAGCTCAGCCATCAACAAGGGAAAGCTACAAAAGAATCCCTTGCAAACCTCAAACTTTGACTCAAAACAATTATATTTTCCTTGCGTTTCTCTGGTGGAAAGTTCTGATATCTGTGGAGAGCAGCAAACTTCCTTCTACCCAGAATTCCCCTATGTCTTCTGATAAAAATGGTACCTCATTTCGGTGGGTAGGCGAAGTGTCCATGAGAGGAAACAACCCAAAATGCAACATGGATGCATCACATTTATCCACTCCTACTTGACCCATTTTCTGTGGGTAGCTGTGGATTTTGGATGCTAGCATAGCCGGACCTATGGAAGTACAGCAACCCTGTACATTTGTTTAAAACTAAACACCTAGGGGAGTCTAGGGTGGTACAAATTGTGTGGATCTCACAAAATTATCTTACCCACAATGCCCTCAAACCTCAAACTTTACATTAAGTTGCACTTTTTTCTTGCATGTCTATGACATAAACTTTCAGAATCAGCAGAAATCCACAAAATTCACACCAGCCAGAATTCTTCCAAGTGTTCCAACACAAATGCTACCTGACTTGTGTGCCTGGGGCTAGTGCACGTCACAGCCAAGTATCAAACCAAGGTCAATGGGAGTCTCATGGAGTGACTGTCATTGGCCCTGGTTTGATTTGTGCCTGTTGAAGGCACTAAGCTAAGTCACACAAGAGGGGTAACATTTTTATTAGACTGTGTGAGGGAACACTGGGTGGTAGGAATTATGTGGATTCCTGCTGATTCCAGAAGTTAACATCACAGAAATGCAAGGACTATATATGCAATTTTAGGCAAAGTTTACAGGACATTGGGAGTAAGAATACTTGGTTGGATCCATGCAAGCCATATCACCCTGAAGTCCCCAAGATGTTTAGTTTTCAGAGATGTCTGGGTTTAGTAGTTTTCCCGGGTGGCAGCTGACCCAAGCCTGAAAAGTATCATTTAGCATAGGAGTAGGATAACATTGGGGCTTAGCCCAACTCTGCTACCCATATGTAGAAACAAAAGCCCAAAATCATAATTGCCCTTTTTTGACAAAAAGATGGGGATGTTTTTGTTCCCAGGTGGGCAGAAAGACTGTTGGGGTTGTATTGGATGTGGAGGCTAGGTCTGACATGTGAACAGGTGGGCAGGGCACCCTCACATCTTGTAGCGAAAAAACCCACACCCTAGTGTCTAGTAGGCTTTCTGCCCATCCTACTGGGGCAGATTAGAGTTAAACACCATTTAACTGTCCCTGGGAGGGGTAGAAAGGCTATTGATGGTCATTTGATGAGTGAGGTTAGGCCCAATGTCTAGGCGGACCTCACCCACCCATTTCTCCACAACAAAATCATTCATAGTGTCAAGTGGGCTCTCTGTTCCCCAGGGATAGATTGGAGATAACAACCTCCCTCCAATATGCCCCCGGGGTAAAGAAAGACATTTGAGCCTGGGTTTACTCTGGATCAATACCCATTGGCATGTTTGTCTTCTCACCCATCCAAATAGAAACCCTGGTGGTGTAGTGAGCCTTCCTCCCCGCGCTGTGAGCAGAGTGGAGAAAAACACCCTCAATCTGCCCCTGATGGGGGACAGAAAGACTGCTGGGAGTTATATGGGCGGGTGGACGCTAGGCCCAATGCCTGGGTGGGCCAACTACACCAACTTAAAACCTTATTAAATCCCAGGTGTGTAGTGGGCTTTCTGTGCCCCCATCCCCTGCTTTGCAGATTGGAGGTTGAAAGACTTCTGAACTCCGAGGGAGGGGGAAGTACTATCCCACTGCTGGGAGGCCACTCACCCCTCCAATTATAGCCCCTGGTGGTGTGCTGGCCTTTTTGCCCCCCTGCTAGGGTCAGATTGGAGGAAGGCACCTCCAATCTGCCTCCAAGGGGGACAGAAAGACTGCTGGGGATTCTGTGGGTGGGTGGGGGTCACGTCTGATGCCTGAGTGGGCCTCCCCCATCACTGGTGTCTAGTGGGTGTCCTGCGCCCTGGGGAGAAGATTGCAGGTTAGAACCCCCAATCTGCTTCCAAGAGGGGAGAAAGACTCTTTGGCCCGGGGGGGGAGCACTCACCCATTGCTGGGGGCCACTCCCCTTCCAAATATAGTCCATGGTGGTCTAGTGGTCTTTCTGCCCCCCACTGGGAGCCGATTAGAGGAAGACACCTCCAATTTGCCCCTGATGGAGGACAGAAAAACTGCCAGGGGTTTTGTGGGTGGGTAGGGGCTAGGCCCAATGACTGGGAGGACCGCCCTCACACATTTATGGCCTTATAAAAAGATCCCTGGTGTCAAGGTTAGAACCTCCAAAAGACGTATTTGCCTGGGTGAAGGGAGAGCACAAGCCTATTGCGAGCAGCCAGCTCCCCCCTCAAAAAAGAATCCCGGGTATCTAGTGAAATGGATCCCTGCTTGGAGAAATCCCTCCCACAGCAACCTCCAAGCAGAGGTCCACTAGGGAAAGGTATCATTGGAAGGGGAAGATTCCCTCCTTTCCAGTGCTACCGCTCCCATCTGAATCAGTACTGGGGGTGGGGGGCTGCGATATCCCCCCAAGCACTGATGCAGTGACAGTGAAATGAGCCGATTGGCTCATTTCACTTTAGTTTTCATTGTAATGATGTCAGCGTGTCATGTATGCGGATTGTCATTTCAATTTTTTTTTAAAGTCCAGGGTGAGGGGGAAGCTCTTCCCCAGCTCCCTGGGCTGATTTTAGTTTTAGCAAAAGGATTTCCTACCTCAGGTGCAAGGATGGCACCGAGCCGTCCTCAGCACACAAGGACTTGCATAGAGGATGGCATAGAGGCATCCTCTGCACGCACAGGGTTAATTGGCCTGTAGTTCCTCCTCACTTCTCCTTGTCATTTCAACTTTCTGTAGCTTCTTTCGGTTGCATGAGCAGCTTGGAAAACAATATACCAACTCAATAAAATATTGAGGAAATAAAGTAAAAAGACCATGCAAAAGGAACTAACATTTTCTAAAGATGTCTATGGAGCCTCCATGAGCATTCTATCATTCAATGGAAGGATACATGAAACTGACCCTGTATGATGCAGTGGATCCCCTTTCTCAATCAGTATAGAGATTACCCTTCTATTCTTAGTAAAGTACTCTGTGAAAGTAGGGCCCATATTTATCAGGTTTTGCATCACACTTACACAATGCAAGGGAACAGAAGGGCAACACAAAACCTTAATGAGATTTATGAAGCCACACAAGGCGACCTTACAATGGCTTGATAAATCCAGAGCATCACAAGGCAGAGCAAATTGCTGTCATATGTCACTCTGCAGCAGGGAGGTGTGACATGACTGGAGTGTGGGTGTTCCCCTGCATCCACCCAGGGATTTTGACACATTCACAAATTTACCAACATTGGTAGACCTGGAAATGCATCAGAATTGTACACCTCCCCACCAGAGGCACAACGTTTTCAAAATATTTGTATTTCTCTGTGATGTTTCCTCTTTTAAGGGTTCTGCATTCTGCAGCCAACCTAGAAAGATGAAACAGCCTCTGAGGATTGTTTTTGTGCAGGAAGGTGTCCCTTCCTGCCCAAAAACAGCACGGCCTGCAACACAGGCAACCTTGCAACATGACGCAAGGATGCTTGTGTTGGCACTAGGCAGCCAAAAGTGTGCCAGCTCTAGGAAAGGACAGGAATGAACTGTAAAGAAATGTTACTTTATATCTATCTGTTTGAAATGTCATGGATTTTCATTTGTGTGGCATTAAACTGTGTTTTTTTGTTTTTCATCAGTAATGAAAATGTCAAGATCTCAAAAATACATGGCAATCAATATTTTACCTAAAATACCTGCGCATAAAAATATTGTTTTTCTGCAACCGTTTTGTTCAAATACATAGAAGCTGAAATCTGCAAAGACTGAAATCTGCAAAATTGGCTTCTTCCCCATCCCACATTAACTTTAGTCACATCCCTCAAATACTATTAAGAAGGGTCCATTTATTTTCAGTGAGCACAACGCGCCTGCAGAGATTTTCAGAATAGAGTTTCCCAGACCAAATATAATGATTGTAATGTCCATTAGTCTCATGGTCTATTTGGTTTCATTTTATAGAATTGTGGAGTTTTGCTCTGATAAAGGGAATGAGAAGGAGCGTAAAACACACAGAAAACTGAGCAAAAACAGTCCAATTTAAAATCTGGTAGAGTGCGAAAATATATATATGCTCAACCACAAGTCACAAATGCGACACTAGTAAATATTCAATATTCACGTTTATAACAAAAATAAGCGACACCCTTCACTTGGGGAGAAAATGTCTTGAAGACAGACTTCATATGGTTTAACACGCTCATGTAGGTAATTATGAAATATAATTAGTGGTTGTCTGAAAATTGAAATTAGGTTTGTAATAAGGGCATATTGCATTTTACAAGCCAGGTCTGATTCACAGGTTTTGTGTCATGGGATGCACAGAACCCGATCCTATATGGATCACAACTTGCCCTTGTGCACTTTTCTAGCTCATGTAGCCTTCAAGTCACTTCCCCACCCGTCTTCGATTCTGTTTTGTTGGCAGAACCTCTAGTTTCAACACCCAGAGTCCTAAATGGAGTGAAGCCCCTCTCACTGGGAATAGGGGTGAAACGTCTGTCTGCTTTTACGTTTGTATTTCTAGCAAATGGCACCTAACACAGCTTTCTGTAATTGGGCTCCCAATGTGCCTTGTGAGCAAAGCTCCTGAACCAGAATTACTGGCACTTGTGAGGAGAGCCATAAAGCAGTTCTTTGTTGGAGATTCGGGCCTTCTAACCTCAGCAGGTCAAGAGATGTGACCGCAACAGAGACCATTATGTTTTCGGCATTTCAGCTGGTCTGCCACAAAGCAATACTCCATTGTGCAGTGCCACTTTCCCTGCACCCCTTAGTGCCCCCCTACTGCCAATATGTATGTGCCAAATTTAAAATACGGCGCACCATGGCGCAGGGTAGGGGGCAATAGCGTCATCCAATGTGATGCTGTTGATGTACTCTGCAGGGATAGCACCAAAATGTTGGTACATAGGCTCTGAGCAGGCGATAAAAGTGCCGTAAAATATGGCGCAAGGAAATCCACAGATTTTCTTGCGTCATTTTTTCAGCCCCCACTAACGGGAGAATGCCCCCTTTGCACACATTATGCCAGCGTCACTATGTAATACAGCGTAGGGATTTCAGCCTCATTGGGCCACATTAAGGTCACAATTAATGACGCTAGAGTAAGCAAGGTGGCGCTAGGGGATTATAAATATGCCCCTCAATACCGTGGTAGAGTACTACGATACTCAGATAACATCTTCACCATGTAAATAGAGAATCATTCTATTGGAAGTGAGAATTTTAACTGAGACAATGTGACCCTCGGAAAAAAGTACTGTTGACAGGCCTACATTTGAAGAAAACAAGATTCTGGTAGAATGACAGCACTGTAATCCTGCCTTAAGAGGTATAAAGCATAAAGTTTCCCATAAAAAAATTAAATTGCACAACAGGGTCAGATTATTTACCTGTGTCAGCTTGTCCAATGAACAGGACTGCGTTGTTGAGAATGAATTATCTGTGATTTGCAGTAAGTTTCACATACCAAGAAACACAATATGGCACCTACCATTGAGAATGTCAGAATCAAGAAATAGTAATGGATCTTAGTGAAAGCGTCTTATTGCCCCGTTTGTTTACATTACTTTTATTTCTCTTTTGGAGTTGTGGTTTGTTGTGACTTTGAACTTTAAAATGAAGTTTATTTCTTTCTGCTATTAGGTTACCAGTAAATATATGTCATTTTACAATGATTTGCTTCTAAATTGTGCTAAGATTATGTAATTTTTTCAGTCTTATCTCCTAAAATCATTGTCAGGGCTGAGCCTGGCAAGCTTGCGACTTGTATATATTTACTCCACAGATTAGCAGCCTAATTTAGAGCTTGATACATTTATGCATCAAAATACTCAACTATGTACTAAAGTGTTAATACGTGTGCAAATGTATTATAGTGTTAGATAGGCGCTATATTTATTCGTAGTAGAAGTCACTTTTATAGAATCAAGTTATAATTAAAGAAAGGGTTATGCTAACTGTATTTACTTGACTTCCATTTTGCTCTTATTATTAGTTTGTGTGGCTAGGCTTTATATCTGACTAGATTTTTTTCTGGTTTTCCTCTATTCAGAATACAATGTTTTCTTTAGTTGTTCCCATTTTTTCTCTCAATTTCAGGTGTCCTACCTACTTTATTAGTATAGAATACGCTTTTGTTGATGTTCAGAACTGAAAGATTAGGGGACAGTTATTGGAACTTGGCCTGATATACAGAGTGTGGAGATAGGTGAGAGCTTCCTGTGCCAGGTAGACTAAAGTATAGCTACTTTCAAGATTGCGCATTGGTAATGGGAATGTGGGGAGTTAACCTCCTGCCCCGGAGACCGCAACTGGTCAAACAAGAGGGAGCTGGTGTGACAAGGCTTCCAGAATGTTCTACCTTGTATTAACTCTGTGTCTCTTAGTATAGTTTAGCAGATCCTCACCTGTTTTTGCTGAAGGTCTTTTTCCGAGCTCTGCTGATTTTTCTTATTTAGGATGTTGAGCTTCATGCTTCAACTCCTGCACCTATTTCCCCTCATAGTTAACTTGGTTCAACAGATGATGATACCTTTTAGAATTTCCCCCTTACCACTTTTTATGCTTTATTCAGGTTAGGGAAGGTCCTTTATGAAACTGTTGTGTAGCCATTTTAGCTATCTTTTATATGTGTTATTTTAGCAAACTAGACCTTCCGCTGTGCACTTTAACCTAGATATATTTTATTTAGCATTGTTATATCATTTTAACATTAGCCACATTTGCGTTTTATTTTCTCTATCAAACTGTTCTTCGTCTAGGTCAATACTGTGTTCTTTCACTCTGTGCTTTTCTCAAGGCTGCAGTAAGATAGGTTGCTGGCAAAAGTGGTATGCTTTGTCTCAATGTTCACAGAAACATACATACTCTTACATGAGGATCCTTTCTTGGTACATCAGATATTTTATTATACAAACAGTACTTTGACCCATATACATTAGAGAGAGATTCCAGCCAGTTGACCAAAACCGTATGCTGACTGCTGATCGCTTCGATACAGCTGCTTACATAGACTACAGGCCTCTTGCTCAGGTATGAGGGATGATGTCTTCCCAGGGGGAACCTGAAAGGCAGAATTAGAGCTTAACATGCTGTGCAGTATGGTAGCGTTATTCTTGTGTTTTACTCTCCTTGTAACAATTTTAATCTTATTTTGCTTCATTGTCATAGTTATTGCAAAACATGCTTCCTTATCTAAGATGCAGTTACTTCAATAAAAACTTATTGAACTTTACTCTGCCTCTGATTGTCTTTGGATATGTGAGACTAATGTACCTGAGAGAAACGGGTGAGTTCTGAGTGATCACGATTCCCCTGAGGAGTGATGTATGTCATGCACCCGGTTTCCCCAATTATCCCTGCTCTTAGGTGGAAATGATAGCCACATTTCAGGGGTCTACCCTATTACTCCCACTATACCTGGGTAGAATTAAAGCATAAAACCAAAAAGTGGTCAAATAGTAGGGACTTTATATGACTTTATAAAGTCACCCAACAGAACTAAGAACACGTTCCGAGACATACAGAGGCCGACTGAAAGGTACTTGGGCGGAAAGCCGAAGGGGTATGAGGCACAAAACGCTTTACATAATGGGAAACTGCAGCGCAATGCTTGGTTGAAACACAAGAAGGAGAGGTTTTGTTTGGTCAAGCTTCAGTCTGACAAGAGTTAATGAGTACAGGTACCTCTCTCTAGTCCTGATGAGGCCCGTATTTGAAGGGGTCGAAACATGTCGACCTTTTGTATAATAAGAGAGGTTGCGAGGAAACTATCTATGCCCTATAAGGATTTTGGAACACATCTTTCTCTAAATAAGTATGAAAATAAAGAGGACATAGAGATGTGTTAGATAATGTAATCATCTCTTTGATGTGGATTTATGGTGAAAATAATTGAGATAACCACACAAGTTTTGAAATAAGTAGATGAGTGAAGGACCATATGTTTTATTGAATTTATCATTTGTTTGTTTATATGTTAATTTATATGTATTATATGTTCTACATTGTCTTTTGGCTATCTTTATGGTGGAGTGAAAAAAAATGAGCTAAGAGTTTGTAATTAAATTGCATTTCCAATATTTGATTTATAATTTCATTGGATGATATTAAGAATTATATATCTTCCCCTACTATTTGACAACTGTTGGACTTTTTGCCTTACGCAGGGTCATCCCCAGTCTTTTTGCCTCCTTCATCCTGGTTTTTCTGACCTCTCGCTGTTGGCTCTAGGACTCTGAGCACTTTATCACTGCTGACCAGTGCTAAAGTGCAGGTGCTCTCCCATCTAAAGTTGGTATGATTGGCTTATACCTAATTGGCATATTTAATTTACCTATAAGTCCCTTGTACAGTGGTATCTCTATACCCAGGGCCTGTAAATTAAATACTACTAGTGGGCCTGCAGCGCTGCTTGCGCCACCCACTGAAGTAGACTTTCAAACCTGTCTCAGGTGCAGTTTTCTGCCACAGGGACCTGGCATCTAAATTTACTTGCCAGGCCCAGAACTCCCCTTTTACTACATGTAAGTCACCCCTAAGGTACGCCGTAGCTAGCCCTGTGGGCAGGGTGCCATGAATGTAGAAAGGCAGGACATGTGCCATATTGCTCGGCCTGTCCTAGTAGTGACAAACAGCCTAACTTGGTGTCTCACTGCTGTGAGTGCTGCCTTCTCATAGGATTTCATTAGAAATGCCCTGCCTTATGTGTAAGGGGTATTGTCTGATTTATGAGAGGTAGCGTAGGCGTGTTTGGTATGGTTGTGATGGTGATAATAAATGCTGCTTACTGGTGTGGGTGTATTTTTTATTACTATCACAGAAATGCCACTTCTAGAAAGTGCGCATTTATCTGTGCTTATGACTCTGGTGTTTTGCAGCTTGACTCCAATCCACGTCTGGGCAGAGTGACAGTTGGGGCTTTGTGCATACTTTTCAGACAGCCTGTACACAGGGTGGGTGGAGGTGTCACAGAGGTGCACCTGCATACTGAATAGTCTTCCTGGGCTGAGAGAAGGGAGAGGCGGGGCACACCTGCATTTGTAAAGACTGTGCCCTGGCCTCACACAATAGGGTCGTTAACCCCCCACTGATGTTTGGAGCCTGTGCTGAAAGGAGAGGGGGGCACTCCCAGAACCAGTTGCAACTGGCTGGAACCTCCTCTCCCTACCATTGTAAAACACTGTAAGAACTGACTATAAGTACAAGGGAATTTTCCCCACAATTTGGAGACTCTTGGAATCATCTTGGAACTGGACACCAAATGCTGAAAGGACTCACCAGGAACCGCCATGGACTGCTGCTGCTGTGCTGACCTGTGACCTGCCTGGTCACTGTGAAGGACTTGCCACTTGCTGCCTTTCCCTTGTGCTGGCCTATAGCTGGGCCCTCCACCTGAGGACCTTGTCTTAAGATTCTGCTCCCCAGGGGCAGGGTGCTATGGCCCCTGACCCCTGCATCCATTTCTTCACGAGGGGTGCTTCTCCGTGGTTGCGTCTGCCATAGCGCTGATTGCAGCGCGCATATGGAGCCTTCGGGGGCTCGTAGGCTCCTTGCTGCATTGTGCCCCTTTAAATAAGATCACCGCAGCGGCCCGGAAAGCCGGAAGAACACTTGCGCACCGCATCGGGTGCAGGCGAGTGTCTGCTCGGGCCCCAGGAGGGGTCTGATCTTCTTGTGGCTTCATGGCATTACCAGGGGAAGGCGCGGGGAGTGCCCCCTTCCCCCTGGCCTCTGCGTTAGGAGCAGGACGCTCCTTTTCTGCTGTTAGGTAAAACGGGCATTATTGTGGGCCCCCCCCTTGGTGGAAGGGCCAGTTGAGGCCTGGGTGGGCCCCCAGAGATCACGGGTCCCAGGAGGGGCCTGTCATTAAACCGGAGGGGGTGCGTGGTGCCCCCCTCCTGCCCTAAGTTGTTTTTGCTGGCTTTGGCCCCCCTCGTGAGGGCCGGTTGAGGCCCTGGGGGGCCCCAAGTAATCACGGTCCCCAGAGGGGACTGTCTATAAAAGAGAGGAGGTGCATGTCGCCCTCCTCTGACCCCAGAGTATAAGGGAGGCCCCCGTTTTGCGCATAGGAGCGCCGGGAGCCCCATTGTTCGCCTTCTAGGCACTGGAGGTGCCTTCATCGAACCAGGTACTGTTTAAAGGACCAATATAGTTGCAATCCAAAGTTCTTTCTACAGACTTTTGTTTGATTCATATATTACCTACCTGCGTTTGATGTTTTTACATATGTGTATGCAAATGTTCCTTTTATGGACATGCTTGCTAATATGTTTTTCTAACTTGCCATATGTTTTCTAATGTTCCTACTATGGGCATTTTATGATATTCTTATGACAAGTGCTGTGATGTAATAACGTGTTTTCCTGACTACTGCTTATGTTGCAGAATACTGAGTAACCTGTGTGTTATGTGTGACTACTGCTAGGTTGCAGAGTAACTAATGTGTAACGTTCTGACAACTGCTATGGTAGCGGGATAGTACTGATATGTGATGTTTGGTTTGATAATTGCCTTGTGTACGATACAGTATATTTTCATATAATCTGGTGTTGTGTTTCCTTTATGGTGGGGATATTGCATCACATGTGTTGTGTGTGTTGTGCAAACGCTTTACACATTGCCTCCAGGTTAAGCCTGACTGCTCGTGCCAAGCTACCAAGGGGGTGAGCAGGGGTTATCTTGGACGTGTAACTCCCTTGCCCTGACTAGAGTGGGTAATTTCTGCCTGGCTAAGGTGCATACCCTAGCCCAACCAGAAACCCCATTTCTAACAACAACTTTTTGGCTTTATGCTTGGGTGGGGATGAGGCATTGCTAGTTAGCCGGAACAAACCCGGATTAGGTTGACAGGTGTGACATGGTGCTGGATCAGACTCAGTCCCCCGCAGTACAGGTGATTCTGCCGCCCGAATCCAGTATTCTTATTAGGATAATGAGAACCTAGGTGACATGCGCCGCCAACGTTTGGTCAGGCACTAATTTTCGAGTCCTCCTAAGTATCTCCATCTCACTACATGCAAGGACACCTCAGTACTATATAAGGAGACATCTGTGGTATTGAAGATTTTTTTCCTCCTCAGCTAAGTATGGAGTACCTAACTAATGCTGTAGGTTGTTCAAGGTTGAACTCTAAAAGGATAAATCCCCATTTGGTGTGCTTATCTCTGAACAAAATGTACCATTTATCATGGCAAATCCACAGCGGGTAGCCATTGCAGTCAATATGCAACCGCCCCTTACTGCACATTTATTGGCGCATGGCCTACCGGCCCAGAAGGTTCCAGTTACATTTGTTGTTGAAGCTCATGCAGCATACAGAACAGAAATTTTCTGTTCTTGGGTCACATTTCCAGCAGTTGATGGGATCACAACATACCTGCACAATATAGAGCTTCTGCATATTTAGAGATACTTCTATCTTATCAAGACCATAATAATTGGCTTGATCACGCCCTACCACATAAAATCCTACCTGTTAGGCTAGGTCCACTTAGTAATGATGGTCCTACCTGGCCTTTATTGGCCACATATACACCGCACCCTGATGCAGCAACCTTGGTTGTAGCCGAGGCTCGCCGCTTATAGACTGAGCTTACGGCAATATACAGACTATTAGTACAATTTGTAATGCAAACATTAAATACATATGCAGCACATGCTGCCCCAGTGCAGCCACATGCAGCAATACCAGGTATTAATCCTGCAACTGTACGTACGATCAAGGATAAAGAACCCGCCAAACGGGAAGAGATTCCGTTTTGGTTTGCTCAAAAAATAAATGCAGTGGAAGCAGTATTTCCCCATAAGGGACCTCAGGATAAGCATCAAATATTAACTATGTGCTTGCCATTTGGGATGGTTCCCACAGTAAATAACTGCAATACTTGGGGCATGGTATTTGCCACACGTTATACTACCGCACATTGCACACCAACACTTGCCAATCTTCTTGAAGTGTGAGAACAAATTCAAGATGAAAACGGGGCTGCCCCGGCCCTGGACTTGGGGATGCAACTTATGGGCAATTTTGCCACTGTATCTTCCAGTATACTAAGTAACCTTAAAGGGGAAGCAATTGCACCAGCAGTAAGTATGCGGCTCAAGGACGTTCCTGCACAGGATCAAGAGTGTAAGCTGCCAAAGATCATCGCAGAGACCTATTCTAGTATTGGTCAAGATAGTCTGTGGGCAGACCCATAAAACCACAGTTTCAGGGTAAATCTAATAAAGATTCTACCAAGCAAGCACCTGAGGGTTCTAAAAAACGCTGGGATGAAAAAACAACAGCCATCTAAAAAAGGAAAGGGGACAATCTCTGCATTCGGAGACCCCTCAGAATAGATATAATCTCAGAAATAGAGATAATATAAAAATGCCTGACATATATACTGATACATGCCAATCTCGTTTCTTTCAGGATTCACCGGAAAAAGGCAGTGAGAGAGGTGGGCGGTCAGAGCGGAGAACTGAGTATGTGAAACCAAGACAGGAATCATAACTTTTGGAAAATGGGTTATTGGTAAGGGCAGGTAGGTACCTACACCTAGCAACAAGCCACCAACCTTCACTTAGGTACAGTTAGGTCTCAGTAAATTAATCCCAGATCAACCCTTGGTAGCTTGGCAACGAGCGTCAAGGCTTAACTTAGGAGACAATGTGTAAAGCATTCAAATATCACAAAACAGTAATTAAGTAAAACACAGGAAACAGTTTAAAAATCCAAAACCAATTTATAAAAATAGTTTATATTTTTATCTTTAAAATGACACAAAAACTAATAAAATCGGATAAAGGGAACCGGAGATATGAATTTTTAAAGAATTATTATTTTTCTAGCGCTTAGAAACAAAAAGCGCCAATCGGGTCATCTGGTTGCACCACGACCGGGGCAAAGTCAAAGTTTCAGGCCGACCGCGATGGAGCCCTGCTCGGCTACAGGTCGCGGGAGGCCTCGGTTAAAAAGTTACCTTCTGACTTAGTCTTTATTTTGAAGATTTTCTTCAGCGGGACGAACCTGCCATTCGAATCCGACCTCCTGGAGCCCTTGTCCGGATACGCGATGCTGGATTCCTCGGTGGAGATTTTTACCTTCGGACTTAGTCGTTTTTTCGAGGTGAAAATTCTTTCACCGGGCTAAACCTGGATCTTGATCCGACGTCCGTGGAGCCCTTTTCGGATACGATGGCTGGGAGGTCCCGGTCAACTTTTTACCTTCGGACTTAGTCTCTTTTTCGGAGATTTTTCTTTACCGGGACGAACCACCAAGTCAGGCCGGGTCGCGGTTGAGGCAAGCTGGCTAGATATTCCGCGGCGGGTCGGTCCCTCTCTGGAGCTTTTTTACAAAAATTCTCAAATCTTCTCCAAACTTCTGGGGCTTCACCCAGATGTTCTTTTAAGGTTCTTTTGGGGTCCACAGCTCACCCCAAGGGTCCAGAAGTTCTGTGATGGTCCTTGGGGGGTGCGGACTTCAACTCCCAGAATGCACCTGGTGCAAACTCCTTTTTGGCCACTGGACAGTGGTCAGCTGGTCACTTTTCAGGAGTTGGTGCAGGGGGACTCTGGATAGTAATTTTTCACCTGTAGCAAACAGGGAGTCCCTCCTTGAACCAGTTGAAGCCAGGCAAAGTCCTTCTTGTGGTGAAGCCCAAGTGTGCAGCTGGTGCAGTCCTTCTGAGTGCAGGTTCCAGGTGCAGGCCAGGGGTCCAGCAGGGCAGTCCTTCTTCTCCTTTAGTTCTTTTCTTCTTGAAATCTGGCAGGGATCTGAGGTGTGGGGGCAGGTCTGCCAGTTTTATCCTTGCTCTTGGGTGAAAAGAAGGGGGGTCCTGGTTCTCCAATCAGGTACAGGGTCGTCCCCCTGTGATGACTACTTCCTGGGAAGTGTGGCAAAAATCCATCCCAAAAGGCAACATTCTCTAAAAATCCAACATGGCTGAATCTGATTTTTGGAGGTTACATCTGGCTGAGCCCACCCACTGGTGTGGCTAAAAATCATAAACACACCCCTCTCCTGCCCTCTCCTAATCTAATCAAGGGGGCACCTAGTTGTCTGGGGTTGCAGGATGTGGGAGAGTTGCTGGTTGCTCCAAATGTCCTTCTCTGCCTTTGAAGACCAGTTTGGCAGCCCTTCCCCTTCCTGCCTCACCATCTGCTGAGGGGAGATTCTCTCCCACAAGCACATTCCTTTGTGTGAAGCCAGGCCACTTCACACCTCATCAAGGCAGCTTGACTAAACTGCTGCAGGCTGGCCAATCAGAGCACAGCAGCAAAAACAATGCAGGGCTGAAATTGGCAACTTTTTAGGTAAAGTCTAAAACTCTTTACCTGAACAAGTTATATTAAATCCCACAACTGGAAGTTGTGGGATTTATTACAACAATTAATTTGATACCAAATTCTTGGTATGCAACATTTAAGGAGACTTTAAAATTTAAAATAAAGTCTCCCCATTCTAGCCTATGAAGGCCATTTACTTCAATGAGGGAAAAACGAATTTGGCTGTTTTTACCTCACCAGGGTTTATAAATCTATTTTTATAAAGTCCCTGCTTATAGTTACATGGCACCCAGCCCTAGGGGCACATAGGGCACACCTTTGGGGTGACTTATATGTAAAAATAAGGTAGTTTAAGACTTTGGAACTACTTTTAATTCCAAAGTCGAATTTGCATATAACTTTAATTTAAAAGCAGCCAGCAAGGCAGGCCTGCCTTTAAAATGACACTGGGCACCTCAGCAGTGCACCTAGGTGTGCACCACCTATGCTGTGGTCCCTAAACCTACATGCCCTACCATATACTAGGGACTTATAGGTAGGTTAACTTAGCCAATTATAATTAGCCTAATTTGCATATCCATTTTACACAGAGCACTGGGACTGGTAAGCAGTACCCAGGGCACAGCCAAGAGTCAGTAACCACCAGTACCTGTCCAAAAAGTGTGGGGGTGATCAGGGCAAAAAAGGAGGACTTTCCTACAATAACGCTCTACAGAAGTTTCTGTTAAAAAAGAAGATAAACTTCCCCAACAAAAACCCCAATTTATAAAGAAAAAAGTGTCAGCAGTTGCGATTTGTCATGCCACTTAGGAAGAGGGCTCTATTGAAGAACAATAGCTCTGCTAGACAGCGCCGCAGAGGTCACAATAGTTTGCCGGAATCTTCAAGAGCATCTAGAGGTGAAAGCAACTGATGACTTCTTACAAGTTGAAACTGTGGACATGCTGGTCTCCACGCCTGACAGGCTGTACAAAGTAAGGATACAGTTAGAAGGAAACATTGAATGCACAGTTGACGCAAATTTGGGACCGCGGCATCAACATTTATATTTTACTGGCTGAAAGGGAATGGCCACCTGAATTTGTCTGCTACTTTCCCATATGGGGATGAGATTTTCAAACCTTCTTTCTCAGCTCTTGTTCCAGATGAGCTCCTAGAGTCCTACGCCTTTGATTGGGCATTGGCGCAGGCACCCGGGTTATGCCACAACCACATAGGGTGGGATAAAGATTCCCATCATCATGTAATTCCAATTAAGAATCAACCCCAACCTCAACCCCAATACCCAATAAAACATGTTATAGCACCTGTGAGAGAAGTCCTCACACAATTAGAGTACCAGGGCATGATCAAACCCTGTGTCTCACCAATGAATAATCCTTTATTCCCTGTAGCTAAACAGGACCATTCATACAGAATAGTCTTAGACTACAGGCACTTAAATAGTCATACACGCACGTATGCTATGCAGAATTCTCATAGCACAGCACTTCTGAACAATATTGTGCGCAAAAAATACAAAACAACATTGAATATTTCTAATGGATTATTCTGCCAATATATAGCACCTGAAAGTAAAGACCTAAGAAGTTTCAGTGCACTAGGCTCCCATACCAAAAATCTGTCGCTTACCACAGGGGTACAAGAACAGTCCATGACTTTGCGGCTCGTGTAACTTCAATATTGCACAGCATTGACCCGGAAGAATTGTCCTATGTAGATGATATCTACCTTAGGGATGATGAATTACTGCAACATCTAAGATGGGTAGCTCGCATTGTTGTAGGATTTGCCAAATTTGGCAATAAATTCAACTTCAAAAAAACTAAAATTGCCTTCCTTAGTGTCCTGTTTCTGAGATACGAATTATCAAGTGAAGGAACGAGCCTAGCGTCACTATTCTTAGAAAAATGCGCACAGTTACAACCTCCAAATACCATTAAAAAACCCCAATCACTATTGGGTTTTCTAAATTTTTGCAGAAGATATATTCCAGATTATGCATCACGCATCAAACCCTTATATGACTTGATACGTCTGGACTTTTGCAGTAAATTCTGGAAAATTTAACACACACGCATTCTCAGAACATTGCAACAAGACATGCTTGCAGAGCAACACCTACACACAAGGGACAATAAAAAACATCTGGTCATCAGAGTAATTGTTGGTGCCATTGGTTTCAACTATGTAACATTCAATGAGGGTGAGACAGTCCCGATTGCATACAAGTCAAATATATATTCAACAGCAGAACAACATTTTGCTCCAAATGGGAAAATTCTCACTGCTGCTCAGATGGCTGTCATTAAAGAAAGACCATTAGCCCAGGGCAAACACATTATTGTCATATCTCCAATCCCAGCCTTTGAGGCTGTTACCAAAGCCAGCTTTACAAACGCTAAAGCATTACATCCCCCTTGGATCCAATGAGCAACTTCTCTGACAGCCATTGATGTTGAGTATATTTTTGACTCGAAGTTACAAACTCAAGAATTTTTGCAATATGAACTAGAATACCCAGTTCCAGCAAATATATTACCTGTTGATCAATATCAAATAGTCATGTACACCGATGGCTAAGCACAACCTGCTATAGGCACAAAGCATCAATACTCCACTGCTTAAGTAGTCGTAAGCGGCTACATGGAAGGTATAAATTCTATCCATAACATACTTTTACGCAAACCCTAGGGGATTGCACTGCACAAATAGCAGAGGTAGAGGCTCTGGTGATGGCATTGTAACATACAGATCCTGACCAGCTAACACTGATTGTCTGTGATTTGTACTATTGTATCCAATCCTTCAATGAATATCTGCCTTACTGTCACCAGAATTGGTTCAGAGATTCCAAAGTTAACATCATCAAACACAGACTTCTGTGGGGGAAAGTAGCAGATCTGAAGAAATGCTACAAAATGTCCATGTTGTATATATACTTGGACATCAGCGGATTGGTATACATGTTGCTGGGAATACACTGGCTGATGAAGTAGCCAAATCAGCAGTAGCTACGTCTTCTGTTGCTGCAGTAGCTCGTTCTAAAACAAAACCGGACGATGAAATACTGGCTGCCGTGAAAGACTCCGCTGACGGCACACCTTTACCTAAAGGATATCCCACTAAATGTTCCTACTGGATGGGAGGCATGCTTGACGCAGAAGTAAAAATACAAGGAGTGGGAGTTCGAGTGATTCCCTACAAAGACCTAAGACCAGAGTTGATCAAAGCAGCACATGAGGGAGTTGCTTCTGCACATGCAGGTGTGGCGGCTACAATATCATTGTTGCAGGCTCGTTACTGGTGGCCAGGTCTATACAAACACACCAAGCAGTATGTCCTTTGTTGTGATATCTGCCAACAAATTAAGGGGTCCACCGTTAAATGCCCACCCCAGACACACCTCCTAATTTCTAACAAACCATTGCAATGTGTGTATCTGGACCGCTGTGGTCCTTTGCCACCTGACAGTGCATACGAATACATCTTAGTCGCTGTTGACTCCTGCTCCAGATTTCTATTGGTGTGGCCACAATGATCGGCTTACGCTCAAACTATTATTAAAGATTTGCAAGTCTTTATCAGCACATATGCAGTTGCAACTTTTCACTCGGACCAGGGCATTGCTTTCGCCTCAAGGGCATTCAGGGATGCCATGGCTTCGTTAAGGGTCCAACTCCATTACTCATATCCATTTTATCCCAAGGGAAATAGTGCAGTGGAGTGACAAAACCGAGATTTAAAGCAATCCTTAACAGCCAGAGTACTTGGTACGGGTCGTAGTTGGCTTAAACAACTGTATGGAGTCCTGTGAGCACTTAATAATCTGCCTAGAAGGTCCCTGGGGGTCGTACTTCATACAAGTGCCTGTTTTGAACTCAAATGTATGTTCCAGATAATGATGGTCCTGGCGTGGAGGCGACAGAAACACCTTTTGACATAAATATATGTGTCACTGTCTTGCAGGAATTAAAACAGTTCAGTGATGACAACGCTTCTGCAAGTGCTGCCCCCTTAGGAATTAAGGGTGTACCAATAACATATTCTGGCTGGATTCAGAAGGTTGGGGAACTAGTACGTGAAAAAGTAGCTGTGAAGAAGGAATTTGGTCCTTCTTATTGTGCACCGGTTCCAGTCCTGGAGATACACGGTACCAGAACTGTTATTCTACCACAGCTGCCTGGTTCTAAAGAAAACCGCTTGTCTCCATTGACAATGTCAGGTTATACCATGTGGCCCGATCGTGCACAGCAGATCAAGAGGAACAACCAGTAGTATCCGAATCCTTCTCAGTACTGGTCAAGATGTCCCTCTACAAGTTTTAAACACCAACGCTGACACCTCTCCGAGCTTGGGGAGGGTGGAAAATGATCTTTCGTTAGTTCCAGTAGCATACTTTACAACATGCAACACAGAAAATGTTGATCAATCATTCTCAAATTTTACACAAATGCATGGCATAGTCTATTACAAACTGCTACTGGAGACCTCTGTTAGTTCTCCTTTTCAAAATACGGCTCCAGTTATTGCACTAACTGCTTCTGTATACTTTGCCGACATTAGTGACACTTTCCCGGACTCTTCTGCCTCTTCTGCATCTGAACTGCCAAAAACACATAAGCTGATAATTTGGCTCAAAAAGAATGTATTTATTTTCCCATGGAACTGTCTGTGCCTTTCCATGACTGTATTAGCTTTCATCTTTTGGATTGACTTTGTTATTACTTTCTTTCTACAAATACATGGTCATTACCTTCCTGAACGATCAACAGTTGAACTGGTGGATGAGGTCCTGAAACCACATTTCTCTTCTCACAAAGTCCTCAGAGACTTGTCTTTTGTGAACATTTCTGCCATACCAATTCCTGATGGGATTGTTTGGAATAAAGTCACATTTGATATAAACGGCCCCACAGAGCTCATTAAAATACCATATGTGTTTAAACTTTCTATGAATGATGTAATAATACTCAGAATTGTTTCTGATGACTGGGATGTGAAAACAGTTGATTCCATGATGACTGAGTTGCAGTATTTTACTGTATTTGAAAGTGTGGACGTTTATCAATCCAAAGAGATTTATGGAGACATGTTCTGTTATAATTATTATGGGCGCCATTTCATTCACAGACTATTTTTAATTACACACAGTGGGAACATTGTCCAACTCCTCCACAAGGAAGTTCTAAAACATATTCTGAAAAATGTACATATTATTTCAAATTGTCATTTATGGAAAAGGCACATATATTATTTACAGATCCAAAATTCAGTTATTCGGATTCCTTTGTTTCCCAGTTGCATGTAGAAGGCTATGAATATTGGTCGAAGTCGATTGACTTAAAAAATGTGTGGGGAACAAAAAATTGGCAAATAAGGGGAAAGGAAGCTTTGTTTAGAGCATGCCTGGTAACTGTTCAAATGATATTTTTAAATAAAACTGTACAACAAACAAGTTGTTTAGGCTTAGCAAAAATTAAGGATTTGAATGCGCCCAGTATCCCTGCCTCTGCTAAATTTTATAAATGGCAAAACTTCATCAATGCAACAGAAGTTCAGCTCGATTAATGGGTCCAAAATGGCATATTTAATGCTTCTCTTTCACATCCTGGTTGGTGGTTATTGTGACCAATAAATACCAATGGGTGTCATAAACATTTTGTAAACTCCACAGGGGTTTTTAAAACAAGTAGTTCTGACCCTCGCTATGTGTCAACTGAACATGCGGGTATAGTGACAACATACAGTGTAGGGAAACTATGCTAGCAATGGATGAAGAGTTCCTCACTAGATGCTGTTAAAGATCACCTCAGTCTCCTGTCTAATAATACTGATTTACAGGATTTCCTGATAGGCCCCAGAAAATGCAGAAAGCGCTTCTTATATGCAGTCTTAAATGAAATTTGGAAGCTTCCTCAACAAGAAGCTGCTGCCTGGTTAAGGCAAATAGATCAGAAAAATTTACAGAAGGCATTAGCTGTTGTGGATAATGGGATTAATACCCTGTTCGACCGAATATACACCTTAAACAACATCGTTTCCTCTGTAATAGACATAGTACAGAGCGCCATGTCCTCTTTACACCATAGACAGAGTCAGCTAAGATTCATTATGCAGGTAGGGTGGACACTACAAACACTGAGAGCAGGTTGCATTCCCTGGCAACACGTTAGTGCAAGGGACATATTTTCTACATTTAATTTAACACGACAACAATAGCTAATGGCTAAGAAGGAAGCAACTTATGTCATGTTAAATTTTTAAAAACTAGAAAAGTTGCCTTTCACTGTGGCTGAAATAGCATCTGCTGAGTAGTTAATACACGGGGTCATCAATCTGCCTATTTCAACACTTCAATTCACATTCGGCTTAAAACACATTCAAGTTGGCAGATATGAAAGGCTGTTGGTTCTGGTTTCATTCCCACTCTTTTCGTTATATTTGGCTTAATACCTTAAGCCATGCATTCAATATTTTCCTGCATTTTGGGGGGGTTTCTGATAACTTTGGCTATAATAGGTGGCATTCTACTATTACTACTTGTACTGTGCAATGGCTGTCCCTTTATAACAAGGAGGACTTTCACCAGCGCAGCTGTGTCATGAACTCAAGTACTTTAGAGCACCACTCCTGGAGCGACTGGAGTGTGAATTGTCTCTGTCATTCAGACAGGTTTTGCATTGTGTGCAGCCCATGTTTTGGTTCCCTCTTGAATGTGCTCTTAAAGTTTGTCTTTCTATGCAATGCTTGCTTTCATTGGACGCTGATCAGTTTTTTTTTTTTTTTTTGTTGTCCTCATTCACCCTAGGCCATATACAACCTCCTTTCCCTTTTCAACCGAAGCGCAGGAGATTTTCCTCGGCCAGGGGTTGTTTATTACTCTCAAACAATCCTTAGACTGTTCCAATTCTGTGAGGATTTCGGAGCAGGGTGTAAAATCATTGGACAGATATCACAAATACAAATACAATTCTACTCCAACATTAAACACACAGACATCTATACATCAATCTCCTGATTTCCAATTCATTAATGCTACCCAAAAATTCCCTCGCATCCTTTCCTTTCCCCCCATCTTTTGATCCAATTCTGTTATAGAAAAAACATCCCTAAGCCATTCTGAATGATCTGGGGGAGTCTTTAAAATCCATTTTCTACAAATTTCTCACCTTCCCAACAGTATTGCATAAAATACAAACTTTTTTATCTGCAATAATGTCCCGACCTAACCACCCCTGCTGGTCTTGAACTTGGCCAAATATTACTAACTGAAGAGAGGGTTCAATTCCCCGATTTAGTATACATGAAATCGTTTCGCATACTCTTTCCCAGAAGAATCGAATATCAGGGCATTCCCAAAACATGTGAACACCAGTTACTTGTAATAAACCACATTTTGGACATTCCACCTCTTGCCCTCCTTTCATTTTTGATAGTTTCTTGGGGGAAATATACACTCTATGTAATGTGAAATAATGATTTTTCCTAAGAGTGGCTGGTTTCACAATATCAAAAAGCATTTTTAATGACTCTTCCCACCCCCTTTTAGCTACGTCTTCTGAAAAAAAAATCCTCCACAAATCGGTAGGTAATACAAACTCACCATCTACCCCTTCCAGGATCCCCCAATACCAAGTACACACTCTGTGAGGGCCTCCTAGTGGGCTCGGGGTGATCTCACTCAATGGATTAGGCATACCAACACCTTCCTTTATCCCGTGAGCCCATTTTCTTATTTGTAAAAATTTCCATCTAGACAAAGCACCACCCATCTTTAACTGTAATTCCTCCCATGAGAGAAAACCCCCTTCCGAAAACAACTCTCCCCAATATTCTAATCCCGCTTCTCTTATCGGTAATGCCAAAACATCTTGAAAACATTCCAGGGTTCCCGGGGAGTCCCAGATAGGTGCGTCAATGTTATAGTGAGTAAGTTTCGCAGATTGCCTAATATGATACCAACTTTCTGCCAGCCCTCGCATAATTTTCAACCTTATCTTTTTGAAAAACTTGGGGTCCCCAAATTTAAACACAAAATTGGTTGAAGCACCGTTAATTCTAGAAGCCATTATCTTAAACATTAGACCCGTTGTTGTGGAGTCTGACGCAAGAGACAAAAGTCGAAAAAATTTCAAAAGAAAGGCCCATGCATAATATTGCAACTCAGGTAATGCCAAACCTCCCTGAACCTTACGCCGACGCAACTTCTTCTGCCAGATTCTAACACCCTTAGATCTCCAAATAAAATTGCTTATAAGGCGCTGCATTTTTTCTATATGAATTTTCTGCATTGGGAGTGGAGAAGTAGAAAACAGAAAGTTCCATTTTGGAAGAATGGCCATTTTTACCAAGTTTACTCGACCTATTATCGTCAGGGGAAGATGCATCCAACCTTGCAATAAACTTTTACATTCTGCCAACAATTTTTCCTGGTTCCTCTCCGCTAACTGATTAATATCTTGAGGTACCAAAATTCCCAAATATCTAATTTCCTTTTTATTAAAAGCAGACTTATATTCCATATTCCAAGCCATAATCTCTGTTTTTTCAACATTCACTTGATAACCAGACACCCTCCCAAACTCTTCGGCCAGTTTAAAAATCTCGGAAGATGCAGTACCTAAATCATCTGTATATAACAGAAGGTCATCAGCATACAAAGCGAGCTTTCTTTCCCAGCCCTGACAGCTAAAAGGAGTAATCATCGTATTCCACTGAATTTTCCTCGCAAATGGTTCGATGTATAAGTTAAATAGTGCAGGGGACAGCGGGCATCCCTGTCTGGTGCCTCTAGCTATAGCTATCGGCCCTGTAAGGTTCCCATTCACTAATATTCTAGCTATAGGAGCCCTATATATCTGATTCACTACCCCACAGAAATTATTTCCCAGTTTAGCTTTTTTTTTTGCAGAGTTTTTAAATAGACCCAGTTTACCTGGTCAAAGGCTTTTGCAGCATCAACCGTTATAATCCCCAAAGGGGATTCCGATTCTACTGCCATATCTATGGCCCCTATAAATTCATATGTTAACTCATGCAAATACCTCCCCTTCGAGAAGCCCTTCTGATCAGGATGAATTAAGCTGTCTACTACCTTATTTAACCTATCCGCCACTATTTTCGTAAACAGCTTATAATCGCTGTTCAATAATGAAATAGGTCTATAGGAAGAGCAATAAGATGGGTTTTTCCCGGGTTTCGGTATTAATGTAATAATTGCTTCATTCCACGTAACTGGCATACTTATATCGTTAAAAAAAATCCTACCAAATAACTCAGTCAAGAACGGAACAATTACCTCACCTAATGCTTTATACAACTCCACCGGAATACCATCCGGACCCGGGGCTTTCCCTTCCTTACCCTTAGCTAAGGCTGCTCGCACTTCTTCCACCGTAATAGGACCATTAAGAAATTCCTGATTCTGTTGCGAAATTTCTGGTAATATATCCTGAGCTAACCAGTTCTCCACCATTCCCTCTCGCACCTCTGTCTGTTCTGTATATAAAAATGTAAAAAAATCTTGAAACCCTCGTTCAATGTCTTCTGCATGAGATAATTTAACACCCGTATCTTCAATCACTATTTCCTTAATATAACTCCTAACTTGATCTGTTTTAGCTTTCCAGGCAAGTAATTTTCCTGAGTTTTCCCCATATTCAAAATGTTTTAACTTGCTAGCCTCCCATTTCCTAACCATACGTGCCTGTAAAATGTTTGCTATTCGTGTTCTTAACTCAGTCATTTCTATTCTTCCTATTTCCTCCTGGGCTCCTTCTCCTTTACCAACCAGTTTCTTACATTTCACTGACATTTCTTGCTCTAACATATTTATTTCTTCTCTGACTATTTTATGTTTGTGACATGCAATACTTCTAAGTTCCCCTCGTATTACCGCCTTAAAGGAGTCCCAAACCGTTGATAACGATGCTGAACCTGTGTTAATCTTGAAAAAAATTCCAGTCTCTCTACGCAGATGTACCGAAACATCCTCTTCCAATAATAGTGCGCGCTCCAATGTCCACCTCTTAAAAACTATTCTCTGTGGGAGCGTCAAATGCAGCTTTACTGCATCATGATCTGATAAATGCGGGGGTAAATATTCAATCCTGTCAACATTTTCCAACAACCTATCATCCACTAAAAAATAGTCAATACGTGAAGCATGACTATACTTCTTATTAAAGAATGAAAAGACCTTAGCCTCCCCTTCCCTCTTCCGCCATATATCACACAGGCCATACTCCTTCATCATCTTCCTTAAATAATATTGTGTTTTTGGCGTGCCTGAAGATCGACAAGTATCTGTTCTATCTAATCCATTGTCAAGCACCACATTAAAATCCCCTGTCATGATAACTGCATCTGAAAAATCGATTAACTGAGAAAAAACTCTTTTAAGAGGTTCAATATCATCGCAATTCGGGCAGTAAAATCCAACCAAAACCAACCTTGCCTCACCAATACGTATTCTTATTATGACCCAACGACCAGCGTGATCTGCCCTTGTTTCTAAAATCTCCAATCTAGGTTGTACTCCCTGTTTAACCACAATAGCTACTCCCCTTGTGTGAAAATTGTTGGTAGTGCAGAAGCACATTTGTACCCACTTTTGAGCCTTAAATAACTCCTTACATTCTTCTGCAACCAACTGAGTTTCCTGTAAGATAAAAATCTGCGCCGGAGAATCTTTTAAATATTGTAAGATTTTATTACATCTTGCTTTCATCCTTAGACCGTTAATATTCCAGGAGAGTAATTTAATCGTAGATTCCTCCAACCCCTGACCTTTATTTAATCTAGCCATTCCAAAGTGACCCGCCTTCCCTCTGCCTCGGTGAATGAGGAACTATTTCCACACAAAACTCAAAATCAAAAAACCCAAAAGTAAAAATCAAAACCCTCCTAATTAATAATCCCCCCTCCCAACACCTTCCCATAGGGGACCCCCCCCACTATATCAGCCAACTTGGGCCTTATTTTAGAGCACCCCGCCTGCCTGGGAGCTTTCAAAAAATAAAAATTCATTTTACGTGATCGGTCTGTTCCTTACTTATAAGTTCTAACAGCTCGTCCGGCCTGACTGTCTCTCTTATATTATACATTTTATTATTATACATTACTCGCAAAAAAGCTGGGAACTTCAACTGTGCCGTAATCCCTAATTTTTTTAATTCATCTAACCTTTTCCCCAACTCCCACTGCCTATCCATTGTAATCTTAGACAAGTCGGACCTAATCTCAAATATTACATTTTCGACTTTTAATGATTTCTGTTTCAATGCACTGCTCAAAATTTTCTCCTTTAAATGATAAGTTAGGAAATTAACCAAGATTTTCCTTGGCCTAGTGCTGTTTGGTCGCTTCGCAAAAGGGTCACGATGAACCCTCTGGATATCTCTTTCAATCTCTTCTCGACTCTCTTCCAATTCACATACAGATTTAATAAGAGAAACCACATATGACTTCAAATTTGCTCCTTCTGCTCCTTCCGGGACTTTTAACAGTTTTATGTTGTTTCTACGTGAATAATTCTCCAACTGTTCAATTTTTACTTGCAAGCCTTGTTCCTTTTCACTTAAATTTCGAATCTCCTCCTTCTGGTTGTTTAGCTCTTCCTTCATCCCTCCTACCGTCGCTTCTAATGACTGGATTCTCTCTGTTAAATTATCGAATTTTCTTTCCAGTACCTCACAAGCTTCTCTAATCTCTATTTGATTACTTTCCGAACTAGCAAAGCCTTTTTTTATGTCCTCTGAAATAGCAAGAATCATCTCCTCCATAGACTGACTAAATCTTGGATCGGGGTCCGGGGTTTGAGAAGGGAGGGGCTGATGGGTATTTCTGCCACAACTCCTACCTCCTGTAAGTCACCATCTTGCCTCAATATAAGATCCGAACCAACTTGTTTATCCACTTGGTGAGCCGAAATATTAGTCGAAGGGGGGGGGATCATTCATACCTCCCTCAACGGAGTCTGTATCGTTTCTAGTATCCTTAATCATATAAGTATCCATTTTTCCTTGACCAGGTATCAGCGCAATGTCTTCTGGCTTAGTCTTAAAATAAGCTCTTAACGAGGGCGCAGGTTTATTGTTATATTTCTTCCCTAGTTTTCCCTCACTTCCTCTTTTCTTGACTTTAAATAAACAATTCGATAAATCAGAAGTTTTGCCTTGGATCTTATCCTGTCCATCAATAACCTCCTTATCTCTTTTCTCCTCTTCCAAACTCCGCCTCCTCCCCTGCAAAATGTTAACAGAAGGCAAGGATGGGGACAAACTTTTTTTTGCACTGTCTCTAACCCCCAAAGCCTCCGCCACTTTACTTATCCCTCCTGTATTTAAAAGTGAAAAAGAGCGTGCTACCGCACTATCCCGGAACACTTTCCCAGGGGCTTTATTAATACTGAATTTTGTAATACTCCTGGCCTCCACCGCCCCGGCCACCTTACTTGTCTTTCCTTTTGTCGAGGGTGAAAACCGGCGTGTAGCTGCACTGTCTGGCTCCCGGGACTCCTTCCCGGGAGCCTTGCCGATACTGGCTCTGCCCGGATTCCCCCGAAGGGGAATCCTCGCTGAGCCCTTTCTTGCCCGGCGGAGCTCCAGCGCGGCTCGGCCCCAATGCCGGAGCCTCCCGCCGAGTGCCTCACCCGGAGCCTGGATTTGCCGGGTTTCCGAGTCTCGAGGGCTCCGAGAAGCCAAACGTGGAGTCGGGCGGCACATCCAGCCGATCCCTGCTGCTTACACGTGCCACGCCCCCAAGCGCGGTGAGAGTGCGTCTAGCGGGTTACGCCGCTACGCAACCCACCATGTCCCCTCTCTTGGACGCTGATCAGTTGATGTTCTAGCTGAGGACTCATTATCAGACATGCACTTTGAGGGTGTATTTGCTACTTGAAGCTGTTTATGAGTTGCTCTTTCTGGATCAAACAGCTCTAAACTCACTGTTGGGCACACCACGGAATGCTGCTGCCTCAGCTGGAGCTCAGGCTTTGGAACATGAATGCTCCTTGGTTCTCCTTGGCGATGAACTTCCTTCTTTACCACCTGCCGAAGTTGAAGATTTCTTATCTTCAATTATCCCAGATTCAATTGGCGACTTTAAAACTGACTCTGACTTTTGAAATTCGGCTTTTCAATGCCACAGTTAATATTTTAAATTGTCCTTTCCATACTGCTTGTGTCTTTTAACTTGTCATACATATATATATATTGAGGAAGAATCTGTGTGTCAGTAAATTTCTTTACATTCATCTGGAAGTGTCCTGACCTTTTCTTGTGGTTACAAGAATCTGTGGTGATATATATATATATATGCTTTAAGATGAATTTTAGTAGCTTTTATATATTAAATTAGGCTTTGAACCACCTTTGAACTGACAATGGGAGGGTGTTGAGTAGCCATTTTAGCTATTGTTTTATAGGCGTTATTTTAGCAAACTAAACCTGCCGCTGTGCTCTTTAATCTAGATGTATTTTATATAGCTTTGTTATATCATTTTAACATTAGCCACTTTTGCAGTCTTGTTTTATTTTCTCCATCTAGCTGTTCTTCACCCAGGTCAGCACTGCGTCCTTAAACAAGACATTTCTTCCACTCTGTGCTTTCCTCAAGGCTGAAGTAAGATAGGTTGTAAGCAAAAGTGGAACACTTTGTCTCCAATGTTCACAGAAACATACATACTCTTATGTGGTGATCCTTTCTTGTTACATCATATATTTTAATATAAAAACAGTACTTTGGCCCATGTACGTTAGAGGGAGATTCCAGCCAGTTAACCACGACTGTATGCTGATCGCTTTGCTACAGCTGCTTATGTAGACTACAGGCCTCTTGCTCAGGTAGGAGGGATGATGTCTTCCCAGGGGGAACCTGAAAGGCAGAATTAGAGCTTAACATGCTGTGCTCTAACAGCTTAGGTAGGAAATATCCCTACAAACCATAGTGACAGTATGATAGCGTTATTCTTGTGTTTTACTCTCCTTGTCACAATTTTAGTCTTATTGTGCTTCATCGTCCTAGTTATTGTAGTACATGCTTTATTATCTAAGATGCAGTAACTTCAATAAAACCTTATTGAACTTTACTCTGCCTCTGATTGTCCTTGCCTATGTGAGTCTAATGTACCTGAGAGAAACGGATGAGATCTGAGGGACCATGATTCCCCTGAGGAGTCATGTATATCATGCGCCTGGTTGCCCCAATCATCCCTGCTCTTGGGTGGAGATGAGGCATTACTAGTTAGCCGGAACGAACCCGGATTAGGCCGACAGGTGTCACATGGTGCTGGATCAGACTCAGTCCCCTGCAGCACAAATGATTCTGCCGCCCGAATCCTGTAGTCTCATTAGGATAGTGAGAACCTACGTGACAAAACCAATCTATTTTTTGTTCTGTACTTTGTAACTTGTTTTATCATAACATACACATTTTGTTTGCATGATTGAATTGATATGAATGCATTTTGATAAATTGATTTACTGATTTATTGATTTGTAACTTTAACTACATTTGTTAATAATAATTAATGGTGTGTGGTCTGGACACCATACACTCTGCTGTTTTGACAGAGACCAATTGCTCGCTTGTAATCAAAGTTTTATGCAGATGTTAGCTCCTTTTAGACATTTTTGGTTGAAAACGTAAGGTCCATATGACCAATGGTGCAATCTGATAGATGACTACACTAGAATATTGAGGTATAAGAAAGTGCACTTGATCAACAGCAGGAAAATATACCCCCACATTATTTTCCTTACCTCATTTGTTTGACCACAAGCCATATACATTATTAGTAGCATATGTTAGGAGTGTATTTGAAAAGTGCAGTATCATACTAATTGAAATCTTGGTGCTAAAACAACATATTTTTATTACCCAACTCAGTGATACTCATTGTATTGACCCCAGGAGGACGAAATGCTGAGTGGGCCAGCAAGGATTGAAAACCTGTGACCATGAGGTCAAACATGGATTAATATACTTGATGAATTAATTCACTAGGAAACCAGACCCAGTCACAACTTTATTGAACCAGTAAATTCAAATGCTGATAATGAGGCTAATGAGCTGATTCTCACTGCTTAATGTCAATTAATTTAGCAAATAATTTGTTCTGTGTAGCGTCACTGGATTCCATTTAAAACATCACTCAGTGATACAGGAGATGCACTATTCAAAGCAATATGCTAATGTTGTTAATTTCAGTCACTAGGTGAGGTGAAATTGTGTTCAGCGATGTGTGTTAACTGCAATAGGTGTGAAGACCTGGTTTGGCCTGAGAACAATAAATCATTTTAGTTATCCATCATAGCTTTTATATAGTGTGTTAAACAGATACTTAGAAGCAGTAGATATTAATTTGGTGACATAACATTCTTCGTCATAATGTTCTTGGTACCTTAGAGTACATATATTGGTAAATAAACTATGTAGAATATAAATATCCTCCAACATCTAGTATGCCTCTGGTACAAGAATTCCATGCTCTATTTGCATAATTCTGTGGTAATCCAACAGATTAAACCCTCAGTACAATTTACATGTTTCTAAAACAATCTAAGAGCTTTACCACAGCAACACCTTTGTACATGGGTAGAGTCCAAACAGGAAGAGGGGTCGGTAGGTGTGTTATTCTGTAGAAAGTTGGCCTAGACGTTTAAGCACCTACCAACCAGAGATGTATGTAATTTTGCAATATTTTGTTTGGGAAATATAGATAAAATTCCTGAACATTTACAGGAAATCATGCATATTGCATGAAACGTGTTTTGCCCATCTGTCTTGTGGCAGTTACATACTTCATGAACATTTTGTAAAAAATTGTGTATGTTTGAAACCTCCAGATTTTTGCCTTTGCTGTTTTTGCTGGTTGTGGAACTCTGTACACTTTACTCCTGCTAACCAATAGTAAAGCACCTGTGCTCACCCTTTCAAAATAATGAAACTGACATACCACTAATCAGAATTTTTAACTGATCTAGTCACCACTATATGGTACCATAGTGTAGCCAGGGCCTGTAAGTCAAATGCCACCAGTGGACTGCAGCACTTATTGTGCCATTCTCTACAGTGAAAGTGTAAACAAGATTACAGGTCTGCCACCTTTAACCCCAAGGTTTTGTCCCCCCCTTAGCTGGTGGTAAAATGCACTCCTCCTAATAAATGCTGAAATCTGGGGATTACAACCCTTTTTTCTTTACCCCGCTCTTTGCTATGGGAGACTGTGACCAACCTGCCAAGCCAATCCAATGAATGTGCATCACCAATTGGCCAATGATTCAAGTTGCCCCTGCTATGTTCTTCCTGCAGAGGCAAATCAAATTCAGTATGACATCATGCAGAAGGTATCCAGCCACCTGGGGATCTTTTTGTCTACACCCTGCAGGCTTGTCCCATGGGAAGAATCTGAGCTCCAAAAAAGAATTTATGATCCGCAATGTTAGAAATGGGGTCTCTAGTTGGCAATCAGTTTACAACCTGTCCAAGTAGGGACTCTCAATCTAGTCAGGGTAAGGGAGTCACACACCTTAGATAACCCCTGCTCACCCCCTTGGGTAGCTTGGTTCAAGCAGTCAGGCTTACCTCAGAGGCAATGTGTAAAGTATTTGTATACATATGCACAGTAAACATAGTGATAACACCACAAAAGCTCTCAAAACCAATTTAGAAAAGTAGCCAATATTCATCTCCGATAAATGACCAAAATGACAGAAAATCCAACATACACAAGTAGAGGTATCACTTTTAAAGTTTTAACAGATTTTAATCCTGAAGAATCAATGGCTGTATCCTTTTAAGAAACAGTACCTTGGATGTGTCAAAAGCAAAGGAGGAGATGTGCCGGAAAAGCAAGCAATGTGTTGATTCTTTTCCAATCGGATGGGCAATGCATTGATTCCTTTCCCCCAAGTTGGCGATGCGTTCATTCTTTTCCTCGCAGGAACGAGGATGCATGGAATCCTTACGGTGGTGCAGCGTTGATGAAGAAAATGAAGGACAGGGGTGATGCGTGGAAAATCCAGATGCATGGCAAAGATGAATATACGCTGAAGCAAGAGATGTGTCAAATCCCCAGTTGTGAGAATGGTTCTGCATCGATTTTTTAGCTGGGGTACAGACACTGTGTAACATTTTCTGTCTCAATGGCCCGGTGCGTGGATTTTTCCTCAGGTCATCATCTTCCACTTCCAGGGGCCCAGGGACTGGGTTTGACACGACTTGGCAAGTCAGGACTCTCAGCAGAAGAGCCCAGGCACTGGCAGATGGCACTGCAGGAGGCAAGCTCAGTTCAAACCCTTGAAGAACCTTGGAAAGCAGGATATAAAAAGTTGAGTCCAGTTTATTTACTCCCAGGACATAAGCAGCAAGCAGCAGACCAGCACAGCAAATTTGCAGTTCCTTCAACATCATCCAGCTCTTCTCCCCGATGAATGTTTGAAGTAGGCAGACTTCAAAGGAAAGTCTTTGTAGTGCACAAGTCTCTGTCTTTCCTGTCCTGGACTCAATTCACTCCAGGGGGTTGGAGACTGCTTTGTGTAAGGACAGGCACAGCCCTATTCAGGTGCAGGTGTCAGCTCCTTCCACCTCTCTAGCCCTGGAAGACCCATCAGGATATGCAAGCCACACCTTAGCTCCCTTTGTGTCACTGTCTAGAGTGAAGTCTCAAAAGCCCAACTGTCATCCTGACCCAGATGTGTATTCCACAGTTAGACAGAGGCACAAAATGGTTAAACAAGAAAATTCCCATTTTCTAAAAGTGGCATTTTGAAACTTGCAATTTAAAAGCCAACTTCACAAAAAGATGTATTTTTAAATTGTGAGTTCAAAGACCCCAGACTCCATATCACTATCACCTTCCAATGAGAAATTACACTTAAAAGACATTTCAAGGCAATTTCCCCATTAACCTATAGGAGAGACAGGTCTTGCGATAGTGAAAAACAGAACATGTAATACACACCAATACCTGTACTACCTTTTAAATACACTGCACCCTGCCCATAGGGCTCCCTTGGGCCTACTTTAGGGGTGATGTACATGTAGTAAAAGTGAGGATTTGGGCCTGGCAAGAGGGTACACTTGCCAGGCCAAACTGGCAGTTGCAAACTGCCCACACAGACACTGCAGTGGCAGGTCTGAGACTGTTTACAGGGCTACTCGTGGGTGGCACAATCAGTGCTGCATGCTCACTAGTAGCACTTGATTTACATGCCCTGGGCACACATGGTGCACTGTACTAGGGACTTCTTAATAATCCAAATATGCCAATCATGGCTATACCAATTACCAGTCAAACAGACAAAGAGCACTTGCACGTTAGCACTGGTCAGCAGTAGTAAAGTGCCCACAGGCCTAAAGCCAGCAAAAACTGAGTCCAGCACAGGATCAAAACAGGAGGTCAGAAGCCATACACCTGATTTTTTTGTGTTTTTACACTGTGCTAAATGGAGAAGATATGCGTAATATGCAGTTATCCAAATACCAAAGCCTTCTTGGAGTTACATTGATTATACCTGTTCCTTACTGTCCACTTTTATTTCCTCTCTTTCTCAGTACCAATCTAAATTGCAAGTTCATTATTTATCTAAAGAATCAGACATTGGTCTACTCTCTCATCATCTTTCTGTCACTAGAAATATGTATTTATATCGAACATGTGCAGCTTCACTATAATCATAAATTGTCCTCGTTTTCATGTTTACTTCCACCTTCTCATATTAATGGTATCATGGTTGATCATAGCACACATTTACCTGCATATTCTCCCTATAGATTACATAGGTGTCCTATACTTTTTAATCCCAGTGTGAGTGACAGAGAGAGAAAGCGAGAGGGAGAGAGAGGGAGAGAGAGAGAGAGATAGAGTGTGTGTGTGTGTGGGTGTAATTTGCAGGTGAGTGACAGAGAGAGAGCGAGAGTGTGTGTGTGTGTGTGTGTGCTCGCACGTGTGTGTTTGAGAGAGAGAGGGAGAGAGAGTGAGCGTGTGTGTGCGTGTAATTTGCTAGTGAGAGAGAGAGTGTGTGTGTGTGTGTGTGTGTGTGTGAGAGAGAGAGAGAGAGAGAGAGAGAGAGAGATTTGCAGGTGGTCCCAGAACTCTTATTTGTGGCTCAATGTGTGCCTCAATTAAATTTCACCTCTAGATATGTCACTAATCAAATCACAAGAACACGTCAAAAATAGACCCTTAATATATTCTTAAATCCACTTATGTACCTCTTCGCAGCACATCTTCCAAGTATTACTCACGTCAATCAGGTATTTAATATTTACGCTTGAACGTGTGTCAGAAACGTGATTCAGCACATAATTACATCTGACAATCTGTTTGCCAAGAGCTCAGTGAGTTGAAATCTACGTAACCTGTTCCTTTCTTGTCACTAGCTAGAGGTGCCAGCCAGGTGCACAATAATACAATTTTACCTGAAAGTATTGCAGCTTGGTTACTTACTGGGGCTGTTAAGTAGCCGTGACCTCCGGCAGTGATAGGCCACCTCCTGCTCACAGTACTCTGCACTGTTTATCATGGCGTCCAGCTGCTGCCTGCTGCTGCCGTAGTTGAAGGACATGGAGTATGGGCGCTCGGTGGTATACCCTTGAACACTGGTGAGCTCTGTTTTATTGTGGCCCATCACAGTCCATATCTTATCTTCTGCAAAAGCGAAAGTACTAGAGTTAGAAAATAAATGATAAACATGGAGGGGAGATGCAGAAATATTCACGGTCGTGTTTCAGTGGTGTTTGCACAACTAAAAGACAGGCTTAACATGGTAGCTAAGGGTTGAGGTGCTTCAAAACAATCCTAACTTCACAAGTAAATATGTTTAGTTTAACGTCCAGTCTTAACGGCTCGCTAAAAAAATGACACAATAACACTTTTTTGATAATTTAATAACAAGTGATCCAGACAGCGCTTCTCTGTATGAAAGTCAAATATTTTTGAGGAGACAATCATAGCACCTGTGAAAGTTCGCTTGTACGATTCGAAAAGCACGTGTTGGGCATCTCAGGGTTGGAACTGGCAGATGTCCTTACAGTTCTTCTAGAACAATAAATTGTTCAGCTTTCGCATGAAGTATGGACATCTTAACAGCCACGTAGTTAAAGAAGAAATACTTTCCCAGTGCTGGTCAACTTAGGGGCCCATTATGAGTGATGCCGTATTCGGCCCACAATGTCCTACCATTAGAATTACCAATAACACAGGTATCGCTAATTCCCAGAGGTGGGTGGGCTTACTACGATAAATGACATCAGTCTTTGCTCACAGATTACTGTAATATGTTTTCTCATTTCTTTTGCAGGTGTCAACTGAGCCGTTTCCCCTGCCTTGAGCGTTGGAAAATATCTGGGTGTCAAACGCTTACTTGTGGTCAGTGGGCGAAGTGCATTAAAAAATGATGGGAATTGTGAAGCTGCATGCTTCTCAGTGAGAATGAGAACAGCATTAAGGGTGTGGCTAAAAAAACAAAATATTCTGTAAGCTTTTTTGATCTTTCATCATCAGCTAGCTACAAATAAATAATATGCGGCTTAAATGCAAAATATATTTTAAAAATGTGTTACTAAGTGGGAAATGCACCATAATAGATTATGAAACTTCTATTACTTAATGCACTATAGAGGTCTCTGTGAGAGACATAGAATTAAATTGTAGTTGGTACAGTGGAGAATAGCGAATTGTGTATTTTTAGATCTAAGAAGTTAAAGCTGGGTGAATGTGTAAGTCATTATTTTAAACTTTCAATATGCACAGTACCATACAGACAGCTACAAAATGCACAAAAACGTTTAAGATAAAATGGTGTTCAAAAATATTGATTTTAGAAATACCCAGACTGTGTGTAATGCATTTTTGTGTCCATAATTGTCCCTTCAGCTCCTCGTCAGCGGTAGAAAGTGCTATATATATACAATTTAAATTAAAAGCATGCACTTCACAGCTCAGTTGTTATCTCTTTGTACTACCACAAAAAAAAAATACATCTTTGTCATCACAAAGCTATGAGGGATTTGATCAATTAACCCCTCGGGTGCCTCAGACATAACAGTTATGTCCTGGGCAGCACCGCTCAAGTGCCCAGTACGTAACCGTTACATCCGAGTAGGGGCCCTCAGGGGAAGCTCTAGCGCTCCCCCAGGGGGCCTCGCACCCCCTTCCCCTGGGCAGGGATGGAAGGGGAATCTCTGCCCCTTCCACCCTGACCCCCGTGGTGTCTGATGACATCAGCACGTGATCACGCTGACCTCATCAGAGGCCTACCACTGCGCACTGGAAGCTCAGCCTTCCAGCGCAGATCGGAGTAGAAATACAAAAGCATTTCTCCTCCGATCAAATGGAGGGGCCGAGAGAGGCATCAAAGGAAAGGAAAGGCCTTTTCTTTCCTTTGATGTCTCTCTCTGCATTTCTGCTACCCCATCGTGATGTGATGGGCAGCAGAAATGCCCACTAGCCACCAGGGAGATTTTTGTTGTTGTTGTTTAGTATTGAATAAGGGCAGTGGCCCCTTGGGCAAGGGCCGCTCCCCAGGGGGGCTATTTATTTTTAGGCCATTTGTGCCCCCCCCCCCCGGGGGCAGATCAGCCTATTATAATTAGGGATAATTTTTATTTGTTTTCATATGTGGAGAGCAACCCCTTAGGCAAAGGTCGCTCCCCTGGGGGCAAAATTACTTTTAGGCCTTTCCTGCTCCCCTTGGGGGCAGGTCAGACTATTTTTATTAGGCCGAAACCACTAGACACCAGGGAATTATTTTTAAATGTATATTTATTTATAAGGAGAGCAAAATATTTTTAGGTCTTTTGTGCCCCCCGGGCACAGATCGGCCTATTATAATTAGACTGATCTGCGCCCGGGGCGGGGGGCAGAAACCCCTAGACACCAGGGATATATATATTATTTTTTTGCTTACTTTATTTTTTTATATATGGGGAGCAACCCCTCAGGCAAGGGTCGCTCCCCTGGGGGGGGGGTAACTTGTTGTAGGCCATTTCACCTCCCCTTAGGGGCAGATCGGCCTATTATAATTAGGCTGATCTGCCCCCAGGGGGCAGAAAACCCTAGGCACCAGGGATTGTTTTTTTGTTTATTTTATTTTTTTATATGTGGGGAACAACCCCTTAGGCAAGGGTTGCTCCCCTGGGGGGCAAATTGTCTTTAGGCCATTTCTGCCTCCCTTTGGGGGGGCAGAAACCACTTAGGCACCAGGAATTGGTGTGTGTGTATGTGTGTGTTTTGGTTTTGGGGGCAGCCCCTTGGGCAAGGGTCGCTTCCTATCGGGGAACATTACAGTTGGCCATATCTGCTGCCCCTGGGGGCAGATCGGCCTATTTTTGGAAGGCCCATCTGCCCCCAAGGCGGGTAGAAAGCCCACCAGAGACCAGGGAATATTTTGATTTCAAATTAAGAGGTCGGGGTATGGCCATATCCCCACCGCAAATAAATGGGGCCAAAGTTGTTCTGCCCACAAATGGGCAGATGGGGCAATTACCCCCAATCCACACCCCAGGGGACAGGAAGTCTACTAAATGCCAGGGAATAAAAAAAGAAATATAGTGGGATGGTGGCTAACAACCAGTATGGGCCTGGTTATGCCCCTACCCCAACTGAAGAGGGTAACAGTCTTTCAGCTCTCCCCCCGCACTCTAAAACATCTTTATGACTATTTTGGGTTTTGGTTTTACATTTGGGCCATGAGAGCTTGGCTAACTCTCAAAATCATCCCACTTGGAATGGTGAGGGCTGCACTTTTTGGATTTTGGGACGCTGCCATGTAGTAAAATCCACAAGACCTAGTCACATCTGAAAACTAAAGATCTGGGTGATTCCAGGGTGGTGTGCTTCACATGCACCCCTCACCATGTTCTTACCCACAATGCCCTGCAAACCTCCAACTTTGCTGGAAATCACACATTTTTCCCACATTTTTGTGATGGAACCTTCCGGAATCTTCTACAGGAATCCACAAAATTCCCTACCACCCAGCATTGTCTCATCTATACCGACAAAAATTCTGCAGCAGTTGTCAGTCTAAAAAGTTTTTTTCAAACTGCCCTTTTGGACCTGGTTTGGTTCCTCCTCAATTTCGACATGTTTTTGGCTCTTCCCTGTCACAGGCACTTGGCCCACCTACACAATGAGGTATCATTTTTAACAGGAGACTGAGGGGAACGTTGTGTGGTAGGAAATTTCTCCCAGTGCAGTGATCCCACACAGATATGTGGGAAAAATTGGATTTTTTAGCTAAATATGAGGTTTGCTGAGGATTCTGGGTAAGAAAACATTGGGGGATCCAAGCAAGTCAAACCTCCCTGGAGTCCCTTGGGTGTCTAGTTTTCAGAAATGTTTGGGTTTGGCTGGTTTCCCTATATGGCTGCTGAGCCCAGCACCAACAACACAGGTCCCCTCCCCCACATAAACAGGTAGTTTAGTATTTGATAATTTTGATGTGTCCACATAGAGTTTTGGGCATTTCCTTTCGAGGGCACTAGGCCTATTCACACAAGTGAGGTACCATTTTAATTGGGAGTCTTGGGGGAACAATGGGTGGAAGGAAATTTGTAGCTCTTCTCAGATTCCAGAACTTTCTGTCACCGAAATGTGGTAAAAAAGTGTTATTTTGGCCAAATGTTGAGGTTTGCAAAGGATTCTGGGTAACAGAACCTGGTGAGAGCCCCGCAAGCCACCCCATCCTGGATTCCCCTAGGTGTCTACATTTAAAAAATGCACAGGTTTGGTAGTTTTCTTTAGGTGCCGGCTGAGCTAGAGGACAAAATCCACAGCTTGGCACTTTGCAAAAAACAGCTCTGTTTTCATTAGGAAAATGTGATGAGTCCATGTTGTGTTTTTGGGGCATTTCCTGTCATGTGCGCTAAGCCTACCCACACAAGTGAGGTACAATTTGTATCAGGAGACTTGAGGGAACACTGGGTAGAAGAAAATGTGAGGCTCCTCTCAGATTCCAGAACATTCTGTCACCGAAATGTGATGAAAAAATGTTTTTGGGCCAAATTCTGAGGTTTGCAAAGGATTCTGGGTAACATAACCTAGTTAGAGCCCCACAAGTCACCCATTTGAATTCCCCAGGTCTCTAATGTTCAAAACTTCCTAGGTCTGGTAGGTTTCCCTAGGTGCTGGCTGAGGTAGAGGCCAAAATCCACAGATAGGCACTCTGCAAAAAACAGGTCTGTTTTCTTTGGGAAAATGTGATGTATCCATGTTGCATTTCCTTTATTTGGGCATTAAACCTACCCATGCAAGAGAGGTACCATTTTCATCGGGAGACTTGGGGGAACACAGAGAAGCAGAACAAGTGTTATTGCCCCTTGTGTTTCCCTTTCTTTTTCCTTCCAAATGTAAGACAGTGTGTAAAAAATAAGTCTATTTGAGAAATGCCCTGTAATTCACATGCTAGTATTAGGACCCCAGAATTCAGAGATGTGCAAATAGCACTGCTTCTCAACACGTTATCTTGTACCCATTTTGTAAACACAAAGGTTTTCTTGAAACCTATTTTTCACTCTTTATATTTCACCAAATGAATGGCTGTATACCCGGTATAAAATGAAAACCCATTGCAAGGTGAAGCTCATTTATTGGCTCTGGGTACCTAGGGTTCTTGATGAACCTACAAGCCCTGTACATCCCCACAACCATAAGGGTCCAGCAGACATAACAGTAAGCTTTAAGAAATCTGACATCGCAGTAAAAAGTTACAGTGTAAAATGTGAAAAAAAATGGTTTTTTTTACCCCATGTTCAAGATTTTTTCATTTCAGCTGTTATTTTCTGTAGGTAAACCTTGTAGGATCTACACAAATGACCAATTGCTGAATTCCGAATTTTGCCTACATTTCAGCAATGTTTAGCTTTCCGGGATCCAGCATTGGTTTCACATCCATTTCTGTCACTAACTGGAAGAAGGCTAAAAGCACAAAAAATAGTAAAAATTAGGAATGTCCCATTAAAATGCCAAAATTGTGTTGAAAATATGGGTTTCTAATGTAAGTCTGCCTGTTCATGAAAGCTGGGAAGCTGGTGAGTTTGGCACTGCAAACCCTTTGCTGATGCATTTTTCAGGGAAAAAAACACAAGCCTTCTTCTGCAGCCCTTTGTTCCCATTTTCTTTTTTTTTTTTCAACTACATTTTTGATGTGTTTTGGCTAATTTCTTCAGGGGAACCCACAAACTCTGGGTACCTCTAGAAATCCTAGGATGTTGGAAAATAAGGATGGAAATTTGGCGTGGGTAGCTCATGTGGAAAAAATGTTATGAGGGCCTAAGCGCGAACTGCCCCAAATAGCCAAAAAAAAGGCCTGGCACCTGAGGGGGGAAAGTCCTGGCAGCAAAGGGGTTAAAGCCAGTGCCACTGTGGGCCTCATTTGTAGGGCCCCAGCTGTACAGTGAGCCACCGGAGCATAATTTTTTTACAAAGCCACCTTCCATGGCCTTGTAAATATGGACCCCTTTTCCGCATAACACTGTGTGAAAGTGGCATTCCATTGGTTTTGATTGGGGTGTTTGCATGCATCACCAATGGAACCTGAACGATTCTAATGCATTGCCAGATTTATAAGTCTGGGATTGTGTCAGAGTCCTATGACACCTCAGAGATGGTGTAAAAGTGACAGAACGGGGAGAAATATCTTTATTTCTCCCCGCTGTTTCCTCGTTCTAATGCAGCACACATAGAAAGAGGCTTTGCAATGAACACCCCATGAATGTTCACTCCCATTCTAGGGATACCAACACCACAGACTGGACAGTTTCCCACCCATGGGAATTCCTCACCATACAAATTTCTCCTGGCAGTTACTGTTCTGGGAAAACCAGCCTGTCCACCACCATGGTCTGGCCTGCACCTGTATCTCGCGGAGAAGTGGCAGGGACTCCGTCCACTGTGCTCTTTTGGAAGTGACTTCTACCACCCTCAGGGATCACCAGCTTACCATCTGGGCCACTTCCCAACTAAGAGATAGCAGAATCTCCTAATCTAGGTAATCCTCCCCCAGGGCAGCATTAGTCACTTCAGTGGAATGCCCAGAATTGCTAGCCTTTCTCCTGAGCATGAGGAATCCCTGTTTTTGGTTTGTGCCCTGACTGCTGACAGTCATAGCACCTACCCTCTTCAAAGGGTTTCTTTCCCCGTAGGTTCCCACTTTCCTGCTTGTCAGCAGTGTTGGGACGTATTCCCTTCTTCAGATATTTTGGGGCTCGAAAGAGTTCTTTTTTTAAGGCTCATTGATTCCCTCCTTTGCCTTCTCTGGGCCTACCCCATCTTTCTTGTAATCATCACCCTGGGATCTCTTGGATACATGGATGCATACACATTCAATGGCGGGTTTAGCTCTCTTGGTTAGAGAGCTTTGGATCTACTAGATGCTGGTGTAACAACTCTGAAGAACAGCTACTTATAATCTGTCCTTTGACCATGCAGTTAGAAATGCAAAACTACCTAAGCTAGATCTATTTCATAAAAACAGTGCTGAAGAGTACAATAAATTGTGTCTGTAATTTACCCTTGATCACACACTTTAAACCAACTCCCACTCTGCCTTTACTTCTTGCAAGTAATGAGTGTGCCTGATTTAAATTTTAAATTAGGTTTCTGCAATGTAAGCCAGAAAAAAAGTCTGAATCTTTGTTTCAGCTAGACTCTGCCAACACATCCCCATCCATGAAACATTGCTCTATCTGCCACCTAAGGCCTGAAATATCATCACGATAACAATGATTGGCAAGACCTACTTTTGGATTTTCTAACATTTCTTAATGGTATTTTTAAAAATGTACAAGGGGATAACTTTTTGTGTGAAAATGCACATTGTGCAATAGGATAATGCCACTACTTGGAGAAAGGTACGCCAAGGCTTGAATCAGGCTCAATCTGTGCCCAATGCTCTATCTCATCATGGGCAGAAGGAAAATGAGAATGCCACATTAACAGACTAATGGATGAAAAAAGTGTCTGAAAGCCCCTCCGTATATACGTGTATTATCCAAATCTGACTAATGCTAGCCTTAAACATGTTTTGTGGTTCAACTTCTGCATTCCTGACTTTCTTTTTACTTCCTATTATACTCCCTGATTCATTGTAAACCATTAGTGGTGAGGGAGATTCACAGCTCCCATTTCCAACCAGTTTCTTGAGTCTTCTAATGGCCTAACACATACAAGGGTATAGATAATCAAGGTCAGAGCTATCTGCTAAACCTCCTCCCACTTCTTAGTTGTTGGGCCAGTTTGTCAAGGACCCACAACCTTCTTTCAAAAACAAAACTTGCCATGGTCATGCGCTGTAGGCCAAAAGAAACCAAAATACAGAACGACACAGCAGAACTGCACAAAGTTGACTCTGATTGCCTTTTCAAACTGCATGGGCGCACAAATACCCTAGGAAGTTATGACAATCTAGTAAAACGAAAAATGCCCTGCTATTGTTACTGAATTCAATTTCTTTGACCTGATATTTTGTTGACCATTTCAGAGGCTGCGCCAGAACTGAAAGAGTGAACACCACAACAAGGAACTTGTTATTCACAGCTTTCACTGGACAGATATTTCAGGACCAGATTAGCAGAAACATACATAAAGGAGTTTTGACAGGTGCACATTTTGAAAATATGCAGCAATTGCTTCCAATCTTAGCTCATAATAAAAAACCCAGTTAAATGTTAAAAAGTAAGACTGACTGTTGCTGCTTGTCGTTCAAAATGTATCTGTAATGGTCACAAATGACTACTCATACATCAGGTTGAACATTCACTGGTAGAGGTGGGGTATGGTAAATTTGAGTACTGGACTAGGACCTGTCTTGAGGTTCCATGTAAGCCTGTCTTTGCTTTGCAAGTATTGTCGATCGCTGTTTAGGAAGGCAAATCTTATAACCGTGAAGTTTCACTAAATTAGGAGGCAGTTGTTAAGGCATTAAGGCCCATATTTATAGGAAAATGATGGAGCGCGATGCTGTGCCAAAATATGCAGCACTGCGCTCCGTCATTTTCACAATGCTGGAATGTGCCTTATTTAATACAGTGCACCCCTGTGTTGCCCCCTGCGCTGGCGCTAAATTTAGCTGCGAGCGCCAAAGCAGGCACCCTTGCACCATTGTGTAAGGAAGTCTGTGTTGAGGGTTGTGATTGTTTATGTGCGGAAAGGTGTCTCTTCCTGCACATAAACAATCACTAATGGTGATTTGGCACTTCTGAGTGTGCTGCAGAATGCCATTGTTTATGTGCGGTAAGGGACAACTTCCTGCACTTAAACAATCATTTCGGGTATTTTGCTCTTTCTAGGCTGCTGCAGAATGCAGCACAAATAGAAAAAGCAAAAAACAAGGAGGAATAAAGGTATTCCTCCTTGTTGTGCTTTGCTAACGTCACTCCTGGGGTGGCATTAAAATTTTGACACTGCCTCAGGTTTACGAAAACTCATAAATTGGAGGCAGCGTCAAAATGCAATGGGTGTTGCTGTGGCATGTCCAAAGCCACACCAATTGCACACCCCTTCGACGCAAAGGGCTGCGTTTGAAGGGGTTGTATTTACAAGGTGGCGTTAAGCCACAAAAAGTGGCTTAACCCCACCTTGTAAATACGGCACAGGGCATAGCGCCATAGAAGCGTCACGAAAAGTGACACCTTTGTGGCACTAGAGGCTCATATATGCCCCTAAGAATGCAAAGGAAGCTTACTCAATCAATCACACAGAGGACTCAAATGAGTGAATTAATGTTTGATTATCTAGGAAGGTGCAACTTCCAGTCAGAAAAACGAATAACGCATCAGAAGCATTCATGAGGATGGCAAACAGTCCCTTGCTGACAAAATAGCAATGGATGAGAATGATCCCGATAGGACAACTGTGATAAAGGGTATGAGAGGGAGCTGTCATCCAGCTTTTCTAAATCAAGAGTCCCAAAGCAGCTCCTACCAGCACTCCTCAACCAAGGCCATCCAAAGAAACACAATCACCATGGGTCCTGTGACGCCATGTTTGCCAGACCCTAGTTATTGGACAAAAAGATTGCGAGGGATTTCTTTCATAAAAGTAGCGGGACACTACTCTCTTCAAGTACAAAAAACTGCTGTTCCATCGTGTTTTGCAATGAATGTGACAGTGACGTTGACTTAAAAATATGCTTAGGGTTCAAGAGCATGACTCTGATCCTGGGGCAATTCACTTCAAATACTCTAATGAACAGAGGCTTTCAAAAAGGTTTGATAGGCATGTGTCATAGAGGTAGCATAATTACTGTAATTGGCAACATTTTACTTAACACTTTTTGTATGAAATACCCTCATTAAACTGAATGGCATAATTGGGATCGCTTGGGTAAAAAATAAAAAAATCATTTTTTAGGAGAGAACATAGAACAAAATAAATGGGCAGAATGCAAGTGCCTCTTGTTTGTAGTACTTCTGTTTTTGTCTCTTTTTTTGTGTGCACTGCATTCTCTGATAAATATTGAACAGGAGGACACATTTCACACAAAGAAAAGCTAAATTAAAAATTTACGTTTCACATAATTACCTATAATTTTTCAGAAACTTGACATATTTTGCATAAGGAAATTTCACAAATTTGGCACACCATTATTTATTTGACTTCTGTAAATGACAAAATATTCCAGGTTTTTGAAAAAGGGACAGGAGAGGAATAGAAGATAAATGTATTTAATCAGGGAAACCTCGTTTGTTTTGGGAAGTAGAAGCTTAACCTACAAAAGGCCAGAAATAAACATGGGTTGGTCTTCTAGTTCAGTGGCTGGAAGGGTATTCAAATAGAGTGCTTCCAGTGGTGGCACTGAACACTGCAGGCACAATGAGACGGAAAAGCATGGAAAGGGTTGTTTCACCAGTATGTTATAGGAAGAAGGACTGGAATCCAGATTGGAGGGCTAGGGGATAAAGGCAAACAATCAAAGCATTTTAGCAGCACTGCCTTCTCTCTACTGGAATACTGCCTCAGATCCGTCAAGTTGTCTTCCATCACCTAGGACTGGCTGCCAGGGAGCCTGAACAAAGGATCTAATTTCTTCTTCTTTCAGATGCTAATGTATCATAAAATAGAGGCTCAGGAGAGGAAATTGTGTTTGTTGTCACAGCTATGATTCTTAATTGTGCCTACACAAGCAAACCAACTTATTTTTCCCATACAAGGAGAAAGCAGAGCTGGGGAAGTAGACACTTTAAGGCTCATATTTATGGATGGTTAGTGTCACTTTAGGGCTATTTATTTGGCGATAAAATGGTGCTAACCAAACTCCGTATTTATATTATGACGCTAGACCCGTCTACCCTAAAAATATTGGAGTTAGCCCCATTTTTAGGATGCGCAAACCCACCTTGCGCCAATGTGATGCAAGGTGGGCGTTCCCGTCCTAAACATGGCGCTAGCTCCCCAGCGCCATAATTACCTCTTGGTACACAAACAACACGCGTGTGGGAGGAGACCTGAATAATGCCGCTAGGCCCGCTTAGCACCATTATTTGACGCCTGGGTCAGATCACGATTTAGAGTGAAGGTAGGCCCATTTCCATGGTGAAACACCATGGAATGGGCACAAAGATGCCCACCCCAAGCCCCAGCAACACCACCACCCACAACACAGGGACACTACAGGAGGGGAGACCCAATCCCAGGTAAGTTTAGGTGAGTATATTTTATACTTTTTTAAAGTGCTATTGGGTGGCCTTTACTTGGCTGGCAATGGGTATCTTGGGCTTGCCCAGATGACAATGGTCCCCTGTAATGGGCATTGGGGTGGTGGAACTGACTCCTATCTAAACTTAGATAGGAGTAATTTTTTGGCTGTTTGTGCGTCAGTAAATGATGCTAGGCTGACTAGCGGCTAACCAGCCTGATGTCATTTCTGACCCACAAGTGCCATTCCCCCTAATGGCATACCCGCTGGCTAGCGTCCTTTTTTTATGCTAGCCTTTCCTTAGCGTCATTGTACATCATTTCATAAATATGGCGCACAGATGACTTTAAGGAATAGCGTTAGCCAGCGTCAAGAAAAATTCCGCACAACTGCATTAGCCCAGTTGTGCACCATTTTTCATAAATGTGCCCCTCATTGTCTTCTTGTCTCTGGAAGTCCACGCATAGCTTCTCAGCCATTGAAGAATCAAGACTTAGCTCAGTGACTTAAGGAACGGAAGAGGCAATGGTGGAAGGTGGGCGATTGAACAATGGCGAACAATGAATAGCACTCAGTGTTTCATATCATGGTTATAAAAACCCAAATAATTTTTAACAACACCCAGACAAAACACATTCAGTCTTGTCACAACAATAAATAGCAAGATGGTAAACTCCAAGTCACACTAAGAAACACAAGGCCTGGGATGGCAACACTTGTGTCACCTCGAGCAATTCTTGCTAAATGATAAGGGCATAATGTATGAAGCTTGGCAGCAAGGCGTGCTGCAAATAAATAAGGGCCAAAATGACTATATTCTTGCTGAAAGTAACTTGTTTTGGGGTATTTGATACATGTGCGGAAGTGGCTTTTTTAAACTGAATCTGTAAAGGGCAGCACTCCGACCAATTAGATAGTTTGCATTGTCCTACCTGATGTAAAAAAACAATAGCAAATAATTCTAATTTACACTGTGAACACCTGTTGTTTTGAATGGGAGCTCAGCAACGTCGACACAAGAGCTGAAGGAGCACACAGTTTGTCTAAGTGGCACTTTTATTATCGTAAACCAGTTATACCCATACATATATTATTGCCCTGTACGGCTTTCAAAATCTTAAGGGTAGCATCAGTGCTTAATTTGTACATAAAAAGGTGCCAGTGCCCAAAGCCCTCCTCTTAAACAGGCGACTGCTGCAATTAAATGTGTGAACACAGAATACTGAGGTGGCGTAATCCTGAAGCCATCTCAGGCCTTTTCAATCCATATAAAGCCACTCCCTGCCCCCCTTCAGCTCACTCTTGCAGCTTTCTACTTTCTCCCTTTGTGAGGCTTTTTCATTTTTCCCTTCCGCCGTCTTTCTCACATGTTTCTTTTGCTCGCACCAAATGCTTGAGGCAGAAGAATAAGCCCCGGCCCTCAAAAATAAGGGCCGGTGCTCAGCACAAATTAAGCACTGGGTGGCATACATACAACCATTATTTATTAAGAAAAGTCTTCTCACTGTCAATGCCGCATCTGGATTTGACTCAGCTCTGAAAATAATGAGTTAGGGGTCCCTTATGTTTTAATACTTATGAAAAGATTCTGTTATAATTTATATTTTTGTTTTTAGCAACACAATTTTAATATAATCAATTTTAACTGTGTATTTTATTATATTTTAGTATTTTTGTCAGTAGCAATAACATGCATTGTTATTATTTTATGGACAACTTTGTTTACTAAACCTATTTGATGATGATGGTACATAAATATTACCACTGACTTCTTTTCACCTTGGATGACAAGAGTATTGGTGAAGAAAATAACGTAAACGTTCTTATAGTTGTTGTGCATGAATATATTATGTGTACAGTTTCAGTATACCTCACATTAGGAAATATTTTTCCATTAATAATTTCTGGTTTCAGGGAGGATCTGCCCAGTGATCACTCTTAGCGCCTCTCTTTACCAGTCAATGTTCAGTGATCTAATGTCAATCGTGGGCATGTCGTCCTTAAGTCACGAAGACCAGTTTATCAGATGCTGTGAAGTGGTCCTGGCAACACGTTTGTGTTGGAAGGTGGGTCATTAGTTGGTGGCCTGCACAAGAAATTGGTACGCACACAACTACCACTGGGAACCACAAATCCCATTGTAGCGCTTAACTCTCATAGGGTAGCGTTGCAGAGCAGTCCAAGGTTTACTCAAGGGAGGTGGTGTGGGCTAGTAATCCCCATTCCTGAGCACACAAGCATGACACTCAATAAATGACTACCCAGTCTGTGCTTTTTCTTTTGATAAAGTAAGAGTACATTTATTACACACACACTACTCAATACTGTGCAACAATTTACAAATATACACAAATTGAGGGAATTACCATTGGATGACCTTGTTTAATCTCTCATGGCTTCCCCTAGGGGAAATTTAATCCAACAATTTACATGGCAAACAAAATCCCTGGTATCCCAAAGCAACATTTGCCTGTAATGTAGAATAAGAGCACCAAATCTGGCAAATAAGCACATCTACTGTGCAAGAGAGTGGTTATCAGTCGCATTACGCAAATCAACATTACAAGTATTATTTAGAGACCGGATTGAATACTTTAAAAAGTGAAGACTACTTCTGGATTACTTTTAGATTACTGTTAGATTACTTCTTGATTACCCTGGATTAACCTGGTGTAACATCATACCCTTGATTAATCTGGTGTAATACCATCCTACACCCCTAGAGGGTGCAGTCCCACAAACAAACAAAGAACAAAAGTTCTAAGAGGCTTGTGCTTAACCCTTGAGGGGGTATGATTCTTTTATAAAGTTCTAATCAAGGTCTTCAAAACACGAGATTGAAATGTAATTACTTTAAAATACTTAATCGCTGACATTGGTCACCCGCCAAACTTTACTCTGCCAAACGTAGCCCAAATTCCAATTGTTGGAGATGTCAGCAAATCTTTAGCGACACTGTGCATGTCTTATGGGAATGCCCTGAGATTCATCCTTTCTAGACACAAATAGTAAGCTATTTGAGGACATTATTACCTAATATTGTCTCTCTTTCACCCCGATGTACTTATTACATGATACCTCTAATCTAAAAAGGATCTCTCCGCGGGTATTCCGATGGATATCTACAGCTCTTAGTCTGGCTCAAGTTAACATATTACGTTTTTGGTAATCTAGGGCCATATGTACGAACACCTTTTCCCATAGACACAGAATGGGTAAAAACCTTTGCTACATCTGGCCCCTAATGTTTTACCAACGATTCAATCTTGGTTGCAAGACATGTTTGAAGTTGCATAATTTGAAAGAGTGATATACAAACTGAATGATAATTTAACTAAATTTGATTCTATTTGTGGTTCTTTTTTTAGAACAGTTGTATTTCTCTTTTTGTGAATCTTCTCATGTTGTTGTGTTTTATGACAACCTTTTGAATTTTTCCTTTTCATGGAATGTAGTGAACAAACTGATACATAATTTTCTTAAAATTTGATAGAGTATTATTCTTTACCTCTCCAAAATTATTTGAGCAGGATTTTTCCCTCTTTTTCCTTAATAATTACATATTGTGTCCTCTTTTTTCCTTTCTATTATTCAGTATGGGACGATTATGGAAATTCATTATCGGTACACTTATGTTTTAATTATTCGGTGTGTTTTTATTTTAGTTATTTTTTTTTATATATCTGTTTTCAAAAATGTAATAAAGGATTGAAACACAAATAAACAACATATCAATACATCGTTGTATATAATCTATGCATTGGCGATAAAAAAATGTTTTCCTGCACTGGTTAGTCTAATGAGGGACTGACGCTGCTGAGACGGCAACAGGCAGCCAGGTTAACGGTGTCTGGAGCGTTGCTGTTTCCAAGGGCTGTCTTTGGCGTGTTTGTTCGCTCTGCATGTTCAGTCTATAATCTCTAACAGGCAGTTTAAGCAATGGCTCTCCAGCAGTTACTTAGCATTTACAGCGCATATTTCATCACTGCAAACTGGGCTCCCCTCTCTCCCCTCGTATTCCTTGGCAATTTAATTTCATTTGCCGTCGTTAAAGGGAAGGCGCATGATTATTTTACTACCTGAGCGAAGTCGATGTGAACGAGGATGGGCCCTGGCAGTGCTATCAGGTGCCAATCCATTACTCTGTCTGACCCAAAGTTAAGGCTGGCTCTTCAAGGAGGAAATGAAGCCGTTTTTCTTTGGAAGCAGTAAAACTGCTCACAGGAGCTACGGTGACAATACCCTAATTTCAAGGAAATACTCGAACTTTATGACAGAATCATTTTATTTAATGGGCCAATTTAAGGGAGATGATAGTCAACGCTCTCAATTCTGCGAGACAGATTTACACAGAAACGTTTCTTTCAACACGTGTAGCTTAAATGAAACCCGCCTTTCTCATCAGGCTCCGGTTTTTTCGCTGGCACTAAGACGTTTTATCATTTATATAATGTCTGCTGGGAGAAGCAAATTACTTTTGTTCTATTTTCTGTGTAGATCTGCAGTTCATTCTGCGTTTTGTCTTCTAGGCTTTCCATTTAGGAATGTAAAGCTAATCACAACTTTGAAGGGGCCCACGCTGCATCTGCTTTGACAGTAACAAATGTAGCAATGACATTATGTATTTTCTCAGAATGTTGAAAGGGCTGATGGGTTTATGATGATGAGTTTCTCCAAAGCAATCTGAAACAGATTCTGCAGTGCAGGTTATGTTACTTTGTATCTTGAACTTCTGGTATCTGCATGGCCTTGTGTTACTATGACCCCCACAGAATTGTGGAACTGCGTGAATGTGGGGTCCTGCGCTGGACTTCTGCTATTGATGTGACCCTCTGGTGATGTGGCGTCTGGAGACAGTGGTACAGCATGCATATAAGTTTCCTGTATTTTTGTGTTGTCCTTCTACTGTTGGTATTCCCCTGTGTTTTCATGACCTCTCATGCGCGTGATGTCACATTGAAGCGGGTATCCTGTATGGGAGTGTTTCATTCTGAAGTTAGTATTGCCCCGTGTTTTCATGGTCTCTGAAGTGTGTGGCACACCATGGGTGTGATTTTCCACTATTGGTATGCTACACTCCTGCTGTTGGTATTCTGTGTTTCCATGGACTCTGGTCCGTGTGGTACTGCTTGGATGATGGATTTCGGGTATTTTTGCGGACATTTTTTACGTTAGTATTGCCTTATGCTTTCATGAGTTTTGGTGTGTGATTCAGCGTATATGCGGGGTTCCTACATTTGCATAATGCACTGATGTGTTTTCATGGTCTCTGAAATGGGCGATACAGTGTAGATGTATCTCAACCCCCAGTATGTCCTATATTTATGAAGGTCTGCTATCAGTATGGCTTGTGTTGCTCTGATCGTTATGGAGATCGTGCTACGGCATGGATGTGGGTTTACTGTATTTGTGTGTTTCATTTGTGCTACTGATGTGACCTTGCAGTGCTGTGTTTTCTGCAGAGTGCGGCACAGTGTGGTAGGTTTCCTGTAATTTTGGATTACACTTCTGTTTCAGTGCTTCTGCTTCAGTGGCGCTTTCAAAGAGGAGAGGAGTAAAATATCAATCAGCATTGCACTTAAAGAGCATAGCAAGCAAGATAACCCTGAGGGGGTTCTTTAGGGCTGCTTGTTCTCACAAAAATGGTCAGCTAAATAGGGCTAACTAGTCCATTCCTCAGAACGATGTTCTGAAGAAGTTACCTTAAAAGCCAAGTGGTTTGCAGGCAGTTTTAATGTCTTGATGTATTCCCGCACAATAGAAATGTTTGAGTGAGGTGAACAACAATGCCTGTCTCATACAGTGTACTATTAATGGTTTCTCTGCCAGTTACTAGGCACTCAAAATGCACAGGCCAGTACATAAACTGCCACCAGACAAACTGACATCATACAGTAGGATGCTGTCATCTTGCATAAGAGCTGCTTACATATTTCTGCATGATATCAATAATGTCTTACTACTGACTAAAACATGGTGCGTTCAGTTAATCATATGATGCTATGTAGAACAGGCTACTGGGGATGATGCTGAAATATCTCAGTCTCAGCCCTAAACCTTGCATTTGAACAATTAGCAGCCTTTGTCCTCAAGCAATTGTAGGCAAAATGGGGGACCAATAGACATCATGTTATTAGAGGTAGCATAATCCGGCCTCTACTGCCATACTTTAATGCAAGTAGCATCCATCTGAAGTCATAAGGTACAGGCTTTCTTCAATTAAGTTAGATAGTAAGCTGCAAACTGTGTCAGACCAATGCAGATTGGAGGAGTCTGCAAACTTCATGCACATTTCTTAGAAGCAGAAGTCTCTATAACCATTCTGCAATTGCTATTATTTCTTTACCTGTATATTGGGCTTTTATTTGTTTACCAGGTCTCCTGCATTAGGTGCAAATATATTTTTCCAGACAAGACCTTCAAATTAAACATTTCAAAGGACCGAATCTCATATATTACTGGGTCTACTGACAACTTACTTGACACAGCAAGTCTTGAGGTTCAGGATCCAGGTGCAGAGGAGCACAGTTACATGGTCTGGAGGTTGAGAGGACAGAGGACGTCAGCACTCGCATGACACATTCAGGCGCAGGTCCTCCGCTATGGTGGAGGAGCGTCGCCCTCCTGCTGCCCCCCGCCGGCAGAAGCAGCTGAAAAACATTTACTACAAAATGCTAATGAACTAGGTTTATTATCATTTTGTAATAAATAGGCATGGCATTAGGGACGACGAGAACTGAGGGTGTGTGCACAGCACTCCCTCTCTGTGTGCATGTATGTTTGGCCAGCCATCTCGAGGCCGGCCATACATGCATGCGCAGTAGGCTCTCTCCAGCCTGGCAATACAGATCTGTGCTGGAGAGAGAAGGCACAGGCTCCCACTCTGCCTGGGAGAGCCCTGGCTGGGTTCTCTTGCCAATCAGAACGCTGCTTTGAGCAACATCAGGATTGGCTTCAGGGCAGCCTGGGAGCCTGTGCCTGCAGTACAGGAGAGGAGGGCGCGGCAGCTGCAGAGGTGAAGCAGGTAAGTGATTTAAATTGTTTTAATGCATTAATTTGCCCCCGCACCACTTCACCCCAACAAAGCCCCATGAACTGCTCCTGGACACATTACTGCATTTGACTGCAGACAAAGGAGGTCAAGAACAACTTACTGCATCTCTCAGTCTCAGGTGCAGATGGGCTCAAAAACGCAGCAGCCATGTCCAGACACCTACTTGACAGCAAAGGACAGCAACAACATACCTGATGTGGTCATGGGTAGGGAAGGCAAAAGCAGATGCTTTGATAGCTCTGTAAACTCCTCATTTTGCACTCAGCTCCCAACATCTTGTCCTCTTTTGCAGAGCCTCCATTAGGGAAGCCCATAAGGAACAGAGACAGGGACCTTGGGGGACGGCATGAGCTCAATGATGCTTGAGCAACTTATATTACCACCCAAGGAACTAGCAACATTTTTAGTAGTGCTCGTTGCTCTCACTCCTGCCCTCAGACACATGTAGTGTGCACATGAGCAAAACTTAAGGTGCCCCTAAATATATGCAGGGTGGGTAAAAATCATCTTGACTCTTGACTTCTTCTGTAATGCCACTGTCAAACTGTGGCAGTGCAAAGACATCTGAGAAGCCTGTCAACCTCCATTTCTTTGTCATTCCTCTAGTTTGGCGGTCCTGCCCAAGACGCCCTCGTGAAGGAGCCACCCGTTTCTATATAGTCTTGTAGCACCCTGTCTGTGGTTCTGCTTTGTTGTGGGATTCCTGCTTGCCAAATCAGCTGACCTTTTAGCAAGATGCTGTCTCTTTCTTTCGCTGTCTGAGTCTCTTAGACCTAGTGTGCATATCCCCTGGAGACTATGCCTCCAAATGTTCCTGTCTTCCACTGAAGTGTTTATCTATGTTTCTTGTTACATGTATTTGTGTTTCCATGTCATATTGGCTGTCTCCTCATCAAGGGGTGTGTATTTCTTTGTTACAGTATCTGTGTTTCCTTATCTCAGTACCTATATTTTTCTGCCCCAGTGTCCCTAGTGTCCTACTCAATTGCCCATGTTTCCCTTTCCGCAGGGTCAATGTCTGTCATCACTAGTGCCTTTATCTTATCTACCTATTGTCCATGTCTCCTACCGCAGTATCTGTGTCTTCTATCCTAGTAAATATGTTGTCCAGTCCTTATCTCAATGCCTTGGTATGTGAGTTTGACCTGTAGTGGTGCTTGTGTAATTGTGGTATCCTATGTAGATATCAGGACGGCTATGAATGTTGAATTGTGCAAAGGTCTGTTTTAGCCAGTTGGAACACGTCAAAAGAGGAAACCATTGGGAGCATTTAGAGAGAAAATGCTAGTCAGTGAATGTGCTGTGCAGTAGGAGTGGGTGCTAGTACAATTGAAAGTGGATGCAGGCAGGGGCTGGTATAAGGAAGATTCATGTTGGCAGCAGTAGAATGCAGGTGCCAGTAGTGCAGTTGCTATGAGTGTCAATGATTGCAGGAACAAAACAAGTGTCAATGCATGCTGGTTTTGAAGACAGTTGGAGCAGGTTCAATGTTTGTGCAAAGCAATGTTAGAACATGTGCCAGTAGGTTCAAATAAAAATGGGTACCACTGAACACCGGCGCAGTTCTGGTGCCACAGAGAGCAGGGGCAATTCAATTCCTAGTAGCTGTGTTGTCTGTAGGTGTAGCTGTCGGTCGGTGTTACAAAATTAGATGCACCAAGAGGAACAGGTGAGTGTGGGATGGTACCATTGCATGCAGGAGGCAAACAACCATAGGTTGTTTGAGTAGGAGCAATGCTTTAGGCACTGGTTGCAAGTGAAGTTGTGGGAAAAGGTGCAAGTGTCAATTTGGTGCCATTCCAAGTAGTTGGTGGTGCTTGCTTGCAAATAGTATCTATGGTGACATCATCACCAGTGTGATGGAGAATTTTGACGGGTCCCTGGAAATTGTATCCACAGATACATCAGCAAGCTTCTCAGATGGCATACAATTCAAATTGTGAATATGCTACACACCTACATTTTATTATCTATTGACCAAGCAGATTACACAGTTTCTTTCAAATCTGGGTCTGAAGAATGCACTGTTGCAATTATGAGTCCATTATTTAAGTTTTGCTCTTATGTTCTCCAAATGGTCGGTTTTAAGCCCAGAATTCTAAGCAGTCTTTAAAAAGAAATTAATGAAAGCTATTACATATGTAATTGTTTTTCAAAAATATTTCTTGTAAATATAGCTCATATTTATGTATAAAAAAATATAACTTTTTCAGTGAGCTCTTGTAAGCATTATTTTGATTCAGTTTTATTGGAAACGTTTCTTAGAAATATGGATTTTTAACACAATTACAAAGGAATATATATTTCCTTATCCTTATAGCTCCTTTATGACATTTTAAAGGTATATGTAATTTTTGGTAAAACTCACCGATCTGACATTTGACAAAATCATGTTTTACTTTTTAATTTTTTAGGAGTTTATAACCAGTTACTTTGAGCCCGATTTACAGTCTAGCAGATGGGTACATAAATGTCTAGAACGGCCATCCTTTTCATGATTGTGCTAAATACTTTTACTAAATAATTCTGTTAATTTGTTAATGAGTGCCTTGAAAATGTCTCAAAAGAAGTTGCCATTTTGAATGAAGAAACCAGGAGCCCTTCTATTATCGAGAACCATCTGCCTCTTTGGATTTAGAATTCCTGTGAGTTTTTCGTGGTTTCAAAAACAACTATGACAGAGGTTTGCACTGTACGTATGTCGGAAACTTGTTGTAGATTATGGTAAAGAGAACTTTGTAAAGGTATATTGAAGTGAAAAAATCAGCTGTTAGAAAGGGGTAACATTCAATAACAGTATTATGATGTATTCTTTGTGGACAACAATGAACGGCCATGGATTATCAATGGTCAGTCACACATTACTATGGCTTGATTGATGCTTTTGCATCCAAGGACTAACTCACTCATTGATTAGGTACCCTTGTAAAACACTCATTACATACTGGTGTAATAAAGCTGTGGTTGGTTTAAGAAGACTGTAGGGAGTTTATTTAAAGGAGATTATGAAATATTTTCAGTTAGATGGTCTCTGCATAGAGATATATCCCTCTCCTAGGAGCTGTAAGCAGTTGCATAGGTTCTTTGCAAGCTTGGGAAAGATCAATGGAAAAATCTTTACCTTTGGAAAGTTTTTGCTTGCCCATATTCAAATCAATGCATTTTGCATCTATCTATATTTAATGCAAAAGGCTTTGCATGAGATATACTTCACAGAATAAAGTTATAAAGTTATAGGGCCATATTTACTTGCCCTTTCTGCCGCCTAAGCACCTCCATAGCGTAATTTTTTTAATGCTAAGGTAGCCTTTCCTCCCCTCCAGATTTACAAAGTGGCGCAATGCATGCACTGTGGCACTTGGCAACCCCTTCTGCCAAATTATGCCTGCTCTAGGCATAATGTTTCCAAGGGAGTGTTCCGATCCATGGAGGCCAAAAAAATTGGTACAGTGAATTTTTGTATATTTCACTGAGCCATTTTTTCTATAATTTTTAATGCCTGCTCGAGGCAGGCATCAAAATGATGGACCCATTAAAATCAATTGGCCTTCCTGTGCTTTTCTGCCCTAGCGTCAACATTTTTTAAGCTAGTGCAGCAAAGCGCCACAACAGCACAAAAAATTCTGACGCTGTTGTGGTAACGACCGCCATGGTGCACCTTCTTGTTAATACATCGCAACCATGGTGTTGTTAGGTGGGGCAAGGGGCGACACAAGAGAAGTGGCGCATCAGGACTGATGCACCACTTTCTCATAAACATGCCCCATAGTACTTCTCCTCGACATTGCAGTGTACGTTGAACATATATGCAAAAGATAAAACTGCAGAGACAAAATTAAGCATGCATACTCTAGATGTATGACTTTAGAAATGTTGAAGTCATGCATGAGCATAACAAATATACTACTTATAAAAAAATAGGAGTGTTAACAAAAAGCCCGGGGCAATGTGCATGTGAGGATGAATTTATCAGAAAATACATGACCCAATCATCTCCACTGAGTCGGTCATTCTATGAGGGATTCAAATCAATAGTACTATCTGGTGTGTTTGTCTTATTGCCCAACCGATTCATAAGATATGATAGCTCACTATGATGAGGTGAGAGAGTTGTCCAGCATGACCAACATAGTTGCAGCACTTTCATCAGTGAAGTGGAGAGAGTTTTCCTAGTAACCGAGATAAGCCGTTTCATCTCCATGGTGATTTATGAAGCCAGGCTAACAGGAGAAAGAAACTATTGTCAGCTGAGGAATTTCTTTTTGTTGCCCAAAGATGTATTTACAGAAGTGTGGCAGTAATGTGATAGATTGTGATGGGTGTGAAGTTCGATAAGGTTAGTGAGCACAGTTTATTATAGCACATATAGGGGGTTATTACAACTTTGGAGGAGGTGTTAATCCGTCCCAAAAGTGACGGTAAAGTGACGGATTTACCACCAGCCGTATTATGAGTCCATTATATCCTATGGAACTCGTAATACGGCTGGTGGTATATCCGTCACTTTACCGTCACTTTTGGGACGGATTAACACCTCCTCCAAAGTTGTAATAACCCCCATAGTGTCAGGTTTAGTGTGGCCTTCCAATACCCCATTATGAACGATACTGTTCCAGACCTCTTAATGCAGTCATGAGTTACAGGCTCCCAACTGAGTTAGTGGGGGTTCTTTCACCTTTTCTGTGGCCTCCTTACCACAGACCATAATCCTGTGGACCAGGTTTCCAGTAGATAACACCGAACAACACAATAAAATTGTTTTAGAGCCAATGTTTTTATTTTAGAAAGTCAAATGCATATAAATACAGTCACAATGAAATACTACACTGAAAACACATGCACAGGGTTGCATATGGAATTACAAAGTGGTATGCCTCCAGACAGTGCCTAGCAGAATAACCAGAATGCAAATTACATACCTACAAAAATGTCACAGGGCAACTATTTCCTTACATCTCATATGTTCCTGATATGACATTACATGTGACAATGTGATGATGGGAAGATGCTGCACATGTGCTGTCCACAGAAGTTCAAATCTCTGGGGCCCTTATGAGCTAGTTTAGATGATGTTTGGATAATATAGTTCCATGGACTCTGCCCAAGCCACCAAGACCAACTGTGAAGTTTCCTGTCTTTGAAATTCTCATGAGTTTTCCCTGCACCCTTCCTCCTACTCCTTTGCAGCAGCTCAACTCAGCATTTCCAGTCTGTACTCCCAGGCCTTTTTCTACTTGGCTGAATGCTGAACAACAACAAGAGTCTAAAGTGCCCAATCCTAGGGTACCTAATCAGGGTCAGAACTACAGAAGCCCTCAGGGTCCCATAAATATGTAGTGGAAGAGAGAAAACTAACTTGTTTGAACAGCTTTTGAGACAGCCCTCATTGGTCTGGGCTGTAAGTCCAGAGTAGGTGCACCACCAAACCATAGATCAAACAATCATAAGCTACATTTACCCTTCTTTACTTTCCAGTCTCCTTCTCAACTTCCCAAGTCTGTGCAGGCACTTAAAAAGAAAGGTGAAACTTCCTGTGATCAGTGGAGCATCCACTCAATGCAGTGGTGCAACATAGTTCCTCCACCTTGTCGTGAAGACCACTAGAATCCGAGTTGGTCACCCTTGTTTTAGCTTTGTTCTTTAGCTCGTATTTTAGTCATTTTAATAAGACCGCTCTTATCAATGATTTTTTTTAACATATTTTTTTCAGCTTGCTTTTATTCTAAGAATATGAGGAACAAGCTTCTTCTTAGCCTTTGCACAACATGTAATCAGTACTTTCTGTCTAAGGTTACACAACTCTGTACACGCTATGCTAGTTATGTTGCCCGTTTAGGAGACAGCTTCCAACCCCTAGACACAGCATTGCATCGGAACTGTACTTGCAGCACAGTATGGTTTAATAGAAAACAGTACACAGACCATGAGGAGGCAGAGGGCAGTCCGCCATGACAACCCTGGGACTCATGCTGTGCAACATGCAGCTTGGCTGGCATTAGTCTACCAGCCTCATGAGAAGATTGTCATCTACATCAATGCCTAACTCTTGACACTGTTTTCAGGTATGGGATTGTGGCTAATCATTTAGATTGGCCCAGGCAGAAGGGTACACCCAAGGGTGTGGAATTTAATAAAGTATCTACTTGTCCATGGGACAGTTTGCTTCTTAAACCTAACTGTCCTGTAAAAAAATCGACTTGTCCCTTTGGTGCCATGTAGTGCGGTCACAAATTATGGCAGCAATCTCACTAAGAAAGAGCTCTGATAATAGCTTCTATGTTTATGCCAGGGCTACTACTATAGTAGGTCTTGAATACTTGCAACTTCAATCCCCTCTATAGCAATTTCCTTATTTTGCCACCTTTTCGCATATCTACATGCTGGAGGAAGCAGTAAGCAATAGTTCTGGGACGGGAGTGCATGTTTTAAGGATTTTCATAAGCTCTTCTCTAATCTTTTCCCATAATGAGAAAAGTTGGAAATGTACTCCTGACAACGGCAAAAGTAGAAGTTCTTCCAGGGTTGGAAAAAAAAAGTAGTTGGAGGGAAAGTGAACTTGTAAACGATCACACATTTCACATGGGCAAATCTACACATGCATATTTGCTTCTGCTAAAATACAGGTCACAAATATTTTCTAGGAGTACAATATCCTAGTCTACTTCTGTAAATTCTTGTGAATCGATATAAGCCCCTAATTAAACAACATATACCACGGGTGCACTTTTATGACATTCTTTAAGAAGTGGGTCCCTAATTAGATCTGGCATTAACAAAGACCTTTTGGGGCATATTTATGAGCCCTTAGTGCCACCTTGTGCCACATTTGTGGCATTTATTTCAACACAAATGTGGCGTTAAGGTGGCATTTTTCAAGCCCAATATTTACAAAGTGGTGCAGTGCTTGCATTGCGCCACTTTGTAAACCCTTGTGCCACATTTTGCCTGCGCCAGGCATAATGTTTGCAAGGGGGGCATTCGGGGGGCTGAAAAAGAGGCGCAAGGAAATGTATGAGATTTCTTTGCACAATTTCTTTTACCACTTTTTACTCATGCTCAGAACAGGCATTAAAAGGGGGCTTTCATTATTTAGAATGGGCCCCTATGTACTCTGCAGGAGTATCACCAGCATTTTGACGCTACTCCTGCAAAGTACTTCAATAGCGTCACACAGAATTATGCTATTGCCCTCTACCCTGTGCCATAGTGCGCCGTATTTTAAATACGGTGCACACATGGGAGCTGTAGGGGGGCGCTAAGGGGTGCAGGAAAGTGGTGCTGCACTAAGTGCAGAACCACTTCCCATAAATCTGCCCCTTTGTTTTTATTAAATTTCTATCTCTCGTTTTACCTATTGGCTGGCTATACTGTGAGTGACCACATTCTGCTCTTTCAGAAGGAGTATATTGGCACACAAAGTAGTTTTGTTCAGTGCCAAGAACTACTGTGGCAATCAGTGGTGTAAAAAACTGGAGCCCCCCCCTGCAAAGAACATAGAGGGCCCCCTCTCCAGACTCATTAAGGGCAGGTGCTGTGCTGATAGGCCCCCCTGGAGAGGAGCTGCAAGGCCTTTGTTGTGCTTGTGGCAATGTGTACTTTTAAGACCAAAACCTTTTTATTTTATTTTTACCAGTGTTTGTTACAATGGTAAGGTCCTGGCAGCTCCCACAACAATAAAGTGTTACAAAAGCCATGTCAAAACAAGACACGCACTAACGAAACCAAAAGTCTCACAAAAAATGTCAGTTTGGTTGGCTTAGCCAGTGCTTGTTTATTTTCATGCTTCCCATAATCTTGTTGGAAATGGTTACACTGATTTTCTATTTGGAATATTTTATGGAAATACCAGCAACACAGTTTACTAAATGACGCTTCAAAGAAATAGCACCTAAAATTTCATTGTAGCGCCAAGTTATTTTTCTTACTTTTCCTACTAGTTTTTTCTGAACATTTTATTTTGAAAGCAAAGAATCATCACTCTTGCTTAAAAGCTTTTGCAAACATTTGCATCTAATCAGAGAGCATTCTGGGAGCATTATACTTAGCCTCATATTGTTAAACTTTTCAAACGTGTGTACACTTTTATTTTTTACTGGAACCACTATGAGAAGTGCAGTGTGATCTTAAAACGTTTATTTACAGCGCTCATCCTAATAATAAAGGTTTTTCATTAATGAACCATAAATACAAGTTCAAACACTGTTAATATACAGACATGCATATTACCTCAACTGCATACAGTTTCTTTCTGTATAAACTTGCAGTTAAATAGTTTATGCTGGATGGGATTGGGCTTTCTTGTCCCATAAACATTAAAACTTGTTGCCCGTGACCCCAAACAATATGTCCCAGGAGTCAGGCAATAGGAGTTCTGTGTTCGGGAACGCGACCCCCGGGTAGGTGCTGCATCTAACACCGGTAACGAAGAAAATTTTCTGTATACCGGGCGATGGGCCAGCGATATCCCATGGAGCCTATTGTCTAATGGATATGGGCGACTGATAGGAAAGGAAAACCAGTCCGGTTTAGTCCTAGTAAGCGACTGATGACACCCAGACTGTGAGTGTTAGTCAACAGGAGTGTAGGTATTTTGTTTTTCTTTTTGAGAAAACTCATGATTTAGTAGGTCCTGAAGAAGCGTCACGGGATCCTGTTGGACCAACAACGACGCGAAACATGTCGACCGCATACTAAGGAGCGTTGGATCACTTCCATCCTCCCTAATTATTCTGATTGTTCTTGTGTGAGTGTCCGGGCATTGTCTCCAGTTTCACTCCCTTGATTTCTTTTTAATCTTGACCATTTCCCAACAGCGAATAATAAACTATTAAGTGAGGGATCTGAGCCAATTTTACTATTCTTTCTCTGTACATTTTTTCCTCTCTCGGACCCATATTTGGCTCCGCGGCATCATCGAGTATATTCAAAAAGATCTCCGGCAAAGAGCCCCCCCTCGGGGGGTGCCCGTCAGACATTGCAGCGCCAGTCTGACGAGGAGCTGTCCGATGATGAAGCATGACACCAAATATGGTGTGTGAGGACTATTGCTCCTGATTATCAGGACCCTTTCTCTTTCCTTCTCTTTCAATTTCGGAACAGTGTACCACATCATATTAGTTCTGTATTCCTATACACATGATATTCTCTCAGCATAGACATAGGTTTAGGTAGGAACATCTAGAACCACATGCAGTCTGATTGGCTTGTTTAACTTTTTTACCATGTTTATAATGCTGATTACCTTGCTATGTTTAATCTGCCTAATTGTTGCAGCTCACTCTTTGTATGCAAGATTGTGATTGTTTAAATAAATGCATTGAAAACTTATCTCACATCTTTCATGTTTTGTCTTTGCATGCATGAGTTATAATACAAAGGGGTAAGATCTGTTTTAACATCTTCCTTGGAGAGTCATGTTCAGATTGCTATAATCACCTTCCACCCTGGTTTGTTTAGGTGAGGCACTGCTGTGTGCTAGCCAGGAGTTAGGCTGACAGTTGCAACTGTCTGCCTACTCAGTCTCCTACACTCTGCTGTTCTAAACCGCATAACAAACTTGTTGTGTCACTATTTGTAACCAGCTCACTACTTGTACTTATTATCACTATAAGGATTCAGCTCACTACCTGTAGATGGTAACATAGGAAAAACTGAGGCTCATCTTCCTTTGATACCACACTCCCCCCACCCTTCCCTAACTGTTCCTAACAAGCATCTCAAAGACACCCATTGCTGGGAAGCAGAGACAATTCTGAGCCCTCTTGTTGTCAAGGGTTGTAAGCACCTGATGCTTCTGTTAGCTAGTAAAGGTGTAGAGCTAGCTATGAACAATTTAATCCCACTATCATTTTCAAAAAGAGATGCTTAATCCTCCTGGAATGGAACTAATGTCTTTTGGAACATCTGATTTGCCAGCTTGTGCAGTAGAGTAATTAAGTCACTCAGCCAATCAAAAAAAAAGACCAATTTCATTAAGCGGTGGCTCAGACAAATTTGCTATATATATAATGTATGTTAAGGATCCCTGATATGTAAAAACTGACCTCTTTCTAGGGTACCCGACAGTGATACAAGGCAGCAGCATTGACCCTGCATTATATTCCAGTCTGGGAGCACAGGTTAATCACAGTTTTACATATAAAGGATACAGCGGAATCAGCACACATGCTACACCTTATCTAGAGAAATTGTATTATTCCTTGCAGTCTGAAAATAAATAACATCTGTCACAGTGCTACCTGTGTATCAATTACAGGCCAATGCAGACAACAGACATCCTCTCTTACTGTATGCATCTGCACATAAGTGTGGACATGTATTCACAATAAACTGCCATATGGTACCAGAATATCATGTCCTTAATATTATCTGCAGAAAATGTCCTAAAGAATGTTTAGACAATTATCCCTTCATCGATGTTAAGAGTAGAACATATGCACCTGATATAGTAATATTTTTTAAAATGGCCTTTAGACCACATGATTTATGTAGACAATGTTTCTGCTATCAATATTCTGGCATAGAACCCAAACTGCTCAGACTTCCTATTATCCACCACAGATGGCCATTTAATTTTTTTAAAAAGTGGCCACATGACGTCACACCTCAAAATCATTTTACAAAAATCATTTCACGTTTCCACATCTGGAATGAGGCATAAGATGCTAAAAGTGGGACTACTACATGAATTCTGGTTGTGTTCCACAAATTCCAGCCAATTTCCTGGGCATATTTCCATCTGTTGTCAGCATGCCAATACATGATCAGCATTAGTGGAACACTTGTACTATCATTTCAGTCGACAATTGGAAATTCTGTCGAACAATGGGAATATGAGGCCACTTTTAATTGCAGCCCATGCTGGGAATTAATATTTGCTGACTTAACACAGAGCCCATTTAATGACAATACATTTGGACAGCCTAGGATTAGATTTAGAACACCACTATTGCCAAAACATTGGTCAGCCCATAACTCATTTAGATGCACGCTGTTGTCCTACTATGCAGAGTTAATAGTCCTCACATCAACATGCATGACCCATTCTGCTGTTATCTTATATACCCTGTTCCAAATACTTCAAGTGAGTCTAATACTGTGGACAAATGGCTGGTTTATCAGCTTTATCTGAAGCTCTAGCCACTTATAAAGTTATATGGTGTACCTCAGTGGAATCAGAAATGGGTAAAACGTTTGACCAGTTTTTTTAAGTAATTTCTTAATCACCATTTTAGATATAAGTCCCAATTTCAGGCAGTGGGCAGAAGCTCTGGCTTTGGACAATGACTTTCTGCATTTTAGAACCTGCCACCTTAATAATATTATCATGCTGACTCCCTAAACCTGTTGAAAATCAAGAGTGTGCACCCAAAAAGTTTGGAAGGGTAAGAATTAAATAGAGGTCTAGATCCTTCAAAGTTAAACACATTCACAGCAACATAAACAAAAGCATTTTTTTTTTAAAGAAGCCATCCTGATTCACTTAAATGTTATGATCTGTGAGTAAATTTATGATAATTGTAGAACAACTCTTTAGGCTAATGCCACACCGGCAATAGATGGCGCATATTTCATTACAATTTTAAAACAGCCTGTGATGAATATGGTTCTAAGGAGAATTAGCAAGCTTGTGAATGAATATCTATAAATAGACTAGGATAAGAGACCTCTTTTGGCACTACAACTGCCCTGGTGTTGCCTTAGTTTAATTGTATAAGACCAAATGAGGCCTCTTAGGCTCAATTTGATGAAAAATTAAGCACAACTGCACTAGCTCAGTTGTGGGTCAAAAAAGTTAGCTCAAGCTAACGCCATTCCTTAGAGTCATCTGTGTGACATATTTATAAAATGACTCACGATGGCGCTAAGGAATGGCTAGCATCATGAAAAATGACACTAGCTGTGGCTGGACAGTAGTGGAAAAAATGGCACAAGGCACATTAGCAGCAAAATATCAGCCGTTAGTCAGCCTAGCGTAATTTTTTGATGCACAAGCAGCCACAAATGACTCCTGTCTAGGTATAGACAGGAGTCATTACCACAACCCCAATGCCCACCCCTGGGGACCAGTGTCCCCAGGACAACCCCAGCATACCCAGTGCCAGCAGGGGTTCGCGTTTAAGTGGCCCCCAGTGGCCAGGTAATATTAACACATATATACTTACCTTAACTTACCTGGGATGGGCTCCCTCAACCTGTAGTGTCCCAGTGGTGTGGGTGATGCTGGGGGTTGTGGTGAGCATCTATATGACCACAAATAGGAACACCATGGTGGAATCCATGGTTTTGCCCTAAGGAAATGTGTCTAACTGCACTTTAACACCTGGGCTGACCAGGTGTTAAATTATGACGCTAATTGGTCATAGCGTCATTTTTCATGTTTGGAGCTATTGAAAATGCTTTGGAGTTACAAAGGGGGTCATTCCAACCTTGGCGGTCGGTGTTAAACCAGCGGCCAAACCGCAAACAGGCTGGCGGGTAAAAAAAATTGAATTCCGACCCTGGCGGAAACCGCCAACAGAGACCGCCACATTACCACACCGCCCGCCACGGCGGCAAAAAAAAAAAACAGCGTGGCGGTCACCGCCAACAGACAGGCGGGAGTCAATGTACCGCCCACCCTATCACAACACACCAATCCGCCACCTTTTCCAGGGCGGTAGCCCCGCCGATAAAAACATGGCGGAAACAGCCATTTCAAATGGAAAACGCTCACCTCCATACACCCCACGAGGAATCTGGACAGCATGGAATCCGAACTCCACATCCTCCCAGCGATTGTCTTCCTGCTCCTCTACCAGGAGCACGAACACCGGCGCAGAAGACAACGGTGAGTACTGCACCTACAACACAGGTGAGGGGGGAGGAGAAAATATTACGGGGACACACATACGCGACACACCCACCCCCACCCTCACCCACTACAACACACACATCAATGCACAGTAATATATCACAGTTACCCCCCCAAACCCCCTGAAAGAATGTAAAGACAAAAGGAAATGATTCTAAACATTGGAATATATTGTATTACTGGCAGAATTATATATATATATATATATATATATATATATATATATCTACACGTCAAAAACACTTATATACATATATGTACAAGTCAGAGCATTGTAGCAGGCATTGTCCGTGGACCACTGGGCCCAAATCACATGGGCAAAGCCCACACAGGATACCTGACTCCAACGGAGAGAACACTGCAGGGGCATCAGATAGGAAAACTACAGGCACCTCAGGGGGAAGGGAAGGGGGGGCACCTCAGCCAGATGAGTGCACAACGCCAGATCCATGAGGGGCCTCCATGGGCACTGTTCAATCCTGAGGAGTGCAAAGCCACAGTCTCTCAAGTCTCTGCAGTGGGTGGGTTGCCCACTGTGCCATCCTGGGGAGTGCAAAGCCACAGTCTCTCAAGTCTCTCCAGTGGGTGGGTTGCCCACTGTGCCATCCTGGGGAGTGCAAAGCCACAGTCTCTCAAGTCTCTGCAGTGGGTGGGTTGCCCACTGTGCCATCCTGGGGAGTGCAAAGCCACAGTCTCTCAAGTCTCTCCAGTGGGTGGGTTGCCCACTGTGCCATCCTGGGGAGTGCAAAGCCACAGTCTCTCAAGTCTCTGCAGTGGGTGGGTTGCCCACTGTGCCATCCTGGGGAGTGCAAAGCCACAGTCTCTCAAGTCTCTGCAGTGGGTGGGTTGCCCACTGTGCCATCCTGGGGAGTGCAAAGCCACAGTCTCTCAAGTCTCTGCAGTGGGTGGGTTGCCCACTGTGCCATCCTGGGGAGTGCAAAGCCTCAGTCTCTCAAGTGGATAACAGTGGGTAGGTTGCCCACTGTGCCATCCTGGGGAGTGCAAAGCCACAGTCTCTCAAGTGGATGCATGTCTCCACTGGTTCTGGAGGGGGACTGGTGCCCAGAATGCTCGTGCAGCCCTGCCCGACACAGATTCGGGCCTGCCCCTGCCGCTAATGGGCCAGCGGTGCTTGAGACGGCGGAGCCCAGTTCAGCGGTGCTTCAGACGGCGGTGCCCAGATCAGCGGTGCTTGAGACGGCGGTGCCCAGTGCAGCGGTGCTTGAGATGAAGGGCCTAGTGCAGCAGTGCTTGAGACGGCGGTGCCCAGTTCAGCGGTGCTTGAGACGGCGGTGCCCAGTGCAGCGGTGCTTGAGATGAAGGGTCCAGTTCAGCGGTGCTTGAAACAGCGGTGCCCAGTTCAGCCGTGCTTGAGACGGCGGTGCCCAGTTCAGCGGTGCTTGAGACGGCGGTGCCCAGTTCAGCGGTGCTTGAGACGGCGGTGCCCAGTTCAGCGGTGCTTGAGACGGCGGTGCCCAGTTCAGCGGTGCTTGAGACGGCGGTGCCCAGTGCAGCGGTGCTTGAGATGAAGGGCCCAGTGCAGCGTTTCTTGAGATGAAGGGCCCAGTTCAGTGGTGCTTGAGACGGCGGTGCCCAGTGCAGCGGTGCTTGAGACGGCGGTGCCCAGTGCAGCGGTGCTTGAGATGAAGGGCCCAGTTCAGCGGTGCTTAAGACGGCGGTGCCCAGTGCAGCGGTGCTTGAGACGGCGGTGCCCAGTGCAGCGGTGCTTGAGATGAAGGGCCCAGTTCAGCGGTGCTTGAGATGAAGGGCCCAGTTCAGCGGTGCTTGAGACGGCGGTGCCCAGTTCAGCGGTGCTTGAGACGGCGGTGCCCAGTGCAGCGGTGCTTGAGACGGCGGTGCCCAGTGCAGCGGTGCTTGAGATGAAGGGCCCAGTTCAGCGGTGCTTGAGACGGCGGTGCCCAGTTCAGCGGTGCTTGAGACGGCGGTGCCCAGTGCAGCGGTGCTTGAGACGGCGGTGCCCAGTGCAGCGGTGCTTGAGATGAAGGGCCCAGTTCAGCGGTGCTTGAGACGGCGGTGCCCAGTTCAGCGGTGCTTGAGACGGCGGTGCCCAGTGTAGCGGTGCTTGGCGTGCAGGTCATTTGCCACCTGTCCTGTGGCTGTCGGGGCCTTCCTGCCCATCTGTCGGGTGGCTGGCGGGGCCTTCCTGGTCTGCAGTACCGGGCCTGTTGGTGTCCTCCTGCCCACCTGGGATGGGGCTGGCGGGGCCCTCCTGGCCAGCTGGGCTGATGGCGCTCTCCTCAGGCGTGCTGCCCTTCCCAGCCTTCCCTGTTCGCCTGTGGCCCTTCCCCACCTTGGGCGGTGTGGCACCTGTCTCCACACTTCGTGCCGGAGCCATGGTAGGGATTTTAGTGCCTGGTGTTTTCACCCTCTCGCGCCGGCCGCTGACTATCTTCGGGTGTTTCTCCGGGGGTGGGCTGCCCGTGCCTTGGCTCCATACTGAACTGGCTGCCCTTGAGGGTGGGGGACTCCACAGTCCATGGCAGACTGTCATCACAGGGCCCGGTTTTGTGGTGGCTGAGGTGCTGACTGGAGTCCTATGAGATGGACGGGGTGGGGGTGTTGTAGGAAAGAGGTTAAGTTTGGACAGGAATAGCAATTTAGGACCAGTGGGACGGGTGGGTGTAGTGGGTATGGGAGTGGAGGAAGAGGTTGTGGTTGTAGGAGTCTTAAGTCTGGTGTCTTTGGGTGCAGGTGCTTGGGCTGGAGGCTGTCGTGAGGTGGATGGCTGTTGGGTGGGTGGCTGCCTGCGTTTGTGTAACTGGGAGAGGACACAGGGGACGTGTAAATGGTAGTGGGGGTGGTGACTGCACATGTGCGGGGGGTTCTGGTGTGTGTGCTGGTGATGGACGTAGTGGCTGAAGATGTTGTGCATGCAGGTGTGAGTGGAGACGTGACAGGGAGGGAGGAGGGAGACGAGGAGGAGGGGGGCACAGTGGAGGCAGTGGGTGTTGGTATCTCTGTATGTGGATGTTGCTTGTGTGAATGCTTGTGTGATGTGTGGTGCTTATGTCTGGATGAGCTTCCCTTGGTGTTGAGGTGTGTGCAGGCTGGTCTGATGGTGTGTCTGGGATAGGCAGAGGTACAGGTGATAGGGTATGGGTGGAGGAAGTTGGAGGGGGGAGGCTAGAGACAGGGACAATTGCTGCCATCAGTGCTGAGGCTAGAGTGTTGAATGATCGCTGAAGGGCAGCCTGACCAGAATGAATGCCCTCCAGGTATGCATTACTCTGGTGCACCTCTCTTTCGACACCCTGGATGGCATTCAAAATGGTAGACTGCCCAACAATGAGTGTCCTCAGGAGGTCAATGATCTCCTCACTGAGGGCAGTAGGGGTGACTGGCGCAGGGCCTGAGGTGCCTGGGGCGAAGGAGATGCCCACCTTCCTGGCTGAGCGGGCACGGGGCAAACGCTGAGGGGCTGCTGGGAGGGCGGTGCTGGTGCGCTGGGTGGCGGCTGTACCTGTTGTTGCAGGGGGCACGGATGTTGCTGCCACCACAAGGGAGCTCCCTTCAGAGGACGAGTCTGTGTCACTTATGTCTGCCTGAGTCCCCGCTGTGGAGCTCCCCTCGCCCTCCGTCCCACTGGTGTATTCTGAATCCATTGCATGGCCCTCCAGGGCCATGTGGGATGCAGCTCCCTCGTGCTCCGATGCCACTTCTCCTCCGCCTGATGATGCTAATGCACACATGAACAGGAAGACCACAAAAAAGGGGGGGGGGGAGAAAATAAAGACATGTTGAGTGCATGCATAGGCGACACCGTTGGCGGACAGGACAGACACAGAAGCCCCCTGCACTACGCCGCACACTTGGGATCCACTACTCAATCCGTGTGACATGGCCTACAAGCCTATGGACGACATCTGCACACATAGATGACACAGGGCCATGAATAGCTCTACTTGGCACCCTACAGAGGTGGGGGGCGGGGGCACAGGGCCATGCCTTACGGAGGGGCCTAGCCTACAGAAATCGCCCTGGCCTAGGGATACCCACAGCCCTCCTCCCCCACCCAGACACCTCCACTGCACGCAAAGTCACCAGAATGAGAGTGTACTCACCCCCTTGTGTCTGCTGTGATGTCCTCATGTGCCCATCCAAATCGGGGTAGGCCACCGCCAGGATCCGGGACATCAGGGGGGTACTGGTCCAACTGGCACCCCTCCCACATTGGGAGGCCATCCCCAGCTGAGCCTCCGCCGTCTTCCTGCTCCATCGTCGGATGTCCTCCCATCTCTTCCGGCAGTGGGTGCCCCGTCTCTGGTGGACCCCCAGGGCCCGGACGTCCTTGGCGATGGCACGCCAAATGTCGAACTTCTGGTGGGCGCTGACCTATGTGAAATGTACAGGGGGAGAAAAAGAGTCATCACCTTCTGCACACTCAATGTGAGTGGACCCCCATCCCTACCCTTGCCATGTGGCACATCCTGTCATCCGTCGTTTGATGCATGCCTCATTTGCTCCCCTCCCCACCATCTTTCATCCACCCGACTCAACACAGCCATTGCTCCCAAAGCATGGTCCCAGTGTACTTACCTGTTGGTCTGGAGGACCGTAAAGTAGCGCATACTGGGGGAGGACCCCATCCACGAGTTTCTCCAATTCCTGAGCAGTGAAGGCAGGGGCCCTTTCCCCAGTCGCATGAGCCATTTTCTCTTCCAGACCGAGGTCACAGCAGCAATTGCAGTGTAGGTCCTCTCCTGTCGAAGATCAGGTATCGAGTGATTAAGCAGATAGAAAATGGCGGTCACGCCCGCGGCGGTGCGTACCGCGGCGGTGCGTACCGCGGCGGTGCGTACCGCGACCGCCGGCGCACATCGTCATTGGCTCCTGAGACCCATAGGGTTCAATGTTAACCAATGCTGTTTTGCGCCGCGGTCGTCGACCGCCTACCGCCATGGTGCGCCACGCCAGCGCATTTACCTCACATCCCATTGTCACACTTCACAGGTCAGGCAGCCGCCATTTCAAGGGCCCACATGGCTTACTTTTAACTGCGTCACACATACCTAGGCCTTGCATCAACACTCATACAGACTATTCAATGCATTGGGAATCGTGTTATGTGCAAGCTGTGGTTATGTACCTGTGGGTTGATTTACTCTGTGCTCGCTGTTGTCCTTCATAGGCACCGTCCGCTGGGACATGCGAGGAGATGGAGGAATCTTCCCGTGTACAGACCGCTGGTAGACCTGTCGACAATGGAGGAAAGACATGTCATACTGACATACAGGCTTGACCGAGCCACTATTCATGAACTATGTGCCCAGCTGGAGCCAGACCTGATGTCACCCATCCGCCAACCTACAGGGATCCCACCTCTAGTGCAGGTGCTGTCAGTACTCCATTTCTTTGCAAGTGGGTCATTTCAAACAACAGTGGCCATATCATCAGGGATGTCTCAGCCTATGTTTTCCAAGGTGTTGTCCAGAGTGTTGTCTGCCCTTTTGAAACACATGCGGAGCTACATTGTTTTCCCTGAGGTGGGGGATTTGACTACAGTGAAAGGTGATTTCTATGCCCTTGGACATATCCCCAACATCATAGGTGCCATTGATGGGACCCATGTGGCTTTAATACCCCCCCACAGGAGTGAACAAGTGTACAGAAACAGAAAGAGTTATCATTCAATGAATGTACAGATGGTGTGTTTGGCAGACCAGTACATCTCCCATGTTAATGCCAAGTTCCCTGGCTCAGTGCATGACGCGTACATCATGCGGAATAGCAGCATCCCTTACATGATGGGTCAACTCCAGAGGCACCGGGTGTGGCTATTAGGTAACTCTGGTTACCCCAACCTGTCATGGCTACTGACCCCAGTGAGGAATCCCCAGACCAGGGCGGAGGAACGGTACAATGAGGCCCATGGGCGAACTAGGAGGGTGATCGAGCGGACCTTCGGCCTCCTGAAGGCTAGGTTCAGGTGCCTCCATATGACAGGTGGATCCCTATTGTACTCACCAAAGAAGGTGTGCCAGATCATCGTGGCCTGCTGTATGCTTCACAACCTGGCTTTGCGACGCCAGGTGCCTTTTGCTGCAGGAGGATGGTCCAGATGGTGGTGTTGCAGCACCTGTGGGGCCTGTGGAGAGTGAAGACGAGGAAGCCGAAGAGGACGACATAGACAACAGGAACACAGTAATGCAGCATTATTTTCAATGACACACAGGTAAGATTCCAACCCGGCATATTACATATACTTAACCCCTACTACCTCTCTACTGTCTGACCTTTTCCCCCAGTGTATGGTAACTGAGTTGTGACTTTCCCTTCCAATTTCAGAGATGTGGGCCATACTGCGTGACATCTGCTTTGTTTCCCCATGGACTACAGCTGTGTGACAGTGGTATGTTGGCATCACAATGTAAATATGCATTTTGGGACGGTAATGTCTAATACATTAGTACAAAATCACAGCCAGACTCCTGATTGTTTTGTGCAATAACTGTGTTTATTTCAGTGCTCTATATTGGTGGGTGATTGCAAATCGGTGAGGGGTGATGGTGGAGGATTGTCCATGGCAGAGTCCAGACTATTAGTATCACAGGTGCATTGTCCAAATGCCTGTGGAAAGTGGAGCATGGGCAGTATAAGAATGGACAGGGTGTCAATGTGGGACAGTGGGATGACAATCAGGGAGGTATCCTTTCCTGGCGGGGGTCTTGGCATCTTGCTCTGTCTTCTTCCTGGATCTCAGGGCCCGCTTGCGGGGTGGTTCTCCTTCTGCAGGGGGTGGGGTGCTGGTGGCCTGTTGGTCCTGTGGCGGGGCCTCCTGTCCACTAGCGCCGGCAGAGGTGGTAGGCAGTTCTTGGTCCATGCTAGTGTCAGGGGCCCTTTGTCCTGCCACAGTGTCCCGCAATGTGGTGACTACCTGATTCAGAGCCCCTACAATGGTGGCCAGGGCGGAACTGATGTTTCGTAATTCCTCCCTGAACCCCAAATACTGTTCCTCCTGCAGAAGCTGGATCTCCTGAAACCTGGCCCGGACCGTCGCCATCGTCTCCTGGGAGTGTTGGTAGGCTCCCATGATGGAGGAGAGTGCCTCGTGGAGAGTGGGTTCCCTGGGCCTGTCCCCCCCCTGTCACATAGCAGCCCTCCCAGTTCCCCTGTTTCCCTGGGCCTCTGTCCCCTGGACCGTGTGCCCACTACCACTGCCCCCAGGTCCCTGTTGTTGTTGGGGTGGTGGGTTAACCTGGGTGCCCTGTAGTGGTGGACTTACCGCTGATTGACGTGTCCTGGGGACAGAGGGATGGGCCCGCTGGGTGGGTGCTGTGCTGGTGTTCCCAGAGGGGGGAAGGTCTGCTATGGGCTGTGGCTGTGTGAGGGGAATCGACTGTCCCGAGGTCCCCGATGGGCCGGGCTGGTCATCTAGATCCAGGTCGACAGAGGTGCTGTCCTGACTGTGGGCCTCTTCTGGGGGTGGAGTGGATATTTGTGGACCCTCCTGCGCGGTGACGTGGCGTTCGGGTCCTGCAGGGGTATAAAAGTATGGTTATTGCATTTGTGTGTGCCATAGCGTGTAATGGGTGGGTGCCCTTGTACCTCAGTGCTGGCATTCCCATGTGGGGGCTTTTGTGATGGTGATTTGGTGGGAGATGGGTATGTGCAGTGGGCATGCTTTTGTGATGGGTGTCCATGCTTTGTGGTCGCATGCAGGGATTGGTGTTGGGATGGGTGGGCTGTGATGGTGAGACATTTGCAAGGAGCAGGATGTGATGGGGGTGAGGGTGAGGGTGGGGGTATGAGTTGGTATGCTGGTGGGGTGGGGGGGATGAAGTAGTGATGATTTGACTTACCAGAGTCCATTCCTCCTCCTACTCCTGCGAGGCCCTCATGATGCAGGATCGCCAAGACTTGCTCCTGCCATGTTGTAAATTCTGGGGGAGGAGGTCTGGGGGTCTGCCGCCAGTCCGCTGCACCGCGATGTTGTGCCTGGATACCATTGAACACACCTTCCCCGTAGGTCGTTCCACCGCTTCCTGATGTCGTCCCTATTTCTTGGGTGCTGTCCCACAGCGTTGACCCTATCGACTATTCTGCTCCATAGCTCCATCTTCCTGGCAATGGTGGTGTGCTGCACCTGTGTCCCGAAGAGCTACCCATACAATTTCCTCCACCATGACCCTGAGTTCATCCTCGGAGAACCTGGGGTGTCTTTGCGGTGCCATGGGGTGGTGTGGATGATGTGTGGGGTGGATTGTGTGGTGATGTGTATTGGTGTGTTGTGTGAAGTGCGTGGAAATATTGCTGGGTGAAAGTAAAATGCGCGTCTGGGTGCTCAGTTCTCTTTTTCTCAGTGCGTGGTCCCGATTCTGTAGCAGTGGGGATTTGTGGGTGATTTGGGTGTGTGTTTTTTATATTGTGTTGGGTGTCTGGGAGTGGTGTGTGTATGTGTATCAGGTGTGTGTATTTGTAATTGTCCAATGTGACTGTGTTTTGTAAGTGTGTGTGTATATTGAGCGCGGCGGTGTGTACCGCCAATGGAATACCGCGGTTGAAAGACCGCCGCGTGGATTCGTGTGTCGTGATAGTGTGGGCGTATTGCTGTTGGCGTGACGGTGGAGGTTTGGACATCGCCAGTTTCTCGCTGCCCTTTGGTGTGGCGGACTTTTGTGGATGTCTGTATTTTGGCAGTTTGCCTGTTGTGGGTCAGAATGACCGTGGCGGTTTACCACGGATTCGTCGGTATGTTGGCGGTCTTCTGACAGCGGTAAGCGGCTTTTACCGCCAAGGTTGGAATGACCACCAAAGTGTATTAAATAAATGTTTCTGATCTCTTGGAGTAATGGACTACTAGACAAATCTTAGGATTGATCATCAGCATTGTCACTTCTAAGATGTCCCATGATAAAGGGACTTTATTGTCGTTCAACAGAAAATAATTCAATTAGAGACAGATAAATAAAGTAAGGCACTGTGCGGAATTTTTTTATTTTCATGACTGATGCCTGCATCATGTGAGAGATTTGTACAGCACAACAATGCTGAACTGTTGAACGATGTTTCTAGGGAATATTTACAGAATTTACTGCTTATGATAGTAAGCTGTTTTAGTCAATATAGTAAGGTACAATGAAGCCCCCTTGCAATTCTCTGATGACCCCCAAACTTGTAATGAGGTCGGTACTGTAGTATCATGCGAAGACCTCGGGCCGGGGATGCCCCTATCACTCACAGCTTACGTTGTGGCCATGGCATTAGTATGCATTATTTAGCATATGATGTATCAGCAACAACGCAGAAGCCCTACCAAAATCATTGCAGAAAACACTGCAGGTGTATTTGTTAAAAGTTCAAGCAACGCAGGGCAGCAAGCAAAGTTGCTGCCATGCATTGTGTGAGTGGAAGAGAGCTGAAGCCAGCCATCTCTCCTAGCGCTTGCACACTTGTGGCTGTCTAGTGCCAATACAGGCACCCTTGCACCACTTGTTATGTGTGTACTAGGGGTGGAAAATACAGTAGTAACCATGGCATGGTCGGGAGGAACAATACGACTAATATCTGTTATATATCTGGGCGCACACAGTAGAAGATACTAGAAAGTAGCATTATCTAGGATAAGAATTTTGGACAAAGGGAAGAAATTTAGTTTATATTATTGGGTTGCTGAACACATCAAACATCTACTAGATCCATGCTGTGGATCCAATTTTGATATTTTTTTAAAAACGTTTGTATATAAGTCCTAATCTCATAGAGGATCTAGCTGTGACGTTGTCTATAACCACATTAAGATTACATTCTGTAATTATTTTTCCAGCTGCTTCTAAAATCTCTGCAACAGCGTCTTTAAGAAATCTTTCCTAACCTGCATTTGTTGCATAAAAATTGGTTACTGTAAATTTACATGAGCGATCTTGAGCAGTGGAATCAAGGAAGTGCCCTTTTCATCTTTGATACTCTTTATCACTTCACATAGGGTGCGCTGGGCAATGACTATTGCTACACCCACTGTTTTTTTCCAGAACAGAAATATTGCATAGAAAACCATCTAGATATAAGGAGAAAGCAAACTAGTATAAGTGAATGTGTTTGTCATTAGAGATAATGGCGGTCATTCCAACTTTGGCGGGCGGCGGTAGCCGCCCGCCAGGCGGGAACCGCCAATCGGCCGCCATGCGGCCAAAAGACCGCTGCCGGCATTCCAACATTCCCGCTGGCTAACCAAGTTAGCGCCCGCCGGCCCAGGGGGAATGAGGCCGCAACACAGAAGACGGCTCCGAATGGAGCCGGCGGTGTTGTGGCCGTGCGACGGGTGCAGTTGCACCCGTCACGCTTTTCACTGTCTGCTAGGCAGACAGTGAAAAGCTGGCCGGGGCCCTGTTAGGGGACCCCTGCACTGCCCATGCCAGTGGCATGGGCGGTGCAGGGGCCCCCAGGGGCCTCAGGACACCCCTTACCGCCAGCCTCTTCCTGGTGGTGAAAACCGCCAGAAACAGGCTGGCGGTAAGGGGGTCAGAATCCCCAGGGCAGCGCTGCTTGCAGCGCTGCCCTGGCGGATTCGCCCAGCCAGGGCAAAAACGTCGGGAAACCGCCGGTCCCGGTTTTCCGACCGCGGCTTTACCGCCGCGGTCGGAATGGGCTTTGAAGCACCGCCAGCCTGTTGGCGGTGCTTCCGTCATTCTGCGCCCTGGCGGTCCAAGACTGCCAGGGTCAGAATGACCCCCAATGTGTTTTTTTCATGTTGAGTTTTCATGTCTGTACTGCTATGGCCAGTTATCAGTAATTAACATATACAATGAAGTGTTTTTTTGTATCTGTTACTATAGGTCACATGTACATAGCTTCTTTATGGCAGAACTGCAGAATCACGCCATTTGTGACCAGAAAAAAGGGATTTTCCTATGTACAAAACCCTACTTTGTGATTCAGTAACCTGTTGATGAATCGCAAACTGGGTTTCGGATTTGCTATTTGGAAGAGGCATGCCAAGGGAGACCCTTCCTAATATTGACTCGCAGGGGGATGTATGATTATTTTGCAACTGGGAAGGCAGTCACAAAACAATCTGAGGTACCACCAATTTCAAATTGGTGGTAACCCATTCACAAACAGGAAAGGATCCATAAGGGACCCCTTCCCCTTCATGAATGGAAGCACCAACAATTTTTCAGAGCAGGCAGTGGTCCCGCTGACCACTGCCTGCTTTGAAAAAATGAAAATGAAACTTTCCAATTATTTTGCAAGGCATCCCATTTTCCTTTAAAGAAAATAAACTGCTTAAAAAAACTACTTTATTTAAAAGGTAAAAAGGGATGGCGTGACCTGGCAGTTCCGGCTGGTCTGCTCTCATGGGGAACAGGGTCAAGATTGATTTGCATATGGCTGGGTCCATACTCGGATGGCATGGTGAGCAAAATAATTGATGGATTAAACCCAGATCTGTGATTGGAGGTGAATGTTTGATTAGTTCTGCAATACATCCATCATTTGTGTTTGTTTGTTTGTCACCGTAACTGCACCAGGTATGCCCATATGTGGGTCCCAGGCTCACTATGCCACTAGATTCAAGCTAGCTAGGCTGATGATGGGTGATACCCTGAAACTGGTCCCAGGATGCTTGTTTCCGGTCCAGGGAGGATCTGGCCTGGCAGTTCGGTCTGGACTGTTCCCATGGGGATCAGGGTTAAGACTGATTTGCATATGACTGGGTTCAAACAAGGTTGGCGTGGAGAGCAAAATAATTGATTAATTAAACCCAGATTTCTGACTGTATGTGTATGTTTGATTGGTTCTGCATTCTGTCCATCATTTGTATTTGTTTATTTAAACATCAGTCACAGACATGGTGGGCAGCTGACCCCAGCAGGCCACCATCCCTGTGAGTGTGACCAGTTCCCATATGGGTCACACATTTTCATGCTCCGAGTCTGGCTGCTCCTCCATGCTGTTATCTTGTAAGGTGATGATACTTTTTACCTCTTGCAGAGCATTAAATAAGCTTCTTGGTCTCCTTGTTCATGGCTAATCTCCCCCTGCAAATGTGGCACATGCTTTTGTACATGTCCATGTTACAGTCTCCTGGGTCAGTCTCTGATGTCTTCATTGTTTTCTCAGGCAGGATTTAAATGGAAAGGTTTGCACTGTTCCATATGAAGATTATCCAGAATGCATGACTCTATTCACAGTAGGAATTCTAAGCACTTCTTTGAAGGCACAAGCATGTGTTCAGTTATATGCCAAACTGACATGTGACTAATGTTGCTGCCTGAGGCCTGACCTACCTTTAAGTAGCTTCAACCAGTAAGAAAATCTCCATTGAAAGGCAACGATCACCTCAAGCAATGTTTGCACCAATAAATACATATTAAACACACTCTGGATGATGTTCAACTGGAACACAACCATAAATAATGATGACAGTGCAGTCTGAGTATCCGTTTTCAACATACTCACCAACACAACTAACACTGATCCGGCACTACCAATGGCCACCTCTTCAGAGAGACCAAGGCCCATATTTATACTTTTTGACGCAAAACTGCGCTAACGCAGTTTTGCGCCAAAAAAATTAGCGCCGGCTAACGCCTTTCTGAAGCGCCATGCGGGCGCCGTATTTATTGAATGACGTTAGCCGCCGGCGCTGTCTGGTGTGCGTTAAAAAAAACGACGTACACCAGGCAGCGCCGGCGTAGGGGGAAAATGGCGTATGGGCGTCCAGAAATGGTGCAAGTCAGGCTGAGGCAAAAAAATCGCCTTAACCCGATTTGAGCCATTTTTTTACGACGCCCATCCCCCATTGAAATGACTCCTGTCTTAGCAAAGACAGGAGTCATCCCCCTTGCCCAATGGCCATGCCCAGGGGACTTCTGTCCCCTGGGCATGGTCATTGGGCATAGTGGCATGTAGGGGGGCACAAATCAGGCCCCCCTATGCCACAAAAAAAAAAAAAAAAAAATACTTACCTGAACTTACCTTAATGTCCCTGGGGTGGGTCCCTCCATCCTTGGGTGTCCTCCTGGGGTGGGCAAGGGTGGCAGGGGGTGTCCCTGGGGACAGGGGAGGGCACCTCTGGGCTCATTCTAAGCCCACAGGTCCCTTAACGCCTGCCCTGACCCAGGCGCTAAAATCCGGCGCAAATGTGGGTTTTTTAGTCCCGCCCACTCCCGGGCGTCATTTTTGCCCGGGAGTATAAATACGACGCATATGCATCGCAGTCATTTTTTAAGACGGGAACGCCTACCTTGCATATCATTAACGCAAGGAAGGTGTTCACGCAAAAAAATGGCGCTAACTTCATGAACTTTGGCGCTAGACGCGTCTAACGCCAAAGTATAAATATGGAGTTAGTTTTGCGTCGAATTTGCGTAAAAAAAAACGACGCTAATTCTGCGCAAACGGAGTATAAATATGCCCCCAAGTACTCCATGGGTACGTAGTCTGAACTTCTCCCAGCTGACACGAGAGGCCCTTAACCTCTAGTAGGCACAATGCATATTTGCTTAGTAATATATATTTCACTCCAGGTTCTGCAGCTTATAGTGCTTTGTGTTCTGGACATTGTATTTTGTGCCCTTCTAAATATGAAACCACAAGTCCCAGAATGCACTAAAGCCTTCCTCTTTCTCCTCTGGAGCCCCACAGGGATCACCACTTAGTCCCACATTGATAAGTGTATATTTTATACCTCTGGCTAGACTGGTTCACTCTTTGGGGTTTTTAATAGTATCATAAGCAAATGATGCACAAATTGTGACCATCTCAAGTGACTATCATGAAGAAGTGAAAAGGTTTCATAATTGTATGATGAAAATTGGAAAATAAATAAAACATAACTTCTTTAAATAACTTAATTCTGGAAAAACAGAAGTTCTTCTGTTTGGCAATTGTACTTCTGGTTCCCCATTTGGTGGTCTGAGGATTTTAGGAACTCTTCTGACCTCTACTAGAATGGCAAAACACTTAGGAGTGCTGTTGGATGATAAGCTGACTTATTCAGATGAAATCAGTCTACCTTGTCCTGCTTCTACAGAATGAGCATATTGAAGAAAGTCTTTTATTGTATTACCTTTGAGCTGCAGAAAACATAAATAGTTTCCTTGGTACTAAAAAGAATTGACTATTGCAGTGCTCTTTATGTCAGTCTGCAAATCTTATTAATTCATGCATTCACTTTTTCATTTATTCATTTAAAGTGTCGTTGGCTTAAAATGCAGGACTAGATTTAAATGCCTCACAGGATGGGGGAATTTAGAAGTGTAAGTTTGTGATGCTGTACTTGAGGACTAGTCCAATGACTACTCATGTTTTGATGTATGTAATTCTTTAATGAAAACACATTTGCAAACATCTCCCTAACCAATCCCAGCAATGCGTGCCATGTTGTGATATTCATTGCTCTTTTTGAAACACATGGCTGTCAATGGTAGAATCACAATTTACATATGCCAATAAAATACATTTTGTCACATCTTTCCATTTGGACCACTCATCCAAAAACAATTTACAACAGTTTTTAGGAAATAGCCTTCTTTTAATCTGCACGAATATGTCATACCTTGTATCTGTATCGGATAAATGCTATAGCTTAGTTTGCTGTATGTGACACATGGGACTGATGCTGTGGACAAGGTGGTTGCAGTACACACCTGAGTGCCCCTTGTCAAATATTTTGAGGTACCTTGCTCATGAGACAAGGGATTTGGGTGGAGGGCAACTTGGCAGGGTACAGCACAACACTACCGTGGACAGAAATGGAGAAAGCATAAATACTTGCATCCATGGCCTATCCTACTCAACTAATTGCACAACTGTCAACTCTCTCACAGCTTTCTAATGTTGCCGGAAAGTCTTGAGATCTCCATAAAGGAGTGCTGTTGGTCACCACTAGCACGTGTTAAGCACCTTTTCATGGATCCATTTTTAACATCTGTTCCCCTATGTAAAGCAGTTGGACTCCATGTACCCACTCCTTGTCAAAGGGCTTGGTGGGAGCTCTGAACTAACAATGAGCAGCTTGGCCAGAGCAGGGAAAAAAATGTGCGCTCTGAATTTGAGAGATGAGTATGGAAACACCAGGAAAGTTTTGAAGAGTCAATGCCCAAAGCAAGCTGAACAACTGTGGTCAATGGCTTAAAAATGTTGCCCAAAAGCCCCCTTCACTATCTTTATATATGTGTACGTGCATGTTGTTTATGTATAGATTGTGTCTTGTGTGATGATATTAGCTCTGTGCAAACATCTTAAACTGTCTGTAGGCACAGCCTAATCCTTGAGTAATTTTCTAAGAATGATTATCTTTAAAAATGCACATTACAGCACACAAAATAGCTCCCAGAAAATCAAAGTACATTTTCACTTTACATGTATCACAACAATCTTCAAATGTGAGGCTGCCTGAAAAATTACCTTTATATTGTATACATGAAATACATTTTCCATAGTTCAAAGTCTTGAAGAAATAAATGTGTTTGGTTTAAAATATGCAAACACGTCTAGAAGTATAAATTGAAAAATCACAATACTTACCTGTGATATTACAGTACACCTTCATGGGTCCTAATGGTCCACTTCCATCTGTATCAATGTAGTAGAAACCTGAAGAATTTCCCAAGTGCCTGTAAGCTTCACATGACTGCTCATAAATTGCTGAAACAGTGAAAGATATATATTGTTACTTGAATGAACTTGTAGATAACACCAACTACATAGTATGGCGCGTTATGTATGATTTTGCATATCAGTATTTTTATTTTGATATTCTAAATACAGCAGCCCACAAACAGTCCCATCTAATATTGTTCTATTGATGACCCAGAGAGGGTAGTTGTTACAGCTCTCATAAAATCATGTTTAACTCTTCTATGCAACATTTCACTTTTGAGAAATACAGCAACCATCTCATACCATTGATTGCTGACAACTTGGCATGTGAATTCAATGCAATGCGATGAACCCCGTTTAACTATGAACATTGTGACAATATTCTAACATCTAGGATCTTTGTGGTTAATGTGTGTTATAACACATGGGAAAGTTTACCCTTGCTGGCATTTGGCACTGAAAATCCATGCAAGACAGAGCAATAACATAGACAAGTGATATGAAACTAGGACAATATTTAGGGAAGACATGGACCATCTAAGCACAACCTCAGTCAATCATCCAAAGCTACCCTCTCACGTACAACCTAAAAGTTTATCACTGCATCAATGAGTCATGACTAAAGGTTGTGTGTACTTCCAAACCTAGTCAATCTTTAGAGACAAATGGCCCAATTCACAAACAAAAATATATGGGCAGAAATGTCTGAACTTGTAGATGTATGTCTAGGTTTAGGTTTGCATCTCCACCCAAATGAAATTCAGTAACTCTAGGTGGAGAATTAAGCCTAGTGTGAGGAATATATGCTCCACCCCTTTATATGGGTTAGAGGACACATAAAACAGTATATTTACAAAGGTTAGACATACATTGCCACCTATTCTCTATAGAATTATGCATTGAAAAGAATATAGAATCAGGCATCGCCCAAGACAAATAATATCCACCTGACAATCATCAAAAGTGGAAGCACATATATACAGTCCAACCTGGAGCTATGCCCCTTTCTCCTTGCACTGCAAGGTACTGTGGAACCAGATACCACCAACAGATGATTTGTGATAAACTGTGTGTGTGTGTGAGTGTATGTTTGAGACATGGATTGTGCTATCATTTATCTGTGCATGTGGAGTGTTAGATGTGAGAAAAGATGATTACCAACTAACATTTGTGGCATTTTCTATGTATGTGCATCTCTACTGCTTACACTGTATAATGTAGTTTTCATAGCAGTCTGCAATATATGGAGAAATATAATCATTTTTCCTATTTTTTTTTTTTTTAACAATTTATTTTATTTTTCATAAATATACAATATGATTCATAGATGCACCTCATATCTGTTATATGGCCATTTGTTTTATCTTACATGTTTTTACTATATTAATTTCATTTTTTATTTTACATTTTTATTGTTATAGTATATTTTTATTGGTATAATCAATGTATATATTTATAGGGTTATGTATTACATTAATATTATTTTTAAATTGCATTTGTTAACACTTGTACAATGGAATGTATATGGGTGTGTGCAATATCTAAGGGCATATGACAATTTTGTTTACATTTATTTACTTTTTAAATGTTGTGATTGGTGATTGATATTGGTAGCGATATTGTGTACATCTATTGATTTCTGTGTGATTCCTTGATGTACCTGTGAGTAGCCATTGTGATGTGTGACTTACTCCAAAGCTTGATTGTGTAGATGTGAGCCTATTTGGGCTTTAACACTACAGAGTTAGATGTGGATGTACCTTTATTGAATTTCAACTAACTTAGCTTTTTGTAGGTTTGTTTTTGTATTTCAAGCCCCTGCCTGTGTCCGCCACACTTTCTACTTCCCCAACCATTTTGTAGTTATATTCCTCTTTCTAGAAACGCCACCTTGCTGCTATCTCATTTACATCTGAATATTAAAGCCTGTATGCAAAATAAATCTTAGTGAGTTAAATTGGATGTTTCCCCCTGAAATCCTTAGGTTGATATTTTCTTAAGAATTAGGTGCAAACGTTTATTGTCCTCCTACAGTGTTACCAGTTTTACAACAGACTTAACTTCACAACAACTGATACAATCTTATTGTGTAATAGAAATAGGAGTTTGCTTTTACTATATGAACTTTTATTGATTACGGCCTTTTGATTCATCGAATGAGGGTAACCACCTTATAGGAATGTAAATAATTTTATTACCACGTATTAATTGGGCTAAAAGAGCATGTGGTGTAAATATTACTCTTGGCTACTGAAATATATTTTATCTTTTTGCTATTTCCTGGTTGTTCATACTGTATTCCACATCTAAACAGCACTAGGGCTTGTAGTTTTGATTATCGGGGTTTGGAGAACACTAGTCCCAATTCTGTCTGACTGGTCTTTCACTGGGAACAAAGCAGGGTCTCCCCACATCAAATCCACACCAAACCGTTTTAAAAAGATGGCATGTGAGAGAGCTGTCTGTTCAAATGCTCAAGTATCCGTTTTGATTTTAATTGTGTGACTGTGATCTGCATTGCTGGCCACATCTGCGGAAAAGTTGCTCGTCTTTCCCCTCAGCATGTCACATATCATTTCAAAATGGTAAAGCATTAAATCTGTGATTAAGGGTGGGTGATAAATTCTATTGTGCCGGTGGAGATGGCAAACTTTTAGCCACTCTGAATTATGCTTGCAACACTGAGTTTTGGCCAAATCCCAATAACTGCAGCATGGCAGAGATATTTCTCATGCATGGTCTACCAACTCTAAGTTGGCGAGCAGAGCGAGATTTGCCATCCCCTAGCCCGATTTTCATTTGGGGCAAGACATCCCCAGTGCTGGTGGTCACAGGCAGCCATCACCATTTGCTGCCCGAAATCTGCCATTTGAGTAGAAAATCTACTCAAGTGGCAGCAAAAACAACTCTAGAAGCAGTGCCCCCTGGGTCACGGTGTGGTGCCATTTGTGCTGAGCTTTCAGCACAGTATGAGCTCCAGGCACTATAAGTCAGTGGGACATGCCTATTTAAGTCCATTCTGAGAATTCTGCAGAATCTCACAGAGTTTTTGTGTAAATGAACGGAATTCAGCGGAATGAAATTCCTCGAGTTCTGCCCACACCTATCTGTGATATCAGATGCTCCAAGAAGCAATTGAAAGTTGAGAAACGAATATGGAAAAGGAGAGGTTTAAGTAATAAGGGTAATGGTTCCAGAATATTGTGGCCTAAATGGTGTCTGACAAATATATCATGTCCTAAATATACTTTGCAAAACTATTAATTGGAGTTTGTTAGAAATGGGGTCTTTGGTTGAAAGTTAGGTTACCCACTGTTCAAGCAAGGACCCTCACTCTAGTCAGGGTAAAAGAGAATCACCCTCAGCTAACCCCTGCTTACCCCCTTGGTAGCTTGGCAGAGCAGTAAGCTTAACTTCAGAGTGCTAGGTGTAAAGTATTTGTACCAACACACACAGTAACTTAATGAAAACACTACAAAATGACACAACACAGGTTTAGAAAAATAGGAAATATTTATCTAAACAAAACAAGACCAAAACAACAAAAATCCACCATACACAAGTCAAGTTATCAATTAGAAATCAAAAAGAGTCTTTAAGTAGTTTTAAACACACACTGGCGCTGCTAGAGTGAAAATGTACCTGGTGCGTGTCAAAAATAACCCTGCACGGGTGGGTGTGCGTCAAAAATAACTGAGTCGAAAAACCAGCTGCGCCATGATCCGAAAATCCCGCAGGGCAGGTTGTGATCTCCCAGCCTCCGTCAGCGATGCTGCCCGTTGTTTCTCCTGCTCCGTGCATAGATTTTTCGGTCGCATTTCCTACGAGCGTCGTTTCTCAGCAGCGGAGCCGACGGAGCTTCGTTTTTTCAGCCGCAGATAGGATTCACATCAATCTTTTCCCCGCATGGCGCTCTGTGCGTGGATTTTCTTGTCTTTAGGCTGCCAGCTTCTCCTTTCAGGGTCCCAGGAACTGGATGGGCACTACAGGGCAGAGTAGGAGTCTCTCCAGAGACTCTAGGTGCTGGCAGAGAGAAGTCTTTGCTGTCCCTGAGACTTCAAACAACAGGAGGCAAGCTCTAGATCAAGCCCTTGGAGATTTCTTCTCAAGATGGAAGGCACACAAAGTCCAGTCTTTGCCCTCCTACTCTGGCAGAAGCAGCAACTGCAGGATAGCTCCACAAAGCACAGTCACATGCAGGGCAGCTCTTCTTCCTCAGATATTCAGCTCTTCTCCAGGCAGAGGTTCCTCTTGGTTCCAGAAGTGTTTCTAAAGTCTGTGGTTTTGGGTGCCATTTTTTTTATCCCCAATTTCTCCTTTGAAGTAGGCCTACTTCAAAGTAAAGTCTCTTTGGAATGTGAAATCCTGCCTTGCCAGGCCAGGCCCCAGACACTCACCAGGGGGTTGGAGACTGCATTGTGTGAGGGCAGGCACAGCCCTTTCAGGTGTGAGTGACCACTCCTCCCCTCCGTCCTAGCACAGATGGCTCATCAGGATATGCAGGCTACACCCCAGCTCCCTTTGTGTCACTGTCTAGTGTGAGGTGCAACCAGCCCAACCGTCAAACTGACCCAGACAGGGAATCCACAAACAGGCAGAGTCACAGAAATGGTATAAGCAAGAAAATGCTCACTTTCTAAAAGCGGCCTTTTCAAACACACAATCTTAAAATCAACTTTACTAAAAGATGTATTTTTAAATTGTGAGCTCAGAGACCCCAAACTCCACATGTCCATCCACTCCCAAAGGGAATCTACACTTTAATCAGATTTAAAGGTAGCCCCCATGTTAACCTATGAGAGGGACAGGCCTTGCAATAGTGAAAAACAAATTTTGCAATATTTCACTGTCAGGACATAAATAACACACTACTATATGTCCTACCTTAACCATACACTGCACCCTGCCCTTGGGGCTACCTAGGGCCTACCTTAGGGGTGTCTGACATTTAAGAAAAGGGAAGGTTTAGGTCTGGCAAGTGGGTGCACTTGCCAAGTCGAATTTACAGTTAAAACTGCACACACAGACACTGCAGTGGCTGGTCTGAGACATGATTAAAGAGCTACTTATGTGGGTGGCACAACCAGTGCTGCAGGCCCACTAGTAGCGTTTTATTTACAGGCCCTGGGCACCTCTAGTGCACTGTACTAGGGACTTACTAATAAATCAAATATGCCAATCATGGATAAGCCAATTACATGCACATTTTGTAAGAGAGATCTTGCACTTTAGCACTGGTAGGGTGCCCAGAGTAACAAAAACAGTAAAATCAGAGTCCAGCACACATCAACAACCTGGGGAACAGAGGCAAAAAGTTAAGGGAGACCATGCCAAGGATGAAAAGTCTAACAGAGTTAGTAATAAAACAATCTCACCCCCTTTGTAGCAATATTTTGAAACCATATTTAGGCAGTGAGGTTTATATCAAACAATTTTGTTGTTACTGATACTCTCATACAAATCCAATAAGGGGTGTAGAAGACCAGAACGAAGTGAGTGGGAAGATGACAGCATGGAAAGCTTGGAAAGGTAAGTAAAAAAATGCAATGAAAGACAAAAGAGGGTGAAAATGCGACCAAGAAGGAAAGACTAGAGGAAACAAGGTAAAAACAAAGTAATGGATTACAGTGGGTGAAATAAGGAGGACAAGGAAAATATAGAGTGCATTTTGGATAGAAGAAAGTGGGGTGCACTGAAGTTAATTACTAATCGGTATGTATGTGAGTCCACCACCAGTAATAAGGCAACAAGCCTACAGAATGGGCAGTGCAGGGGCCCCCTGCCCAGCACCCTTGTAATGTGCACTGGCTGCACAACAGACAGTGTGCATTATGAGGATGCTGGTGCCCCCTGCGGGCGGAAGCATTGCCGGTGGCTTGATTACCAGCTGGTGACAATGCTGCTGCACTTTCCTGCTGGGCTCATCGGCGGAAACCTTGGTTCCCGTCCATCAGCCCAGCAGGAAAGTTATCACTGGGCCGGCGGGGAGGTCACCACAACAATGGCAGCCATCCTGTCAGGAATTTGGCAGATGGATGTTCCCATCTACCAAACACGTAATTAGGGCCTAAATACCAATTAGAGACTTTGGAAGTGGTAGACCAGAACTGAGGTTTAATTTTAGGCTGACCGCAACGGAGCTGTGGTCAGCTACACCAAGCATATTCATCTGGGTCAGAGGTTTAACCTTGGGACTTAAAGCCTGATTTAGATCTTGGTGGTAACAGTCCTGCTGTTGATTTTCCATCGGATTTCCCGTCCACTGCTTTGACGGCCTGCCCGCTCTATTTAGAGGTTGGTGGGTCCATAGATGAAAGACTGCTGAAGAACCACCGTCATCACCATGAATCTCTACCCGCGTCAATGGCAACATAGGCAAAAGTGGCTGGCTGTAGAACTCCAGCCAGTTTTCCAGCTGAGCCAATCACAATGTGCCTTTCCACATATGCAACTGTGGCGGCTAAACCTCCACACCTGAGTTGGCTAACTGGGAAGGATAAAAAGATGAAACTTACCTTTCTCAGAGTTTTCTCATTTTCTGCTGCCATGAATCCAGTCATACAACTCCTGCCATTGCTGCTCCTTCTGAACCAAGATGAAAACCAACCCCGTCGTCTCCAGAACAGAAATTACCTGTCATCCTCTGAACTGTTTGTGTAAATTAGCACTGGACTTGTGAATGTTTAAAATTATTTGAAGCAATAGTATAATGATGTACAATGCATAAGTTTGTAATGTTGTCATTTGATATAAATGAAAAAATACCAACCAGTCTGGTACTAACTGCCATCACAGCAAAGGACACCTGCACAAACTAGTCACATCAATCCCGAATTTAAATGTGTGCTATAGTACACCCAAAAATACAATAACATGTACATAAACAGGAGTCCTAATTTGAATGACATAAACACAATGTAAAGTAGCAATTGCACTACACAATGATACAAGTGAGTGTACACAGAATGTACAACTAATGTTAGCATGAAGCTCCAAACGTGTCAGAGATTTATGAAGGGCACATGTACTCTTGATATGTGTAATTTATGTCAAACAATAGATGTGTTTTAACTTCAAAGTGCCATTTACTCTGTGTAATGCATATTTGTATATTAGAAACATATCATGTGAAAATAAGCACACATGCATTCTTCAGGCTAAATAAGAAAAACAAGTGCAATTTTGCTGTAAGTGTCCAGCATCATGATGAATGTTTGCAACAAAAATAACATGTCCATCAGAATTGTACAACACAAATGTATGCATCATGATAATATCTCAAATGCAAAAAATGTGCTTGTCACTGTCAGAAATGAGGGTATCTGCATGGCACACACATAAACAGAAATTATAGTATCAGCAAATAATTAGTAACAATTACCAAAATAATGCCAGTACAAAGCTATTGTAAATACAAATGTTTTAACAAAAATTGAGATACATCTTTAAATATATAGTCATAACAATAAATGTCTGTCCAACAAATACTGTTTGCATGAGTCCCAATTTTGGGTTGCATGCCCAGATTCTGCCTCCTATTTGCACTTCCAATTACAACCTCTTCAGGAAGGGGCATCTACTCGGCAGAGAGCAAGCACCTCAATGATCTTTCTTTGGGGTCATTGGGTTTGGGAGGGGTGGCTTGGTTTTGAGAGGGGTGGGTTTGGATTTAGGAAGGGTGGGTTTGGATTTGGGGGTGGGTTTGAGTTTGGGAGGAGTAGGTTTGGATTTGGGAGGGGTGGGTTGGGGTGTGGGTGGGCTAGGTTGAGATGTGGTATGGGTGGGTTGGGGCATTGGAGGGGTCAGTTTATGTTTGGGAGTGGTGGGTTGGGATGTGGTAGGGGTCAGGGCCAGAGCAAACAGAAGGCCCTCCATGGGAAAATGAGTAGGGTGGTTGGCAGGGAGTTCGGGTTGGGAGGTAGAGGGAGTGGCAGTGGGTGAAGTGCATGTGTCTATTGATAGTACAGCTGTCTGTCGGTCTGGCATATGTGGTGTAGGTTTTGGCTTGTGTTTCCTACTGGGAGTCTGTTGTTAAGGTAAGTGTGGGCATTTGTGTACAGTATGTGTAATGTCCAATGCATGTGTGTGTTTGGATTGGTGTGATGTGCTGTGAAGGAGTTGTGTGTGGTTGTGGTACCTACAGATCTGCTGGTACGCGTGTGTGTGGTGGTGGTTGGGGATGTTTGTTTGGTGGTGTGTCTGGTATCTGTGGTTGTGGTGGTTGTGCATGTTTGTGGGATGTGGGTGGGGTGCCTGCAGGTGTGGTGGATATGCATGTTTGTGTGCTGGTGGGTATGGCGTCTGTGGGTGCAGTGGTGGGCCTATGCATGTGGTGGTGTTTGTGTCTGTGGGTATGCTTTTGGTGTTGTGGTGGAGGACTGGTGTCTGTAAGTTTGTGTTTCTTGCTGCATTTGTGTTTATGTGTGGGTGTGCTGCTTGTATGTGTTTGTGTGGGTGCATGCAGAGGAGTGGGTTTGCTTTCGATATGGCTGGAAAGAGGGATGTGAGATGCTGAAGAGGTGGGAGTTGGGACAGGAATTTGGAATGGGTGGGAGGCTGCTGTCACTGAGGAGGACAGACCCTGGAATGACCTCAGTAGGCCAGACATGGTACTGTGAATGCCATCCAGGTAAGCTAGCATTTGTGCCATCTTCCCACTAAGCCTCTGGATGGCATTTAATAGTGCAGTCTGGCCTACATAGATAGTCCGCAATAGGTCAATAGCCTCCTAATTGAGCGCTGCTTGGGAAACAGGGGTGGGTGCAAGTGCCTGCAGCAAAGAAAATGCCACCTCTCTTAGGGGTGCGGCTACGCCCAATGGGGGTGAAGCAAGAGGGAGGGTGGAGATGGGAACATGGGTGGCAAATAACAATGAAGGTGGAATTGTTGCACTCGGGTCTGCCACCACTAGGGATTCTGTGGAGGCCTCTGAAGATGATGTAGAGTCACTGGTGGCCTCCGTATCAATCCCCTCACCCTCCATGGCACTGGGTCCCTCGGTGTCGGTGGTGTCTGCACCAGAACCATAGTGCCCAGCTTCTTCCCCACTGACGCAGTCACCTTTGCCCTGCCTAGATGATGCTGAAAAGACAGATACAACACTTCGAGTGTATCTGTGCGAATAGAATTCAACATGAACTTTGCTCACACAACATTTGCCAAGTTTACATATTAAATTAAACTAGCTTCAAGGCACTCAATCTTAGAATCTTTATCATCAGTATCTCATGCATGTAGGGAAAAATTCCACAAAACATTTGCTCACAGTCTAGAAATTCCCCAAGCTAGCTCCCATATCATGTATGCCTTTTGTCTTTCATCTACTTTTATTTCTCTGCATGACAAATAGCTTTGACAGCATGAGGAAATACATAGTCTTGGATATATTCCTAACTCACTTCCGTACAGACCAAAACAATATCCACATTTCCAAACGAGTCATGTTTTGGGCCTGATATTGACTTATAAAGATGGGATACTCCATCATCTATGTGATTTAACCTTCCAGCCGCAAATGTCCTTGTAAGTATCACTTTTCTCACCATCATTGATTTGTCAACTGGACATAACTAAGGACACTTAAATACAATTTGGAGTATGTGTAACTTTGTTGCCAATATGGACACATTCCTGTTTGTTTCAAGAAATACAGTCTGGTTAAGAATTCCTGTTGGTTGACACAGTCTGGCTTACATGCACATTTGTGAAGGACTAAGGCTTCATGACAATCTGCTACTGTCTACATGATCTGACTTGAATCTTGCTGTTGAATCATATTTCGAACATATTTTAGATAAGAAATTATGCCTTTGTACACTTTTCCAGTCCTTTTTAAGAAGATGCTCATGATCATATTGTCACTGCCCAAACTTACCAATGTGAAGTCTGAAACATCAACTGTATCATAAGTGCTTACTTATACTATGTCAGCAGAAACAAGGCCTATATTACCTACTCAGATTTGTGATGGAGAATCACACCTGACCCAGTCCTCAAATGAGGCATGTTTGGTACAAATGTCATTCATAAGATGGAGAAAAAGGCAGTTACCACTTTATTTCACATGCAGCCATGTGTCTGCTCAAAAATTTACTTGGCTTGTGATGAGGAATCTAGTGAAAACTTTTAGCACAAAACAATATACCAAACACAGCATCAGGCACCGTCTGCAAAACCTAAAACTCCAGAAATCCTCGTCTGCGTTGGATGTGTGCCAACCGTCATGCTGATGCCAAACAGCATTGCTGTAAATTAGAAAAGGTTAAACAATAGCTACATACTATAACTTTTCCCTTGATGCTGCTGTTGAGCCCTCAACTGCCCACCAAGCTCTGGGTAGGCTACCACAAGGATGCAAGCCATTATGGGGTTCAGGGTGCAGCACATGTGTTTGCCTTATTGGGAGGACTGGTTGAGCTGCACTTGCTGAGTTTCTGGTCCAGCATCGGAGGCCTTCCCACCTCTACCTGTAATGCAAGCTAAGATTGTCTGTAGCGCAGTGTCACAATTTTGTTGCATCTCTCAGATACATTCCTAGAATAGTCAGTACAGATCATGTTACCAATCTAAGTCAGAAACATCATCTAGGTTAGGGCTATGAAATCTTTTGCATAGGAAGACCCACTCCTAATTAGTCCAAATCATTGTGAGCTACTAAAGGTTACAAAACATGTACATTATTTGCACATGACACAACGCACAGCTACATTGTCTTCACACCTAATCTTCAGAGTCAGATACTTTGGTTTGTGTTACATACAGTGAGTAAGGGCAGTATGGATGGGCTGCTGTGTGTCAGTGAGAGCATGGCTTTGGGTGATGTAAGAACAAATGTGTGTAGCAATGAGACAGAAGTGAATGATGATTGAGAGCCTGTGTCATTTAGGCTGACAGCACATGAAATACATTGTCCCATATGGGGCATCATGACATGTTTAAAACATACAGATACTCCTACTCTAAAATATGGGTTGTAGATTCACTTGACAGAAGAGCATCATGCAACTCCATAATTTTAAAGATTCGTCATGCACTTTACATTTCTCTCATTTCAACCTTGGCCATATGTTTCCACTTATACTAGTGGTACAGTGCCTACTAGCCACTGAAACTAAGGGGGCTGTAATTGGTCTGATGAAATCTGGAATTGTGAGTAGCATGGGATGAGAATTCAGCTGATTCTTTCAGGTGACTTTTCATTTGAATATGCAGACATTTCTAACATAGTCAAACAACATTCAGTACCTGGCCAAATCATTCAGTTCACTGCACTCGAATAACAACACTTCACTCATGAACAAAAAGGGACAAATTAGCCTGTGTACAAAGAATGAACAAGTTACCTTGACAAACATTTCCCTCTCAAACATATACCTGTTCTTCTGGGTTCCCATACAGCTGGCTCTACAGGGACCTGACCTTCCTGATGAGTAGCTCCAACTCGTCTGGCAAGAAGGCAGGGGCCCTGTCTCCTGCCTTGCCTGGCTCCCAGAGGTCGGTAACAGCAGTACAATTCGAGGAGGTGTTGTTGGCTGCAGTGCTAGGAGGAAAGTGAGCTTTTTTCCAGATGTTACATACAAGTACACAGCGTACAGTCTCTGCAATGGAGAAGGACACATCCATTGGCTTTTGTGCATAGCTGTCACACACATTAGCCTATGGCAATGTCCATCATCTACTATGCGGTCAAATTCTGCTGACGGATAGCCAATGCCCTGATGGCAAGGTCGGACACCCACCATTTCAGGATGTGAAGCTGTGTATTTTTTAATTGTTTAGTCGTCACCAGCATGGTGACTACTTTGTGTACCAATCTCAGATACGTATGACAGTGTTTTTGCCAACACATGACACATTAAAAAGTGACCCATTACTGTGTTTGACATTGATAGTGCTACAGTGTATGTTCCTTTGATGGTAATTGTAAAACAAAAATTCAAAAATAAAATAATGTGCAAATAACACATTTCATATGTATTATTTACACATTACTTGTAAAAAATGTCAGACATAAAAAAAAAAAAAGTAGATTTGAAGTAGTAAAAATGTTTTTCAAATTATGGGAATGTATATTACACAATAACATCACTAATAGATGTGTTTTGATTGTGAAAGTCTTTTGTGACAATTTTAAGTGATACTTTGTGTTCCTGGCATTCAGACACCAGGGATATAATAAAACATTTCAGATTACATATGCAAACTATACTGGATTTGTGTTAGCAGCTGGAGCCTGATCTCCTGCCTCACAGTAGGAATACAACAGCAATAACACCAATAGTGAAATTCATGGCAATACTTCATGTTGTGGCCACTGAATCTTTGCAATAAACTGTGGCTGTATCTGGAGGTATGTCACAGCCAACTGTCCATGGTGTACTACACGGCGTCCTTGCTTCAATGATGAGACACATCAACAGCTTTATTCAGGAATGGTCAGTTCTGGAAAGTCCAAGGGAAAGGTGTTTGTGGATGAGTTTCCTTACATTGACTACTGTGTTTATTGACATGGATTAACTTTGCTTGTGCTAAGTATATGTGTTGTCCTAACTTATCATTTGAGTCAAATCTAATATGTGAAATCATTAATTTTCCCTTGTTATTCTTTTTTAGTATACTTCACCTTGTCATCTTCATTTGGACTTTTCAAAGTTGGGAGATTTCAGTGATATATTGCTGTTGGAAAGTACAATGGGAAAATGGGTTGATCTTGGGACAGACACCCACTTTGGATCGCCAGATCTTGACAGAGACAACTTGCACTGTGATTGATTGGAAGGTTTTGAGATTATATCACACCTGTTTTCTGTTGGATGTTTTCACCAAGGTAACATGTGCTGCTTAACTTGCTCTAACCACATGTGTATGTCAAGCCATAGCATTCTGGCCTCCTTTCACATTGGCTAAATCTTCCATTGCTGTTCGGTGTAGGACACTGTTGATGTCTCTCCTCATAGATGAAACAACTGTTTTATGGCACAACACTGAATGGTGGTTATGAAATTGCACCAGATACTGCCACAGTGTCCTGAACTGGCCATGTGGCCTCAATTATTGTTTCTAGCATGATGTAGTATATTGGTGTTATTGACACATGATTACTAATGTGAGGGCAGGATGTCTGGCTTTAGTCATTTGGTTTTGAGAAATATTGCCTTTCCTTCATGGTGCCAAGGTTCTGGAGTGTCAGCTTCTAAACGGCACAGAGTGTTTGGCTTCTACATGGTTTGTGAATAGCAAATGTATGACATCAATGCATTGTGATTTCATTGTTTCTTTTTCCATCTTTTTATTTATATGGAAAACACATTATCAGGTTGATATTTATTACTTGTTTCAGAATCATATTTTTTGACAGATTTACAAATGATGGTGTACGGAAGACATAGAAAAAGAGTCACCACAGTAAATACTACAACAGTAAAATACTTAAGTGATCATTTTGACATTAGCGGTAAAAACCGCCTACCACGGCAGTGACGTCTGCCAAAATACCGTCACCGCAGCTACCATCCATCCACCATATTATGATCACTGCTGGACTTCCGGCACCAGAAGGGTGGAAATCCGGCAGGGATCATGCTGGTGGACGGTGGTAAGCTGGCGCTGCTACCACCAACACCGTCACGCCAGTTGAACGCGGCCAGCCGTATCATGACCTGTGATACGGCCTGGTGGTATTCTGCTGGCAGGCACTGCTGGCGGTAGCAGCGCCCCATCCCGTTCCCTGACGGAAGACCTCCTCGACAAAGATAAGCCGGGCTTCTGACAGGGAAGGGGGGAGTTGTGTGTGTGTGTCTGATTGTGTGCATGAATGTGTGAGTGTGTGTGTGAATGTGTCTGTGTATGTTGTGGTTGTATGCATGTGAGTGAATGCATATAAGAAAGATGAGGTTAGTGCGTGTCTGCATGTCAGTGTGATTGTTGTAAGAATGTGTGCGAGCATGTCTGGAAGTATGCATGTATGAATGCGTGTATGCCAGTGTGAGTGATTGGGTGTATGCTGGTGCGTGCCTGCAGGTGTGTGCATGTATGGGGGGTGGGGGTGTATTGATCGGAGGGGGTGTGTGTGTGTTGATCAGAGGGGGTGGGGGTGTCTGGTGAGTGTTGAGGGGGTGGGGGAGCTGCCTACCGGTGACAGGGAAAGAATTCCCTGTCACCGGTAGGGCCTACCGTCATGGTTTTCATGGTGTTGCTAACGCCACGAAAACCGTGGTGGTAGGCAGGCTCATAATGCTGATGTTGGTACTGTGCCGGTCACCGGGCTGGAGATTGTCATCTCCAGCCCGGCGGCTAATACCGCCATAGCGGTATAAGTGGAGAAGTGGCGGGTTGGCTGCAGCCAACCCACCATTCTCATGATGTGGCGGTATTTACCACTAGCCTGTTGGCGGTGCTACCGCCACATTAATACTCACTGCCGGGGCCATAATGACCCCCTTAGTTTTTAGTGATTTTTTTGGGGGAAAAAATGAGTGCAATATCTTTGAAACTAGAATGAGAAAGAACAAGAAAAAGAACTAAAGTCCATTATGGTGGATTGAACTATGGGCCTCACTTGCGATACCCTAGCTGCACACTGCGCCACCTGAGCATCCTTTTTTTTAATGCTCTGGTGGTGCAGTGTGTTGACCCATATTTACAAGGCCACCCAAAGTCAGCTTGTGTGGCTTTTCATAGCCTTGTAACTATGGAACCCTTTCATGCATAACAATGGGTGAAAGGGGTGTTCCATAGTTGTTCCTGTGGGTGTTCCCAGGCAACACCCATGGAATCCAAAGGAATCTGATGCATTTCCAGATTTCAAGTCTGGGAATGAGTCAGATTCTTACACTACATCAGGAGTGACGTTAAAGTGGCTCAATGGGGAGAAATAAAATTATTACTCCACGTTTTTTCCACTTTCTATGTGTACTACATTCTGTAGCACATAGAGAAAGGGGAAATCATCATTATTTATTGTTTATGTGCAGGAAGGTTTCCCTTCCTGCACATAAACAACCATCCATCCAATACAGGCACCAATGCACCATGGTGCAAAGATGCCTGCGTTGGTGCTGGCATTAATTTGTGTGCCAGCGCAGGAGACGAAGACAGTAATGCTCTGTATCTTATAGATAAAGTACATTCCTGCCCTTTTGTTTTGATGCAGAAAATCAATCATTCAATCAATCATAGCAATTGTAAAGTGCCAAACTAACACCCCTAACGGTATCTGGGCACTGAGGGTGCAGTGTCTCTGTTGAAAAGCCACATCTTCTGTCTCCTCCTGAAGTCTGCCAAGGAGGGAGCTATTCGAGGTGGAGTGGCAAACTGTTCCAGGACTTGACTGCAGTGTCAGAGAAGGAGGGGCCTCTGCTGTGGCTGTGATGTATGTGGGGTGTGTGTGTGAGGTTTAGAGAGGCGGAGTGTAGAGTTTTGCTGGGACTTAGAAGCTTAGTTGATGGTTGATTTAGGATGGCCATAGGTTGTGGAGAGCCTTGTAAGGGAGTGTGAGGATTTTGTATTGGCATCTCTTCTGGGTGGGGAGCCAGTGGAGGTTCCAGAAGTTTGGGGTCATGATTGAGGGCTTGGTGAGGTTCAGGATGAGTCTGGCTGCGGTGTTCTGTAGAGTCTGGAGTCTTTTAAGTAGCTGGGAGGACATTCTGTCGTAGACAGTGTTGCCATAGTCGAGGCAGCTGGTGATGAAGATGTGCGTGACTGTCTTTCTAGTCAAAAGGTTTGCGAACTGTCCTGCGCCAAAACTAGGTAAATGAGGCCTTATAGTTGTTGAGCATAAATTATTTGGTGTCCAACGCACAAAATACTACTGTCCTCAAAAAAGGTAAATGTGTCCATGAAATAGTCCACAGAGTGACACACATTGGAGCAAATAAGGTTCTGCACCTCTCAGAGGTGGTGGTGGAGGTCATGATATCCTCTGCTGGTGGTCTGGCTAAAAGACCCCTTCCAGGGGATGGAGATCCACAGTTGCAAGGCCTGGGGTGGAAGGAGGAGTGTCCTGTTATTGCAGGACCTCCCTGTCTATGGCTGGGACTGATGGATCTTGTCTAGAGCTTGAAGAACCAAAGACATTGGTAGATTGTATGGAAAAAGCCCTGCACATGTGGTGGTAAATATCAAACATCACCCCAGTCAGGAAGCACAATTGGAGTTGAGATTCTGCATCTCCACACTGTGTTCCTTCTGCACCTGCTTCATTTCACAGAGCTTTGTTACAACCTTGTAGGGCTCCCAAGCCTAGGTTGATGGTGGTCTGGGGGATAGATATCCCCGTGGCCTCACAGAATCACTCCTATGACCCCTACCCCCATTATCCTGTGTCCTTGAGACACTGTGCTCTATTCCACTGGGCCCTAGTACAACTGAAGGTGGTGGTGGATGCTCAAAAGTAGCCAGTTCTGGGGGATACAAGATTGGAGTTGTGCTACTCTGGACACAGGAAGTGGAGATATCCTTAGGCTGAGGTGTTGTAACAGCTGGGGTGGGAGGTGTAGGTGTGGGCCGAGTGTGGCTCACTGGGGCTGTCAGCCCTCAAAGACCAGATGGACCATGTAGCTCCTCATCATCTGGACCTGCAGGGGTGGTTTCTTCACTGAAAGCTTGATCCTGGAGTGGAGCTGTCTTCTGTTACAGATCCACTGGCCCTGGGTGTTGGACCTAATATTGATTACAAACAAAATTACATTAAAGGTCTGTGATGTGTCTTCAGCTACAAATGAAGCAACCTAAAATAAAAACAATTATATGATTAATGGAATGTTTAGGCCTTTTTTGTGATTTGTAACTTCTTACTCATGCAGGTTAATGTGCAAATGTGCAAACTTCAGTGACAATGATGGAGAGATGTCCTGAAATGTAAAATCTTATTTAGAAACACAGTAGAGAGATTTGAGAGCTGAGCCATTTCAAAGCTTAACAGCCTAAACAAACCATGGTACAATGTACTGGATGACATGGCATACTACTTATAATCAGCATGCTACAGAACATGATTGGACATCTTTGAATACACAAACCATGAAGTTTGCAAGCAAGTAGATCAATTCAATGGAGTAACAAGAAGGTGACAACACATAAAGTGTTGACTATTGTTTTGCAGAGACAAAAGCAGGGTATCATGGGAATTCTAGTCATTTGTAAACACTATTGCTAATACTTGTGAAGGAGTGAGTAACACATACCTTTATGAACTAATACAGTGAAATGAACACACATTTACAATATGTACATATACATGTGTGTGTAATGTCAATAGTTTAAGATACCAATTACAATCATTATTCCTTCATGTTTTTATGGATTGAGTTTGGAATCTGTTTTTTGAAGTATAACAACCTACATTGAGATAAAGTAAGGGACTAGGCAAATGCAAGTGGTGATCCATGGAGAACACACACAATATGACAATGCATTATATTCAGTGTTAAATACGGAGAGACAACCATGATGCTACTAATCTCAACACAAGGGGGGTCATTCTGACCTCGGTGGTAAATGGCGCTTACCGCCGGCCAGAAGGCCGCCATAACACCGCCACGGCCGCGGTAAACCGCCACGGTCATTCTGACCTGCAACTGCCAAACTGCCGAAAACCCGACATCCTCAATAATCCGCCACACCAAAGGTCAGCGAAAAAATGGCGCTGACCAAACCTCCACCGTCACGCCAACAGAAATACGCCCATACCATTCCGACCCACAAATCCACGCGGCGGTCTTTCAAACGCGGTATTCCATTGGCGGTACACACCGCCGCGGTCAAAATACACACACCCATAGAAAACTCAGCCACATTGGTCAGTTTGAAATGCACACACCTGATACACATACTAACACCACTCCCACACACCCAACACAATATAAAACACACACCCACATCACCCACAAGCCCCTACGACCCGAAATCATTGACAAAGGCTAGAGACAGAGCACGGAATCGAGAATCCCACAACACAGAGGCACACAACACCATCACCCACACAGAATCCACGCACCAAACACCACACACCACCACACGCACCAAAATCATCACCACAAAACGCCACCCCACACCTCAACCACACCACCCCATGGCACCCCAAAGACACCGCAGGTTCAGTGACGCCGAACTCAGGGTCATGGTGGAGAAAATAGTCCGTGTAGAGCCCCAGCTCTTCGGGGCACAGGTGCAGCACACCACAATTGCCAGGAAGATGGAGCTATGGCAAAGGATAGTGGACAGGGTTAACGCGGTGGGACAGCATCCACGCAATCGGGAGGACATCAGGAAGAGATGGAACGACCTACGGGGGAAGGTGCGTTCCATGGTATCAAGGCACAACATAGCGGTGCAGAAGACTGGCGGCGGACCCCCACCTACTCCCCCAGAATTTACAGCGTGGGAGGAGGAAGTCTTGCACATCCTGCATCCTGAGGGCCTCGCAGGAGTAGGCGGAGGAATGGACTCTGGTAAGGCAAATCTTCACTACTGCTTCCCACCCCCACCCCACCTGAATGCCAAATCATACCCCCACCCTCACCCCCTCCCCCATCACACCAACCCCTAGCAAAAGCCTCACCATCACAACCCACCCATCCCAACACCAAGCCATGCATGCGACCCCAAAGCATGGACACCCATCACCAAAGCATGCCCACTGCACACACACAACACCCCCACAAGCCACCCTCACAAAAGCCCCCACAAGGAAATGCCTGCACATGGGTACACGGACACCCACCCATCACACGAAATGCCACACACAGAAGCAATAACCATACCTTTATACCCCTCCAGGACCCGAACGCCACCACACCGCCACGGAGGGTCCAGAGATGTCCATCCCACCCCCAGAAGAGGCCCCCAGCGATGACAGCAGCTCTGTCTCCCTGGAGCCAGACAACCAGCCCGGCCCATCGGGGACCTCTGGACAGTCGGTTCCCCACAGACAGCCACAGGCTACACCAGACCCAACCCCCTCTGGGAACACCAGCACAGCTCCCACCCAGCGGGCCCATGCCTCTGTCTCCAGGGCACGTAAATCAGCGGTGTGTCCACCACTACAGGGCACCCAGGTTGACCCACCACCCCAACAACAACAGGGACCTGGGGGCAGTGGTAGTGGGCACACAGGGGAACTGGGAGGGCTGCAGTGTGACGGGGGGGACAGGCCCGGGGAACCGACTCTCCAAGAGGCCCTCTCCTCCATCATGGGAGCATACCACCGCTCCCAGGAGACGATGGCGACGGTACTGGCCCGGTTCCAGGAGATCCAGGAACTGCAGGAGGAACGGTACATGGGGTTCAGGGAGGAACTGAGGAACATCGGTTCCGCAATGGGGACCATCGTCCTGGCCCTTACCCAGATCGTCACCACATTGCGGGACCATGTGGCACCCCAAAGGGCCCCTGTCACTAGCCCAGGCCAGGAACAGCCTACCACCTCCGCCGGCGCTAGTGGACAGGAGGCCCTCACACAACGACAGGCCACCAGAACCCCACCTCCTGCAGAAGAAGAACCACCCTGCAAGCGGAACCTGAGATCTCACAAGAAGACAGAGTAGGATTACAAGACCCCCGCCAGCCTAAGATACCCCCTGATGTCATCCCATTGTCCCACATTGTCACCCTGTCCAACCTTGAACTGCCCCTGCTCCATCCTTCCACAGGCATATGGACAATGCACCTGTGCGACTGAGAACTGGACTCTGCCATGGACATTACTCCACCCCACCCATCCCCGCTTCCCAATCATTTACCTATATCTAGCACTTAAAATAAATCACTTATTCCACTTAAATAAACAGGAGTCTGCTTGTATTCTTAACAATGTATTACACATAACGGTTCAATAATGTCCAGTTACTTTGTGATGACAACATACCAATTTCAATAAGCTTTAGTCCATGGGCAAACAAAGCTGAAGTCAGGCAGTGGGTCATACAGCTCTGAAAAGGGAAGGGAAAGTCACAAATCAGTTAACAGGAACTGGGGGGAAACACAGACAGTGGAGACGCATGAGGCCTTAAGTAAATGTAAATTGGGGTGGCTGTTTCTTACCTGTGTGCTACTGAAAGTATTGTTGTATGACTGTATCCCTGTTGTCCGTGTCGTCCCCGTCGTCTTCCTCCTCTTCACTCTCCACAGGCTCCACAGCTGCAACAACACCACCATCTGGACCATCCTCCTGCAGAAAAGGCACCTGGCATCGCAATGCAAGATTGTGAAGCATACAGCAGGCCACGATGATCTGGCACACCTTCTTTGGTGAGTACATGAGGGATCCCCCTGTCATATGCAGGCACCTAAACCTGGCCTTCAGGACCCCGAAGGTCCTTTCTATGATCCTCCTAGATCGCCCATGGGCCTCATTGTACCGTTCCTCTGCCCTGGTCCGGGGATTCCTCACTAGGGTCAGTAGCCACGACAGGTTGGGGTAACCAGAGTCACCAATTAGCCACACACGGTGTCTCTGTAGCTGTTCCATCACATAAGGGATGCTGCTATTTCGCATGACATACGCGTCATGCACTAACCCAGGGAACTTGGCATTTACATGGGAGATGTACTGGTCAGCCAAACAGACCACCTGGACATTCATCGAATGATAACTTTTTCTGTTTCGGTACACCTGCTCACTGTCTTTGGGGGGAACCAAAGCCACATGGGTCCCATCAATGGCCCCAGTGATGTTGGGGATATGTCCAAGGGCATAGAAATCACCCTTCACTGTAGCCAATTCGCCCACCTCAGGGAAAATAATGTAGCTCCGCATGTATTTCATCAGGGCAGACAACACTCTGGATAAAACCTTAGAAAACATAGGCTGAGACATCCCAGATGATATGGCCACTGTTGTCTGAAACGACCCACTTGCCAAAAAATGGAGTACTGACAGAACCTGCACCAGAGGGGGAATCCCTGTGCGTTGGCGGATGGGGGACATCAGGTCTGGCTCCAGCTGGGCACATAGTTCATGTATAGTTGCTCTGTCAAGCCGGTATGTAAGTATGATATGTCGTTCTTCCATTGTCGACAGGTCCACCAGCGGTCGGTACACGGGAGGATTCATCCTTCTCCTCGCAAGTCCCAGCGGACGGTGCCTAGGAAGGACAACATGGAGCAGAAAGTCAAGCAAACCACAGGTTCGTTCACACAGCTTGCACATTAAAAGAATCGCAATGCATTGAAAGGCTTGTATGAGTGGCAATGCATGGCCTAGGCCTGTGTGACGCAGTTGAAATTATGCCATGTGGGCCCTGGAAATGGCGGCTGCCTGACCTGTGAAGTGTGACAGTGGGATGTGAGGTCACTGCGCTGGTGTGGCACACCGTGGCGGTAGGCGGTCGAAGACCGCGGTGCGAAGCCGCATTGGTTAACATTGCACCCTATGGGTTTCATGAGCCAATGACGATGTGCGCCGGCGGTCGCGGTACGCACCGCCGCGGTACGCACCGCCGTGGGCGTGACCGCCATTTTCTATCTGATTAATCACTCGAGACCTGATCATCCACAGGAGAGGATCTATACTGCAAGTGCTGCTGTGACCTCGGTCTGGGAGATACTATGGCTGCTGCGACTGGGGAAAGGGCCCCTGCCTTCACATCTGAGGAATTGGAGAAACTTGTTGATGGGGTCCTCCCCCAGTATGCGCTACTCTACGGTCCTCCAGACCAACAGGTTAGTACACAGGGTGCACGCTGAATGGGCTATGCCTGTGTTGAGTGGGGTGTATGTAAGATGGTGGGGAGGGGAGCGAATGAGGAGTGCAACGCACGACAGATGGGAACATGTGCCACATGGCAAGGTTGGGGAGGGGGGGCCACTCACATCGACCATGCAGAAAAGTGATGATATTTCCTTTCCCACCCTGTACATGTCAAATAGGTCAGCGCCCATCAGAAGATCAACATTTGGCATGCCATCGCCAAGGACGTCCGGGCCCTGGGGGTCCACAACAGACGGGGCACCCACTGCCGAAAGAGGTGGGAGGACATCCGCCGCGGGACCAGAAAGACCGCCGAGTCTCTGCTGGGTATGGCCTCCCAATGTAGGAGGGGTGCCAGCCGCCAATTGACCCCCCTGATGTCCCGGATCCTGGCGGTGGCCTACCCCGATTTGGATGGGCGCGTGAGGACATCACAGCAGACACAAGGGGGTGAGTATCAGCACATTCTGCTATCTTTGCACGCAGTGGAGGTGTCTGGGTTGGGGAGGAGGGCTGTGGGTAACTCAAGGCCAGGGCGCTTTCTGTAGGCTAGTCCCCTCCATTAGGCATGGCCCTGTGCCCCCGCCCCCCACCTCTGTAGGGTGCCAAGTACAGCTATCCATGGTCCTGCATCACCCATGTGTGCATTTGTCGTCCATAGACCTGTAGACCTAGTCACAAGAACTGAGTAGTGTACCCCGATTGCGCAGCGTAGTGCAGGGGGCTTCTGTGTCTGTCCTCTCCGCCAACGGTGTTGCCAATGCATGCACTCAACCTGTCTTCATTTCTCCCCCCCACCAATTTTCTTTTTCTTCCTGTGCATGTGTGCATTAGCATCATCAGGCGGAGGAGAAGTGGCATCAGCGCACGAGGGATCTTCATCTCACATGGCCCCGGAGGGCCATGCAACCGACTCCGAGTTCACCAGTGAGACGGAGGGCGAGGGGAGCTCCACAACGGGGACCCGTGGAGATGTCAGCGACACAGACACGTCCTCGGAAGGGAGCTCATTTGCGGTGGCGGCAACATCCGTGCCCACCACCACAACAGGTACAGCCGCCACCCAGCGCACCAGCCCCGCCCTCCCAGCAGCCCCTCAGCCTTCGCTCCGTGCCCGCTCACCCAGGAAGGTGGGCATCTCCTTCTCCCCAGGCACCTCAGGCCCTGCCCCAGTTACCCCTGCTGCCCTCAGTGAGGAGGTCATTGACCTCCTCCAGACCATCATTGTTGGGCAGTCTACCCTTTTGAATGCCATCCAGGGTGTAGAAAGGGAGGTGCATCGGAGCAATGCATACCTGGAGGGCATTCATTCGGGTCAGGCTGCCCATCAGCGATCGTTCAACGCTCTGGCCTCAGCACTGATGGCAGCCATTGTCCCTGTCTCCAGCCTCCCTCTTCTAACTCCCTCCACCCAGTCCCAGTCTCCTGTTCCTCAGCCTATCCCATCCACACCATCAGACCAGCCTGCACACACCTCAACACCCAAGGGCAGCTCATCCAGACATAAGCACCATAGAGATCCCACAAGCATTCACACAAACAACATCCAGATGCAGACATGCCAACAGTCACTACCACCTCTGTGTCCCCCTCCTCCTCGTCTCCCTCCTCCCTCCCTGTGACGTCTCCACTCACACCTGCATGCACACCACCATCAGCCAGTACTTCCATCACCAGCACACCCTCCATTACAGTCAGCACACGTGCAGTCACCACCCCCACTGCCATTTACACGTCCCCTGTGTCCTCTCCCACTGTGTCTGTCACCCCCTCTTCCAAACCACACAAACGTAGGCAGCCACCCACCCAACAGCCATCCACCTCACGACAGCCTCCAGCCCAAGCACCTGCACCCAAAGACAGTTGACACTCTCCTACAACCACATCCTCTTCCTCCATTCCCATACCCACTGCACCTACCCTTCCCATTGCTCCGAAAAAACTTTTCCTCTCCAAAATTAACCTCTTTGCATCACCTGACCCACCCCCTCCATCTGGTAAGAGTCCAAAGAGCACCTCAGCCACCACCAGCCCTGCATCTAGTATCACCATAGTGCAGGGCTATGGGAGTCCACCAGCTCCTAGGGAAGGAACATCAGCCAGCAGCAAGGGGACAGCCAGCCCACCCCCTGGGAAGAGGACAAGAAAAATTAAGGGCCGGCGCGAAAAGCCTGAGACGGCTGCCACCAAGGAGAGTGGCCTTGCCCTGTCACCTGCCACATCATCTAAGGGAGGCAAGGGCCAGAGAGCTGCAGCGAAGGAGGGCAAGGGCAGCAGGGCGGAGAAGACATGCAGCAGGCGAGCGCACCAGGAGGGCCCCACCAGCCCCATACCGGGTGTGACGGACGACACCCACGGGCCCAAGACTCCATCACAGGAGGGCCCGCTACCGCAAGGACGGAGGGCGACTAAGCGGGGAGTCTTGGCCAGGTCTGGCTCCCTTGAAAGACAGGACAAGCACCGCTGAACAGGGCCCCGCCAAGACAGGCACCGCTGAACAGGGCCCGCCGTGAAGAGCACCGCTGAACAGGGCCCCACCAAGACAGGCACCGCTGAAGATGGCCCCGCCAAGACAGGCACCGCTGAATAGGGCCCCGCCAAGACAGGCACCGCTGAACAGGGCCCCGCCGTGAAGAGCACCGCTGAACAGGGCCCCGCCAAGACAGGCACTGCTGAACAGGGCCCCACAGTGAAGAGCACCGCTGAACAGGGCCCGCCAAGACAGGCACCGCTGAACAGGGCCCCGCCGTGAAGAGCACCGCTGAACAGGGCCCCGCCAAGACAGGCACCGCTGAACAGGGCCCCGCCAAGACAGGCACCGCAGAATAGGGCCCCGCCGTGAAGAGCACCGCTCCGCTGGGCCCTTCCTGTCAAGCACCGCTCCGCTGGGCCCTTGATCTCAAGCACCGCTCCGCTGGGCCCTTCCTGTCAAGCACCGCTCCGCTGGGGCCTTCCTCTCAAGCACCGCTCCACTGGGGCCTTCCTCTCAAGCACCGCTCCGCTGGGGCCTTCCTCTCAAGCACCGCTCCGCTGGGCACCGCCGTCTCAAGCACCGCTGCGCTGGGCCCTTCCTGTCAAGCACCGCTCCGCTGGGGCCTTCTTCTCAAGCACCGCTCCGCTGGGCCCTTCCTCTCAAGCACCGCTCCGCTGGGCACTGCCGTCTCAAGCACCGCTCCGCTGGGCCCTTCCTGTCAAGCACCGCTCCGCTGGGGCCTTCCTCTCAAGCACCGCTCCGCTGGGCCCTTCATCTCAAGCAACGCTCCGCTGGGCCCTTCCTGTCAAGCACCGCTCCGCTGGGGCCTTCCTCTCAAGCACCGCTCCGCTGGGCACCGCCGTCTCAAGCACCGCTCCGCTGGGCCCTTCCTGTCAAGCACCGCTCCGCTGGGGCCTTCCTCTCAAGCACCGCTCCGCTGGGCCCTTCATCTCAAGCACCGCTCCGCTGGGCCCTTCCTGTCAAGCACCGCTCCGCTGGGCCTTCCTCTCAAGCACCGCTCCGCTGGGCCCTTCCTCTCAAGCACCGCTCCGCTGGGCACCGCCGTCTCAAGCACCGCTCCGCTGGGGCCTTCCTGTCAAGCACCGCTCCGCTGGGGCCTTCCTCTCAAGCACCGCTCCGCTGGGCCCTTCATCTCAAGCACCGCTCCGCTGGGCCCTTCATCTCAAGCACCGCTCCGCTGGGCCCTTCCTGTCAAGCACCGCTCCGCTGGGCCCTTCCTGTCAAGCACCGCTCCGCTGGGGCCTTCCTCTCAAGCACCGCTCCGCTGGGCACCGCCGTCTCAAGCACCGCTCCGCTGGGCCCTTCCTGTCAAGCACCGCTCCGCTGGGGCCTTCCTCTCAAGCACCGCTCCGCTGGGCACCGCCGTCTCAAGCACCGCTCCGCTGGGCACCGCCGTCTCAAGCAGCGCTGGTCCATTGACAGTGCCGGTTGTGGGTCGAGCAGGTGTTCACGAAGCACTCTGGGCACCATGCCTCCTCCAATACCAGTGGAGTCAGTTATCCATCTGATGGACTGTGGCTTTGCACTCCCCAGGATGGTACAGTGGGCATGGAGGCCCCTCGTGGATCTGGCGTCGTGGACTCATGTGGCTGAGGTGCCCCCCTTTCCCTTCCCCCTGAGGTGCCTGTTGTTTTATCATCTGATGCCCCTGCAGTGTTCTCTCCAATGGTATCCGGTCTCCTGTGTGGGCTTTGCCCATGTGTTTGTACACATTGGCCCACGGACTATGGATATTTAACGGACTGTGCAGGACTTATTGACTATGTTTATACTTTGCACTTTGTTCATTATTTCTTTTGTATATTTCATATGGCATATTTACCATGACTTCAATGAACCTATTTTATACATAAATTTGAAACTTCATTTTAATTATGTCTTTGCATTCTTCCGGGGGGTTTGGGGGGTGTCACTCTGACGTTTTGCTCTGCATTGGTGTGTAGGTATTGGGGGGGTGGGTTGGGGGGGATGGGTGTATTGCGTATGTGTGTGCACGTAACCTTTCCTCCTCCCCCCTCCCCTGTGTCGTAGGTGCAGTACTCACCGTTGTCGTCTGCGCCGGCGTTCGTACTCGTGGTAGATGAGCAGGTAGACAAGAGCTGGTAGGATGTTTAATTCGGGTTCCATGCTGTCCAGATTCCTCGTGGAGTGTATAGAGGTGAGCGTTTTCCCGTTCGTAGTCTGTTTCCGCCGTGTTTTTATCGGCGGGGCTCCCGCCCCGGAAAAGGTGGCAGATTGGTGAGTTGTGATAGGGTGGGCAGTACATTGTCTGCCGCCTGCCTGTTGGCGGTGACCGCCGCGCTGTTTGTCGGTCCCGCCGTGGCGGTTCCCGCCAGGGCCAGAATTGCATTTTTTGGACCGCCTGCCTATTGGTGGGTTGGCTGCCGCTTTATCACCGACCGCCAGGGTTAGAATGACCCCCAAGATGTTTTTGAAACTCAAGTTTTAATATATATGTCTTGATAGGGATCTAGAAACATTGTGAACAGCTCTGTTAAGGGCTATCACATCAAATTTGTTTAGTGAGACATACATAGATATAACTTGCCAGTCTCCACTCCACACGGGATTCCTGTCAAGCCTTCGGGATGTAGGATCTGTAAGACCTTCTCCTCCCAGGGAAAGAGTTGTAATAGGGAGCTGGGAGAACCACCACCAGTCCCCCAGTCCTCCAGATGATGGTTGGAGGCCATGGAACAAACTCTCCCCCGCAGGTCATTCCAACTCCTCCTAATTTCTTCCTGTGTGAGCAGATTGTTATCTACAGAATTCACTCTGTTGCTCCAAACAATTGTGGCTCTACTGTAACTATTTCAATCACCATGACTGTCAATTCTCACTCTGTAGAACGTGGGTTCCTCCTCCCTGCCATTGTGATAAAAAAAATACAAAATCCTGGCGCCCCTAAATTGATTTGAAATATAATGCAAAAATGGAAAAGTAAAAAAAAACAGGGGGAGAATTGAAAAAAGAGAATTCAGTGACAAGGCCATCCTCAGATTGGTGGTCAGCAGTGGAATGGCATAGGATAATGGCCTCAAATGTAGTGTGTTGTATAGTGTGTTTTTCGGGAGTTCACAGTTGTCCAATATACCTCAAATGTTGGCTGCTAGCATCCATCCAATAGCCCAGCTGTAGTCCAATGCTGAATGGTTCCCACAATGGACTCCCACTGTCATGGGACGTCAGTGAGGCTAAGTTGCAGGTTGTATCCAAGAAAGTCTTCTCAAAGTTGGATAGCCTTTAGATGAGGCCCTGTTGAAACCACTGGTTTTGCCACAGAAAGCTCTGAGTGGGAAAAGTCAAATTTCTTACTGAGAGGAGTCTTCTCATTGGCTGGGTTCTTTTGGCAGCTTCGTCCAGTCCAAAAGCCTTTTTTTGGTCTTTTTTCGTAGCTCAGAAACCTTCAAAGGGGCAAGGCTATACCTGATAATGGATTCAATAAGGATGACTACCTTCCCACCAATGGACTTTGAAATGGCTTTAATGCTGTGGAGATGATCAAAGTGGGGTACCCTGTTTCTTCAGCCCAGTAAAGTCAGACGTTAGTTTGATTGATTTGGGTGGTTGTCCCTGATCCGCAGGTGGTTGGAAGTGAGCACTTTTCCAAGCCCCACAGCTTTTTAAATATTTTAGGAGAAGTCCAAAATCAGAGCAAAGGAGGCTTGGACCTCAACAACTGTATTCAGGGGTAAAACCTCACTCCAGGAAGGCCACCTGTGGTGCCCATTCCTGGCCCAATTGCAACTGGTCAGGTTGACGTTTGAGGAAAAAGGCCTGTTGCTGCTTGTTGTGTTCCAGTAGTCACACAGGAGGTCAACCAACTGACCCAGGGAGCTTACCTCTTTGTCCTTCTGACCCTTCAGATCGACTCAGAGGCCTAAACCAGCAGGTGCAGCCCTTCTTCCGTTCTTCCACAGGCAGATAAATTGTTCTTAAGAGGGTGCCTTCGGGTGCTCCATTTATGACTAGCACTAGTTTGTTTGTAGGAGTGATTCCTGGCTCCATCCTAACCAGTGGGGTACTACTGCAGCAGTAGTTTTGCAGCATTTCCTGTCTGCCCCACTGAACCAATCTCACAGTGCATCTTACTCCCAAAACTCATAATGTGAGAACTCTTTCTCTCTTGTAAAGCGCCTGTATTTCCGTTGCCATAGAAATTAGCAGAACCATGCTCTGAGGAAGGAGTTTGACTTTTCCAGGCCTCATCGTACATTTACCAGTGAAAGGACAGGGCGTATGCAAGTTAATGAGGTGCCCGGGTAAACCCCAACTGGCCTTCCCACAGGGGATAGAAAAAAACACATCAAAATATCTGTAAGTAATACCACAGAAATCTAAATTTGAAAAATAATAAAACAAATAAAATAGAAACATAAATAATATTCAAAAATAACCATATAAAAAAGAAACTGAAACAAATAATACAATAGGTATTTCATGAACAAAAATGGAAAAACATTTTAAATGCTTCATCCATAGTCTTAAACATAAAGCACATTTGTTCTTCATTAAAATTAAAATTAAGTCACATTCATGAATAAAACAAACTTATCAGTCCAAATTCACCAAAACAATCATAAAACAATATTAAAGTTTGAGATATAAAATGTACCGCCCTTGCTGTAACATGAAAGACAGTAGGGAAACAAATACACTTTACAAGTATAAAATGTACTATTCCCACTCTAATCGAGGCTATGGAAGAGAAAGGGTTGGAATTTGTAGGTGTCAGATTTACTATTCACACTCCAGCCTAACAAACAGTATGGGAAACTTTGAATTTTCAGCGGGTCATATTTACTATACACACTCCAAGCTAAGCAACATTAGGGAAAGGGTTGGACTTTGGGGGAGGGAGAATGTACTATTCTCACTCCAATCTAAGCAACATAGGGAAAATGTTTGTATTTGGAATGGTGAAATGTATTATTCATATCTAAGCAACAGTAGAGAAATCATTTGATGGGAGTGGAGGTCAAATTACTAATCTCACTTCACCCTAAATAAATGGTGACAGTATTGTACATTGGAGGGTTCCGATTTACTATTCCCAACCTAATCAACAGTAGACTTTGAAGGGGTTGCCTTTACTGTTTCCACTCCAAACTAAGCAACAAGGGGGAAAGAGCTGGAATTTGGTGGGGGAAGATTTTCTATTCCCACTCCAATGTAAGCAACATTATGGCAAGTGCAGGACTTTGGAGTGGTTGGGCTTATTATTCCCACTGCAACCTAAGCAACAGTAAAGAAGACATTTTACTTTGGAGGTTCATAACCTACGCTAATGTAGGGAAATTGTTAGACTTTGGGAGGTCAAAGTTACTATTCTCACTCTATTCTGAGCAACAGTAAGGAAAGCCCTAGAATTTGGAGAGGTGAGGTTTACTATACCCTCTCCAACATAAGTAACAGTACAGAAAGCCCTAAAATTGGGAGGTGTGACATTTACTATTTTCACTTCTTCCTAGGGAAAAATAGGAAATGCATTGAACTTTGTGGGCGGTTTGCCAGATTTACTATTCCCACTCTGACCAAAACAACAGTTGCAATAGTATTAAAAATATATATTATTAACTGTTATAGCGTATATTTAAAAAATCACAATAAAATATTTATAAAAACATCTAAACAAATGTAAAAAATAAATTTCTGTTTTTTAAAAACTATTACATAAACAAACAAAAACTCTACTACATTACCTAATAAATGTAAGAAAGCTACTTATTAAAAAATATAAAGTTAAACATTATTTACAAGTAAAAACAATAAAAGATACAATAAAAACACTTTTCACCTACTTCCCTGCAGTCCCAACAACCCACAAAAATGTATACTTTTATAAAAAAGTCTAATCAAAACAAAAACAATTAACAATTACATATTTTAAAAAACAGCACAATAAAAATAAAATACATGAATATAATCAATTAAATAATTGACATACATTTATGTATTTTTGTTTTGATGAACACATTTTTATTAAGTTTGAGGAGAAACATCAGTAGCACAGAGATCTTCAAGGAACAATACAGCGGTACAGTTAAGCAAGCGTAGCACCTACTCCACCAGTAAAGATCAAGCAAACAGCATAAAGCTATACAATTTACTAGCCTCAGGGCCCAAAGGTATTCAAGGATTCTGCCCCAACCATTTCCCCCACACCTGCTAGTGCTTACAAGGACATCCCTGGGCTTCAAAAACAAGCTGTTCTTGTCTTGCTGACCAGTCCACTCCTTGGCACCATTAGGAGAGGGTGGGGAGTGCAAGCGATCTCCAGCCGGTCACAATATCTTGTTTGCTACTACCAAGGCTGTACCCAGGAAGGTGTGATCAGCTCGGGTGTACCAAACCCTATCCAGCACATCCAAAAGAATCACCAAAGGGGACAATGGGATCTCCCACCCTTGTATCTCATTGAGCTCATTCGTTATCACCGACCAGTACCTCTGAATCTGGGGACAGGTCCGGGTCATGTGATAGAAGTCAGTTGGAGTTTTTGCACATCTAGGGCATGCCGGGTTTGGCAGGAGCCCTGCACGATGTACCCTAGCCGGTGAGTGATACACTACATATAGGTAGTATGTCTGTATCAATCGCAAGCTGGGGATCTTAGTGGTAATCTTGGGTGCCATCAAGGCATCACGCCAATCAGCATCCTCAATTGGGCCTAGCCATTGTTCCCATCGGCCTCTAATAGGGGTCAGATGCCCTGGGCTGTTGATTATCAGTGTTTTGTATATTTGGGATATCCCACCTTTCCCTAGTTCTGCGGTAAGAAGTTTAGCTTCATTCGGGCTATACTCCAGCAACATGTCCACATGCATAAGGTGCATGTGGAGGGTATGACGGAGTTGCAGATATTTATAGAACTGGGTGTGTGATAGTTGGTGGTCTGTGCGGAGATCCTGAAAGGACAGCATGTGTGATACAACTTACACATCTCCAAGATGGGATATACCCACCAGATCCCATTTATCAAGCCCTTGCAGTATAGCCACTTCATGCAACCATGCACCATGCTAGAGGGGTGTAAGTTGACTAAGGGTGTGAGCCTAGTGTGTGTGCCTTAAGGCTGCCCTCTAGGCCAGAAAGACCATCCAGGTCACCAAAACCATGTTACTAGAAAGCAGGCAGCCGAAGATTAGGTCTAGAATGTGGGGAAATAACAGTTGGGTGAGGTTGAGCCAGTAGGCCAGATCGAACCACCCCCAGTTGGGAGGCCAAGAAGTAATGATGGAGGTTGAATATGCCCAAACACCGCCATAACGGCCTCATTGACAACACTGGAGTGCTATGCGGTACCAAGCCGTGTGCCAAAGGAATGCTGATGCTGATCTGCCTAGGGCCAAGAACCAGGTATGTGGCAGAGGGATTGGAATGTTCTCAAACACATATAAGAATCGTGACAGGACCATAATTTCATACAAAGCTACACAACCAAAGCCATTGAGGGAGAGGGTCTGCCACCATGCTAAATCCATGTTCGCTTTCTGCATCAGACGCATGAAGTTCAACAGCCAAGTGAGGTCAGGGAGAAGGGACACCCAGATACATAAAGCTTAGATGACGAATGGGTACAGTCTTGCGATGGGGATAACGGCACTAGAATCAACTTGGGTTCATATGGAGGTCAGAAGCAACCTCAAAACAGTGAAGGAGGGGAAGACATCTGGGGCCACTGATAGACAGATTTGTCAGATATAAGAGTTCATCAGCAGCATAGAGGACTATGTGATCTTCAGGTCCCCCGTCCCATCTCTATCCACATAATTGAGGTTCCCCTCTAATCACCTGTGCCAGCAGCTAATTGCCAGAGCAAAAAGGAGAAGGCACAGCCCTGTAGGGTGCCTCAACAGATGGTGAATGAGTGTGAGAAAGTGCCTTTAATCTGGACGAGGCCTGTAGGATTAGTGTAAAAAAGCATGAACCAGTCTGCAGAAGTGCAGCCCCGTACCCACCCTTCATAACGTCAACAGCAGATATCCTCAGTCTGCGGTATCAAACGCCTTCTCAAAATCAATACACAGCAGCGCTAGATAGGAAGGCAAGTAGTGGCGGTATGCTAGCGCCACATGGAGGCAAGGAGTGCCTCTTTCCAAGGTTGGGCATGAATCCACACTGGTCGTGGTAAATTAAGGTACGAAGCACTATTTTGAGCCGGGCAGCCAAGATCGTTGCATAGATCTTCACATCTCCATTGATGAGAGGGATTGGACGGTAGTCGGAGCATGACTAAGAGGGAGGGTGAGTTTTTGGGATAACCACTATGGTGGTCAAATCAATGTTGGATGGGAAGGTGCCCAAGTGGTCAACCTCTCCATAGAGGCCCAGGAGCTGATGGAGCAGAATCTCCCGAAGTGTTATGCAGTTTTCAGTCGGAAAGCCATCCAGGCCGGGGATGTTCCCAGCATCCATGGCAGAGATCGCTGATGCTATTTCTACTAGTGTGATAGGTTCATCAAGTTCCTGGGTCCCCACAGCGGACAGTCGACAGACAGGTACATCTTTGAGATATTGAGCAGAGCAGGTGTGCTCAGCTAGCTGGGAAGGCGCATACAATGTTTGGTAGTAATGATGATGGGTCCGCCCTTGGCCTGACTTCAGCTTGTTGCAGCCTGCGAGCATCCCGGATTGTGTGAAGGATGTTAGTGTAATCAAGCACAAGGGGGCTCCTCCCTGGCTCTCAGGCAGTGTGCCTCCCGGTGCTGTGTTGTGTGGGGCTTGAAGTCCCAAAAACAGTATCTCTTCTGTTCTGCACTGCGGGGAGGATGTTGGCACTATCATCCTGGTGCTGTATTGGGGGCTTGAAATCCCCAAAACAGTGTCTCTGCTGTCCTGCGCTGTGGAAAGAATGTTGGCACTATCAAGCACAAGGGGAATCCTCCCCTGAACCGTCAGGCAGTATGCCTCTTGGGGCTGTGCTGTACGGGGCATGAAGTCCCCAAACAACATTTTTGCTGTCCTGGAAATATGAGATCTTATAAAGGAAATAATAATTGAAGAACAGTTGGGGGGGAGAGGATTTATCCAGGGATTGTTGTGATCATGACACTGTTTGTGATTATTCCCACTGCCGACCCCATATCTTGGTATAGTTTCTTAGTATTTCTCTTGCTTTACACTTCAGTTCCTCCATTTTGGCACAGAGGTCCATGCCTCTGGTGCACTCATTAGTGAGACAGTATGTTCTGCAAGCCAGTGCCCAGCTAGGCCTTTCTTGGAGATAAAGAAGCCAATAGCGATAAAAGTTAAAATATGGCATAATTCACCTTAGCCTTCTATAATGCCCAATAATATCATCTTCAGTTCCAAGTTTATTTTAGTACGCACCACCGTACCCAAACGTCACTTTATTTCACCAGTATTTGATCACTAGTGGGCAAAAACACAGCATGTGGAAGTACGTATCTAGAGACAGCCAACACCTTGAACAACTTGAGTTGCAAGCCCTTCCCATCTTGCAAAGTCTAGTAGGGTTCAGTGATATATGTGAAGAAATTTAATTTGGATGAGGTGGAGTTTGGGGAGATGAATATAACCCTTGTGACCATCTCGGCTTTAATTAATTCCTCATTTTCTAGCTTTCCTTAGTCCAGTTCCCAAACCTCTCTCAGCTGTAGAAATATGTCTGGTGTATGTATTACCAGTGACTTGTACAGTTGCAATAAATCTTTTTCTCAGGATGGCTGTGGCACTTTTCCTTCTAAACTCAGAAACAGTCCTTAACATATTACCATAGCTTTCTAGCGCTTGTTTAAGTTGTAAATATCTATTTAAACAAAATAGAAAGATTTAACTGGAAGTTGGAGGTTAGGTCTTCAAAGGATTTAATATGGTTGAAGATCCAAATGTCACCAAGGGAAGATATCCTAATCAGGTTCTACTGACAGAACCCTGTCAGCTTTACAGTCTGGTCAAGCAATAGACCACACCACAATGGGTTCACTGCTGTTGCTGCAGCAAACCATTTCATATTTGTCAGGGCTGCATGCTGCAGTTCACTAGTGATTGCTGACAGTGTATGTGGGACTGCTCTCCTGAAGTAGGGAATGCAGCCCATGATATTCTAACAAGTCCAGTTAAAATCTAACTGGTGGGACCCATATGTCTCGAAACAACCAATCATTAATGGTAACTAGCTGAGAGGCCCACTCATACAACTTGACATCTGCCCATCCTAATCCTCCCATCATATAAAATGACATCCTTGGGGAATTGTTGAGTCATGATTGCAATTCTGTGAAGAAAGTAATTGGTTTTAGTAGATAAGGGTAAACTTGCAAAATGTATAGGAGGCATGATAGGGAACCATTTTGAATAAAGGACCATGTCCTATTACAGAAAGGGTCAAGAGGCACAGGATTTTAAATGATGCATTAGTCTCTTGAGCAGCTATGTTGAGCTCCCAGCTTTGGTGATGATACTGCACTCTTTCGATCCCCAGGTACCACAATTGATCACCATCCACATGCAGATTAGAGTTGGAGATACCAGGTGACGAGCCTCTGTTATGTGGTAAGAAGGTGGGTTTCTGCCTGGTTACATTAACCACCAGAGACTTTGCCATACATGTGCAAAATCTCAATGAGTCAAGGGATGGATTTAACAGTGGTTAACATATAAAGCATGTCCTCCACACATAGCAACATCCTATCTTCATAGCAATTACTCAATTGTATGCTGTCCACTAGATGGGGCTCTACAGATGCACTTTGCCAGGGATTCCACTACAAGCGGTTAGGGATAGGACAGCCATGGTGAGACCTAAATTTCATTTCTGGCAAGTGAATGGTCACTGCACAGAGTCAGAGGCTTTCTCAATGTTTACTAATAGTAGATGCACTGTGTTCATGAATATTGTCCCTTTGAGCAAAAATAGTGTGGAGCCTTTTCACAAGTCCAGTTGTGAAATTTTGGAAATAATTTTTGACTCAGTTTGTATCAGTGATGTTGGGAGATAAGAGCAACAGAGACTGGGGGATAATTAGGTTTAGTTATAACTGTAATAGCCACGCCACAAAGATCATGGGTAAGGATATGCATAATGTAGGCTTAGTTCTATATTTTCCTTTGAAGTAGAATGAGTAACAATGACTATTTTTAAATAGTTCAAGTGGGAAGACAGTAAGATCAGTAGAGTTAAGGTATGGGTTGGCCGATTTTGTGCAAAATAATTTTTTAGTTCTCCTGTGGGAGGAGTTTTGCCAAGACATGCAGCCTTATAAAAATCAGAAAAGGCATTTGTAATATTAGTCATACATGTGCACCTTCCCCAAAATTTGGTATCTGGATACTTGTTTCCTACAGGAGAGTCAATATAATAATTTGCCTACTTTATCGCCCAATTAATTGATTCTACTCTGAGAGTGCAACTATTCAAAACAAGACAGGGCTTAAGCAGAAGGATCTGTAATCCCCTGGATCCCCGAATGAGAGCAGAATGATAAACCCTGCTGTAACCATATTGACCAAGAAATTTTCAGTTAGTGCCCAACAGTTATGATTCCTTGAGTATCAAAATAGATTGTGAGTGATATTTGACATAGGCCATGAATTCCATGCTTTATATTTTGTCAAAGATTCATTGATATTCCTGGATAGTACCCAGTATACACTAGAGAGTCGGCTTGTGGACCATGGGCTTTCATTAAAATCTGTCAATATGTTGTCATTGAAGATGCTCTTGTCTGTCACTCTTGAAAACAAAACAGATTATAAAAAGCACTAACCCTCCAACATTCCCCTACCCTATACTTCTCACTCAGAAGAATTAATTGCCCTGAACTTGCAAAATCATAAAGATAATGAAGAAACTGGAATTCATGAACCACTAAAGTTGCATAGAAAGTAACTGCTAAGCTGGCACCACTCTGTATTTATGTCCCATCCCAAGAACAAGATCACCTATTATAGTCCGTAAAAAGCAAACCACCAAGACCCTCCCCCATCTGGGCAGCAGCAAACATTCAGTGGGCAGACCCGCTAAAACCTTTTTGCCTGCAACAGACATCAGGTGTGACGAAGAGAAACATCTTGACATAGCCAACTAGATGATGATAATGAGGAACCTTGGTGCCCACACCTCAGAACCAGAAAGTGAATTTCAAAGTTCAGAAGTGTGAGTTGTTTTTGAGGTTATCTGGGAGGCCCAACCAGGAGTCACCCAGACCACTTCTCCCTCCGATGACACTAAAGACCACAGGTGGCACTCTTCAATCCATGACTACACCTGACACAGGATCTACAAAAAAAAAGTCTCATTGTTGATCAGGAGATTCAATTTTGCTGGAAACACATGATTGTACTAAGCCCCATCACATACATCCTTTTCTTCACCTGATCAAAAGTGCTCCTCTGTTTTTGGACTTGTATGGCGTAGTCAATGATTACCAGCATCTTTTGAGAGTCAAATAGCATTTCTGATGATGTTCTCACTGCTCACATGATTGAATCTCTGTCACTTTAAATGAGGAATGAGGCAAACATTGTTCAAGGTGGGGAACTGGGGAGTGGACGAGGGTAAGGGTGCAGTGGGCCTTCTCAATCAAGAAACTGGAGGAAAGTTGGTTGCCTGAAAGTTGTGTCCTCAGCCACAGTACAATACTTGAATTGTTGCACTGTGATCTTTCTTATGCATCTTCCACATTACAGTACAGCTCATTATTTGTGTTCAAATGTAAAAGAGCTACTCAACTTGAGTGACATAGGAATCAATAACGAGTGTTTGTTATCTGCTTCACTTCAGTATCCAACATTGGGGAAGGAGAGGGAGTGATTGTGCCCCTTCCAGTCAATTGACAAGGTAAGAAGAGACCTGCCAGGAGTTTCAGGTGGCCTGAGCAGTCTCAGGACAGGCATCACAATGGGGAAGAACCAATGATGTTGTGCTCACAGAATGTAGGGGCAACATATGTTGCCTTTGAGGAACTAGACAGTGGTGTTTTGATGTCTCACTTGTGATCCACAGTACACTTGATACAAGGGAATATCATGCAGGGCACTGCCCTGAGCTACCTCCTCTTGGAGTCAGAATTTGATGTGGGTAATTTAGGGGTGGACAACACACAGTGACCTCCACCTTCAGTCCCTGGTAAACTCTGTATTGGGGGAGCCCATCACCATACAAAGCCACAGGCATATGTCAGTGAATGCAAGTAGGGACAGGAGAAACAGGAGTAGGTGAAGCCCAATTCTGCATGCCTGACATAATTAATTGCAGCGTGATGCAGCTACAGTCAGGATTTGGGTGCTAGTGCTCTGATCACAGTGGCAGGCCAGGTTGGTCAAAGTCTGGTGGATGCCATTGGCATCTATATTGTTGAAGACCGTCACTCCACAGGACTGTTGATCACATAGGGATCTCCAAATCAGGCTGCAAACTAGCTCATTGTCAATAGAAGGGGGAGGGGCAAGAGCAGGAGCACTCACCTCACAGCCTTAACCAATGGTTGCAATCTGGATGATGGAGTTTGCTGTCAAAAGCACACCAGACCACTGAGCCAAGCTGCCCTCCAAGATCTCCTCAGCTAGGGAAAGCTCTTGTGGCCCATTTCAAGTCACCAACCGGGTGTTCAGCAGTCCCAGGTGAGGTATGATGATGGGTGGTCCCATGCATCTGGCAGAGAAATCAACCATGAGGCATCGGGCCTTTGTGCCCCCAGCAGCACCTCAGGAGCTGTCCCCCTATCAGACAAGGCAACTTGTCACCTGGGAGTTCCTCTATTTGCCAATGTTGGAAAGGGGAGCTAAGATAAGCTCCACCACATTCACTGCAGTAAACATATATTAGATGGCAGCAAATTGCATCTGCCATTTTCTGCAGTGAAGCTACACCACATACTAATTACAAATAATTAACTATGTTAAACAAATAATGAAATAAAAACTGTAATTTTTAGTATAATTAACCAAAGCAAAAAGAAATAGTAATTTTAAAAATATAAATGAAATACTTAAATAATCTAATAAAGCAATTAAAGTTTACAAATTGTAAATTGTAATAAACTTATAAAAAATTAAACAGCATATTTGAATATTGCCCCACCCTAATCGCCTAAAAACCCAGAAAACCTTTCAATAATAAAAAAAAAACTTTTTAAACCATCACCAACATAATAAAACCACTACTCAGAAAAATGACAACCAAAATTAAAATATTAATAATTTAAAACGCACAAATTTATAAAACATTACAAAATATTACAACATTTGTATTATATACATCTTGTTTAAAAAATGATCTTGAAGACTTAAAAAAACTATGGCCTTGATTTATACTATTTTGTGCTGCATTTACGTCGTTTTTTCATGCGAAAGTGGCGCAAACTTACAAAATACAATTGTATTTTGTAAGTCTGCGTCACTTCTGCATCAAAAATGGCGCAAATGCGGCACAAAAAAATTGTAAATCAGGGTCTATAGTCATACCGGCATTGTTCTGTATCACAATATTCGTGCCACTGGGGTATTTTTGGGGATTATATCTGTGTCTGACAACATCTTTGACACTTATTAACATTGTCCACCAAAAAAATAACAATGTGCTTTTATAGACTTCCACGCCATTGACAGCTTTGGTGAGCAAAAATCTTGAACGATTTCCCCACATTAAAAATAGCAGGGGACATCACTGCATTCTTTCAGTAGAACATTTTTTAACGTTAATAAAAATTTAAAAAGGAGTTAAGCTTTCCAAAAATATCAATTTCGGACATCCAGTTCATAATAAGGATTTTCTAAGTGTCACCAAGAAGAAACACAATACGGTACATATGCTGAACTGAATGAGTAACATCATGAGAAAGACTCATCAATAAGAGCTTTTAACCAGTTCGTTGAATACCAAAACTGTATCAAGAAGAAAACTTATCTCTGCACTAGTGATCAAGGGGAAGTAACAACTTAAAGGGATAATCATGAATGACGTGAGAGCTTCCTTTGGCCTCTGAAGGGCTGAGCTTCTGAAAGGCTTCTCACATCAACACATCATCTCCTGCTGGTGAAAATAATATTATTTCCTTATGCTGTTGATCAACATCTGGCTAAAAGCAAGATAACTCCTTAGGCATTCCTTCTTTTTATTCTTATCATTCCTTATCAGAGCATATGCACCATTAAGGGCACATTAACAGGTTGTGCATAGTGTGTGTACTCACAGTTGTGGCATGTCGTTCCACTGTAACCCGTTCCGGTGCAGTCACATTCAAACGTGCTCCAGGACTGATAGCATTCAGCTCCATGCTCACAATAATTTGGTGAACACCTGTTTGGAGAAAATATGATTCTTGTACTTATTCTTGCATTTTATAAAAACAGATAAAGAAGGTCATAGATGATTTATGCTTGTGAACAAACTGTGTCGAAGACAAACATGCCCTTCCCTCTAGAGGTCATTTGTCTGGAACCAGGACCTGGTCATCTCCATGCCCAAAGTAAATCAGGCGTGTACCAGGTTACACTTTTTTCCTCAGCAACTTTGTGCCATTTTTGTAAACTTTCTATTCTCAGTGGACACCAGAAAAATTGTGAAGGGTTTAAAAACAAAAATACCCACAGACAAACTGTTCAGAAACGATCACATTCAGCAAAAATGTCATGCAGAAAGGTTTTTGTGAAAAAAAATCTTACCAAATGATTGTTTTTCTGGAATACCTCTCCTGCAAACAAAGCTCGGTGAAGTTACGAGACTGCTTACATTTTACAAGTTGATAAAAATTCAGTGTTCACCAAAAACACCCAGTTTGAAGGAACACGTTTTAAAACATTGCTGCCCGCTGTGGCTAAAGTTTATTTTGTCACGCTTACTCGAAGTGCTTCCATACGACTGCCAACTGTTACCTTTGTGATAGTAGCAGAGTTTGAGTGGTGCTGAATATTTTCTTCTCGCCAACATCGAGAGACCATGCAAAATAAAAAGGTAGTGTGGAGGATTGTGCGCTAATAAGGCATATTTTCAATATGCATTTTGGTAATCCGCAGGGAGTTTGGTCCCTTTAGTTGCATAAAAAACACCACACAGTAAATGTGCGAAAAATACACAGCCAGTCAATGCAAATTCTTAAAGTTATTTTAAAAAAAACTCGTAAACGAACATATTTAAAAGATGAATTATCAATTAAATACGACAGCATTTGCATGGAAGAGTGAACACCAATGGCACAACTTCATTTTAAAAAATATAAATGAAAATAAATATAATTAGATGTATACAAGGAAATATCCAGGATACCGTTAACAAATCAATTCCATGTTTTTTCGTAATAGCAATACAACGTTGAAAATGTACTTTCATAATTGGTTAATGCACCTGACATCTATGGTTCTGGTTGAAATACTTTATTAACGTCAGTGACAAACACGATTTGCATATGAACTTTTGTAATTAGTTTTCGGCTTCTTTCTGAAATGAAATTATTTCTTAAATAACTGAAATGTTATATGGTTTTGTGTTTCATTCATGTTTGTGTTCCTTACCTTCCTTTAGTATCTTGTTAAGTACGTTGTGCCATATTCAAGAGCTGCTTGCGCCACCAGGGTGTCATTTGTTTGACGCACACACAGTGCAGGCTCTGGGCCCGCATCTACAAGGCCATGCATAGCCACTTTATGTGTCCTTTCATGGCCTTATGGATATGGAGTTAGGCAACGAGGAGCAAGTCGCTGTGTTGCCTTTGCATCAAAGAGGCTACCAATGTGTGTTGTGGTGGGTGTTCCCATGCATCACCGATAGATTTTGACGCATTCCCAGATGAATAAGTTACTTACCTTCAGTAACGCCTTTTCTGGTGGATACATTAACTACCTGTGGATTCCTCGCCTAAAGAATTTTTCCCCACGCGCCAGCTTCAACGAAAATTTTCTTCTAGCTCTGCACGTCGACGATTACGTCACAGTTGCTCGACTCCACGTGACGCCGTATGACGTCATCCAGGCAATAAGAAGCCCTCGTCGACGTGCAGACGTCAGTTATCGCCATTTTTTACATGCCTTTGAGGCGAACAGGTGAACATTGACCTTGAAGAGAAATAATCGCATCAAGTAAAGTGAAACCGCAACATTTATTAGAAAATAAACTAACGGCAACAACACCTTCATATGGAAACAAATATACTAGTCAAGTTCAATCATGTTTCCTTGAATTACATAAATTAGAGAAATAAATACATATATACAGCCATCACTATAAACACGATCCAATTATATACAAATATACAAGATAACGGTGCTCACCCACGGATTTCGTGGTAAGACCAGCCAGGCAACGGGGAGGCGGGTGGGACCATGAGGAATCCACAGGTAGTTAATGTATCCACCAGAAAAGGCGTTACCGAAGGTAAGTAACTTATTCTTCTGATGGATACACCTACCTGTGGATTCCTCACCTAAAGAATAGAGTCCCAAAGCAGTACTACCTCCGGAGGTGGGTTTCTGAATGGTCAAACCAAGAAATCCTGCAGCACTGAGCATGCAAAATGGCCATCCCTCCTGACCTCAGAGTCCAAACAATAATGTTTGACAAAAGAATGGAAGGATGCCCAAGTTGCCGCCCTGCATATGTCAACCACAGGAACACCCCTAGCCAAGGCCGATGAAGCAGCCTTAGCTCTGGTGGAATGAGCTTGAAGCCCCACAGGTGGTTCCTTCCTTGCTAAGGAATAACAAAGCTTGATACAGAGAATGACCCACCTGGACAGCATTCTCTTGTGGACTGCTCTGCCTTTCCTCTTCCCCACGTATCCAACGAAGAGCTGATCGTCTTGCCTGAACTCCCTTGTCCTGTTGCCAAAGAAGCTCAATGCTCTTCGTGGATCCAATCGGTGGAGTCTCTATTCCTCCTTGGATGGATGAGGCAGAGGGTAAAAGGAAGAGAGAGTAATAGACTGCCACAAGTGAAAGGGTGTAACAACCTTCGGGAGGTAAGCATCCTTGGTCCTTAACACCACTTTGGGGGTTATTCTAACTTTGGAGGAGTGTTAATCCGTCCCAAAAGTGACAGTAAAGTGACGGATATACCACCAGCCGTATTACGAGTTCCATAGGATATAATGGACTCGTAGTACGGCTGGTGGTAAATCCGTCACTTTTGGGACGGATTAACACCTCCTCCAAAGTTAGAATAACCCCCTTTGTCTCTAAAGAAGGAAAGGTATGGAGACTCTACACTAAGAGCCTGAAGCTCACTCACCCTTCTGGCCGATATTATGGCTACCAGAAATACAGTTTTTTAGACCAGCAAACGCAAAGAGCAAGAGTGCGTCGGCTCAAATGGCGATCCCATCAGAAATGTCAAGACTAAATTAAGATCCCACTGTGGCATAACAAACGGAGTGGGCAGAAACCTATTAGTAAGAACATTATGAACCTCAAAACAAGTGGTGATTTAAACAAGGAGGGTTGGTCTGGGAGGCACAGAAAAGCCGGCAGCGCTGAGAAATAGCCCTTAACTGTGGCAACTGCACAACCCTTCTGTGCCAAGGAAAGAGCAAATAATAAAATGTCAGACAAGTGAGCATTTAAGGAATTAATTTGATTCTCTTCACACCAACCTACAAATCTGGTCCTCCTGCTTGCATAGATCTATTTGGTGGAGTGTCGCCTGGCCGATAAAATAACATCCACCACTTCCGGGGGGAGAGAAAAAGTACTCAGATTGCCCTGTTCAATCTCCAGGCATGAAGGTGCAGACTCTGGAGGTGGGGGTGTAGAATATGCCCCTGCGACTGCGAGAGGAGGTCTGCCCTGTAAGGGAGACGGAGCGGTGGGCACAGAGAGAGTTGGAGAAGGTCCGAATATCACACCCTTGTCGGCCAATCCGGAGCTATCAAGATGACCTGGGCCCGGTCTTGGTGGATCTTCCGCAGAACCCGAGGAATTAGGGCTATGGGAGGAAACGCGTAAAGCAACTGACCCTTCCAGGACATCTGAAACGCGTCCCCCAAAGCTCCTTGCATCGGATACTGGAGGCTGCAAAACAACGGGCACTGCGCGTTCTCCTGAGTAGCAAACAGATCTATCTGCGGACACCCCCACATCTGGAAGATGTAAAGAACCAGATCTGGATGAAGACGCCACTCGTGGTCGACCGAGATGCGTCGACTGAGAACATCCGCACGTACATTCAGAACCCCGGCCAAATGATTTGCTACCAAACAAATCTTGTGATCCTGAAGCCAGGACCAGAGTCGAAGAGCTTCTCTGCAGAGAAGATACGATCCCACTCCTCCCTGCTTGTTTATATACCACATCGCGGTAGTGTTGTCCGTCAGGACCTGGAATGACTGACCACAAAGGGAAGGGAGGAAGGCCTTGAGAGCCAGACATAGTGCCCGCAATTCCAACAGATTGATGTGAAACCTCTGTTCCACTGTAGACCAAAGGCCTTTGATCTCCAGGTCCCCCAGATGAGCTCCCCACCCTAGAGTGGAAGCATCCGTTACAACTGTGGCCACTGGCAGAGGCAGCGAGAACAGCCTTCCTTGCGACAGGTTGCCGACTGCAGCCCACCACTGAAGATCCACCGCAGTGTCTCTGGAGAGCCTGATCGAATCCTCGAGATCTCATTTGTGCTGAAACCACTGCCTGCGGACACACCACTGAAGAGCCCTCATGTGCCAGTGTGCATGAGTGACCAGCAGTATGTAAGAAGCAAACAGACCGAGCAGACGCAGGACCTTGAGGACTGGAACTACCGCTCCATTTTGAAACATTGGAATCAACGCCTGATTGTCCTGAACACGCTGGGGCGGAGGAAAGGCCCGATTCAATGTAGTGTCTAGTACTGCCCCTATGAACAGGAGGCGTTGAGAGGGCTCCAGGTGAGATTTGGGCACATTGATTGAAAAACCCAGGTCGAACAACAACTGAGTTGTCGACTGCAGGTGACGCCGCACGAGCTCTGGAGTCTTGGCTTTGATCAACCAATCGTCCAGATAGGGAAACACCGCTATCCCTCTTCTTCTGAGCTCTGCCGCAACCACCGCCATCACCTTTGTGAAAACTCGAGGTGCTGAAGTAAGACCAAACGAGAGGACCGCAAACTGATAATGCAGCGACCCCACTACAAACCGGAGATACTTCCTGTGCGATTTGAGGATCGGAATATGGAAGTACGCATCCTGCATATCGACAGACACCATCCAATCTCCTTCGTTCAATGCCAAAAGAACCTGTGACAGGGTCAGCATTTTGAACTTTTCCTGTTTGAGGAACCAATTCAAAATCCTCAGGTCTAGGATTGGCCTCAACCGACCATCCTTTTTAGGGATCAGGAAGTATCTTGAATAACAGCCCTGACCCCTCTCCTGCTCCGGAACCAACTCCACTGCGCCTTTTGACAAAAGGGATAACACCTCCTGTTGAAGCAACAGAAGATGATCGTCCGAACAGAAGGATGGGCGGGGAGGGAAGGGAGGAGGGAATTCCCGAAAGGGAAGAGCCTACCCCTTCTTCACAATGTCGATGACCCAGGAGTCTGATGTTATAAGCTCCCACATGGGGAGAAATCGGGCAAGTCTCCCCCCTACCGGAGACACGTGAGCAGGGAGTGATGGAGGACTAATGCTGCTTTCCCTGCTGCACCCCTCCTGAGGAAGAGGAAGAGGCAAAGTGCTGCTGGGTGGCCCCTCTAGTTTCTTCTCTACCCCTGCCTCTGAAGGATCTGTAAGGCAGGGACCCTGCAGATTGCTGTGCTGCCTGGATCTTGCCACGAAAGGAGGAGCCACAACCAAAACCTCTAAATTTTCTAAAAGATCTAAAGGAAGAGGAAGTGGCTGCTTGAAGTCCCAACAACCTCGCTGTGGCTCTGCTCTCCTTAAAGAGTTCAAGGGCAGAATCTGCTTTTGTCCCAAAGAGTTTTTCTCTGTCAAAAGGCAGGTCCAGGAGAGTAGCCTGCACTTTCGGGGGGAGAAACCTGAAGAACGCAGCCAAGCCTGTCTCCTCGTCACTATGGATGTACCCATAGCTCTTGCCACGGAGTCCGAGGTGTCTAACCCAGACTGAATCACGTGGGTCGCCGCTGCCTGAGCGTCCGTTAACAGATGCAACACCTCCTGTGGCAATTCAGGATGACCCTTAGCCTCCTCCATAAGGGCATGAATATAACGCCCCAAAATGCAAGTCGCATTGGTGGACTTCAAGGCCATACTGCATGAAGAAAAGGCCTTCTCTGCTGCCTGGTCCATTTTCTTAGACTTCCTGCTGCAGGGGTCGCGGGGAACGAACCAGGAGCTGATCGAGAGGAGCATGATGCCTGAACAACCAAACTCTCTGGAGTTGGATGTTTGGAGAGAAAAACCGGGTCACCTGGGGCAGCACGATAGCGTCTCGCTACCGCCCTGGTGACGGCTGTCAAAGTCACTGGCTTCTTTCAAATATCTTTTATAAGGGCCTCATTGAAGGGCAAGAGAGGCTCTGCCACTACCAATGCCAGATGCAGCACTTCAGTGAGAAGGTTTCTTTTCACCTCTGCAGCAGGAAGAGGAAGGTCCAAAAAGTCTGCAGCTTTCCTTACTACCGCATAAAATGATGCAGCCTCCTCAGTATACTCCCTTGGGGAAGCCAAATCCCATTCAGGGGAAGTGTCAATGCCACTTGCTGTGTCCAAGCCTTGGAAATCACCCGAAGGCTCCAAAATCTCACCTTCCTCCAAATGTTGTCTGCTGTATTCCTCTTCCTCCAGGAGCCATAAAGCCAGTCTCCTGTATCGGAGCCTGGATTTGAGTACCGGCGTCGACAAGGCGTTGGCCGATGCCGAAGATCTTCGCCGGCACCGTTCTTCGGATCCATCCGACGCCGGACCCTCCGGCGCCACAGGCAATTTTACTGAGGACTGGATCCATGGAGAATCCACTGGCGCCGGGACAGCAGAACTTGTCGGCGTCACAGGCCTCCTGGGCGACGCCAAGGGCCTCTGCACGGAAGCGGCCCCAGAAGAAAGAAAGGGCATAAAGGGTGTCGGCTTGTAAGGAGCCAGAGCACCCAAGTTAAAAGCCAAAGGACCTGACGGAGCCGCATGCCCTCCACCAGGTGCCGTGGTAGAAAAGATTTTGAACATTGCATTTAAAAATGCAGCGGGATCCGTACCCGGCGCCGGGAAAGCCAGATAAACCTCTGGAACCGGCGCCGGCATAGAGGCCGAGGATGGACCAGGCATCTCCTGCTCCGGAGAAGCTGCCGGCTCCTGATGAGGCTCAGCTTCAAACACTGACAAGGGTGAAGACGGAGAAGCTGGAGTCGCTGGAGGCGGAGGCGTGATGGTCGGGCTAACCTCCCACGTCGGACGGCGCCGAGCTGACGGAGACCTGGATCTGGACCTGGACCGGTCCCTGCTCGAATGGCACCGAGATTCGTGACGGCACCGAAAGTCCCCGTGGCGTTGATGAGACTTCGAAGATTCCGAAGAAGACTCTCTTCGATGACACTTTCCCTTCCTTTTCTTGGAACAGGCCAGAAATAACTTTGCCTCCCTCTCCTTAAGTTCCTTAGGATTCATGCGTTGACACGAACTGCATGACTCGACCTCATGGTCGGAACTAAGGCACCATAAACAATTTTCATGGGGGTCCGTGACTGACATCCGACCCCCACACTGGTTACAAGGTTTAAAGCCAGATTTTCGCGGCTGGGACATTGTAACACCGAAGTGCAACTGTAGCTCCCTGTTAGCCTTGAAGAAAAACCGTTACTCGAAGGCACGGAAAAAAGGGAACTGACGTCTGCACGTCGACGAGGGCTTCTTATTGCCTGGATGACATCATACGGCGTCGCATGGAGTCTGGCAATTGTGATGTCATCGTCGACGTGCAGAGCTAGAAGAAAATTTCAGTCGAAGCTGGCGCGTGGGGGAAAATTCTTTAGGTGAGGAATCCACAGGTCGGTGTATCCATCAGAAATACAAGGTTTTGTAAACCTGGGAATGCGTCAAAAGCTTTTGCCTTCTCAGAGGGAGGCGTAAGAAAGAGGCACAACAAGGAGAAATTATTTAATTTTGATCCACACTTTTAATGCCAGTTTCAGCGCTGGACAGATTAAGGAAGTAAGTGAGGTAAGAGTGTTTTTATTATGAAAAGCTCAGCACTGTGGTAGTTGTTTATAAACATGGATTATTTAATAGTCTCAGCAAATACAGGCCACAAAGTCAGACAATTGCTGCAAAACAAAAGTGAAACACTGACACTGGATATTTTGCATGTACTGTAAAGTCCAGGAAAATATTGTGGGTCTCATTTATAAGCCCCTTGCACCACAGCTGCATCGTCGTTTTCTTGATGCAGTGGCGGCGCTAGCAGTGCACTACACTGCTCCATGTTTACAAACTGATGCATTGGGCACAATGCGTCAGTTTGTAAAGCTGTGCACAACATTATACCTGCGCCAGGTACAATGTTTGCAGGGTAGGCGTTCCTGTGGAAAAAGCCACATAGAACTGGCACAGTGAAATTTACAACTTTTAACTGTGTCATTCTACGACTTCACTGCATTAAGATTTTACTGCTTGCTCAGACCAGGCGTAAAACTGGTGCAAGGCTTTTTCCAATGGGACTCTCATTGCATTGCTGGAGTTGCACCAGTTTAAAGATGCAACTCCAGCAATGCATCACTTTAGCACCAACAGATGCATTAAAATTTCTGATGTATCTGTGAAAACATGCACCATGGAGCGCTTTATTGTTAAAACAGCGTATCCATGGTGTCGCTGGGGGATGTGCAACAGGCCCAGGAAATCTGATGCGTGAATGACGATGCATCAGTTTGTTGTAAATGAGGCCCTGTAAGTCTGAAGTGCAAATTCTGCAAGTACATTATATTACAAAATACTATCTCCTTTGGCCCTTACTACGATTCAACCACAGTAATTCCTGTTTTTCTCCTGCCCTGTGATTACTGTTGCAGGAGATGGATAATCCTGGGTTCGAGGTAGTGACAGGAATTACAGGTTTGAGGAATTATATGTGGGGATCAGACTACCGTGCTCCTGCCTGCATGTTTTTTTACCTTTTTTTGGAGACATTGCATACTCGCAGCAGGTGAAAACTTTGACTACGATACCAATAACCAGGAGTGCACCTACTAAACTAAAAATACTGAAGCCACTCAGAATAAACAGGTCACTCGTAATTAAGGCTTTAGTAATCTCCCTCACAATCTATTTCAGACAATACACATCTCCATTAAACTATGCCAACCTTTTGAGCTTGGAACCTTGAAGTCTTTTCATAGAGGGGTGCATATTTCTACAATGCATTATTTAAAGCTTCTTTGTCCACTATTTATTTTCATATAGCTTTCAAATAGAGAATTGAATGAATTATGCTCACTATAATACTATGCTATACTTGCAACCGAGCCCAGTGTCCAGGTTTAAAGACCAAGGGCCAGATGTATCAAAATATTTTGCACTCACAAACGGCTAAATCGGCCGTTTGCGAGTGCAAAATCATGGTCTGCAATGCATCAAAGGCATTCGCAGACCACAAAATAGAAATTGCAAAAATTTCGATTTTTTGCGTTGCGACCTGGATTTTGCGAATCGCATTTTGCGATTCGCAAAATCCAGGTCGCAAGGCAATTCTGCAAAAAATCGCAAATTGTGATTTTTCACAGAATGGTATTTTGCACATGCAAAATACCATTGTCTGCAACCAGGTGGTAACCTGGTGCAAAATTTAAAAATGCAGTAAAACTGCATTTTTAAATGTAATATGTAAAGCATACATGCCCTTTTGGCATGTGTGTACTTTACATGGTTAAAAAAAAAAAATTGGGGTGCAGGAGAGGGGGCCTTAGGCCCCCAGCACCCTGGCCTTTTGCATTTCCCAAATTGCGATTTCTGGTTCAGAAATCGCAATTTAGGAAATGCAAAAAATTTGCAGCTATGTGCCAATAGGCCCATAGCTGCGAATGGGGCCAGTATCGCAATTTGCGATTCGGTAATTGCATTTGCGATTTTTAAGAAATCGCTATTACCGATTCGCCAATGTGATACATGGCCCTTTGCAATTCGGTAATAGCGATTTCTTAAAAATCGCAATTACCGAATCGCAATGGGCCAGAATCATACATCTGGCCCCAAGATACGTTTTCTGTTAAAGAAAATTAAAATGAGAACAAAACTATAAAAATTAATTCACATAAGCCTAATACCACAATGGGCATGCAGTAACAAAGTGCAGTCATTTTAAGTGAGTTTAGTACTCATACACAGATGGAGATAGACCATGCAACTGAAGAGTGCACCTCTAAAACATGTCAATCTATTAGTGTTACCACAAATTGGTGGGCATCCAAAATAAATGTAGTTTTTTCTCGGAGCCCAAGTGTTGTAAGGTTAGCACTGCACAGCACAATCACAAATTTACAGAAACAGTTGTAAGACCTACAGCAGTGCAGTGCAAGTGTGTGTTAAAATACCCTTTGATCATGGTGGCAATAGGTCTACTGAATGTATGGCAGCACTGGACATCTTGCAATATTGTAGCCCTGTGACCCTGTGCTGGTGCTGTTTTGGCTACCTAGCTCCATAGTAGACACCCTCACATCTTGGCGCAAGGGTGTCTGTGTTGTAAGGGGGATTGATTTTTGCAGGAACAGACAACTTCCCCTGCCCCTGAGGCATTTTCCTCTTCCTATGTGCCCTGCAAAATGCAGCAAACATAGAAAGAGTAAGTAACAAGGAGAAAAAAAACACATTCTCCATGTTACAATTCACCTGGGAAGGTGTAGCATTTTAGTACATTCTCAGGTCTTCCAGTGATGGTAAATCTAGCAATGCATCAAAATCAACTGATGTTGCGTGGAAACACCCATGCAACGCCTGTGGAAACACCGACGCAACGTTTGTGGAACACCACGCTGGGGCAGAGTAATACAACACAGCAATTTGCACTGTGTTGCTTTGCGCCAGAATTAAGAAGCCACTCAGGGCCATGCATAAATCGCATTTTGGAGTTACATCATACGTGCACCATGTTGCGTGGTGCATGTGTGATGCAACCTCCCTCATAAACATGGCCCAAAGTGTAGACAATTGCAGCATGGGGAAGGAGACAAGTCAGGCAGACTGCTGGTCTGGCTGCTATGGAGGGAAAGGGAGCCACTGACTCTTATGACCATCAAGGATGAGGTGGGAACCACCGAGCATACACAAAGAGAGACCAATGATGCATTCCTAGCATACTGCAGGAGACTTTGTCCCACTCCCTAAGACCCAGCAGACCAGATCACATACACAGTACTGCAGGTGCCCACACTGCCCACACTCATGCGTAAGACACTTGTCAAACTGGAGGGGCCCATAATAATGCAGGGAATAAAAGAAGCGATAAAAGAGTTTAGAGGGGAAAAGACACGTTGCTCTGGTGAGTTGCCAGCAGAGTGGTATCAAATGTATGCAGGTATGCCGGAGAAAGAACTGCTCCAGGTCAATCAGGAGGCACTTGAGTTTGGGGAGCTGCCCAAGTTCATGAGGGAGGCCACCATTATCTTCCTCCCCAAAACCGGGAAGGCGCCCCACGATTGTAGATCCTACCACCCACTGTCTTTACCCAATACAGATAATAAAATAGAAGGCACAATATTGGCCATGCACCTAAAGGGAGTAATTGGGTCACTGGTGCATTCAGACCAGAACAGTTTTATACCAGGCAGGAGAACAGCATTAAATATAAAGCATCTGACCAGTGTGCTGGAGGAAGTGGGGTGCGAGGGCCAAGAAATGACAGTAGTGTCACTGGACACACAATAAGTATTTGACACAGTAAAATGGCACTACCTGTTTGAGACACCCAGGGCAATGAACTTTGGACTGCGCTTCACCACCATTGCCTCCTTAATGTACACCAAGCCTCTGGCACGGGTGCGCACCACCAACATGTTTTCAGTGGAGTGGGAACTGGGTAAAGAGACCTGGCAAGGCTGCCTGCTATCCCTTTTGCGGTTTGCGCTTGCCATTTAATCCCTGACATGCAATTAACAAGAGGAGCTATATGACTGGGCGATACGAACGTGTGACAGCCAGCATTTTGCGTTACGTTTTGTCGACTATCTATTTGTTGATCTAACAAACCCAGGAATATCCTTGAACATCCTACTTAAAAAATTGTACACATTCAACCTGCAATCAGGCCTTAACATCAACAGGCAAAAATTGGCAATATTCTCTAGTGGAGCCATTTCCACCTGTAGAGATACCCGGGAATTAACCTAATTTCGGTACTTCACGATGCAGGTAAACAATGACCGCAGGACTGTATTTAAAAACATGCTTTTGATTCATTTTTATTTGTTTAATTTTTGCTGATTTTGGATTGGTTTTATATCACATATAACTTCCTTGAATATTGTTTTTATTGATTTTAAACATATTTAATTTACAAATGTATATCTTTGGAGTTATCATATTTTAATTAATGATATACTAACACACAAAGTACCAAAATAGAACCAGATATAGGATTAATTTCAGCAAGGTATTGCCCAACCTCTACATATTCTACCCAAAAGAAGCCTCTTGTGTATGTGTATGTGTCGTGATTGTAGAGCACGTCGAGCTCCAAGATCAGTAAATCATCAAACTTCCCAAAGAAACAGCAAATAAATTCAGGTTTTTCTTGGCTGGTTTTACCCCAGACCACGCCCCATTTTGTGTTGTAGACAGGTTTAGTTCCTCCTCTTCTCCTTTGCCATCAGTGCGCCCAAGTCATAATCATTCAATCCAACCTTTGGGTCCGACAGTGTGAGCAGAACACTTCTTGACAGAACATGTTGTCCGGCTTCTTTGGACTGTTTGGCGCTGGAACTCACCACTGAACCGCCAATCTCCTCTCATTATTTGGAAAGCCCGTATTGGTCATTATGTTGTGTTTAGAGGTATCACATATTTTAGAGCTAGTTTATTGAAACATTTTCAGTCTACGTAGTTTGTTGCATTAACAGAAAAAGAAACGGATTAATGAATAATGAAAAATGAGAAGACATTGTCCCAAAGGAAGCAAAGTACAGTACTGTCCGTTTGATTCTATTGCTGAAAACATGACCTGTTTCGGAATGATCCCGCGATGACACGGTGTCTATACTTGTTCCAGCCCTCTAGGGTTTCTTGTTATTCTGTCTTTTTATGAAGTTTCAGCGGAAAGAAATTTGCATTTTTCTTTCCGCTACCATTAGCCTGCCCTGGGAAAGAGCGGCAGTGACACAGGGTGAGTCATCCCTTGGCCCTCGAGCGCTGCTGCTGCTGCAGCCATCATTGGATTCAAGAGTGCGTAGTGCTGTTCCCATTTTACCCTTCACCAGCCAGACCAAACAAATGTGCAATCAAACACAGGATTACCAAATAACAAGCCCCGAGGCTGCTTATCCAGTCATTACATTTGCGTAAACGGCCGATTTTATGGAGCAAAGAACAAATAACACCAGAAAATGTAATTCCAATACTGTTAAATGAACCAGGAGGTCAACCGTACTAAACCTTATTTTGTTATTGAGTCTGAACACCGATTTCACATATTTGCCAAGACTCATTAGAACAGTGATTTTCCACTGTCTTTGAAAGTGGCACAACACAAAACAGTACATACTGCGACCCTAAGATGCTCAGCAAAGAGATGGGTGTAATATTTAGTCTGTAGGGATAATTTTTGTAATTTTCATACATAATGATGTCGATTTTTTTGCTTTCCGTTTAAGTGCAGTTCTCGTGTTTTTTTGTGTGTTTATTTTACTTTTGCTGCTGTTTTATCTGCACTTGTTTTTAACACCCTCTTATAGCCCCAGAGCTTGTGACTAAGGTACGGTGCAGGCTGGGGGCAAGGCTACATCTGCCCCAGCATTTACCTGACATCCTGTTTTAATATGTTTTATAACATGGTATGTCAATTTAAATCGTATCGTTGAAAGGCTGGAACAGCACGGATAAACTGTGCCTATACTGCAGTTATGCCATTGATGGTGGTGGTGTATTGAAGGTGCCTGGGTGCTAATGCAAGCAAGGCAAATTACCCCCTACAATCAGCTGGGTGGTAAAACCTATCTATAAATGAAATAAATCTCCCTGAACTCCCTAATTCCTGGTGTAATTTCACTTGCTGCACTAGTGATGGGTATACATCTGACTGATGCCAGTACCATAAACCTATGATCATAAGTAAATATCAAGCAGTTCATGATGTAATAATTGTATTCCCCTTTATCACATATGCAAAAAGCCACTACTGGCACCTCGAGCATGGGTGTTAGTTTCAAAGATGGCACACACATGAGTTTTACATTAAATCACGCAATCACAGAAACCATACATTAAAAAACAAAGGCAATAAATATATCCAGGCAGGTCAAGATCAGCAAAAAAATAACTTAAGGTGGTTGAGGCAAACGTGCCTAATGACCCCAAACATATTTACGCGATGGTCTATGATACCATTCAACAGGCGAAAAGTGATGTATGTAAAATAAGAGAGGCCAAGATCATCACTGTGGTAGCCACAATCACGATGGAGGATTATCATCATAAGAGTCGGTCTAAAGTCAGATGTGGAGTCTGTAAGACATAAACTAACCGCTGAAGGCAAGGAGCTGTCACTGGGAGGGGAAAGACAATTTGATTTATTGTTCCAAGACCAATTATGCAGAAGCTAAAAGAAGCAACAGAGACAGTAAGTGTAAACGACAAAAGTAGCTTGAGTCAACTAACACAAGTACATACCAAGAACAGAAACATAACTCCACAAATAATTTCTTCAGACACCTTCCTATCTGCATTTTCAGATGACACCCAGAGGTGAGACACTGCAACAGAGAAATGACCAAAAGGAATAGCTCCCACGCATACAGTCATATATTCTGGCCAAGCCAAAATCAATTAGTGCCCAATGTCCTGCACACACCAGTTAAAAAAAACACTTTGTAATGTACCCTATCACCATTATCATAACCATTGCCACACACAAGAGCCTGTGATCAAGTAACTTACCATACACAAAAATGTCATTTTACAAAGGGCCACCTTACTATCGAAGGTGGTTAAGATGGAGCTCAACACAATAGGCATGCCAAGGAAAGTACAATTGATTACCTTACTGAAGCAATTGGGCAATTCAGCCACAGTAAGATTTCCGCTATAGCCTTTGTAGCTGCACGGGAGCATGCCTTCAAATTTACACCATTACTATCTGCATTCCATTAGAAACCACTCACTACCAATTATTAACAACTTAGGTCAAGGTTTTCAGAGGATACGTTTACGTCCGTTCTGTCTATGCTCTCTGCATTTGCCAGAGGAGAACAAAGTTGGCAAGATATTTCACAGCTATGAAGATACATTCAAACCACACGATATGCATAGAAAATAATGTTTAAGTCAATTTGCCTATGTTTCCTATCTGCTTATTTATATACATTCACTAAAAAATACAGTTTAAAGTGAAAATATGGTTGTCTTTGGTTATAACACGTTAGCGTGTGCTTAAATTAAATCTTAGAAATTTCCTGAAAAAACACACAGTAAATTGGAATTAAGTTCGAGAGTTAAACCCTAAAACACAATGAAATTTGCCAGTTATATTTATGTAAGACATCAAAAGTACATAATTGATGGCATTACATTTGACAATGGCATCTGCAATGGCATCATTAATATGAGACCTAACAACTAACACGGCACCAACGTGTGGCCTACGATTTCGGCTCCTTTCACACAGTCAACCGGTGAAGAGCCAAAATCAAACGGTGGCAGACAATGTGAGTTGGAAACTCCAGCAGTGAGCATTTCCAGCTCACATTGTGTTCAAGGCTGAGCACAGCTGATGTCCATCGAGGTTTTACAACCTCACCAGGACATCAGCTGCAGCCTTCAGATCGTTCTTTGAGTGGCGTTAAGGGTTACTGTAGCTTAAGGGCAGTAAGAAGTGAAAGGGTACACTGTTCCAAAAATAGAGAAAGAAACCAGGGGACCTAATCCTACAGGAGCAAGAACCCTCATGCATCACAATGGATGACTGGCTTCATCATCGGGAAAGTTCCTCGCCAGGCCGGCGCTGCAATGCCCTACGAGCTCCCCGAAGGGGGCTCTTAACCGTGTTGCTTCTAAATTAGCTAATGGAATCAGGTCATATAGGTAGGATACTCTATTCCAGGTACCTGAGCAATATGGAGACAAGGAAAGAGTAAAATTGGTTATCCATCTTGGGAATACATCATAAATGTAATCAGTATCAATAGGATGGAGACCAAGATTAAAATCAGAATGGGAGTAGAAAGGTGAGTTGTAATGTATTTTCCAGTCTAGTTCCAGCCTTTAGGAAATTACCACAGAAGACTTCAATGTATACAAGATGAAAAGATGCTCAAACATGCTCTGGATGCTGTGTGGTCAATGGTCAATGGAGCTGCCTTTGTGGTGACACTACAGGTCGTATGGAGAGACTTTGGGTAAGGGAAATGGTGGCTTTGCAAATAGTGGCAAAGTCCAACTGACAGTGTGATAACTGCCCTTTCAGTCTGGAGTGGCAGGCTGGAAACCATTTTGTACTTTGTCACACACAGGGTGGCACAATCTGTTTTGCAGCCCTTGGGGGCCTTACATGCCCTTGGGAACCTGAGTAGCATATATTGAGGATTTATATGTAAGTCAGTACTTCCAGTTGGGGATAGCGAATTCGATATAAATTTTGTAAGGGTTTAGAACACTTGCACTGAGGTCTGGTTAGCAGACCTCGGTACACAAACGTATTGAAAAAACAGAAGCTTGTAGTCCAAATGGGACAGAAAATGGAGGAAACCTGCAAAAAACCTGTTTCCTTACACTCCTTCAGGAAGACATTTGTTTTCTGGTTTCTGGGGGACATTTGGACAACTAGGCTTTCAAGAGACACACAAAAAAAAAAAATATGGGGATCATCCGAAGCAGGCCCATGCCACCCGGCTATCTATTTGTTGACTGATTGACAGAAAACGGTTTCTCCCAAGCATCCATCACATAACCAATAGGACTTCATTGAATGGAAGCAAAAGATCCACTGGTAAAGAGGAGGGTTGTGGGATCCCAATCAAAATGTTAGACCACCTCCAAGGAAGACAAGGAGAATCCTAGCATTCAACAGCTTTGTGTACTACATTCATAATTAAGGAAATTTGAGGGATAAGAGATGTCCTCTTTCAGGAGAAGTATTCAGGCCACTAACATTTTAAAACCCCAGATATGAACAAGCATCTCTATTATAATACAAGGAAAGGAGACAATTGACTCCAAATCATCATCCTCCCTAAGGCCATAGTCTTTACCAAGCATTGAAAGGGCTTGTGAGTTGGTGCTGAAAATCTCCTTTGTGCAGGCACATCTCTGTAGCCCTCTGGAGGTCTTTCATGAGGTGAAAATTGCAAAAATATGTCTCAACATTTTCATTCAACACATGGAAAACTCCTCTGATGTTCAAGGCTTTGAGAATGATGCTTACTTTGTTGTGTTTGCGGTGTCCATGCTGGAGTCACAGAGGGCTATGATAAAATGGGAGACACCACATTGGCAGTGTAGGAGGCTGGCCTGGTTTGTAGTGGGTACTAAAGGTACTTACAGCTTATAGGAGGTCCAGTTATCCCTTATCAGTGAAATGTAGTCAGTGTCTAGAAGCCAGGCTGTCTAGAGGTAGCTGTAGGCAGAGCAGCCAAGGCTGAACTAGGAGTGTTGGAAAATGGGTTATTGGTAAGGGCAGGTGTTATAAATGGGGTCTTTGGTTGACAGCCAGGTTACCCCCTGTTCAAGCAAGGACCCTCACTCTAGTCAGGGTAAAAGAGAATCACCCTCAGCTAACCCCTGCTTGCCCCCTTGGTAGCTTGGCAAACCAGTAGGCTTAACTTCCGAGTGCTAGGTGTAAAGTATTTGTACCAACACACAGAGTAACTTTATGAAAACACTACAAAATGACACAACATTAGTTCAGAAGAATAGGAAATATTTATCTAAACAAAACAAGACCAAAACAACAAAACTCCGACAAACACAAGTCAAGTTATGAATTTTTAAAGATTAAACTAAAAAATAGCGCTTAGAAACAAAAATGCTTCGATGAGGTGTTAACACGGCGTAGTGACGGAGTCGTTCCCAACATGGCGACACCAGCGGCGCCGGGAACAGAGTCGCGTAGACCCCCAAGTACAGTACCTTTGGTGAAGAGTGAAAACAAGTCGATGCGCGAAGTCGGGGATCGCCGCGTCGGTGCGAAACGCTGAATCCGCGCACTTCGATCGGCATTGGTCACGACATGGTGCGGCCACTTCCCTGGAATCGCAGACTTCAGTGGGGCTGCAGTGGCGTCGGGCCTGCCAAGAGTGTTGCGTTCCAGCGAAGGTCACGGCGTCGGGTGCAGGTGGCGTCATGGGATTCAGCAGTGGCATCGGTCCGAAGTCGTCCGAAGTCGATTTCCTTGGATTTCCACCAGCTTTCCTTTCAAGGGCCCAGGGACTGGATAGGGCACCACTTGTCAAAGCAGGAGTTTCTCCAGAGACTCCAAGTGTTGGCAGAGAGAAGTCTTTGCTGTCCCTGAGACTTCAAACAACAGGAGGCAAGCTCTAAATCAAGCCCTTGGAGATTTCTTCACAAGATGGAAGGCACACAAAGTCCAGTCTTTGCCCTCTTACTCTGGCAGAAGCAGCAACTGTAGGATAGCTCCACAAAGCACAGTCACAGGCAGGGCAGCACTTCTCCTCAGCTCTTCAGCTCTTCTCCAGGCAGAGGTTCCTCTTGTATCCAGAAGTGTTCTAAAGTCTGTGGTTTTGGCTGCCCTTCTTACACCCAGTTTCTCCTTTGAATTAGGCCTTCTTCAAAGTAAAGTCTCTTTGGAATGTGAAATCTTGCCTTGCCCAGGCCAGGCCCCAGACACTCACCAGGGGGTTGGAGACTGCATTGAGTGAGGGCAGGCAAAGCCCTTTGGGGTGTACGTGACCACTCTTCCCCTCAGCCCAGATGGTCCATCAGGATATGCAGGCTACACCCTGGCTCCCTTTGTGTTACTGTCTAGAGGGAAGGAGCAAACAGCCCAACTGTCAAACTGACCCAGACAGGGAATCCACAACCAAGCAGAGTCTCAGAATGGTTTAAGCAAGAAAATGCCTACTTTCTAAAAGTGGCATTTTCAAACACACAATCTAAAAACCAACTTCACTAAAAGATGATTTCAGGTGCGAGTGACCACTCCTCCACTCCCTCCTAGCACAGATGGCTCATCAGGATATGCAGGCTACACCCCAGCTCCCTTTGTGTCACTGTCTAGTGTGAGGTGCAACCAGCCCAACTGTCAAACTGACCCAGATAGGGAATCCACAAACAGGCAGTCACAGAAATGGTATAAGCAAGAAAATGCTCACTTTCTAAAAGTGGCATTTTCAAACGCACAATCTTAAAATCAACTTTACTAAAAGATGTATTTTTAAATTGTGAGCTCAGAGACCCAAAACTCCACATGTCCATCCGCTCCCAAAGGGAATCTACACTTTAATCAGATTTAAAGGTAGCCCACATGTTATCCTATGAGAGGGACAGGCCTTGCAACAGTGAAAAACGAATTTAGCAATATTTCACTGTCATGACATATAAAACACATTACTATGGGGGTCATTCCAACCCTAGCGGTCATCGACCGCCAGGGTGGAGGACCACGGAAGCACCGCCAACAGGCTGGCGGTGCTTCCCTGCCCATTCTGACCGCGGCGGTAAAGCCGCGGTCAGAAAAGGGGATCCGGCGGTTTCCCGCCGGATTTCCCCTGTCTGGGCTGAATCTCCATGGCGGTGCTGCAAGCAGCGCCACCATGGAGATTCCGACCCCCTTCCCGCCACCCTGTTTCTGGCAGTTTTTACCGCCAGGAACAGGATGGCGGGAACGGGTGTCGTGGGGCCCCTGGGGGCCCCTGCACTGCCCATGCCACTGGCATGGGCAGTGCAGGGGCCCCCTAACAGGGCCCCAGCATGATTTTCACTGTCTGCATAGCAGACAGTGAAAATCGCGACGGGTGCAACTGCACCCGTCGCACCCCTGCAACACCGCCAGCTCCATTCGGAGCCGGCTTCTATGTTGCAGAGCCTTTCCCGCTGGGTGCTCCTTTGGCGGGCGCCCGCCGGCCCAGCGGGAAAGCCAGAATGGCCTCCACGGTCTTTTGACCGCGGAGCGGCCAAATGGCGATGACGGCATGGCGGGCGGCTACCGCCGCCCGCTGTGGTCAGAATGACCGCCTATATGTCCTACCTTAACCATACACTGCACCCTGCCCTTGGGGCTACCTAGGGCCTACCTTAGGGGTGTCTGACATGTAAGAAAAGGGAAGGTTTAGGCCTGGCAAGTGGGTACACTTGCCAAGTCGAATTTACAGGTAAAACTGCACACACAGACACTACAATGGCAGGTCAGAATCATGATTACAGAGCTACTTATGTGGGTGGCACAACCAGTGCTGCAGGCTCACTAGTATCATTTGATTTACAGGCCCTGGCACCTCTAGTGCTCTTTACTAGGGACTTACTAGTAAATCAAATATGCCAATCATGGATAAACCAATCACATACACATTTTGTAAAGGAGCACTTGCCCTTTAGCAGTGGTTAGCAGTGGTAAAGTGCCCCGAGGTACAAAAACAGCAAAGTCAGAGTCCAGCACACATCAACCACCTGGGGAACAGAGGCATAAAGTTAAGGGAGACCACACCAAGGATGAAAAGTCTAACATGTGTCCCCCCAGCAGAAAGTGGGGAGCAACTACCCAACCTCATGGGAGTTCTCGTCACTAAGGCGGAAGAACCTGGACAGACCATCAGCACTGGCGTGCTCTGTACCAGGACGGTGTTCCACCATAAAGTCCATCCCCTGTAGGGAAATGGACCACCTCAACAGTTTTGGACTCTCACCCCTCATCTGCATTAACCATCTGAGTGGCCTGTGGTCGGTCTGAACTCGGAAGTGAGTCCCAAACAAGTAGGGTCTTAGCTTCTTCAGTGCCCAGACCACAGCAAACGCTTCAAGTTCTTTGGCACTCCACCTACGTTCCCTGGGTAGTAACCTCCTGCTAATGAAGGCTATGGGTTGATCTAGGCCCTCTTCATTAAGCTGTGAGAGTACTGCTCCAATACCATGCTGTGAGGCGTCTGTTTGCACAACAAACTCCTTGGAGTAGTCAGGAGCCTTCAGCACAGGTGCTGTGCACATGGCAGCCTTCAGGGCATCAAAAGCGTTCTGGCAAGCCTCTGTCCAGATCACTTTCCTGGGTTGCTTCTTAGAAGTCAACTCAGTTAAGGGGGTAACAATGGTACCATATCTCTTAACAAACCTCCTGTAATATCCTGTGAGACCTAAAAAGGCTCTCACTTCATTCTGGGTCTTGGGAGGCTCCCAAGCCAGAATCGTGTCAGTCTTAGGCTGTAGGGGTGCCACCTGGCCACTGCCTACCTGGTGTCCTAAGTACACCACAGAACCCTGCCCTATTTGGCACTTGCTCGCCTTAATAGTGAGGCCTGCCTTCTGCAGGGCCTCTAACACTTTCCAGAGGTGTTGCAGGTGTTCCTCCCATGTGGAACTAAACACAGCAATGTCATCCAGGTAGGCGGCACTGAACTCATCCAGTCCTGCCAACACCTGGTTGACCAACCTCTGAAAGGTGGCAGGGGCATTCTTCATCCCAAATGGCATCACTTTAAATTGAAAGTGTCCATCTGGTGTAGAGAATCAGACCTCTCCTTGGCCCCCTCAGATGAGGCAATCTGCCAGTACCCAGATGTTAAATCAAACGTACTGAGGTACTTGGCAGCTTCCAACCGGTCAATGAGCTCATCAACTCGGGGGATGGGGTGTGCGCCAGTCTTGCTGACCGCATTGAGTCCCCGGTAGTCCACACAGAACCTGAGTTCTGGAGTGGCACCAGGTGCAGCAGCCTTTGGGACCAATACCACTTGGCTGGCCCAAGGACTGCTGGAGTGCTCAATAACCCCTAGGGTAAGCATTTTGGATACCTCATCCTTAATGCATGCCCTGACGCTGTCAGTCACCCTGTAAACCTTCTGTTTAATAGGTGTACTGTCCCCAGTGTCCACATCATGTGTGCACAAGTGTGTAACTCCTGGGATCAGGGAAAGCAGTGAGGAAAACTGTCCCAACACGTCGCGACAGTCACCTTGCTGCTCCTCAGTCAGGGAGGGGGAGAGGATCACTCTCTCCACTGACCCATCTTTTTCGCCTGCAGACAGGAGGTCAGGAAGAGGCTCACTCTCCTCCTCTACCCCATCATCTGTCGCAAGGAGCATGGACAGTTCAGTCCGCTCAAAGTGAGGTTTGAGGCGGTTGACATGCAGGACCCTTAAAGGGTTCCTTGGAGACCCCAAGTCCACTAGGTAGGTGACTTCACTCTTGCGCTCCACCACCTCAAATGGCCGAGTCCACTTATCCTGGAGCACCCTAGGCTCCACTGGCACCATCACCCACACTTTCTGACCAGGTTGAAACTCGACCAGAGTGGCATTCTGGTCATACCACCGTTTCATATCCTCCTGGCTTGCTTCCAGGTTCTCCTGAGCGAGGCTCCTGAAGCGGGCAGTCTGGTTTCTCAAAGCCAGCATGTAACTGAATACATCCTGGGGTGGTTTACTAGGAGCTTTTTCCAAAGCTTCCTTAACCAGACTCAAAGGTCCCCTCACAGGGTGGCCATAAATCAGCCCAAAGGGGCTAAACCCAAGTCCCTTTTGAGGCACCTCCCTGTAGGCGAATAGAAGACATGGCAAGAGGACGTCCCACTTCCGCCTCAAGGGCTCTGACAGTCCCATGATCATGCCTTTTAAGGTGAAGTTGAATCTCTCAATCAGACCATTACTTTGGGGGTGGCATGGGGTGGTGAACTTGTAGGTTACCCCACACTCCTTCCACAGAGACTTCATATATGTGGATATGAAGTTGGTACCCCTATCAGATACCACTTCCTTGGGGAACCCCATGCGGGTAAAAACCCCCATCAAAGCACGACCCACCATAGGGGAAGTGATTGATCTCAAAGGAATGGCTTCTGGGTACCGGGTGGCATGGTCCACCAAGACCAGGATAAACCTGTTGCCCATGGCTATCTTGGGATCCAGAGGCCCCACAATGTCAATGCCTACCCTCTCAAAGGGAGTACTGACAACAGGCAAAGGTTGGAGGGGAGCCTTACATTTCCTCCCACTCTTGCCACTTGCCTGACAAGTCTGACAAGATCTGCAATGTGCATCTTAGTGCCTGCGCATTAGGGGCCAGTAAAAGTGGGTGACAAGCCTCTAAAAGGTCTTGTCTTGCCCCAAATGTCCAGCTAAAGGCACATCATGAGCCAACCCTAGTAGGAAGGCCCTGAAGCACTGGAGTCCACCAGCACACGGGCTGACCCAGGTCCAGGAACCTTAGGCTCCCTATACAGGAGGTCATCCTCCCAATAAATCAGGTGTAATCCTGGCTCCTTTGCCGGCCGCCTGGTCTGCAGCCTGCTGCTGCAAACCTTCCAAAGTAGGGCATGTCTTCTGTGCTGCACAGAATGCTTTCCTGGTGGGCCTCCCTTCCTGCTGCCACTGCGACAGCTCAGGGACCTCCCCAGTTCAGCCACCTGTTCCCCTGTAGGCTCCGGAGCGTCACCCTCAGGCTCCGCCACCTCCCAGACCATGGGAACTTCTGGAGCCGGTTTCCCGCGCCCCCTGCCCTTCCTCTTCTTGGCGGTCCCCTGGGCCACTGTTTCAGGCACCAGGGGCTCTTGCTTACCCTGACGGGCTGCCATTGACTGGGTGGATACGCATACCCACCCAGGCAGACCCAACATCTCCAAGTGAGATCTGTATTCCACCTCCTTCCAAGTGGAGTCCTCCAGGTCATTGCCTAGCAAACAATCAACAGGCATGGTTGGACTCACAGCTACATTCAAGGAACCTGAGATGCCCCCCCCCACCATTCAAAGGGAACCTGCGCCACTCTGCACAGGCACTCTGAGTTGTTCACTGCAACTACTTGGTGAAGTACCAGGGGATCAATCTGCTCTTCAGACACCAGCTGACTCCTCACTGTATTTACACTGGCTCCTGTGTCTCTCAGAGCCTCCACCCCCTGTCCATTAATGGTCACCCTCTGCCTGTACTTCTTTGTGTTTTCAGGCACTAGGGTTCTCTGGACCATCTGACTGTCCCCTAGTGAGACAAGGGTCATCTCAGCTGGTTCCCACCCACCTGAAACCACCTCCTCCCCAAGCGTTACACTGGCCAAACCCTGGGATGGTGCACCAGTGGGTGCTGGTGTACTTTTGGGGCATTTGGGGTCCCCCCTCACATGACCCACCTGGTCACATGCATAGCACTTACGTGGGGGACCACATGCCACTGGCTTCCCTTTGGAGAACCATGGCTTCTTTTCACTGGGGGGTTGGGAATCCTTACCATGGGAATCAGTTTGGGGCCCTTTAGAGAACTCCGACTGTTTACCCTTACCCCCCCTTCTTCTGAGAGGGACCCTGCCCACCCTTGGCGTGGTCTCCCCATACCTCTTTTGGACCCTGGTGCTCTCCCAGCAGTCCGCTTCCTGTGCAGGCTTCCTGGGGTCAGTCAGCTTGCTGTCAATCAGGTGCTGCCGCAGCTCTGGAAAACATAAACTGTATAGGTGCTCCCAAGCAATCAGATTGTAAAGCTCCTCATACGTAGTTACCTTACAGCCCTTCACCCAACCATCCAGTGACCTGCAATAAGAATCAACACATTCCAAGGGGTAAGACCATACCTTGTAAGCAAGGCATCCTTCATGTTAGAGTAGGTCAGATTCTGAGCATCCCCCAAGGCTGTCAGTGTATCCCTCCCCTCTACCTCAAAGTGCTTTCACAGAGCCACCCCCCCCCCCAACGAGCTTCAGGGACCAGATTCATGCGGAGAGCAGACTCATACCCCTTGAACCACAAGTATATGTCATCCTCCCTCTTGTAATCTTTCACAAGGTCTTTAGGAATGTGCACCCTCCTCTCAGGCTGCACTGTAGGGTTGCTGCCACCATCTCTACTGGACTGGCTTCTTTGATCCATCTCTTTCAAGCTAAGCTCATGAGCCATCTGTATCTTCCTCTCCTCAAGAGCTAGCCTTCTCTGCTCCAATTGGTACTCCCTTTCTTCCTGCCTGTCCTGCAACTCTTCAGGTGTCAGACCCTTGGATGAGACACTGCTACCTGCCCTGGAGACCTTCCCCCTGGACAAAACAGGCCCACCCACAATACCATTGTGTACTGAATACTCTTCCTCCTCCTCCTCATCTCCCTCATCCTCTGTGTGCCCTTCAGTGCTCTTGGCTGTCACCCAGGCCCTCAGCGCCTTTTGCAGCTCCTCCTTCCTGGATGAGCTCTTAATGGGACAGTCAAAACTTTTACAGAACTGCTTCAACTGAGTCTTGGTATAACCCTCCAATTTATCAAGGTCAATGTCAGCTCCAACTGATGCATCTCCAGCTTGGGACATGATGAAGATTCAAAAACAAGTGTAAAGTTCCAAAGGGAGAAAAACAAGTTCCCAAAATCAAGGAATCAGCTATAAAAACAATGGAGTAGAACAAAAACAGTCCCAAAGAGAAAAAAATCAAAAGATCAAACAAGTAGTATGTGGTCACGTAGTGGACTGAACTCAAACAGTAGTGTACACTTAATTACTGTATGTCAAGTCCAAATACAAGTCCAAATCCCAACCGCTGTTCACCAATGTTACAAATGGGGTCTTTGGTTGACAGCCAGGTTACCCCCTGTTCAAGCAAGGACCCTCACTCTAGTCAGGGTAAAAGAGAATCACCCTCAGCTAACCCCTGCTTACCCCCTTGGTAGCTTGGCAGAGCAGTAGGCTTAACTTCAGAGTGCTAGGGGTAAAATATTTGTACCTACAAACACAGTAACGTAATGAAAACACTACAAAATGACACAACACCAGTTTAGAAAGATAGGAAATATTTATCTAAACAAAACAAGACCAAATCGACAAAAATACGACATACGCAAGTCAAGTTATGAATTTTTGTAAAGATTAAACTCAGCGCTTAGAAAGAAAAATGCTTCGACGAGGTGTTAACACGGCTTCGTGACGGAGTCTTTCCCAACAAGCCGACACCAGCGGCCCCGGACACGGAGTCGCGTAGACCCCCAAGTACAGTACCTTTGGTGAAGAGTGAAAACAAGTTGATGCACGAATTCGGGGATCGCAGCGTCGGTGCGAAATGTTGAATCCGCACACTTCGAGCGGCGCCGGTCACGACGTGTTGCGGCGACTTCCACGGAGTCACAGCCTTCAGTGGGGCTGCAGAGGCATCGGGCCTGCGAAGAGCATCGTGTTCCAGCGAAGGTCAATGCGTCGGGTGCAGGCGGCGTCACCGGATTCAGCAGTGGCGTCGGTCCCAAGTCGGCCGAAGTCGATTTCCTTGGATTTCCACCAGTTTTCCTTTCAAGGGCCCAGGGACTGGATAGGGCACCACTTGTCAAAGCAGGAGTCTCTCCAGAGACTCCAGGTGTTGGCAGAGAGAATTCTTTGCTGTCCCTTAGACTTCAAACAACAGGAGGCAAGCTCTAAATCAAGCCCTTCGAGATTTCTTCACAAGATGGAAGGCACACAAAGTCCAGTCTTTGCCCTCTTACTCTGGCAGAAGCAGCAACTGCAGGATAGCTCCACAAAGCACAGTCACAGACAGGTCAGCACTTCTCCTAAGCTCTTCAGCTCTTCTCCAGGCAGAGGTTCCTCTTGTATCCAGAAGTGTTCTAAAGTCTGTGGTTTTGGGTGCCCTTCTTATACCCAGTTTCTCCTTTGAAGTAGGCCTACTTCAAAGTAAAGTCTCTTTGTTATGTGAAATCCTGCCTTGCCCAGGCCAGGCCCCAGACACTCACCAGGGGGTTGGAGACTGCATTGTGTGAGGGCAGGCACAGCCCTTTCAGGTGCGAGTGACCACTCCTCCCCTCACTCCTAGCACAGATAGCTCATCAGCATATGCAGGCTACACCGCAGCTCCCTTTGTGTCTCTGTCTAGTGTGAGGTGCATTGAGCCCAACTGTCAAACTGACCCAGATAGGGAATCCACAAACAGGCAGTCACAGAAATGGTATAAGCAAGAACATGCTCTCTTTCTAAAAGTGGCATTTTCAAATGCACAATCTTAAAATCAACTTTACTAAAGGATGTATTTTTAAATTGTGAGCTCAGAGACCCAAAACTCCACATGTCCATCCGCTCCCAAAGGGAATCTACACTTTAATCAGATTTAAAGGTAGCCCACATGTTAACCTATGAGAGGGACAGGCCTTGCAACAGTGAAAAACGAATTTAGCAATATTTCACTGTCAGGACACATAAAACACATTACTATATGTCCTACCTTAACCATACACTGCACCCTGCCCTTGGGGCTACCTAGGGCCTACCTTAGGGGTGTCTGATATGTAAGAAAAGGGAAGGTTTAGGCCTGGCAAATGGGTACACTTGCCAAGTCGAATTTACAGGTAAAACTGCACACACAGACACTGGAATGGCAGGTCTGATTCATGATTACAGAGCTACTTATGTGGATGGCACAACCAGTGCTGCAGGCCCACTAGTAGCATTTGATTTACAGGCCCTGGCACCTCTAGGGCACTTTACTAGGGACTTACTGGTAAATCAAATATGCCAATCATGGATAAACTAATCACATACACATTTTGTAAAGGAGCACTTGCACTTTAGCACTGGTTAGCAGTGGTAAAGTGCCCAGAGTAACAAAAACAGCAAAATCAGAGCCCAGCACACATCAACAACCTGGGGAACAGAGGCAAAAAGTTAAGGGAGACCACACCAAGGATGAAAAGTCTACCAACGGGTAAGTACTTACACTTAGCAATAGGACACTAACGTCCACATAGGTCCAGTTAGGTCTCAGTAAATTAAACCCAGCTCAACCATTGGCAGCTTGGCAACGAGCAACAAGGCTTAACTTAGATGACAGAGTGAAAAGCATTCAAATATCACAAAACAGTAATTAAATAAAACACATGAAACAGTTTAAAAATCCAAAACTAATTTATAAAAATAGATATATTTTTATCTTTAAAATGACACATAAACGAATACAATTGGATAAGGGGAAAATATGAATTTTTAAAGAATTATTGTTTGCTAGTGCCTAGAAACAAAAAGCGCCAATCTGGTCATCTGGTTGCCCCTCAACCGGGGCAAAGTCAAAGTTTAAGGCAGACCACGATGGAGCCAGGCTCGGCTACAGCCCGCGGGAGGCCCCGGTCAAAATTTACCTTCAGACTTAGTCGTTTTTCTGAAGATTTTCTTCTGCGGAACAAACCTGCCAGTCCAATCCGACCTCCTGGAACTCTTCTCCGGATACGTATCACGAGATCCCTCAGTGGAGATTTTTACCTTCAGACTTAGTAGTTTTTTCGAGATGAAAATCCTTGACCGGGGCAAACCTGGATCTTGATCCAATGTCCTTGGCTGGGAGGATATGCTGGCTGGGAGGTCCCGGTCAACTTCCTATGTTCGGACTTAGTCTCTTTTTTGGAGATTTTCTTCCCCAGGACGAACCTGCAAGTCAGGCCGGGTCACGGTTGAGGCAAGCCGGCTAGAGTTGCCGCAGCGGGTTGGTCTCTCTATGGAGCTTTTTTCAAAAATTCTCCAAACTTCTCCAAACTTCTGGATCTTCTCCCAGATGTTCCTCTAAGGTGCTTTTGGGGTCCACAGCTCACCCCAAGGTTCCAGAGGCTCTGAGATGATCCTTGGGGGTGTGGACTACAGCTCCCAGAATGCACCTGGCGCAAACTCCTTTTTGGCCACTGGACAGTGGTCAGCTGGTTGGTTTCTTCAGGAGTTGATACAGTGGACTCTGGTTAGCAATTTCTCATCTGAAGCAAACAGGGAGTCCCTCCTTGAACCAGTTGAAGCCAGGCAAAGTCCTTCTTGTGGTGAAGCCCAAGTGTGCAGCTGGTGCAGTCCTTCAGAGTGCAGGGTCCAGGTGCAGGCCAGGGGTCCAGCAGGGCAGTCCTTCTTCTCCTTTAGTTCTTCCTTGTTGGAATCTGATGGGTATCTGATTTGTAGGTGCAGGTCTGCCAGCTTTATCCTTGCTCCTGGGTGAAAAAACCGGGGGTCCTGGTTCTCCAATCAGATGCAGGGTCCTTCCCCCTGTGATGACCACTTCCTGGAAGTGCGGCAAAAATCAATTCCAGGAGGCAACATTCCTCAAAAATCCATCATGGCTGAAAGTGATTTTTGGAGGTTACATCTGGCTGAGCCCACCCACGGGTGTGGCTAAAAATCCTAAACATACCCCTCTCCTGCCCTCTCCTAATCTATTCAAGGGGCACCTAACTGTCTGGGTCTGCAGGATGTGGGGTGTTGCTGGGTTGCTTCAAATGTCCTTCTCTGCCTTTGAAGATCAGTTTGGCAGCTCTCCCCCTTCTTGCCTTACCATCTGCTGAGGTGAGATCTCCTCCCACAGGCACATCTCTTTGTGTAAAGCCAGGCCACTTCACACCTCATCAAGGTAGCCTGGTCAGGCTGCCAGAGGTTCACCAATCAGAGCACAGCAGCAAAAATACTGAAGGGCTGAAGTTGGCAACTTTTCAGGTAACGTTTAAAACTCTTTACCTGAACAAATTATATTAAATCCAACAACTGGAAGTTGTGGGAGTTATTATTATAACAATTAATTTGATACCAAACTCTTTGTATCTGTTACTTAAGGGACCTTTTAAAATTAAAATAAGGTCTCCCCATTCTTGCCTATGGAGGCCATTCACTACAATGAGGGAAAAACTAATTTGGCTGTTTTACCTCACCAGGGCTTATAAAACTATTTTTATAAGGTCCCTGCTTATAATTACATGGCTCCCAGTCCTAGGGGCGCTGGGAGTGTAAGAAAACACCAAAGCTAAGTAATGTACCCTATCCCAGAGACCAGAAAAGCAGGAGTAAAACACATCAAGTTTCCTGAAAACACACCGAAGTCGCCATAGAAGATAATGCAAGAACCAGAAGAGACTACAAGACACCAACAATGGATTCCTGGACCAAGTCCAAGAAGCACTGAAGAGTCCAGGGAGAACAGGAGCCCCTGCTAACCCAGATGAAGGTGCAAAAGTGGAACCACCGGTGAGAAGGCAAAGTTAGAATTGCACCAAAGAAGACAGATGCGGGTTCCTGGTTGGTGCAGAAGATGTCCCACGCCGGAAGGATGAATGCAGTCTGGTTTGCGTCACTGGACTCCGCCAACAAGCCTTGGTAAATGCAAAGCTTGTGGTTACGGGAAAATGGCACTGCACGGGACCAGGAGGGACCTGGTGACCTCTACCCAGGAGGGATAGATAGAGGGGGGTCTCTGTAAATCAGAGAGCCCTCAGAAAACCAGGCGGCATGCACAGGAGTCCCACAGCACATGAACAAAGGAGGTGCAAATGGAGGCCCATGCAGGACGACACAAAGGATTCCCATACCGCCGGAGAGCCACTCAGGAAGCTGTGCATCGCAGGATGGAGTGCTGGGGCCTATGCTGTGCTATGCATGAAGAACTTCTGGGAAGGTCACACACAAGCTTTGGTAACTGCAAGTCACATGGTGCATGGGGGTATTGTCTTGTGTGGGGAGGCAAGCTCCTACCGCCACCAAAATTGGACAGCTGGACATTGGGACTGCCGGAGTCACTTTAGTCCACCACCAGTGTTGCTGAATCCACGCCTGTCATCTGGAGAGGGGACCCAAGCCACCGGTCGTCGCTGCAGAGATGTGACTCCGTCACTACACGGGAGACTCCTTCGGTTCTTCTGGTGCAGGCTGAAGGCAGGCAGTCCTCGGAGGATGCAGGACCTGGAGACTGTTGCAGTTGCTGGCAGGAGCAGAAGTTACAAGGTTGCAGAAGTCATCTTAGCTTCTTTGTTGCATTTTTGTAGAGTTTCCTGGAGCAGTCAGCAATTGATCTGTCGGTAGAAGATGAAGTAAAGGATGCAGACGATTCCTGCTGTAGTCTTGCAATCCGAATCTGAAGAAACACCCAGAGGAGAGACCCTAAATAGCCCTAAGAGGGGGATTGGTCACCTAACCAGGTAAGCACCTATCAGTAGGGGTCTCTGACGTCACCTGCTGGCACTGGCCACTCAGATGCTCCCAGAGTTTCTTGATCATCCTGATAACAAGATGGCAGAAACCAGGGACAGTCTAGAGGAGCTCTGGGCACCACCCCTGGGGAGGTGATGGACAGGGGAGTGGTCACTCCCCTTTCCTATGTCCAGTTTCGCACCAGAGAAGGGTTTGGTGGTCCCTGAACCTGCGTAGTCTGGATTATGCGAGGAGGACACCATCTGTACCTTTCAAAGCAATTCCAGAGGCTCTGGGAGGATACCCCTCCCATGCCTGTAACACCTGTTTCCAAAGGAAGAGGATGTAACACCCCTCTCCTTAAGGCAATGCATTGTTCTGCCTTCCTGGGATTGAGCAGCTCAAGCCACAGGAGAGCAGAAGCCTGTCTGTGAGGTGGCAGCAGCTGGGGCTGCAGTGGAACCTCCAGAATGCTGGTATGGCAGTACTTGGGGGCCATGGTGGAGCCCCCAGAGTGCATGTGATTATGCAACCAATACTGGGAACAGTATTGGGGTACAATTCCCAGTTGTTAGACACCTTACATGGCCATATTCGGAGTTTCCATTGTGAAGCTACATATATGTATTGACCTATATGTAGTGCACACTTATAATGGCGTCCTCGCACTCACGAAGTCTAGGGAAATGGGCCTGGATGACTAGTGCACGGGTGCCCTCACATGCAGGTACTATGCACCTAGCCTTCAGGGTCTGAACGTTAGACATGTAGGTGACTTATAAGTGACCTGGTGCAGTGAAAATGGCTGTGAAATATTGCATGCACTATTTCACACTCACTGCAATGGTAGTCCTGAAGAAGTGTTTGTATGGTCTCCTTATGGGTGGCAAAAGAAATGCTGCATCCCATAAGGATTTCCTGGAACTCCAGTGCCCTGGGTACCTATGTACCATATACTAGGGACTTATAAGGGGGCTCCAGTGTGCCAGTTTGGAGTGAAATATGGAGTCACTAAACTATAGTGACACATTTAGAAAGGAAGAGAGTATGAGCACTGGAGTTCTTACTAGCAGGACTCCAGTGATAATTTAGAAAACAGTGAAACACACTGACAAGCAGGCCATAAACCATAAGCACTGGGGTCCTGGCTAGCAGGATCCCAGTGACAGAGTCTAAAACACACTGACATCAGACAGAAATTGGGGGTAATATGCCAAAAAAAGGGTACTTTCCTACACAACCCCCCAGATGAGGAACAATAAGGCTAACCTTGCCAAGATGAATCTTCATTGTCTAAGCAAAAATATCTGGAGAGTCCATCTGCATTGGAGTGGAGTGGTTACTCCCAGATCTATGTTCCACTGTAAAGTCCATACCCCGTAGGGAAATGGACCACCTCAACAATTTAGGGTTTTCTCCTTTCATCTGTATTAACCACAAGAGAGGTTTGTGGTCTATCTGAACTATGAAGTGAGTCCCAAACAAGTAGGGTCTTAGCTTCTTCAGGGCCCAGACCACAGCAAAGGTTTCTCTCTCTATGGCTGACCAACGCTTTTCTCTAGGGGTCAACCTTCTAATAATAAACGCAACAGGTTGATCCTTGCCCTCTGAATTAAGTTGTGATAACACTTCCCCAACCCCTACCTCAAAAGCATCTGTCTGGACAATGAACTTCTTAGAATAGTTTGGCTTTTCAGGACAGGTGCAGTACTCATAGCCTGCTTAAGCTCCTCAAACGCTTTTTGACAGCTGGCTGTCCATAATACCTTCTTGGGCATTTTCTATGAAGTGAGGTCCTTAAGAGGGGAGCCATAGTTCTTAATGAACCTCCTGTAATACCCAGTGACACCAAGAAAGGCTCTGACCTGGGTCTGAGTAGTAGGGGGAGACTGGTCTAAAATAGTCTGGATCTTCCCTTGTAGTGGTTCAATCTGTTCCCCACCAACTAGGTGTCCCAGATAAACCACCTTCCACTGCCCTATCTGGCATTTTGAAGCCTTCATAGTGAGGCCTGCTTTTTGCAGAGCCTCCAAAACATTCCGCAGGTGGACCAGGTAGTCATCCCAGGTGGAGCTAAATACAGCAATATCATCCAAATATGCTGCACTAAAAGCTTCCAGACTTTGGAGGACTGTATTCACCAGCCTTTGGAAAGTGGCGGGTACATTCTTCAGGCCAAAAGGGCATAATTGTAAATTGGTAATGCCCTCTAATGGTTGAGAATACGGTTTTAGGTTTAGCATCTGTCAATGCCCTGCATTCAAGTCAAAAGTGCTCAGATACTTGGAAGATGCTAGTGTATCTATCAGCTCATCAGCCCTGGGTATAGGGTGAGTGTAGGAAAGTACCATCCATCTTGGCATGTTGCCCCTAATTCCTACCTGTTTTTCGGTGTGTTTTTACTGTCTCACTGGGATCCTGCTAGTCAGGACTCCAGTGCTCATAGTTTGTGGCCTATATGTCAATGTGTTTCACTATGTTGTCTGTATGCTTGAGTGTGTCACTGGAGTTCTGCTAAACAGAACTCCAGTGCTTATACTCTCTCTGTTTACCAAATTTGTCACTATAGTCTAGTGACTCCATTTTCCCATTCAAATTGGCACACTGGACCTCCCTTATAAGTTCCTAGTATATGGTACCTAAGTAACCAGGGCATTGGGGTTCCAGGAGATCCATATGGGCTGCAGCATTTCTTTTGCCATCCATAAGGAGTTCATACAAACACTCCTTCTGGACTGCCACTTCAGCCTGAGTGAAATAGTGCACACACTATTTCACAGCCATTATCACTGCACTAGCTAACTTATAAGTCACCTATATGTGTAACCTTCAGTTTCTGAAGGCTAGGTGCAAAGTTACCTTTGCACTAGCAAAGGTGCCCCCATGTTGTCCAGGACCAATTTCCCAGACTTCGTGTGTGCAGGGACACCATTATAAGCGTGCACTACATATATGTCAATATAGATATGTAGCTTTGTAAAGGTAACTCTGAATATGGCCATGAGAGGTGTCTAAGATTGGGAAATTGAACCCCCAATCCAATTCTGGTATTGGGGGGCAATTCCATGCACCAAGGGGACTCCACTATGGACCCACAGTACTGATAAACCAGCTCTCTGAGGTTTCCACTGCAGCTCCAGCTGCTGTCACCTCCCAGACAGGTTTCTGCCCTCCTGGGGATTGAGCAGCTCATTCCCAGGAAGGCAGAGCAATGCATTTCCTTTAGGAGAGGGGCGTTACACCCTCTCCCATTGGAAATAGGTGTGACAGTCATGGGAGGGGTATCCTCCCAGAGGCTCTGGAAATGATTTTAAGGGCACAAATTGTGCCCTCCTTGCATAATCGAGTCTACACCGGTTCAGGAACCCCCAGTCCCTGCTCTGGCACAAAACCGGACAAAGAAAAGGGGAGTGACCCCTTCCCTGTCCATCACCACCCCAGGGGTGGTACCCAGAGCTCCTCCAGAGTGTCCCTAGTGTTAGCCATTTGGATTTCAAGGTGTGGGGACCCTCTGGGAGCATCTGAGTGGCCAGTGACAGCAGGTGACATCAGAGACCCTCCTGATAGGTGCATACCTGGGTAGGTAGTCAATCCCCCTCTCTAGGCTATTTAGGGTCTCTCCTCTGGGTGTTTCCTCAGATTTGGTTTGCAAGACTCCACCAGGATTCCTCTGCATCCTCTGCTTCAGCTTCTGACCCTCAGATCAACCACAGACTCCTCCAAGACCGCTGTAACTGCAACAACGTACACAGGAAGGCTATGGTGACCCTGCAACTTCAGCTCCAGCCAGCAACTGCAACAGTTTCCAGGTTGTGCACGCTCTTAGGACTACCTGTCTTCATTCTGCACCAGAAGGACCAAAGGAATCTCCTGTGGAGTGATGTAGTCACTTCCCTGCTTCAGCAGGCACCTCTCTGCAACAACAACCGGTACTCTGGGACTCCTCTCCTGTCAACAAGCATGATCCCTAGAATACAGGTGGTGGACCGAAGTGATCCTGACTATCCAAAGGTCCAGCTGTCCAAGTTTGGTGGAGGTAAAGGCTTGCCTCCCCTTTCCAGACAGTACCCCTGTGCACTGTGGCACTGTGTGTTCTGCAACGCCTTGGGTTCTGTGCACTTCTTCCAAATGTATTTCGTGTACAGCTTAGCCCTCGTCCCCAGCACTCTATCCTGCAAAACTCAGCTCCCTGAGTTGTTCTCCAGCAGCATGGGGTCTCTGTGTATTGTGCTGTGACAACCACATTTTGCAACTCCTTTGTCCCTAAGTTCTGGGACTCCCGTGGGTGCTGTCTGGTCTTCTTAGGGCTCTCTAAAGGCAAAAACACACTGACATCAAGCAGAAATTGGGGGTATCATGCCAAAAAGAGGATACCTTCCTACAGGCAGGTCTTAGCTTATTCTTAGACACCAGGGCTGGAGCCCTTGAGGTGTATGGAGAAAACATAGTTGGATTCGCCAGAGTTGCAAAGGAATGCCCTTTCCGCTGCAGGAGGTGTACTGATCACGTACAAGATAGCACACTGATCAAATTTTTCAACATCTGGGTCTTATCAGGAAACGAGGAAAAGTATGACATAGGGGAATGGCATCAACACTCCAAAGGGGTCTGTGTTTGTGAATTTTTTTAATGGGAACATATTTAGATTGTTCTATTGCAGGTGACTACACTGTGCGCAAAAGAGATCATTTAGGCCCACATTTATGGAGTGCTTGCACATCTGTTGTGTCATATTTTGTCAATATCCTATAAAAACAGTCACACCATCTGCCCCTGCATCGCCCATCCAGCAAGGCCACATAGACAGCTGTATGTGTATAGTAGGATTATCCTCATACCACCCCTATTTCACCGGTGGACACATTTATAATGTCCCTTGTTAGGCTTGGCATCCTTGGCGTGGTCTCACCTAACTTTTTGCCTCTGCTTTCCAGGTTTTGTCTGTGTGCTGAGCTCTGTTTTTCCTGTTTTGTTTGCTCTGGACACTTTACCACTGCTCACCAGTGCTAAAGTGTAAGTGTTCCCTGTATAAATTACATGTGTAAATTGGGTTATCCATGATTGAAATATTTGATTTACTAGTAAGTCCCTAGTAAAGTGCACTGAAGGTGCCCAGGGCCTGTAAATCAAATGCTACTAGTGGGCCTGCAGCACTGGTTGTGCCATCCACACTAGTATTTCTGTAAACATGGTTCAGACCTGCCACTGCAGTCTCTGTGTGTGCAGTTTTAAACTGCTAATTTGATTTGGCAAGTGTCCCACTATCCAGGCATAACCTTCCCTTTTTATACATGTAAGACACCCCTAATGTAGGCCATAGGTAGCCCTATGGACAGGGTGCAGTACATGTTAACGGTGGGACATGTACTGATGTGTTTTACATGTCCTAACAGTACAATACTGCCAAATTAGGTTTTCAGTGTTGCACAGCCTATCTTTGGGAGTAGACAGAAATATGGAGCTTCTGGGCCTTTGAACTCACAATTTAAAAATACATCTTTTGGTAAAGGTTGTTTTTAGATTGTGTGTTTGAAGATGCCACTTTTAGAAAGTAGGCATGTTCTTGCTTAAACCATTTTGTGACTCTGCCTGTTTGTGGATTTCCTGTCTAGGTCAGTTTGACAGTTGGGCTGTTTGCACCTCTCCTCTAGACAGTGACACAAAGGGAGCTGGGGTGTAGCCTGCATATCCTGATGGGCCATCTGGGCTGGAGGGGAGGGGAGGAGTGGTCACTTACACCTGAAAGGGCTGTGCTTCCCCTCACACAATGCAGACTCCAACCCAGTGGTGTGTGTCTGGGGTCTGGTCTGGGCAAGGCAGAATCTTGTGAACAACAGAGACTTCCCTATGAAGTAGGCCTACTTCAAAGGCAGAAATGGGTATAAGTAGTGGACTCAAAACCCCTGAAAATTAGATTACTTCTGGAACCAAGAGGAACCTATGCCCAGGAGAAGAGCTGGAGAGCTGGAGGAGGAGTACTGCTGCTTTCCCTGTGACTGTGCTTTGCTGGGTTGGCCTGCAGTAGGTGCTTCTGCCTGAGAGCAGACAAAGACTGACTTTTGTGTGACTTCCCACTGGTGAGGTATCTTCAAGGGATTAAACTGAGCTTGCCTCCTGTATTTAAGTCTGATGGACATCAAAGACGTCTCTCTGCCAGCACCTGGACTCTCTGCTGAGAGTCCTGCCCTGCCAAGTGGTGTCCTAACCTGCCTCGGATTCCTTGAAAGGTGAAGCTGGTGGAAAAAAACAGAAATCCATGCAAAGATCTCTGTGCAGGGAAACTATTGATGCACCACCTGCAACGTGGCTGATAAATGATGCACCACCGATCTTGGGGCTAAAATCGATGGTCCACCTGCATCACGGCTGGGAGATCAATGCAACACAGCTGGAGAAACGACATGCAACACTGCAGCGTCTGCTGTTAACGATGCAAGTCCCACGCAGCGCAGTTTCCGGTCACACAAAATCGCTTGCCACGGAAAATCAATGCAAAGCCTGCCTGGACCTGAGATGCCCGTCTGGGAATTGCCACATCTCAATTCCTAAATGCGATTTTGGCATTTAGGAATCGCTAATTACCACCAAGTTGAACTTGGTGGTAACCATGTGCAAAATTTAAAAATGCATTTAAAATGCATTTTTAAATTGTACATGTAAAGCACACAATCCCTTTTGGCATGTGTGCACCTTACATGTCCCCAAAAACATTTTTGGGGTGCAGCAGAGGGGGCCTTAGGCCCCCAGCACCCTGGGGTTTTGCATTTCCAAAATTGGGATTTCTGGTTCAGAAATCGCAATTTTGGAAATGCAAAAAATGTTCAGATATGGGCCAACAGGCCCATAGGTGCGAATGGTGACAGATTCTCTATTTGCGATTCGGTAATAGCATTTGCAATTTTTAAGAAATCGCTATTACCAAATCGCAAAAATCATACATACCTTTTTGCATTTCTGAAATAGCGATTTCTTAAAAATCGCTATTTGAGAATCGTAAATCGGTTGTATGATACATCTGGCCCCAAGATTCTTATTCTTTTTAAAATTCATATCTTGACTTGTATGTGTTGGATTTTTGTCATTTTGGTCTTGTTTGATTTCGAATAATATTATCTATTTTTATAAACTGGTGTGGTGTCCATTTCGTAGTGTTTCACTGTATTACTGAGTGTGTTTGTACAAACAGTTTACACATTGCTTCTGAAGTTAAGCCTGCCTGCTCATGCCACGCTACCAAGGGGATGAGGTGGGATTAACTGAGGTTTATTCTCCTTTACCCTGACTAGACTGAGGCCCTCATTCGGACCTTGGCGGGCGGCGGAGGCCGCCCGCCAAAGTCCTGCCGTCAAAATACCGTACCGCGGTCGCAAGACCGCGGTGGGTATTTTGACTTATTCCCTGGGCTGGCGTGCGGCCGCCAAAAGGCTGCCCGCCAGCCCAGGGGAAAAATCCCTTCCCACAATGACGCCGGCTCGGAATCGAGCCGGCGGAGTGGGAAGGTGCGACGGGTGCAGTTGCACCCGTCGCGTATTTCACTGTCTGCTAAGCAGACAGTGAAATACTATTTGGGGCCCTCTTACGGGGGCCCCTGCAGTGCCCATGCCATTGGCATGGGCACTGCAGGGGCCCCCAGGGGCCCCGCGACACCCCCTACCGCCATCCTGTTCCTGGCGGGGGCGAACCGCCAGGAACAGGATGGCGGTAGGGGGTGTCAGAATCCCCAAGGCGGCGCAGCATGCTGCGCCGCCTTGGAGGATTCGTTTGGGCAGTGGGAAACTGGCGGGAGACCGCCAGTTTTCCCGGTCCGACCGCGGTGTTACCGCCGCGGTCGGAATGCCCAAGGGAGCACCGCCGGCCTGTCGGCGGTGCTCCCGCCCCCGTTGGCCCTGGCGGTGCAACACCGCCAGGGTCAAAATGAGGGCCTGAGTGTCCTTGCTTGGACAGAGGGTAACCTGACTGTCAACCAAAAACCCCATTTCTAACACCCCTGCAACAATTGTCTCATGATTGTCATCTGGGATTGCAGGAGATATGCAGTCAGGGGCTCCATATGTCTTTCGGCCTCCACAAACTCAGCAGTTCCTCTGCGTAGAGTTCCATCTGAGATGACAATAAGCCATATCAGACACCAAAGTCCGCTTGGTAGGTTTGACCCTGCTTCCACAGTGAAGTACGATCCTTCTCTTTGCTAGCAAAAGGCCCACCAACACAAATCTCCAGCTTGCAGATTGGAGATCCTTAATCAGTCCCAAAAGACAGAGCAACATGTTGCACCTAACATGCTCTGACACCATAGTTGTCAAGGCCTTCGTGACCTGTGCCCAGTATCGCATAACTGAAGAACAGGACCAGGTCAGGTGAAGAAAAGTAGCCTTCAACGTTCAGCATCTCACACAATTTGCATCCTCTTTCAGCCCATATTTATGAAGTTTCGCAGGGGTGTAGTACATCTGATGCAAGAATTTAAAGTGTATTATCCTCAAATTACATTTTGAAGTGAGTGCGCGTAATCGCATACAGCAAAAGTCCCAGTCCACATCTGTTATGTGCTGTGGCAGCACTGCATTCCAGTCCGCAAGGACTTAATTGTCTGTGTGCTTCCTGGGCACCAGTGCAGAAATATAAAGCTTAGTTATTAGCTGCCTCTGCATCATACTAGTGAGAACCACCTGTAATGCAGCAGGTGTAGGTGGCTCATCAGAAAATTGTGGGTATAGTGAGTGCAGAGCTTCAAAAAGATAGAAAAGAAATGTCAACAATGGGGTGCTCCCATGGGATTCAGCGAGGCTCCAAGAGCTACAAATTTGCCATTGGGGTATTCATCACCACAGTGTTCAAACACATCTTGCTCAGCATTCCCATAATAGTGGAATGCAATGTGTTTATTTCCGAGCGAGGGTTGCTCACCCTGTTTTGTGGCAGCATAGCCGAAAGTGGGATGTTATTCACATCGTCATGTTCAATCTCAATATGTGGGATTTAATCGTGCTGTATACCAATAATGGGTAAAGTGTGCCTGCGCACAGAGGAAGTACAATTTGAAGTCTGGCGTGTTGAAGCCCCCACTAGCATATGACATTGTGAGTATGTACCAAGTAATCCTCAGTGGCTTTCCCACCCACGTCAGTGTGACCAGCTGCCCACACGATCTCTGAAAGAAAGATGCAGGGAGGACAATTGGGATATTTACAAATAGATATCTTAACAACAGCTATTCTGTCTTGCCAGTGACAGTGGCAGTGTCGACCACCTGGTGACCCGTTCCTCCAGTTTGGAGTTGGCACTGCTGCAATTCACCCCCAGCACCTCATCAGGGTCCCTATGTATCCAGACACCAAGACATTTAACTGGGTTTGTGTCCCAGCCTAGCAAAAACACCAGCACGCACTCGTGAATAGCAAACATAAGCGGGCAAATGACAGATTTCAACCAACTGATACAGAGGCCAGAGAAATACTCAAATTCATTCCCTAATTACAGAGGAGTGCTACGTCAGAGTGTCCCTAACATATAAGATCATATCATCTGCATAACTGGGAGATACTTAGTGCCCACTGGGGGCCATATGTACGAACACATTTTCCCATAGACACAGAATGGATAAAACCCCTTACTACATCTGGCCCTAAGTATCTCCCAGAGCTGAGTTTGCGCATTCCTATCAAATAAGGCACATCACTGGTTCCAGTGTGAGAGCAAAACAGCAATGGCGACAGATGGCAACCCTGCTGGGTTCCCCGGATGATTGAGAACACCTCTGATGTGTAGCCATTTACCCATATCTGGGCAAATAGAGCACTATATAGAAGTCTTATCCAGCACAGGAACATCTCCAGCATGTTCAAAAGCAGCATGACAGCAAACATATACTCCCAGGTAATGGTATCAAATGCTTTGGTAGCATCCAACAGGATCACAACCTGTTTTGTGGAATCTATCTCGTGCAATAAAGCAAAAATAGTGCACAGATTATGTGCAGTTGAGGGGAAATAATGAAATCATTCTGAGCTGGTAAGACTAGTTTAGGGAGCAGAGATTGAAGGCGCATTGCCAGCACCTTAGCGCCTTGTGTCTATGTTTATGAGTGACAGTGGTTGGTAGGACTCACAGAGTTCAGGGGCCTTACTGGTTTCAAGAGGGTCACTATCAGAGCTTCATACAAGGAAAGAGGCAGTGTTTGATTCTGATAGGCTTTCTCATACATGGTGTGTAGATGTGGGGTGAGGAGCTTAGCAATTATTTACCAAATCCTCCAGTTAGCCCATCCGGTCCAGGGGCTTTAACGTTAGGTAGAGTGCAAATGGCATCTTTGATATCTTCAATTGTTATATGTTGTAAGAGGTACTCCCGTTGACCAGGAGATAGCCATGCTAGTGTTACATCCCCTAGATTTTCATCTACCTTGGCCTGTGTAGCAGATCTGCGAGCACAATATAATTTTGAATAGAAGTCTTTTAAGGCAGTCAGCACGGATGGATTAAAGTAGTGCAAGTGTTCCTCCACATCCACTATTTTCACTATAGGCTCCGTGCAGTGCTGCGCTCTGAGTCTGCCAGTGAGACTACGACCTGGTCTAGCCCGCTCCCCATATGTGTGTTTGATGTGCCACCTGTATAGGTGGTGCTATTTATTTTCTGCCAGATCTTGAAAGACCATCAGATACTCTCTAATGGTCTCCAGGGTGTTTGCATCAGGGTGATGTTCAGAATTTCACTCCAGTGAGTACAGTATATCTTCAGTTTTGCTTAGCTGTGAACGGATCATCTTCAACACGCTTAACTGAATGCTGATACAAACCCTCCTGATCCTAACATTAATGCCTCCCACCAAGTGTCCTGCCCCTCTACAGTACCAGTATTCTTTTCAAAGTATTCAATGATCGCCTGACGGATGCCATCTCTGAATACAGCATCAAAATGTGCTTTTGTGCGAAATCTCCATGTGCATGGAAGAGGTGTTATGTTTGGCAGTGCTAAGCACAGCAATACTGGTCTGATAGTGTTTTAGGCCTGTGTTTGACCTTGTCTACCCATGTACAGGTTTCTGTAGACATAAGCCAGTAGTGCAATCTGGACCAAGTCCCGTGCACAGATGACACGCATGTGTCCTTTCGTAATGATGGGTGCTGAAGACACCATGGGCCTGATTACAACTTTGGAGGACGGTGTTAAACCGTCCCAAAAGTGGCGGATATACCACCTACCGTATTACGAGTCCATTATTTCCTATGGAACTCGTAATACGGTAGGTGGTATATCCGTCACTTTTGGGACGGTTTAACACCGTCCTCCAAAGTTGTAATCAGGCCCCATATATCTACTAGGCCATAGTCCTCCATTCCCTCACAGACCACATGTGCTGCCTGTTTCCCATTAAAGTCCACCAATGTAGACCTGTCTGCTTTAGGGTCCAGATATGTATTCAGATTGCCCCCCCCATAGTATATTAGCAGGTGCAAAGAAGTGTATGTGACACCAGGTAGACAAGAAGAAGTCAGGATTGTCCACAGTTGGGGCACATGTGTTGACTAGTGTAACAGTAGAGCCACATGAAGGTCCCTGCGCTGTAACCAAGTGACCCAGATCATCCATCAAAGAGCTTGTAAGTGTAAAAGGGACCCTGTGTTTAACCAGGAACAGTAACCCCCTAGCATATGTGAAGTACGATCATGCCAGACGATTAGCTACCCATTTAGATCCAATGGTTCTGTCTGTATATCGTGTCAATTGAGTCTCCTGTAAGAGAGCAATTTGAATATAACGATGCTCGAAATATCTAAGGACCAGTCTGGTTATACAGGGTTGTTGAGCCCACATATGTTCCATGTAAGTAGGTTCATTTTACCGCGAGGACCAGCCATCTAGTATATGGATCTACAGGTGTAACACATGAGTGTCTGAATTAGATTGGGTAGTGTGCCCTATAACAGACGATGCAGGCAGTGAACAATCAATGTATAAACAACAGCCCTTAATCCCCCCTCCCAGTTAAGCATACAAAGTTTGCCAAAGACATTTCCCCACACAAAAAAATAAATAAAAAGAAAGCATACAACATATAACCATTCTGAGTGAAGAAACTTAGGTCAAGTGTACTTATTAAGTCCATCATGGGTGCTCCCTCTGGAGGGGTCACTAGGCTCCTGTATCCCTCCAGATGTACAGAGGTGGCAAGTTAAAGAAGTTCAGAGTCTAGCTATTCTTATGTCTTGTGCCCAGCGCCATACTTGACTTGAGACAGGAGTTACGCTGTGCATAATTGTAAATTTATCTAATGTGATGCTTCCCCTTTAATATTCTTTGTCATCTGTCTCATCCATGCGCTGATCTCATTTTCAGAGAGAGAGGGTTTTAATGAAGTCTTGGGCAGCTTTGGGTGTCACAAAAATGTTCTGCTTTCTTTTGTAGTCAGGTGTGCTGGGTAGACCATGGGATATGGAATGTCAGCCTTCTGTAATTGCCTCTTTACCTGCAGAAGTTCTTTATGGGCACCTGAACCTCCACCTTAAAGTATGGGTGAAAAGCAATCTGATTGCCCTGATATTCAAGCTTGCCCTTTTCACGTGGCAATCAAATAACCATGTCTCTATTGCCATAATTCAAAACCCTGTGCCATGAGGAATCTGTGTGCCCTCTCCACCAGCAGCAGCTGGGACAGGCTGTCAACACCAAACACTGCAGTCAGCATCGTCTTCCCGTATGTTTCCATCTTACCTGTGTTTGTTGATTCAGGGACCCCTGTAATGCGTAAATTGTTTCGGCATAAACCTGCCTCCAAATCCTAATTTTTAGCTTGGATGACCTTTAGAACCTTATTCATATTGAGACATTTCGTGCTGACAGATTGAATGGCATCCTCTGTTATACAAAATGCATTGTTCTGTTTGGGTGAGATTTGAGGATTGCTTGCTTGATATTCAGTGTGTCTATCTTCCCGTCGATGGATTGGAGACTGTTCTGCTTGGCCAGCAATGTGGCTCCCAGCGTGGGTGTGTCTTGCAATCCTGAGGCCCATTTCTGATCAGGTGAGGTAACAGGTGGTGGCCTAGAAGTACTCTGGGTCTCAAAGTTTGGTTAGGTTTCTGTACGCCTTCCCTATCCTGGCACTCTGCTGTGCTGCCAAGAGTCTGTAAACTATTGCCCCATGTGTGAGCCCTAGAGCTGCTCTATTGTTGAATGTCCACACCACTCATCCCCAAAGGGAGAAGGCAGAGACTTCTGTGTCCTTGACAGTCTGATCCAACCTCAAGGTCTCCCAGCCAGACCCGCCGTCAACCAGGACCACATTATAGTTCCTCATCGACAGGGGAATGGCACGCTATGCATAGAGTGCACAGCTGCTTCTTGGGAGGATGAGAGACACCCGTACCTTGCGCCCAAGGCCTGGCCAAAAGCGAGATGTACTCAGGGGCCACACCGCTGCCCACATATTTCACACCCAAGCTGTGGCCCAGGTCAGAGGTTAATGGCCTCCGCAATCAGGTGCCAGAGCATAGGCCCTGCTCCTGTTGCAGCAATGGAGGGGCAGCAGGGAGGAACTCCACCGGGCTCACACCACTCAGTCCTCTTCACGGAGTACAATCATGGGCAGTCCCCTCAGTGCAGCTGCCCATTCACCACTGCAGAGGGGGGGCTCTGCTGAATCCAGAGCTATGCAGAGCGACAACATCTGCAGCAGGGCCACTCAATGCCGGTCAGGATTTGTAGGCTGCCAGGTGTCTCATCTTTGTTGTCCTCAGGCATTCCCCAAGCATTCAGCGCTGTAAGTATAAGGTCCTCCCGGCAGGTACCTTCAATGCAGGTACCACACAAAACAATTCCCCTACAGCAGGGGCCAATGCAGCAACAGGATTTCAGGCCCAGCACTCTTTTCCTAAAGAGTCCCAATGCATGCACAGGCCGTCAGGCCCCCGGTCTCTAGAGGTCCCCTCCTTGCTCCATCCTCCATAACTGCCCAGCAGACAGCCCCAACTCCTCAGCAGGCAGCCAGACCCCAGGTGGTGTCTCCAATGATCCCCATCAGCTCCAGACTAGTGACAGGCCACATACAGCTCAAGACAGCCCGGGACTCCATCAGGCTGGCCCAACCTCTCAGCGTCCACGTGGCCCATGCGGCGAACTTTCTTGGCTGCCACAACCACACAATGGGTCTGTGGGGCCTGAAATGTCACCTATACATTCAGCTCAGCTGAAATCTGTGCTTGGGCAGCCAATTTCCGTGATTCTGATGAGCGGATGGCAGGATAAATGCTGAATTTTGTTTCCCACCTGGCAGAGCTACACTACATAGTGGCCATTTTGCCAGGCTCTCTGGCATCCCCCTAAATCCTATTTATGAAGCCACACAAAGCCACTCTGCATAGCATTGAATGGACTCATAAACATGGAGTAAGGCAAGGCAACACAAATTGCTGTGTTGCCTTAAATTGCACTGGGGAGGCATTCTATGGGTGTTCCCATGCAACCCCCATGGTTTTTTACGCATCCTAAGATTTCCAGAACCTTGTAAACCTGGGGATGTGACAAAATCTTATGCTATTCTGCAGCACACATAGAAACAGGAAAAAGCCTCCCAGAATTGTTTTTGCAGAAGGGTGTCCCTTCCTGCACATTGACAATCCTGCATTCAATGCAGACACCCTTGCACTATGGTACCATAATGACACTAGAGCAGGGGTAAAGGGCAGGAGTGTACCGTATTGCTTAAATATGCCCCGCAAATCCTTGGTGGAACAAAGGAGATTTCACTTTGTTTGTAAGAGAAATAAGGTGGAATTGGAAGCCCCCCAGAAAAATACATAACGACTAAGGGCAGCCTTAGAGAAACGTATTTACTGTTTCTTGAATATACAACTAGGATTTTTATAAAACAAATGATAAGGTATTAGGTCCGGGAACCTCTACCCTGAACCTATCATCTCCATTGCCCCCCAGATTTCAGCCCGGGGGACAGTTTCCAGAAAAAATAAAATGGTGGCTGTAACATTTCTGTCAGGTTGCGGGCAGTCAATCAGATTTTTCCTGTAGTGCTGGGGTCCACAGATCAATCCCTGGTGGATCCGCAGAGGATCCGTATTCCTATATATTTATATTTTTTGGACTTCAGTTACTCCAAAACTACTGAACAGATTTACATCACACTACAAAAAGCACAATCTGTGGGACACCATCTACTTCCTGTCAAATTTGGTGTAATTCTGTTCAGTAGTCTGGGCTGTAGGCTTGTCCGAAGACCCAATGGAAAAATACATGGGGAAAACGTGTTTTGGGACTCCCCCTTTTTCTCCCTGCTTGATGGATCACCCCAAAACTTTTAAGACAGGAGCTGAACTGACCAAAGTATACGTTTAATAACTTTGGCTCCATTTCATGAATCTTCATGAAACTTTGCAGAACAAAAGTGCATCCTTCTCATCTCCTTCCAGTAAGGTTTTGTGGTGATCCGTCAAGCAGGGGCTGAGAAAAAGGGTGTCACACATCACTTTATTCGCCATGCAATTTGCATGGGAAAAAGTATACAACAATGTAGTCAAAACTGCTGAACAGAATTACACTAAACATTGGCAGAATGCTAGATATTCATCCTGTAAATTTGTTTTTCCTGATTTTGTGCAAATGTTTTCAGCTGTTTAAAAAAAGTTTACAATTTATATATAGTTGCTGCAGAAGAAAATATCATAACAAGCAAATGATTGGCAGTCGTAGTGTGAAGAAAAATGTAGCTGCTAAGATAGGAGTCACGGACTTGATGAACCTTCCCGGGCACAAAATAAAAAGTAAACATTTTTGGTGGCTTGTCACAGTCCTGGAAGAGCCAGCACGGACCCCTGTGTGACCCCAAAAAGCTTAAAAAAACAAAAGTGAGGTAGGCATAACTGATGAATTTCAGTGATTTGGGGGTTTTAAAATTGTATTTTCTGTAGGAAAGTCCTCCTTTTTGCCCTGGTCACCCCAAACCTTTTGGACAGATACTGGTGGTTAATGACTCTTAGCTGTGCCCTGGATACTGCTTACCAGTCCAACACCTAGTGCTCTGTGTAAAGTGGATATGCAAATTAGGCTAATTACAATTGGCAGTATAAACCTACCCATAAGACCCTTGTGTATGGTGGGTGAGGAACAAACCCCCGAAGATGGCGGCCACATACTGGAGTGATCGTGACCCAACGAGGCAGCAGCCGAGAGTCGGGGTAGGGAGATGTAGCCCCTAGATACATGAGAGGTGTATTGACCTGGGGGAGCGAGCGGCGATGTGCCGCTGGCATCGGCTGGCACAAAGAAGGCATGTGAGGCAGCCTGTGCTGCATAGCCGCACGATGGCAGCCGCACGACTGCGAGGATGATGAGCGGGCCACAGAAGAAGAGGTGGATGAAGCTGTGGTGCTTAGAACTCCCTGCTGGCAGCGGCCAGGGAGGGAGGAGGCCTGACTCCAGAGGACCCCAGGAGGCACAACAAAGGAGGTGAGGAGAGAGGGGACGTGCAAGGGCCAGCACTCTACCCCTCTCTTACTGAGGAGCCGGGAGGCCCAGGAGGTGTGCACGATGGGGTATGGAAGGCCCCTTCCTGGGTAGGTGAGGAGGAGAGTGCTGGTTGGCGGTGCAGGCAGGGGGACCACAACCCTGGAAGGGTCTGAGGCGGTGACAACTTAGACAGCTAAAGCTACTGGGAGATGCAACACTGTCCCGCAGCGGATTTGAGAAGCTCCTGTAGGTGCCAGCGCCCTGGGCCGGACTGAGTGAGGAGGCCTGCAAGAGCGGCGTGAGCAGTCGCAGGAGTGGATGTGACTGAGTCCCTTAAGAGTTGGCCAGCGAAGGGAATTATTGGGTGTCGCCCACCCCAGGGAGCATGTATAGGAGTCATGGAGGCCCCTGGGTCCCCTGCGGGCAGGAGTGTAGGTGGTGGGGGTCTGCGAAACCGCTGAGACGTGCTGGGTCCAGAGAGGAGTTTACTTCATTTTTTGCACTGGAAAGAGTGCACAGGGTTCTGACTAGACCCCCAGCGCCGGGCCTGTCCCCCAGACCTGTAGTGGCTAAGCTGCTACATTATAGGGATCAAGACATCTTGTTACAGCGAGCACAAGAGGTGGGCCCTTTTATAGTAGGGAACAGCAGAGTCAACATGTTTCCCAATTACACAGCAACGGTGCAGGCGAAGCAGGTTTCACATCTATCCGTGAAGAAGGCACTATGCGACAAAGGGGTCGGCTATGCGCTGCTTTTCCCCTCAAAGTTGAAGATAATGTAGGAAGGCAAAACACACTTTTGCCAGACCCCAGGAGAAGCATGGGCTGGATTGAATCTTACAAAGGTAGAAAAGTTGACTGTGCAGGAAATTAACCCAGTGCCGCTGGTTGTCGTAGGAAGACTTGCCGTTCTAAGGATCGAACTGTCACAAACCACCTGGGGCAACCAACGCAACTACAAGTAACTCAGGAGCAACGCGCAGCAATCCAGACTATAGCATCACTGACGGAGTCGCCCGTCTCTGATAGGAACAGAAACTACTCCACAGATGTACACGAAACAGAAGACAGATCCGACCTTGAGTCTATCACCAGTGTGATTGAGGAGCTCCCTCAGGTGACACCCCAAACAGCAGAAGAATTAATCTGACATTTAATGGAGGGCCTACCCTCACTTTGCTAATGGCTCCCTGCGGGAGTGGCAGCTTGCAACTGGACGGTGCCAGCCCAGGCAAGCTCAATGGTTTGTTATAGGCATATGGAGATTTTACCCCCACTCGCCCTTGGACTGCTCTGGGCGATGATTAGAGACTGTAGAAATTCGGTTTTGCTGGTTTGAGAGGGTGGACGTTGCTGGACAGCTCTTGGGTCAGGGAATTGGGTTTTGAATATTTTTGTTTTAGTTGAAGCCCAGATATACAATTGACGTGTGGGGTTGGTGGTGTGGGGGGGGCCGGGGGAGTGCAGTGGGAACAGAGAAAAGTAGATTAGTGAACACTGCAAAAACATGTTAAATAACGGTACTGCAATTACATTGATGTCCTGGAACATCGGAGGGATGGGGATCACATTAAAATGGCATAATATACTGACCTACATGAAGAGGAGAGGGGTCCATATACCATTCCAACAAGAATCCCACCACAATCAGACAGAGGCTGATAGTCTTCACAGGTGCTGGTGGGGACAGCTCTTTGCCACTACATATTCAGCCTATGCACGAGGCGCACTGATATGGGTGCGGGTGGGGGGGACCCTTTGAGGCTATCGCACAAGGCGCTGACAAAGAAGGGTGATATGTCTTGGTGGAGGGACGCCTTAGTAACAGACCGATAGTCTTGGGGAGTATATATGCCTCTAACCAAGACCAGAATCTCTTTTGGCAGGTTCTTTCCACCCACCTGGCGCGATTCCCAGACGGCTCTATTTGCTGGGGGGATTACAACAGTATAGTTGACCCAGACTGGGATCGCTCCTCTCCCCCTCTGCAGGGAGCAGCAACACTTAGAGTGGCGAGAGGCCTGGGGCAATGGATAGATCAATGGGGTATGGAATATACATGGCCGACTCAACACACTCACAGTAAGGAATACTTACACTACTCTTCCCCCCACCAAGTGCACACTCAGATCGATCACATGTTCTACTCCACGACACTCATGACAATGACTACAGCCCATTGCTGCTGACACTGGAGACACTGGTGAGACGCCCACCGATACTGACATGGCAACTGAACCCTAGGGCTGTAGAGAACAAGGTCTTCCGAACTGCACTAGCCTCTAAACTGATGGACTAGCTCTCTCTGAACAAGGGGACCGCCTCCTCTAGGGGATTGGAATGGGAAGCCTTGAAAGTGTTCATTAGGGGGCACTGCCTTGGACAAACAGTGAGGATTAAGAAGGAACTAGAATCAGAACTAATCTGCCTAGAGACATGACTGTGTAGGTGGGAATCTAGGCTCGGGACGGACGTGGGATCCACTCGACAGCTAGCAGACACACAAGAAGCCCACACTGAAGCCTTAGAGCACCTTAGATGCCATGACTACAAGGCATGCTTGGGAAGGATACATGAAGAAGAGGGAAGGGCAGGGAGATTATTAACCTGGCTGATCCAACCAGAGAGTAGGGGCACACCAATTACCTGCTTGACGTCCAGAACCGGGACCCCGCTCTATTATCCGACAGACATCAATGATGAGTTTCGGCCTATTACACATATTTGTATAGCGCACCAAGGGGGGCTGACTTGGACTCTCTCCAAACTTACCTGGTGGGTTTATGGCTGGTGACGTTAACATAGCAGGACGGCACAGAATTGGGGGCACAGATGTGTGCCCAGGAGTTGGGAACTGCCATCAAAACCCTGGCGACAGGAAAACCCCGGGAACAGGTGGCCTCCTGCCAGAATTTTATCAGAGATTTACCAGAACTCTGGGGTCCAACTGTTAAAGATATATACCGAGGCCTATGAGACGGATGAACTACAATCATCCACTAGGGAGGCTTTGGTTATACCTCTGATGGTGGCTGATTACCACCCATTATCAATGTTGAATGCTGACATTAAGGTGCTTAGCATAGTCCTCAAGACCCGATTACTACCACTCATGCAGACTCTCATCCAGAAAGATCAGAATGGGTTTATACCTACGCGATGAACATAACACAACCTGCGGAAACTTTAATCCATACTTTACGATGGCCCACATCCCCCAGGGATGGCAGCTACGATGGTGTTGGTGGACTTGGAAAGGCCTCACAACACTGTGCAACTGGACTATTTAGAAGAGGTGATGATGTGGATGGGGCTGTGACAGCAATAGGCACAATGGGTTAATCTACTATACACCCGACCCACGGTGAGACTGAAGACAGGACACACAATCTCGAGTAGTTATGACATTTGCAGGGGAACCAGGCAGGGCTGCCCCCTCTCGCCTTTATTGTTTGCCATTGCAAGAGAGCCGCTACTGGAGAGCTTTCGTGCTGTGGCTGGAGAGTGGGGAGTGATCAGGCGGGGAACCCCGCACATTATCTCCCTATCTGCTGACGACCTCCTCATTTACTTGTGGGATGGGAACGCGGTACTGCCACAGGTATTGCAGATGCTGGAGGACCTTGACAACCTCTCAGGCCTGCGTCACAATAGATGTAAGATGTGTGTCTTCCCGATGGTAGCAGGGATGCTACGCCCTCTCTCCTGCCCCCAGGATGTCCAGTGGGCCCCCCGCACCATTAAGTACCTGGGAATTCAAATTTATCTTGACTTTTGCGAGGGTAACCTGGGGGGAGTATACTGGACATTGAACTCTCCAGTAGCCTTTCGGCGATCATTAAAACTTCCCATCATGGCACGGATCGCCCTGTTGAAAATGGTGATGCTGCCTAGGCTTCTTTATTACTTCGCCAACCTACTGTTGCTCATCCCGGTGTCCTGGTTTCGCACCTTGGACGGGCTCTTATGAGAGTTGGTGTGGGACATGGGAAGCCAACAAGTAGCCCTTGCAACGCTCCGCCTGCTGCCTGGGAGGGGGGACTTCGAACTGTACCACTTGGCAGCTCAGCTTCAGTGGCTGGCAAGATGGCTTCCTGGATCGAATATTCTGGTAGCCGCCACATTGGCAGCCTGGGGCAGGGCCCTGGGATGAACACATATGACAAACCCCTATGCCCTCCTGCTGGTCGACCTCCCACATGGTGAACCCTGCTTCACCTTTACTGCACTACAACTACAACAGCAGAAGGAGGTGGGGATGGCAATGTTGGGGGACCTGTGCCAGGGAGGGAGGTTGATCCCCTTTGGTAACTTGATGGACCAAACAAGCTTTGTTGCGGGCCAGTTCTTAAATTATGAGGCCATCGTAAGAGCCCTGAAAGCCATGTGGGGGACGGAAGGGAGGAACCCACTGCAGCTGCGATCTTAAAATCTATGCGGATTCTTGGGGGCAGATCTCACCTGGTAACGTGGTTCTACAGAGCCCTGAATGAGATGATAGACTGTTCAATGGAGGGACTGAGATGTAAGTGGGACACAGATCTAGGGAAACAGATGACAGACGGTGAATGGACTTGAACCCTGGCATACCCATACAAAATCTCACAAAACACATGCTAGAATAACTATTTCCAAAGGACCTATCTTACCCCACATGGAATTGATCAGATATACAGCATAACCTCAGGGATCTGCCCACGATGCCGGCTGAGATGCAGACTTCTGCCATATGACTTGGGATGCCTGGTGTTTCAGCACTTCAGGGGGTAAGTTATTACTAAACATAACAGCACCCTAGACAGGCAGATGGATAATGGCCCGGCTGTCTGCTTACTGGGACTTTTTGGTAGCCCCCCAAAAAAGGTGGGGAACAGATTTATTGACTGTCATTGGGACTGGCACGTAGGAGGGTAGCGATGGCCTAGAAGATAGCAATGGACCTAGGTTGAGCACATGGGTGGCAGATGTTACCTGCTGGGCCAGGGCAGAAGAATGGACCCTTCAGAGGGAAGAAATGAGAGGGATGAGGAACAGACTGATAGCCCCCCTTTGGGTGGAGGTGGCGGGAACATGGGTCACTCTTGAGGCGACTATGGGTGACACAGCAGATGGGCTGCTTAATCAGCGGAGTTAGGACTACAATAGCTACAGACCTTCGGGACCTCCCTGAACGATCACACACGGACCTCGCCCCCTATCCCCCCTCCAGTGGGACCCCATACTATCACAGGCACACCCGCAAGCCAAGTAGTTTAGTTCAGATCACTTGGCAAATTGTATGTTTTGCTTGTTAGTTGTTATATTCAGAGTGGATGGGTACCTGAGAGCCCAGAGCTGAAAGTGGTGATGCTTACCTCCCTGCTTCACAGATACACTGCACTGAACTGGGGAACCACTGGCAACCCCCACTGCAACTCTTTTACTTGTAAACAGAGCCCCACAAGGAACATACCTCAGAGTGGGGGGAATATAAAAAGATAGCAGTCCTGGTTAACTGTTTCAAAGTTGACCCGGAAAAGTGACTTGTACGGCCATGTAAGCTATTTTGATCCTGTGAATAAGATGATGTACCACTTGAAATACCAAAAAATAAACATGCTAAAAACAAGTCCCTAGTGTTTGGTGGGGCATGTAGGTTTAGGGACACCAGCATAGGTAGTGCACCCATAAGCGTACTGCTGAGGTGCCCAGTGTCATTTTAAAGGCAGGCCCGCCATGCTGGCTGCTTTTAAACTAAAGTTATATGCAAATTCGACTTTGGAATTATAAGAACTTCCAAAGTCTTAAGCTACCTTATTTTTACATATAGGTCACCCCTAAGGCGTGCCCTAAGTGCCCTTGGATTGGGTGCCATGCAACTATTAGCAGGGACCTAATAAAAATTGTTTTCTACGCCCTGGTGAGGTAAAATAGCCAAATTTGTTTTTGCATTACTGTAGTGAATGGCTTTCATAGGCTACAATGGGGAGACTTTATTTTAATTAATAAAGTCCTCATAAGAGCCAGATATTTTGAGTTGGGTATCAAATTAATTGTTATAATAAGTCCCACAACTTGCCATTGTTGGATGTAATATGACTAGTTCAGGTAAATATTTTTAAAAGTGTACCTGAATGTTGCTAGCTTCAGCTCTGTAGTGCCCTTCTCTGATTGGCCAGCCTCTGGCAGCCTGGCCAAGCTACCTTGATGAGATGTGAAGTGCCCTGGTCCGAACATAAACAATGTGCCTGGGGGAGAAGATCTGCCTGTGGAGATGGTGAAACAGAATGGGGGAGAGCAGCCAAACTGGTCTTCAAGGGTGGGAAGGACATTTAGAGCAGCTCAGGACCTCCCCCATTTGAAGCAACCCCAGACAATTAAGTGCCCACTTCATTAGATTAGGAGAATGCAGGAGAAGGGTGTGTTTAGGATTTTTAACCATACCAGTGGGTGGGCTCAGTCATACCTAACCTCCAAAAATCAGTTTCAATCATGTTGGATTTTTGCAGAATGTTGCTCCCTGGGATTGATCTTTGTCACACTTCCCAGGAAGTGGTCATCCATGGGGGAAGTGACCTGCCTGTGATTGTACAGTCGCCCCCCCTGCTTTTCACCCCAGGAGCAGGGATAAGCATGGAGGGGCTGCACCCACACCTCAAATCCCTACCAGGAACAAGACAAGAAGAACAAGGACTGCTCTGCTGGATCCCTGACGTGCTCCTGGACACTGCACTCTGAAGGACTGCACCAGCTGCACACTTGTGCCTCACCACTAAATGGACTTTGCCTGCCTTCAACTGGTTAAAGAAGGGACTCCTTGCGTGCTACATGTGAAAAAAGGCTAACCAGAGTCCCCTGCATCAAATCCTGAAGAAACTGACCAGCTTACCACTGTCCAGTGGTAATTTTGGAGTTTGACCCACGTGCATTCTCGAAGTTAGAGTCCTAACTCTAAAGGAGCAACCCAGAGCTTCTGGAACCTTGGGGTGAGCTGTGGACTTCTAAAGGACCTTCAAAGACCTTCTGGATGAAGATCCAGAAGTCTGGAGAAGATTGGAGAACTTTTGGTAAAAAGCTCCATAAAGGGACCGACCCACCATTGAGAGTCAAGCCGGCTTACGTCAACCCGACCCGGCCTGACTTTCAGGCTTGTCCTGCTGAAAAGCACCCGACCCCCAGACTTCCAGGATTTCACCAGGGAATGCTGGAAAGGCAATCTGATGATGTTGACTTGAAGTCGGCTTGCTGTGGAGGGTTGTCCGAAGTCGGAGAGAAAATGCTCCAATAAAGTGACTAAGTCCAAAGGTAGAACGTTGAACGGGACTTCCCATGCAGCGTATCCAAGGAGGGCACCAGGGATGTCGGATCAAGATTCAGGTTTGGCCCGGACGTAGACTTTCGTCCCAAAAAAACATTTAAGTCTGAATGTAGAATTCATCAACGTGATGCGTATCCAAAGAGGGCTCCAGGGACTTAGATCAGATTGACCACTTCGTCCCGCTGAAGAAAATCTTCAAGAAAAGATTAAAGGCCTGATCTATGAAAAGTCATAAATCAGGCCCTAAGTCCGAAGGTAAACTTTTGACTGAGGTCTCCCACTTGCTAGGCCGAGCAGGGCTTCATTGCGGTCAGCCTTAAACTTTGAGTTTGCCCTGGTCGAGGTGCAACCAGATGTCCCAAGTGGATATCTGGATATAAGCGCTAAAAAACATTAAGGCCCTCATTACAACCCTGGCGGTCGGTGATAAAGTGGTGGAAATACTACCAACAGGCCGGCGGAAAAAAATTGAATCATGACCACGGCGGAAACCACTCAGACAGCCAGCCACTTTAACACAGAAACCGCCAACAGACAGGCAGAAGACAATGTACTGCCCAATGTATTATGACCACCTATCTGCCACCTTTTAGGGAGCAGTACCAACAACATCAAAAGACTGGTGGAAACAGATCTCAGAAGTCAAAGGACTCACCTGTGGAGACTCAGGGAACAACCACGATGCCATGGCTCCGAGCTGCAAGTTTTCCCCATGCTCGTCTACCTTCTGCTTCATTATGAACACCAACGCCAGTGAAGATGACCACAGTGAGTACTTTCGCCTAGCACACAAGGGAGCGGGGAGGAAAAAGAGAGTGACACATACACGCAACACACCCCCCCACCCAGACCCCAACACCATACACACAACCAGATGCAGCAACATAACATATCTACCCTGTAACCCTCAGGAATAATGCAAGGACAAAATGATTTGAAGAAAGTGAGTGTAATGCAATAAAATACTATGAGTAAGTGCATCAAAATCCAAAAGTATATACATATTTACAAATGTAGGGACACTGCCCATTCCTCATTGTCCGTGGGCCGCAGGGCTACAACACATAGGCCAAGGCCCCACCTCATTCCTGCAACACACAGAGAGAACACTGCAGGGGCATCAGGTTGAAAATAGACAGGCACCTCAGGGGAACGGGCAATGCGGGGGCACCTGAGCCAGAAGATGGTACAACACCACTGGTCGTGTAGGGGGCAACATGCCCTGTGTGCTGTCCTGGGGAGTGCAAGGGCGCAGTCTCTTAAGTGGGTGGTTTGTCCACTACTTGGTCCTGGGGAGTGCAAGGCCACAGTCTCTCAAGCGGGTGACTTGCCCACTGCTTGGTCCTGGGGAGTGCAAGGCCACTGTCCCTCTAGTGGGTGGTTTAGCCACTGCTTGTTCCTGGGAAGTGCAAGGCCACAGTCTCTCAAGTGGGTGGTTTGCCCACTGCTTGCTCCTGGGGAGTGCAAAGCCACAGTTTCTCAAGTGGATGGCTTCTTCCACTGGTTCTGGAGGGGGCATTGTGTCCAGTGAGCGTCATCCTGGAAAGGATGGGTTGAGTGGATGGTTTCTTCTACTGGTTCTGGAGGGAGCATTGTGCCCTGTGATGCAGATCTTGGGGAGTGCAAGGTCACAGTCTCTCACCTGGGTGTTAGACCCACAGGATTTGCATGGGCCAAGCCACTCAACAGCCCATGGATGCAGGACTACACACTGTCCGCTGACGGTGACGGCTGCTCAGTGGTGGCAGTGGTGCTGGTGGTGGCACAGGCAGTGGTGGGAGGAGGCTCCAGCCCATCCCTTGCAGCCTTGGATGGCTGAACCACCATGGTTGGTAGTGGGGGCTCCGAATGAGTCCCAGCACTAGGCCTCCTGTCCTTCCTGCCTGCTCGTGTAGGCCCCTTGCCCTTCCTGTCAGCAGCTGAGGATTGCTTCTTGCCCTTCCCTGTAGCAGCTGGAGGTGCCTCCTTGCCCTTCCTTGAAGCAGCTGGGGGTGCCACCTTGTCCTTACTTGAAGCAGCTGGGGTGCCTCCTTGCCCTTCCTTGACGCAGCTGGTGGTCCCTCCTTGGCCTTCCTTGCAGCACCTGGTGCAGGCACCCTTTCAGTGTGGCTGCCTGGTCCCCCCCACCTGAAGTAGCTGTCGACACTACTGTGGCTGTGGACTGGGTGGATGAGGTGATCTTCTGGGTTTTGACTACCCTGGCCCGACATGAAGGATGAGGGGGAGGGGTAGGGAAGAGGTCAACGGTGGATAGGAAAAGCTTCTCAGGGACAATGGGGCGGGAAGAGGGTGAAGGTTTGGGAGTGGAGGAAGAGGAAGTGGTTGTAGGAGGTGTCTGCTGATTTTGGGTGCAGGTGCCTGAGCTGGATGCTGTTGTGAGGTGGATGGCTGTTGGGTGTCTGAGTGCTTGCATTTGTGTACTTTGAGAGGAGGGGGCACAGACACAGTGGGAGAGGACACAGGGGACGTGTGCATGGATGTGGGGGTGGTGACTGCCAGTGAGGGGCATGTAGTGATAGGCATGATGGTGATGGTGGTAGTGGATCAGGATATAGTGCATGCAGGTGTGAGTGTAGACACAACTGGGAGGGAGGTGGACGACGAGGAGGAGGGGGACACAGTTGGAGGCCGTGGATGTTGGTATGTCTGCATCTGGATGGTGTTTGTGTGAGTGCCTGCGGGATGACGTGTGGTGCTTGTGTTTGCCTGAGCCACTCCTGCGTTTTGTCTTGTGTGCATGCTGGTCTGCCTGTGTGCTTGGGATAGGTTGGGGTTGAGGGAAATGGGATCGGGAAGAGGAAGTTGGAGGGGGGAGGGTAGAAAGAGGGACAATGTCTGCCATCAGAGAGGAGGCCAGAGCCTGGATTAATCTCTGTTGGGCCGCCATGCCAGTGTGAATGCCCTCAAGGAATGCATTGGTCTGTTGCATTTGGGCTTCCAGCCCCTGGATGACATTCACAATGGTTGACTGCCCAACAGAGATGGATTGCAGGAGGTCAATAGCCTCTTCACTCAGGGCAGCTGGGCTAACTGGGGCAGGGCCTGAGGTGCCTGGGGCGAAGGAGATGCCCAACCTCCTGGGTGAGTGGGCATGGGAAACACACTGAGGGGCTGCTGGGAGGGCGGTGCTGGTACGGGGGTGGCGGCTGTACCTGTAGTTGGGGTGGGCGCAGAGGTGTCCACCACCACCGGGGAGCTTCCATCGAAGGAAGTATCACTGTCTTAACTGTCCACTCCAGTCAGCGCCGTGGTGCTCCCCTTGCCCTCTGTCCCACTGGTGCCCTCACCGTTGGTGGATTCGGCCTCCTGGGCCCTGTGGGATTCAGCTCCCTCCATCGCCGGAGCCTCTGCTCCTACGCCAGATGATGCTAATGCACATAAGGACAGGATGACAGAACAAAAAGGGGAGGAAGAGACAAAGGATACACTTGATCAATGGCAGCAACACCACCACCGTTGGCGTACACAAAACACACACACAGTGAACAGTCCTACGCACTAGGCAATGTACTAACAGTCACAATGCTAGTCACCAGCCCATGGACATGGACACCTAACGCCAATTGCAGCATACCTGCATACCTGCAACAGAACCCTGCACAGTACTGGATGCCTACTAGCTTGGTTGGAGGAAGTTTACATCAGACCCTTCACAACATGGGACCTACCCTACAACATCCGGCCTAGCCTAAGGGCACCCACAAGCCCACATCCCCCACCCGGATATAAGCCCACCACGCGTAAGTAGTATATTGGGTCACTGTACTCACCCCCTTGTGGCTGCTGTGATGCCCCAAGTGCCCATCCAGCTCCAGATAGGCCACCGCCAGTATGCGGGCCACCAGGGGGGTCAGGTTTCAACGTGCACCCCTTCCTCATTGGGAGGCCATCCCCAGCTTGGCCTCCACCGTCTTCCGTGCCCAGCGTCTCAGGTCCTCCCACCATTTATGACGGTGGGTGCTTCGCCTGCCGCAGCCCCCGACGGTCCACATGTCCCTGGCGATGGCAAGCCATATACCCTTTTTCTGATGGGCGCTGACCTGCTGAGAAATACACATAGGTAAAGGTATCAGTCCCCTTACGCACAGACATAGCCGAACAGACATGCAGCACGCTGCCGTGGGCCCTGCCACGAACCCTCCCACCCTACACGAGGCTTTCACACACAGCACTTCATGCATTAATGCCCAATGCATCGTGCTCCCAGTGTACTCACCTGTTGGTCTGGTGTCCCATACAGCATTTCAGTACTGAGGTAGGACCCCATCCACCAGTCTCTTCAACTCCACCGCTTTGAAGGCAGGGGCCCATTCTCCAGTGACACGAGCCATGGTCGGTTGAAGACACAGGTCACAGCAGTACATGCAGTGTATGTCCTCTCCTGTTGAAGGTCAGGTACCAAGTGAATGAACAAATAGAAAATGGCGGTCACGTCCATGGTGGTGCATACCGTCACGTGCATCACCATTGGCTATTGTAACCCATAGGGCCCAATAATAACCAATGAGGAGTTGCATGGCGGTTCTTGACCGCCTCCCGCAATGGTGCACAACGTCAGCGGAATTACCTAATTTCCACATGTCCCTCCGTACAGGACAGGCGGACACCATTTCAGGAGGGGTTGCAGGCCATGGCAACTAATTGCGTCACAGTACACATAAGCACCATTTGGACCTACCCAGCAATATACTGTTATAATCACAACATGCAATGAAGTGTATTGTTTGGAAATATGAGATACTGACCAGCTGCTCACCATTTTTCCCCATAGATTGCAACCGCTGCGGATGATTAGGAGATGGAGACACCCCCCTGTGTACAGACCCCTGATGGAGTTGGCAACAATGGAGGACAGGCACATTATCCTCAACTTTAGACTGGACAGGGACATAATCACAGAACATTGTGCCCAATTGGAGCCTGACTTGATATCTGCTATCCATCACCCCACTGGGATCCCCCCTCTCGTGCAAGTTCTATCAGTGCTCCATTTCCTGGCAACTGGTTCTTTCCAAGTGACAGTGGGCTTGGCAGCAGGAATGTCAAAGCCAATGTTCTCAATTGTGCTGACCAGAGTGTTGTCTGCCCTGATTAAGCACATGTGAAGCTACATTGTATTTCCCCAGGTGGAAGATTTGGCCACAGTGAAGGCTGACTTCTGTGCAATGGTACATATCCCCAAGATTACTGGGGCAATTGATGGTACACATATTGCATTTGTCCCCCCCCCCAGGGGAGATGAACAGGTATTCAGAAATCGAAATAGCTTTCACTCAATGAATGTGCAGATAGTGTGCCTGGCGGACCATTACATCTCCCATGTCAATGCAATGTATCCTGGTCTGTGCATGATGCCTTTGTCCTGAAGAATAGCAGCATCTCATATGTGATGGCTCAACTCCAGAGGCACTGGGTGTGACTAATAGGTGAGCCCTGGTTCCCACCCAGTAAATGTTGGTGTATGGGTATGGTGTGGGCCCTAAGGGTTAGTGTGTGTCTAACAGGTGTTCCTCGATATTTGCAGGTGACTCTGGTTACCCCAACCTCTCATGGCTACTGACCCCTGGGAGGAATCCCAGGACAAGGGCAGAGGAATGTTACAATGAGGCACATAGGCGAACAAGAAGAATTATAGAGAGGACATGCGGCCTATGGAAGGCTAGGTTTTGTTGCCTCCATCTCAAAGGTGGTTCCCTGTACTACTCACCCAAGAAGGTCTGCCAGATCATCATGGCATGCTGTATGGTGCATAACCTTGCCTTACGTCGCCAGGTGCCTTTTCTGCAGGAGGATGAGGCTGGAGATGGGCGTGTAGCAGCAGTGGACCCTGTGGACAGTAAAGATGAGGAGGCAGAGGATGAGGACAACAGAAGTGCAATAATTCGTTAATACTTGCAATGACACGCAGATAAGAGAGCGCAACTTCACTTTTAATTGACAGTTTTGTGTTTGACATTGTCACTGGCAGGCTGATTTTCCCACTTCTATGGCCACTCACTGTACCCTTTGGCATCTCTATTTGTAGATATTTGTGCCCCACTATCGCTCCTGGTGTGTTGGCTGCAGCCAACTACAGGTCATTCCTATGTTTACATTATTGTACAGTTGTATTGCAGTGTTTATACCTTGTTTAACTAATACATAGTTAAATCAATTGACATACTCCATACTTGTATTTTTTCAAAGGGTGTATATTTAAGTGCTAACAAGTAGAAGGGGATGTGCAATGGGCTGGGGTGATGGAGGAGGAAAGTCCAGGATAGAGTCCAATCTATGTGGATCACAGGTGCATTGTCTAAGGGGGCATAGGAAGGGGAGCAATGGAAGTTCAAGGTGGACAGGGTGGCAGGGTGGGACACAAGGGTGACATTCAGGCGAGTCCTATTTAATGGTGGGGGTCTTGGCAATAGTCTCTGGCTTCTGCCTGGATCACAGGGAATGTTTGTGGGGTGGTTCTCCTTCTGGAGGGGGAGGGGTGCTGGTGGCCTGTTGGTTCTTTGGTGGGGCCTCTAGTCCACTAGCGAAGGCATAGGTGGAGGGCTGTTCATCGGTGTGGCTAGTGGTAGGGGCCCAGTGGTGTGCCATTTCCTCCCTCATAGTGTTGGCCATGTCTCCCAGCACCCACTGCAATGGTGACCAGGGTGGTGCTGATGTCCTTCAAGTCCTCCCTGATCCCCAGGTACTGTCTTTCCTGCAGCTGCTGGTTCTCCTGCATTTGTCCAGTATCTGGCCCATCGTCTCCTGGGAATGGTGGTATGCTTCCAGGATCACGGTGAGTGCCTCCTGCAGAGTCGGTTCCCTGGGCCTGTCCTCCCCCTGTCGCACAGCAGTCCTCCCAGCTTCCCTGTTGTCCTGTGCCTCTGTCCCCTGAACCGTGTTCCCACTGCCACTGACCCCAGATCCCTGATCATCCTGTGTTTGTGGGTGGCCTGGGGTCCCTGTAGTGGTGGACACACTGCTGATTGACATGTCCTGGGGACAGAGGTATGTGCCGGCTGGGTGGGTACTGTGCTGGTGTTTCCTGAGGGGGGAGGCTCTGTGGTGGTATGGGACTGTGCCTGGGTTACCGACTGTCTGGAGATCCCTGATGGGCCAGGTTGGTCATCCAGATCCAGGCGTCCAGAGCTGCTGTCACCACTGTGGGCCTCTTCTGGGGGGGACAGGGTATTGCTGGCACCTCCTCTCCGATGACGTTGGCTGGGGGACCTGTGGGGATGTAAATGCAGTGTTATTGTTTCTGCGTGTGACATCTTGTACATGGGTGTGTTGCCCTCTATGGTTGTTTTTGCCCTGGCAGCTTTGCCTTGTCTGAGTTGTTATTTGGTGGGCTAGCTGTTTCCCTCTAGTGTGCACGCTTTAGTGATAGTTGTCCATGCAGGTCTGTGATGGGTGTCCATGCATTGGTGTTGCATGCAGGCCTTGGTATTGGGATGGGTGGGTTGTGATGGTGGGGTGTGTGGCAGGTGGAGGAGTGATGGGTGTGAGAGTAAAGGTGGAGTTCTGTTGGCGTAACGGTGTGGGTTTGGATACCGCCAGTTTATCACTGACCTTTGGGCTGGTGGACTTGTGTATGTGGCTGTATAGTGACAAATTGCTATGTGTGTTTCATAATATGGGTAGGGGTGATCCGCTGTGACGGCGGTATGGTGGCGGCAGTCAGCATGGCAGTAAGCAGTACTTACCGCCAACGTCATAATGAGGGCCTAAGTCTTTAGAAATTCATATAACCGGTTCAACTTATCTAATTTCCTTCGTTTTGATGTCACATTACTGATACAAATATTTCCTATTTTTATAAAGTGGTTTGGGATTTTATTACTCTTTTGTGATACATGAATGCTTTACACACTTGTCTCCTAAGTTAAGCCTTGTTGCTCGTTGCCAAGCTACCAAGGGTTGAACTGGGGTTAACTTATTGAGACCTAACTGAACCTAGTGGGGGTTAGTGGCCTATTGCTAAGTGTACTTACCTGCCCTTACCAACAATCCACTTTCCAACAATTTATAAGAGTTTTTTTTAGTGTTCATTAAAATCTTGGGGGCATATTTACAAGAAAGTGGTGCATCAGCTCTGATGCGCCACTTTTCTTCCATCACCCTGAGCCTCCCTAACATCACCATGGTAGCTCTGTATTTACTATACAGTGCACCATGGCACACATTAGCACAATAGCGTCATAGTTTATGGCGCTATTGTGGAGCTTTGCTGGATTGGTGCCATAAAGTATGGTGCTAGCCCAACAAAGCACAGGGAGGCCCATAGGTTATAATGGTATTGTCAATTTAGGGGCATATTTATACTCTGTTTGCACCGAATTGGTGTCATTTTTTTTTACTCTAATTCGGTGCAAAACTAACTCCATATTTATAATTTGGTGCTAGACCCCTCTAGCACTAAATTTATGGAGTTAAAGTCATTTTTTGAAAGTGGAGACCTACTTTGCCTTAATGAGATGCAAGGTAGGCGTTCCCGTGCAAAAAATGACTCTATGGCCTTAACGCCATATTTAGGGGCATATTTATACTCTGCGGCATATTTATATTCTGTTTGCACTGAATTAGTGTCATTTTTTTTTTACTCTAATTCGGTGCAAAACTAACTCCATATTTATACTTTGGTGCTAGACCCATCTAGCACCAAGGCCCTGATTTAAACTTTTTTTGCACCGCATTAATGTCATTTTATGACAATAAAGTGGCACAAACTTACAAAATATTGGCCCTTATTTATACTTTTTGCTAGAGTTTAAAAAAATGACTTTAGTCGGGTGGGGCTGGCAGTATAGAAGAAGAGGGTTTAGCACCAAAAAATGGCTTTAGGCAGGCTAGAGTAAAAAAAAATGACTCTAACCAGATTAGCGTCATTTTATGGTGCTAACCAGATTAGCGTCATTTTATGGTGCTAAACCTACCATGCCACATGACTCCTGCCTTACAAAAGGCAGGAGTCATGCCCACCACCCCACTGGCCAGCACTGAGGACAGGGGTCCCCTGGGCATGGCCATTGCACCCGGTGCCATGTATGGGGTCCCCCATCCTCGCAGTCCCTCTAGTGTGGGTGGGGGTGCCCCTAGGGCCTAGGGAGGGCACCTCTGGGCTTATTCTATGGTGTTCCACCATGGAAATAGGGCCACAGGTCCCCTAACACCTGCCCTGACTCAGGTCTTAAAAAATGGGGCAAAGCAAGCTTTGCCCCATTTTTTGACCCCTCCTCCCTCCCTTGCACCGTTTTTACATGGGAGTATAAATATGGTGTTAAGGCCATAGAGTCATTTTTTTGCACGGGAACGCCTACCTTGCATCTCATTAAGGCAAGGTAGGTTTCCACTTCCAAAAAATGACTTTAACTCCATAAATTTGGTGCTAGACGGGTCTAGCACCAAAGTATAAATATGGAGTTAGTTTTGCACTGAATTAGAGTAAAAAAAAATTAAGCTAATTCAGTGCAAACAGAGTATAAATATGCCCCTTAGCGTCAAAAAATGATGCTAATCTGGTCAGAATCATTTATTTTGACTCAAAACTGCCTAACGTCATTTTTTTTTAAAGCTAGCCTACCCTTTGCACCGGCTTATCCATTCCATAAATATGGTGCAAGCCGGTGCAAAACTTTTTGGGGAAAAACTGCTTTGTGCAGTTTTGCACCAAAAAGTATAAATAAGGCCCTTAATGCCTGCCCTGAGCAGGAGGTAAAAATGACGTAAAAAATGGTGCAGTGAAATCTTGTAACTTTCACTGTGCCATCTTTTTTTGGCCTCCCTGCGTGGAAATGCCCCCCCCCCTTGCATACATTATACCTTGCGCAGGCTACAAAGTGGCGCAATGCATGCATTGTGCCACTTTGTAAATATGGTGCACAGTGGCAGCCTCCCTAATGTGGCCCTTAGTGTGAAACAAAATGATGCTGGGGTGGCCTAAGGAGGCACAGGGGCTTGTAAATATGCCTTTAAGGGCCAGATATAGGTAGGAAAAATTTAGCGAGTCGGAAATTGCGAGTCGTTGCGACTCGCAATTTCCGACTTGCTAAATGGTATCCAAGAAGAAAACGTGACTTCAATTTGCGACTCACAATTGAAGTTGCACCGCAGATTGCGAGTCCGCTGTTTGCGAGGTCGCTTTTTGCGACCGCGCTAAAAACGAACACGCAATTTGCGAGTGAGTGTCGCAAATTGCGACTGTGCTGCAAATTGAATGCAGGTGCTGCAGAACACTCTGGAAAACACTTCCTGGCTCATGATGATGACATCACAGCCAGGAAGTTTACAAATACACCTGGGAGGAGGGAGGACCACACCCATTTTAACAGCAAAACTGCAAACAGAGGGAACAGCAGCTACCATGGCTGAGACACCAAGGAAGCGCAAACTCAAATTTGCAGAGAAAGAGCTGGAGGTGCTGACAGAGGAGTGCTGCCAGCACCATGACCAACTATTTGGGAGGGCAGCCCTCACCGTGCCAAAGGTGGAAAAGAGAAAAATATGGATGGACATCCAAGACAAAGTGAACTCCCTGGGTGTCAGCCACCGGAGCATCGAAGAACTCAAAAAAAGGTGGTATGACCTGCGCTCCCGGACCAAGGAGATGGTGGCAGAGCGGCTCCGGGGGGTGAGGGGCACTGGAGGGGGACCGTCCACAATACCACCACCCACACCCCTGGAGGAAAGAGTAGAGGAGACCCTTGAGCCTGAGGCAGTGTGCGGGATGGGAGAGCTGGATACATCAGAGCCAGGACCATCAACCGGTGAGTACCATGAGACATGCATGTACCCTCAATAATGACATACCCCCACCTACCTTGTACACAGTAGCATGCACAACCAAAATAGCTCCATTTCAGAGTTGCAACCACCAGAATGGTGCATTATGGGCAATGTAGTCAAGTAGGCAGTTGATAGGCAACAGTTTATTAGGAAGTTGATAACAGATAGTAGATACTGACAGTGTGCCCCCTATGTCCCACAGGTCTCCCACAAGACACCCCCACCAGCCAAAGCATCCAGGGGCCAATGGTCAGCCAGCAGCCAACAGATGACTCAGGACCAGCCACCACTGAGACCTGCACCACCAACACTCAGTCCCCTTATGATACACCAGTTGCCATACTGGTGTCTGATCCAGCACCTGGTCCCAGCCACAGTACCACTGTAGAAGACATGGAGCCTCCACTGTGTCGCAGGCGACGTGTAAATGTACCATCACAGCGGCAGGCAGAGTCAGGGGAAGCCTCGATGACGCGTGCTGAGGCCGAACTCCTATGGGGTCAGCGTCTGCAAAAACGGGAGATTAGGAGAATTACAGGGGCATCGCGGCACATGGAGCGAAACCAAGGCAGTAGCATGCAGCTTGTGCACACGTAGTTGCAACAAATGAACACACATATGGGCGACCTTTCACTCTCCATGCGAGAACTTGTGGCTGGACTCCTAACTCAGACAGAGGGTGCAAGGCGTTGTGACAGGCAGCTACTTAACCGGCTGGACCGCATGTCTGCCTCCATAGTCAGGCTGGCTGTGAACACTACTGGCCTTTCTAGGCGCACAGTCAGCCTCCAAGTTGACATGGGCCACTTTGCCAGTGATGTGGCACGTGGACTGGGCCATCTCAGCCACGCTGTTGACATAATGGAGGCACGGCAGGTGGCCAGGGGCGCGGCCGACACGCCGCAAGACAGCGAGGAGGTTCCACCATCAGCAGTGTCTCTGCCAGCGACACCAGGGTGTTGCGCAGTGGAAGGGCAAGGCAGGGCACTGCTGACACCCCTGGTACCAGTCATGCTGGCCGAGGCCGGCGTAGGATCTGAGCTCCACACTGTCCTGGGGTTGGGGCACATGAGGTCAATGTGTCCTCATGCCAGGAGGACTGTTACAGCCCCTGAACTGTTGACAATGTATATAGTTTTTTTGGTTGCACAAATTAAATCACTTGTTAGTTCCACTTAACACCTGGACTCTTTGTGTGTGACATTAGTGAGTGTGGTGACAGTTAGCACGTACCTTCCAAAGTATTGGTTTGCAATGTGTTCCCGTCTCAGTCTGCCTTGATTTGTGATGCTTCTATCCCCATGATGGCGATGTGGTAGCTCTTGCTCTTCATCCTCCGAATCTGGGTCTTCAGGGGTGAGAGGTAGCCCACGTCTGGTGGCAATGTTGTGCAGTATAGCGCATGCGACAACAATCTTGAAAGCTGTTATTGGGGTATACTGGAGGGCACCTCCACTTCTGTGGAGGCATCTGAATCTTGCTTTCAGCAGTCCAAAGGTCCATTCTATGATATTTCTGGTCCTCTTATGTGCACTGGTGTATCGCCTCTCTGTCTCATTGCTGGGTGTTAAGTACGGGGTAAGTATCCATGGTCGAAGTGCATATGCACTGTCACCTGTTTGGCACAAAATGCACAATGTTAGCAGGGCATAGATGGGTTCCACATTGACCTGTGTGTATGTCTGCAAGGTGTATTCAGCTATACCTAGGAGGTATCCGTCTCCAAACTCTCCACGTTCTAGGCGTTGGTGTATCCCCACTGTGTATGAAAATGTAGGAGTCATCTGTACTCCCAGGAAATTTGGCAACCATGTCAGTGATAACATAATGGGCGTCACATACTACCTGGATGTTGAGTGAGTGGGTACACTTCCTATTGCGGAACAGATATTCCAGATTTGCAGGAGGGCATATTTGTATATGTGTCCCGTCTACACACCCTATGACATGGGGGAAGTTGGCAATCCTGTAGAATTCCAACTTGGTGCTATTGATTTCTGCCTCATTCCTGGGTAGGTATATGTATCAGGACATGTGTGTGAGTAAGGCATATAGGAATGCCCTGAAGAACCGTGAGAGTGAACTTTGGGATACCCCACCTGCCACGGCAATGACCCCTGATAGCTACCCGAGGCCAAGAGGTGCAGTGAGCAAAGCACTTGCACATGCGTAGGGATGGCGCAGCCGCGCACAGTCTGGTGTTGTAGCTGTGGTTTGAGTAATTCTATTAAATCTAGTATTGCTGCACTGCTGAGTCTATATTTATCACAAATCTTCTCCTCAGTTTGTTGGAAAAGTGTCTGCCTGGTTCTGTATATCTTCTCCTGTCTCTGGCTCCTCCTCCTCCTCTGCTGTGCGGCGTGGGCTCTCCTCCTCATTCCTATCACACATATCTCCGCCATCTTGAGTAACCCAGATGCCTTCTGGGTCTCCTTTTATACTTTGGTAATGGTTACCACCTGCTCTGAGTTAGTGGTAACTTGGAAGTGCAAAATGGGCTTTTTGCGACTAGTCGCAATTTGCGAGTGGCTATTGCATATGGTTTGCGACTCGCAAATTGCGACTTCCTATTTGCGGGTCGCAAAATGGGGTCGCTATTTTTGCAAGTCGGTAATGGCTCGCGATGCATTTTGCGAGTCGGGAATGGGATTTCTGCATCCCATTTCCGATTTTGCGGGGTCGCAAATTGCGATTCGGGCCATTTGCGACTCGCAAAAGTTTCCTACATCTGGCCCTAAGTACCTTATCTATGTATAGCTCTATATGTTTGTTTATATATGTATATATATATATATATATATATATATATATATATATATAAATATATAATACATCACTATTAGAAACGGGGTCTTTGGTTGGCAGTCAGGTTACCCCCCTGTCCAATTAAGGACCCTCACTCTAGTCAGGGTAAGTCACACACATTCCAAATTATCCTGTGCTCACCATCTGGTTGCTTGGCACTGAGCAGACAGGCCTAACATAGGAGGCAATGTGTAAAGTATTTGTGCTATAACTCATGCAATAACACAGTATAAACACGACAAAAATACACCAAACAGGTTTAGAAAAATATAGAATATTTATCTGATCAAAACAATCAGTATTTGATAAGTACCCGTTGAAATATCACTTTAGAAAATGATAAAAAGAGTCTTAAGTTCTCATAAGAAATAAGTATCTCTTGCAAGCAAAAGTACCTTGTTTGCGTCTAAATTATCCGCAAGGGACCGCAGAGGAGGAGATGCATGGAAAACAGGGAGGTGTGCGTCGGTTTCTCCGGGTGCACACAGATGATGCGTCGATATTTTCCACACAGCTAGGGCCTTGAGTCGCTTTCCAGCTTGGGGACTTGGATCCTCTTTGAGTTGTGCGGTATTTCTGCACCCCAGGGATGATGAGGCTAAATCCTGGGCGTGTGGGACGCAGTCACGGGACCTGTGTCAATCCTGTGGGCGATGCAGGGAAATTTCTTTCCTATGGCAGGCACTGCGTCGATTCCCCTTCTTAGGAAGTCGGGCTGCGTCGTTCCCACTTGGCAATGCATCGATCCAGTGGGGAATGCGTTGAAGTTCTGGTCGCAACACTGGCACTATGGAGACCTCCACTCGGGGAGACAGGCTGAGTCATTCCGGTTTGGCATGCAGTGATTTTCTCACCGCGGTGCAGGCTGTGCTTCGATTCCAGCAGGCTGTGCGTCAATATTTTTGCAGCAAAAGGAGTTCTTTGCAGAGATGAAGTCTTTTGGGCCGTGAGACCTAAGAAAACAGGAGGCAAGCTCAATCCAAGGCCTTGGAGAGCACTTCTCAGCAGAGCCAGAGGGCAGCAAGGCAGTAGGGCAACAGCAAAGCAGCAGTCCTTCTCAGAAAAGCAGTCCAGATGAGTCCTTTGGGCAGCCAGGCAGTTCTTCTTGGCAGGTTTCAGGTTCTTGGGCAGAGTGTCTGTCCCAAAGAGTATCTTGAAGTGTCAAGAAGTGTCTGACTTCAGAAGTGGCTGTAGAAGTGTCTGTCTGTGATGGTAAAGTCAGAGGCCCTGTTCAAATCCCCAAATGTGCCTTTGAAGTGGGGGATACTTCAAAGAGTGGCTTAGAAGTGCACAAAGTCCCCTTTCAGTTCCATCATGTCTGCCAGGGACCAGTAGAAGTTTTGGAAGTCCATTGTGTGAAGGCAGGCCCTCCACCTTCCCAGCCCAGGAAGACCCATTTAGTTTGCAGATGTTTGCAGGTGTGACTAAGCATCCTGTGTTTGGGGTTGTCTGAGAGAAATGCGCAAGGGAGCTGTGTACTAACCTAGCCAGACGTGGATTTTAAGGCACAGAAGGATTTAAGCATAGAGAAATGCTCACTTTTTAAAAGTGGCATTTCTAGAATAGCAATATTAAACCCAACTTCACCAATAAGCAGGATTTTCTATTACCATTCTGGCCATACTAAATATGACCTGGCTACTCCTTTCAGATCAGAATCTACCACTCAAACAGTATATGAGGGTAGCCCTAATGCTATCCTATGAAAGGACCAGGCCTCACAGCAGTGTAAAACTAATATAGGAGTTTTACGCTACCAGGACATATAGAACACCCATGTTAATGTTCTGCCTTTTACCTACGTAGCACCCTGTCCTGTGGGCTACCTAGGGCCCACCTTGGGGGTGACTTATATGTATAAAAAGGGGGGTTTAAGGCTTGGCAATTACTTTTAAATGCCAAGTCAAAGTGGCAGTGAAACTGCACACACAGGCCTTGCAGTGGCAGGCCTGAGACATGGTTAAGGGCTACTTATGTTGGTGGCACAAGCAGTGCTGCAGGCCCACAAGTAGTATTTAATTAACAGGCCCTAGGCACATGTAGTGCACTTTGCTAGGGACTTACAAGTAAATTCAATATGCCAATTGAGTATGAGCCAATGTCACCATGTTTTAGGGAGAGAGCATATGCACTTTAGCACTGATTAGCAGTGGTAAAGTGTATGGAGTCTTAAAGTCAGCAAAAATGAGGTCAGAAAAAGAGAAGAAGGAAGGCACAATGTTTGGGGCACAACAGATAGGCCAATTCCAACAACAACATATGTGCAGATTTATATATATTTATTTATGTAAGCACAAGGCAGTGGGCAGAATATATATATATATATATATATATATATATACACACACACATTTCCACCAACTGGCTCTCCCACGAACCAAAGGAGCACCTTAATGTTCTCAAGCACAACGTATTCCGGCTGCCGCCTGTTTCAAATGCTATGTACAAATGCACACTCGCGCATCATGCTTTAAATCAATTATCCTCATTTGTAGAACAATTTGCATAGAGAAAGCACTAGAATATCCCATGTTTTTTGCTCAGTTTAAACGCCGCCATTTAAGTATGCTAAAATGAGGCACACTCATCCTTATTCCATTTTTATTGCGAGTGACATTTTAATGATCCATTTATTGTTCCCCATTGCTCTCCACCTATTATTTATATATATATATATATATATATATATATATATATATATATATATATATATAGTTATTTATGTAAGCACAAGCAGTACCCACTAGCAAACCTACTGCTGTTCTGAAGAAAGGGCTGCAAGTTTTAGACTAAGAGGAATATGAAAATAATAATGACTGTAATAATGAGATCAAGGTACATTACTTAAAACAACTCTGAACTATTTTATTTTTTATATGCAGTCTTTTACAGGCATGGTTTGGGTCCTGTCTTTACAAGAATCAGAGAAAAATAACTTTGAAAGGAAAATTGCATTATGGAATAACATGCTATTACCTATCTCTGATGCCGCACAGATCGATATGTAAATCACTGAAGTTCCCCAGGGATCCTTGCTGCACCAAGATGAGGTCCTTGGGCTGGTTATCAATAAAGATGAGCCTCATGCAGCCTTGGAAAGCAGTGATGGGATTTAAACATTGAGAATCACTGGAATTATTCGGACACCCTGCGGGAAAAAAGAAGGCCATTAAAATGATGATAATGATATCTTCTAGCAGCTCGGTTCCAAGCCCCAGAGGTCTCAAAATGCCTGACATTTCAAATGTTGCAATATTTTTGTGCTATATTTTAAGTTAAGAAGCAAGACTCGATAATCTGAAATGTCACACAAAATGATGCTGTAGACAGGGCAGGTCTTTAATAATATACCAATATTATCTAAATGTATTCATTTTCAATCTTAAAGTACAGGGAATAGTTTACTAGGCATCTATTTACAACAATCTACCATTAAAGATGAGAGAAGAGTCTTTTAATATGTCAGCTTCTATGTGTTTGCAAAATTGTATCCTATAAAAGTGTTTGGGCTGAGACCGTTCATTTTTTATGCGATGCATGATACAAAGGAATCAGAGGCTGTAATTTGACCAAAGTGCACAAAACAAAGGGCACTCTACCAAAATTACTGCTGTTTCAGAAAGCAAAACACAGGGATACCTCAAGGATTTTAAGGGCCCTCGGTCAACCATGTTTCTGATGGCCCCTGTTCCCAAAAACCTTGAATTTGTGATCCATTTTTCACACTCAGTGAATTAGGCCTTTACTTTCCTGAAATGGTAAAAGAAAGAAGACAAATGGCAGGCACCCATGCGTGTAACATCCTTCTTTCACTGAAGCTGCCCATTGCCTTCATCCTCTTGCAGCACACAGGTTGGCATGGGTATGAACCAGCGACATTCCAGTTTGATGCTATAATAATATTCTTTCGTGTACACTTATGGTTTACTTGCCCACATTTTATGACCAAAAGATGTACAGGAAACAACATCACATGAACTCTAACCTGACCATGACATGAATTTCAACCTGATCATGACATCACATGTAAATGATCACGCAGTATATGACCTTGAGGAGACCGCAGGAAAAGACAATCTGGCCTTTGATTCGTAGGTCTTCACTGTGGGGTGGAGGGGCTCGGCTAAACTCTTAGGAGTATATTATTGTTCACCATACAAACATGGTAGCAGATGAGCTTTGCTTGTCCGTTCTAGTTTAGCCATTTGCCACCCATTGTTTATGTATTAACTGTGCATGGTTTTCTGCCCTACCCTTTCCTTTTTTAGTAATATCCTAAAGTCCTAGAACATGTAGTGTACTGTTTCCAGTAGTTTCCGTACTCTCAGAGCAAACATGGTCTCTAGCTTCAACCTTCTTCACAAAATTAAAGTAACTCTACCTTTCTTTTGTGTCTCCAAGAGTAACAAGCATTTGCAATGCAATTGGTCTCGTGTTTGCTCAAGTTAGAGCTATTAGCATTGTAATCTCCTAACCAGACTTTTCTTGCCACATAAATTGAAAATGAAATATACAACAGTTTCACATAACTAACCAGACTTTTGTTGCCATATAAACTGAAAAGCAAAAGTTGCACATAAGCGAGCCGACTGCACCATCAGCAAATACACAAAGGGGAATAAAAGTTCACTTGCAGTGAAACCTAACGGCAAAAGTTCAATTATCCATGTAACTTGCAAAAGTGCAATTACCTATGTAACAGGATCGTAAGTTTTAAGTAGTTGGCCGGTGCACTTGATGGGGGCTAAACAAAAAAAGGCATGACGTATGCATGCCTTTCACTAATGAAAGCTTGCAGATTTTAAAAGGCAAGCCTACAAACCAATGAAAGTGACTGACGGGAAATGAGCATGGTTAGAAACCCAAAGAGAGATTACAGCAGGGGATGGAGCGCTTGCGCGCTCCTTGCTAAAAAGGAGTTAGGAAATGAGCAAAAGAAGAAAAAAGACAGGGGTAGAAAGGAGAAGAGAGAGTGAAAGGAAGAGGGAGGCGGTAGCATGGTAAAGGTTTATAGAACAGAGGAGATGAGAGGAAGAGATAAGGGATGAATTATATGACTTCATGACCCATATTTATTTCTTTTCTTGCTAACTATATGAACATATTTTGAATACCACTTCGCTAATGTCTAACTGAAGGCTACTAACAAAGGCTCGTGAATGACTGCTCTTTTCACTAAAATGGAGTTTGTCTGTTCACTCACCTCCAAAATAGTATCTGTCTCCCGAGTAAATCTGCAGTAGGTTGTTCGCATCAACAGGAGATGGGACGCCATTATCTAAAGTAAGGGTTATTCGCTGTCTTCTTGCATTTATGTTAACCATGTGCCACAGGCCATCATTCAGATCCACACCTAGAAAACACAATAGTTAAAAGCAATTGGCTAAGAGAGACAGGCTTTTCAGATGACATGGCACACAAGGAAAATGAAAAACTTTTAAGGAGTATTGTTCTGACTCTATTCTCTACAAATGTTTTTCTCTATACATTACGCTGTCGAAAAGAAACCTATAAAGTAATGGTGATTGATGAACTTTACAAATAATGTGGTGTGAACACTCTCTAAAAATTGCACAATGCACATGCAAAGCTGACTTACTCTATAAGGGACCAAAGAGTTGTCTCCACACAAGAAATATTTTTTTTAAAAATTGAGCAAATAATACATTGTATGCCAAAATGCAAACATAGATTAGCTAAGAATCCATAGGCTTTATCAGGGAGCAAGAACTATTCCACTGCTTCATTATGTCCTAATCAAGCCCACCTCTCCCCAGTGATGCTAGGGGAATCATCTTCTCTAAAACAACTCTTAACAAAATAATGACAAATCAGTGCATTTTTAGTACACTGCCTCAAAAGGGTTAGCTACCAAGCCATTACCTCCTCACCTTTTTTACTCGTCCCATCCCATACCTTACTGTGGCCATTCACTCCCTTATGTCAGCCATCTAAAGCTGTTTCATTTAGGAAAAGAACTTCATGGTGTATGAAACCTCCCCTTCCTCAGACTTACAGTTTTTTCTTTTTTGTTCCCTTCCCTTATGGGGCTGTTGAGATGTTGCAGTAGCCCCTCATGCTACTGAAGATATGCCATATTATTTGTACATGTTGTTAACACATGAGTATGGCACTTAATTAGCGGGTGCTAGGGCAGCCCTCACGAGTTGCTGGCAGCAATCCTTTTGGGATAGTTTGGACTGGGTGTGTTATGGCTGGCTGGGAACCACTGTAGATGTGCCTTTGGTTGCCGGGGCACTGCAGGCTACTTTGGCCATTTAATGGGCTGCTTGAATAGCAAACTTCTCCCAAATGGTTACCAAAGCTGCACATCTCCCAGGAGCAGTCTGTTGTTTTTACCCTGATGCCATGTGCGTAGCCGTGTCTCCCTGAGATCGGCTTTCATTTTTTGAAACAAGTGCTCTCGCTCTCAATAAACTGGATTGATCCCAGGGGCCAGTGTCTGTTGCAAACAAATTTCTGGTGACTTCGCATATGCGAGTTTGCAGGAATGCAGTCTACGCTCTTACTTTCCTTTGAGTGTTTACATGTTCCTGTATGCAGCTGCCTCATTCTTCAACCTCCTCTTGGGCAGTCGTTTGCTGCTGCTGTGTCACACTTGGAGGATCAGGAAATATAGAGTCCCCTCCTCTCACCTTTTTCTATCTACATGAGGTGCCTATTCTCTGACTGAGTCTGGTATAGTTTGCTGTTGCAGGACCCTTGGAGTATTTATGGATCCTCGTTTCTCTCATGTTCTCTCTCCTTATGGGCTTTTGCTCAATAAGCCATGGGCAAGCACTCTCACAAGACACAATCTCCTCTGATAGACTCATCATCATCATCATCAGCTTTATTTCGGCGGTAGGCCATAAAAGCAACATCCTATCAATAACAAGTAAAAAAATATATATATAGACAATCTATTAAAATACTTTGCAGTTATTAAGATCATTGAAAAGGTAAAATGATAAAATCAAATAAATAAGTACTCATTTAGATAAAAAAATATCATTACAATTCATATTTGGTTTCTAATTGTTTCAATCATTTTACCCCCAGACGAAATCCTACAGGGCCATCCTTTCTAATTGTACTATTTCTGTATGGAAAGGGGCCACGTCAGGTAAAAAACATGCTTTCCCACTATTATTACTACGTGTTAACCAATGACCATGATATCAAAATGTATTCTACAAGCTGTAATGGTCATTCTTTAGATCTCACGATCTAGGCACTTCTCAGAAAACCGGTGACTGAGAACACTACCTTTCCGCTAGTGTCGCTTAACAACACACATAGATAGACTCCTTCATATTGTTTATGAGCATAGTCATAGACATCATTCACCTTCTATGTCTGAGGCATATCTTCTGGAGATGGTGTGGAAATTATCAGACGCCTACAATAAACAGCATGGCAAAAATTCTTTACCTGTTTCTTCTAGGTCTTCACACAGATCTCTTTGGTTGGTCTCCTCTCCTTCACCTGTTTTGCCTTGAGCTTCCCAAGATTATGATGAGGAGGGGGTATTTTTTCCTTCAGACTCTCCTTCTAAAGGAAAACATGTCTTAATGGAGGACCTGGAGCCCGTATTTTCATACATTTTGTTTAATGTCCAGCTTCCTCAGGATGTGGATCAACCCAGTACTAGTGGAGACTGGTTTAGGCAATTCCAGAAACCATAAATCCCTAATGTGCCTGAAAATTCAGAGCCTGCTAAAATGAGAATGGAGAGATCCTGAAAGAGTCCTGGTGCCTGGGTTCATGGGGAGACGTTATCCATTGGCACATGGGGAAACTGAGTTGCCACATACGTGATTCCTTCCTTTCTAATTTCATTGGAAGCCTTCTTTGCTTACTGAAGTTGTCTCCTTAACTGTTCCTGTGGATAGTAAGGTAGTGGCAGCCCTAAAAAGGGCACACGCTGGTCTCAACCTTTCTTTATGATATGAAATATATGAGGTGTATATTTATCAGTCATTAGTTAAGGATTTCCAATCTCTCTCTTCAGCAATCCAGGAAGGTGGGGATTGTCACATGTATTGGCCCACTTCAATTCAAGAAAAGTTCCTTTTGGTTATCACTTTTGATAATTTACTGGATTCTGTTATGGCCTCAGCAAGTTCAGTGGCTGCAAGACAACATTTGCATTCATGAAACTGGAAGGTGGAGGCAGCTCAAAAGAACTGCTTATTGAGTATGCATTTCCCTGGTAGCAGACTGTTTGATGAGGAACTTGAGGAGGTTATCAAAAAGTATTTTACGAGCCAGCAGAATTCCAACCATTTTGACCAACACAAATGAATTGGGATTCCTGTAGAAAAAGATCTGATCTGTAGTGGTGAGGCAGAACAGATTTCCACCAGCGTGGGTCTTGGTTTTGAGGCAAGCCTTCTCAGGCTTCTGATTCATCCTGTTTACTGATTGTGGAGGAAGGTTCTAAGGAGCCCTCCTGATGAGATCACACCGTCCCTTAGCCCTGTGGAAGAACTGTCTCCTTTTGTTTCAGGAACAATGCAGGATCTTGATTGGTGACAGTTGAATGGTACAAATGGTGACACAGGAATAAGTATTACAAGTATCTACAGAGTTTCAAGACCCTCATTGTTTTCAAACCTAGTGGCCTCGGAAGATGATCAAGAAAAGAGCCCAGAAGGACAGTATTGCCTCCTTACTAAAGGAGAAGGCTATTATTAAAATACCCATGCAGGAGAGGTGGTTGAGTTCTTTAGTAAAGTTACGTTTATTTTTGGGACCACCCCCATAACACTTCACATAAAAACGATTCATCTAAAACTGTTGGATTGTTATTCTCAAGTCTTCCTGGTATATATTTAGACAATTTACTTCAAGATGAATGCTTTGCAGCAGGTGATTATTTTAGTCATTCCTGGGAATTTTCTGACTAAGATAGGATGCTTAGCTGCATGTTTCAGTGGCTGAGACTTCACAAAGATTTCTCAGATTTGTGATTGGCCAGCACCACTTGGAGTTCTGATTGCTTCCCTTTGGCCTCAAGTCTTCTCCTCAGACTTTTACAAACATCCTTGCTCTAGTAATTGGCCTCTTGCATTCTCAAGGTGTAATCATGCATCTGTGTCGTCACTGTCTGACACAACCAGGATTGTGGAGACTCAACAATTCTGATTTCTTATCATCACCTGAAATCCCTGCTGGTTCCATCCCTGTATTGGGGCACTCTTTTGACACACACTTGAGGATGTTTTTTTTCCACAGGTGCCAGGCTGAAGAGCTTTCAATTGGACTTTGCTTTAGAAAACCAGAGGTGTCAACAAGGGACTGTCTATAGCTTTTAAGGCAGATGGTGAGCACTTAGGCCCATATTTATATTTTTTTAGCGCTGCATTTGCATCGTTTTTTGACACAAAATCAGCACAAACTTGCAAAATATAATTGTATTTTGTAAGTTTGCGCCGATTTTACATCAAAAAATGAGGCAAATGCGGCGCTAAAAAAGTATAATTATGGCCTTAGTCTTCTTGTGCTCTGTTAAAAGATATGATTGTTGGCCTTGATATTTAGTGCTGTTTCATTTTCTAGGCAGCAACCTTGGCCATCATTCCATGTTCTTGACTTTATCTGGGCCATGTGGCTTATCATATTCTGATCCATTGGCATTCCACACTAGAGAATTATGACAATAGGAATCCAGTGTCCATTTCAGCCCATCAGAAACTTCAGTGAATGATTTCTCCTTCTCTGGAGAGTGGTACTCCTCTTTTCCCTCCTGCTGTAGTGATCCTTACAACCAATGCAAACAGTTTGTGTTGGGGGCATTTGGTAGATGGCTCAGGGTCTTTGGACACTGAAAGAAAGCAGTCACTCCTCCAATTGGAAGAAGCTGAGGGCGGTTTACCTGTTGTTCTTTGCTCCCCTGTTGAGGAATCAGGCTGTTTGGTTCAGGTAGAAAACCGGGTAGTGATATCATATGAAAACCACCTTTTTGGCATTGGTTCCACTTCTCAATCTGACTCTCTTAATTAATTATTGGATGGAGTCCAATCTCCTCAGCCTCGAAGCGACTTACATCCAAGGAACACTATGCAATCAGGTAGATATTTTAAGTCATGTTTTTCCTTCATCTTAGGAGTTTTCCCTAGATTCCTAAATTTGTATCCAGATCTGAAGAAGGTGGGTGGTTCCAGTGGTGGACTTTTTGTCTCTCCTCAGAATGCTGAAGTCCCTCTTTTTTTTACACGTTTTCAGACTCAGGAGGAAGGGGATACCAATGATCTGATCAATCCCTGGCCTCCAGGACTCCTGTACACCTCCCCTCCTATTATCCTGATTCCCAGGTTTCTGGTGCATCTCCTGAGAGAACCTGCAGAGGTGATTCTGGTTCACCTACTTTAAATCACGGCCTCTTGGTTCCCTCTTTATCGGCTTTTGGCTTTGAAGGGAGAATGGCTTCTGCCTTTAACCCCTTTTCCTCTGAGTCAGCCTGTCATTCCACTACAGACGCTGACCAAGTTGAATCTTTAGGTTTTGAGGTTGAGAGGCAGGTCTCTTAAAAAAGGTCTGTCTGTCTCAGTATCTTGTTCTCTTCAGTCATCTATGTGACCTTACACCAATAAAGAGTACGAACATCATTGAAAATCTTTTGACCATTGCTATTGATGTAGGGACATGTCTTTGTTACCTATTCCTGCTCTCACAGAAAATATTCTCAGTTCCTCCAGGAGGGTTTTCGCAAGGGAATATCCATTTCCACTCTCAAACTCCAGTATCAACATTTGCAGGAGGTATCCATCACATTTCTCACATTTAAAGTTTTTTTTTGGTGACCATCACCTCTGCAAGGTAACTTGGGGAGGTGAATCATCTAGTGAGCTGTCCCCCATAATTGAGAATCTTTGATGACAGGGTCTTTTTATCTCTCAATCCAAAATTTCTCCCCAGGATCAATTCTTATTTTTGTCATGAAAAGGAGGTTGTGCTGTCATTTCTCCATTAGGAGCCTCTGCTGATACTTTTCTCTCTGTCCTTGATGTTGTTAGAGTCATTCAAATTTACCTTTCAGTTGAGCTTGAACAATCTGACAGTCAGTTCGTGAACTTTGGTACTTTATAAGGGGCTTATGGCAGCTTCCTGGGCAGAGTAATCTCGAGTTTCAACTAGAGATATATGTAAGACGGTTACACGGGCATCCCCTTCCACCTTTATCTCCTAATAAAGGCTCAATGTTGCACAAGCATCTGAACTTTTTTTCAGCTCTTGAATCCTACTGGTTTCAATGAGTAAGTAAGGTGGTACATTGTATGAACTTTCATGAACGATACTTTCACTTTCAATATCTAAGCATTGTTACAAATAGATTGGATTGAATAGCAATACATTCCTTCCTTCTATTTCTACAGTTTGGTGTCTCTTGAATTTTATGGATGCTGCTGAAAGTTTGATTGCTTGGGCATTTCCCCATTAGTAAGGAATGGGACGAGGTTAGGAAGATGAGGAGGTAATGCAGATTCTTCCTTACTTGTCCCATTCCTTACACCGCTCCCACTCCCCCTTCCTTTCAGCAGCCCTCCTGGGCTTGTAAAGAAATTGGAAGTTGGAGGAAGGGGATGGCATATATATATTTCATATAAAGAGAAGACAGCTTTACAAGGGTGGGATAATGGAGTAAATGGGCACACTCACTCCATTAGTAAGGAATGAGACAGATAAGGAAGAATCAGAGTAATGAAGATTACCAATAAGTAATCTATGCATTAATATTGCAGACAATTAAAACAAATCTTGTGCAATTTTGCGTTCCATTTTGTTTTTTTGTAACTGTAATAATACTCCCATTCTGCCTCTTTCATATAAATTCATAGTAAAACATTATGAGTCACAATCCTCATTGAAGTGGTGGGGTGAAAAAATTATAAGTCACATACAGCTTGACATATGTTGACTTGACTGATTGTATAATGATCATACCACCCAGGCTACAAAGACTTTAAAGGTTCAGAAAGATTATAGGACATGTGCAATATTAGGCCACTGTCAGCAATACTGACAATGGCATAAAAATCTGGGTAATTGCCTCCACACAATTCATGGACCATTGGTCACAGTGGTAAGTGCCCTTAGTCACTAAGGAGGGGACATGGGCAGTAAATGGTAAATAGCTTTATTATTATGGATAATTAATTAACACCTTTGCATATACAATTAAGGATTTAAAATTGAAAATAGAGCAAATTTTAGTATATGTAATAAAAGTAATAAAACACTCTTTTATGCTATTGAGTGCAAAGTGCAATTGCAGAGCATTTAGGCCCATATTTAAACTTTTTTTGTGGCACATTTGTGAAATTTTTGGTGCAAATGCAGCACAAACTTACAAAATACAATTATATTTTGTAGGTTTGCGCAGCTTTTGCGACAAAAAATGGCACAAATGTGGTGCCAAAAAATTATAAATATCGGCCTTTGTTTTTTAATTTAAAACAGGAGCCATCCTGTCCGGGCTCCTTTTATTCATAAGAAATAGTCAAGCAAAACTGCACATCTCATAGTCAGGGCCTTTGCCACATTTATCTGATTTGGGCTAAAGAAGTCTGGATAGGCAGAGTGCACTAATCTAGTTCTTTTGAAACATAAGATACAGGCTACCCATATTTGGCCAGTTTAGATAGGTCACAATTCGTCAGTTTTCGATCAAGGAAGTCTAAGTGGGCTGTAGCTGGAAAATAAACTTCCCAAATTTGCTCAGTTCAGATGGTTCTTTTAAGGCAATCAGTAGTGATATGGCCTCATTACAAGTTCTTGTGCCATATCGAAGAAACAGAGGTTTTAATAACGTGCAACGTTCATTCATCTGCGCAGGGCAACAGCATAACAGGTGATTAAATGACTCAGATTTGTATCCATAGAGCCTGCAATTTACTATCTTGGAGAGTGAGTGCCATTTTGGGTTTGTCTCCTGGAGCTACAGGGCTAGCAGCCTTGCAACCAGGACCTGTGTGTAGGAAGGTAGCCTCTTTCTAGCCTTGTTACCCCCACTTTTGGCCTGTTTGTGAGTATATGTCAGGGTGTTTTCACTGTCTCACTGGGATCCTGCTAGCCAGGGCCCAGTGCTCATAGTGAAAACCCTTGGTTGTCAGTGTGTTTGTTATGTGTCACTGGGATCCTGCTAGCCAGGACTCCAGTGGTCATAGGTTTGTGGCCTATATGTGTTCCCTTGTGTGGTGCCTAACTCTCTCACTGAGGCTCTGCTAACCAGAACCTCAGTGGTTATGCTCTCTCTGCTTTCCAAATTTGTCACTAACAGGCTAGTGACTAAATTTACCAATTCACATTGGCATACTGTACACCCATATAATGCCCTTGTATATGGAACTGAGGTACCCAGGGTATTGGGGTTCCAGGAGATCCCTATGGGCTGCAGCATTTCTTTTGCCACCAATAGGGAGCTCTGACAATTCTTACACAGGCCTGCCGCTGCAGCCTGAGTGAAATAACGTCCACGTTATTTCACAGCCATTTACCACTGCACATAAGTAACTTATAAGTCACCTATATGTCTAACCTTCACCTAGTGAAGGTTGGGTGCCAAGTTACTTAGTGTGTGGGCACCCTGGCACTAGCCAAGGTGCCCCCACATTGTTCAGGGCAAATTACCCGGACTTTGTGAGTGCGGGGACACCATTACACGCGTGCACTATACATAGGTCACTACCTATTTATAGCATCACAATGGTAACTCCGAACATGGCCATGTAACATGTCTAAGATCATGGAATTGTCACCATTCTGGTAGTGGGGTGACAATTCCATGATCCCCCGGGTCTCAAGCACAGAACCCGGGTACTGCCAAACTTGCTTTCCGGGGTCTCCACTGCAGCTGCTGCTGCCAACCCTCAGACAGGTTTCTGCCCTCCTGGGGTCCAGGCAGCCCTGGCCCAGGAAGGCAGAACAAAGGATTTCCTCTGAGAGAGGGTGTTACACCCTCTCCCTTTGGAAATAGGTGTGAAGGGCTGGGGAGGAGTAGCCTCCCCAGCCTCTGGAAATGCTTTGATGGGCACAGATAGGGCCCATCTCTGCATAAGCCAGTCTACACCGGTTCAGGGATCCTCCAGCCCTGCTCTGGCGCGAAACTGGTCAAAGGAAAGGGGAGTGACCACTCCCCTGACCAGTACCTCCCAGGGGATGTGCCCAGAGCTCCTCCAGTGTGTCCCAGACCGCTGCCATCTTGGAAACAGAGGTGTTGGGGTCAGACTGGACTGCTCTGAGTGGCCAGTGCCAGCAGGTGACGTCGGAGGCTCCTTCTGATAGGCTCTTACCTCTCTTGGTAGCCAATCCTCCTAACCTGGTAGCCAAACCACCTTTTCTGGCTATTTAGGATCTCTGTTTTGGGGAATTCTTCAGATAACGAATGCAAGAGTTCACCAGAGTTCCTCTGAATCTCCCTCTTTATCTTCTACCAAGGATCACCCGCTTACTGCTCCAGGATGCCTGCAAAACCGCAACAAAGTAGCAAGACTACTACCAGCAACATTGTAGCGCCTAATCCTGCCGGCTTTCTCAACTGTTTCCTGGTCGTGCATGCTCTGGGGGTAGCCTGCCTTCACCCTGCACCAGAATCTCCAAAGAAATCTCCTGTGGGTCGACGGAATCTTCCCCCTGCTAACGCAGGCACCAAAAGACTGCAACACTGGTCCTCTGCGTCCCCTCTCATCCTGACAAGCATGATCCCTGGAACACAGCAACTCTGTCCAAGTGACTCCCACAGTCCAGTGACTCTTCAGTCCAAGTTTAGTGGAGGTAAGTCCTTGCCTCCCCACGCTAGACTGCAAAGCTGGGAACCGCGTGATTTGCAGCTGCTCCGGCTCCTGTCCACTCTTCCAGGATTTGCTTTGTGCACAGCCAAGCCTGGGTCCCCAGCACTCTGTCGTGAAGTGCACAACCTTCTGATTTGTCCTTTGACGTTGTGGGACTCCCTTTTGTAACTTCGCGTGGACTCCAGTTCACTCTTCTTGCAAGTGCCTGTTGGGGTACTTCTGTGGGTGCTGCTTGCTTCTGTGAGGGCTCTCTGAATTGCTGAGCGCCTCCTCTGTCACCTCCTCCAAGTGGCGACATCCTGGTCCTACCTGGTCCTCAGGAGCACCCAAAAACCTCTACCGGGACTCTTGCAGCTAGCAAGGCTTGTTTGCAGTCTTCCTGTGTCGGAATGCCTCTGCAAGCTTCATCGCGATGTGGGACATTCATCTTCCAAATGAGAGGTTCCTACTCCTCTTCTTTCTTGCAGAACTCCAAGCTTCTTCAAACCGGTGGCAGCTTCCTTGCACCTTCAGCTGGGGTTTCCTGGGCTCCTGCCCCCCCTGGACACTGTCGCGACTATTGGACTTGGTCCCCTTGTCTTACAGGTACTCAGGTCTGGAATACCGCTGTCAGTGCACTGCTGGTGTTTGTTCTTCCCGCAGAATCCCCCTATCACGACTTCTGTGCTCTCTTGGGGTTAGTAGGTGTACTTTACTCCTACTTTTCAGGGTCTAGGGGTGGGGTGTTTTTCTAACCCTCGCTGTTTTCTTACACTCCCAGCACCCCTCTACAAGCTCACATAGGTCTGGGGTCCATTCGTGGTTCGCATTCCACTTTTGGAATATATGGTTTGTGTTGCCCCTAGACCTATTTGCTCCTATTGCAACCTATTGTAATTCTACACAGTTTCCATTACTTTTCTTGCTCTTACTTACCTGATGTGGGTTTGTGTACACATAACTTGTGTATATAACTTACCTTCTTACTGAGGGTACTCACTGAGATATTTTTGGCGTATTGTCATAAAAATAAAGTACCTTTATTTTTAGTAACTCTGTGTATTGTGTTTTCTTATGATATTGTGCATATGATATAAGTGGTATAGTAGGAGCTTTGCATGTCTCCTAGTTCAGCCTAAGCTGCTTTGCCATAGCTACCTTCTATCAGTCTAAGCTGCTAGAAACACCTCTTCTACACTAATAAGGGATAACTGGACCTGGCAGAAGGTGCAAGTACCTCTGGTAACCATTACAAGCCAGGCCAGCCTCCTACATTGGTTGTGCAGCGGTGGGATACGTACTTGTAACTACTTACCACTTTGTCATTTTGTACTTTTCATAAGAGAATCATATACCAAACAGTTCAGTGTATATGCACTTAACCAAAAAAGTTTGCTTTTCGTCTCTAAAACTTTTTACAAAGTTCTGAAAAGTTTCTTAAAACTTCTAAAAGTTTTCTAAAAGTTAGAAAAAGTTTTTTTTTTCTCTGTGCTTTCTAAAGTTCTGAAACTTTTTCTCTCTTCTCACTATCTCGTAAGCTTTTGCTATCATGTCTGTGGTAGATTCTGCTCCAAAAACTGTCAATGCTACTTATGACATTTTGAATTACAAGAGTTTAAGCAGTCTCTGCCTAGATAGAGGTTTAGTTATAGGAAAGAACCCTACAAAAGAGTTTATGTTCAACTTGCTTATGGTAGATGATGAGACCCTAGCTGGTCCATCAACTGAGAGGTTAGAAAATCTAGAAACTTCCCAGTCTGATTCAGGAGAGTTCCATGAGAAGGGTGGGGAGGGTTCTGAACAGGATCTGCCCCCCAACAGGACACCCAGTAATGTTGGTAGTAATGGCGGTTCCCATCAAAGTATGGCATCCTTTATTCCTAGAGGCCAAGTTACCAGGGTCCAGACAGTTAGGCACAGATCCCCCTCTTAGGACTTTCCTAATTGTGCAAGCCAAGTAATGTTGAGGTAGCAAGAGTTGTGATTCATTCATATAAGTTGCTGCCACTGCCTTTTGTATAGGAGAACTGCTCAGTTTTTCCAGGTCAGTTGCCTGAAAGAGGGTTTTTATCTGTCTCTTCAGCACTGAGTTGATGGCGATACAAGACTGTGCCAGTTTGGTTAGTTCTGCTTGGTCTATTTAAAGGGAGGCTAAAGCTGTGTTTAAATATTGTGATCAGGGGTTCATTTTTGCATCAAAGATAGAGTTAATAGCTGATTTCAGAGTGTTTGGTTGGGGCCATAATAGTCCTGTGATAGTATTTCAGGTAGGCACCCATGTGGGCCCAGTTCTGGCTTTCCAGACCGAATTCTAGTCTTATCAAGCAGCTCCTTGTGTGTTGAGGAAGTTTAAACACTCTTTAGCATGCTTTGACTTGGAGCTTTTCCACCAGTGTGGTGAGCTGACCTGGAAAGGCTTTATGGCCATAGTTTAAGGCTGGAAGAGGAGAGGCTCTAAGCCAGTCTGTAAGACTACTTAACTGGCATAATCTGGTTATTATGAATTCAGTCTTTGATTTAAGATGATGCAGATGCACTTTAGGGTTTCTCTTCGCAGATAACCACATGCCCAAATAATTGTACGAATCTGTTCTGTTAATTGTGAGAGGGCGCATAGTCCAACGGCAGTTCTGATATTTCCGTGACCCTCGAAAGATGATTACTTTGGTCATCTAAGCATTCACCTTCATTTTATTTTCCATGTTGTATCCATGAAGATCAGCTTTTTGGAGCCCAGTTCTTGAGTGGTCCATCAACACAATATCGTCTGCATATCGTAGGAGGGTTTCCGATTTTTGGTGGAATCAGGTTAGCATGTCTTAAGGCCTGGGACATGTCTGCTGTGTAGAGATTAAATAAAAGAGGTGCTAGCACGCATCTTTGTTTTAGCCCGTTGTTTGTATGGATCTCCCCGCTAGTGTCAGATCTTGACAGCTTGATCCTTACCCAGGTACATGTATAAAATAGAATTATTGCCCTTAGTAACTTGTTTGGAATCCCCCAGCCTTGAAGCTCCCGCCAAAGCAAGTTCCTGTCCACTGCATCGAAGGTGGAGGATTAATCCACAAAGCAGGAAGAGAGAGGAAGCGACTGGTGTATTAAAAAGGAAAGAGCCATGATATTATCTTTGGTTGCAGAATTTGCCCTGAAGCTGGTTTGACAGACGGGGACAATCCCCTTAGCTTCCGCCCAGTTCTCCAGCTGCTTTAGAAAGACTAGGGCTAAGCCCTTAGCTTCGATGTCCAAAAGGGCAATGAGTTGATAGTTAGCAGGATTTTATCTGTTCCCTTTTTGATAAATAGGGTATAGTATGGAACCCCTACAGCTAGCTGGTACCTTCTGAGTCTCCAAGCAGGAGCAGTAGAGCGCAGAGAGAATTGTTGACCAATGCTCCATGTCTCCTTTAAAGACTTGTGCTGGAATGTCATTAGGACCGGGGGCCCCTGTCACCCTCATGCCACTCTAGATGATGGAAATATCGCCCAGTGGAGGGGCAAGTTTATGTTTTGAGTAGGTGTCATCGTGTGTACAGGCTTTGACTCTCGGGCACCCTAAGGGAGATGGATCGGTTGCATATAGTTTCCGGAATCTTCATCTATCGCATTGGATCGTGGCCCTCCCTGGCTCACTTTATTTTTAATGCATCTCCATAAGTCTCCGTGATTGTGTGTATTTAACAAGGATTAGATATATAGGCACTCCTTCTCCACCTGCTTACGTTTTATGGACCATACCAATTGCTAATGCTGTTTGGTGTGAGCCTGGAACTTCGAAGCAAGCCCCGACTTTGTTGAGGAATTCCTTGTTTTGCCATATAGCGACCGCAGCCAGCAAAGTATCCGTTTACTTTCCATTATGGGGCACTGGGGGAGACCATTTGCAGGGATCCTTAACAGGGCGATTGAAGGTCCTATGCGCTGAACCAGGTTTTGGGGGATTTCTGGCTAGTTGTTCCCGAAGGATCTGGCCTGTCATGGATAGAATGGCAGGGCCATTTGATGCGTTCCAGACGTGATATCACTTGGAGGCAATTGGGCCCCATTTTATTCGCCTAAGTACCTGTAGGTCTTTGTCTCCCAGGGAGGTCCCCAGTGCCTTTTGGATTTCTAAGCAGGTTGACTTCATCTCCAGTTGTACTAAGAGAAGGAGGTGATTGCTTGCATCCTTTGCGGTATTTCAAAGTTACTAGGCGTTTAATGACATAATCTGAGACAAAGATATAGTCCAGCGTACTCTTGCCCTGATAGGATTTTAGATACCTCAGTGCTGGTAAACTCTTTTCAAGGGTGTGCTGGATGGGAATATGTGACAGAACAACTAGGTCCTAGGTCCTAAACAACTGTCTGAACAACTACTGTGTCTGAATAACAATTGCCTGAACAACTATATATATATATTCTAAACAACTAATAAACCATAAAAACCAAAAGGAAAACCTTACCTTAAAATTAGTTGTTCAGGCAATTGTTATTCAGACACAGTAGTTGTTCAGACAGTAGTTGTTCAGTACTTAGTTGTAGAGACTTTTTAGTTGTTTAGCAGTAGTGGTTCAGGCAAGTAGTGGTTTAGACCTAGTTGTTCAGGATGATTCCCCTGGATGGAAGAAAGGCCATGTTTGCTAAACAGATTTCAAAGCTTTTTGGATATTGGACATGCCAGATGATGGACTTCCACCCTTGTTCCTAAGTGCCTGAGATTAAAAGCCCCACAGACCATGATGTTATAGCCAGCGTGGTCACAAAGCACAACATATAGCATTGCTGCTAGTTGCAACATCCTTTCTGCCCTGGCTTGGCCAAAAGAATTGAAGTAGAGGTTAAGTATTAAAGATGTTAACATATGGCCTTTTGATGTTAGAGTTTCCAACCTGATTACTTGCAACATTTGATCTTGAACAGAAACTTTACAGACTTTGAGGTCCAAACGATGCTTAAATATATTGCGAGGCCACCAGAAAGTCACCCCAAGAGGATTCTTTTTATTGCAGATGCATTTCGTAAAATCCAGGAATTACCAGAGGGGAGGTTAACTATGTTTCTTGAAGGCATAGGATGTCGGCATCCCTCAAAAGCTGGTGAGCTGCATCATGTTTCAAGAGTCTCGTCAGAACAGTCACATTCCAAGAGACAATTAACAGCTCATGTTTCATCTCCCGCTCCTTATTATCATTGTTAGGAGTACATCTGAACTGTACTATAAGAGGTATCGGACCTCCATGTCAAATTTGTTGTTTTATTTTTGTTGTCAGAGCCAAAAGACACCTTTCTAGGGCAATTCTTTGTATTTGAGTATGTACAAGATATGGAGAAAGTTTTGTTCGACCCAGGTGGTTTGGGGTGCCCTACCCCTTTTAAAATGCTTTTGGTGGTGACTTTTGGCTGTAAAGGTTTCCTTGTTTCCCTTAGGGGAAAAGGGTATTTAGACCGGCCAACCTTGACCACCGTTATGCCTGATATATCCAAGGTTTTCTTGTTTTCTAGTATCCCATCGGCCAGTCCCCGGGTGCTTAGAGTCAGTATTGTTGATTTGCGATGTTTGCTTTATTGAGGTAGCACCTAAAATGCTACTCTCAGGATGTCATCAGAGTTAATATTAATCAACTCTGGGAATGCCTTAAATAACCATAACAAATTTGAGCAATTCAGAAGACCATGCTTGCCTTCTGAGCAATATTGAGGTATAAGTGCTAACTGTGCAGATGCTTGGTTGATTTGCTGAGCACTCATTCCTTCTTGGTTGTTTGTGCCAGTGACTTATGAGTTCTCCGCATGGTCCTAGCTGTGATATCATGATGCTGTTCAATTGTAGTATCCAGGGTATTTGTATCAGTGACTTTTGAGTTCTCCCGCATGGTCCCATCTGTGATATCCGGGTGCAGCGCAATGAGTGCGGGGTCAGATGTTCTGTGGAGTCCAGACTCTGGAGACAAAGGCAGTGACACAGGCTGAAGCTGATGTGACCGAATGGGCAAAGCTGAAAGCTTTGAGGTCTGATGCAATTTTTCCTGAAGTCAGATGACCGAGTGACTCACTGAATTTCATATGTTCATTGCTGTTATGATGTACGCTGGTGTAGGGCGGTGACTGAATTCCAAAAGAGCTATGGTGGTCTGGTGTGCTAAAGGTTGGGGCAATTTCTGATTTTCCAGGAGCTTTTTATCAATCTTCCTGCGCTTAAAGATGGGGTATGTACTAATTTCATTAAGAAGCTTCACTGTTTTTTCCTTGATTTTCTGAGCTTGCAGTTGTTCCTTACCTGCTTTGTTTCTTGGCTTTTTTAACCTCTTTTTGTCTCTCTTTGATAGTGCCTTAGACCAGTGTAAAGCTGCATTACTTGCATTGTTTAAAGAGGCATCTGTCTTTGTCTCCATCTCATGATGGAACAGCGCAGGTGGTTGTTGTAATACAATATGTGGCTCCATGTGAACATACACACCAGTATTAGATGTGTTGAGCAATTTGTCCGGCTGGGGTGAAAGAATCATTTGGGCAACTGTAGTTAAAGGTGCTTGATTGTCCTGGGTCGACGTAAAGCTGGGTGTGGCCTCTGTAGTCTGATTTGAAGGTCTGGACCACATTAGATCAAATATGGGCAGTCTAGCCATGCCTGGACCTTGTAGGACTGTTTTCCATTCAGAGATCATGGAGTTCAGTACTTCAGGCAGGGTGGACAGTTTGTCTTCAATTGGAAAGCAGGTACGTGTTGATATATCGGTATTGAGCGCATTAGTTCCAATGCAAAACCCTCTTTGTTCCAGCGCTGTAAACTTTGTGATGGAAGTGGCTAGCACATGTTTCAGGTCCGGTTGCATCTCAAGTTTGTCTGACTGCCAGGTGAAAGCATTTATTGTAGCAGATGGAGTTGCATTAATTCATGCCAGTAGGTTGCTCTGGTATTCATCCATTTGAAATACCGAAGAGGCAGCTTTTTGGTCGAAGCTCGAAGAGCCTGTCTGAGTAAGAATATGGAGGTTATGGAGCGAATGCTGTTGGGCTTCAAAGGAAACACTATAATTGCCTTTACTGCCATCGTCTGGCTGTCATCCATCCACAGTGGCATAGGAGTCCTCCCTTGGCCCTATTAGTGCCTGTCTGGGACCCAAGCTTGATATGTCCAGTAGCTGGCTGCTTGTTGTAGCCCCTTCTTTTGATTTTAAGAGCCAGTCTTTTACAGTGGATGGTGGGCTGGCTGCAATATGGCTAGTGGCTGCCAATGCCCTATGTTCCTGTTTCTGCGGAGCTGGCTGGGGGGCTAAAAAAGTTGAGAAACTGGTTGTGGCAATGTTTCTAGTACTTTGTGGGGTCCGTTCCTTATGATTTAAATTATTTAGATCGATTATCATGTTATCTATGAGACTATTTGACGAGATTTCTATGATTGTATCATCACCCAGCGGGGCCGACCCATTATGTGAATGATTCAAAGAATGATTCAGAGTATTTACTGACCAATATTTAGGGGTTTTCTTGATGCATAGGGTATCCCCAGGAAGAGACTGTCCAATGGGTGCTTTTGGTGTTTTAAGTGCTTTCCGTAAAAAGTCCAAACTGTGCTTTGAACTGGCTTGCTACATTTTGTTATTGTTTTAGCACTATTCCCACTGAGGTTGTTATCTGTCTGTGCAACAGTGCACTTTTGGCACTTTTGGGGGTATTCTCAATGGTCTTAAGCTGGAGGGCCCTCTGGCAGCAGGGCCCCCTGACACTAAATTGCATTGGTGACAAAAGGCCTGTGAGGAGGATAATTTCCAAGCGAGTGGATATACGCTTGGATATATGCTTAGTCTGTTTGATGGGACTGTGCGCTTCCTTGCACTGTCTGCTGCTACTTCGCATGTTTTAGTCAACACATGTGGCACTGCTTGAGGCAGTCCCAAGGCTAGGGGACGATTGCCAATAGGTGGAAGAGCATTTGGAGTGGCATTTGAAGACAAGGAAAATGGTATTGCAGTCATCTGTATCACAAAGATGAGAAAATAAGGGAGGTTGAAGTGAGGTCAAAGGGCGATGGATGCGAACTGTTGGATCTTCGTGGCAGGCGAAAGCAGGTAGTGAGTGCAAGATTTGAGAAAGGCACAGAGAATTGTGTGGTTAGAGTGGGGCACCCCAGACGGATGCAAAACCACACCCAGCACTATCCCGGCAGCTTCGGGTAGGTTCTGGGAGCACAATCTTACCCTACAGCCACCACGCTCTGCCCTAGTCTTGTCAGGACCTGCCCTGCCCTGCTCTCGTCAGTATGTTGTAGCTGCACTACTGGATTGCTGTACTGCTGCCTGCAGGCCCTGATGGCCCCAGTGATCTTTGGTAGGTGCATCCCAGGCTGCTTCCTGGGTTGTGTAGATGCAGTTTGCAGATCACAGCAGGGGGAGCAGGTCCTAATGTAGTTGCGGCTTCTTGGGTGACGGTAAGTGAATGGCAGTGGTGTTGAAATGCTTTAACTGCCTTTACCATGCTAAAACCCTCCCCTCTGTTGCCCCCTCCTTATCCCTCTTCTTGTTTCCTCACCTGCACTTTCCTGCGTCTCTGGGGTGAAGGAGTAAGGGGGGAGGACTGCAATGAGGAGAGGGAGGCAGAAGGGGAGGCAGAGAGATCCCACTGTCACTCTCCTTCTGGACTGCTCGGCTCTACGCACTGCAGCTGATGACCCAGATGGGCTTCCGATAGGCACGATGGGCACCACTCGTACTGCTCTACTAGGTGGCTGGCCCCCTCTGTGCATCTCTCCCAGACTCCAGCACCGGCCCGCAACTGCTGACATCGTGGAAGTGGGAGCCGTCGGATTAGCGAAACGCTTAGCGCACATCGTTCGAGTCATGCTGGAGGCGCGACACACCCCTAGACCTTGCATCCTCATCCTAGCGTCGTCCTGAGCATGAATAGGATAAAAGCTTTTGTTTTGCATGGGTTTTTCTTTTACCCAGACAAAAAGAAATTCATGAGATGTAGGCTCTTAAACTCAGCATGAATTTTCATTTCCAATATATTCTTACCTAATTTTGGACAACTATAAGTATGTCCCGAAACAACAGCCTATGAGTGCAAATGAAATAACACATTTGCTATGAAATGCTATGCATTTTGGATGAAACAGTTCACCCAAACAAATTTCTGTAATAAAAAAATATATATATATTTTGGTCTCACAATTCCACTGTATACGTCATGAATTCATGGCCACATCAGCAAGTCATCTGTGGTATCACTCAAACATCAGCTTCAAATATGTTTTGCAAAAGCTAATTTTGTGATCTAAAATATTACTTTGACAATGCTTGAAAATGTACACATCTTGTTGTCCAATATTTATTTGGGGGTAAAAAAAAACATATGCCCTCAAAAATACAAATTTTAACCTTAAATGTCAGGTATTAATTTCAGTAAATACATGCTGGGCTTCCATATTTCAACCCTTATGTACCACTATAAAATATGAACAGATTCTGGGGGCTGCCCGCCAGACTTCCCCCCTCCAAAATACCGCTCCGCGGTCGCAAGACCGCTGAGGGTATTTTGGCTTTTGCACTGGGCTGGCGGGCGACCGCCAAAAGGCCGCCCGCCAGCCCAGTGCAAAAACCCTTCCCACTAGGACGCCGGCTCAGAATTGAGCCGGCGGAGTGGGAAGGTGCGACGGGTGCAGTGGCACCCGTCGCGTATTTCAGTGTCTGCAATGCAGACACTGAAATACAAAGTGGGGCCCTCTTACGGGGGCCCCACGACAACCCATACCGCCATCCTGTTCCTGGCGGGAGAACCGCCAGGAACAGGATGGCGGTATGGGCTGTCAGAATCCCCCATGGCGGCGCAGCAAGCTGCGCCGCCATGGGGGATTCCCAGGGCAGCGGAAAACCGGCGGGAGACCGCCGGTTTTCCACTTCTGAACGCGGCAAAACCACCGCGGTCAGAATGCCCTGCGGGGCACCGCCAGCCTGTTGGCGGTGCTCCCGCCGACCCTGGCCCCGGCGGTAAGGAACCACCGGGGTCAGAATCACCCCCTCTGTCTTATATGCTAAAAAGGCACTATCACACCAACAATGCCTTCATATGTCAGAGTTGACCTCTATGCCAAGGATAACTACCTGTGTGTATGTAAGGAATATCCACAATATACCACAAATCAGTGTCATTATACAAAAGCTAGAACTTTAACAGGGAAAGCTGCATAATATCAAGAATGTCTTCATGATACCAAAGGATGTCTATCATTAGACAAGAAATATTGCATTATGCCAGTGGAGGCCAAGATTACTCCCCATACACTCATTATGGGCCTCATTATGACTCTGGCGGGCGGCGGTAAGCTGGCGGTAACACCGCCAACAGGCTAGCGGTGTTCCACCAGCTATTATGACCATGGCACATTAGCCACGGCCATACCGCCGGCCCCTCCAACATACCACCAGGCTTTCGCGTGGCGTTCCTAATCCCCAGGGGAGAGGTGCAAGCACCACTGCCCTGGGGATTATGAGTCCCCAACCGCAGACCTATCCACAGTAGTAAACACCGCCATGGAGAGGCTGGCGGTAAGGGGGACTTGAGGTGCCCCAGGGGCCCCCAGGCACAGCCCCATCATGCATTTCACTGCTGAAATGCACGACGGGTGCAGCTGCACCCGCTGCACATCAACATTGCCACCGGCTCTATTACCAGCCGTCTGCACTGTTGATATGACTTTTCCGCTGGGCCAGTGGACAGAAAGGCTGTTACCATCTGCTGGCCCAGCAGAAAAGTCATAATAGGGAGCCAGATATACCACCAGCACTGGCAGTATACTGGTGCCCGCAGCTTCGGCAGTCTTTTGAAAAGACTGCGGAAGTTGTAATAAGGGCCTATATGTCTTAGAATAGTCCCCAATTCCAAGACTATAAATATGCTAGTGATGGGCTCCACAGTATTAAAGTTGTTCCAAGAATGGCATTCATTTTGCCAGGACCAGTACCATAACAGGAATAAGCTCCTTAATATCAAAATTTGACAATAATATGCCAATGAAGACAGTTATTCAGCCGTGGTTTTATAAAAACTAAATAATAGCTTAATGTGCAGTGAATGACCATTATTGTTCCAGTTGTTTTTTCCCCAAAATGTCCAATGATGCTCCAATGTTTGGGAAAATAGCAGTCATTACAATAGAAGCACCCCTATGACAGCAATGTTCATGAAAGGACCTATGTTATGCCAGCAGAGTGGTCCACAATTCAAACAATGTCCCCAAAGAACAAAGAATGGGCAGTGTTACTTCTGTTCTCTGCATCATAATGACAAAAGATGTTTTGACTCATCAACAACATGGTGTTGGGGCACTATCAGAAACCGTTGGCCTGACGCATAACAGTAAACTTACAATTTTTCACAAGTTTATTTTTTAATTTACAAACTATGAGTTTATAGTAACCTTATGTCTGTGTAGTAGTCAGTGAACGTCACATATAAAAAGACCATTCCTAGCCTCTTCAGTCTCTGCAATCATAAACTATTAACTCATAGTTTGTGAATATCAAATAAAACAAACTTGCAAAACTTACAAAAGCATACATTTATCTTTGTGAATCAGTCCTATGTTCTGTTGGAAGATGGATTCCATTGATCAGGTCGAGATGGCTAATGGAGAACCACTATCACTTGGCGACATTGGCACACACACTGAGTCAAACAAACTGACATATTCATATATTTAAACATGCATGTTAGAAATTGGATTTCTGGCTGGCAGAGGTATACACCCAATCCAAGCAGAAACCACAATCCCAATCAGATGAAATCACCAATACACAGAGCTGTCAGGCTTAACATAAGAAGCAATCCAAACAGTAAAACAGTGCAAACCTCACCCAAAAGGATACCACATAGTTAGAAAGATAAACCTAAGTTTAATGAACAAAACAAGAACAAAATGACAAAAATCCAATAAGTAGAAGTAGAGTTATGAACTTTTAAATAATGAACTGAAATGTAGTGCTTAAAAGCATAAAGCACCAACTGGGGCTACCTGGTCACGCTAGGCAGAGTCAAATCTGAAAGGTCTTGCTGACCGCGATGGAGCATGGGTCAGATACGGGGAGTGGCGTGGCCTACTGAAACAGTACCTTGGTTCGCAGTTGCATCCACATCTAGAGCAAGAACAAAGAAGTAAAGGAGACAATGCATCATCATTGATTCTTTGGATGTAGGCGATGCATGAGTTACAAGCTGCACAAAGTTGGAGATGCACTGGGAATGGAGATAGTGCACTATGCTGACAGTGATGCAATGTCCTCAATCCTTGCAGCAGCAGCAATGCGTTGGCATCAATAGAGGTGCTCCAGTCCTGAGCTGTGCAATGGCATTGATATGTGGATTCTGGCACTTTTTGCAGTTGCAGCAATGTATACTCACTTCCAAGGGCCCCAGACTAAATTTACACCACCTAGCAGGGCAAGACTCTCAGATAGATGCTGTAGATGATGAGCCTGAAGTCTTTTGTGTCCCTGAGATTTCAGAAGAACAGGAGGAAAGCAAGCTATTGGAGTCACTCTGGTTCTGGCTTCAAGTGTTATGGGTCCCCAACTTCTCACCCAGGGAAGGAGGAAAGCAGGCAGCAGGTCAGCACATCAAGAAAGCAGTTCTTTTAGAGTGGTAGTCCAGCAGAGTAGCGGTCCTTCTTCCTGTATCCATATGTCCAGAAGTGTACTGAGTTGGTAGGGCCAAAAGTCCAGTTCGTATATCCAGTGGTGCCTTTGAAGTGGGGGAGACTTCAAAGAAGGGCTTTGAAGTGCACAGAGGTCCTCCCTTCCTGCCCTGGCTCCAGGCTCACTATAGGGAATAGGCAGTCATTTGTGTAGGGTCAGGACACAGCCTATTCAAGTTTAAGTGTGAGGCTGTGGCCAGTTCCTACTTCCTATCCTGCCTAGGATGGCCCATCGGGATGTTGATGGCCCATCACTTACATCTAAACTCCCTTTGTGTGTGGCTACATAGAGGGAATGCACAAACCCAGCTGTCACCTCAACCCATATGTGTATTGGAGACAGGCTTCAGGCAAACTGGGCTAGGAGCAGGATCATGGTAACTTTCTAAAAGTGGCATTTTCAAATCTGTAACAATAAATCCAACTTTACCATTATCATTACATTTCCATAAGTACTAAACATGACAGGTCTACCCCTTCCCAATCAGAGATTACAGCATTATAAATGTAGTAAGGAATCCCCAGTGTTATCCTATGAGAGGGGTATGTCTTAAGGTAGTTAAAAACTAATTTGGGGAGGGTTCACTAGCAGGACATGTAAAACCTAAAAGTATATGTCCTGCCTTTTAATTACATAACATTCTGACATTTGGGCTGCCCAGGGCATACCTTAGGGGTGACTTATATGTAATGAAAGGGGAGTTTTAGGCTTGACAAGGGGTTTTAAATACCAAGTCGACATGTAAGTGTAATACTGTATTCAGTCTGCAATGGGGGGGGCTGCGTCATAAGCCCTACTTAACTGGATGGCACAATCAGTGCTGCAGGCCCACAAGTAATATTTAATTTACAGGCCCTGGGAACATGCAGTACACTTTACTAGGGTCCTATAAGTAAATGAAGCATGCCAATTGGGGTTAACAAAGGCTAGAAGTGCTAAAGTGCACAGAGTTATAAAGCCAGCAAAAACTAGGGCTGGAAAGTGGAGAAGGTAGGCAAAAAGTTGGGGGGGAAGACTACCCTAAGGCTGTCAGGTCTAACAATTATTATTATAAGTAGTAGGTATAGTGTTATAACCATCATTAATAATTGTTGTCCTGTTGGAAGTATAAAAAATAAAATGCAAATATAAGTGCCAATTACATTAAGTTTGAATCATTTTGTATTTATTCAATGTAGATTAAAATATTCAATTTATAAGGTGGGGTCCGATGTACAAATGTTTTGCGATTCATTAATCAGTTGCAAAATGATTAGCTAATGCAAAACGTGTGCTTTGAAATGTACAAAAGCAAGGCATTCATGCTTTCAGTAATTTTGCATAGTAAAACGAATCAACAGCAAATCTGAACTAAAATAGCAAATTTTAAACTGCAATTTTCAAATAGCCATTCAAAAATTATATGTATGACACATTTCCAATTAGCGAACAGTCAAAGAACGGGTTTTGAGCAATTGCAATTTACCACCAAGAGGAAGCAGTAATAACAAATTGCAGAGTAAAATAAGAAGCACAGACTGGAGTTCAGTTTTTCAGAATGGCAGCTCAATGTCCATGTGCACCGCAGAGGTGAATGAGAATTTTGGTGTCACAACAAAGGAGAATGAGGAGAAAGGACAGAGTAATTAGCCAATATGTCACACTTTTTTAATAAAAAGAGGAGGAAGAATAGGTTATGTAGCAAGGTGTTGTTAGATTTAAATGATGAATTGAAACAGTTTTGCCTAGAAACAAGCAATGTATTCAGAATGTCATTGTTCATGCACAGGTTGTGTGTTCCTCACATCTACTGACCTCCTGAAGTTATGAAGGCCTGGTTGCAGTGGAGGGTAGAATTTCACAAAATGCATCAACCATCTGACAGTGAATACCTATATACAAACCTTGAAGGTTAGCATTCACCCAACATAAGAGTAAGATATAGTTCAGTGTCTGATCACAAACCTGCTGGCAAAACATTCTGCCAGTACCTATGATTTATTTGATTCCAACAGTGTGCCATGTAGTAAGGTTTGGTAAGAGGGGATCATGGATATTTGTGTCTGTTAGAGAAGTTATAAAACTTTACGCTGATGAGTATTCCACAGCCAAACTCATCATAGAGGTTGAGGGTTGATGATTTCCCTATCACAAGGCAGTGTGTTTGCCATTAGGTTATGGCTTCTAATCATATATCTGCATACCTATTCAGCAAAGGAGCTGAGATACAACATTTCTCACAAAGACTGGGTCCATAGTTGACTGTAGGTCTTTACTATTGAACAGAAGATTCCATTGCCTTCATAAATGTGGTGTGTTGTGCTATTTTGCACAGCATAAGGACTACTTACCGATCCAGACAATGATGACTCCGAGGAAGAAATTACATTGTCATCATTCAGTGATGCACACAGTTCAATCACTGCTTCCACCATAGTCTTCATGTATACGGCAATTTATTTTGTACTTCTGTAACTGCCCTAAATTACTTCCTTAAATGCACACTCGAAGTGCCTGGCTTGCTTTGTTCTGGCTCACCCACATTTTATTAAACTGTCTGAACTGCTGAATAGTCAAGATAGAACCCTCCACATTACTTGGGGTGATGTTATGCCTCCATAACCCTCTAATTAACTTCTACAACTTGCTCTGATGGCAGGTCTGCTTTTTCTCATATCTATGAGTTGCTGTAAAGAAGATGCCAATGATGTATGTAGCCTTCAAGGTGGTTTTGATGCTTTTGCTCTATGTGTATGCTGGACCCGTGGGATGCAGCTAGAATAGTCATTGGGCTGGTAACTGATGCATCTAAGTTTGTGTTGCACAAACCATCTCCCTCATAGCCAAAAAATAATATCTTTTACTTCTTTCTTTATCAACACACCTTTATTCGGCTATCAGCCATAAAATGATAATACAATCAAAAGAAGCATCATTAAAATAACAGATAGTCATATAAATACTAAAAAACAGTTACATAAATAACAGATAGTGCTCCTAAGATCAATAAATAGCAATCAATTATCATCATTTCTTACACCCGAAAGGTTAAGAATTTCTATGGTTAGTGTCCTACCCGATATAATACCATTATTCTATTAACTTTCAAATAGAAAGCTATTTAGCCATTTTATAAAAGCAATTAATAAATATGGAATAGTATTCCTGAAATACAAAAATAACTATATTCTTCCTTTATATAAAAAAACTAAAATTACATCTTAAACAAGATAACTACCCGGGGTCTATTAACTTGCAGGAAGGGAAACCCATTAGCCATTTCAGGCATCATAAGATTTATCTATGAGTGTTTGTTAAATCTGAACTTACTAGAGCCTCAGGCCCTCCTTGTCTCTAATGAATGAAATTGCTAGGAGAAAGCGGCTTATTCCAAAAACGATAAATGGGATAGTGCTAGACCTTAACAGCCTGGCCGCTTCGTTGTAATTTCTAATTCCTACATTCCTATAAATGGGTTGAATAAATGTTTTCCTTGGCTTATCATAGGCTTTACAGATTAATAAAACATGATCTACCGTTTCAATGCTCTCCATATTACACAACCCACACTTCGCCTCATGGTTATTCTCACTCTGGGGGGCCCATTTAATAGTAAATGCCTTAATCTGAAGGATCCCATATCGAAACTTCATAAATAGTACTTTCGCTCGCCTAGGCTGGATTGTATCTATCCATTCCTCAGCTCTTGGTATTGGTTTAATGTCAAAAAAACTCGAGGTCAGTCTACCCAGGTCCTTGATACAGAAAAGACTAATCGAAGAAAACTCCCAGTATACTTGCTTTAATCGAATCTTGGATTGTAATGTAAGTGTATGGGGTTCGTCCCAATAAGATTTCAGCCCTAGGTTATAAAACCAATGCCTTATGTGATGGAGCCACGGAAGGGAGACTGATTTATCAAGGTCCATTATCTCAATTAATACTTGCCTATAATGATTCAATTCAGGAATTGTCCAAAGTCTGCACCAATAGAGCAATGGCCTCAAAACTGCCAATTTACCTATTTGCTTCATGTTTAAGTCATAAGTAAGAGGGATCAATGGAGAAGATGGTGGCAATCCCAATACCCCCCTCATAAAGCTGTTTTCTTGGGATGCTAGTGAGGTTAGGTTTGCAATTCCCCAAAGTTCAGCACCATATAAGGCAGCAGCCTGCGCTTTATATCTATAGACCTCAAACACTGGTGAAACAATCCTGGTTCTTGAACTTTTATAATTGTTACTTATCGCCGTGGAGCTGTAAACTAAAGAAGTTACAGCTTTGTTAACATGAGGCGTCCAGGACAACTTAGCATCCAACAATGTCCCTAAGTAATTAAAGTTTTTTACTCGTTCCAGTTCGTACCCCTTGATCAAGATACTTCTTTTAAGTGCTTTATGGGGATTAACAGTCAGATATTTTGTCTTGTTTGCATTTATTTCTAGCCCCTTCGAGCTACAGTATTTACTAAACATCCCTAATAGGGTTTGTAGACCCATAGGAGTTTGGGATAGTAAGATGGTGTCATCTGCAAAAAGGAGAGCAGGAACTGGATCTCCATTCAATCTTGGCGAGTCGTGATTACTCCGTTTAAGATACTCTACCAGATCGTTGATGTATAATGAAAAGATGGTTGGGGCAAGCACACAGCCCTGCCTCACTCCCCTCTTAATAGGTATTGGGTCAGTCAGCTCTCCATTTGGACCCCACCGTACCTTTGCGTATGTATTTTCGTGCAACCTCTTTATCTGGTACAAGAGACTCCCCGGCATACCCTGCTTCCCTAACGCAGCCCATGGAGAGTCTCTTGGGACCAGATCAAAGGCCGCATGAAAATCCACAAATGCAATATAAAGATGGCCCTTCATTAATTTTGTGTATTTCCACATTATTGCTAGTAACCTGAAGGCCTGGTCAATTGTGCTTGTCTGCTGCCTGAATCCTGCCTGGTATATAGTCAAAATGCTATTTTCTTCTATCCAGCAGCCTATTCTATTCAGCAGCTGCCTAGCATAAATTGTTTGCATGACATCAATGAGGCTAATTGGCCTGTAATTCCCAGGGTCCTCCCTAGATCCTTTTTTATAGACTGGGATTATTTCCGTACCTTTCCATGTCTCAGGAACTGGCTCTCCCCTTGCTATGGCATTACTGAGTAGATTTACGTAGGTTGCCCAGATTTCTATACTATGTTTGAACAGGTCCCCAGGGATTTTATCCAAACCCGGGGCTTTGCCTATTTTATTCGCTTCAATGGCAGTCACCGTTTCATGCAAGCTAAACTGTATATCAGATAAAGTGCCCCAGAAGGGTAGTTCTTTATACAGGGAAGGATAAGAATCAAGATTGGGAAGATCAGAATAAAGGTACGTAAAATGGTTGACCCACGCACTGGGATCTCTATATGATGTTCAGTATTGTATGTCCCCTTTTTCCTGCCGTGAGTAACTATTTTCCAAAAAGCCACTGAGTCGTTGCGTTTGGCTGCCTCTAAGAGGTTTTGGGGTGGGGCGTTTTTGGTTTTGGGGAGGGGGTGGGGGGTCAGGGGGTTTTACGTTTTGGGGTGGGGTTGGGGGGTGGGTTGTTTTTGGTTTTGGGTAGGTGGTGGGGGGGCAGGGGGTTTTAGGTTTTGGGGTGGGGTTGGGGGGTGGGGCGTTTTTGGTTTTGGGGAGGGGGTGGGGGGTCAGGGGGTTTTAGGTTTTGGGGTGGGTTTGGGGGGTGGGGCGTTTTTGGTTTTGGGGAGTGGGTGGGGGGTTAGGGGGATTTAGGTTTTGGGGTGGGGTTGGGGGGTGGGGCGTTTTTGGTTTTGGGGAGTGGGTGGGGGGTTGGAGGTTTTAGGTTTTGGGGTGGGGTTGGGGGGTGGGGCGTTTTTGGTTTTGGGGAGGGGTGGGGGTTCAGGGGGTTTTAGGTTTTGGGGTGGGGTTGGGGGGGTGGGCGTTTTTGGTTTTGGGGAGGGGGTGGGGGTCAGGGGGTTTTAGGTTTTGGGGTGGGGTTGGGGGGTGGGGCATTTTTGGTTTTGGGGAGGGGGTCGGGGGTCAGGGGGTTTTAGGTTTTGGGGTGGGGTTGGGGGGGTGGGGCGTTTTGGGTTTTGGGGAGGGGGTGGAGGGTCAGGGGGTTTTAGGTTTTGGGGTGGAGTGGGGGGGTGGGTTGAGGGATGTAGGGTGAATGTTGCCTATTACTAATGCTTTTATCAGGAATGCCTTTACAACGAAATATCGTTGTTAAGGCATTCGTGGTAAAATCATTAGTAGTAGCAACGAGGTCGGTGTTCCGACCTCGTTGTTAAGGCAGTCGTTGTTTTTGAAGTCGTTGTTTCCTCGTACAATCCTCTACCGTTGCACGCCCTCAATCCATGCTTTAGTGTGAGGCCCATGAGTTGCAAAGCTGCAACCGTACCGGGGACAGACTCTTCAGTTGATAGGTGGGGGATTGCTCTTGCTAAGTCTTCATCTTCTGCTAGATGTTCAAGACCAATTATAGGTTCGTAGTTGCAATTAAAATCTCCCCCTATCATAATCGTCTCTCCTACCGGGATTTTTTTAAGCATGCCATCTAATATTTCTATTTCATGTGACTCCTGGTTTGATCTTCTGGGCCTTATATACACATTAAACAAATGGGATAGCACCTTGTTTTTATCCCCTAATTCCAACCACAGAATGTCAGAAGACTCTGTATCATGTTTACTTATCTCGGTATTAGGGGACATTTTCACCCATACAATCAACCCCCCAGACGGCCTCCCTCTTGCTGCTGTAATTGCACTAATAAAAAAGGTTTTATATCCCAATTTGTACGGTGGATCCTTTAACCAGGTCTCTTGAAGAGACACACATGAAATTGTTCAATATAATCATGCCAATCAGGGTCTATAAGCTTGCTTTTTAGGCCTCCTCCATTCCAGGAGACCATAGTGACTAATCCCCTTCCAGTTGAGGTCATATCGTTGGTAATAGGGCTCTGAGATATGGCCGGTTCCTTTCTACGGGGCAGATGCTCCCCAATGCTCCCTACCCCTGTAACTTGGTAATTATTTTCTTCCTGGGACTCAGCTACTATTGGGTCTCTAGTTGGTCCCAAATATACTTGGTCTAGTTGAGTTAGTCAATCAACTATTTCAAGATCAGAATCTCCTTTTCTCATTTGCACTCCCCCATTTCTATGTTTGCTCCTCTGAGCTGTAGACTTGCAAGTATATGGATCCAGGCTAAATCTCATAGCATTATTTTGGGGAGCACTGGCACTCTGTTCCATAATAATCAGACCTTCAATTAATCTTTCATCCCTTAGTGTGAGAGCAACAACATCTTGCTTCCCAGCCTCTCCTGGCATTCTTTCCGCCCTCGTAATATCTGAGCGGATTAGGGATAAGCAATGTCGTTTATATCTGATCCAGTGTATAAGTTTGTTCTTTAGGGAATCCTCATCCTCTACACTATTTTGAGCCAATTTCGGGACATTTAGCAAATAAACAGCATCAGGCCTAGGAGGCCTCATTTTTCCCTCAGGGTGTCTACTCCTTATAGTGGAGGGCATGCTATCATTATGTAATAGGGTATAGGGTTTCAATGTGCATTCCATCTTCTCTTCTTTTAACCCTGTTTCCAGGCGGGACTCCCTTAGGGAGTTCCTGGATTCTTGTCGTAACACTCCTGCCTTAACTACAGAATGATTGCGTAACCCAATATTACACTCATTTTCCCCTCTCGCGCTTCCTTGTAGTGCATCCTAGCTATAGTTAGGCTGGACATTCAAACTTTGGGGGTATATGGGTCTAACTTGTAAGTGTAGTGATACTATTGAAGTCTCCTCTGCACTCTGATCTCTATGGGTTCCCATGCCCCCCCCTTTTTCACAAGAGCTGATAAGGTTCCTACTTCAAGTTTTAGCTCCCTGACTTCCTGCATTAATCCAATCATTAGATCATAAAGATCTGTTAAACTCTTTGTTTTGCATTTTAAGCGGTTTTCTGGGTCTTGATTGGCTGATGGTGTCTTCTCTATAGCTATCTGTAGTAAGGGGGTAGTTTGGTCGTGCTTTTCACGGATTTCCCCTCCTGAACCTTCTGTGCTTTGTTGACAGCGGATTCTGCCAGGACTGCGTACTTATTAGAACACACAATGTCGCCCTTCTGCACATAGCCCTTCTTCCCAGTGCTTTCTATTATAGTTGGAGGATGATGTATGGCCCGTGTTGTATCATCTTTGTGCCTAGCTATCCTGATAGCGGGGATTGATTTTCCTCTTGCTGCCTGTCACTCTCTTTCCTATCAATTGATTTCTCTTTCCCTATTTCTGTTTTCTTTGTATAATAGGAAGTTATCTTTTTATCAGATCCCTCCCGAGGGGTGGCCCTATTACTTAGTAAAGACTCTACCCTTCTCTATAAGATCATCAATTTCAGATATGGTACAATTCTCGGCTGGGTTTCTAAGTTTTTTTGTAGTTTTCTCCTTTCCCCGTGGGGGTTCTGATGCCTTGCGTTTCCCCATACCTTTTTACCAACTATTTAATATTTTGCCTCCACTAGATCTAATGCAAGGGCCCTAGGCTCTTGCCCGATGGTGCTATTTAAGTTATCCTATAGTACCAGGCACAAGATACTAGGCCCCTAGGCAGACTGGGATATATAGTCCCCTTCAATTCTGGTGAGCGCTTTTATTTTTGTAAATGGGGTGTCCTACCACTTAAATATCTAACCCTGCCTGTCAAGCCTCTTCTGAAGGGTATCAGCGTCCCACTCATTAACTATATACTTGGTTAATTAAGCCCTCCAAATTGTAATCACCAATAGTAGTAGGAGAACTTGAAAAAGGGTCTGGTATTAGTAGAGCTGAATGGAAATACTACTACTCAGTTTAAAGTGTATGGAATGGTCTCTGTTCTCTTGGATAGCAGGCTGGTCTCTTACTGCAGGTGAAAGAGGGGGGGCCCAGCCCAGCCCAGCCTCCTCCGGTCTCCGACGGGCACAGGACAGCCCGCCCTTGGCCCGGGCTTTGCCCGGGCGCCACCAGCGCACGTCCCGCGAGGCTCCTGCCCTTTCCTTGACTCGGCTGCTGGCTCCTCCTGCCCCCAGGTGCTGGTAATGCGCGTCCCACGAGGCGGGAGCGCTACTAGGTTTTTAAAGGGCTCCTGCCCTTTCCTTGACTCGGCTGCTGGCTCCTCCTGCCCCCAGGTGCCCCCAGGTGCTGGTAATGCACGTCCCGCGAGGCGGGAGCGCTATGAAGTTTTTAAAGGGCTCCTGCCCTTTCCTTGACTCGGCTGCTTGCTCCTCCTGCCCCCAGGTGCTGGCAATGTGCGTCCTGCGAGGCGGGAGCGCTACGAGGTTTTGAAAGGGCCCCTCCCCTTTCCTTGACTCGGCTACTGGCTCCTCCCGCCCCCAGGCGCTGGTAATGCGCGTCACCACTTGTAATGTGGGACTGTAAGAAAATACAGAGCTTAGTATCTTATACAGGAATGCATTCATTTAAAAAATATTTATATTTGTAGTTTTGGCTAAAAATGTATAATTATATTACTTTAATCAATTTAGTGTTTTAAAAATGATCGTTGAACATGTGAAATATTCACACAAAATAACTTACATTTGCAGGTGAGTCACTGAATTTGTCATGCTTTGCAATTTTCCAGATACATGTATAACAAGGCAAGAATTATTGGACAGAATGTACTAAGCATTTTAACGGTTTTAAAATGCTACAATTCGATGTTTGCTAATGTTAAGATGTTATTCTTATTTACTAATCCCATTTTATGAGAAGGAAATATTTTTCTCACTCCTAAAATGACATTTTGAATTGATACAGATCCAGAATCTAGAAAGGTCCTGTTGTGGGCTTTCTTTTTAAATACTGAAACAATATCTATTGTATCAATGTTTTGCAGCCAAAATCCATTGGCAAAGCATTGATTGTTTACCAACACTTCAAAGGATGTCTCAAGCCATTCACAAAAAGAAAGGGGCCCCCTTGGTCCCCCTTCTCTTTTTTGAATGTAAAAAAAAAAACAAATAAAAAAAAATATTTAGGAAAACGGGCTGCATCTAAAAAATAAAGTTTGCTTTATTAAAAAGCAATCACAGACTTGGTGGTTTGTTTACTCCAGGAGGTCCCTAACCCACTAAGTCAGACTTCGTGACCTACCTCATTAATATGCATGAGGTAGGTTAAAATCCGACCCACTATTCTTCTGAATTTTAAGAACCAACCGATTAGTGCATAGTTTGGTTCTTAGAATTCTTTTCTGATCGAGAAAACACTGGAAAACTGCAACCAGTATTTTCAAACCAGTAAATAGTTCCATTTAGAATGTGTGGTGTATGTGAGTGTATTTGCAATATCTTACACATTTAGATGTTGTGAACATGGTACACTAAGTTCAAACATTCATCTTTAAGGGTAGGGTAGTGAGTGAGGGAAGTGGATGTGCACTAACCTGTAGCTATTGCACATTGAGCAGAGATGTTGATATCAGTGATTCCAACAATGCTTCCGAGCAAAGTTGCTTTCTATCAACTGCTCAATGATCGTAAGAGGTGGTGCAGTAAGTGGTCATCTGCCTTTTCCAGAAGCTTGTTTCCTCCTGATCACAATTTTCCACTTTGTGTGAGAACTAAGATCATACCAGAACACTGAGATCTCCTTTATGTACTGAGCCAAACCAACTGCATAACATTTCTCCTGAATTGCAGTTCAATTTATTTTCTTAGTAGCTTCAGGTATGTAGAGAGTTGAATTGCAAAACAATGTATTGTTGTTTGAAACACATTCTTGTGTCGGTATTTCACACTGTATGTCAGAAAAAATCTGTTTTTGTTTAATCTAATCACACAGCTTCGATACGCCTTCTGACACAGCTCATCCACCCAGAAATGTGTTCTTGCAAAACATTTGCTGGTTTTGGTGCTATCAAGGTCAATCCACGTGACAGTTACAATTAATGATTTATCATTTTTTTACATTCAATGATTCCTAAATCAAAAATTGCTAAATTGTGATTTTTAGGAAATCTCAAATTGATATTGCTTGGGGTTTCTGCATATAGAATTGCAATTCAGACATCATTATTAGTTATTTTTTTAATATACAAATAGCAGTTACCAATACTTGTACATCCGGCCCATTTAGTTAAACAAAAATTATTAATAGGATATCTAACTAAACAAATGACAAAACTTAATGGTCAAGTAGGTATTATGATTAGGATAAAATTAGGATGAATTGAATGAATTCCAAATTAATTAATTTAGTTCTGGAATATATTAGCGTAAATGTAATGTATGATATTAAAAAGGATAATCTAAAAGTTAAGATTAGAATTAGAATAAAAAAAGTATATAATCATAGGAAGAAATAATTAATAGTAGTTTTAGGATTCAATTACAGCTGTAAAAGTGCAAAAACTTGATTATAGAAATTAAATGTTTAAGTAGTTTTAAGGTTCAACTAAAAAATAAAAACAGCATTTATTTAACAATAAAAAAGCGATACTTGTGGTAAGAAAAGATAAATTAATTACCAGAAAAAAATGAGGCACTTATAGCAATGCTCTTAAAGGATGTGATGGTAAATTATACAAAACCTCACCTTGGTGACATCATAACCCAATATGTAACATCCATGATGTACTGTCCCATGACATCGTAGAATATGATGTGGTAACATATAACTCTTACTGAAAGGAAAGCAGTGATGAGAAATTGCTTATTCTAGTTATTTACATCGTTGTTGTCCAATTCCATTCAAAAATTGCTGACTCCTTGCAACATTTTAAGTTGAAGTAATCAAGGAGCTCAAAGAGCATGATATCTATAGACATTTGCATCAAGTGTAAAAAACCTCAATTCACCTCTGTAGTCCTTCTGATAATTGTTACAAGCTTATGACCTTAAAGTGCAGCAAAGTCAAAGTCTTGCTTGGGTTGTAAGTTGTGGCCCAGCATCAGCTGCCTCAATTTAAGTAAGTTGTAATAACACATTGGCAGTTGTTGGGCACTCCACTACCAATGAGGGAATAAATGATTTCCCACATTTACTCCAGTTTTCATCTATAAGAAACAACCAACTTTGATTGTTCGCTGCATACTTGAACAAGCATAGTCAAAGGGGTTCCCTTTATATATGCCCTGTCCACTGTGGATACCACATTTCTGGTACTGGTGCTTCTGTGCCAGGACAAGCAAGGGGCCAGCCTTCCCATTCTACATGCTGAAAATCTTAAATTTATACATAAATATTTTGTGGTTACAGATCTATAGCCTGGAACCTTCACTCCAAACCAGCCCTACTGGTTTAACAGCAAACCAAATCCATCAAAAGAAAGAACATATTGAATTCTTACCTAATTTTGTGCTCACATTTGAGACATCCTGTGATGATTCACAATAGTCTTGTAAGGTTACAAGAAAGGAATCCATCCAAGCAGTGCGATGCCTCATGTGTGAGCACGAAATAAGGGAAGAATTTAATATGTACCTCCTTCTCATGGATTTGAACTGTTACATCTATGTAACACAGAGGGCTGCCAACTACAAACAGTTGCAGAAATATGGATTTAAACCTCTAAATCTCTTAATGAAAGGAGAAAGACCACTGACTGTAAATCTTATAGCGGTAATCTATGATTAAATCCTAGGCCGCAATATATGAGCTGCCCTCTATAGAAGTTCACTGGCACCAACGTAAATATTCTAAGCCACACTGACTTTAGATGTGTTGAAAGTTTACTGTTTTGGAAAATTATTTGTAATACTCTACATACACATTTGTTCTAAAAGTCTTCCCTTCCTTTCTGGTTATTGCAGATTCATAGTTTAATATTTGAAATCAAACTCTAATGCATTCTTTTAACTTGACTGATAGATCTAGTCCTCTAGCAAAAAAATAATATGTGGTTAGAAAACAACATATAACTTATGGAATGATAGACAAAGGAGATATATGTGATCAATTAGCAAGATTAATAGTAAGAGCCACATGTCTGGAGTGTTACAAATGTGACAAGGCATAAAAGGAATGCTATGGCAGAGAGGGCTACAATAGTCAAGACATCTGAGAATGACTGCTTGAATCACAGCACAGTAAAAGGCTAGAGAGACAAATGGAGGGATCTTATGCATTAGCCAAAACTGGTAGAAACAGACTCAGGCAATCGTATTAATCTGTACTAGGAAGGATCTATTATGATTGAAGTAGCAGCCCAAACCACAGACTGAAGAAACTGTGATTAGTGCTGGGCCCAACTGAGTTGGCCACCAACCCTCCGATCAGTCGGTATGCTTGCATTAGCTGCTGACCACTAGGAGTCTGGTTTATCCATGTTTAATTTAAATAAGTAATGTTTATCCAGCGAACCACTGCCTGCAGACAAAGTAAAAAAAAATATTTGCAGGCAGTAGGAGTAAATGAGATCTCCCAGTGAGATGGCATATATGTTAAAAAGAGTGCGGCTCATGGAGGAGCCCTGCAGGACTCCAATGGTCAACGGTTTGAAAGGAGACTGGTAAGGTGGTAAGAACATGGCCTGAGCATGATTAAACAAATAAGAGGAGATCTATTTGAGAGCCTTGCCACACTCTCCCAGTAAAAATAGACTTTAGAGTTTTAACTCTTGAGAAATTATTTCAAAGACAAGTAGAGACAGACATATGCAAAGAAATCAGCAAGCTATGCCTTCAAATGCTCAATACTGTCTCATCTCAGGTGTTTTTTCAAGAGGTACAAGTATGGCCTGTTTCCAGTCTCTGCCAGAAACGCATGTGGTAACCCTGAGAAAATGGGGAGTCTAAACTAGTCTACAGTCTCATATGGCTGGCTCAAAGGGGAATATCACCTTGACTCCTCAGACTACGTCCATACTAGTGTCTGCTGGAAGGTTTAGGACCTCAATGCTCTGCTTTAACCAGTTGGCAGCCAAGGACGTAATGGTTACGTTCTTGGCTGTGGCGCTCAGGTGCCAAGGACGTAACGGTTACGTCCTTGGACCGGCCCATGAGGGAGGAGCCTCGACTCGGCGCCCCAAGGGCAGAGATGGAAGAAGAATCGCTTCCCCTTCCACACCCACCCCCGCTGATGACATCAGTGCGCGATCGCGCGTAGACCTAATCAGAGGCCTGCCCCTCTGCGCTGGAAGCTCAGCTTCCAGCACCGATCAGAGAAGAAATGAAAAAGAGTTTCTACTCCAATCACGTGGAAGGGCCGAGAGAGGCATCAAAGGAAAGGCCTTTCCTTTCTTTTGATGTCTTTCTCAGCAGAAATGCCCACTAGACACCAGGAATGTTGTTTTTGTTTGTTTATGCATAAGGGGAGCAGCCCCTTGGGCAAGGGCCGCTCCTCAGGGGGGCAAATTATTTTATGGCTGTTTCTGCCCCCCCTGGGTACCATTGTTATTGGGAGACTTGGGGGAACACAGAATAGCAAAACAAGTGTTATTGCCCCTCGTCTTTCTCTACATTTTTTCCTTCCAAATGTAAGACAGTGTGTAAAAAAGACATATATTTGAGAAATGCCCTGTAATTCACATGCTAGTATGAGCATCCTGGAATTCAGAGATGTGCAAATAACGACTGCTTCTCAACACCTTATCTTGTGCCCATTTTGGAAATATAAAGGTTTTCTTTATACCTATATTTCACTCTTTATAATTCAGCAAATTAATTGCTGTATACCAGGTATAGAATGAAAACCCATTGCAAGGTGCATCTCATTTATTGGCTCTGGGTACCTGGGTTCTTGATGAACCTACCAGCATTATACAGTATATCCCCGCAACCAGAAGAGTCCAGCAGACGTATCAGTATATTGCTTTTAACATCGCAGGAAAAAGTTACAGAGTAAAACGTGGAGAAAAATGGCTGTTTTTTTCACCTTCATTTCAATATTTTATTATTTCATCTGTTATGTTCCATAGGAAAACCTTGCAGGATCTACACAAATTACCCATTGATGAATTTAGAATTTTGTATACTTTTCAGAAATGTTTAGGTTTCTGGGATCCAGCATTGGTTTCACACCCATTTATGTGACTAACTGGAAGGAGGCTGAAAGCTTAAAAAATTGTAAAAATGGGGTATGTCCCAGTAAAATGCCCAAACTGTGTTGAAATATTGGGTTTTATAATTCAAGTCTGCCTGTTCCTGAATGGTGGGAAGATGGTGATTTTAGCACTGCAAAACACTTTGTTGATGCCATTTTCAGGGGAAAAAAACCACAAGCCTTCTTCTGCCGCCCTTTTTTCCAATTTTTTTTTTTAAATTGTCACTGTAGTTTGGCTAATTTCTTGGTCTCCATCAGGGGAACCCACAAATTCTGGGTACCTCTAGAATCCCTAGGATGTTGGAAAAAAGGCCTCAAATTTGGTGTGGGTAGCTTATGTGGCCAAAACGTTATGAGGGCCTAAGCACGAACTTCCCCAAATTGGCAAAAAAGGCCTGGCACCTGAGAGGGAAAAGACCTGGCAGCAAAGGAGTTAACAATATGTCTTTGGTGGAATTTGGTGTTTCAAAGAGAAGTAGTTGAACTGCACTTACAATTACATATTGTTTGCACAAGCATTGAAATTTTAAACTATGTAAAGTTCTTCAAATGGGGTAATTAGTGGGTATGATAAATAGTGCACCCTACAACTTCCCCTGGCCAATTTCTGCAAGTCAGATATGTGTGGGCCAAATAAAGCCAGCACTGCATACTTTACTGCTGTAGGTGAATAGCGGTAAAACACTTATGCATTGGTGCCTCTTCAGCTGCCAAGGATACAGAACACAATCCAGTAGTTGCTTATTGGCTATTACTACCTTTTTTTTAGCCTTTCACTGAACAGACAGTAAGTCACCACACCATTGTGTTACAGAGGCGAAGTGAGAAAGAGAAGCAAGGTGCGGCTGCAGCGAACGCCGACTGCTGTACACTGGTGCCCTGGGAGACTTGACTGGGTTGAGTTAGGCTGCAGGCCAAGCATATTGCTTTTTTTCTTCATTTTTGAATATTAAAGGGTAAATGCAGAGGGTGGTGGGGTTAGATAGCAGGAGATCGAGTGTGCTTAGACGATGATGTGGGGGGTGGCTGAAGACCAGCTTTTAAAAAAATTCAGCAGAGGAATAGAGTGACTGGTCAGGGTGGTGGATATGGGTGTTAGAAGGCCACTTTTTTTTATCTCAGCTAGGTGGTAGAGAGGCCCCATGAGTATGGCTCCCCTATGACTCATTTGGCCTTGTGCAAATATTGAAAGCAGTGGCAGAAGATGTGTGGTAGACATAACGTAAAAAGTAAATAACCATAAAAAGTGAATAATCAAGTGACATCATAGGCAACTCGAGCTTCTCTGTTGTTGTCTATTTGGTGTCACTGAAAAAACGTGGCGGGAAACATCCCCATGTTTCGTTGTCACCCGTTTCTAATCGTATATATCCTTTCTCACCCAGTATACGGGCTACATAATTGCAGTGTTTTCTTACACTAGCCCACAAGAGAACTTGGACAGTTCAATGAAGCATCCGAGATTGAAAAGTGAAATATTACTGTTCACTTCTGAAGTACCTTAATAAAAGGCACACTACTTGATACCTGCAAGTAAACCTTGGCGTTTGTGTGCTCCCTGGTTTGAAGTAAGGTTTTACAAATGTATCGATCTATTCAGTGCATTACAATGTATCTAGGTCTTGATAATATCCTTTTTATAACGACATTGCAGCCATACAATCTGCTCAGTGATGCGCCTCACCTCCATCAGTGCCTCACACCTCACATATTAGAAAGCACATCTTTACAGTGTAATTATGGTGCTTGATTCACCCTTGGCAGTGTCTTCGCTAACAAGTACACGATATGCAGAGGACAGCAATGTGGTCAGACTGTCCAATGCTTCCCTTAGTGATTACGTATAATTTAGGTGTGATGTTCCCACTTCTCCATTTCAACATTACTGAGCACAGCATGGACAAAGCATGCCTGGCAGGGTTCCTCTTTCCTTTCAGAAAATTCATTCCTAGGCTTTATGTCTTACTTCGAAACTCATTTGAACTATGTCTGAATTTCATATCACAGTCTAAAAGAGGCATCACTAATGCATGTAAGGGCCGTGGAAATTACGGATCCAGCCAAGAGCTTCATGCTTTCCGAGTGGTAATTTGCATAATAAGCATGACCGAAGAAATGCTATTGTGTGCAGCATACTGCAGACTGTGACATCTTTATCAAAACTCCTCTTCCCATGCAACTGAGAACTATATTTACACCGCGGTCAGAATGCCCTGCGGGGCACCGCCAGCCTGTTGGCGGTGCTCCCGCCGACCCTGGCCCGGCGGTCTAGTACCGCCGGGGTCAGAATCACCCCCTTAGTCAAGATGTGGAAAGTTTCCTCCATTCCAAGCTGACCTGCACATTTTAACTCGCAAAACAAAACAGTGTTAACCGTAATCGATTATGTTGGTAGGGACATGTTATATCTTGAACACAGGAAGACTCTTGCTTCAGTGAGCACTTTTCTACAATATAAAAACCCTTAGGGAAGACATATTATTACACTTCCTGCAAAGAGTAATGCAACCCAGAACCTTGTCTTTGCGCTATGTTCTCACATTGGTGTTTATTTTTAAATTATATGTGTGGTAGCTGTTATGTTTAGTCATGGAACCGTCCATGACGTCTGCACTGGTAGGGAGATGACATCAATCTCCCTACAGTGGAATGGAGCAGTGGTTTAGTCGGTGACGTAACCGACTGTAATAACAGGGACTCGGGAGGTTTTCCCGCCAGTCCAGTTAATGGCACATTGTGTGGAGTCACATCATTTCTAGTGCAGCCACTGGTAACATGTGACCTCGGTGTAATACACATCAGATTGACAATGAGGCGGGTGATCCGGCTGATCGGACCCCCTCATGCACTCACCAGTTCGCACACCTCAAGAGCAGCTTTCTTCGAGCAGTGTTGGCGGCCCCCTGCAGGTTAGTGGAGCTCTCGCCGAGAGTTGCTCCCATGCTGATCGACGACCTCTGTTTCTCCTTTCAGTGCTGGTGCCTCCCGTCTATTCTGACACTGGAAGGAGTGTTGCTGCCCCGGTGTCTGTACGAGGTGGCCGAGTGAAGAGGGCGTGAGCGGATGCGCCCATCTACGCACGCCCGTTAGCCTACGCCCCAGTTGCTCTGTGTGCCGTGGGCGTGGTCCCTGGAGCGTGTGCCTGCAAGCGGTGCACCGGAGTGCCAAAGCGCATCATGTTTCCTCACCCAAGGCAAGTGTCTTGGCGGTTGCTGGAGCAACCAGCCGTACAATGGAAATTCTTTCACCCGGCACGAGGTGAGGGGCATTCAGGAGGGGTGTGGGAGGCCCCTGGGTTTCAGTGGTGCACGCCCTGGAAGTGCACAATGTCAGAACAGCATTAAGGATCCTGCTTCAGGGACTCGGAGCCTACGCTCATTTTGCTTGTTGTTTTTTCTCTCTGCTGGCCATCTGCTTGGACAGTTACTCCTCGTTTGGATGTGTTTTTCTTTGGGTTTTTTTCACCCACAAGTGACTGTGTTCCCTGGAATGTTACAAGACAAGTGACTCCTGCGCAAAGTTGTTGGACACTTTTCAGGCATTTTGTTTTCACACTTCATGTGTTTGTGTACATGACTCAAAGCACGCAGTGACCCTGGTGTGGTTTATCTCCATTTGCGTTCACACGGCAGGCAATGGGGTGATCTAACGTCACACGTTTGAGGTGCAACCATGGCGTCCGTACCAGCTCTGGAACCTTTTGTTGTGGAAGGTCCTCCCTCCGCTCAAGCAGCTCATTGGAAGGAGTAGGTGGACAGGTTAGAACCCTACTTTGCTGCAACAGCCCTGGGCAATGACAGACGCCGTCCCATGCTCTTACACTTGGGAGTTGCAGCCATTCATAAACTGGGACAATCAGTGGGCAAAGAACGCCCAACGTTCACCCAGCAGTCACTAAAACAGGCGTTCACAGGTCATTTCGAACCCCTGGTGAATCCTGTTTACGAATGTTTTCTTCTCAGACAAGCCAGACAACTTCCGCACAAATCAGTTGATACTTTCTATGCAAGGCTTAAGGACCTAGATCGCACCTGCACCTTATTGGACGTCGAAGATGAAGTCCGTACGCAGTTCATACAGGAATGCGCGTCTGTGAATTTGAGAGAACACATATTGCAGATACCGGGTATGTCGATGGTGAACATCCTCACAATGGGGAAGGTCCAAGGAGCTATCTAAGGAACGTGCAACCCATATGGAAATAGCGCTGCAAACCCAGGTCAAAGTGGAGCCAGTGAGTGCCGTCACCGCAGCGGCTGCGGATAGAAAGAAATCCAGTCAAAAGGCCACCACGTCATTGCGATCCTGTTATTCTTGTGGAGGTCCGTTCCCTTATCAAGGTGTGAGTCCTGCGCAAGGCAAGAAATGCTCGAGTTGTAATAAGTTAAATCATTTCGCCAAAGTATGCATGTCAACGGCCCGTCCAAGGTCACAGAAATCCATAGCTGTCAACTCAGTGCAACCAACAGTGATGACGGAAGATGATGATCTGGACGATGATGAGGAAGGTGAAGGAACAGTCCATGTGATTCATGCGTTGCAACACAGTGGGCATCCTCGGAAGCAAGTACCAAGGTGCCCAGTTCTTCTGGCAGGCCATAAAGTTGACGCACTGATTGACACTGGTGCTTCCATCAATGTAATTGCACAATCAGTTTTAAAAAGTCTTCCCATTCAGCCCAAGCCATGACCTACAATGACTCAAGTACATGCATTTGGGTCATCATGGCCATTGCCGTTGGCAGGTGTGTTTACCACGACACTATCTCATGAGGAACATGTGATACACATCAAGGTTTTTGTCACCAAAACTGGATCAGACATGCTACTAAGCTGCCGGACGGCATAGCAGCTCAACCTCATCTCATTTGCATTTAGTGTTCACCTGGAGACTGTTGAGAGCCTGCTAACTTAGTTTAAGCCACTATTTGAAGGCATAGGTTGCCTGAAGGACCGTATGTTGCAATTACACGTTGACAAGTCCATACAGCCCGTGGCTTTGAAGCATCGCAGTGTTGCTTTCCACCTGAGGCCCAAAGTGGAGGAGGAGCTTAGGAAGTTGGAGCAAGCGGATGTCATAGAGAAGGTCGATGGTCCCACTCCATGGGTGTCACCCATTGTGATTGCCTGGAAGCCCAAGCAACCTGGAGAGGTGAGAATATGTGTGGATATGTGCCTGCCCAATGTCGCCATCAAGCGTGAACGGCATCTAACACCTACTGTAGATGACATTGTTGCAGAGGTCGCAGGGTCAAGATGGTTCTCGAAATGGACTTGCAGGCTGGATACCATCAGCTACTGTTACATCCCGATTCTAGAGGAATAACCACTTTCTCAACTCATGTGGGTCTCAGGTGGTATAAACACCTGAGTTTTGGGATTTCCAGTGCCACAGAGGTTTTTCAGGACACTATTCGTGGGGTACTTGCTGGACTACCAGGAGTCATCAATGTCAGAGGTGACATACTCGTGCATGCTCCCAGTGTGGAGTCACATCTTGCTTGCCTCAGAGCCACATTCCAGAGGATTCACCAGAATGGCCTGACGCTTCATAGAGACAAGTGTTCTTTTTTACAAACAGAAGTGGCCTTCTTTGGGTATCGGTTCTCTGGAGAGTGAGTGTTGCCAGACCCGGCCAAGGTAAAAGACATTCAATCTGCCATGGCTCCCATCAACGTATCTGGTGTCCGCAGCTATCTGGGCATGCTGAATTACTGTGGGTGGTTTATCAAGAACCTGACAGCTCTGACAGCTCCTCTCAGAGTCCTCATCAAGACCAATGCTGTTTGGGAGTGGGGACCCGAACAGGATGCTGCCTTCCAGGCCACTAAGTCAGTGTTATCTGAACACACCACCCTAGTCTACTTTGACCCTAGGAAGGAGTCGGAACTGTCGGTGGATGCTAGTCCAACAGGGCTAGGGGCAGTGTTGGCACAAAGGCAGATGGACGGGGAGTGGGCTCCTGTGGCATATACCAGTCGAGCTCTAACAGAGACTGAGCAACGATATTCCCAAATCGAAAAAGAAGCCTTTGCGGTGCATTGCGGCTGCAGACACTTTCATTTGTACCTGTGTGGTCAGCCATTTGTAGTACACACTGATCACAAGCCCCTGATTCTCTTGTTTAATCGGTCCTCGTCGAACCCCCGCCATGAATCATAAAGTGGATCTTGCAGTTACAAGATTATTGATTTCAGGTGGTGTATCGACCCAGAGGTTTGAACCCTGCCAAATACATCTCACGGCATGCCAGGCCTGCTACTTCTCTTGAAGTCGCAGATGCAGACCAAGTAGAAGAGTATGTAAGGTTGATTGTGGAAAGGTCTCGACCATTGCCCCTGTCTCTGTACGAAATCAGGTCAGCCACAGATGATGATAAGTGTCTGCAGTTGGTGATGTCAGCTGTGGTATCAGACAAAGGGCATTCTATCCTTCGAAACGTGACCCTCCGGACGGCGGAAGCCCGCACCATGTTATCCTCGCTGCACAAGGTCAGACAAGAGCTGGCTGTATCTCCTGAAGGATGCCTGCTGAGAGGACATAGGCTGGTCATTCCCGTTGCTTTACAGCACTCTGTAGTGGAGCTTGCCCATGCATCTCATCAAGCAATGGTGAAGACTAAGTCCAGATTGAGGAGTAAGGTGTGGTTTCCGGGACCACGTTGAAAGAGTTGTACGTCAGTGTATGATGTGTCAAGCTGTTGGTCTGGCTGAACATCCCCCACCAATCATTACGGAGACCATTCATCCTGTCCCATGGTTTCGAGCGAGCGCTGATATTTGCAGTCTGCCAGCTGGCCGTCACACTTTTGTTGTGATAGATGATTTCTCAAAATATCCTGAGGTTGAAATCGTAGACTCTACCACCGCGGCTCAGGTCATACCACGTCTGGAGATTATGGCCACCCATGGTTTGCCACAGGAGATTTGCACTGACAATGGACCTCTGTTCTCAAGCCAAGAGTTTGCTGCGTACCTACAGTCTAGGGGAATTGTGCACAAAAAGATCACGCCTCGTTGGCCTCAGGCAAACGGAGAGGTGGAACGCTTTATGAGGACTCTGAATAAGGTACTGCAAATTGCTATTGCTGGGGGTCACAATGTGGACTGTGCTGTGTTTGCTTTTCTACGGGAATACTGTCTTACTCCCCATGCTACTACTGGAGAGACACCTATTTCTGTATGCATCAATCAGAAGGTAAGAGATACCATTCCCCATGTTCAGGAACTGTCTGATTTGCATAGTCAGGTGGGGAAAGTGCTGTCACAAAGGAAGGACAGGAATGACAAGATGTCACAGAAAAGAAGAGCCAAGGAGCGAACTATTCATGTAGGGGATTTGGTTCTGGTAAAGTGCAGAAGGGGAGGAAGCAAATTTGTGTTGCCTTTCGAGAAGGATCCCTGGGTGGTGAGTGAGGTCAAAGGCACCATGATCACTGCTAAACGAGGTCAGGAAACAGTCACAAGAAACATTTCATTTGTTAAAAAGGTACACACCTCAGACTTCCCGGTGACAAGAGCTCCAGAGAAGTCCTCAATTGTTCTGGACCCTGGGAGCATTGCTAATCAGGAAAACTGTGTTTTTGCATCTCAGAGTCCATGTTTGATGACTGATGGTGTATCGTCCAGTGGGACACTGAGCTCAGATGTGCAGAACCCTGAGGGTCGTCTGGTTTCGGAACCTGACACACATAGATCTGTGCCAGCTGGCTCTGCTGTGTCAAACCGTGGGATGGGTCGTTATAGCTTACGGCCTCACTCACAATGCTCTACCAGGCTACAAGGATTCATATTAGACTGATCATGCCTCCTATGCTATCTGCATGCGAAAGCTCAAATTTCATATTTGTGTATTGTTTTGAAACAAGAAGTGATGTTTGGTTTTACATGTTTTTGTTATGGGTAAAGGAGGAATGTTATGTTTAGTCATGGACCCGTCCATGACGTCCGCACTGGCAGGACGACGACATCAATCTCCCTACAGTGGAATGTAGCAGTGGTTTAGTCGGTGACTCAACCGAGTGTAATAAAAGGGACTCAGGAGGTTTTCCCGCCAGTCCAGTTAACGGCACATTGTGTGGAGTCACACTGGTTACATGTGGCCTCGCTGTAATACACATCAGTAGCTATCAGTGGGTAGACTGCTTGTTTACGTGCATGTGTCTTAGGATAAATAATATCATTTTAAGTTGTATTAATTCTGGCGGGGACCTTTCATGTTTATAATTCAGGACATGCACATCTATCATTTTAGTTTCCGTTTGGGAAGTTTTACGATCAACATGTGCGCACCAAGATGGATTATTAGGATGACATATTTGGAATAATTTGTCCGGTATGTATGGGTAATTTGCGATAGACTTGGTTCTTTATTTAGATTTCAACAATCAGTATAGATGATACTGAGTTATATATTCTATTTTGTTTTCTATGATTTTTTTTTATTCAGATGCGCAGAGTTGATTAACCTAAGGATCTCTATGTAATGAATGACGTGTAGACAGAGGCTGTAACCGAAGAGAACAATTCTGTTTTGAAAGAATGTTGAATGTATTTAATTAGGTATGCTTCACATGGGATCTTTTACAAACTTTTGAGGTGTCCTTATAGAATGATATACTTCTTTGCACAATTTACCCCAACCTAAACATTTTAGTATTTTTTTTAGGCTCTGATCTCCTTTGCTTTCACTCTTACCTGCTTGGTATCTTTAAGATTTAATAGATACCACATCTAGACCAAGAAGTTACATTTTTTAATTATGTAACTATGTATATATGTAATTAGCTCATCTAGATTGAAGGTCTAAGTAGAAATGTTATAGTCGTATGGGCTATATGTTGTAGCTGTATACTTGAGGATTGCTTATCAAATGAAAAGTAATGGTTTCTATTGTTTCCTGCAGCCCTGAAGAAGTGGAAGAATAGCCACGAAACATGTGTTGGTGTTATATCTCTGCCGTCCTATCTCTAGGGGGTGCGGTAAACGGACTATCTGTAGCCTGGGAATGATCTTTAACACTCACCCAGAGTCCTTTTCTGACTCCTGTTTGCTTCCCTTTTCGATATGGCATGCTACAGAAGACTACATTTGCTCCCATGGACTTCAGGTCCCACAATGCACTGCCTGGTAGTCAGTATGACCTGTAATCTTCTGTCCATTGCTTCCAATGGGAAAAGTCTGGTTGTTCCTTTATACTGGATTCTCTCCTCCAGGACTTGTGAGAGACTGAAACTGCACACACATGTGACCTTTCTTGTGCAGCCGAGCCATGTGACTCCACCCTGGGTTTGCTGCTGCCTGGAACTGCTTATAAGCTGCAATTTCCTCAAGCTCCTCATCGTGCATTGGAGTTCCATTCCTTTGTGTACCAGACCCCTTGTTGGATTGTGTTCCAGTCCTGTCCCTGTTCTGCTTTAGGCTGAACCTTCTCTCTGTTTCTCAGCCCTTTTCCTGCTTGTTTCAGCCAGAGTCTGCTGCCTGTTTCTCAGCCCTGTTCCTGCTTGTTTCAGCCAGAGCCTGCTCCATGTTTTCCAGTCCTGTTCCTGCCTTGTTTCAGACTGAACCTGCTCTCTGTTTCCCAGTCCTGTTACTGCTTGTTCCAGCTCCCGGTATTCCAGTCCTGTTCTTGCTTGTTCCAGCCAGAGCCTGCTCTCTGTTTCCCAGTCCTGTTGCTGCTTGTTCCAGCCAGAGCCTGCTCCCTATTTTTCCAAACCTGTTCCTGCCTTTGCTTCAACCTGAGCCTGTTCCTGCCTTTGCCTCCTAGTTTGTTCCTTTTGTTTCTGTTTCCCCTTGGGTTATAGTGTCTGGTAAGTGTACTATCAGTCCTAACCTGTGTGTAAGTGTTTGCCTTTGTACTGGGGTTGGCTCCTGGTTTCTAGAAGGCAATTCCAGACCCACCCTTTGTCTAGTGTTGTATGTAGTATTTATTGCCTAACAGTGACAGTGTGCTATTGCTGTATTTCAAGAATTGCCACTGTGATTCCAGCTGGACCCACAAGAGCTTGTCTTGTGTATGTAAGTACAATCCTTGTTTGTGCCCTAAGAGTCCAGAGACAGAATCACTTCTGCTGCCTCCTTTCTATGGGGCTTGTGGGGTGACCATCTGTAAGAGTGATCCTCACAGAGGCATTGACGTTCCCTGTTGTTGAGGGAAGTTCTGTGCCCTAACCTGTGTACAACCTTAGTGGTAACCAGAGTGGGTTTGTCCATTAGTGCTCTGTTCCCTGTTTTTCACACTAAGGTTGCTCTGCCTTCACTATCCTGTTTTCTGTGCCTTTCCATAGCTGTCCTTTCCCAGTGTATGCCTTTAGCTACTCCTCTGCTTCGGTACACTACCTCCTTGGGAGATATTCTGTGAACTCAAGGGGTGCCCCTACCAGAGTCCTGACAGATCCACCCAAAATTGTGGCAGTTCGCACTTGCAGGATTATTTTGAGAGCTATTACTTTCAAGCAATTCATGGATCATTTCAGGACTAACAACATTAATGGAAGGATCTGCACAAATGTCATTGAATTTATAAACAAATATGATGCTGTACTTATACATTTCACTCTATATATGGTGCTTCAAGATCATTGAAAATATCAGTAAATATTTTAAAACATACTTGACATCGCATTTTGTTTTTTTGTTTGTGTAGGTAATTTTAAGATGAAATTCACTCTCCCCACATCCTAGTGACCTTTGCGGTATTGCACGAGGGTGATGGATCTGTAGCTGGAAACTGTGACTCAGTCAGAGGATGGTTTCTTGAGCAGGGGCATGATGGTGGCATGTTTCCAGGTGTCTGCCAATTTGCTGAGTTAAAGGAGATATTAAGGATGGGTGATAATGTTCTACTAATTGGTTGATGTGCTTTGGTGAAGGCCTGGTAGGAGCAAGGGTCAGATAGGGCCCCAGAGTGGCTGGTCTTCATGGTAGCATTGATTTTGATGGTGGTGATTGTGGGCCACAAGGTCAGGGTTTGTTCTGTTCTGTGAAGGGAAGTTGAGTTGCGCTGGTGACGGGGACCTGTTGAGGGTTCAAGCCATATGTGGAGGTGATTTTGTTACAGAAGCATACCAGTTGCAAAGGTCTTGTGAAGGAGTGATGTTGTTGGAGGCAACAGAGACACAGTGAAATCTTTGATGATGATGAAGATTTCCTTGTTGCTGATAGTTCTGGAGTCGATGCAGTCTGCAAGAGCTATACACTTGGTGTTCCATATCTTTTGGTAGTAGTGTCTTTGAATTGATTCGGAGATGTCTTTATCTGTGTTGTCCTTACTTGTTTGCCATTTGTGCTCCAGTTGTGTTTCATCAGCCTGAGTTTATCTGTGTACCAAATGGCCTGTAGTCTGGCTCTTGTCATTGGGATACATTTGAGGTAAGCCTGGGAGCCGATGCAGAGGTTGATCCAACTGTTGAGGTTCTTCTTGATGGCTTTCCACAAGTTGCTTGTGTGCTCGGACCAGTGCACGGAGGAGGCAAAAGCCCACTCCACTTCTAAGATGTTTTTCCAGCTGTGGCAGGTGGTTCCCGTATGGCTAAGTCTGTGGTGGTGTAGGATAGGCATGCTGAATCTGAGGCAAGCATGTTCTATCCAGGTGATGGTTTCTGGCTTGTTGACTGTGGTGTTGCTGGCTGAGAAGAAAATTGGGTCCTGTAGTCTGGCTGCGTTGGTAGGTTCGGTAATGTGCTGGATGAGGGTGGGTGGGAGGCAATACTAAAATGAATTACTTTTGTAGGGCCTACTAATACTCCCATGGAGCTTGGCCATGAACCTGGAAGGGTTACAGGTATCATACTGAGAAAATTAATCTGTTCAGATATTAAAAACAGTGCACCAGTGCAAATATATGCCTCAATAATCTGAAAAAAAATCTGAACATAACATATGACACATTCACTTCTCCAACAAGGGTTTCAAGACGATGCCCTGCAATCTTGCATTGTAACTTGACTTTCCCTGCCAGCCATTAGTGTGTTAACATTTGTTTCTTTCGATCCATACTTTACTAGCTTGGGATTTTTCAGTTTCGGTTCAAGGTTCATGAATATGTCTCAAAACACAGTAAGTACGGAATGTTGCAAGCAAATCGATGCCCAGTGACGAGCTTTTGGAAAGCGCTTACTGGATAATGAGCATAACGGTAAGGTTATTGATGTACACGTTTGTGTCTGCTGCCCCCAATATTAAGTTCAATATATTATTAAGAACAGTTTCTTCCTTTAATCTAAATGTTTCAAAAATATGCCAATTAGTCAAGAAAGATGCCCAAGATTAAATTACACTGGCTTCGTTGCGGCACTCTTTGTTAAGTTTTTCACGTTTTTGGATTGTTCAGTTTTCAGATAAGCTTATCGTCTATTGAGTCATTTCCATCATTTTGCACTCCCTATCTTTTAGATGATGTTTCAATTTTATGTTCTTCCTGATAGTCTGTCTGAAATGCCCACCCTTATATTTCAAGGCAGTTAAATGTAACGGATTTCACTGGTGTTTGAGATGTAGCTGTGTTTCCTATTACGAAACAGCATCTATTTGTAATGAACGTTGTACTGAATGTTCAGATAAGAGTTGTTTCATCGTGGATATGGATAGGAAACTGCAGTGTATAAAGAATGGACCACAAACAAGTAACGGATAGAAAGGCGTAAACCAATCTGAGCTACTGGGAAGTACTCTGAGTTCAACCCTGTACGTAATTTTAGCCCCACCGTTTGCATTATACACAGGATCCTAACTATGTCTTACCAGGGAGTCCAAATGCAACTGGAAAGCATTCCGTGTGTTCCTGTTCAGGTGGGAATGATCTAAAAGCTTCTGCTGAATCCCTTTCGTGTCAGTGCCAATATTAATGGTTGGTCCATACACAATATAGGAAGGTGAGCAAAGTAAATAATAGATAGTGATGAGAATATTTACCAGTGCATAAAAGTAATTCAAGAACTATTTCTGTTGCTTTTCTCCTTTCACAAATGGATCTCTACAAATTATTGGCTACTTGAGTAGTGATATTAGGAACATGTCACAACGTTAAAGCAGCAGACCCACTTGGTATAACCAAATTTGATCTAACATGTAGCTTGATCATGCAAAATGGTTTCCTGGCCCCGCTTTTCTGTGACTCAGTACAGGGTGGAAGGACTTGTTCAGGGAATCAGCAGATAACCATCTTTCTTTTCATGGAAGGTGCGAAACACCAAGTGCATGACCTTTCCAAAGTACAGCTAAAGTAATCATGAAATATCTCAGTCGAAAGGAAACACGAATGAATTTCCATTATGTCATCAGGTGCATACATCCCTGCTTTTTCACTGTTAATGCATTTCCTTCAAAAAAACCTTGGCTAGCCAAAATCACCATATCAATGCAAGCATATCCAATAAATATGTGGTACCTGTAGTCATTTTCACTGAGTTTCCTGTCTCTTTCTGGATCACAAGTATCAATTTCCCAGCAAGAAGATAAAGTAGAAGAACTCCACTGTCTTCAGAAAGCTCAGTGGACAGCAGCAGACCGTCTTGATTCCAGGTGCGGAACTGGAAACTGACTGACAGGCCATCAATCTTGGGAGTGCCGGGTAAGAGCAGAAAGCTGCTGCTGGTGTTCACAAATGTGATTGGAACAACGTGCAGTTTGGAGCATGAAAATGTCACATTGCCCTGTAAAACAAGTTAAAACATGAGCATTAGTGTAGGATGGAAACGGCGATTATTATGCTGTTTGTCATTATGAAGTATGTATGTATGGTGGCTTCGAACGGACGGGACTTTTCACGTGTTAAAAATTAATAGACTGATTCACAGGGAGTCAAGGACTCTGACGCATGAACTAGCATTTAGGAACAGTAGACATTTACAACGTTTTTCCAGATTCACATAATTCTGGGGCAGATGACAGTGGACTTAGGTCTTTCCTAGGTTTCTTGTCGTTTTCCTATAAACCTTATTCCACTGCTTGAAAACAGAGTATATTGTAGAAAAACGGAAGGTACACGCTTAAGATAAGTCTCACATTTTGCATTTTTTTCACCTTCTCATCACATTGAAATTTATTCTCAATGTGAGGCCTTCCACTCCACAGTATTTTACCAGTATCCCAGACATGCAGAATTCTTTGTATTTGTCATTCAAATACATGTACTGCATGAACTAAAACCAAAGATTTGTGAATTTCCACGGATTTCAACAGCGAGGTTGCTCATGTCATTTGCTTTGCCCACTCCTTTTGAAAAGCTCGGTAATCACCCACTTTTTAACCACTTATTTTCACCTAACTTTGCATACAAATCCACACAGCTTGCCCATTTCATGCTGTTATACATTGTTACTTAACTTAATTGGATGTTCAAGTAAAGTTGCAAGCTTTCTAGGATTCAAGTTACACCTATGAATGGCAAAGGTTTTCTGAATTGGGCATGTATCCTTTGCAAATGCCTATATATAAAACTATATTGGACAAGATGCAATTTTGGTAGTCGTATCCCAAATACAAGCAATATTTGTTTATGTTGCTAAACTATTTTTCCCACTGTTGACTTTGTATTGACATACAATATACACACTCCCCCAAACTGCCTCCCACCTCTCTCACCATCAATGCCACATTTCCACACAGTGGGTGTCAGAGAAGCATGTGCATGGTGACAGCTCCGACACACTGTAAAAATCTCACTCTTTCGCTCTTCTCTGAAATAAGAGCAGGGAGAAAAGTAACAAGCATTTGCAATGCAATGTGACTCACATTTTCTTGGGTTACAGGTATTGGCATTGTAAATTCAGAAATGGAATTTTCTTGGCACATAAATTGGTCAACCTGCCTCATAATTTAATCTTTTCCTGCCTTGTTTTGGTTCTCCCTGGCGGCTACTGACATCAGAAATCACAAGCCCTTGAAGAGAAATGAGAAGATGACTGCACTACCTCTGTGAACGTCTGAACAGAAATTGGAAAAGTATTTTATTATAATTTTAACAGAATGAAAAGTCTTGCAAGCATTCTTGCCTCACATTTCAATGAGCAGAGCAGCCTGAGAAGATTTATGGCTCCAATAAAGGAGATAAGCAATGCCCTGTGTGCGATGCTGTGAGTGCTGGCAGGGAGGGGCACCGTAGACAGACTCGAGCTGCGTTGCAAAGCTAAGCCAGTTTCACATCATTGCTTATAGATTTAGCTACATTCTACCAGACAGGGCATATTGTGGCTTTTGTGAGAAGTGAGCTAAACGGCCGAGTGTTTCTTTTGTAAAATATAATTATTTTAGGAGCGAGAGGTAAACGAGGACAGCACTGGAAGAAAGCCAAAAGAAATGTCAGCGACATGGGTGGAACGGAATCCTGCAATAAAACGCCAGCAGCTACCAGCCTAAAACACCCACAGTGAAAGGGAGCAGGAAAGAAATAAAAAAAATAGTCCATCACAGCAACAGATAAGGAAGCCAAAGTGGAATAAAACGGTAGTTGGTCACTGGTCTCAAACAGAAAAAATGAGAAAAAGGCAGAACTGACCCCTAGCGAGTAATAATTTTTAGAGGACACTGCAGCCAACAAATGAAATCACTTTAAGCCATAAGAAGTATACTAAAAGTATACATGAGGTAGAATGCTTATGCTCGACCTAAAAGGGAACCAGATATTGTCTGTGTTGTGGGCAAAACCATGAAAACTGTGCCGGTCAGGTGATGTGAGACAAAGGTTGTGATTGTGAGCTTAGAACTTTATAATCCTATGTGTGCAGGGGTTGGCTTTCGCATTGAGTATTTACTGGGGGCAATACACATTTCACCCGTGTCATTTTAACAAGGGTAATTTTGGCAGGTCAAAACTGCCAAACTGTACTAGAAGTAAAAATGCTGGTGGATATGTGGAAAATAGTCCTGAAGGCATCGAACTATGGATGGTTCTTGGTTAAAATTCACAATTTAAGATATTTCACCTGTCCCGGTAAGTATTTCACATAGCTGTGTCGGAATATACTTGGTCTAGTAATACATTAGGTGGCACAGCAGCACTCGTCATTGGGTCTAACGACTAAAGGTTGTGTTAATGTAAGATTTCCACTGCACCACTTTCAAATCTTGCTCCTCGCAGTGCTGTCCCACAGAACCTTTCAGGTAAAAAGAAGGGACTTGCGTAGCTATGATAGCCATTCAATATGCTAGTCATATTGTAGATTCATATGTGCAGATGTGCTCAGAGGTCACAGAAATAAACTAGATCATATAATTTATTTCACAAGTCTGAAAAAATATACATTAGCAAATTGTATTTGGTTGCCTGCTTTAAACACCAACATCTTTAATAACAGCAGGCTGATATAGTTGCTATTTTCCTCAGAATACACTACATGTAGGCACCTTACATTTAATAAACCTTTCCGGGAAAATGTAAAAGTATGATTTCCTTAATTAATGGAGTTCATTGGTTACATTCCTTACATAACGTACACTAGACTGTTATCAAATTTTATGACTTTGATGGTACCAGCTTTTTGGCCATATAAATGTAAACGAAGAGCTATTTCCAGGACCAGACTCGACATGAAGTAAGTCAGAAGGGTGGCACTTCCTAATGGAAGTTCTTTATCCAGAATGGAGACTAAACAGGGCATTACAACTGCAATCATGTCAGCGAACCTAGGATTCGAATGGGCATGTTGGCTTTCAACTTTCCGTGAGGGAATTATTGACTCATTGATAGTTTAGTTTGGATATGATTTTAAATATGCTACTTTCTCTGATTGGCTGCCAGTGTAGGTCGTTGGTGGTAATATGAAGGGATCCATTGGTGTCTTTCCGTGTCAGCGGATATAGGCCCTCATTATGAGTTTGGTTGATGGCCTCTGCTGCCTGCTAACCTCATTTGCACGGAAGACTGTCACACCGGTCTTCTGACTGACAGCCCTATTAGGAGTCCCATGCTGGGCCGGCGGGCAGAAATAGCATTTCCGCCCACCTGCCCAGCGGGGAACAGGGCCTTAACATTGATGCCGGCTCATAATTGAGCCAGCAGCAATGTGGCGGTGCATCAGGTGCAACAGCACCCGTCTCACTTTCCGCTGTCCATAATTCGGGCAGTGAAAAGCGCGATGGGGCTGTAGATGGGGGCCTCTGCACTGCCCATGCCAAGTGCATAGACAGTGCAGGGGCCTCCATGGGGCTCCCATCACCCGGTTCCCGCCAGACTTTGCATGGCGGGGCTACCGCCATGCAAAGGCTAGCGGAAAGGGGACTTAATCCCGAGGGCAGTGCTGCAAGCAGCGCTGCCCTGGCGGATTGAGACGGCCAGTACCACCAGGCTGTCGGCTGGCATAAATCCGGTGGTGCCGACGGTCAGACCGTGGCAACTCCACCAAGGACTATGAACCGCCGGACTCCGAATGAGGCGCATAGCCTTTTGTGGCCTTGAGCATCTTTTTCACACCAGGAAATGCGGCCTTAAAGATCAAATAGACCTGTGGACAGAAATCCCTATAACTTGAGAACTGTGCTCAGGTTAAGCAGTGTCTTTTAATGCCATGTGCACACGGTGCACATAAATGATAGATGTTCCTATAAACTCTATTGTGCTGAAATCTGCCTACCTTGTAAATTCTGTGTAGAGCATTGGTACCCCTGTAAAGCCACTAAAATTAGAAATATGTAGTATAATAAACCAGTTCCTTTTTATACTCCATTCCGGTGTATTTTTGGTTTAAATTCCTAACCATAACTTTACTATAACTTTATATTTATTAGAAATCACAGCAAATTTCACTTAGTTTTTTTCAGTAAATTTCGTGGTTGTTTAATTAAATACCACATCCATTAGTTGAGTGCTGGACCAGGCACCGAGCCACTCGCAGGCAGTTAAACACCACAGCCGATGGCCTTCACCCATATGCAGAATGGGTTGGCCGCAGGATATAACCAACATTCAAGCTGCGGGCAAACTCCAGCACAGGATAGGGTTTGGGGCCAAGGCTTTGAACAGGCCTTGAACCGTTCTTTTTTAAATTTGTCAATGATTCCTTGAGCATGCTACTCATTTCCAAACCTTTGCAAACTTATGGACCGTTGCTGGAACGTCCAGATTGTTCATGGACCCAATTTAAAGTCTAAGAACCTAGTGGAAAGCACAACAAGATAGCAAGACCCTTTTCATGGGTTTACAGACCCATGACCAGGATTCACAGACCTTGGGGGCTGCATTGGAGTCTGTGATCCCAGCTCTTGGATCCATAAACCTCTCTGAGAAAACAATATGTTTTAAAACAAATTTGAACTAGAGGGGTTCGTTTTGGACACCCACCTGAGCCAGGGCATCAAAGAAATCTCCCCCGCCCTCTAATGGCTCTTTCAGGTTATGGGGACCGCCTTTCAAAGTCCTTTATTGGCAGCCCAATACTTTTTCCCAAGTCAGTCAGACATATTCAGATTAACAATCAGGCTTTGTTTGGTAATTTTATGTATGCTTCTGTGCTCTTTCATTAGGTGAATTAATCACTTGCTCTGCATATCCTCTTAATATTACTCATTTCTTCTTGTGGCTCTTTGTTAAAGTCCTTTTCATTTGAACAGTTTTGTCTTGCAAGTAATAATTCCCACAGTATACATTTTTGGTCAATTTTCTTAGAAGTATTCACACTACCCAAGTCATTCTCCGTTCAACACACCTATCACCATGAAACTGAATTTAATTTGATTTACACCCAATAAACTCAAGAATCACCTCATCTTGACCAAAACATCTTCTGAAGGGTAAGCTTCTTATGGTGCAGAAATAAGAAGTAATTTCTCACTTACAGTATCTCTCCCCCAATGCCTTCACTTTCACTATCTACTCCACTTACCGTCCCACCTATCCTTTATACTTTCTTTCCCCACCTATGTCTACCACTTTTCATTCACTAATATCCCTCGCCTCCATCAACATTGTTCCTTCCTCTCCCCTGATCCTCTGTCCTAAGCTACCTCTCTCATTGGAATTTTTAGGCCTCTTATTCTTTCACACCAACCTCCCTCCAATTGACTATTCTTAGGGCTATTTCTGATTCACAAAATGCAATGTATCACATTTGCGATTCGGCAATAGCGATTTCTTAAAAATCGCTAATGCTATTACCGAATCGCAAATTGAGATACCGGCCCCATTTGCACCTATGGACCTGTAGGCCCATATTTGCAAATTTTTTGCATCTCCAAAAAAGCGATTTCTTAACTGGAAATCGCAATTTTGGAAATGCAAAACCCCAGGGTGCTGGGGGCCTAAGGCCCCCTCTGCTGCACCCCAAAAAGTTTTTTACGACATGTAAGGTGCACACATGCCAAAAGGTCATGTGTGCTTTACATGTACATTTTACAAATGCATTTTTAATGCATTTTTTAAATTTGCACATGGTTACCACCAAGTTCAAATTGGTGGGAAATAGTGATTCCTTAATGCCCAATTCGCATTAAGGAATTGCTTCTTACATGTGCTTAGAAATCGCAAATAAGGAATCCTTATTTGCGATTTCTTATTTAGAGAGTCGCTATTTGCTACTCTCTAAACAGGGTCGCAATTTTAAGGAATCGATATTTAAGCGATTCCTTAAAATTGCTTTCAGAATGCCTTTAATACATTCTGAAATGGCTTTTTGCATTTGCAAACGGGCATGCGCACCATTTGCAAATTCAAAAAGCTTTCATACATCTGGCCCTTGGTGTGATATGCTCCTCTAGCTCCTACATTCTCCCCTTTACTGCCTGATCTCTTCATTTGCCTTCCACATCTATTCCACTGATGCATTGCTTCCATCCTGTAAAACCTACCTTCCTCCTCCTCTCAACGTACACCTATGCCAGTGACTCGGGAATGCAAATCTACACCCGCCTAACAATCTGTATCTTCAACTTTCAGATCACAACTCCTAATGATTTATAGACATCACTCAAACAACCTTGCATTTGCATTCACTTCTTGGAATGTGTCACTGTGATATGGTTAAAACATCCCAACCTCTCCATACTGTGAGATTTTAATCCCTGATTAGACAATCCTGTTTAATCTAAAACGTCTAATTTACATTAGCTGACCTCCAGCCCTTCCCATTCAGCTAGACATATACATAATGAAAATTTTGCTCTTGACAGCTTCATCACAGAAACCATAATCATTCCCATCACGTTCACTGATCATCATGCCATTCAATTAATCTTCTTTAGGTTCCATTCCCTCTGGTAACTGGTAGTCCCACTTACGTCAAAATAAATGTTTGACCTCCAAAGAAAGATGACTTAATCTTCTTTTATTCTCAACGAATTACCTTATCTAGGACACCAATAAAGCAGTGGCCCCACTGACTGAGGTGTACCTTCATTTGCATGAGGGTGTGGCTTCAGGTCATGCTATCAGGTTTGCGCTCGAATGAGTAGCAAATGTCTTTCTGTGGCTCAATTACTGTGCTGACTTTTAAGCAGCCTGCTAGTTTTTGTGAACTTATTGCTGACAAAGAAGTGGAATATGTCAAATAATATGAAGAAAGGCAAAGGTAACAAGGGTCTATTTCACAGTTGTGCATTGTCCAGAAGTCCAAACTATAAAATAACCATGGTCACAAAAACCAAAACATCCGAAGAAACAAGCAAAACAGATAGCTTTCTGCAGTTGGCTGGCCTGGTTTGTAGTGGGTACCTAAAGTACTTACACCTTATACCAGGTCCATTTATCCCTTATTAGTGAAATGTAGTCAGTGTCTAGAAGCCAGGCTGTCTAGGGGTAGCTGCAGACAGAGCAGCCAAGGCTGAACTAGGAGACATGCAAAGCTCTTGCAATATCATTTTAGTCACACAGTCCTCACACACATGAAAGACAATACTCAGTGTTACCAAAAATAAAGATACTTTATTTTGGTCACACAACGACAAAAATACTTTCGAGACTATACTCCCCTAGGAGCTAAGTGAATTACACAATAAATACACTAGTAACCAGAAACAGGTAAGCAAATAGTCAGAATATAGTGCAAACAGTGAAAATCACAATAGGTTGCAACGGGCCTAGGGGGAACACAAAACATATACTAAAATAGTGGAATGCAAAAGTCGTGTTCCCTCCTAGGCAAGTGCAGTCTATAGAGGGGCACTGGGAGTGTAAGAAAACACTAAAGGTAAGTCAAATACCTCACATCTGAGCCCAGGAAAGTAGGAGTAAAACACAGTAAGTTTCCTAAAACACACTAGAAGCCGTGATAGAAGATAGTGCAGGAAACAGAAGAGACTGCAAGACACCAACAATGGATTCCTGAGCCTGAAGACCTACAGAAGAAGGGTACCAAGACCAAGAAGCACTGAAGAGTCCATGAAGAACAGGAGCCCCTGCTAACCCAGATGAAGGTGCAAAAGGTGAACTACCGGTGAGAAGACAAAGTCAATATTGTACCAAAGAAGACAGATGCGGGTTTCTAGTTGGTGCAGAAGATGTCCCACGCCGTATGGATAAATGCAGTCTGGTTTGCATTTCTGGATTCCGCCACTAAGCCTTGATAAACGCAAAGCTCGCGGTTAGAGAAAAATGGCACTGCCCGGGCCCAGGAAGGACCAGGTCGACTCTACCCAGGAAGAGGAGACAGAGGGGGCACTCAGCAACTCAGAGAGCCCTCAGAAAACCAGGCACTGTGCACAGGACCCCCACAGCGCGGGGACAAATGTGGTGCAAACAGAGCCCATGCACCATGACACAAAGGATTCCCACACCACCGGAGAACCACTCAGGAAGCTGTGCGTCGCAGGATGGAGTGCTGGGGGCCTAAGCTATGATGTGCACGAAGAACTTCTGTGAAGGTCGCACACAAGCTTTAGCAGCTGTAAGTTACACAGTGCATGGGGTTACTGTGTTGCGTGGGAAGGCAAGCCCTTACCTCCACCAAAGTTGGACACCTCGACATTGGGACTGCTGGAGTCACTTTAGCCCGCCACCCATTTTGCTGGATCCACACCTGTCATCTGGAGAGGGGACCCAAGCCACCATTCGTCACTGCAGAGAGGTGCTTGCCCAGCCAAGGAAGTGACTCCGTCACTCCACAGGATATTTCTTTGGTTCTTCTGGTGCAAGCTGAAGACAGGCAGTCCTCGGAGAATGCACAACCTGAAAACTGTTGCAGTCGCTGGCAGGAGCTGAATTTACAATGTTGCAGAAGTCATCTTAGCTTCTTTGTTGCAGTTTTGTAGAGTTCCTGGAGCAGTCCGTGGTTGATCTGTTGGTAGAAGATTAAGTAAAGGATGCAGAGGATTTCTGCTGTAGTCTTGCAATCTGAATCTGAAGAAACACCCAGAGGAGACACCCTAAATAGCCCTGAAAGGGTGATTGGTCACCTAACCAGGTAAGCACCTTTCAGGAGGGGTCTCTGATGTCGCCTGCTGGCACTGGCCACTCAGATGCTCCCAGGGTTCCCTGACCATCCTGAAAACAAGATGGCAGAACCCAGAGACACTCTGCAGAAGCTCTGGGCACCACCCCTTTGGTGGTTATGGACAGGGGAGTGGTCACTCCCCTTTCCTTTGTCTAGTTTTGTGCCAGAGCAGGGACTGGGGGTCCCTGAACCTGTGTAGACTGGATTATGCATGGAGGGCACCATCTGTACCCTTCACAGCATTTCCAGAGGCTCTGGGAGGATACCCCTCCCATGTCTGTAACACCTATTTCCAAAGGGAGAGGGTGTAACACCCCTCTCCTAAAGGTAATGCATTGTTCTGCCTTCCTGGGATTGTGCTGCTCAACACCCAGGAAGGCAGAAATCTGTCTGTGAGGTGGCAGCAGCTGGGGCTGCAGTGAAAACCTCAGAAGGCTGGTATGGCAGTACTGGGGGTCCATGGTGGAGCCCCCAGGGTGTCTGGAATTGTAAATCTAATACTGAAATCAGTATTGGGGTATACGACGTGAGGGCACCTCTGCTAGTGCAGGGGTGCCTTCACACATAGGTACTTTGCACCCAGCCTTCAGGGTCTGAAGGTCTGATATATAGGTGACTTATATGTTACCTGATGCAGTGAAAATGGCTGTGAAATACTGCATGCACTATTTCACACAGGCTGCAATGACAGTCTTAAAGACGCCTTTGTATGGTCTCCTCATGTGTGGCAAAAGAAATGCTGCATCCCATAAGGATCCCTTGGAGCCCTAATGTCCTGGGCACCTATGTACCATATACTAGGGGCTTATAAGGGGGTCCAGTATGCCAATTTGGAGTGGAATACTGGGTTACCAGTATGTTAGTACAATTTTGGACCCAGAGAGAGCATAAGAACTGGAACTCTGGTTAGCAGGACTCCATTGACACAGTTAAGCACACTGACAGTGAAACAGACTGACAAGTAGGCCACAAACCATGAACACTGAGGTCCTGGCTTTCAGGATCCCTGAGACACAGTTAACACAGACTGACAAACACTGACAAACAGGCCAGAAATGGGGGTAATCATGCTAGAAAGAGGCTACTTTCTCACACTTTCCTACACTGTGAAACAGGTAGATGTAGGGCAAGTTAACCACTGATACCTTTGACCCCATTTATCGAGCGTATGGCATCCTTAAATTAACTTATTCTGTTGGGTATAGTTGCTTTTGAAATAAAAATCAACCAGGGCCAGACTGGAAGTAGGGCCACCAGGCACTGTTCGGTCATGTAAACCAATTCTCCTTGGAAAGCAGCGCCCTAGGCTGCAGTGTAGAATGGCCAGACCAAATCTGAATTCAAAGAACCTTTTCAAGCTCAAACCCAGTGCTTAATTTGAGCTGGTGGTTGCAGATGGGGCCTGCTGCAGCCATTTTTGGGAATCAGCACTTATTTCACCTCATCAGCTTTTGACCAAGAACAGAAGAGAGAAAAACACAAGGGAAAAGAAGGCAGAAGAGAAGATGGAACAATCGTGACAAAGGAAAAGGCACGAACCTGCAAAAATGGGATAAGCAAGCAGGCAGTGTTTGTTGGTGGATTAAAGATGCATGAGGTGGAATCAAGAAGTGGTATTTGGTACGTGGGCATTCAATAGCGCCAGCTGTGGCCTTCTGAGCAACACTTTAGACCCCAGCACTTATTCTTTCACAAATTAAGTAGTGCTTAGCGCAGTGTAAAAGGTCATTGTTATCAAAAGACTGCTGTTGGGATAATTGTAAAGAGCTATAGCCGGTGTCACTGTTTTTTTTTTTTAAATGACAGCTCGATTGTCCTAATGCACTCACTCTTACCAGTGGGAAACAAATGCGTTCCCATTAGCACCCTTTCAGTCTGCTAAAACACAAAACAGCAAATAATATAAGGTCCTGTTACTGTGAAATAATTAGCATTATCTTTCTTTGAAACATACAAGCACTTGCAGTCATTTATCAAGTGTCTCTTCTAGTTTGTAAGAAAGGGATACATATATTAAAAGCAAGCTAATTCACTGTAGCTTGATTAAAATGGCACATTGTTGAAACCTACATTAGAGCATGTAAATGTACAATTCATGCTCAAATCTATAAGCCCCATGATGCAGTGATGTATTTTTTACATTAGGCTAGAGTCCGATCATATTATGACTATCTTTTCCATTAACAAAATAAAGGCAGCTACAAATATTTTGTGCTAACACTGATATTAAAGCAGACTCTGAATAAGCTAGCTTCCACTCATATGGATGGTAAAGAACATAGAAACAGCTAGATGTAGGGCAAGTTGGCCAATGATATATTTGACCCGCATTTACTGAGCATATGGCATCCTTAAATTGACTTATTCTGTTGGGTACAGTTGCCTTTGAAATGAAAATCAAACATGGCCAGACTGGAAACCAAAAACTGCACATCTTAGGATACCAAAAGGTGCAAAACAGATATTAAGGCTGTGCTTTGTGAATACCTAGATACTCTGACTGTGTGCTGTATAACTGTACTTAGTTAAAAAATCAAAGGCAGTTGGGATGTGTTAGATTCCAGTTATAAACACAGGTCTGTGTGTTCTGGTGGTGGCACTATGTCACAATAAATTAAAATAGAAGGAAGGCTATTACTACACTGCAACAATGTTATCAGGAGACATTAGACATGGTCAATTTAAAAAAAGATGATTTAGGAAAGGAATGACTGTTTCTGTTTATAGATTATTGAAGACCTGGTATCCATGGTGTGGTTTCCCCTGACTTTTTTGCCTACTGACCTCCTGTTTTCTGACTTCGTATTTGCTGGCTTTGGGACTCTGGACACTTTACCACTGCTGATAAATGCTAACATGCATGGGCTCCTTCCCTAAACCACTATTGGCTTATGCACAATTGGCATATTTAATTTACTTATTAATCCCCAGTAAGGTGCACTACATGTGCCCAGGACCTGTGAACTAAATGCTACTAGTGGGCCTGCAGCACCGATTGTGCCACCCACGTAAGTAGCCCTTTAAACAGGACTCAGACCTATCATTGAAGATTTAAACCAATATGTCATCATCGTAAGTTAGCCCTTTTGCCAGGCACAAACCTTCCTTTTAACTACATCTGTCACCCCTAAGGGAGGCCCTGGATACCCCCAAGGGTAGGGTGCAAAGTACTTAAAATGTTGGACGTATACTTTTAAGTTTTAGATGTCTGGGAAATGGAAAGCACTTAAATGTAACAAAACAATCCTAAGGGAGAGATAGACCTTGCAGTAGTAAAAAACAAGGTTAAGTGTAATTCCAATTTGGAAGAGATGGGACTCCCAAGTTTGGTGTCTCTGGAATCACATTTTAAAATTACAGCTTACCATGAAGTTCTGATTTTAAATTGTAATTCTGAAAATGCAACTTTTAGAAAGTTGCCATTTTCTTACTTTGAATTATCTCTTACCTTCTGCCTATCTCTGAATACATGTCCAGGTGGATGACAACTGGGCTCTCCTGCATTCCCTCCAGACAGCCACACACAAAGGGAGCATGGGTGTCACTGAGTGGCCTATGCTTGCTGATGGCCCATCCTGGGCAGGATGGGAGGGTGGAACTGACACACCTGAGTAGATGGGTCCTAAGACCTCACAAAGGGCTTCATAACCCCCTGTATTGTGTCTGGAGCCAGGGCAGGAAGTTCAGGTACATTTCACAGGTCTCTCTTTGAATTGACCCCCATTTCAAAGCCACTACAGGGAATAAGAACAGGACTTGTGACCCTACCAAATCATTACACTTCTAGACCTGAGGACATTTTCCCAAAAAGGACTGCTGGGGTGCTGAAGTGATTGTCACTCTGCTGGACTTAGCTAGACTACTGCTTTGCCGTGCCTGCCTTGCTGCCTGCTGCCCTCCTTGCTTGGGAGCGAGAAGGACTGGACCTACATTCACAGAACCAAAGAGACTTCAAAGACTTGCTAGCTTGCCTCCAGTTCTGATGCCCCAGGGAAAGACTTCACACCACTCTGCTACAGCTTCTGGACTCTGCCAACTGTGCGTCCTACCCTACCAAGTGGAGCCAATCCAGTCCTGGGTCCTTGGAAGTGGGTTCTGCCATGCAGAAAGCCACACATCATTGTCTCTGTGCTGATTGGAGCTGCTGCATCTCTCCTCGGATGCCAATGCACCGCCCCTGAGGACAAAGACATCTCAGCACCAACTGCACAGCTCAGAATGGGTGCATCGCCCTCATTCCCCACACATTGCATTCACATTGCTGGTGCACGTCTCATGATGACGCATCACCTTCATTGCAAACGGTTTGATGCTACACTGCTGTTTGAGGACATCACATCAATGACTGCACGGTCCGACGATGATGCATCCTTGACTGTGCAAATCAGAACCAAAGCATTGCCTTTACGTCATCCCTTATGCACCTCACATTGGATCTTTGACATCAATGCAATCCTCCACACAAGTTGGTCCATGTAGCTGCCCTGTGCTCCATTCTGGTCAGCCTGAACTTCTGGATTTATTCTGGTCTAGCGTGACCAGATAGCCCCAGTAGGTGTTTTAAGTTTCGAAGCACTATAATTGCAGGTATTCTTTAAAACTTCATATCTCAACTTCTATTGATTTGATTTTTGTCATATTGTCCTAACCTGATGTGGAATATTTTTGTGTGGTGTTGTCATTGTTTTACTTTTGAAAGTGTTACACAAATCTTTTCACATTATCTTCCAAATTGAGCCTGCCTGCTGTGCCAAGCTACCAGAGGGTGAGCCCAGGTTAACTTATGGTGTGCATCTGACGTACCCTGACTAGGATTGTGGTTTCTGCTTGGACAGGGTGCATGCCCCTGCCACCTGGAAACCCAATTTCTAACTTTACTTCTGGACCACCCTTCCTCTCCTCATACACACACCAAAGCGCAAGGGATGACTGAATAGAGTCTTTCATGTAAACCAGTTGAATCTTTACCCATGGAAATTAAGCCGCTTCCTGACCTATTGCAGATTGATGAGAAATGTGGATATCAGCAATGAGTACAATGTGAGTAGAACTAACTCCAAAGTAGCAGAGAGTATAAAGCCACACTGGCACAATTCCCTTGTTTCTTTTTACTGAAAATATGGTTGACACCTGTCTGTGTGCATGACATAGATGTAAGAGATCACTTGGCAGTTAAGATCAAGATTTACAGGCTGTTATACCAAATGTAAGAGTGCATCAAGACAGAGGATGCTAAGATGTTAGATGTGGAGGAGATTGAGCATTCCTGTAGTGTTTGGGCCTGCCCATTTCTCATGGTGCCCAGCCAAACGATACACATATGTGTTTCTGAGTGGACTACTAGCAGCCCACAAGCTCCAAAGATGGATGACCATACAATTACCAGAGCTGATGAGCTAGTGGAATGGCCTGGTTCTGCTCACTTCCAAAGAACCTTTCATCTAACCAGTGGCTATTGCAAGATAGCATTAGTACTCAGTGCCAAGGAGAAGACTGCTTCCTTTATACTAGTGGGATTGTACCAATTGAGATTTATGCATTTTGTGCTTGTTGTAAGTGTCTTGCTCCTTTTCAGTGCATGGTGAAGAATGTGTTTCCAGGACTGGAAGATTTCTGCATGGTCTACCTTAATGAGATTTCCATCTTAAGCATTTTGTGAGAGCACCACATGAGGCACCTAAAGCTGGTCTTGGTCTAGATACAGGGACCAAAACCTTTCATCATGGCAACCAAGTACCAGAAGGGACAGTGCTCTGTAGTCTACCTTATGCATCAGGTAGACAACAAGAAGATATCTACTCCTGGATGCTTAGATCCAGCCTTTTTAGAACTCAATTGATATTAAAGTAACCTTGTGACCACCTATGGGACCAAAGTTGCGCCCTTGCCAGCCATGGTATTGTAGATGCAGACTAAGGAAAATGACTGGGACAGCTTCAGGTGACCTTAAAGGACCTAAAGACAGTCCTATGCATTGCACCTGTTGTGAAGGCTACTGACTATGGCCAGCCCTTCATTGTACAGCATGATGCCTCAGATAAGGGATTTGAAGTGGTACTGGCTTAGCTTGATATCAAGGGTGGAGAGTTACCCAGTGGTATTTAGTAGCCTCAGTTTTTTTCTTCCTAGGGACACTATTGAGCAACCAATGAAAATGCATGCTTTGTAACAGTGTGGGCCTTGAGGAGTGTAGGAAAGTACCATCTTGCCTGGCATGTTACCCCCATTTTCACTGTATGTATGTATGTTTTAGCCCCTGTGTCACTGGGAGCCTGCTAGACAGGACCCCAGTGCTCATAGTATGTGCCCTGTATGTGTTCCCTGTGTGGTGCCTAACTGTATCACTGAGGCTCTGCTAACCAAAACCTCAGTGTTTATGCTCTCTCTGCTTTCTAAATTTGTCACTGCAGGCTAGTGACTAAGTTTACCAATTCTCATTGGCACACTGGTACACCCATATAATTCCCTTGTAGATGGTACTTAGGTACCCAGGGTATTGGGGTTCCAGGAGATCCCTATGGGCCGCGGCATTTCTTTTGCCACCCATAGGGAGCTCAGACAATTCTTACACAGGCCTGCCACTGCTGCCTGAGTGAAATAACGTCCACGTTATTTCGCAGCCACATAAGTAACCTATAAGTCACCTATCTGTCTAACCTTCACCTGGTGAAGGTTGGGTGCCAAGTTACTTAGTGTGTGGGCACCCTGGCACTAGCCAAGGTGCCCCCACATCGTTCAGGGCAAATTCCACGGACTTTGTGAGTGTGGGGACACCATTACACGCATGCACTATAAATAGGTCACTACCTATATACGCTGTATAGCGTCTCAATGGTAACTTCGAACATGGCCATGTAACATGTCTAAGATCATGGAATTGTCACCCCAATACCATTCTGGTACTGGGGGGACAATTACATGATCCCCCGGGTCTCTAGCACAGAACCCGGGTGCTGCCAAACTGCCTTTCCGGGGTTTCCACTGCAGCTGCTGCTGCTGCCAACCCCTCAGAGAGGATTCTGCCCTCCTGGGGTCCAGGCAGCCCTGACCCAGGAAGGCAGAACAAAGGATTTCCTCTGAGAGAGGGTGTTACACCCTCTCCCTTTGGAAATAGGTGTGAACGGCTGGGGAGGAGTATCCTCCCCCAGCCTCTGGAAATGCTTTCATGGGCACAGATGGTGCCCATCTCTGCATACGCCAGTCTACACCGGTTCAGGGATCCCCCATCCCTGCTCTGGCGCGAAACTGGACAAAGGAAAGGGGAGTGACCACTCCCCTCACTAATACCTCCCAGGGGAGGTGCCCATAGCTCCTCCAGTGTGTCCCAAACCTCTGCCATCTTGGAAACAGAGGTGTTGGGGGCACACTGGACTGCTCTGAGTGGCCAGTGCCAGCAGGTGACATCAGAGACACCCTATGATAGGCTCTTACCTTTCTTGGTAGCCAATTCTCCTTTCTTGGTAGCCAAACCTCCTTTTTTGGCTATTTCGGGTCTCTCCTGTGGGGTATTCTTCAGATAATGAATGCAAGAGCTCACCAGAGTTCCTCTGCACTTCCCTTTTCGACTTCTGCCAAGAATTGACCGCTGACTGCTCCAGGACACCTGCAAAACCGCAGCAAAGTAGCAAGACGACTACCAGCAACATTGTAACGCCTCATCCTGCTGGCTTTCTCAACTGTTTCCTGGTGGTGCATGCTCTGAGGGTCACCTGCCTTCACCCTGCACTGGAAGCCAAGAAGAAATCTCCTGTGGGTCGACGGAATCTTCCCCCTGCTAACGCAGGCACCAAAAGACTGCATCACTGGTCCTCTAGGTCCCCTCTCAACCTGACGAGCGTGGTCCCTGGAACACAGGAACTCTATCCAAGTGACTCCCACAGTCCAGTGATCCTTCAGTACAAGTTTGGTGGAGGTAAGTCCTTGCCTCCCCACGCTAGACTGGAAACCTGTGTACGGTGTGATTTGCAGCTGCTCTGGCTCCTGTGCACTCTTCCAGGATTTCCTTTGTGCACAGCCTAGCCCAGGTCCCCAGCACTCTGTCCTGCAGTGCTTAACCCTCTGAGTCGGCCTCTGGCATTGTGGGACCCTCCTTTGTGACTCTAAGCCGGCTCCGGTTCACAAATCTTCTAAGTGCCTGTTTGGGTACTTCTGCGGGTGCTGCCTGCTTTTGTGGGGGCTCTCTGAGTTGCTGAGCACCCCCTCTGTCTCCTCCTCCAAGGGGCGACATCCTGGTCCTTCCTGGTCCCCAGCAGCAACCTTGCAGCTAGCAAGGCTTGTTTGTGGTATTTCTGCGTGGGAACACTTCTGCAACCTTTAGCACACCGTGGGACATCTTCCATCCAAAGGAGAAGTTCCTAGCTCTCTTCGTTGTTGCAGAATCCTAAGCTTCTTCCATCCGGAGGCAGCTTCCTTGCACCTTCATACGGGGTTTCCTGGGCTCCTGCCCCCCTGGACACTATCGCGACTCTTGGACTTGGTCCCCTTGCCTTGCAGGTCCTCAGGTCCAGGAATCTATCTTCAATGCTTTGCTGGTATTTGTGGTTCTTGCAGAAATCCCCCTATGTGTCCTTTTGGGGTAGTAGGTGTACTTTACTCCTACTTTTCAGGGTCTTGGGGTGGGTATCTTGGACACCCTGACTGTTTTCTTACAGTCCCAGCGACCCTCTACAAGCTCCCATAGGTCTGGGGTCCATTTGTGATTCGCATTCCACTTTTGGAGTATATGGTTTGTGTTGCCCCTAGACCTATGTTTGCCCATTGCATCGTAATTCTACACTGTTTGCATTACTTTTCTGACTCTTACTTACCTGTTTTGGGTCTCCTTCCTCTCCAACCGATCCCAAAGAGTCTACCTCCCACCTTTCCGCTCAGACCCCACCGAGATCATCTGCGGCGTCCCGCAAGGCTCCTCGCTCAGCCCGACTCTCTTCAATGTCTACATGAGCCCCCTCGCCGACATCATACGCAAACACAACATCAACATCACCTCCTACGCCGACGACACTCATCTGATACTTTCCATCACCAAGGACCCAACCAGCGCCAAGACCAACCTGCAAGATGGATTGAAAGACGTCGCAGAATGGATGAAACTCAGCCGTCTGAAACTTAACTCAGACAAAACGGAAGTCCTTATCCTCGGAAACACCCCGTCCGCCTGGGACAAATCCTGGTGGCCCATGGCCCTTGGCACCCTACCAACCCCCTCAGACCACGCATGCAACCTCAGATTCATCCTGGACCCACTTCTCACCATGACCAAACAAGTCAACGCCGTATCATACCCCTGCTACCTCACCCTCCGCATGCTCCGAAAGATCTTCCGTTGGATCCCCGCCGACACCAGAAAGACCGTGACCCACGCCCTCGTCACGAGCCGCCTGGACTACGGCAACACCCTATACGCAGGAACCACCGCTAAACTCCAGAAACTTATGCAGCGAATCCAAAACGCCTCCACCCGCCTCGTCCTCGACATACCCCGCAACAGCCACATCTCCGCCCACCTGAGACACCTGCACTGGCTTCCCGTCAACAAAAGGATCACCTTCCGACTCCTCACCCACGCACACAAAGCCCTCCACAACAAGGGACCCGAATACCTCAACCGTCGCCTCAGTTTCTACACACCCACCCGTCAACTTCGCTCCGCCAACCTCGCTCTTGCCGCCGTCCCTCGCATCCGTCGCACCACGGCAGGTGGGAAATCCTTCTCCTACCTGTCGGCCAAGACATGGAATTCCCTCCCCACCAACCTCAGGACCACCCAGGACCACCTCGCATTCCGGAGGCAACTCAAGACCTGGCTCTTCGAGCAGCAGTAACCCCATCCCCCTAGCGCCTTGAGACCCTCACAGGTGAGTAGCGCGCTTTATAAATGTTTGTGATTTGATTTGACTTGATTTGCGTACATATAACTTGTGTATATTACTTACCTTCTTACTGAGAGTACTCACTGAGATACTTGTGGCATAGTGTCATAAAAATAAAGTACCTTTATTTTTAGTAACTCTGAGTATTGTGTTTTCTTATGATATTGTGCATAGGATATAAGTGGTATAGTAGGAGCTTTGCATGTCTCCTAGTTCAGCCTAAGCTGCTTTGCCATAGCTACCTTCTATCAGCCTAAGCTTCTAGAAACACCTCTATTCTACTAATAAGGGACAACTGGACCTTGCACAGGGTGTAAGTACCACAGGGTACCCACTATAAGCCAGGCCAGCCTCCTACAAGGAGGTTCTCTCTAGACACTGAAGTGAGGGAAGATCTATACATGACTGCCTTCGGAAATGTAATGAGGAACTTGTAAGGCGAACAGCTGTCCTGCCTGTTGTTAGGTAATAGAAGTATGGGGCTTTAGTTTCTATTGTTCAACATTTTGAGACAGAACCTGACCTTTCTTTTGGCCTTGATAACTGCTTCAGGAAGTCTGATGTCAGCCAAGTGCAGATTTCACACTTTATTGTGTCATTCTGTCATAGTTTTGTTTGCGTCTGCTTGATGTCAGCTTCATTTCTATCTTCTGTGAGATCCATCGTCTTGAACGAAAATTGTGTCTGTGGGACAGCCATAAATGACATTTGAAAGAAACCCACCAAACCTTTCTGAGCACATAGACAATACATACTCAAGAAATTGTATAAAAAAGTGGAATCCTACCATCTTACATTGTTCCAGCTGCAAGTCCTTCATGACCAAGAAAGGGTGGTTAGAGCATACAGTAGTACTTGAAGTCCTGCTGTGTGAAAATGATGGTGTCTACATGCCAGTCTCCCAGAGGTGAGAGGACATCACCTGTGGTCTGCACAAATTGCTGGTGAAGCTGAAAGTCTTACACACTTCTGAAGACTGCCTGCATACTCAAAGAGGGAAGGAGAGTGCCTTGCCCTGCAGAAGCAGAAACTGTCCAAGAGGAGATATCAGTAATGCTCCTGGCATGCATAGAACCCAGACGTTGCTGACTGCCCTTAGCAATGAAGTCAGAGCTGACCCTTGTCTTGAGGGGTCTCCTAGTCTCCAATCTTGGACCGTTATTGGACCACCTATGAAAATTAAAGCACGAGAAGTAGTCAGGTTTAACACCCGTAAGCTTTGTGCTGCTGTTCCCTAACTCCAAGCAAATCCAGTGGATGAGCTGCTACATGACTTCCAAAATGGAAGCCTGTGCCTAGCTCGGAGGCCGCACTTGCTAGAGGTGTGTTATCCTCGTCGGTGGTTGCTATTGTCCTCAGCCTTCAGAACATGTCTGCTGTGCTGCTCATCTGCCGCAATTCAAGTTCCAACGTGAAGGTGCTGAGTGAAGCTGTGTCAGTGGAGTCACCGCTAAAACTGCCGTCTGAGAGAGCTTCTATCAGTGTCGCACAACAGAAGCAATGTGATCACAGACTAGTGACTGAGCTAGATGTGCAGACCCTGTTCTGCAGCAGGAACACTGACTATTACTTAGACAATCCCCTTTGAGTCTGAAATTTTTAATTCAACCACACAATAGCCTGCATAAGTAAAAACCTAACGAAATGTGCCAGTATATAATCTATGCCAATACCTATGCCTGGGGTAGAAATCCCATAGGCAGTAGAGAAAGTCCTAGAACAAAATCATAGTTGGAACTGCAACCCCATAACTGAATTCCTTCAGTTATGTAGTAGGTGTGTTAAGGTATATAGAATGTGTTATTAGAATGTTCTTAAAAGTGGGAGCATGTGAGGAATTGCATTTCGGTCTGAAGAGGTCTGCGAGGAAACAATCAATTCATTACCTCCCCCCCCAGTAAGGATCTAACCCATAGTCTCGCCTGTGATGAAAGAATCGACGTATCACCTCTCCTGCACCGTAAGGAACCAATGCATTGCTTTGCTTTTCTGGCACCTGAGCTGCCCCATGGCCTGCATCATCTTTGTTTTTTATGCATCCAGATACTTTGTGCTAAAGAGATACATCCATTGATTCATGTGGATTAAGGTTTACTTAAACTTTTAAAAATAAATATTTTGACTTGTGTATTTTGGAATTTTGCTGTATTGGTCTTATTTTACTCAGATAAATAGTGGCTATTTTTATAATCTGGTATGGAGTCATTTTGTAGTGTTTTCACTGTGTGTGCGTGTGTGTGTGTGTGTGTGTGCAAATACTTTACATATTGCCTCTGAGATAAACCAGACTGCCTGAGCCAAGCTACCAAGGCGGTGAGCACGGGTTATCTTAGCTGTGTGACTCTCTTACCCTGACTAGAGTGAGGGTCCCTACTGGGACAGGGTGCACATAAATGCCAATTAGAGACCCCGTTTCTAACATTTTGTCTATGCAAAACATTCTTGGCTCCACCTCAAAATGGAGAGTCCAGCCAGAACTGCTAGACCACCACCTTTACAAATACTAAAACAAGAACACCAGATGGGTATTGACTTGTTGAGCCTCATCAGTGAAATACAGCTTGAATCCTATAGCACAGCAAGCTCAGGGCCAACAATTGGGCATACCACAGCAACACGATTGAAACATAATTAGACAGCACAAAATGTGATTGGTGGAACGCATGGTTTAACCAAAGCCACTGCTGGTCACTATCGCATACATTTAATCTGACTGATTTTAGCTTGCCAGCCCCACTACACAGAGACACCAATCCTAAACAAATCAGTTTGTCCAAACTGAAAGACAACCTATACTCTGAAAGAGGATACATGCAGATGTGTAAGGCCACCTACAGCTACCACTGAGTGTATGATTGAGGAGACTATGTGGATTATCTATTTAAAGTACCTATTATTCTTCGGTAATGCAAGCTGACTTCCAGCCTCACTTCATCAATCATGAAAGTAAAGACAACATTGTAGCCTTGAAGTTAAGTAGAACAGATAATATCCCGGTAATCTCTTTCAGGACGGATACTGATTGCTGGGCTTAAAATAATTAAGCAGTTAATACAATTGACAGCTAAACCGTTTTAATGCCAGATTCATGGAGGGGTTCTGTGTTGAAGCCCATCCTAAAAAAGGTGATGGAAGTATACCAACACATTATAGAATTATTGGTTTGTTGTTTGCATCTAAAAAACGCTTTTTTATCTAAACTTTTACTAACTTACCTTAAGGAGTGGGTTTAAGCCGATAGCCTTCTTACGATTGAACAGGGAGGATTTTATGTAGGCATTCAACCACTGAAAATCATGTTGCCCCCTGGGAGTCTATTGGGAAACCTTTGGAACTAAATCAAAGGCTGCACTGTTGTTTTAAAGATTTCCACACAGCCTGTGATACAGTGGAGAGAGACTGTGGAAAAAAATGAGATCATGGAATAAGCCAAGTGATCTGTTATCCTTAATTAAGGAATTACATACATCAAACCGGGCACAAGTAGAATGAGATTCTACTGGCTATATCTTCAGGGAAATTGAAATACTGAATATATCTTATCAAGGATGTGTCCTGGTATCCTCCTTATTCAGTTCATATGTGGCACACCTTTCATCTTCTTTGAAAACAGCTCCTTCTTTTTCACTTAAAATGGGCTCCTTTATGCAGAGGACCTCAATTTTGGATTATACAACCATTGAAAATCAAAGAAATCTTGATGCTCTGTCACAGTATTGTAAGGAGAACTTCACAAGCACAAATATAGAGAAAACCAAGATTAGGATTTTTGGTTAAAAAAAAAAAGTCCTCAAAATTTAGTGGTCTCTCTATGTTAATAGGATAAACTACGTAATTGTTATAAATATCTAAGTCTACATTTTACCAAAAATTTGAAATGGGAGGAAGCACACAAAGACATTAAAGAAAATAGTATTACTAAAAGCAGGGCTTGTTTTGAAGTTTAATCATACTTCCAGGGGGTTGTCATTGACACCGCTTTTAGAAGTATATAGAATTACAATTCCCGCCTTGGCCCTATATTGGTCAGAAATCTTATTCCTAGATTCCTGTAATATTTCAGAACAATCAAGACTACTTAATTAAAACGTGTGTATAGGCTTCCAAATCAAACAATGGTTCAGACTATTCGTTGTAAATTAAATCTTATGTCATGGTATAACATATGACATTGCATGTAGCAGTTTTTAAAGATTTGAAATAATTAACCTTACATGAAAAGTATTTGAACATATCACAAATTTGCAGGAAAGAAATTCAAGCCACTTACGGAAAGTGTGCTCCCTCTTTGGTACAATGGATCAATAATCTTTTAGCCAGGCACAGTCATCTTTGGAGTATAGTAACTTGAGATCTGTTCTGAAATAAAAGATTCTTGAGAAGTTCTACTTTGCTATTGTTCCTTTTCTTAGATAAGATTTGCCTATTTGAGAAAGAATCAATTATGTTTGTCTTTAAAACATAAGATACTGCAAACTTTCTCCTATTATTACTAATCTATCTGACTTTAAAATGTGCTTAGAAATTCTTAATGTGTGTATTGGATGTAATCCAGTTGTCTCAAGACTAGCATTTCAAATAAGATTTTGGTATAGAAATGGCACATGTTTATGCTATATAAAAATCAGATGTGCTATATGTCATGTTCTTATTGACTGACCCCTTTATTTACCTGCATGTAAAACATGTTTAAGTCAGTATTTCTTAATACCATGTAGGGTCACGACAAGACTAAATTGCTTATTTTTAGTGAGTATGCACTTTTTTATGTTGCAGTAGGGCTTGTCCGGTTTTTAAGAACAATTAAGTGTAGTTTTGTTGTTTGACTACAATTCTATGTATATTAAAAACCTTGTGCAATGCTTATTGTGTATTGTTTATAGTTATATACATTATTTTTTCATATATTGTATTGTATCCAGTTATGTTTTATGAACTAATGTTAAAATACATTTATATTTATTACTCTACTGCTTGAGAACACATACAACCTCAGACCTGTTTCAGTCTTGGCATCATCAGCGAGGCGTAGATGCAGCAAGATGCTTTGTAGCCATATTTAGGCAAACTACTTCTTATTAGGGAGACTCACATAGGCTGCATAAAATGTGACAGGAAGAATGCTTCATTTAATTTAATTCACTTGTAATCACTCCAGTCCACATTCCCTTATTTTTAGCTTGTCTATGCTACTACATTTCCTATCTTCATAGCAAATATGACTTACTCTAGATCATGTTTATAGATAATTACAATTCTCTCATATTCCCTTAGTAAATAACTGTTGGAAATTTTCAAATATTGGCATGTTTGGAAGATTGCTCATATGAAGTCACTTGAGTCTGTCCCGCACCAATGTAACCTTAGCATATGGATGTAGGTAAAAGACTGGAAAAGCCTCTGAAATCAGGCCTTTAAACTTAATCTGGCCACCAAATCTTTAGCCCACCTGGGAATTGGACCACAGTGGTTAATTGTCACCCTTAACATGCGAAGTCACATTGTACCTTTAGAGCAGTCCTAGGGGAAATACCTGAGATCACTGCAGAATTGTTTGAAGGCAGGGGTTCCTGAAGGAGAGGCTAGGATAAAGGTGCATTGCTAAAGGTCAGAGATGTAGATCACCAGCCAGTCAATTACCTGTCAGAGTTCAGGAAGGGAACACGCCTACACAAATGTGCTTTGTCCAGTGAGTCATGGACCTTAGAGGGGGCAGACTAAAGGCAGTGGGCAAGTACATACTATTTCCTACATACACAGGGTGCTATGGGAGCTGAGCAAGGTCAGCCATAAGGCACCACGGGTGGAGTAGCATTATATCAATGCCAGAGGCTAGTATTAGGAGGGAGCACATCATATGACAGTCTACCTCTGGTTCTTAAAGCTCAGTGAGCGTGAGAGAGTAAAGAAAATTAAATTACTCATGACTTGGTAAAAAGTGAAGCAGTAGATTTGGGAGATAGTACCAGGACTACCGGCAAGGAAAACAAAGTATAGATCAAAAGTATGATAATAATAATAATACCACAAGAGGCACTGAAATTTATATTTAAAAAATATATAATTGCTTTCTCAATGTAGTCATAGATGGTTGTGACTGGGCAGACACACCTTGCAAATTCTATATTGCAGTATGAGGTGCAACAAAATAAAAGAAGTGTTTAAGAAGTTTATGTTTAGGAGAATGTTACAAAGACTAAAGTGGCTATATGTGGAACATTTCTCATGAGATGTTTTCTTTTCTGCAAAACAGAGGAGATGAATGGTATAACATGACAAACATTATGCCTTACACACATGCTTAATTTTGAACCAAAAGCCACCAGACCATTGTCAGTACAGAGGAAGCATGACCAAACTTGGTGGTAAATTTTGGGAGAATGTGTAGATAGGGTGGAGTCAGTATGGAGGGTGTATGAGACGTATATCTTCTCTCACAAATTTCCCTGATCAATGCAGTCAATTGCACAGCTTCATTTTTAGTCCATCTGAAGTGCATTCAAAATAAGAAAGGCTTGATATGGTCCTTGATCCAAGCCACATCTTGGGACCTGCACCATAAGAACAATCCGAATGTTATTTCCTTCTCCTGAGTGCATTAAAAAAAATACACTTATGCTGAAGGCTCGATGTGATATGGAATGCAACCCCAAGCTCAACTCTGTGTAATGGAGAACCACATCATGTACACCTACCCTTCTGAGCATGACTACTGTCGGCTCAAGATGCTACAGAGAATTGACAGTGGTGGTAGTGTAGCAAAGGTTTATAGACTCCACACAGGTGGAGATGCCTTCCTGTTGATCCTTTTTAAAATTGTCCTCCAGTCTACTGTACCTATGTGCAATAGGGTAAGCTTAGGGCATGGGAGCTTTTTTTAACTTCTGCAACACAGGAATCCATTTTGGATCTCATGTGTATGAGTGGTACAAAGAGTCGAGGTTGGAGAGATCTGCCAAGCAGTAATGTAAGTTTTCATGAGTTCATTTGAAATGGAGGATGTGGAGAATAGAAGACAGATCATCCTTTTGGAGAGAAAGGACAGTCCTTGCCCCTGCTCCATCTTTTCGCCTTGGAGGTGTTGTGTCCCAACAGGTTGAAAGATAACTGAGTGAGGAAACCGCATGCTCTTTTGTACATTTGTTTATTGTTTTCCTAGATGAGGAGCTTTGCGCCCCACCCATTCTTCCTGCAAACACTAGAGGACAGAGACCGTAGCTTGGCCAATCTGGAAAGAAGGACCATAACTGAGTGATACTGGCCTTATAGCAAGGCCCACAGAATACACAATCTTTGTCTTTGATCGAGCTATATGTACAGGTTAGAATCTGCCCCATCATAGTGTCAGAGTTTCTCATTGACCAGTGTCAGGGATCCTACACTAGTGGAGACTACAAAAGACCCTAAAACTCCGTAGATGTTACAGACTCCAATCTCTCCTTAACCATATTCAGGAAACATAACCTTGAGGGTCTGCATCCTAACAGTAGAACCTGCCGTAAATCCAACTAGAAGAAAGGAGCTGACTCACTGCTATAGAGAGGTGCTGGAGGTATGCCTTCATGAAGGAAATGCTGCCTTGAAGTGCAAGGCCTCGCAGAGCTGGGCAGGAAGAACTTGACATTGACCCACTGTGTCCCAGGGAAGGATCCTATCTGTGTGGTGAGGGTTTGTACCCATGGTTCCTCTAAACAGTGTCCCAATCCTATCTTTCTAGGCTGTCACCATGACCTTCCCCACCCAAGATCGGAATATGGCCATGCAATTATAAAAAGTCAATAGAGAAGTCAGTCTCAAAGATGAAATACCTGTGATAGCTTGGGGCAAAGCAAAATTGGAGGTAAGTTTGTGAAGTCAACAAACCTAACAGATGTGCCTGTGCTAGCCTGCCGTGAAAATAAATTGTGCCCACAACAAACAGTGGCTCTTCAAAGACCCTATAAAAGTGTCATTCACTGCAACCCACTATGTGTTCTTCACTTGTTTGCCTTGGAGTTTGAGTTAGCGCCAGAGGAACATCCGACAATAAAGATGTCCTGTACCAAGTGTGACAGTGTAGCCTCTTATATTGTGTGCCTATGCAGCCACTCTTGTTCAGGACCAAAGGCTGGTGCTACCATTGGAACATGGTTCTTGAGTCAGAAGAACCAGGACAGAGTTGGTGCACCAGCTTCCAGAGCACTGTGTGTCCAGAGGACCATCTCATCTTGTCATTTATATGTGCTGTGTGCAGTCAAGGTTGTTATGACTAATAACTTTTAGGAGCCAACGCAGCTACTACATAGGTAGCCAAGGAACAGCTAAACTTCCATAGCTTTATACTGGTGTACATACTGCCTCAAAAAAAGTGAAAGGAGATTTTATTGTCCAGCCTTGGCATAAGTAAGGTGTGCGTTGTCACTCTATTGAAAATGCAAAGATAGAATACAAATGTGGAGACAGCCTTTCAACAGAAAGAGGATAATGTATAATAACTGTGGAGTACAAACTATAAATCCAAGGTCATACTCTGCAATGAGGCACCTCTGTTACAAATGCCATATAATATTACAGCAGATATTTGCATAAGTATGTATTAAAACATAGGTGATATGAGTATGACCTTTTAAGTATCATCCAACAGAAACTTATATACAAGCATCGGACTCTGGTGATCAATCAAAAAACAGAGTCCCTCAAGACAACCTCACAAGCCTTTCATTCACTGAGCAACCCTCTGGGCTACCAGAATTCGGGTCCAGTTACCAGCTCCGGGGTCTCCTCCCGAATACAAGTGACACCCCAGCATAAACAACTCACCATTTGTGCCCTGGAAGAAAAGCCAATGGAAAGAGTGAAAGTAAAGGTCAAAGGTTCTTGGGAAGAAGATAATTGTTTCCTTTTTCAGCAACCAAGCAGGTGGGGCCAAAATGCCACCTAGTTCCCCCTCAGGGACACAGAGAGGTCACCTGAAAAGCCAAAGTAAGAGAATTTCATTAAGTGCACCCCTCACTCAAGCATACACCCCTTACATAGAAATCAGGCACAGCACCTTAGCCAGTCCTCAAGTGTCGACGACAAAATCCTCTCAGAGAGCACTGCCCAGCACTGCCAAACCGGCGAATCAGTCAAGCTCCACTTCCCCATCAAATCAACCCCAAGTATGCATCTTTGGCAGAGAATCAAGGGACAACACCACAGCCAGTCCTTATAAACTGGCAAGAAAGTCTTCTCAGAGAACACTACCCAGCGACCCCAGTCTGGTGACTCAGTCAAGCCTTGTTTCTGCATTAAATCAACCCTCCAGGCAGCATTGTCCTTCACAGACTGCTCCTCCTAACACTGATAGCTGTGCTTCATCCAATTCATCACTTATTGTTACAGCAAATTTTGACAAAGGGTCTAGTCTGGTTAAAGTGTCCTTGGATCTATTAGATCAAGAAACCTCCAGGCAGAGTCCGCAGGGTAGCAACCATACATTGGCAGTGCCATCATTCAAGAGGCTATTAGTCTTCATTCAAAGACTTGCAGCAAGTTGCCCTCGCCTCAGGCTGCCCCTGTTCTTCCGGTGCCAACTTCCCGTAATAGTGGCACAAGCTATAGAGCAACTCTTTCCACCCAGAATATAAATCAAGGGGCACATTTGACCTGCTGAATCGGGGTAACATTTTATGGCTGTTGAGTCAGCTCCCCGAGACAATGAGTCTCACCTCGGCACACATGGCATCGGTTGAATTAATTCCATCTTCTGCATCTCAGACGAATGAAGCAACCAAAGTGACTTGGATCCCTGCTGAAGTAGCTAACCAAGTACTTGGAGTTAGGGGTCTTTTAGGAACTGGGGGTTCCAAGTCTCCCCAGTACCCAATCCGGTTTATCCACATCTTCTACTGTCATGACAAGACTGCGGGGAATTTAGTCACTGCACCTTGCCCCTGGCGACATTTCAAGGGACTCCCAAAGCCCCTTTAAACTCCATCTAGCTCTATGAATATCTATATTCCCCCCAAGATTTACGTTTTCAATCAGAAGGCAAGAACGCTAACAGACTTCATGATTCTATCATCGTCTTTGTTCCAGCGAATCTAGAAAGTACAGATAGGAAACAGAGGCAAAAGCCACAAGAGCTGTTCTTTGCTCATGCAATTGACCATCATGATCCAACAGATGCACTTCAGTGTGCAGCATATACAAACAACGGTAGGAAACTCAAATGGTCACCAGACACCATTTTAGACCTGAAAGGAGAAGCCAAGTGAATATGGTCCTCTAAAGTATACCACACTGGCCCTGGGCAAGCAGCACAAGTAGTACAAGCTGCCTGGGGTGAGTTACCATGTGCATTTCTGGTATCTTGTCCACAACAATCTCTAGGCTCAAGACATCGTAGGCTTCAAGGATCACCAGTCGGTCAGAGAACCACTTAAATGCAACTTAAACAACACCCTCTGCCTCCTTCAGAAAGAGCCCAGATATGAGGCCTTGAGAATGTTGGTATCTACCTCCAGGTCTGCCTACAGAGCTCACCTGCAGGCACACCAAAGAAATGTGTCTGCCAGCTTGGCAGCCAAGCTCCTGTATGCGTTGAATAGGCATGTGCAGTTTTGGAAACAGATAAACAGATTAAGCTCTGTGACATAATCCCACCATAATTAACATCTCAGAGCCTACTTGGTACCAATATCTCTCTTGCCACATTGGCCTCCCGACTCAGGAATTCCAATGTGAGGGACTTTCACCTCAGCAAATAATTCAAGACCAGGCCCAAAATATTGCTTGCCTTTCTTTACAACCATGCAGCTGCCTTCACATTCTCCCAGAAACAGTGATAAGGAGAATCAGAAAGGCCCTCATTATGACATTGGCGGTCAGATGACCGCCACACTGGCGATGGCGATGGCGATAGTACTGTCGTCAGACTGGCGGAAATGACCGGCAAATTATGACCATGGCGGTGATCCCTGCCATGGAAGCCAATGTACCATCCTAACCGCCAGGGCCGTACGGCCACTGACCACGGCGGTAGCCACCTACAGACAGGTGGAAGACAAGGGTCCGTCCACCATAGTTTGACCACCAGGATTTCCGGGGTGTTAGCAATGCCACCAAAAGCCTGGCGGAAACACATGATATAAAAGGAGACATTAACCTCCAGGGACACAGAGGAGTCCGCGGCCGCCATGGAACTTGAACTGGAAGCCTTCCCGATGCTGTACCACGGGATGGCCATCCAGAAGCCCCAATGCAGACGAAGACGGTGAGTACAGCTGCATAGCACACAAGGGAGGGAGGAGAGGGTGACACACACACGCACACAACACACACCGAACACAAATACCACACACCCAGAACAATTTTCAGAGCAAATCAACAGCAACATAACCCACGAGCAAAGAAAGCCAGGACCTGTTGTCCAACCACTGTAATTAGGTGGGATCAGCAACCTCAATTGTAAAAAGAGAAACATAAATATGTACAGAAAGGGCCATTGGCCAGTCCAAAGTTATTAATGGCCACAGGGCAACACCCAAGGCCCCACATGACTATTGACAGCCTAGGCACACCACTGGGCAGGGGCATCATGGATATGGCAGGCAGGCACCAGAGGGGGCAGGGGTGTGGGGGGTGGGAGTGTTTTTTTCTTGGGGTGGAGTCCTTGGGCTTGGGTTAGGGAGGGAGCTGGTCCCTGCCCTTCTGGGTAGGGGGTGGAGGGCTGGCCCCGGGACCGCGGGCTGGAGCGCCACTCTTGTTCCCCTTAGTGGTGGGGGAACTCTTAGGGGGAGCAACAGGAGCCGAATGTGAGCTGGAGGTACTGGGCTGGGGAGGACTTTCCTCTTACCAGCAGGATGGGGGGTAGGGTAGGGAAGATGTCAAAGCGGGAAAGGAAAAGCTTCTTAGGACCAGTAGGGCGGGTTGTGGCAAGAAGAATGGGAGTGGTTGTAGGAGGAGGAGGTGTGCTGGACTTGGGTGCAGGTGCATGGACAGTGTGCGTGTGTGAGGTAGATGGCTGTTGGGTATCTGAGTGGGAGCCTTTATGTATCTTTGAAGGGGGCAGACATGGTGGCGGAGGACAAACAGGACATGTGGATGTATGTTGTGGTGGTGTCTGCAAGTGAGGTGGGTGTGCTGCGTGAGGTGGTGGTAGTGGTGACTATGCATGTGGTGTGCGGGGTGCATGTCTGCATGTCTGCTGTTGTGGTGACTGTGGGAAGGCTGTACAAGTGGCAGAATCTGGGACTGATGATGCAGTGCATGCAGGTGTGAGTGATGATGTGTCTGTGAGGGAGGAGGAGGAGGGGGAGACAGTGGAGGCAGTGGATGTTGTAGTATGTGCATCTGAGTGTTGGCTGTGTGTGTGCTTGTGGACTGAAGTGTGGTGCCTGTGTTTGTCTGTGCGAGTCCTGTCTGTTGGTCTGTGTGTGTGCTTGTCAGATGGTGTGTGTGGGATGGGTTTGGGAGGGGGCTATGGGACTGGGAACAGGTAGTCAGGGGGGGGACGGAGGAAACAGGAACACTGGCTGCCATCAGAGAGGAAGCTAGAGCCTGAAATGATCTCTGTAGGGCCACCAAGCCACAGTGAATGCCCTCCAGGAAGGCATTGCATTCCTGCATCTGGGATGCCAGCCCCTGGGTTGCATTCACTATGGTTGACTGTCCTAAATAGTTGGATCTCAGGAGGTCCATAGCCTCCTTACTGAGTGCAGCAGGGCTGACTGGGGGAGGGCCTGAGGTGCCTGGGGCGAAGGAGATGCCCACTCTCCAGTATGAGCAGGCACAGGCAACTGGGTTGGGGGGCTACTGGGAGGGCAGTGCTGGTACGATGGTGGTGGATGATGAAGTAGCTGGGGTGGTCCCAGAAGGGTCCGCCACCACCAGGGAGCTTCCATTGGAGGAGGAATTGGAGTCTGTAGTCGTTAATCCAGTCTCCCCCGTGGTGCTCTCCTCGCCCTCCAATCCACTGGTCCCCTTGGCATTGGTGGACTCTGCTTCCTGGGTCCTATGGGCTGCAGCTCACTCACTCAATGGTGCCCCTGTTCCTCCGCCAGATGATGCTAATACACACATGGACAGATGGACAGGATGACAAAATGAGAGAGGGTGGGGGAGAAAGAAAGGGAGCCCAGGGTTAATTACAGCAACAACAGCACAGATGGCATACACATCACAATCACTCCCTGGGACTTACATTGGGCAGTATGGACCACAGTGACAAACCATTGCCTAAGCACTACAGCAGGATGGAACCCAAACACTACCATCTGCACAACTACTGGGACCAACTCAGCCCTGTCTGCCATGGTATGCTAGCTACCTAACAATACCAAAAATGCATACCATCCTACATAGCTAAGCAGGACCACGCAGGAACGGCTAAAACTGGCATATTGTGGAATCTACTGACTAGAACCTTGCACCCAAACCCCATGGCAGGAAACATATACAAAATACTACCTCCTTGTGGCTGCTGTGCTACCCTCAAGCGCCCATCCAATTCAGGATTGGCCACCGCCAGTATGCAGGACATTAGGGGGGTCAGGCTCCGACGGGCACTCCTCCCTCATTGGGAGGCCGTCCCCAGCTGGGCCTCCAAGGCCTTCCGAGCCCAGAGTCTCAGGTCCTCCCACTGTTTCCTGCAGTGGGTGCTCTGCAAGCTATGGACCCCAGTGTCCACACATCCTTGACAATGGCACGCCACAACCCCTCCATCTGATGGGCACTGACCTGATTGAAAGGAAACAAAGACAGGACACCATGACCCATACAATCCAGCCTGTCACACAAATGGCTTACATACTGCATTTGCCCCTCATCAAGCACAGACATGACCCATACCTCTGCATTCACATTGTCTGCAGCCATACCCCCAAATGACACATTGCTAGCACAAACATACATCTACATGCAGCCATGTTGCATGCAACGTACCCATAATGTACTCACCTCTTGGTCTGGAGGCCCAAGCAACTGCCCATACAGGGATAGGACCACACCCACAAGCTTCTCCAACTCCTCTGACGTGAAGGCTGGGGCCCTTTCCCCTGTAGCACGGGCCATCGCAGGTTCCAGACACGGGTCACAGCAACATATGCAGTGGAGATGTTGTTGAGTAGAAAGTCAGAAATCAAGTGAAGTGGTAGAAAGAAAATGGTGGTCACGTCTGTGGCAGTGAACACCGTCACCGCCGGCGTTGATCATCATTGGTTCCTGTACTCCATCAAGCCCCATGTTAGCCAATGAAGAATAGCACAGCGGTGCAGACTGCCTTCCGCCATGACGCCCAACACCAACGGAGTGAGGTCACTTCCACCTGTCATTGAATACAGGATAGGTGGTTGCCATTTCCTACTGCTAGGACTCATGTTTTTAATTTATATGTGCATCATTGATGTCGACTCTATACACCTAGACAATTCTAGTGTCCTACATACCTACATGCTCTGTGTACTATGATGCTGTGTGTCCATAGGTCCTGTTAGCACACCTACTTTACTTTTGGCTCAATTAGATACCAACCACTGCGGAGGAATAGGAGGAGGAGGCAAACACCCGTGTACAGACCCCTTGTCGACTTAGATACACTGGAGGACTGGCACATCATACTCACCTATCATCTGGACAGGGCTACAATCACAGAGCTGTGTGCACAATTGAAGCCTGATCTGCTACCTGCTATCTGTAGCACCACAGTAATTCCCCCTCTTGTGCAGATACTGTCAGTGCTCCATTTCCTGGCAACTGGTTCTTTCCAGGTGATTGTGGACTTGGCTGCAGGAATGTCACAGCCAATGTTCACAATTGTGGTTGGAAGGGTTTTGGCTGCCTTGCTCAAACACATGCTATACAGCAAGAGGACACCCTGTAACCCTAACCTGACCTGGGTACCACAACATGCAAAAACAAAAACTGGTCAACAGGTTGGGACGAATTCAGACACTACTTTGAAAGATCAGTCTTGAATACTGTCTTCATGGGTCAATTCCTTTCCCTTATTTATTTCAATTACTTTTATACAAGGTCAGCAGTATCTCATCGGTGAGTAATATACAGCACAAAAATCTACATGACATCACAGTTACCAACTTACATGTACACAAACAATAACATCACAGTTACCTATTTACATGTGCACAAACACTTGTTACAAAAACACATCTTAACGTTGGCAAATTGCCAAAGGAGGGTTATGCCCAGCAACATTTCTTTGCATTGTGGTGAGCTACTGCTGACCTTGTATAAAAGTAATTGAAATAAATAAGGGAAAGGAATTGACCCATGAAGACAGTATTCAAGACTGATCTTTCAAAGAAGTGTCTGAATTGGTCCTAACCTGTTGAACAGTTTTAGTTTTTTGCATGTTGCTCAAACACATGAGCAGCTACATCACCTTCCCCACGCTGATGATTTGCCCATTGTGAAGGCTGGATTCTACGCAATGGGACACAGACCACATGTGATTGGGGCCATTGATGGGACTCATATTGCCTATGTCCCTCCCAGGGCAAATGAGCAGGTGTACAGGAATAGTAAGAGTTTCCATTCTCTCAGTGTCCAGATGGTGTGCCTTGCTGACCAGTACATCTCCCATGTCACTGCCAAGTATCCTGGATCTGTGCATGATGCCTATGTCTTGAGGAATAGCAGCATCCCACAGGTGATGGCATGACTACAGAGGCACAGAGTGTGCCTTATAAGTGAGCTTGAGTCCCCACCCAATGTATGTCAGTGCATGCCTACTGGAGTCATATTCCATGCAATTGTGCATGGCTAATGTGTGTCCCTCACTTCTTCCAGGTGTCTCCGGCTACCCAAACCTGTCCTGGCTGTTGACCCATGTTAGGAATCCAAGAACAGGGACTGAAAATCGGTATTATGATGCACATGGGTGTACCAGGAGGATTATGGAACGCACTTTCGGTCTGCTGAAAGCCAGGTTCAGGTGCCTCCAATTAACAGGCAAATCCCTATGCTACTCCCATTATAAGGTCTGCCAGATTGTGGTTGTCTGCTGCATGCTGCACAATTTGGCCCTCAGACGCCATGTGCCCTATCTGCAGGAGAAGGGCGGTGACAATGCACCTGCGGCAGCAGTGGACACTAAGGACAGTGATGAGGAGAAAGAGGAGGAGGATGTGGACAACAGGACAAATACCATTCAGCAGTACTTCCAATGACACTCATGTAAGACTGTTGATCTATACATGTCTCCATTTTAGTAAAGTGCTGTGTGGCTGTTGTGTTGTGCCAGTCACTACCTTTGCATCACAATTGACTGTCACCTATGCCTTCCCTTATTGAAGATGTTGGTGTGGTTACAACAGTGTACTGATGTGATGACTACAGACTGCTGAGACACATTTGTTGGATGGATTCACAAATCACAGGACATTTGCACAGGATAATGTTCTGATAAAGCACTATTACTGAAGTTGTGTTCAAGGGTGTTTATTTGAATAACAAAAAAACAATGAAAAGTGCAATAGAGTGGGGTGACGGTTGGGAAAAGTCCAGTGTAGTGGCCAAGTCTGTTTGTAGCACAGGTCCAGTGTCAATGGGCCCATAGGAAGAGGAGCAATGGCAGTCTAGAGTGAACAAGGTGAATCAGTGGAACACAAGGGATGACATTCTGGAGGGGCTCATTTCCTGGCAGTGGTCTTGGTCTTGGTCTTGGCAACTGTCTCTAGTGTCTGTCTAAGTCGCAGGGAACATTTGCGGGGTGGTTCACCTTCTGCAGGGGAGGGGTGCTGGTGGCCTGTAAGTGCTGTGGCAAGGCCTCCTGTCTACTAGCTACAGCAGATGTGGAGGGCTGGTCAGTACATTGGCTAGTGGAAGGGGCCCGCTGGTGTGTTGTGTACATACGCATGACATTCGCCATGTCACTCAGCACCCCTGCAATGGAGGACATTGTGGTATTCAAGGCCTGCAATTGTTGCATGACCTCCTGGTGGTGTTCTCCTTGCAGCTACTGGTTCTCCAGCATGATATTGATCACCTGACTCATCCTGTCCTGGGTTTTTTTGTATGCCCCAGGACATTTGTGAGTGCTTCCTGGTCAGAAGCTTCCCTGGGCCTGGCCTCCCCCTGGCCCACAGCTTCCCTCCGACTGGCCCTGGCCCCCTGTGCCTGTGTCTCCTGAACGGTGTGCCCACTTCCACTTACACCACGACCTTCATCGCCTTGCCTGTGTGGTGTCGACTCAGGTCCTTGTACAGGTGGGCACACTACTGATTGACGTGTCATGGGGACAGAGGTTTGAGGACGTTGGCTGGCTGCTGTGGTGTTCGAGTCTGAGGTGGACCCTGTGGTGGACTGGCTGTGAGATGTGGTAGCCAACTGACCTGTGGTCCTGTATGGACCAGGGAGTTCATCCACATCAAGACCTTTAGAGTTGCTGTCATCACTGACGGCTTCTTCTGGTGGGGGACTGGATTGCTGTGGCACCTCCTCACCTCTAACATTGGCTGGGGCACCTGTGGGGATGTAAGTGATTTGTTAGGGTAATTGTCTGTCCCATATTCCGCATTTCTACCTTTCCCAATGTTATTGATGTTGTCCTCCCACCTTTGGTAGTGTATGGGGATGGATTGTGGGATTGGTGGTAGTTCTACATTCTGCCCATCCATTGTTGGTGGGTGTGCGTGCAGAGCTGGGAGGGATGTGCTTGCAGCGGGTATGGCATTCAGGGATAGACATTTAGGTGTGGTACTTGGGATGGTGCACTGTGTGGGATAGAGTGGGGTGAAGGGAGTCAGGGTGAGGGGTGACATGGCATGCAGGTATGGGTGGTGGTAAGTTGGTAATGGTGACTCACCAGTGCCCAGTCCTCCCGCTACTCCAGTGAGGCCTTCAGGATGCAGTATTGACAAGACTTGCTTCTCCCACGCTGTCAACTGTAGGGGAGGATGTGGGGGTTCACCTCCAATCCTCCTGATGGCGAGCTGGTGCCGTGCTGCAATGGAAACCACCTTCCTCCGTAGGTCGTTCTACCTCTTCTGAATGTCGTCCCCTGTGCATGGGTATTGTCCCACACCGTTCACACTGTCCACGATCCTCTGCCATAGCTACATCTTCGTGGCAATGGAGATCTGCTGTACCTGTGCTTCAAACAGCTGTGGCTCTACCCTGACTATTTCCTCCACCATCACCCGCAACTCCTCATCAGTGAAACAGGGGTGCCTTGTTGGGGACATAGGTGTAGTGTGTTGTGTGTTATGCAAAGGGTGTTGAGTGATGTGGTGGGGTGTGTGGTGTGTGGTGCGTGACGGATGAATGGGTAGTTGTGGTGTGTGTGTGCAGTTATCTCTGGGATTGGCATGGCAAGGTGTAGCGGTATTGTCGTTTTTGCAGAGGATTGTGGGTGATATGGGTGTGTGTTTTATACTGCTGTTGGTGGGTGTGTGGGGTGTGTGTATTTGTGTCAGGTGTAGGTTTTTTGGATTGACCAATGTTGGCTTGTTTTGGTTTTGGCTGGCCATGATTCGTGGGTCATTTTATTGAGGGTGATATTTTGCTGGTGTAATGGTATCGGTGCTAGTTCCAACAGTTTTTCACATTTGTTGGGTCTGGCGGATTTGTGGTTGTGGCTGGTTTCTGTTGGTTTTGTGTGTGTGTGTGTGTCATAATCTGGCGGGCAGATGTTCACCCCCGAAGTGGTATGTTGACGGCCGTCACCACGGCGGTATTCAGAAAATGCCCCCAATGTCATGATGAGAGCCTAAGTGTCAGAGAGAGGGAGCTCCAGGTCCCAACGGCATCCCTGCTGCGTTACATAAAGAAGAGTTGGACTTTTGGGCAAAACATCTTTCAGCACTTTTGTAACAGCACAACTGCCACCAACATCATTCCGCATTCCTGGAAAGGCTCAATTATTTCCACAATTTTCAAAGGGGCCTCAACTAACGATCCAACAAACTACAGACTAATTGCACTTTTGAAGGTTAAGTCCAATATCTTTGCGGTGATCCTCCTGGAAGAAATTTAAGCCTGAACTGGGGATAACAACTTGATCTTGTTCAATCGAACCAGCTTCCCTAACGGGGTTGGCACAACTGCCAACCTTATGGCTATTTCTTTATTATTTGACCAAGGTTGGCGTACCAAAATGCCCCTTTTCCTTTCTTTTATAGACTATAACGCAGCATTCGGCTCACTTGTTAAAAACAATAAACCTTCTCCACACAAATACCTGGGTTAGGGTCAACCTAGGTGACGGCACACACCTCTCCAGAGAAATTCCAACTTCATAGGGTCTACAGCAGGGATGCATGCTTGCCCCTCTTCTTTTCAACCTCTTTCTGGCTGATTTACTACCTAGGCTGGATAAAGTGAACTCTCTCCCACCAAGTCTAGGAAAATCTGCTATGACATGTTTGATGTATGCTGACGATCTCATTCTCTTCAGCCACACCAGAGTAGGACTCCAGAGGCTACTTAATGCAACAGCAGAATTCTCAGAAGAAAACAAATGCACTTCTCATCAACTTGGGGAAATCAAAAACCATATCCTTTAGGTTGATAACACAGCTGAGGTACCAGTGGTATCTGGGCAACGGCAAAATGGAATCTGTGCGTGAATACAAATACCTAAGCATCCTTCTTGGCTGTAACTTCTCCGTCAAGCCCCACTTGGAAAGCCTCAGCTAGAAATCCATTTTCCTTTCCTTTGCATTTAAATACATCAAAAACTACACCATCTGTTCAACATACCTCCCCCTATCGAAGGTCATTCAAGCCAAATGACCACCTCTCCAGGTGGATACAAAGTAATGTGACAGGCGTCTGTAGGCTCTGCAGGCTGGTCTCGGAAACATTGATCCACCAGATATACATCTGTAAAAGCACTGCAGTGGACCGCTAGTGTGGCTCCAAAGTGGGCTGCGCAAGTGTAGGCCGGCGATTATGGCTGGATTCAAAGGGAACCATGTACAGCTCAGTTTCAGACTGGTAAAATTTTTAGATAAACTCGGGAGCCAGCTTTCAGAGAGTGAGAACATATGAAATGGCTGTGCAATAAGTTGTAGATTTTAAATTTGGCTTTTAGCATTTTGTGATTTTAATAATTTTGTGTATTGCTTGTGTAATGGTTTTAATTAACTGCACACTGTTAAATGTAAAAAAAATACTCAATTAATAAAACACATCACTCACATAACATAACACATCTATGCCTGGCTTTAGAAAATAAGCAGTGCACAATCAACTAATTGGCAGCAGGCTTTCGCTCAACTCAACGCTATGAACAGACATGTTCGACAACCTCTCTCTGCTACTCATGCCTGATCTTAACCGGTTCACTAAATCCCAAGACTGCTGTCAGCCTATCAGAACTTCGATAATTGGCCAGGACTGATTCCATCTCGTACAACAATGGCGTCTAACAGCTGCTGGAACGATGTTTGAACAGGGTCACACTCTCCGCTCTTAACCTTTGGATTAAAAATAAATACAATGTCCCTGAAGAAGAAATAATTGCTTAACGTGCTGCAGTGTATTCCATGAGGTGAACCGTCATCCTTGTCAGAGATTGAAAGGATTACATGGATCGCTGATTGGACTTTGCTGCACCGTTTCTTTTTCTTACCTCAGCCTCAACGTCGCCAACCAATGTATTATAAGGGATTAGCTGTCTGCTGTGAGTGGTGTTACTAGGCGAAGCAATAAATTGCATTCAGACACAGTTGTGCAGCTGTGCTACTTCCTAGGGGTACGAATGACTAGTTTCTTACCAACTAGTCCTAGTTTATCCTATTTAAAGAAGAAATCATCTAGGGTATGTAAATTGACAGTTGTGTTTATGTCTGGTAAGTAAAATACAGACATGTGAGAGTTAAATTTGAAAAGCTACACACATGCAATAGAGCCATACCGTACAGCATTGAAGTTGGTGCACCGACTTCCGGAAAGTAAGCTCGATTGTAATATACACGATATATGTATAACTGTGTATATTCTGAAGGACAGACTTTGAACAGTATAGTTAGACTCTCTATTTCATCTTTGTATTGTAGAGTTTAAGGTTAGCCAGATTCTCTGGGAGCAAGGAATCACAAATCCCAAAGGGAGAGAGATGAATTTATGTAAGACTTTTTTTATAGCACACTCCACAACACAGTTGTCTCAAGGTGACATGATGTGAAAAAAACTATCACCGTCTGACTTCCTAGACAAAATGTAAATATTAAAAAAGAAACAATTTGATTCTGTTCCTAAAGTACTACTAAATGGCCATTTCTCATAGCTAAAGTGGTATTTAGTTCCACACAGAGGATCCCATAGAGCCCAGAAACGAAGGTTAAAAGAACAATGAAAGACCTTCGTAATGTCCTCTGGTGTAAGGGATCCTTGTGAGAAAGAGGAAAGGGCAGATACAGTGCACGCCTAGTCCCACACACATCTGTCGTGTCCATCCTTCTCATCCTGCCCTCATGTCTGCTGCACTGACCTGGCCACTTTTGGGATACAGCAGGAAACCAGAGAAAAAACAGATGAAATAACTCCTGTGATTTTCCTCCAGGTCCTAGGGGATTCTTGAAGGAGTCTGTTTTTACCAGGATCCTTGTGGGATATTAGTACCCAGAAGTCTCTTCTAGCTATCACTAAAGTGCACCAAATGTTCCCCAGGCCTGTAAATGAAATGCTACTAGTGGGCCTCAAGCACTGATTCTGCCACCCACCTAAGTTTAGTGCTTAACATGTCTCAGGCCTGCCATTCCAGAGCCTGTGTATGTAGTTTTCAAACTGCCATTTCAACCAGGTCAGGTAAACCTATTGGCAGGCCTAAACTTTCCTTTTTAATTCATGTCACCCCTAGTCTAAGCCCCAAACAGCCCAGAGGGCAGGTTGCTGTGAATTTAAAACATAGAACATGTATTTTAAGTTTTACATGCCCTGGCAGTGAAATACTCTTAAATTTGTTTTCCACTAATGCAAGGCCTATCTTCCAAAGGGTACCACTGGAGTTGCCTTATTACATTATATAAGTGTAACTTACGAATGGGAAGATGAGAATTTCTTCAGGTTTGAAGTCTCTGGAATCACAATTTAAAATCCTAACTTATGGTGATGTTGGATTTTAAATTGCAATTCTGAAAATCCCACTTTTAAAAGCTGGCATGTTCTTGTCTAAGCCATTTGGTGCCTACAGACTGTCTCTGATCCCACAAATGGGTATAGTTGAAAGTCTGGCTTTGTGTATTTCTCTAGAAAGCCCCACATGTGGGTTTAGGTGTGGCTTGATGGGCCATTTTGCACAGGATGGGGAGAAGGTGGACACAGCCTCACAACTAAATAGCCTGTCTCCTGTCCACACAAAAAGGGCCTAACAACCCTGTATAGTGATTGGAGCCAGGGCAAGAAGGCAGTGAATTTCTTGCACTTCAAAGCCAATGTCTAGAAGTTGCTTCCACCTTCCAGAACCAGGGCACCAAGGTATACATACTGGACATCAGACACTACCACTTCAGTACACTGATGGACCTGTAGGTACTCTGCCAGAAAGGACTGTTGTGCTGCTCAAGAACTGCGCTCTGCTGAACTACATTCTGCTGCACTTTGGGGTGCGGACCTGCTACCCTCTTGCCTTGGTGATAAGGACTGTACCTGACTCTCTTGAACCCAGAATCCTGAGTGACTCCAATGCTAGTTGGATGACCTCCTGAGCTGAAGTCTCGGGTACATGATAGACTTTCAACAACCCCGTTTCTGCACCTGGACTCTGCCATCTGTGAGTATAACCTGCCAAGTGGTGCCACCTCCATGTTAGAACCTTGGAAGTGGGCCTAAGGTGCTTACCAGTGGAGCCAATGCATTCGCTCTGCTAAGTTACATACCCTGAGCAGAACTGATGCATCTCCTAGCTTAGCAGCATATTCATAAGAAGAACTGATGCATTGCTACTGGTGCATGGATTGGACCAGTTGCAAAAGACTCACAGTGCCGCCACATCCTGGGTCTGAGGCATTGCCTTCTGAACCACTGATGCGGGACGATTCCTCGAAGCAGATCTTTGCATCTTTTATTGACAGCAGCCTCAACAACAATGCCGAACCTCCACATCACAGCTTCACCACTCTTTGGAATCGATGCATGGCCTCAACAGCACATCACATCCCTGACACTGGCCATCACATAACAAGGTCCATTGATGAGATCCTTAACATCAGCAGAACAGGACTGATAGGGTTTCTGGTTGGCAGAGGTATGCACCCTGTCCACACAGGAACCACAATCCTTGTCAGGGTAAGTCAGAAACACACCGTAAATCAACCCGTGCTCCCCCTCTGGTAGCTTAGCACAGAGCACTTTAAAAAATAAAACCGTGAAAACACCATACAAAAAGGCACCACATGGGGTTATGAAAATAGAGTTTCATTTTATGACCAAAATACAAAAATCCAATAAATAGAAGTTGAGATATGAATTTTTAGAGATTAAAATTCAATATAAGGCTTAATAACAATAAAGCACCAACTGGGGATATCTGGTAATGCTGGACTTGGTTACATCTAATAATTCAGGCCGACCACAATGGAGCGTGGGTGGGATCCAGATCCAGATATGTTCTGCTGAAATTTTTACTTCTCAAAAATTAGGCATTAGGCCGAGTGTCCCATTTGCAGTGAGAAGTTTGCCGGGTGCAAGGAGAGCGTTGCTAACGGTCTTTGCTGATATGAAGAATCAGTCATGCATTACACATAAGCAGGCTAGAGCCTCGTGCTTGTTAGCAACAATACTTCCTGTGTGAAGAGACAAACCTCTGCTGGCTAATGCTGGTACTGTAGGCAAGCAGAGCCGTTCTAGAGCGGGACCATTTATGATTGTGAGGAGACCAAAAGCTTTATTTCAGGAGCCAAAAATGACTTCTAAGGGCCCAGGACTGGACAGGTGCCTCCTGGGGGTCAGGAGCCGGTTGAAGCCGGGTCCAGGAGCTGTAGCAGGTCAGTTGGAAGTCTTTTGTGTGCCTGAGACTTCCCAAAACAGGAGACAAGCCAGCAAGCCCTCGGAGGTTTTGGGATGTAGAGATGCAGGTCCAGTTCTTCTCACTGCCAGGGAAGGGGTCAGCAGGTCAGCAAAGCAGTTGTCTAGCAGAGTGGCAGTCCTTGTAGCAGCACAACAGTCTTTCCTGGCAGAGTATCCACAGGCCTAGAAGTGTACTGAGTTGGTGGTGTCAATCGTCCAGAACATATATGCAGTTGGACCTTTTAAGTGGGGAAGATTCCAAAGAGAGGTCATTGAAGGGCACAGAGGTCCCCCCTTCCTGCCCTGGCTTCAGATTCACTACAGAGTGATTGAACTATTTTAAGAATTGAGTTTTAATATTTTTACCTATTAGAATACTTGCTTCCTTTTAATGTTTCATGTGGAGTTTGTATTTTTTCACTAATTTATAACTGTATTCCACAGTCATTGTTGTTGGTTACTGGATACTTTTATGGCTTTTAGCCAAAATAAAGTTATTTATTGATTGATTGAATTGGGTGGCAGAATCAGTTCTGAAGGCCCATAAGTAGCATTCAATTTACATGCCCTGGGCACATGGAGTGCATTTTACTGGGGGATTATAAGTAAATTACGTATGTCAAATGGGGTTAAGCCAATGTTATCATGATTTTGGGGAGACAACACAAGCAATTTAGCACTGGTTAGCAGTCCTAAGGCCTCAAAGACGAGGTCATAAATGGAGGGAGGGAGGCAAAAAGTTTAAATGACCCTTCAGAGAGAGCCATTTCCCAACAAGGACCTCACACGAAGCCTCGCTGCATCTCAGAAACAACGCATCGCCTGGACTCCACAATGCACTTTAGATGGAAGCTGCGCAGTGCCCTACAACCAGGATTTAACATACTTTATTCAGTGAGCCTTACTGGGTCCTTGTAGACAACCCACATTCCATCACGGTTGGCCTGAACTTGTGACTTTGTCCCAGTCTGGCATGACCCAATATCCCCAATAACAGTTTGTGCTTTTTAGTGCTATATTTACTTACAACTTTGAAAATCACTATCTCCAGTTCTGCTAATTGGATTTTTATTGTTTTGGTCTTGTTTTTTATGAACAACTACTCTTTTTGAATAACTGTGGTGGGCTCCTTTTGTGGTGTGTTTTCATTGTGTTACCATTTGAAGTGTTGCACAAATACATTAAATGCAAAAACAACAGATGATGGATGGAATGCAGAACAAATCAAACATTCACCCCCAGTCACAGATCTAGGTTTTATCCATAAGTTTTTTTGCTTGCCATGCCATTCCAGTTTGGACCCAGCCATATGCAAATCAGTCTTGACCCAGTTCCCCATGTGAACAGCCCAGCCAGAACTGCCAGGCCAGGTCTTCCCCGGACCAGAAACAAGCATCCTGGGACTGGTTTCAGGGTATCACCCTTCATCAACCAGGCTAGCTTGAATCTAGTGGCATAGCAAGCACGGGACCCACGTCTGGGCATACCCTTCCCACTTGGGGTGAATGTTTGATTTGTTCTGCATTCCGTTCATCATCTGTTGTTTTTGCCTTTGTCACCCCAAGTGGGAAAGGTATGTCTCATCCCACAACCTAAACATCAGGATGACCTTGAGCGCTTCCAGGAACACGATACACAAACAGAAGTCTTTGTAGCGTTCCTTTACCCTTGCTAAAGTATCCTCCAGTACCTCACTATCTCAAATACACAATATGTCTTTCATTAACTGTAGACTCAGACGGGTGCACCTGCAAATAGAAAATATAGCAACACAAGTAAAACTCCACATTGAAAGTTAGACACATAAAACCACATTTTGGGTTTTTAGTTTAGCTAATTTAACATGACATTTCAATCCACATTCGGAACACATGATTATGAGTGCATCTTACAATTATAAATGAAACAAAAATTGTAAAGGAGTTTTGATTATGTGCAATTGCACCATAATACCATAATCAGAATGCACAAGAATAAATGTGCACATGTATTAAATTCAGCATGTTAAATCCAAACATTAGTCACACATATATTTAAATTAATACTTTTCTACTATGGATGCACCTTCACTAACAGGATCCAGATGTTCCACTTTACATTAGTAATGTTAAGGGATACAAAATATGTATTTTCGATTACATGGTAAAGTCACTCCTGTGATGCATAATGGCACAGCCAAAGTTATGCGTTCACATTTTGTAAAATGCTATATATTGTAGTGGGCAAAAGAAACATGTGAATGATACAACTAACCTATGGTTGCAGAGGGCAGGCTAAAAGCCCCTAAAAGAGTATGTATTATACATAGAATTTGAGTAAAATCAAAATGTTTTGACTAAGGCCAGACATTAAAACAGTAAAAAGAGACATTCACTTTTCCATTTATTTTTACTTTCACTGCATAATGAAATTCCCTACTCCACAGAACACACTGTGTATCAAAACCATTTAGCACAATATAGACCAAAATCACCAGAATGTAAAGCAAGCCTACATGAAGAACAAACCTGATGTTAAAGTGTAGTTTATCTTGAGCATAAATCATTCAGCTTTTCAAAGCAAGGCAACAACTAAGAATAAACACAATCCCAACCGCCCATCCAGTCCAACAACCTTAAGAAATCTGAGACTTGACACGAAGAAAGGTGATAATATAAATATTGTTTCTGATAAGAAAACACATTTATCTCTGATTAAGAGGCTGGCCATTTACCAGGCATTGCATATGTAAGCACTGACTCATCAATGGTCTGTGTGCTGCATTCAACAGAGTTTAAATACAGGCTGTAGAAGGAAGGACAATGATGTACATTTCCAAAAGCATTCAGGGTGTTTATTCAATTTCTACACCATATAAAAGGATAACCATCTTGGTAACTCCTACCTCTCAAATGACATAGACCTACACCATGTCAGATGCTGTGGAAGAAAGCGTTTTTTATTAAAAATAGATAAAAGTGCCAAGCATATATCTAAAGGGGTTGCTACTGAATTACAATTTTACATTTCTACAAAATTGCACATATTCCATATTTTGTTTACTCTTCACTGAGTACTTGCATTTTCTGCCTCACCCATTTAGAAAGCAGGCCTCTTTTCAGACAGCAGCTCAATGTGGATGAATAAAAAACAAGAGATAGTATAACAAATCTTCCTGTGATAAAGGTATAGCTGTTTTCAGAGGATATGAAAAATAAAGTTCAGGAGTATTAGGAAAGTGGCATTTTCTCTTCAGATCATTTTTATAGTCCTTTATTGTAAAACCTAGTCCACAATGGGTATATTGTTGATATTTACAAATCCACTTAACTTTATTAACTAATATGAACATATCTAAATTATGTGCCATGCGCTGTGTCAAAGTCTTCTTTAATCTTGCTGTACACTACAGGACAGTAATTACTGCACAAACAGCTCGAAGTATCAAAGTATCAAATGTATTAATGGTTTGGAACTCAGGAGAAAATAAAACACATTTCCAATAATAAAAAAAGAAAAGATAAAAATAAAAAATACCTCAAAAAGCCATTAGACAAGTGCAGCAGAGTTTAAAACCCTTGGTGGAAATACCGCATGATTCAAAATAACTACAGCAAATACCCTACAAGGAATCAACTATGATGTGCATAATTACGCAAAACCTCAGACTGTGCACACATTCACAACAGACCTAACACAGGCTTGAGAAGTTAAAGCGCCAAAGGAGAATATTTCCTTTGATAGTATGAACAAACGTTTGAGAGCAACACTAGAATAGCTACTTCAAATATCCTAGCACAAAATCAGCTATCATGCGCAAAATTACACAAAGCCTCAGACTGTGCACACATTCAGAATAAACCTAACACAGGCTTAAAAAAGTTAAAAACACCATAGCAGAACATTTCATTTGGTGTTTTAAGCAAAAGGTTGAGAGCAACACTAGGTGAACTAACACTGAGTTCTAGAAAAACAGGTTTCAGTCATCCTTTTCTAAACGGGCTCAAAGAAGGGCAAACAAAACACACATGCTTAATATCTTGGAGATCCATAAGACATAAATTGCAGACATTAGAAGAGGCATACCATTTATGGATAAGTGCCTTTAGAGGTAGCATATTCAACCTTAGAAACAGAAAAAGCCACCTCACCCCTTGTGGGATGTTCCAAGACAGGAAGGGGTATAATATACCTGGGGACACTGAATTTGTCAAAACTTCGAACCTCTTCGTTTGCATGCAAAAATCGAAATCACGCTGGAAGCTTTTATGCAGCATAACCAGCGTTAAAGACATTGTCAGTTGTGAGCGTGAATGCACAAGCGTAGAATATAAATCCAATTCCAACCATTTCAGCGCAGAACTAAGATTCCTAAAAAACTGAGATTTATGTCTCAAAGTGGTAAAAATCTCTCTGTAAATCAGGTGCCTCAGGGACAATTTGTCACTATGAAATAGGCAGTGTGCCCTCCTAAGCACACCCACCAAGACTAATACATAAATGCTTTTAAGGTCAATCTATTTTCTCAGAGCTGGAGAAAAGACCAGCATATTACAAAGAGCCAGGTGACGTAAATTTTGACCCTCAGTTCTATCCAGGAAGCCCCAATACGCCACATTTGTGGATTCCAATGAACATAGCAAATTAGCAGGGATCTTAGCCTTATACACAGATAAAAGATGGGCAAAATGTCGACCTCCAACTGCCTTATAAAAAGACCCCAAACCCAGGACTTGTGACCATGCGTTACCCAGATTTTTAGAAATGTGCTCTGACTCGCTAAGGGAAGAGGACATCACTTTTCCCAAAAAGCAATAAGATTTTAGTTGTTCAAGCCTTTGGGAGCACACCCACAATACAAAGTTAGTGTGATCTATTTTCTTGCCCCTAAAGCACACAACTAGCAATTTCTTACCATTTGTCTTCAAATAATGTAGGTCTACGTATCTATTCAGGGCCAACAAGCAATTATTTAACCCCTTTGTAGTCCAGTCTACAACGACTATGTCACCTGCATATATTAGACAAGTCACCTGCCACCCACCAATACAGGGAGCAAAGCCAACACTGTTGGATAAGACAGTTGGCAAATCACAAATATACAGCAAAAATAACAGGGGAGCCAATAGGAAGCCCTGCTTAAAACCATTTTCTGGTGTAATTCTGGCTGATAAGACATGTTCAACTTCTAACAATACTTTGCACCAGGTTGAAGAGTGTAAGGATATCAGAAGGTGTAACAAAATCACTGGAATACCTAATTTCACCAACTTCGACCATAGGTTAGGTTGGTGAATCATATCAAAAGCTGTAGAGTAATCAATAAATGCAGCATAAACTACTTCCCCTCTCAGCAAAACATACTTTTAATTTATCACTTGCAAGGCTGAGATGTTATCTAGAATGTTATGGCCCTTCCTGAAGCCAGACTGCTTCAGTGGGAGAATGGAATTGTTATCAATCCATATTTTTAGATGCTCTAGAAGGGTTTTCACACAAATCTTTCCAACAGCGTCCATTAAGGCAATATGTCTATTGTTCGCAGGAGAATACCTATCTCCTTTATTATATAAATGGACAATAACGTTCCCGACCCAAGAGGAAGGGACTACGCTGTTAACATAACAGAAGTGGAAGACAAGGTCCCAATTCTTGGGCCAAAGGATGGGTTCTTGCTTAATTATGGAAATATGAACCCTCATCAGGGCACATTGTGCCAGATAAATGTAAGGAGACTATAGTAGCCTCGATCTCTGCCACAGAAGGAGGACCAAAGTCATTTAAAATGGCTTTACAATCTGGCTGAGTGATCACATGATTAGAATCAAGGACAGAGTTTGAAGTTTACAAGGTCATAATATAATCTTTCCACAGGACCTTCGATATGGGAGGCACAACAGATGATACGGGTCCCACAACCATCGCCCACAATCTCCCAGAATTTACGGGAGTTCTTTAACCGTGCGGCTTCAATTATGTCAATCTACTTCCACTCAAGGTTTCTCTTCCTAATGCCAGGCCTCATCCCAGACCTCCTTTTCTTCAATAGTGAAATCAGTCTTGCCCTTACAGTATGGTGTCTGCAAAAACTAACTGTAGTCTCACCAACTTATTTATTTCTTTACTCAACAGCCACACTGACGTATTCTTATGCATAGTCCTCCTCTCTAAGATCTTAGGCGTATTACTGGCACCTTTGATCTGATTACTATTTACTAGGGCTTGCATTAACACGATGAAGCAGTCAAAGGGATCCCTATTCCATTTTCCAGTATCTAAGACGGACCTTTCAAGTTGCTTATTCATGATCAATATTTTTGAAGGAGGCCAGCAAGTTCTGCTGGTATTATTGAGAAAGTTAGTCATGGTGCTAGATAGTTGCCAGGATTCTACTGAAAGAACCCACATCTTCAGGGAGAGTACAAGAATCAGATCCCTGACTGACTGTATAAAAGAATAAGAAGAGACATAGTAATCGATTATATAGCCACCCTTTCTGATTTGTGCATTTATGAGGCTGTGGAATCCGAGGGGAATCTCCTGATTAAAATCAAGGAAGCATACTTCCTCAAACACTTCAAGAGGGAATATCCTCTTTTGTCCGCTCTGCTTTTTGGACAGAAATTTGAAGGAGAAACATTAAAAGCTGATTTCCTGTCTAAATCACCAAAAAGATCAACAGACTGATTAGACACTTTACAGTTTAAGTAACCCGCCAGCAGGACTTCACAATGTGCAACATCCTGCTGATTTGAAGAGACAAACTTAAACACTTCAAGTAACAATTTATCTTGTCCTCTCTCAGGTGGAATTCACAATTAGCAAAGGGGCTCTCTGATCCCAGCAATAAAGGGAGACACCTTCACTACTTTAAAACAATTAGGGGAGTAAAACAAATTAAAATTCCCATTTTAGTTTGTTACTCAAGAGGATGGCTATTCTAACTTTAGCACACCCCTTGTTTGAGTGTTGAGCTTTCTATCTAAAGGCAATGTAGCATGAACAAATAAGATCTACAGTACACCCGGTTTCCTGGATGCAGATTAAATCCAAATTAGGAGAGCTGAGGGAATCTATTTTCAAAGGACAATTCACTTGTCCAGCTGCATTCCAGGAAGATACTTTAAAGTTGTTGCTAGAAGCCTGGGGATAAAGTGTTAACCTTAACCCTGCTGGAGTGGTCAAGTCTCCATCCCAAAATGTGCGGCTATCGATGCCCTACGCTTGTTGTCGTGGCTCTGCTCTATTCACAATGGAATAGTCAGAATTTTGGCATTGGTTGAGCAGGAGAGGGCGGGCGAGACAGTAATAGATGTATGTCTGCTATACGGCTCTTTAGCCATGAAAGAAAGCTGCAGGGTGCCAGGGACCCAGCAACCACCATGTGCCAACGCAGGGGACCTGGCAGCACCGGAAACTAAAGAAATCAACTGCATTCGAGCCAAAAGGCAAGGCTCAGCCCAGCAAGGGCCTGAAACCCCAACAACACCAAGTGAAGCAAAGTACAGGGCTGGGCTTTCTGCTTCGCAACGTCTCTTCTTCCCCGCGCCACAACCACCGCCTCTTTCTCTCTACGCCACGAGGGCCAGGGGTTGGGGGGCAGTAGCTCGGCACACAAAGCACTCACCTGAACCGGTTCAACAACACCTCCAACCTCCATGTTCTTTAACCTCCGCGTCCTCCAATCTCCAACCTCCGCATTGTGTCACTCACCTCATTTTATACAGGACAAAAAGCTCACTCAAACTTCAGCACGCACCGTTGCACAGTACGTTTGTATTTCCTATTTCAGTTGTATTTTAATATGATTACAAACATCAAAACAATTAAATATTAGCTTGGGACTTAAAAGTTCACACTAGGACTGGAAAGTTCAAACTAGGCGTTTGGACACAGGTGTCTTGTAGGAACTGTGAAACAATGCCAGGACAACAGCTTTGGCTCAATTTCAATATACTGCCAAATCTAATTTCACTAAATACATATAATTTTGCTGATTTTGTGCAGAAATTAAGAATATTTGGGAAAAATGTGTGTATTTCACAACAAAAGATAAAATTGTCTACTTGTGTCCACTATATAGAACCATCTTCAGTTGGACTTCCTCTGTACCTTGTTTATTGTGCTTAAATGCATCCAAATGTTGCTGAAGTTGGCATTGAGAACCGAGCCAGTGCCTTCATAAAGAGACTTGAGGCATTGCCAAGAGGACCTCCATAAGTTGTTTTGGTGAATTATTGCAAAAGGCACAACTATAGTCTGTTTTCTGTGCCTAGGGGAGCTGCGGCAAGCACATTTCTATTTGACCTGGAGCGTTGCACATCCTGGCACAGTTCCTGATTGAGAAGTATAAAAATGAAAAATAAGGTCATCCAAAACTGGCATAAATGAACTTAATCACTGACAGCATCTTTCACAAAACAGTGGTGTCAGTATTTATGAAAGGATCAATATTGTGCTCTGATTATTATTTTGGGAAGCAGTCAGAACTTGTCTTTGCAGAGCTTTTTGACTCTGTCAACTCTAGTAAAAAAACGATTTGACTTTAATGTGAATCCCATTTACAAATTGCTAGAAGACGAACAGGCCTATTTCCTACTGTGCAATTTCACACAGATCCAAAAAATTATATATGCAAATCTCCAGTGTGCTCTGGGATATAGTGTAATGAGCTGCAGATTTGAGATCAAGATATGATTAAGTTTTAGGTGAGCAGTAAAACATAGAGGAGGCAGGAGGTCAGGAAGCCAAAATTCTAGTTTAAACAATATTAACTCTAGAATTAAGACCCAGATTTAAGAAATCTTTTCTTGCACCCCGTTGTGTCCCCTAACGCTACCAGGTGTGTGCAGTATTAATGATACGGCGCACCATGGCACACGGCATAATTTCTGACGCTATTGTGATACTTTGCAAGTTTAGTGCCAAGAATGTTGGTTCTAATCCTGCAAAGTACATAGAGGCCCATTATAAACAATGATGTACCTCAATTTAACCCCTGCACTGAGCAGGCGTTAACAATGATGAGAAAAATGGTGCAGTGGAACCTTAGAGATTCCACTGTGCCATTTTTCGGGGCCTCTTATCCGAGGAATGCCCCGCTTGCATACATTATGCCTGGCGCAGGCATAATGTGGCTCAAGGGTTTACAAAGTGGTGCAATGCGTCATGGATCGGTGACAGTGTGGTGGCTTCCATCTGCTGAGAGAAAGAGTGAGCCACATCAGCCAGACCTGTGCATTAGTCCAACACCATATCATCTGTAATGTTTACAAGTGCAACCTCATGCCTCGATCCATAAGGATCTCATGCGGCGACAATCCTGTCTTCCTGTCTGGTGTGTTTCTCATGGTCATCAGAATTAAAGGCAGTGCGTCAGGCCATTTCAGATTCATGGACGCCCACATTTTTGCAGCTCTTGACTTCAAGGTACCATTCATTTGTTCCACTAGTCCTGATGCTTAAGGACAGTAACTACAATGCAACTTCTGCTCAATGTTCAATGCTTCACATAGTAATTTAATTACTTCATTGTTGAAGTGACTTGCTCTAGCTAATTCTAAATAGATCGGAACCCCGAAACATGATATCAGTTCCCTAAGCAGTAGTTTTGCTACGGTGAGACTGTCATTTCTTCATGTAGGGCAAGCTTCAATCCAGTGACTGAAGATGCAGACAATCATCGACACATATCTCAAACCTCCACACACAGGCATCTCAATAAAATCCATCTGCGTTCTGCCGAATGGACCTCCTGCTCTTCCAAGGTTGCTCAGATTAACCACTGTCCCTTTCCCCGTGTTTATTTGCTGGCAGATGACGCGACAATGGCAAACTGCTTCAGCAACCTGTCTAAACCTTGGGTTGAATCAGTCGTGCTTAAACAAATGAATCATGGCATCCTTCCCAACATGTGCTTGACCATGATAATACCTAGCCATTTGAGACAACAGACTATTAGGCAAAACGAATTGATCTTCACCTGAAACCCACAATTCATCATGTCATTGCACACATTTCATTTTGCTCCATGAATGTTTCTCCTCCCTGTCAACATTATTCTGCAACATTTTCAATTCCTCCAATGTGTCAATTACTTTCATTGCAAAACTTGGACGTGTTTCATCTTCTTTAGGTAACAGTTCCCACTTATCTTTGAACGATATACAGTTCAATGCGCAAAACTTTGCAACTTGATCCGCACATCCATTTCCCATTGACAGGAAGTCCTAAGACTTCAGATGTGCACTACATTTCTGCAGGGCAATCTTTTCAGGTATTTGGACAGCTTGCAACATCTCTTTATTTCTCTAACATTTTCTCTGGTGAACCAGAAGAGGTCATGAAACCTCTCTGAAACCACAACTTGCAAAAATCATGGACTATTTCAAATCCATACTGGCTATCCGTGTATATGGTCATTTTCAGCTGGGCAGAAACATGGCACGCTCTAGTAAGGGCTACCAGGTCCGCTACTTGAGCAGAATACACTCCATGAAGCCAAGAAGCTACCAGTATACCAGTAATTGTGCATACAGCATATCCTGCTCTCAGTGTCCCTGTAATGTCTCTCAGACTAGAACCATCAACAAAGATAATTTGGTCATTCTCTTCCAATCAAGCATCTCTAATGTCAGGTCTTGGTTTTGTTCTCAAGTCAGTTACTTCAAGAGAATCATGCTCAATGTCTTCCAATTTTTCAATTTCAACATTTTCATTTGTAAGTAAGGTTGCCGGGTTCGGCACTGTACATCTTTTCAATGACACATTTGATGTCCTTGGAATACTTGTTTCATATCTGATCAGTCAAATATTGGGTTTTTGTCTTTGTGAGTAGGATCTCAGCAGAGTGAGGGACCATTATTGTCATGGGATATCCCATCACAATGCCCTCACACTGTGTAAGGCTTTGTCCAACCGCTGCAACTGTGCACAAACAAACTGGTAAGGCTGCTGCAACTGGGTCCAAAGTAGCTGAAAAATGCGCTATTGGGCAGTTTACTCCTCCATGGACCTGGGTCAAGACAGACAAAGAACATGCATCACGCTCATGACAAAACAATGTGAAAGGTTTCGTGTAGTCAGGCATACCTAAAGCTGGAGCTTTGCACGGACTTTCTCTCAATTCAGTGAACGCTTTCATTCCAGCCTGGTCTAACACTATGGGATCGGTGACTTCCTTATGAGTCAGCTTCTGCAATGGTCTTGAAACGACTGAAAAATTGGGAATCCATTGGCGGCAGTAGCCTACCATCCCTAAAAACATCCTGACATCTCTCTGTGTAGTCTGGGGATTCATTTGCAATGCGGTTGTAATGTCAGACAGCTCCGCAAGCATGACAAGGCAACAATTTCTTCATCCCCTGCACATCATTCTGAACTACTATAGTACTGAAGTCTGGACCACGATTCATATTACCTCCAAGACCTCTACCTCTCATCTGAGGCTGAAATACCATGTTTCCCTGCTGCTGCTGTGGTAGGATCCTTGCATGCCTGTCTGAGCAGCTTTAATCTGCATCACCATCACCTTCTCTTTCAGCTTTTTCTGCTTCAACTCAATTTTATCACTACAGTACACCTCATCAATCGGCTTTGCTTGCCAGCAAATCAAAAGACTCTTAATCATCTGACTAATTTTAGGTTTCATTCCTTCCACAAATCTGAACACAAAATTAATCAGGTCCTTCGCCTCAGTTGTCTCTGTACCACTGTAATGCTTGAATGCCTGTAACACTCTCTCATAATACTCATGTATCGGCTCCTTTGCTTCCTGAGCTGTCCTGTCAATTCTCTGCCAATCAATGATCTTGGGCGAAATTTTCGTTTTCAAAAACTCAATCACTTTATAGTAATATTTAATTACCTCGGGAGACACTGCACCTGTAATTGTATCTCCCTCTGGTTCTCTTGTTGACTAATCTATACTCCTCTTACACTCTATCCACAGATCAACATGGACTACTATCTCTAATAAGGTGTTCAAATCCTCCCACAGGCATTTCACAAGTTTTACAAACCTATATGTTTGCTGGTACCACTCTACTGGCTTCTCTCTCAGTTTTGGATAATCATTTGTAAATGATTTCACTTCTGCTCCAAGGGACATGGACACAATTCCCTCCTGGAATCTCTCTCATTGGTAAAATCTTCACTGGATCCAGGTCTTGCTGCCCATTTGCAGTCATCTCCACAGAATCCCTTTTCCTTTTTTCTCTTTTCTTTACCCATCTGCCTTCCCATTGTCTAATGCTCCCCAGGTCTGGGCGCTTTTAAGTAATTCCCTAAGGTGTGCCTTCATTCCAGCAGATCTCATGTGTTCAAAATCCTTAGTCTCAAAATCGAATCTGTAACTCCTTTTCAAATGCGTTGTTTTCTCTATTTCTATGCTGTACTCTGCCAGGTCTACTAGCTTCTGATGCACATTGCTCACTTCCCTTGTAATCTTTGCGCACAGATATCTCAACTCTGCTTCTGTGTAGGGTTCTAACCTGTTCACACCAATAGTTCCCTCAATGAGCTCACCCGCTTCAATGCTTAGTCTAGTGTAATTCAAATACTCCTCTCCCTTAGGAGCACTCTGTGGGGTATTCAGCTCATCTAACCATTCAGCCAACTACTGAGCAGTCAAACCTTACAATGAGATGTTGCTAGCCTGTGCCGGTGGCACCTGCTGCACAACTGCATTTGGGGTCTGTGGTGTCAGTAATTTCAAGCTCTGGCTAATGGTTGGCCCTATTGTAGTATCTGGAAGTACCCCGAATGGACTATGGTCTAACAGCTATCTCGATCTGCCAAAAGTCTGTCCCACCGGAGAAACTACTTGAGTGTTGTCGTTATGTCCTCCCCTCTTTGCATTCTGTGTCATGACGCCCTGTTTACCTATACTAGGTTTATTTTGTGCAAATAAGGGTACGGCTGGACCAACAGTAATAGATAGAGATAAAGCATCTGGGGTTGATCTGGTACTTAAGTTCTGTGAGAGAGTAACTCCCACATTCTGGTTCATCATTGAAGACGTATCTGACTCTATCCCTGTAACTGGAGTGAATTTCGGCATGACTTGTGCCTGCACTTGGGGTAGTAAAAGTGGCGTTGATTCTGTCTGAACCAACTTCGGTCTCGGGAAACCTGTTCTGGAGGCACCACTAGGTTTGTAGTTGAATCCAGAATGGGTACATCAGGGTTAATTCTCTGGACACTTGGCGGTTGCACCTGATTTTGTAAAACTGGTGTAGTAGGCGCGTTAAGACTATTCTGCATCGGACTCTGTGTCAGGCTAGTATTAACCTGCACCGGACTCACTGTCCCATTAACCTGTGTCGGAGCTGAAGGATCAGCTGTGGTGCTAGTACTACTCTCATGTGCTGCATATGGTGGTGGACGATTTCCCAGTAATCCTAAAATATATTCATCATCATCTGATTCTTCCTCCACTGTTGAAGACTTTCTAGCCTCCCTCTTCTCTAAAGGGCTTTTGTTAGTCTTTCTAGAAGCTTTCCTTCCTTCTTTCTCAGTCTCTTGTGTAATTGCTGGAAACAGCTTAGGGGGTCATTCCGACCCCGGCGGGCGGCGGGCGGCGGGCACCGCCAAAAGACTGCACCGCGGTCAAATGACCGCGGGGGTCATTACAACATTCCCGCTGGGCCTGCGGGCGATCTCCAAAAGATCGTCCGCCGGCCCAGTGGGAAAGCCCCTGCAAAGAGGAAGCCGGCTCCGAATGGAGCTGGCGGATTTGCAGGGGTGCGACGGGTGCAGTGGCACCCGTCGCGATTTTCAGTGTCTGCTTTGCAGACACTGAAAATCTTCATGGCGCCCGGTTAGGGGGCCCCTGCACTGCCCATGCCAGTGGCATGGGCAGTGCAGGGGCCCCCAGGGGCCCCACAACACCCGTTCCTGCCAGCCACACCACCAGGAACAGGCTGGCGGGAAGGGGGTTGGAATCCCCATGGCGGCGCTGCAAGCAGCGCCGCCATGGAGGATTCCCTGGGCCAGGGGAAAACCGGCGGGAAACCGCCGGTTCCCCTTTTCTGACTGCAGCTTTACCGCCGCAGTCAGAATGGCCCGGGAAGCACCGCCAGCCTGTTGGCGGTGCTTCCTCTGCCCTCCACCCTGGCGGTTTGAAACCTCCAGGGTCGGAATGAGGGCCTTAATTCCATGCAAAGTCTAATTTCTCCAAATTCTCTGAATGCTGTCCCACCTAGCCTCTGTTAATGTCTTTTCTGCCTTTCTAATTCTCCTCTCGATTTTCTGTTGCTGTCTGGTTACTAGCTCCCAGATCGCTAATGCCTCAAACTGTGCTGGTCTCAGAAGGAGCTTCGATATATATACCACCATCCTTAAATGCTGTAAAACCTTCAAATTGAACAATCCATTTGGAGGAAATGCTAAGTTTCCTTCTTTCTCTGTCACTTTGCACCATTGCTTTAGCCAAAGACATGGTGCAACACCTTTTTCTTCCATTACAATGTAAGCTGGTGTACCTTCTGGTGGTGTAGCCTCACCTATACTCATTGTAATGTACATATCTCCCCTTAAAGCACTCCTTAAAGCTTTGAAAAATGTCATCTTTTTGACCTTTTTGTTATTCAAAATCAAATCAGGAAGTGACTTTTAATCCCAGAATTCTCTTCACCCACCTTCTCAAACAATTGCACCTCACGGACGTCTGCCAATTGGTGCGCGACCCTTCTTACTAACCCACCTATCCCAGCGCGGCTCCAATGACGTCACACTCATATGTACTGCGGCTGACAAAGTTTTGCAGCTTGTCCTCCCAAACTTCAATTCACACAAAACTAATGCAAAAATTGTGAGACCTAACCCAAAACCAAAAAACAAATGTGCTGGTTTACTACAGGAAAGGTAACACAATCGCTTCAGAAACTTTACGGATTTTCTTTGACAGCTCTTCCTGCTCTTACAGCTACTCTTTCTTTCTCAGCTTCCCTGATTCGCAAGAAAAATTCAACCCACAAATTTTACTCTCAACTGATCAGTGGGTCTGTCCTGGTGCACATAGGACTCGCCAGATCTCAGTCGAAATTTTCTTTCACTCATTTTGACTCACACTATGACTTGTCAACCACACCTGATCGACCTATTAAACCAGACAAATTACAACATAAAACCAAGTGTCTCGTACACTTTTGAATATACTCCGGAGTCTTAGACCACGCAGGATCCGTACATCAACAACCATGTGGACAATTTTTTAGCACAAAGCGTCCCACACATGTAAAGTTCGAGGACTTCCCTACTCTCACACTGCAGAGTACGCACACTCCTTCTACAACTTCATTTGGAGTACGCAAACTCCCTAAACCCTCACAAACATCACAATTCACCTGCGATTTGCATAGGCTGTGCAAGCGCAAAACCTACTGCATTCACACTATCACTAGAATGCCGAGAGCATCCTCAAACAACCATTGGCAGGCTCCAAGATTCTGGGAAAGTCATTTCAGGACTTAAGGGAACATTTCCTCTCAAATTTGTATAATTGAAAGAAATTAATCCAAAACCTATACCGGGTATCTATAATGGGCTCCTAAGCAGACAAACCATCAGTCTGCTACCACGTCTGTTAGCATGTCAGACCTTAATAAGTAAACTTACAAGGGGACGCGAATAGGTCGATGAACCATTTGACTCACATTTAAGATTTTCCCATTATAGATCCAGTACAGGCAGATCAATAATCAATAACCAATCAATAACATCAATAATTAATGATAATCAATAACAATAATAATTAATTGGAGTCATTAATTTTCTCACAGCATGACCTTTCAGTCACGAATAACCACACCTTTTAGCAATAGTTAGAATATTTAATTCCCTATATTAACAATGCTAATGTCACATAAAATAATCCCAAAATCAAATGACAAACATACAGAAACATCACTGGCTGTCCGAATCTGCAAAAGAAACGTAATCTAATCAAAGCTTGAACAATGACACATTCTAAGGTTATGGTGCAAAGTAATAGCAAGAACAATTGTGCAAACGATATCACATACATTTAGATTTAGCAAAGGAAAGACATCTACTGTTACTCCCTATAGTGAATTTTCATTAGTGAGGATGCTTCTCTAACACCAGATTAGCATTTGCATGTTTGGCTTTATGCAAAACATTTTATTCAACACAAATTTAGAAAACATCTAACTAAGGCTCTATCAAAATAGTGCGGTTGGTACCTAGAAAGAAAAAAAACGAATCGGCATAACAAAACACATGCGTAATAGTATACCTCCCCTCAATTGGATCTACAAGCTAAGATAGTCTTCGTCATGAGGACATCAGTTTGGTCAGCAAGGCATCAGGATTCAGCATCAAAGTTCAGGAAATGCAAAGTCTCTAAGCATTAAAATAAATCATTTCTCTTGTCAAGACGCTCAAGAAATTATGATGGTGGCAAAAGGCAAAAGCGCAATGGCAACTTCTTCTCAGTGCAGTCCGGCTAAGTTAGATTTCCTAAAACTACTTCCCCTGTCCCTATTGGTCCCTATTGGTTGTCCAATAAAACAAAAATTTCAAATCTATAATTTCTCGAGGAACACAGTGCACATGTCGCTGATTGGCTTCTCTTGTAACGTCCTCATCATCCGGCTCGTCAGCTAACAATATTGTTGCAGCTTATACTCCCGTCAGTGTCTCTACTGTTCTCTTCCCGAGAAAGTCAGTCTTACACACATTACACTTATAATGTTACATTTTACAAGAACAGCATCTTCTAGCAAGCGGTTCTAATGAGAAATAATTTTAGCTACGAGCACATTTTGTCAGCACAGTGGAAAATTACAATTTGTATTCTCTAAGCAGGCATTTTATTAATCGGTTCAGAAATACAGCTTAACATGAGGTTGTGCAACTACGCAAAGACCTCCGCTAAGTTAAGGCATAAAATTAACAAAGTTAATACATAATGCATAACCCTTAATATGACATGTTACTACATTATTCAAACATAAGCTTCATGATTCATATTAATAAGCCATTAATAAGTACACTTTGTGAACATTGGCGGCCACTCACGTGGACAGATTTTCAAATGCTTGCATTATTTTTCTCTATAATAATACATTTTCTATGCAGATCCCTTACTCAGAATACATGAATATTCATTAATATTTTTATTAGAACACTGGCTTTGGCACCATTGCACCCAGTGCCATGTAGGGAGGCCCATTTCAGGCCCCCCAGTAGCATTTAATTTTTTTTTTTAAATACTTACCTCCACTTACCCCACGTACCTGGGATGGGGTCCCCCCCATCCTCTGGTGTCCCTCTGGTTTGGGTGGAGGTGTTCCTGGGGTTTGGGGTGGGCACCTATGGGCTCTTTACATGGTGTTTGATCATGGAAATGGGTCAACAGGTCCCCTAACGCCTGCTCTGACCCAGCCTTTAAATAATGGCGCTAAGCAGGCTTAGCTCCATTATTTAGGTCCACCTCCCTCCCATGCACGATTTTTGCATTTGGGGATAAATAAGACGCTGGGGGCTTTGAGTAATTTTTTTGACGGGAATGCCTACCTTGCATCTCATTGATGCAAATTATTTTTACAAATCCAAAACATGACTTTAACTCGAATATTTTAATGCTAGACAGGTCTATCATCAAAATATAAATATAGAGTTAAGTTTGCGCTGAATTAGTGTAAAAAATGACACTTATTCAGGGTAAAGAAAGTATAAGTATGCTTCTAAGTTTTTAGTCAAAATAAAGTGAGACTTTTGGTGTAAGTTTTGACTTTTGATGTAAGTTTAGACCAAAAGTCTAACCTTACTTGTAGTAAAGTTAGACTTTTGTCTAAGTTTAGGCTTTTGGTCTACATTTAGACCAAAAGTCTAACTTTACTCGTAATAAAGTTAGACTTTAGATCTAAGTTTAGACTTTTGGTCTAAACTTATACTTTTGGTTCAAGTTTACCTTTGTGAATCGGGCCATGGATGTGCTACGTTAGCCAACTCCCTTTTTAAATTGAATTGTCTGTTGGTTGTGCCGATGGCTTTGTCATCCTTCATAAGATTGCTCATATGCAACTATAACATCAGGATGATATTGTTGTAAACTGTTCGAGAAATGACATGCCATTATAAAGTCCAATATTATGGTGTAGACCACCAATAGTTTAGCAATGAAAAAATACAAAAATCAATGGGAAGAAATAAGTATAGCTTCCAGAAATTCAGTTATGTGAGACACACTTTGTCAGCAATCGTCTCAATGAAAATCAGCTTACCAAGGTAAGAATAAAAGGGCAAGTTGCAGGTAAAAGAGATGTGTAATTTGGGAGTGAGCCTAGACCACACAAATAAGCTAATCGACTTTTAATCCTGTGTGGCACATTTACTCCACTCAAATTGTCTTAGCCAATACCATATTGCATTCTGGGACCTGCAGTTTAGCCTTCTGCACTGTAAGTGTGGACTCACCGAGTCTTATATGGAAAGTACTACAGTCTTAAAACCCAGGTCTTGTTGGAGGTGTCCATGTGTTATGGAGTAACTTAAAAGATATTTGACCTGATGTCAATTTATCTGTGCTACAGCTTCCAATAAAAGTTGAGCTTGCTAAGGCTGTTGAGATAGAACTTTTGTCTGTAACTTCCTCATTGCGAGTGACCTGGAAAACTGCCTGATATCTGTAACTGTAGAGGTAGGAACAATCCAGGACATTTCAAGTTGGGTCCTCATGGTTCCTGTAGAAATGAGGAATTATAGAGAGAATCACTATTTCCAGGATTGATAATGCCTCATTTTTCTCCTGATTTGCACATGGAGATTTTGGATGCTTTCAGCAGTGAACATTTCTGTGAACATAAACACATCTGGCCAATACTATTATTCCAACTAGTAAGTGCTGTTACCGGCACCATGACAATTAAGAGGCCATTCATAATAAGGTCCTCATATGAAACAGAGCAACGTTTGGAAGAAAGCTCAGAGTAAAAAACATATGGCCTTGCTCAGAAAACTCTAAAGCCAGAAGTGCTTCTCTGCAGCCATCAAAACAAATGTGTCTAAACTAAATGTCCTTATAGACAAGGGGTAGTATTATACATTGGATGCATTGCCCCTGTTTGTGCTATGGTTCACTTTTAACTAGGTACACTAGGTGGAAACAGGGCCAATGCTCCCTACTACAGTCAGCTAACCCACTTCTCTCAGAGTAATGGGCTGGAGACAGTGTCTTAGTAAAAGGCTGCCTGGGTGTTTGGAGCTGCTGGCCCAACTTTTACAATGATAGTAGCAGACCGGATTGCTTGCTGAAAGGGGGACAGAGATCCTCCTGTAGGTGGGTGCAGCAAATTACCTCACCCACATGCTGAGGAATAATAAGGAGGTTCTTTGGCCCCTCTCCCCCCTCTTTTAGGGCCATCTTCAGAGGCACTGTTAGAAACTGGGTTGTTGGTTGATTGGAGTGTGAGCTCTGGTTAAGCAACAGCCAACATTTCTTGCAGGGTGAACCACAAAAACTCACTAAATTAACCTGTGCTTAACCCTGGGTAGCTAGGTACAAAATGCAGTCAGGCTTAGCTTAGAGGCAATGTGTAAAGTATTTAAGCAGTACACAAACAATATAAAGGGAAAACACCCCAAAATGTCAAACCAATTTAGAAAAATAGAGTACACTTTAATAAATATTTTGCCACTTAAACAACAAAAATCTGTTGAACCAGAGTTAGGAATTTTTAAAGTTTAAAGTTCAAAATAGTGCCTAAAAGGTAAAATCACCAAGCAGAGAAATCTATTCACCCTTAGCATCACCACCAAGGGGCCAAGAGTGTATGGTGACCTCTTGTGGGTTCAGTACTCACTCTGGGTCCAGGGGTGCATTTAAAATGGTGGGAGCCTGTTATGTCCCTGTGGCTCTGAACAAGAGGTCAGCAAACTAGCCTTTAGAGTCACGTCTGGAGTTCCTGGGTGCAGATGAAGATGCAGAGCTCAACAGCAGGGCTGGCCTCTGAGGGGTTAAGGCAGGCTTCATTCAGCAAAGCTGTCCTTCCAGGTACAGGAGCAGACTGGTAGAGTCGACAGCAGGTCACAGCAGCAGGCAGTCCTCTGAGAGTCCTTCCACAAGTCCAGTAGTGAACTGAAGAGTGGATCTGAGAGTCCTATTTATATACACTGGTTCCCTACTCCTAGAAGGTGGGGGAAGTTTCCAGAAAGGTTCTTTTGCAGTTGTAGGAGTTTCTTGTCTCCCCCGACCTGGCTGCACTGACAGTGCAGGGTTGTTAAACCTATTGTGCAGTGGCAGGCCACAGCCTTTTTAGGCACAAGTGGGGCAGTGCTCAACCTCCCCCTCCATCTTGCCAATGGGACGCACATTCAGGCTCTGCTAATTGCCCTATTTTGTGAATGTCTGGAGTGAATTCACAAAGTCTCAACAGTCAGTTACACCCATTCATGTGACCTAAGACAGGCTGCAGGCACAGAGGGCACAAAAATGTCAACTTCCTGAAAGTGGCATTTCCCAACTTGTAATGATAAATTCACCTTTACCATTAAAGAGGGTTTATCAAGTCCATAGGTACCAAACATGCCATATCCACCTCCTCTCATTTAGGAGTTACAGTGTATTAAATGTAAGAAGGATTCCCCAATGTTATTCTATGGTAGTGCTAGGCTTCACAAGAGTGAAAACTGCACTTGGGAGTTTTTCATTACCAGGACATGTAAAACATAAAAGTACACATCCTACCTGTTAGAAATGGGGTTTTTGGTTGGCAGTCAGGTTATCCCCTGTCCAAGCAAAAGCCCTCACTCTAGTCAGGGTAAGTCACACACAATCCAAGATTATCCTGTGCCCACCCTCTGGTAGCTTGGCACGAGCAGTCAGGCTTAACTTAGAAGGCAGAGAGAAGAGAGAGAGTCCAGCCAGATGACTTCCAAAAGAATGCCGTGATTATACAACGATTGCGAGAACTCTAAACCGGAAGGCCTGGACTCTAAGCCTCCCAAAAGTAATAGTGCCAGAGAAGTTGTAGGAGAGTTCCCACTTCAAAAATTACTTTATAGTGAAGCACAATGCTGAAGTAATTGTTTATTGCATAAGACAAAGAGAAATCAGTTCCATAGGTACATGGTCCAGTTGTTTTATGACAGTCTTAGAACTGGTGTTAAATTCCAGAAATCATCAAGACAGCAGTCCAATCAATTAGTGCTAGGATTGAGAGAAAGTTAAGTAGCCATATTCGATGGAGGAACAGCCAACACGTGTTTCGCCCCTTAGGCGGATAGGCGGGGGCTTTCTCAAGGCTGTAAAAAATATATAAGGGCAAGATAAAGTACATGCCATGCAACAGATGTTTCCAGATCGAAAGCATGCTGTCCATGCAAGTCATGCAGGGTGTGTTGTGCTCCCTCTCAGTGAGGCCCATGACTATAAAAGTGTAATTCAAAGCAGATTCCCCAGTGAGAGCCAAGGGTTAAACACGTAAGAAGGGTATTGATTACGGAGGGACCATGAATAAGAAAGATGAAGGAGTACATATTACTATTCTTTAAATTAAAGGAAAAAACAAACTAAAAGAGAAGAAAAAATTAAAGAGAAAAATATGTGAAAAGTGAGAATACTTCTATCCTAGTGATAAGTGAAAAGATAAAGTAAGCTGGCACTCCCGTAATGTTAATTCGTGCTCTAAAGAGATATATGTGAGCAATTACACTTAAGAACATCCTATGAAAAGTGTGAGGATGAAAAGATTGTAGAAAACACGAAAAAATTGGCAACATACCCTGATCAGAACAAAATAACAAATTTCTGGCATCAATTGTCACAATTGTAGATAGGAATCTAAACGTGAAAACAGGTTTTAAATACTCTCTTATGCAGTAAATATTTGCTGAAAAGCACTAAAAACTGAAAAACATCCAGATATTTATGAAATCTAAGTTTGCCCCCAAATAGAGCCATGTCACAAATATTGTCTACCAACTATGTCGAAATAAATATAAGTCAAAAGAAAGAGAATGAGAAAGTATCAAGACGTAACAAATGCATGCGAGCCACAGGCTCGTGGCTCACTTGGCCATAAATATCTGTAATTCCCCTTATACCCATAAATCAGATAGGTCAACTAGCTATACTGCATAGTAAATACATGGAATATGAATACAAGAGAAATAAGTAAATAACATGAGGGAATATCAACATGTAACAGATAAATATGAGCAACATGCTCGTAATTCTTTTTCTTATGGGGTAATGCTCCCCGTCAAACGAGCTGGGAGCGTGTCTAAAAATAGGTAGCATTATAGAATATATGGATTATAGATTCTCCGTAAAATAGGTGGTCTATAAGAAAAGATAAGCTGTTATTACCTGTAGTTTCAATAAATATAAGTAAGTCTGCCGAATAATCAGCCGAAAATAACGGCCTGCGCGTCCAGCGTTAAAGACGCCGGATGGCAACAACACGGCTATTATGCCGAGTGTGTCCTTTCTCTGTTACGAGACAGAGAAGGGACACAACGTTCAGCGTGGAGGAAGGTAGCGGCGGCCATATTGGAAGAAGTCGGGCCGTCGCTAGCTGAAATGTCCCATATTGCGGTAGTATGGAAAGCAATGGGAAAGAGTGAACAAAAAGGCAATTACGGACTAATCCTGCAAGTGGAGATAACAGAAAGGTAAAAAGAGCTTAATTAACGAAAGGGGGTAGGATGAAAAGCATTTGTTAAGAGTAATACATAGAAAAGGTTATTAAGAAAAGAAGAGAGTTATAGACAGAAGTAGGGATAAAGTCCTGTATACAAGCAATAAGCAGATATAGAAGAAGAATTCAACATTGAAGGTGAAGATGATCTGAGAGTGATCAAAAAGTACAGAAAAAGGTGAAAAAGGAGGAAATCAGAGGAAAAATGAAATGAAAAGGTTTATGAAAAAGATGTAAAAATGGGGAAATAAAGACCAGTAGAAGATACAAATAGAAAATCATGTTATAGACCGGCAATTTGAAATGGAGGATCAGAGCAGCTAAGGCAAATATATCATATTACAATAACCAATAGTGCCATTCGTGATCCTGGTTCAAGCCATTATTAACTGTGTCAAATTGGATGATCATTCTGCTTTCCATTTGTCGTAGGCGTAGTTGTAAGTTACCACCCCTTGGAGACGATATGATGCGGTGTATTCCACTGAATTTGAAGGACCGATCATTGTGATGGAATGTTTTGTAGTGCTCCACTAAAGGCGCCTTGCTCTCCAGTTTTAGAATATTCCGAAAATGTTCTTGAATGCGAAGTTTTAAGGGGCGGATCGTGCTTCCAATGTAGGCCTTGTGGCATGGACAAAAGATCAGGTATACCACATTTCTGCTTTCACAATTAATAAAGTCCTTGATCATAAGTTCTTTATTATTGATGTGCAATGTAGTCGATCTATTGAGTCCCAACTTACAAATAGAACACTTGGTACAGGTAAAAAAGCCTTTGGGTTTGGGAAAAAAAGAATCAGAAGCAGTTGGTTGAAAAAAGGAAGGACAGAGTTTATCTCGGAGATTAGGGGCCCGACGGAATCCTATTTTAGGATGTTGAGTGATGAATTTTTGGATGGAAGGATTGCTGCTGATAAGATGCCAATGCTTACGTAGGTGTTTCCGTATTAAGTAGTGGCCATTATGAAATTGAGTGATGAATCGAATAGTAGTATCCTCTTTGTGTCGTGGTGATGAGTTGATCATCTTGTTGCGGTCCATTTTGCCCATTTTGCTATTAGAAATGGTCAGTGACGTCTGGTGATATCCCCTAGTCAGAAGTCTCTCAGTTATTTGTGAGGAGAACAATTCATAATCACAAGAGCTATCTTTTTTATAGTTGCAAACGGATCACCCTGCTAAAGTTCACGTTTGGCCGTCAAAGGCTTTGTTCAAAGGTATTATCTCCTTCACAACTAAACTCCACATGGGCATACATAGCCTAGCTTGGGATCTGCAAAACTGTGATGATATTGTTGCAAAACATACCCTTTATAAGGCAAAAAGGCACATAACTCCTGGTAAAGGCACCAAGGCCCAGATTTAAGAGGGCCTAACATCCCCTTGCGCCACATTCGAATCATTTTTTTTCGGTTAATATGGCCCAACAAGGTCAAAATTGCAGCACCAGATTTACAAAGTAGTGCAATGCATGCATTGCGCCACTTTGTAACCCGTTTCCCCACATAATGGCCGCGCCAGGCATAATGTATGCAAGGGGGGCGTTCACCCATTAGATGGGCTTAACAAATGGCGCACAGAAATCGAAAAGATTTATTTGCCCCATTTCTTGCAGCATTTTTAACGCCTGTCCAAAACAGGCTTTAAACGGGGGCTTATCATTATTTATAATAGGCCCCTAAGTACTGTTCAGGGTTAGTGGAAAAATGTTGCCACTAACCCTGAACAGTACTTAAATAGCATCAATAATTTTGGTGCTATAGCCCCCTACCCTGTGCCACAGTATGCTGTATTTTGAATAAGGCGCACACATGTTGGCAGTGGGGTGGGCGTTAAGGGATGCAAGAAAAGTGGCGCTGCACTGGGTGTAGCGCCACTTTTCTTAAATCTGCCCCAAGTACATTCATGGTCATAACAGCCTTCTTCTTACTGCCTTTCATCAAAAAGAACCAACTGATTCATTGGTTACCAACATACTGAAACAGACATATTGCAAACACCTAGTGTCCTGGCCTTCGACTCTTCAGCATGTACATTCAACACTGCATTCAAAAACCCACACTTTCTTACTATGATTAATTTCCAGAGCATTCTCGGCTACCAGGTCATTCAACATCCCCTTGAAGAAAGTAGGAGAACTATTATAGATAATTATTTAGTCTGTGGAGAAAACAGCAAATGTGTTCATTGCACATTTTTCAACTAACACTTATGGAAATTCTCATTTATATAAGCTGAAATAAAATCGGGCATAAATTGGGCAAGTACATCATTCTTCTTTAAACCATACTTTCAGACGCTTTCCATGGGCTCATCTCTGATCTAGATGTTTTAATCCTCACTGATGTGTCACCATGTCATACAATGTACTGAGTAAACAACAGCGGCTACAGAAGACGCACTACACTAGCTTACTTCATTGTTCACCCAGTTAAAGTAAGCGTAGGAGTCACTCGGTAGGCACACCAACTAGTCTATCATGCATTTTGCAAAGTAGGAATAAAATGTCCCTCTTCAGTATGAGAAAGGAGCATAGATAAATTCCCATTTATCTTAACAACAACTTTCAGCGGAAACAGTCCTCACTTTGGGATCCATTGAAGGTCTTATTTGCAACAATTTGGGAAAACAACTGCAGAACATGTATTAGTGCTTTTCTCAACAAGAGCCATGTGAAAGCAAGCATTTGATGGGCCATCTGTAAAAGCTCCATCACTTGAACAGAATTCAGTCCTCCATATAAGATTGTAAGGTATTCAAACCATACTGTCTTTGCCGTGACATAATCTGTATAGTTATCAGGTCTGTTCAACCTTTTTGCCACAAAAATAAATTTGTCTTTTTTTTAAATCACATCTGTTGTTCACTCCCAGTTCCTCGTCTTACCAATGACACACCTTGTGACAAATAATGTATGTAGAATACAATTCAAATGTGTTATGAAGTGAATCATAGTTTCAAAGTCAGAAGCTACTCATTAGAATGCATACACATGCAAACAGGTTCAAAGAAGATGATTTTGTTTCTATCTAAAACAATAGTTAAGAGCTCAGGATTAATTTTGTGCAGTGTTCCTTTTAAGTGTAGGTCTAGCTTCATATAAATGAGCTATTTTCTTGTTTTTTGCAGAGTGGTTGCTAGAACCACAAACAGGTTGCACCTCTAACAAACTATTGTCATGCAACGTTCAGTCTGTAAGCCCAGTGTTAAGGACAATGGTTATTTGACCATGTGCCCTGTAGACAGTCATTTGACATACATTCCAGAGTGCCAGTGCTCAATGAAAAGCCTAATGTCACAAAGGGTGTTTAGCAATTTGAAATCATTAAAGTTAAGTGATGTAATCATGGCATTCTTTTTAAATGTCTTAATAAATTGCAAATGCGTTCATTGAAAGTTTTTTGTATTCCTACCTCTGAGTAGATCTGAGGCTTCCGTCTCTTCGCTAGGTCAATTATATTGATTCCATTGTAATAGAGATTTTCAATACAGCCATGGAAATTGTTCTTCTGAACAGCTCCTGGTTTTCCTCGAATAGGAATACCTCCAAAGCTGAGCTTTGGGAAGAAAAATGGCAATTCTCAATTACATCATATCCAAGGGATAGAACTAAATCATAAACATTTTGATAATTTCACAACCTTTATATGGTTACCAAAAATTTAAACTGGTATAAAAATAGTTTTGAATTCAACCGATTTCAAAAGTCAGGCACATGAGATGAATGTTAATTAAATAAAATTGATACACATGCAGTGGGTCCATATGACTTTGAATTAGGGTTAGTTTTAATAACATCAATATTTTAAGACCAGGAATAGAAGCAATATACATTTTATTTCATTTTATTATACAATTGACTTAGACCTCAACAGTGGCCAACAATATAATGCCTTAATGATCATTCAAAATCGGTGGAAAATACAAATAAATTAAAACTTTTAAGATCTAACAATCCATAATTTAGGATGACAATTCTTTTAACTATTAAAAGAAAGCCCTAAGTAATTTCAACACTGTACAACAGATTTGTGCATTTGAAGACGGTGTCAATTACATCAATTCAGAATGTGTTGAGATAATGAATTCACAATGTATATAAAAGCAATTTCTGATAATTCTCAAAGCAGGACAAAGATGAGGATCATGGAATACATTTTAGGAGACTGTTGTACATAAATTACAGATCGCACAAGCCAAGGGATAACCTCCCTATCTCACAGAGAACACATTAAGAGGAAGATTACCTGCTTGTAGGAGCAAAAGCAAGCGTTTCGCATTGTGGAAAATTTGAAAAGAAAGGTATGAATGGATTTGCTCATAACTATTGCTAGCAATTGAACTGCCATATGTTTTCAGATGACCACAATATGTCTCAAGAAGGACTTAGTTTATTTACATGAACCTTTAAAGAATGACAACTGATCTGGGATCCATGATTTTAGATTGTCGCCAGCACAATTAAAACTCTCCAATGCTCATTTAAATTAACTATAAAAGGTAATTTATTTTACCTTATCCTGAATCAAGATTTGTTAGGAGAGATTAAGCTGATGCATGAAGGAACTTGTGAAACCAAAAGTTTATATTAGTGAGGGTCTGCATGGTTGTACTAGATTTTTCAAACTCCTGTCTAAGAAAATGCACTGGTATAGACCAGTTTAGGCTCCAAAACATTTTTAAACTAATTCCTTCATATAAACTAAGAAGGACCAGACAAAGGAAGAGGTACATTTGAAAGCATAACCAAGTGTAATATGTATCGTTATTAAATAGATATAAAATAAATGAGTAAAGTGCCTTTTCTCCATGGAGTTATAAACATTTTTAAGGGGACCAGTATGGGCCAAGGCTTTTTGGCAAAGTACATCATATGGGAGACTTTACCGGGAAACATCTGCATAAATAGACACAATTATCAACAACCTCTATTTTTTCTTGACCCATAAACCAATTATATGCTGGAGAGAAATAATTAATTTAAGCAAATTAGACCTCAATTTAGGCCATAAAGCATGCCTGTCCACTGTTGAGTGAAATTGAAAGCCAGTAAAAAGAGTATGTACAGCTTGTTGCTCTTCCTTGAAATATTTGTCTAACATAAACCGTAACACCATAATATTGTCCTGTATAAAAAGATTAGGTCTGAAATCTGACTGGTCCATAGCATATATACATTCACCTCTTGAGCCTATTTTTTCAACTGTTCCAACATTTCCTGAGAAAGATTTTCCCCACCACATCGGGTAGGGCAATAGGTCTATAGTTTTCCTGAAATGTCTTACAAACCTTTTGTGAAGCAGAACAATGTCATAGGACTCTCATTATTGTAACAAGACTGCTGGTTTCGTGGTGGGAGCACCACCATTTGTGGGTAACTGAGACAATCCCACTCCATCTTGACAGCTGTCGGCGCAACCCTTTTGGCTAGCTAGCAGCACCTCATCCAAATATAGAAGAAAAGGTGATTTGTGGCAGCCTGACGCATGACACTCTGTGACCGCTCTGGGGAAGTCATGGTTGAAAAATCTCATCCCTTTCTCTTGTTAGCAAAAGGTCTCATACACACACACACATAGGCCAAGGAAAGGATACAGGAAGGTTTTCAATACATTTATTGAAAAGACTGCAATCTACGAAAAAATATGTGAGCTGCAATTATTAGAGCAATGAGGCAACAGGATTAGGATTTTTGTGACCAGCGAGAAGAAAATAAACAACCACAGGATATTGGAATGACATGCATATATGAATTCTACCTAACCCCTAACTCCTAAGCAAGAGCTTAGCTGTGATAGCCCAATCTGTCCACACTTAGTCCATGAGAGGAGCACCCAACCCCGCTTCCTGGAAAATAGGGGTCTGCCCGCCGTCTCCTTGGCCGGTTGTAGAGGCAGGGCAGAGGTCAGCAGTAAAACAGAAAGCAGCATGGATGGATAGTCTGCTCAGAATGACCTCCCTATTGTACCTTGGCCTGTACAGTGTTTTTATAAGAATGCCTAAGTGTTGGACTGTTTACACACTCATGTGGCGACAATGCTAGCTGGATTATCATGTAGTGTTCTTGTCAGCCTTGGACAGAGGTACATGATGGAATGTCATAAAAAGAAATAATAATAACACATTTGCAGAATCACAGCTGATTAGAAGAATGAGCACATCCTAGCTGAATAGGAAGCTAACTAAAAATGAATAAAACTGAATAAGTGCAATCAAAGTACATATGTAGGTGAAAGGGCACAGGCCGCAGGCCTAACCTAAGCTAAAATATGTGATCCCTAGCAAAGTATAAAATGAAACCACAACAGCAATGATACTCCTATGCCATTATTTCAGGATTAGACCAGTGCCTTAATAATACACAAATAATGGCCTCCGTATTTTGGCCCATGATGCAGCTTTTTGTTTGTACACAGCAATCGGAACCTCGTCTGGACCCATGACTGCAGATGATCTTGCTCTGTATATATGGCCAACTATTCCATCATCATATGGTGGTATAATATAGTCATGTAACTGGTTGCTTAACTCAGGTGACTAATTATAGAGGATTTTATTTTTGAGCCACATTTTAGGGCTAGAATATGCAAAAATGATCAAGATTTGTTTTTGGGTAGCATGATATTGATTGTTACCAATTCAAATCCCACCGTCTTTTCTTCTGGGCTACAACAATCCTGCTTCATTACTTCCTAATGAACCATATTGTTTGCAGATGCTATGTAGAAAATGAGGGAAACTGTTTTGTGCCAATTTGTTTATCTCCTCAGACAATTTTGCTTCCTTATTGCCCTCGTGGGCATATATGTAGCAGAGTTCCCTTTATGGTGTCTTCCTCGTGTTACACTATAGGTGACATAATTGTTTCATATGAAGTAAGAGGGTCTCCAAAAAGGAATCAAGTGATACAATATCGAAAGGTGTCACTAAGTAATTGAAGAACTTGATTTTCCGAAGGTTGCAATGAATTCTCGCACTCTTATTCTTCTTTTCTATATCAATTAGACCAGCACCAATTTCCAGAGACCAGTCTGTGCTTTTTTGGCAGGCAAAGCAATTGCCAGTCAGAGAAAGGCGTGATCAGTATTTAAAGTATTTCCACCCTTTATTTCCATACGAAAATCAAACTTCAAATAGGTTTCTTTCATACAATCAATAACTGAGTAGTTACAAAAACTTTATTTGACTTTCAACAAGTCATAAAAGTACTACAAGTCATAGAAAATCTCCAATTATAATACATTTCAATATATATATAAAAGAAATAAATAGTAAAAGAATAAAAAGCGCACAACAATAAACTGTCTGGTGGATCGATAAAAAGCCCTGTTACAGTAAATTACAATTACATTACCGTCCCCATAGATTTCCTTATCTTTAATACAGTACATAAAAAGTTAGCCAAAGTTCCACAGATCTCTAAAGAAGATAGTGACTGAAGGCAGGCATAGGCTGTGCGACATTGGGGAGATTGATTGACCTTAAAAGTGGAACTACTAGGCGCTTCCTCTGGTGGGCATAGAAATTGCAGAATAAAATCGCATGAATTGTGGATTGAGGTGTCTTTGCATCACAGGGGCATGGTTTTAACGAGGTAGACCAATCGTTCATAATTGGAAATGAAACTAGACGATGAAACGTATCTAGCCTGAATCTAGTAAGGACGTAACGATGGCGAAGGTGTACCACGTTTGCCAAATACGGCCGCATGCCCTCAACCGTCAAAATTATTTGGTTATGAATGACGGTGTTTTTTTTTTATTCAGCCCTCCAACGTATGTCTTCTACATACTTTAATGCCAGAATACTCAGGTCCTTCCTAGATATCTGCCCCAGTGAAAGTGGGTTTGTGTAGTAGTCTTTATTGCCCACTTTTTCAAAAAAGGTCATAATGTATTTTAACCATGGTACCCTTGATGTATATAATGACTTCGTACAATCAGTCAAGATAACCTTATTAAAACCGGTATGTTCCGAGGTCCAAACTTTATACCATAATAACAGTGGCTGGATCTTTATCAAGTCTACAATAAAGGGAACCCCGAGTTCCGAATGAATGACATACGATGAAGTGCCATTTGGTACCCTCAGCAGGTGTCTAAGAAAATCGTTTTCCACTGTCTGCATTAAATCACAATTTGTAGGTCCCCAAATTCCTGCCCCAAACGTGGCTGCCGGAATACACTTAGCTTTATAAATCTTTATCATGTTTGACAGTGTAATCCCCCCAAGCCTTTTGGAGAAGAGTCGTAATGCCATCGTTGTTTTGATCAGGTGCACTCTCTTCGTCTTCCTGCAGTTGGCCCAGGAACCCAGCTTATCGAACATTATGCCCAAGTACGAATCGTTTGCGCGGTTTCGACCTTGCTTTCTGCAATAGTGATGTTATAAGTCTTACCGCACCTCCATCCACAGTTCATGATAAAAGTTTTGGAGCGATTGACAGTAAGACCCAGCTGTGACATATATGTGATGCAGGTAGTTAGGAGTTTCTGGAGAGCTATTGGGGTCCTGGCCATTAATACTGCGTCGTCTGCGTAGAGTAATGCCGGAACGAGTCGGTTGTCTATTTGGGGTAGATCTTTACACTTAGTGGCCAATTCTTTATCTAGATTATTTATATACATTGAAAATAGGAGCGGAGCGAGAACGCTGCCTTGGCGCACTCCTCTGTATAGACCAAAGGGACGAGTACATTCCCCTTTTAAGCCATACCTCACTCTTGCTCTGCACCCTGTATACATTTCACGAATAAATTGAATTAAGGCCGGGTCTACCCCTATGCTATTTAAAATGTCCCATAATTTGTCATGAATTACACAGTCGAAAGCTGATGATAAATCAATAAAGGCCAGGTGGAGATTGCCTGCTCTGATCTTAGTATACTTTCCAATAATGAGACTTAAATTTTAACTTTGCTCCACTGTTCCGATTCCTTTCCTGAATCCATACTGGACCGGGGATAAAACGTTCTTTTCTTCCGCCCATGTTTGCAGCCTATTCAGTATTATTCTCCCTGCTAATTTAGCTGTTGTGTCCAGCAGGGAGATTGGCCTGTAGCAGGCTGGATTAGGGCGGTCACCCTTTTTGTATATTGGGATAATGTTGGAATCTCTCCAAGATGGTAGGGGTCCGCATATGCAGATAGCCCTCAATGTCTGCGTCAGTACAGGCCCCCACAGCTCTATATTGGCCTTGAATATGTCAATCGGAACACCATCAGGGCCCGGCGCTTTCCCGGATTTGCTTATTATTATAGCTTCCTCTACCTCCTGAAGGCTAAATTGGGGGGTTATAACCAGGCGCGGCCCTTCCTGTGAATCATGATCATGTGTACGGTCTGTTATATCACTCGCCAATGAGTATATTTTGGAGAAATATGCAACCCAGTCTTCTTCAGAGATGGCGATTTCCATTCTGGGAATGTCTTTCTCCCCTAACACGGGGGAATTTATTGTCTGCCAAAAGAGTATGTTATCTTTCTTACGACTTGCTAAATGGAGAGTTTCCCACAAGGTTGTTTTCATAGTCAGTTTCCTTTCCTTTATTGCTGTCTTATATTCCTGTCTGCGTTTACGGATATCACTTAAGCACTTTTCCTGGGCATTTAAAGCCTGCTTCAGTCTCTTATGTGCTTGGGTGCAATTATGGTCAAACCATCCGCACGTCCTTTTTTTCCCTATCTTGCCACTTCTGATAGTGAGGGCTTCTTTTATGGTTTGAGTAATCATCGTAAACGCACTTAGAATTGCCCTGGTTGTGGGTTCTCTCTTAAACAGTCTGCGAAAGCGTGTTTTCATTGCCATATTATCTGTTTGAACAAAGACTTGGGGTCTGCCTGTGACCACTTCATAGTGTATCCATTGGTCGGCACCAGTTCAATATCATCTACCAGTGTAATACTATCTTCCCTAGCTGCTAAAAGGGGGGATAGTAGGAGATTCATACTCTGGGGGTAGTGATCACTAACTGCGATGTCATGCAAGGTGTAGTTTGTAAGATAGTGTGCGAAGTAGGTTGACATTAGGACATAATCGATCACAGTATTTACGCCCCTTCCGTTATACGTTGGTTTAAACTGTGGTTCATCCAGAAATAATTCATTTACAAAGGATAGGTTATAGGTTTGAGCCAATAGATTCATTTCATCTCCTTGAGTGTTGTGAGAGAAATGGAGGCTTGCATCTACACCTTCCGAGACCCAACCACATATCTTATCTGAATTTTCTTTACACGGATGGACGTTAAAATCACCACCCCAAACCAATAGGATCTCGCGGTTGTTTTTTTCACATATTTTTTTTAGGTAATTTCCCATTTCTACGAGAATGTTGGAGAATTCTCCTGGAGCAACATTATTATAAAAGTTAATAATGACTAAGTGGGTCTTGTGGTCTAAGTTACTCTCTATCATTTGATAGTATGGACTCATAAATTGCATCTCTAAATTCTGTAAGGACAACTTATTGGAGATATATGTACACAGTCCCCCTTTAGGTCTGCCATACCTGGACTGCTCGGCAGGAGTATGAAATGTTTTGTAACCATTTAGATGGGCAGGAGTTAAAAGCCATGTCTCTTGTAGGCAAACACAGGAATAGTCTTCTAAAAAGTTAGCCCAGATCTCATTGCCTAACTTATTTGCTAGACCTGCAATATTCCAAAATAGTAAGACTATTTCAGATTTCTGATTAAGATTCTGTTTAAAGTTGCAGGGCTGGTCCTTTGGGGAACGAGGGGGGATATCGCCATGAGTTGTATTTGGTATATTTCTGGAATCATCATCGCACTGCCTTAGATGAGGTAATATCTCATTCCTTATGGGAACCGTTGTATGTGGTGTACCTTCCTTTTGTAGGTCCGTCCCTGGTATATGTATTATCTGTGCTACTCTATCATGGAGAGCTAACTGTTTTATATCAAGTCAATCTATATTTTCCAGCGTTGGAAGAGGATAGAATCTGTTGCACGTTATAGATAAGTCTGGGCTGGATGAGGGTGCTACAGCTCGCTGTGAATAGATGGAGTTATTCCCCACTGGTCTTTGATAGAAATAACCCAGGGGTAGTAGCGAGATTCCTTGTAAGGTAACTTGTCTGGCTCCTAAGTCATGAATAATCCTATTCACTAGATTTGGTGAACCAAAAGAAAGGACCACACAATCTCCAGTCAGCGCTTTCCTGCTGTTTCCTATCCATTTAATTCTTCTGACCATTTTTATATCATCAAAAAGAGTCCTCACCGTTCCAGGGCCCATTCGGGCCCTGATCCAATTGAGGGCCTTGTATCTCAAGGCCGTCCATGTTTCTCGTTGTTGACCATCTATCGGTGGGACATTGGCCAAGACCACAACATATGGTGTAGCCTCCGGAGGAAGATGTAACAGGTCACTAGGGAGGTAAGCGAGATTCGGGGATCTAGGCCTGCTAGTTATATTTCTCCCTGGATTTAAATAGGGATAGGTATTCGCTGCCCTACGAATAGCACTACTTGCTGTCTTACATAGAGTGGGATTTAGAACTTTTTTATCTGGAGAAAGATTATGTGGTGTAATAGATGAAAAAGAGGGTTGGTTATATTGGTTTAAAGAAGGAGCTATTGGTTGAGATTGGGACTCATTCTGGAAGTTAACGTTCCGATGTATACTGATTGGCCTATTGTACGGGATAGATTGTGTGTTATTCTCATGTTCTGAGGACCGCAATGTATTTCTGGGATCCTTGCTTGTAAAATGCGTGTCTTCCCGTTGTAAGGACTTTATTGTTTCAAGGCCTGCCTCAAGACTACACTCCACCCCATTTAGGCGCTCCGACATTGAGTCCAGAGTGGCTCCGATAGATAATTTCAATGAATTTACTATCTCGTGGAGGTTTATGAGGAGTGATCGAATAGTGTCTCCTGCTAAGGTTGAGGGTTTCTTCCGTGTTAGTTTTTTTTAATGTTTTTTAATTGGAGTAGTTATTAAGTCTATCACTAGTGTTTTTTTTTTAGGTCTTGTCCAACAGGCCCGTCTCTGGTTTCCTTGGTCACTTAGCAACAGGGGATATTTCATCCATGGAATAGATTAAGTTCGAAGAGTCTTTGATACAGCCATTTGTAAGCCTTACTTTTGAATGTCCGTCCCCAAGTTCACTAGATGGGGAGTTATGTTGCGGTGGTACAGACCCTAATGAATCACGAGATTGCTCTTTAGATAATGACATTTTCCCTTCAACTGTGGCGATTTTCTTATCTATCATTCCCATCGCCCCAGAGATGTATTTTAATATAGATGAACTGTCTTTTAAATTTGTTGAGTTATTTAATTTTGAGTGTTTCCTTTTACCCATGTTTTACGTAATGGCCGGTAACTCAGGGAGCTGTATTCGTATGTATGAAACAATTTTCCTTAATACAAAAGAAGAAAGGGGTTCTAGTCACTAGGGGACCAGCTTAGGGCACGGAGTTAAAGAGGGGGAGCCCATGGCAGGCAAAGGACAAAAGCTTCCTTCGTGAAATAGGCCTCACAGCCAGTCCGATCGAGACGATAAAATGTAAAGGGCTCCTGCCCCCTCAGCAAAACACAGTGCGACAGTTGGAAGAGAAGGTTAAAAAGAAAGGAGAGCAAACAAATCAACACAGTACCTTCAGGCAGCCCTACGCTTGTAGGTGCCTAGTCCAGAAATCCAAAAGTCTTTTAGGAAAAATGTCAGGGGGGTGGCCCTGCCCTGCCTCTTCCTGGCAATGACGGGCAAGGACGGGCCGCCCTTGGCCCAGGCTTTGCCTGGGCGCCGCCCGCGTGCGTCCCGCGACGGCGGGAGCGCAATTGAAATTTAAAGAACTCCTGCCCTCACCAGTCTCCACACACAATAACTGAGTAACCCCTGGGGCCTTCTCTGGTATATCCAGAGCTATTCTTCTATTTAAGAATACAGAGACTATGGGGGTTATTCTAACTTTGGAGGAGGTGTTAATCCGTCCCAAAAGTGACGGAAAAGTGACGGATTTACCACCAGCCGTATTACGAGTCCATTATATCCTATGGAACTCGTAATACGGCTGGTGGTATATCCGTCACTTTACCGTCACTTTTGGGACGGATTAACACTCCTCCAAAGTTAGAATAACCCCCTATGTGCTTCAGCTCCCGCAAAAGACAAATTCCACGTTTGTCTGGTATACAATGACCCGGGTACTGAGACTCTGGGATATTCCAGCCTTCTTCCAAGTCCAAGTTAGAATTCCCAAAATCTTGTATTGTTTTCTTGGAAACCTCGACATTTAGGTCACCAGTGATAACAAACCAGATTGGTTTTTCTCTGTTAATTGAAAAATGTATGAACTCAAATATATTAAAATGCATACAGTTGTTCTTCTTTTCTGGGAGCAAGTAAATGTTAAAAAAACAAGGACTTGCCCATTGGTTCCTTACTCATTGGAAAATCAATCCCTCCAGGAACTCTACAAACTGCAACTAAGAAGCAAAGATGACGTCTTCAACATTGTATCTTTAGCTCCTGCCTGCAACTGCAACTGTTTCCCATTCGTGCATCCTCAGAGGACAGCCTGTCTTCAGCCTGCACCAGAAGACTGAAGGAATCTCCTTTGGAGTGAAGGAGTCACTCCCCTGCTTCAGCAGGCACCTCACTGCATCGACGACCGATGGCGTGGGTCTCCTCTCCTGATGAGTTGCATGGATCCTGCATCACAGGCGGTGGACTGAAGTGGTTTAGACGGTCCTGACGTCCTACTGTCCAACTTTGGTGAAGGTCAGAGCTCGCTTCCCCACACAAGACAGTACCTCCGTGCAACACATGTTTTGCAGTTGCCAAGCCTTGTTGGCATCCTTCCACAAATATCTTTGTGCACTGTGCAGCCCCGACCCCCAGGACTCTATCCTGTGACGCACATCTTCCTGAGTGGTTCTATGGCGGTGTAGGATCCTTTGTTGTAGTGCTGCATGGGCCTCCTTTAACACCTTCTTTGTCCCCGTGCTGTGGGACTCCTGTGCATGCTGCTTGGTCTTCTGTGGGCTCTCTGAGTTGCTGAAATCCCCCTCTGACTCCCCCTCCTGGGTAGAGTCCACCAGGTTCCTCCTGGTTCAGAGCAGCGCCATTTTCCGCTAACCGCTAGCTTTGCGTGTGCCAAGTCTTGTTGGCGGACTCCAGCAACGCAAACCAGACAGCAATCCTCCATCCGGCGTGAGAAATAATCTGCACCAACCAGGAACCCGCATCCATCTTCTTGGGTGCAGTACTGACTGTTGTTCTTCACCGGTGGTTCCTCTTTTGCACCTTCATCCGGGTTAGCAGGGGCTCTTGTTCTCCCTGCACTCTTCTCTGCTTCTTGGACTTGGTCACCTTCTTCCACAGGTCTTCATGTCCAGGAATCCACTGTTGGTGGCTGCCCAGGCCCCAGGGTGCCAGAAACCTATCTGAGGGGTTGGCAGCCGCAGTGGAGACCCCGGAAAGTTAGGCTTTGGCAGTACCAGGACTCTATGCTGGAGACCCGGGGATGCATGGAATTGTCCCCCCAATACAAGAATGGTATTGGGGGACAATTCCATGATCCTAGACATGTTACATGGCCATGTTCGGAGTTACCATTGTGACGCTACATATAGGTAGCACTCACAAAGTCCGGGGAATTTGCCCTGAACAATGTGGGGGCACCTTGGCTGGTGCCAGGGTGCCCACACACTAAGTAACTTTGCACCTAACCTTCACCAAGTGAGGGTTAGACATATAGGTGACTTATAAGTTACTTAAGTGCAGTGTAAAATGGCTGTGAAATAACGTGGACGTTATTTCACTCAGACTGCAGTGGCAGTCCTGTGTAAGAATTGTCCGAGCTCCCTATGGGTGGCAAAAGAAATGCTGCAGCCCATAGGGATCTCCTGGAATCCCAATACCCTGGGTACCTAGGTACCATATACAAGGGAATTATAAGGGTGTTCCAATGTGCCAATGAGAATTGGTAAAATTAGTCACTAGTCTGCAGTGACAATTTTAAAAGCAGAGATAGCATAAACACTGAGGTTCTGGTTAGCAGGGCTTCAGTGATACAGTTAGGCACCACATACAGAACACATACAGGGTATACTTTATGAGCACTGGGGTCCTGACTCGCAGGATCCCAGTGACACATAGGCAAAAACAAACATACATACAGTAAAAATGGGGGTAACATGCCAGGCAAGATGGTACTTTCCTACAGTTATTCCTTCACAAACGTGAGGAATATCCTGTCCGCTGTATTACAATTCCATTATAGCCTATGGAACCTGTAACACAGCGGATGGAGTAACACTTCTGCCAAACTCTAAATCAGGCCCATTGTGTTTACGTTTCGTGTCAGTTCCATTTAGAAATTACATAATGGGCCGGATTACGACCTTGGCGGATGGGATTCTCAGTCACAAACGTGACGGATATCCCGGCTGCCATTTTACAAGTTCCATAGGGTATAATGGACCTTTGCATACGGTGGACAGGATATACGTCACATTTGTGATGGAATATCCCATCTGCCAAGGTCGTAATCAGGCCCTTAATGTCTTTCATAATCTTTATACTGAAAATAGCATCACCTAGTATGTTTGTTGTAATGCAGACCATATTACACATTTTTTAAAGAAAGTGTCTAAAACAGTCATTTCAGAGCTTGAAAGGTTGTCCACAAATGGAGAGGCTGGGAGCACAAGCATGAGTGACTTTGGGGTCCTTTGTATTCAAGGTAAACTGACCTGAACGTATGATTGTTGATATTGCAGTACACGTATCTCTGCGTTAACCAAAGGTAGCACACTTGATCTACATGGATTTCTGCTCTGTTCGGTGCAATAGTTCATGATTGTTGTTTAATAATTTAAGGTCTTCAAAAATAACTATTACAAAATATTCACAAAATTGATATTTCACAAGCTTGACTGGGAATCAGAGGAAAACTTGAACGCAAGTGAGCCTGACCGGTCTTCTGGGGTGACATGGTGTACCACAGTAGCCACATGGTGGGTACAGTGTACCCCAAAGACAATTTTTGCAAAAGGGGTCACACTTTCTGTTATACCACACAACTTTCCAAATATATTGGCTCAAAATCAGGAACATTAACAGAGTTCTGAGGTGAGTTAAAAATATTTTAAAACGTCAGGGTCTGCTACAGTACTTCAAGATGTGAATACTTCCTATTAGTGTTCATGCACCAGTTAATAGTCCATCAAAATGTCTGTGCTAGGAAATAAAATAAATTGTGAAATTAATTTGACAATGTTCCACAGTGCTTTCTTCATAAGCTGGCACTCCCAATGTTTATCTGACTGCTGCCTAAATATTAAAGTACATAGTTATATTGTGTTACTGGAAAATTAATCCAGGTTGTTGCTAACAGGATTATAGCGAATGTGCCAGTCTGTCCAAGGTGCTTCCCAAATAGGAGTATGTTGCTTAGGACAGTCAGCTTAATTAGTCTGTGACTGCTCCTTTTGCACATTGCGTCTCACTGTCTAAGGGAGCTTCCTGTAATACTCGGGTCACGGATTAAGTTTGGTTAGTTGTTAGATCTGGCATCCTTAGGGTGGTCTTACCCCAGACTTTTTGCCTTTCACCTCCTGTTTTGTTGCTGCATCTTTTTGTTGGCCTTAGGACTTGGAGCATTTTACCACTGCTAACCAGTGCTAAAGTACATGTGCTTCTCCCCTAAACATGGTAACATTGGTGTTTCCACAAATGTCATATTTAATTTGCTTGTAAATCCTTTGTAAAGTGGTATACCATAAATCGAGGGTCTGTAAATTAAATGCTACAAGTAGGACTGTAGCACTGATTGTGTTACCCACTTCAGTAGCCCTTAAACATGTCTCAGACCTGCCATTCCAGGGCCTGTGTGTGCAGTTTCATTGCAACTTTGACTTGTTATTTAACAATTTACTAACCCTCAAACTCCCATTTTCTTATTTATACGCCACCCCTAAGGTAGTCCCTAGATAATGCAGAGGGCAGGGTGTTAAATAAGTAAAAGGCAGGATGTTGTACATGTACGTGTAATGAAAAACTCCCAAAGTTGTTTTTCATTACTATGAGACCTGCTCCTCTCTTAGGCGAGCATTGAGATTTTTTTTAAGTAGTAATTCCTGATCAGGAAGGAGTCCCTGCATCTTGATCCATATCATAGGAATGGTAATGATAAATCATCTTTACAGGAAAGTCAGTTTTTTATTATTACTGCTTTACAAATGCCACTTTTAGTGTTCTGTGTGCCTGACACCCTATCTGGGGCTACCCTCAAATACTGTTTGAGTGGTAGATTCTGATTTGAAAGGAGTAACAGGGTCAAATTTAGTATGGCCAGAATGGTAATACAAAATACTGCTGACTGGTGAAGCTGGATTTAATATTACTACTTTAGAAATGTCACTTTTAGAAAGTGAGCATTTCTCCGCACTTAAATCCTTGTGTGCCTTACAATCCACGTCTGGCTGGGTTAGTTGACAGCTCCCTTGTGATTTCACTCAGACATCCCCAAACACAGGATGCTCATTCACACCTGCACACATCTGCATAGTGAATGAGTCTTCCTGGGCTGGGAGGGTGGAGGGCCTGACACTTACTTGTCAAAGGACAGTGGCCTTCCCTCACACAATGGACAGCCAAACCCCCTCCCCCTACCAACTCAGACACTTCTTGACAAGATACCTACTGCGAAATGCTTCCTAGCTGCCCAAAGGACTCACCTGACTGCCTTATTGTAAAGGACTTCTGCCTTGTTGATGCCCTGCTGCTTTGCTGCCTTCTGGCTCTGCTGAGAAGTGCTTTTCAAGGGCTTGGATTGAGCTTGCCTCCTGTTGCTGAAGTGACAAGGCCAAAAAGACTTCACTTCCTGCAAAGGAATCCTTGTACGCTGAAAATTCGATGCACAGCCTGCTGGAAACGACGTACAGCCTGCACACCATCGAGAAAAATGCTGCATCACCGAACCGGAACGATGGAGCCCGGCTCCCCGAGTGGAGATTGATGCAGCGCCAGCGTTGCGACCATAACTTCGATGCACGGGCCACCGGATTGACGCATCCCAGAACCGGGATGACGCAGCCCGACTTCATGTGAGAGGAATCAATGCTTCGCCTGCAGTGCGACAGACATTTCCTTGCATCGCCCACCTGGTCGACGCAGCTCCTGTGACTTTGTCCTGCGTTCCCAGGATTTCTCTGCATTGTCCGCGGGGGCATCCAAATACCCCGCGATCCGAAGAGGATCCAAGCCTGTGCGCTGGAAATCAACACCAAGCCCTTGCTGCGTGGAAAAGCATTGACGCTCACCTCCCCGTTTTCCACGCATCTCCTCCTATATGGTCCTGTGTGGATAATGTAGATTTAGACGCAAACCAGGTACTTTGTGCTTGCAAGAGACACTTATTTCTTTTTGAAAACTAAAGTCTCTATTTATGATTTTTAACAGTGAGATTTCAACATATACTTATCAAATCCTGATCGTTATGACCTGCTTTTTATCAGATAAATAGCTTATATTTTTCTAAACCCGTGAGGTGTCTTTTTGTAGTGTTCTGCTGTGTTATTGCACGATTTATTGCACAAATACTTTACTGATTGCCTCCTAAGTTAAGCTTGACTGCTCAGTGCCAAGCTACCAGAGGGTGGGCACAGGATATTTTGATTTGTGTGTGACTTACCCTGACTAGAGAGGGTCCTTGCTTGGACAGGGGGTAACCTGATTGCCAACCAAAGACCCCATTTCTGACAGCATACATGCCACAAACTGTAGGGAGACTAGTGTCCCTCCAATAGGGAATTAGTGTCATACTGTCTCAGAGCATTGTTTGCACTAAATGGGAGGTGGACGTATATCACTGTGTGACTCTGCATGCTTTCATAATGGAAGCATATACATAGGGGACACACAGTAATTATCATGATCCTACTAATTCAAATGCATATTTGTTTTAGCAATTAAACTGTTGAAATAGCAGTCAGTTAATGTACCACATGTAAAGATAGGGTAGCTACCCAAAGTCCACTAGTTTACATGTTCGGGGGTGTTATATGAGCTCACCTAAAATGAAATATGCATTTTAAAACTATTGCAATTGCGTTACAAAAAGGGGGGATGGGGCAACAATATACATGGGCTCCACATTTTACATCATGAAAGAGTTCTTCTATTGTTTAGAGGCTTCCACAGTATATACTGTTGTAAGCATGGCAGGCTGCTCCAGTTTTAGGCGTAGATGATTCAGCCATGGTGAAACAGGTGCCACTTGTTTTCCACAACAAGACATGTAGCAATTGTCTTATTCTAGTCCTTTTTACTGACATTGTTGTCTTTGATACTGAATTTCGCAGTTGGAAACAGCCATACAATAAATCATGGTGGATTCTATTCTTTGTAACACAGACCACATAGATCCATTCTCACACCCTAATTCTATATTGCTTATTTGTCCTTCGCCGGCATGTTCTTTTCTGTCCAAATCCACCCATACTGACTTAACTCATCGGGAGATTAGACATGCCGACGCACTATGTTAATCTATGCTTGCTTATCCTGCTTTTATCCATTAACATGTCAAACACTGATCTCTTTGGATACCTACTCACATGCCATTACTATTAACCCCCAGACTGCTTTCTGACCCCAGAAATACTACATTTAATTACAAAAGAAAATCATGTCCTGTGTTTCCTTCAGATGCAGGCCCAATATTCTGAGGTTGTAATTCTGCACTGTACATAGTTTTATTAAGACACTCAATCATGCGTCCATTGCCACACAATGCCTTTACTATGCATTGCTTTACCATGCAAGTCATTACACGCACAAGCCTTTACTCCGCATAAGTTTTATCACACGTCTTTACAATGAAATAGTAAGCATATGCACCTATACATACATATATACATGGCACTATAACTCGTGCCCTAAGGTAACTATAGCTCGTGCCCCCCCATGCACAGTTAGCTCATCAATAATTTTATGCAAATGTTACAGTAACATTACCAATGGTGTTTTAAAAGATGTAATGAGTGCTGTAATACCTGGGATAATAATTAGCAGTGCATTGTGAGGTTGCAAGTTATAGTTACCTTAGGGCATGAGTTATAGTTACTTGAAATAAGTCTAACTATAATAGCTGAATTTTTATGGTTTCCTATGTTTAAATTGAAAGCCTAACAATAACGTCCTGTAACCTTTGTTTTTTTAAGTGAATTACTATGGGTTTTTAAAAAATTCCTTTTCCTAACTATAACGTTCCTCTAACCTTGGTTTTTTCAGTGAATTGCTATGTTTTTTCTGTAAATAAATCGTAATTACTATACGTTAATCTAACCACCTCCCATGCACATGTTATACCCTAAAATCACCTCACCACACAAAAACCCATACCCACCCTAAACCCTAAAAACAGCTTTGCCATCCAAAAACCCATCCCCACTTTATCCCCTATTAATCCCCTTGCTACCCAAAACCCCATACCCAACCTAAGTCCAAAAAATGTCCCATTCTACACAAAATTCATACCCGCCATAACCCCTAAAATTGCACTGGCTTCCCAAAAACACGTTCCCAACTTAACCCCAAAAATGTCCTTTGCAACCCAAAAACCCATACCCACTGTAAAACCTAATTTTGTCCTTGCCACCCAAAAACCCGTACCCAACCTAAACTCTAAATGTGCCCTTGCCACTCAAAAACCCACACCCACCCTCAACCCTAAAATTACCCTGCCACTCAAAAACCCACACCTACCCTAAACACTACAATAACCTTGTCATTTACCTGTAAAACCTTTACAACTAATATGTCTTTACCATTCATTCTTTTACGCTGAAATTTGTTATAATGGCATGCGTGGTAAAGTCATGCTAATTGTAAAGGCATGTGTGGTAATGGCATGCATGGTACTGTTGCATGCATGGTTAAGCCTGCATGGTAATGGCATGTGGTGTTCAACCTTTGTTGTAAATGCTAATTCCCCTGCATCACTAACCATAATTTCTATGATAAAATGACCCACCTCATTTTGTTCCTTTCTAAATTGTTTTAAGTTTTACCAGTTTGACTCAATCAAGATGGCTTCAGTTGTGCCACACTTTTGTCATAAGTAACACAGTTAACACTCTAGTTGTTCTATAGAACACTGTGGGAGGCTGCAGAAGAACACAAGGGAATCATCTGACATGCTGCTACTTTTGGAAGTACATGTTTTACTAGAATGTCAGACGTCATTCTCATATGGCCGAGAAAGTGTGAATTTACAAATAACTGTTCTCATTTCAGCTTCTGGAGCACCTTGCATCACCACTTTTGGGAAAATCATGAGAAAACAGTTTTCCCTCAAACTTAATTCATAAAATCCCAGCAGGGTAAAATCACCTTAGAACACACCACAATTCTCCCATCATACCAGTGTTGGCCCATCCAGGCACTACTAAGTTCTCTATTGTGTGTGGCTGTCTAAGAGGAATACACAAAGCCCAACTGTCAGCTACACCCAGTCATGTGGCCCAGCGACAGGCTACAGGCACTAAATTACTAAGGCAGGAAAATGCCAACTTCATAAAGATGCCATTTTCAAGATTGTAATTTAAAATCTAACTTTACTTTGAGGGAGGATTTTCCTTTACCATTCCAAAGAAACCAAACATGAGCTGGTCACCAGCTCCCATTCTGAACTTATCAGTTATTAAATGTAATAAAGTAACCCCAATGTTGTGCTACAAGAGAAGTAGGCATTGCAGTAGTGAAAAACGAATGTAAGACTTGCTCAATACCAAGACATGTAAAACTTTTAAATTTAGTGCACCCTGCCATCTAGGCTGCCCAGGGCCTGTCACGTATTCTAATGAGACTGCTGGATTTTGAGCAGCAACATCGTCCACGGTGTGGGAGACTGTGTCTGACCCACAGTGGGGGACACCTGTCGCTCCAAATCTGGGTTTTGCTCCGGCTAACTAGCAGTGCCTCGTCTCTCCCAAAAGGTAGAGATGATTGGGCAGCCGAGCGCATGACATATCATACTTCCCAGGGAAGTCGTGGTCACTCAGGTCGCATCCGGTTCTCCCATTCGCAATTCAGTCTCATATATAAATGACAGTTAAAGCAGTATGAGTTTTAAAGACTGGTTTAATAAAACTACTGCATTTTAGATGCAAAGCGTGAGCTGCGATAACGCTATCATATTGCCACTAGAATCGATGGACTATTTTCTATCTGAGTCATAATTTGAGCACAGCATGTTAAGCTCTAATTCTGCCTTTCAGGTTCCCCCAGGAGTACATCGACCCTCATACCTGAGCAAAGGCCTGTAGTCTGCGTCAGCATCTGCAGCAAAGCATTCAGCAATCGGCATACAGTCGTGGTTCCCTGGCTGGAATCTCCCTCTTAACGTGTAATGGGGCTAGGAAGTGTTTTTATAATAACACAGCTAATGTTCTAAGAATATGTCCCTACGTAAGAATGTGTATTTTCTACGAATGTTGGAGACTAAACTTCTACCATGTTCACCGACCATGTACCAAACTGTAGCCTTGAATGAAGCACAAAGTGATCAAGAATGTCTTGTTTGAGAACACAGTGCTGGGCTAAGCAAAACAGTTCGATAGATGAAATTAAAACAAGACTGTAAAACTGGTTATTGTAAAAATAACAATGTTTAGCCGAATAAAATATATCTAGGTCAAAGTGCACAGCGGCCTAGTATGTTAAACTAACGTGCATGGAGCTATAGCTAAAATGGCTACGCAACAGGCCTAACCTAGGGATGGCTTATATGTATTAAAAAGGAAAAATGTTTGTTTTGCCAGGTTTATAACTGCAGACACAAGCTGCAATGGCAGACCTGAGACCTGTTTAAGAGCTACTTAAGTGGGTGGCACAATCACTGCTGTAGGCCCACTAGTAGCATTTAATTTTCAGCCCGGGGCACAGGTAGTGCTACTTTACCAGGGGCTTAAAAGTAAATTAAATATGACAATTGGGTGTAAGCCAAGTCTACCACTTTAGCACTGTTTAGCAGTGGTAAGGTGCACAGTGTCCTAAAGCCAGCAAAAATTAAGTCATCAAAAGGGAGGATTGAATGCAAATTGTTAAGGGGGAAAAACACATCAGGGATACCAGGTTTTACACCTATGTTCCCTTTATTACTGTCAAGATGCACATTTACTCATCAACTTCTCAATAGCCTAACATCATTTTTATAGTATTGTTTAATTCTTTTCACTTGCTTGTGGCATTATGTATATGTACTTGTTTTTCTTTCAAAGTTTATCTCTCCTCTTTGAGAGAACTTGACATACTTGTAGTAAATATCTCTGCATATTTTCTTCTTCAGTAACTTTTTTTGTTAACAAAAAATGTATGAAATAATATTTAATTATTTTGCTAATTCGTGTTTTGACTGATTATTTGTTCCAGAATTAATCTGTGAAAAATATCCATATCTCTTTCTATAAATTCTTTTTATACGGGCGTTTCTGAATTTTCCCACTATTCTGTGGTTTTATGTTTCTCGTTGTTTTTTTAAGTCTCACAATGGGATGTCAAAAAAGCACATCAAATTCACATATAAATAATAGTCTTCCTTATCCATAAAATGAGCATTTTAATAGTATGCAATCATTTTAGTTACGTAAGAAATAAGTATCACAATTGCTTCATCAATCTGCTCCATTGGGCCTGCTGAGATTGATTGTTTCGACTCTCACAGCTGGGTTTTAGCAGCGGAAGATTTAAAGCAGTTTTCTGTTCGGCCACACTTGATTATTTCAGTAAAACTTGGTTGGAAATATCATTATCAAACAACGTCATTTGGAAAAGCATCTTTGAAAATATCAAAGCTTTAGTCAGTGTTACTTCAAGCTGTGTTTCAGTTTATAAAACATTTTTAATATATATTTCTGCAGAACTACTTTTCAGGGGCAGGAAATGCAACAGAAATGGGACAGTTTGACAAGGGGAGTCCAAAAGGAGTGCCATAGAGATTGTTGGAGGGAAAGCACTCCAATTTGCAAATAGGGGTAAAATGAAAGAGGTACTAGTAGTGTGTGTGGTGGGGGCTGAAGAGATACAAAAACTATCAGCGCACATAGTTAAACACCAACTTATATAATGTGCATACCTTAAATGTGAATGCCTGCACTTACAGCAAAAACAATTCAGTAACTATTTTTCACATTGAACAGCGACAGCTCCTCCACTGAGCCAGAGTAGAATCGTCTCACTGCTCTGAACAGTGTAAGAATTTTAAATAAAAATATAATAACACAATGTTTTTTGTGGCACTGCGGCGCCTGCATCGTCTCACTCGTGGGCCGCGGTAGGCTCGGCGGTCCAGTTTTCAGGCCGCTGGGCTCACCCCAGACCGTTTTGCAGGCAGCAACCTGTTTGGTCGCCCACAGCGTGGTCCGAATACCCAGGGTTGGGTTTCGGGCTGCGCCGCATTTGGCGCATAGCCTGACAGTTGCCGCTGGGTTTGTGCGGCCCCATCTGTTGTCACTTACTTGGAGTCTTGGCATAGGGCATTTCTTTCTGTTTTCTTTTTTTCTTCTTGAGGGCCATGTTATCTTCTTCCCAAGGGGTCTATGGTTTCCTTGCATGCATTGCTTTTTTCCCTTTCTATGATGGTGCCCTTTCCTGTTTATTCCTATAGAATACCTCCAATCCAAGATGGTGTTTTCGGTTCTTCATGTTTGTCACTTTCTGTCTATGGGTATATAAGGCACTAGGGGCCAGATGTAGGAAGCATTTTGCATGGTGCAAACTGCGAAAATCGCAGTTTCCACCAAGCAAAATGCCCATTGCGATGCTCATTCACAATTTGTGAGTCGGTACCGACTCGCAAATTGTGAATGCGACTTGCAAATAGGAAGGGGTGTCCCTTTCCTATTTGCGACTAGCATCGCTATGCTTAATTGCTTTGTGACTGCGAACGCGGTCGCAAAGCAATTCGCAGTTACCACCAGTGTCACACTGGTGGTAACCCATTTGCAAAAGGGAAGGGGTCCCCATGGGACCCCTTCCCCTTTGTGAATGTTGCCCAAAATGTTTTTTCAGAGCAGGCAGTGGCCCAGTGGACCACTGCCTACTCTGAAAAAACGAAACCAAATGGTTTCGTTATTTTTTTTACTTTGCTACTCGTTTTCCTTTAAGGAAAACGGGCTGCAAAATAAAATAAAAAAACTACTTTATTTAAAAAGCAGTCACAGGCATGGAGGTCTGCTGTCTTTAGCAGGCCACCATCCCAGTGAGTGCAGGGACTCGCTATGGGGTCGCAAAATGCAACCCACCTCATTAATATTAAGGAGGTGGGTCTTTACGACCCCATAGCGAATCGCAGACGGAGTCTGAGACACTGTTCTGCATTCGATTTGGCGAATCGGAAATTGCAAGTCGCACTGACTCGCAATTTCCGATTCGCAAAATCGTCCCTTCCTACATCTGGCCCTAGATTCTTCCTTTCCTTGTGTTGCAAAGACTTCTTGTTAGTGGTGGTCTTTGCTCCTGTTTGCATTCTTTTTTAGGAGTTCTTCGTGCTCTCTGTTCCTGCAGCTTTTTGAAGTTCTGTATTTTGAAGCCCTGCTTTTCTGACTCTCTCCTTTTTTCTAATTTCAGGAGTTCCTGTATTAGAGGTTTTTTCCCAATTGGGTTTTTCCTCTGGGACTCCTTTTGGAGGGTACGAACTGCTTCAGGATAGTCTTCTCAGCAGCACCGTGGCTACTGGAAGGGGTCGCCCTTAGCTTGGCCAGACCAGAACGTGCAAGTAATAAGATGGTATTCCAGGTTTCCTGGCTGTAAGAGACGGGCATATCGTGACAGTTATTAGCTTTTTATTTTTCAGTGTGGAGCCAGGTTAGGGCCAGGCTGTGTCACAGGGAGGAGGAGTGGTATGTGCACCAATAGTGCTCATGACGGTTTAGCCGGCCTTCTTGGGCCAAACAAATATGCACACTTAGCATTTCTCCCCCATTGGAGAACATGCACAGGCTCCCACTCCCTCTCTGATCGCTGAACCAGCCCACTCAGATCAATCACCACGCTGCTGTCATGCAGGTGATAGAAGCGTTATGAGTGTCTGAGGGAAGCTGGGGAGCCTGAGTGCTTTCTTGCTGCCATGAAGAGAAGAAGATGGAGGAGAGGTGGCGACTACTCACAGGTAAGTGATCATTTATTTTAATTATTTTTTATCAAGCCCACCCCACCCTGCCACTTGTTTTCCAAAGCGTCCGCCACTGACATTGAAGGGATCATATTAATTATATGAGTTGTCTATAACATGCAATTTCTGTCAAAAGATAAACCCTAGTTATTAAGCACCTTCCCTCAAGTGGTCTGGCCAATGCATCAGGCCAATTAAAAAGCTGAAAACTACTTGGCAGGTAGGGCCAGAAGACAAAACAAAATTAGCCCTGTTAAAGATATTCTAACTGTCTCCACACTCTGTACAGCGGAAATAAACTGGGGCCACAGGGTATGATTGGGTCCTTGCTGCCCATCCTTCCTTGAAAGCTGCCACAGAGGAAACTCCAAAGTGGCAGAATAGCCATTTTCATCATGCTGACAAGGTCCGGTCTTCCTTGTAGGCCAGTAGGGAAGGTAAAGGTAATAAGATTGCCCTACGGGTAAAGCACTTGTTACAGCACAATGGGAAGGAGGAGTGCTGAAGAGAACAGGAAAGAGAGATTTAGCAGTAGAAAGTACTTTTCAATATGAAATAGGATGAGCTGCGTAAACACAGCCTCATACAGAGTGGGTACAAAATTAATTAGAATTGCTTATTGATCATAGGTAGAGTTTGAAACTGGTAAATATTTATTTTATAATTGGTAGCCCTGACAGCCTTACAGTGTGCTACTGGTCAGCCTGCAGCACTGATTGTGCCACCCACTTAAGAAGCCCTCTACCCAACTCTCAGGCCTGCCACTGCAGAGTATGCTTGTGCAGTTTTACTCTGACAAAGTAACCCTTTTGCCAGGCCCAAACCTTCCCTTTCTATACAAAGAAACGAGGGCCCTGAACAACTGAGAGGGCAGGGTGCAATGTATTTAAAAAAGCAGGACATGTACTTTTAAGTTTTACATGCCCTGGTAGTGAAAACTCCTAAAGTTGTTTTTCAATACAGCAAGGCCTATCTCTTCCTAGGATAACACTGATATTACCTTATTACATTGTATAAGTGCAATTCAAAATTTGGAAGGGAGAGGCTTTTTGAGTTTGGTGTCTCCGGAATCACAATTTAAAAACACAACTTATAAGTCGGATTTTAAATTGTAATTCTGCAAATGCCACTTTTAGAATGTGTACATTTTCTTACTTTAGCCATTTGGTGCCTGCTGCCTGTCTCTGATCATTTGTCCTGAGAGGATGACAGCTGGGCTTTGAGTATTCCCCTTAGACAGCCACACACAATGGGAGCGTAGGTGCGAATTGATGGTTATTGATGGACCAATGTGGCAGGATACATAATCCCCTGTAGTGAGTCTGGAGCCAGGGCAGGTCGATGCAACCAGGATTGAGGTACTTTTATTCAGCTGGCTACACTAGGTCCCTGTATACAGCCTGTGTTCCACCGTGGTCGGTCGGAACTTTTGACTTTTTCCCAGTCCGATGTAACCAGATATCCCCAGTTGGTGCAGCTTGCTTCTAAGCACTATTTTACAATCTAATCTTTAAAAACTCAAATTCTACTTACTGGATTATTGTTGTTTCAGTCCTGTTTTATTTATGAAATCTTACTCTGTTGTTCTAAACTGCAGTGGATTCATTTTGTGTGTTATTTTCACTGTTTTACTGTCTGAAGTGTTGCAAACATACTTTATACACTGCCTCTGAGTTAAGCCTTTTTCACTCTAAAGCAAGAAGAGACTGTGATACTTTCTTAAAAAAACATCTCTCCACCTAAAGGACCCTAAAAATGATGGACCCATACCTTTGCTTCCTGATGAAGGTAAACTGCTGTGGATACTTCTGTACACTCAGCTTCAGGGATTTATCAAGTCCAAAACTTCTTTTAAGCTGAATTTGTACACAACAGGAGCATGAAATCACTAATAACAAGAGTATTGGGTGACCTTAGGGGCCTTATCCAAGGTTGGGTTCCTCAAGTACTGATAATAGTACATCTCTCAGCATTCAACAACAGTTATCATACCATGTTTCATGATTGCCTAAGGTCAGGATTTTGTACATATTTCTGAGTGGCTTTCGTATTATATGTAAAAAACAATAAGGTAATGGAATGCATGCCTGAATTATTCTCAGCCATTGGCAATTGCTTGGGGTGCATTCAGTTTTTCAACCACTGTGCCATTCTAAATCGACAGGGATGCAGCCCTGAGTAATTACCAGTGGCCGATATCAATTCAAACAATCTTTTCATCACTTTTTTATATTTCTCAGTGCAATGCCCCAAGCGCAACAGATACCCCCAGACATGGGTCCTGTGCTTACTTTGCGACTGGAACCAAGTTGCAGCTAAATAAAGAGGCCCAAAAATGCTGAAGCCAGTCTTGGGTTACTTGTGTTCTGGTTCAGAGAGGCCCTGACTTTGTACTCCAGGCTGGACTATTCTTATTAGAAGAGGACCAAGGCTGGTTTGCACATGGTTGGGTCTAATCTAAGGTAGTAAGAAAGAAAAAAAATGATGGAGCAGGATGTGGCTAGAGAAATTACGAGTGGCTAAGATTAATTCAAACACTTCATCCATCTGTTTTTTGTATCCTCCCATACGTCAGGCAGAACACAGAAATTCATCTGAGACCTTTTTATTTCCCTGTTTACAACAGTCAGCCGGTTCAAACAATAAAGCATACCACAAAGCTTGACCTTAAACCCTTATAATTTGATATCTGTGTGCGCCCCTCAACACATTTTCTCAATCTGGCTGGGTCAAAATTCTTTATGTACACAGACGACAACCAGATGATCGTTGAACGGTGTCATTTTGGACGAGGACAAGACAAGAACATAGAGAAAGCTGCATACCGTAATATTGGGTATGGTCTATCCCTAAAATGCTTATGGATGCCAGTATGTTTCTGAAAACTAAATCCATTCAAGATACAACTGCTATTCCCACAGCTGATATATCCAATGCAATGCATACATATGCCCACCTCTACAGGCTCTGATCCTTTGCAGAATCAGCTGCCCTAAATTTTGACATTTATTTGGATAGTTGTTTCTTTCTTAAGGAAAAGGAGGCCAAGGTACCAAACACATGTTCCTATCACATCAAACACCTCAGCAGGACCTTGCCATACGTTCCCTCTTTTTTTCGTATCTAGGTTGTCATTATCTTAATTTATTTGAGGTTTGTCTATGGAAATGCTCTGTATCTAGAATCCACAGAAACACTGTTTAACATTCTATAGCTGGCAAAGACACACCAGCCAGCCTTTTCTTGGGTCTCTACAGTCATGAAAATATTGTTTAGGCATCATCAAAACCATAGTGTGAACCTACAGGGCAATGTGCTTCCACTTCTATTTTCTACTGCCACTGAAAACCTATGGAGACCTGTTGGTCTCCTCTATTGTATTGGTATTTTTTCACTAGGTTGTTTAAGGAGAGTTCTGTTATAGAATAGGGGTCTTTCATCTGAGCTGTTTCAGTTTAAAAATAATTTTCTCAATGTGTGCTGTTACTGGTCATCACAAAGCAGCATTATGTTAATGCACTTTACAAATAAACATGTAAACTTAACATATTAACCTGAAATACCATGACATATAATAACACAAAATTTAACATAACATAACATAACAATACAAAACAAAACATATTACATGGAAGGAAGCGAACATAAATTACAATGGATGGTCCATCAACATTGAGATCTTGAAACTTGTAAGTGACTAGTTCTTCCATGATCATCCCTGTAGCAAAATTGACATTGATCAACAAATTTGCTACCCAAGATGAATGGAGAATATTTTCATAGGACATATTATTGTAGATGTTTGGTAATAACATCTTAATGTTGATTATCACTTCCTTGCAGCTTGTTATTCGGAAAGAGAACCCTTTCACATCAATGATGTGGAAAACAATGACACCTAATTACTTGAGATTTAACCTCAGTGCTTTGTTTAAAAAATAATAATGTAATGGAAGGACTAAGGTGTGAGTGGTGTTTGTTGTAAGGTGTTCAAAAAACTGATGACACTTACCAGGCGTATGAAGCACTATACAAAAGAAAGATTATCACTGTGACGTTTTACATTGAAATATACAAGTTACTAACACAAATGGATATATAAGGAATTTTTAACATCAAGAGAACTGAGATCCATGTTGACTGAAATTTTAGCATGTAAAACAGAATATCCAAAACTAGCACAGAAAATTAATGAAATTGTTTATTTAGAAAGATTGTGTTGAAGGAGGAACCTGGGTATACATTTGTTTTCCTACTCAAATCCTAAACATGTTAAGCTTAATGTGTTGTGTATTTAGGTGTCTAACAAATTCAATTCTGTCCCTTAATTATTTATTTAAAGACTAAAAGCTAAAACATGTGCAGAGGAACAATAATTCTTAGCATAATTCAGTACAGCTGTCTTCAAGAACTATTGTCATCAATTCTTTAACATATTAATTGAGTGTGAGGTGTCTCCATGAGTCCTCAAATTTACTGTCATTTAGGAACGTAGCATATATCCTGGAGAATCTTATATTGATGGGACCTTATTGAACAAATATTCAAAATGATATGGGTCATAGCCATACTCTTTGAACTTACCGAACATAGATAGGGACCCCAGTTTTTCTCGTACATTTACAAGCAAAACATTAAGGGTATGTTCTTATCCTTCTAGGAGTAGTTAATCCATCATTTTAATGACATTGCATCTTTGTAGATTCACCAGACAACTCAGAAATGTATTAGGGTCTAAATTAATGTCCTCCTTTGATAGACACAAAAAGGGAAGTTTGGATGTGAACAGATAGAAAATGTAAGAAATGTTGTACTGTTATTAGTATTTAGCTTTCACATAATGCATGATGGAAGGGCTACTTTTTAATTCATATGTTCAAAACACATTTTCAGAATTAACTATATTGTGGCATAAGAACAATCAATTCTATACATAATATGTAAAATTGAAGTAATTTCTTTGGTAAGCTGTACACAAGATGGTTTCATTTTACAAAAATGTGTTTTTATTACAGAATCCCTTAAATTTGTGATGTGGATCCAATGCCCAAAATGAAAGAAGAACAGAAAGAAGAAATGTAAGAAAAATATAACAGGTACCTGCAATGGCTCGTTGAGAGATTTTTTTAAATACATTTTAGTTTGCTTAAGATATGCCACAAATGTTGCTATGATTGTACTTGACACCGTATAAGATGATTAAGGTTAAGATTCATGACAACTTATGATAGAATTGTCAGGCACGTACTATGAGCCAAAAACATCTGAATTTGTATTGCGCCAGAAGGTGTGGTATATTTAAAGGAAGCATTCTTTAAGGGCACAATACATTGTGCCATCCTATGAACTGGATGTGGTTAGTGATTTATCAAAATAAGCTTTGGAGTGATCAGAGCATGAAGAAGGGAGAACAACCAGTGCTCACCCACTCACTCTGAAACTTTGTTTAGAGTTATGTAATCAGATAGCAATGTTGTATCCTCCCCACCCTCTCACTATATTTTCAGCATTTGACTATGAAGTTAATTATCTTCTACCTTTTTAGTTACTAACAAAGTTTCACTCATGCTACTGTAGAGATAATTTTGCATGAATGTATTCCATTCCTTTGATCCACACACGTAACAGCTTTATACAGAATGTTGATCTCTATTCCCGCCAACATTTCTTGATCCAGTGTGCTTATAAATTACTTTTGAGGCCAGTTAATAGTTCTGGCAAAAGAGCATTTGTGTACGCCCTCCTTGATATTGTTACATTATGACATTTTACCTCTAGAACATGTCTGAAAACATAGGATTCTCCGAAAGAAGATTTATTTGGTAATTAAAGAGTTTCACCTTTGTGAAATAAAATACAGTTTTTGCTAATTCTAGTTACATTCTGCTACTTGAGTTTTTAAAATACTAGTAGCCTTATGATTCTTGTCCTACTGTTAATGCAAACATTGAAGGTCTTGATTAAAGTTGCTTGATCAATTTGAAAATATCATACAGCCTCTGATGTCTGTATTATTTAGGATATGTTAACTTTTCATGAGCCATGCATGGCTTAAGTTTCCTCCACCTGAAATATTTTATTAACCTGGAGGCCTGTTCAAAATGTTTTTTGGGGTTCTAAAAGCAATACACAAAGAGGAGTAGCCACATTACGGTAGTTAATTCTTCCTATTAATGACACTTACAGATTCCTTACTGTCTACGGGTCAATGTGAACTCTACCAATCCTGTTCTCGTCAATCAGTTTAATTATCTCCGATGTGTACGGGGAACTCCAAGATGCCAAATGTTTAACTTTCTGTTTGTAGGAAATTGTTTTTTTGTTTGACGGGGTTGAAAACTCTTCCCAAGCAACAACCACAATCCTTGTCAGTGTGAACCACAGAAGTCACTAAATTAACCTGCACTTAACCCTCTAGTCCTTTTTCACAAAAGGCATAACTTAGGGGCAATGCGTTAAATATTTAGGCAGCACACAAGCAGTAGTAAAATAAAAGTACAGCACAGAAAAAATCCCACACCAATTTAGAAAAACAATACATAATCTGACACTAAAGTTAATTAAATGCAGTTATTAGAATCAAAGTAAGGATTTTTTTTTACTTTTTAGATAAAAATATCTAAGTGCCAACCAGAAGCATCTAATCATGCAAGACCAAGGCAAAGTTCACGAGTTACGACTGACCATGATGGAGTGTGGTTCCGATACACGAGGTAGATTGGGCCAAGTCTTGGATTAACTTGGACTTAGAAGAAATGTCAAAGAAAAATATTTGAAAAGTTAAATTAAGTGGAGCAATGCAACCAGCAGTGTCCTAGGAGGAGGCACTATTGTTGGGGAGCCACTAGGCAAAGTTGCAGAAAACAATTCTCTGTTTGGACTTTGTCACTTTTGTGGATGTTGAAAATCTCCAGTAGGACGAAGCTGCAGGCTGTAGCCAGTGAGGGCACCATGTGGCTGGATAACCTTGCAAGGAGGAGCCTCTGAACAGGATTTGCTGGTGGAAAGAAAAATGTTGCAGGAGCCACCGCAATGTTAGACCAACAGTGATGCACCTGGGGCAGATCGGCGAGTGGGTAGGTCCCGGTCTCCTGTCAGTTCTCAGACCACCTGAGCCCCAGGTTTTGGTTTCTGGCTGTACGCGGCACCTTTAGCCCAACTTTAAAGAGTCCAGGACAAAGTGGTCACCACTCGGAGGGTGAGACTCACTTCAGAGAGGGTCCAGGCTTGGATTCATGGTTGTTGGAGCTTGTTGGGTCCCTGCAGCTCAGAAAAATTGAGCCAGCCAGCTTGACTTTAGAGTCACTCTGTAGTTCTGGGAAAAAGCATCAAGGCAGGCCTCAAGAAGCAGAGCAGTCTGGATACCAGTCAGGCTCATGTCAGCAAAGCAGTTCTCTGGTAGCAGCAAAGTAATTATCCAAGGTACAAAGTGTGCCTCAAGCAGCAGGGCAGTTGAAACTTCCTCTGCCCAAGCTCCAAGAGGTGTAGGGTGAAAAAAAAAGACTGGTGTGAAATGCTTTGTGTGTGCTGGAGGTGTCTCCCTAGAAATGTAATTGGGGCAGGGAAAATCTTGCACCACACATCCATCCTGCCAACACCTACTCCCTGATTGACTTACTGTCTGGCACAAATAGGCCAACTGCCAACTCTTCACAGTCATGTGATCCAGGACACAGACTGTAGGCACCAAATGGTTAGGACAAGAAATGCCAACTTTCTAAAAGTGGCATTTGTCTGAATTGTAACTTAAAATCCAACTTTACCATTTAAAAGAGTTTTAAATTACAATTATTTTGAGACCAAACATGACATTTGTACCTGTCCCCAATCAAATGTTAGCACACATCCCACACATCTTGGCAGGATGATCCATCTTTCCAGCACCTAATCCCAATTTTTCTTAGTGTCTGGCACAAATAGACCAACTGCCAACTGTTCTCAGTCATGTGACCCAGGACACAGACTGTAGGCACCAATTAGTTAGGACAAGAAATGGCAACTTTCGAAAAGTGTCATTTTCCGAATTGTAACTTAAAATCCAAAAAATCCAACTTTACCATGTAACAGGGTTTTAAATTATAATTCTTTTGAGACCAAACATGACTTTTTTTATCTGTCTGCAATCAAATGGTAGCGCCTACTAAAGATAATACTGTAACGTAATGTTATCCTAAGGGAATGGCATGCCTCACAGTAGTGAAAAAACAATTTAGACATTTTTACTGCCAGAACATGTAAAACTTTAAGGTACATTGCTAACTTTTTAAATACACTGCATCACACCCTGTAAGCTGTGTTGTGCCTATCCTAGGTCTGACTTACATGTGCTAAAAAGGAGGGCTTAGGCTTGGCAAAAGCTTTATTTTACCAGGTCGAAATGGCAGTTAGTATGTGGGTGGTACAATAAGTTCTGCAGGCCTACTAGTAGCAGTTAATTTACAGGCCCTGAGTACGTGTAGCACCACCTTGCTAGGAAATTACAAGTAAAATAAATCTGCCAATTGGTTGTAAGCCAATGTTACCATTTTAAAGGGAGAGCACACACACTTTAGCACTGGTTAGCAGTGGCAAAATGCACCAACTAAGGCCAACAAAAATGAGAAAGATAAAAAAAACAGAGTAAGGCAAAGGGTTTACATGAAGACTACCATAAGTCAGACAAGTCTAACAGAACTCCACTGATACCCATCAGCTGAGGGCTCTATACTGACCGCTCTGACGTTGGCAAGAACCTTCATTTGTAACTGCATCTACACCAAAGTTTTAGTCCACTAAATGTCATTGGTGGGGATGTGCATATGTGCCCAAGAAGGGCCATTTTATGGTTGTTGCATCACATTTTGTGACATACTGCAGCCCTAGACAGTCATTTCCATGATTACCCCTTTGGCTGGGGTTCACAGCAGACTATGACCTGGGTAGCTTCATAAATCTAACTGCAGCAGGGGTACAGGCTCTGTACAAAGCCTAGAGCCAAAGAACGGGCAGCAAGCTAATGCCGTTATTTTAGAGGAGTTGTAGAGAATTGTTTAGCCTGTTACCCAGTGGTAGATGTCAGATAGCAATGGCAACTCTTTGCTACAGTTGAAAAGCATAGGATGCCAACTGTTTCAAGATGGTGCAGGCTAGTGACTTGCAGGCTGGTTTAATATGTGCTTCCTCAATTTGCTAGGCACACAGCCCACCAGAATAGCATTCAATCAGATTTTACAGCAATTATATATCATTGCAACAGTAGTTCAACCTGTGTTGAATTATTTATTAGTTCATATGCATAACCAATATGGCTTTGCTGTAGCCCCAATCAGTTGATATAAGATCCAGTCCACCTTATTCGTAAGTCTCTGAATCAATCACAAAATAAGCATCATATTGATTTTTCGACGATAGAGTTTCCTGAAATCCTTCAGAACCAGCCCACCAACACGTGTTTAGTCAGGGATATCACCCTACAGCGAAGCCAAATTGGTTATGCATATGGATTAATAAATAATTCAACACAGGTTGAACTACTGTTGCAATGATATACACTTTCTGTAAAATCTGATTGAATGCTATTCTGGTGGGTTGTGTGCCTAGCAAATTGAGGAAGCATAATACTTACCAGTTTTTTTGGCTGGTAGATGTGGTTCTGAAAGTATTCACCCTGACTAGTGCACCTTCTGAGCCAGTTGAAATCAGGGGAAGTTAGCGCCCTCTTTACTCACTGAATACTTTTCTTATTGTGTATATTGGTTTAATATGTGGTCCAGTGTAATTTTTCCATACCCTCAAAATCAGATCATGAAAGTATATGTCATGTGTGCCCTGTAGCGTGTGACTGGGAGAAGGGACACGCAACTGCCATTACAATTGTTTATTAAGGTGAAAAAGCTAAGGAAAATAGGTGTATTTTGTTGGAGTGGGCTAGTTTAGAGAGTGGTGTAGTGTTGTGTGTATGAAGTCTGTCAGTTTCAACCATCTTTAGACACTCTAGCTTTCCATATTTTTAATTTTCATTTCGCAAATTATTTTCTTCCAAAATGTAGTCACTGAAATCCCGCAAATGCCTGCATAGCTATTTTTAGGTTGGTGTCTTCCATGCAAGGCATCTTTGAGGTTTTTGAGTCATCATTCTTCAGTTTCATCCTGCATGAAATATTTGTTAATATTAGTGAAATATAATGCCTCATTGATACAATTCCTTCAACCACTCTTATTATTTTAGTTTTGTTAGTGTTTCTTTCCAGAATAGATTTTAAGATCTTGAATTTGCTTGCTGTTTGCAATTGGGTCTCTAGTTAGCAGAGGTATGCACCCTGTCCAAGTAGGGACCACAATCCACGTCAGGGTAAGTAACAACTCAACCTAAATTATCCTGTTCTCACCCTCTGGTAGCTTGGCACAGAGAAGACAGACTTAACTTAGAAGGCAATGTGTAAAGTATTTGTGTAATACCTCATACAGTAACACAGTGAAAACACTATGAAAAGTACTCCACACCAGTACAAATAGATAATATTTTTCTGAATTAAATAAGACCAAAATGGTAAACATCCAACAATCACAAGATAAGATACACATTTTTAAAGATTAAATGTAGTATAGTGCTTAGAAACACAGTCACTCAAACTGGGGCTGCCACAGTGTTGTGACAGAGTCACTTCCAACAGTCTGACGCCACTCAGTATATTATTATCATGATTTGGAAATCCTAAGAGATCCACATGAGTAAAGATAGAGTCTTGTTGATTCATCATAAAATGTTACACTTTTCTAAGAAGGGACCAAACATATAAATACATAGTAAAATAGTACATTATTAAAACACAAAGAATCAGAATGTCTGCAAAAATGTTTGAAAAATTCTAAAAATCCTGTAACATAATCTTTCATTGGGGGGGTATAACATAAATATAAGGCCTCTCTATAAGATCTAATAATACTAAGCCAAAGAAAAAGGGGTTTCAACCATATTTTCCTTGGTGCGGCTAAAGCAGGACAAACAAATAAAACATGTTTAAAATTCTTTACCCCACCTTGACACAAATCACAGGAGTTAGTAGAGCCATCCCACTTAGAAGTAAGATCTCTCAGGGATATTCTATTAAGTCTAATCAGAGTACAGAATCGCCTCACCCCATGTGCTGGATTCCAGGTGGAATAAGGTTGCACCGCTTTCATAGTTACAGTGTTGGTTAACTTCTCAAGACCTTTTCTATGGGGACACACATCCAGGTTCAACAATAAACCTTTGGACCATGTCGCTTCCTTCAGAGTTTTTTTTAGGAATACATAGGGTATCGAAGGACTGAGGCCATTTTTGGTTGAAATCTTTAAAGACAATCCCTGCTCTCCACCCATTTAGATTTTACACCAGGTCGATGAGTGCAGGGCAATCACCAATTGCAGGAGACTGGGTGGGACCCCTAAATCTTGGAGTTTCTTCCACAGTATTTCCCTAGCCACTCTGTCAAATGATGTGGAGTAATCGATAAATGCTGCATATAATACTCCTCCCCTAGTCTGAACATATTTATCAATTATAGTTTGCATAATAAGGATATTATCTAAGGTATTATGGGCCTTTCTGAAGCCTGCCTGTTCCACTGGTAAAATAACATTTTCCTCAACCCAATCAGTTAATTGCAGTAAGATGCTTTTCGCAAATATCTTTCCAGTTGCGTCTAATAAGGCGATTTGTCTATAATTTGACGGTACTGTTCTGTCTCCCTTTTTATGTAGAGGAAGTGTTATACTATCCCTCCATGATTCCAGGATATTGCCTTGGGCATAACAAGAACCAAACACTGGTTGAAGTAGTTTTGCCCAAAGCAAATGCTCCCTTTTAATTAGAGTCATCTTAACCTTGTCTGGGCCCATAGCACCCGAAGGGCACATTGATGCTATGATCCCTTCTAATTCAGCCACAGTTGGAAAATCCATATTATCCATTTCTCCCCCTTCATTTAATACTATGACATTTCTCCCAGAGTCAACGCTATGGTTTTCACGGTAAAGGTCTTGAATATACAACTTCCACTCTTCCTCTGCTACTGGGGGGAGACTAAGGTTTCACAGTTTCTGCACCCCTCTGAGAGGATAGCCCAACATTTTCTGGGGTTTCTTTTTGGAGCTGCTTCCATCAATGTGATCCACCTAAGGTCCTCTTCTTTTCTTCGGATTGCCAGTTTCAGCCACAAACTTCTTCTCTTAAGTTTTTTATTTTCCTATTCATTTCCTTATTCTTTTTGCTCTAATTGTCACCTTACTAACTTATTTATTTCTCTGTTCAGGTTCAAGATAGGAAGCTGAGTTTTTTCAACTGTAGTTATATTACTCTCAAGTTGCTTACGCAAAGTAATGTAGTTTATTAGGTTGGAAAAATTTGTTAAAATGTCTTTCCCCCAAACCTCCATATTTCCCGCAATGTTTTCCAGCAATGGCTTGATCGATATTATTTTAGCTGTCGTCCAAGACATTCTCCTATTTTTTTTCATTGACTCTAAGGTTTGCGCCTTTTATAGACCATGAATCTGTGGCCCCAAGCTTCAATTTCAAAGTAAGCCTTAAAATCTTGCGGTTACTTTAAAGGGTATCTGATATTACCATATCTTCAGCTTTTTGAGCGATGTTGTACAAAGTAAAAAATATATTCCTTAATGGAGTTATTCTTAACAAACTTATGAGTGGAAGCTGCGGGTGAATCTGAACTGAAGTGCCCATTCAGAATAATACAGCTGCAGGACCTCAGACCTTTAAAAAAAATGAATCCTCTTTTATCTGTCCTAATTTTAGGAGGGAACGTGATAGATGGAATATTCAGCGCTTTTTCCCTATCTAGATCACTGAAGGAATAAAGTGTAGAATTAGAAACTTTACAATTTAAGTCCCACATTATAACTAAGTTGACAGAATTTCTTATAGCTCGAACTTGTATAAACAGTTGTTGTAAAATATTGTCAAATTCCATTTCGGAGAGGGGATATATGCATGTACAATAGTCAGGGGCAGTTTCCCACCCTTCTCCCCCTAACGTGTACTCTTACAATTTGAAAAAAGTTTTTAGATTTGGGGAGGCTGTCAAATTCCTGTCACTTAAGAGCATGGCTATGCCCCCTTTAGAACACCCTTTTTTTGAAGGAAGTGCTTTATTAATTAAAACCATGTAACCCGGGCATGAGAAGTCATTTGAACACCAGGTCTCTTGAATGCAAATCAAGTTGATCTTCATTGAACACAAAACATATAATTTACATTGGTCTTTCCCTAGTCCTGCAGCATTCCAAGAGATCAAAGGAAAGGCCAGTGCTAATAACATGACTGTATCAGCTTATCCTTTTGTTAAGATCTATTCAGCGCCCCCGCTAACGAATTCCAGTTTTCTTGATTGGGACTGGAGCCCTGATATTTGGGACCCTCCAAGACATTCACTACACTTGTACCTTGAAATAGGGAAATTTGCACAATTTCGCCTGAGATGAGAGAATGATCCCCCCCCCCCAATTCACAGTAAAGTTTAAGGTGTCTAAACCATGAGTACTAGGCTGCCCACCAAAGTTCATTGACTTCTCCCAGAATGGGATAACATCTATACCCCTACATTGAAGTTGGGCACAGTTAACCAAAATTAATTTCATAATAGTTTTAGAAGAAAACCAAACCTTTGCCTTGTGCTTACCTATATTGTGGTCAAGAAAAACCCTCACAATATCAGTACTCTCAATTAAATTGAGTTAATATATTTCCAGAAATCATGATATTAGGAAGGAACAATTTAAGCATACATTTGAGTCAAATATAGTCAAGAACTCCAGGCAGTCCGGTAGATCCAAATGCCCAACAAGGGCCTTATCACCTCTGAATTTTCCTCCCACTTTCTGAGTGCATGATCTGGGGTAAGTCTTCTTGGCAATAAGAGGGACAGGATCAGGCGGGCACACATTGATGGAGTCGGATCTGGCACATGGAATCACTGGATGATCCATCTAACTATGATCTTGTGGCGGTACAACTAAAGATGCCCCCTCAGTCCTGTTCTGAGAGTTCTTGAGTGAGGAGACCTGTTCCAAGGTGTCCATAAGTTCCACCCGGCTCTCTCTCCTCAAACTTGACCTTCCTTTCTTTTTTTTTTGTTAGTCGCCGGTTCCTTTTTTTTCCAGTCTTTTTCCCTCTTATTTTAGATATTTTATTTGCCTGTCCCATGTCGTTTTCATTTTGATCCATCTGCTTTATGGATGGTTGATCTTTGGGAAGAAAGATTGGGAATGGCACCGCTCTGGGATTTAGAGGATGTTCTTTTTTTCTGGACAACATGAGCGGGTGGGGTAATATTGTGCAGTGAGTTCATACAATAGTGAAGAGGTTGTCCAGGGAATATATCTCATTCTCTTCGGAGGCCTGAATTGCTGGTGTAAAGACTACTTCATCCAGATGTGATTTTCCTGCTTTGGTTCCTTTATCGGAGTGGGGGACTTGTCACCTGGAATCGACAAATCTTCAGCAATTGGGAACTGCATGCTAATACCATTTGTATTTGTTTCACATGCCTCTTTTTTAATTGTATTGGTCAGCTCAGCAGGAGAGTGACTCATGTTTTGTAATGCTAGTAGGACTTTTAGAATGGAAACGAGAATGTCTTGAGTGTGGTCTGAATTTTTTATAGATTTTTGAAGAAGTTCCAAAATGTATGTTGAAATTCTTTCAAGACACTTGAAAGATTCAGAAAGGACTATGGGCCTGATTACAACTTTAGAGGAGGTGTTAATCTGTCCCAAAAGTGACAGTAAAGTGACAGATATACCACCAGCCGTATTACGAGTCCATTATATCCTATGGAACTCGTAATACGTCTGGTGGTATATCTGTCACAGCTCACTTAACCCGTTTTGCCTCGCTCTGCTTAACTCCAGCCTGTCTGTGTTCATGTTAAAGGGTTCACTTAGGGTCTTTGGACTGCTCGGGGGCAAGTACCGTTGTGATCGAGAGTGTGCTAGAGAGTGTTCCTCTATTCCTCTGTTCCTCTGGATGGCTGGCTTTTAAGTGCTTAATTGCTTCTAAGTGCTTCTAAGTTCTTCCTCAGTGCTCCTCAGCGCTTGGCGCTCAGAATTCAGTATATCAATGGTTCAAGTACTTCCTTAATTCCTTACATCTTTTGGGGAGGCTTTCTTTCTTCTGCCCCTTTTTCTAGCGTCTCACCCACACTGCCCCCAGAGGTCACTTCAGGAGGGAAGAGTGGGCTCTTCAGGCTGCTTAAGCTCCTCGTGGCCTGCCCACCTTTCTTACTTCACTTATGCTGTCCTTAGCGTCCTGGGGCAAGGGGCAAAGGGCAAGGAGCACCCCCCGTAGCTGACTTCTAGCAAAGCGCAGCCTCTTGTGGTGCAGTCTCTTATGTCGAAGGTAGTAAAAGTAATAAGGTAGTAGCATAGCTGTAGCATAACTGTAGAAGAACTGTAGCAGAACAACGAGAACAACAGGAGCACAACAGCGATACGAACAAGGAACAGCACGGTGTTAACGGGAGCCAGGAGCTTGCACTACCTCCTGCCCTCCTGGCTAGCGTTTAGCTTGCGATAAACTTCAAGCCAACTGCAGCTTTGCGGCACCACCCTGCCGGCGGAGGGGCCCCCCGGCAATGGCCACAGCAACCACAGCGTCCCCTACGTCCACCGCGTCCTCCGTGCACAAGGGAAGACGGGGACCAGACGACAGGGCAGGCCGGTAAGGTCAGGTAGCCGGGTGGGAGAAGCGAGGTGGCAAGGAGGGTATAAGGGGGGAGAAAGCAGAGCTCAGCCTCCCCCTTCCCTTTAATCAAATACCGGTTACCTGCTGGCCAGCTCAGCTGCTCAGCCCCTCCACCGCTCTCCGGTCCTCCTAGCGTCTGGCATCTTAGCATCAGCGTCACGTCACCACCGGAAGCATGTCTAGAACCAGAATCTTTCCTTTGACGCCACTCGAAGAGAATTGAGGGCCTGTTACAGAGTTGCTTGGACCCTGAGTACAGTACCTTGGAAACAATGAGGAAACAAAGATGTTGCAGAGAGTGAGGGAGGTGAGGTGTCGTTGGAGCCACTGCGGCATCATTCCTTTCTTGCTACCAGGGAGGTAAGGCAGCCATTCCTTACTGCTGAAGAGGGTAGGTGAGGTGTTGGTTCCTTACAGTTGCAGAGGCGGTAATGCGGCATCGGTTGCGAGGCGTCCGATCTATATGACACAGCGAGGTCAGTGGAACCAACAGGTCAAGATGTGAGGCACTGCCTTTGTGGGGTCGCAATTACACCACAAGGCCACTGGTGCTGCGGTGGAGTTAGAGTCTGGTGCCACAGACGTCGCTGACACAGTGCTCTGGATTCACACTGCGGCAGAACTTCAGAGAAGCTGCTGTGGGGTCGGGACTGCAACAGAGGTTGCAGTCTGTGAGGAACACGGCAATGGTGCAAGCGGCATTAGAGTGTGGTACCAATCTTGAAGTTGTTCTGGATGTTGGCACACTGGTTTCCTCTTTGTTTCACCAGAACTCACTCCCAAGGGCCCAGAAATTGGGTTTGGCACCTTTTGGCAAGTCAGGACTCTCAGCAAGAGAACCCAGCTGCTGGCTGATGAACGATTTGGTGTCCCTGAGACTTCTCAACAGGAGGCAAGCTCAGTCCAAGCCTATCACTGTCCTTCTGACAGAGTCCAGTTGCAGGTACAGAAAAGTCTGATTTGAGGGGGTTTCAGACCCAGTATATATATATATATACACCCAAATGTGCCTTTTAAGTGGAGGAGACTTCAAAGAGTGGTTCTGAAGTGAACCAGTTCCCTTTCAACCCAGTCCTGTCTTCCAGGAGATCTGTGGGGGGTTATCAGTCCTTTGTGTGAGGTCAGGTCACTAGCCTCTGAAGTGTAAGTGAGAGCCCCTCCAGCCTTCCCAGCCAGGAAGACCCATTGGTATCCAGATGAATGCAGATGCAGCTAAGTGTTGTGTGTTTATGCCTGTCTGCGTTGAATGCACAAGGGGAGCTGTCCACCAGCACAGACCAGATATACATTGGATACAGGCACAAAGAGCAGTAAGTGCAGAGAAATGCCTGTTTTCTAAAAGTGGCATTTCTAAAATAGTATTGATAAATCCGACTGCACCAATAAGCAGGATTTCCCACTACCATTCCAACCATACCAAACATGGCAATGCCACTCCTTTCAGATCAAAAATTACCAGTTAAAAGTATATAAGGGAATTTCAAATGCAGGCCTGTGAAAGGAGGAGGCCTCTCAATAGTGAAAAATGACTTTGGGAGTTTTTCACCACCAGAACATGTAAAGCGTGTAAGTACATGTCCTGCCTTTTATATAGCACCCTTGCTTCTGGTCTCCATAGGGCCCAACTTAGGGGTGACATATGTTAAAAAGGGGAGTTGAAGGCAAGGCGTTTTAAATGCCAAGTCAAAGTGGCAGTGAAACTGCACACACAGGCTTTGCAATGGCAGGCCTGAGACATGGTTAAGGGGCTACTTATGTGGGGAGCACAACCGGTGCTGCAAGGCCACTAGTAGTATTTAAATTACAGGTCCTAGACAAATGTAGTGAACTTTACTAGGGACCTATAGGTACATTAAATATGCCAATTGGGGAGGAGCCAATTGTACCATGTCTAGGGGAGAGAGGACAAGCCACAAGCACTCTAGCACTGGTTAGCAGGGGTAAAGTGTGCAGAGTCCTGAAACCAGCAGAAACTAAAGCTGTCAGGTCTAACACTTGCTCTTGAAATAAAGTTTTCTTCAGGCATGGCTTCGAATTAAAAGATGCAACGTTCAGCTTCTTGTCTCAATACTTCAATCCAGGAGATTTTTATACAAGACCAGTATACTTCGAATCAATGCCATTATCCAACTCGTGGCCATGAGATTAAGTTTGAAGACAAGTGTGAAACTGAAGACAAGGCTGCCATATTTTCGCTTTATTACAATCGAATCAGTACCTTCTTATGGTGTACAGCATAATTCCAAAGGAGTTTTAATCTTTCTAAAATTTAAAAAATGTTGAACTACAAGGATGATTTTAAATATGACAATTGCTGACTGACGTATCTCTGATACATTTGTAAAAATATTGATATGAGGCACTAATTGTGCTGAAAAGGTTAATTATACATCTAGGAAGAGAAAAATTGCAACGTATGAAGCCATGAATGATGAGTTGATCTACGAGCAATATAATTCCATGTTGAAATAAAAACAGGTAATGATGGACTCATTGCAAAATTGAGTAAATCTACAGTTCAAAATCAAATGCGTGCTATAACTCATTTTAAAATTCAATGGTTCCTCGTTTTGTTTTGTACTGCTGGAAGTTAAGGCAAACATCATTTCAGTGGTTGAGTAAAGAAATTTGCGTTATTTAGGGCCCTGAACCCAGATTGTTGGGAGTTTTCCAACATGTGAGCAAATCACAGTTTGTGTAGGGGATGGAATTGTAAGTTGAGTGATATTTATCAAACCCAGTATTTACTGGATGCATTAATTATCTAACCCTTCATTAAATGTAGGCAGGTCAAACCTGTTGAAATTTAATAGGGGAAAACAATAAGGTATTTACCATGACATATAGATTGTGATGTGGTAAGCACCAAACGATGCATATCATTCCCTAAAAACATGGATAGGTGTTAGTTATCACTCTTAATAAATGCAAAACCTTGAGAATTTTGATTTAATTTGGTTATATAAATAGAGCCTACTTCTCTGTCCACTCAGAATCAAGAAGTACGACTGCGCTAATAGCTCAGAAAAATACTGTTAAGTAAAACATATTAGAAATGTTTGTTCTCAGAAGGATGCAATGTTTGTGGTCACCCTGCTTCAGTATGCTTGTGTAAAGCTAACCTTGAAAAGTAAAGGGAATTATTTGTACACACCTCATATGCAATATTCAAATGATTGGCTTCCCCTTTGGTTTGAAACTGCTGTGTTTGCTTGTCCACGGTGAAGTTCACCTGCTTGTTGAATCTTTCAATCAGAACCGAGTGCCAGTGCTGGTCATCCAACAGGCTACCCAAGCTTACAGAGGTGTGGCTGTAACTGAAGTGTGGCTTTGATTCACCTGCAGAAATATTGCTATAGATTAGACACTGTCACGGTGCAAAGAAGAAACATCTCACATATAAAAGGTTTAAATTAGTATTTTGCATTACACTTGATGATGTCAAATGTTCAATTCTTTCTACATGTGTGAATATACTGTCTGGCTGTGGTATGGCATACGTGCGCAGAGGAAGGTATGCATTTTTGTTATTAACTCCACATCTATATACTTTGAAGGTGTATATATATCTATCACCAAGTAATATATATGTAGAGCTAGGTGCAGAAAATCTATATAGACTTATCTTCTGATATTTTGTCTCTTGATATTCTGGTCACAATTTTATGAGCCTTCCATATTATCCCTTCAAAATATCCCAACCTTCACCTGTCAGCTAATCAAGTCAAGTATAACTTTATTCGCCACATTTCTGAGGTATACAAGTTTAAAAAGAAAGATTGCACAGTACTTGCGATAAGAACAGAAATCTATCAAGGTACAGTTACAACCTAAACTGCACACAGAAGTATCACAAAATTACACATATCCTTAATTTTAATAGTTGTTAGATAGAGGAAGCAACCATACAACATATCAGACGACTGTGAAGTTGGTGTACAAATAGAAGAGAGGGTTTACATTGGCGAAATTTAACATTTGAGAAAATAAGCAATAGAATGTTTATTGTAGGCATTTGATATAAAGAACAAAAAACATGGTGTGAAAAGTCGACTAGACGGACATCAAATCACACGGATAAGGACTCAAATTAGATAGGGTGCAACATCTAGCAGGGAAACACGACCAACAAAGGTAGAAGGTTCAAACAAAACTTAGTGAGAACACATCTTTCTCACTTGTTTCCCAATCTGTCATCTAATTATCACTGAAATTCTGTTCATTACAGAGAAAATATATATTAAAGAACACATTCAATTTTGCACTTTTTAATGAAAAATAAAGGCTGAACGAATCCTGTAAATAATAGCCAGAAAATGTGTTTCAACATCTCTAGGATTTCCTGGTTTACAAGTAAAGTGTGAGTCATTCACAACATAATTTAAAGTAGCAAAAGGAATGCAGGGAGGGAGCGAGAGTTTTTGTGAGAGAAGGAATGGCTCATCAATAAGCCTTCAGAATGGAATGAGCAGACGTTCTCTAGGCATGATATAGATCACATCATGATAAACCCTGCAATGGGCCAATCAATGGAGTTAATGTTACTCCTGCAGACATCTGTCTCAACATAACCGAGTGTCAGGTTCTGAGCATTGTAAGCTACATTTATGTGCTACAACAATAACTGTAGGCATGTTTCTAATACTGAGGTCTCATGTTCCAATTCACAGATGACAGTTCAGTGGATTCTTCGGAGGCACGACTACGCAACTGGCACAGACAGATGCCGAGGGGCCTTTTCTAAGGACTAGTGTTGTCCTTGTGTGCTGTTAGACATTGGAAGACAATGCAAATCCTTAAGTGAGATTTAAAAAGTCATTCAAGGATATTTTTTTAGCCAATTTGCATGACTGTATAAAGAAATGTAATGCAACACAGCAGCTTGCGCTATATTCTGTTACATTTCATTGAGGCAGGAATTCCATAGATGGAGCATGCGCTTCTCCATGCATTCACCAATGGGATTTGAAATTGTTCCAGATTTACAAAAGACAGTAAAATCGGCATAGCTCCAAACTGGGATGCCTACCACAGAGAGCATAAAGAGGAGAAATACCTTTATTTCTCCTTGTTACTTCCTTGTTCAGTGTATGATGCATTATGCATCACGGATGGAAAGAAAAATTTCAATCTTAGGATTTTGTTTGTGCAGGAAGGTATCCCTGCAAGGGTGTCTGTGGCCCAAGGCAGCACACCATGCACCAGCACTAGGAAAGCAGAAATGCTCCATGTGTAGTTATGGTACTTTTCTGCTCTCTCTCTTTCACGCAATGTAACACAGCCTTGTTTCATTGCTTTGCATGACATATTAGTAAATCTGCCCCAAGGAGTGTGCAATATCTGGGTACCATCTACAAAGATATATGTGTGATATGCAGGTCACAGGTTGAAACCATAGTTATGTAGCTCAGCAGGATGAGCTTCTCCATGTGCATGTGTGAAAGAGATGTAGACCAACATCTCTGGAATTGGTATCCTTCCATAATAGTTCATAGGGTTACTTCGCCTGCAGAAGCGAGATGTTTAGTGCATGCAAGTCAAAGAGTTGACAACTGACTCTTTCATCATTCTTAGTTTAGAACACTGGAGCTGCTAAATTCCGAAATTTTAAAAGCTATGTCACAAGACTATTTCACTTTCAAATAGGTGACAAGCAAACTATGTGGCATTTATGTAGTCTAACAGTTTATGGTTACATGTATTCACTCTATTCATTTTTTAACTACTTGGGTGAGCGCCAAATAAGTGCTGTCAATAGAGCAACAGAGGATTGCAAAACACAAGCTATTTTTCATGTTGAGAGGGAGTTACTGTGAGTGGTAAAAAGCGTTCCGAAGCTTTGACAATTCCAGTAGGTCTTGCTTTAAAGGAATGCCATATGGCAATGTGAAGCATTACAAGTAAACATTATGGGAATAGATATTTATTTGTGTTGAAGCAAAGAATTGTAAAATAATCTTGGAGAAGGTTAAAATCCAAGTAGGTTAATGACTGCCTTACTTTCATCTATGCTGCTGCCAGAACAAACAACATAACTTATCTGTTTATTTAAGGCACTTCAGTTGCATTCCAATGCCATGTTTGTTCCTGTGAAGTTCAAGCTTAGGCAGCTGGATAAGTAAACAAAATGAATACAGCTGCCTTTTTTTGTCGAAGCACACTTCTGCGCTATCACACCACATATTTCGAGCTCTAAAAATTCAGATCAAGCCAAAGCCCCTCCCTAGTGATGCTCGTATAAATGTCTGGTGGTAGCTGCACTGTCAGGCCAGACCATAAAAAAGGCCTTGATGCATTAGAGAGTACTGATTGAGGGTTATTTAATTCTACCTGAAATCATGATCTTATCTGTGGACACAAAGCATTGTAACTCACAGAAACCTCTTACCTAGGTTAATGTCAAGTGTCAGCCGGCCTTTCTGAAGATGCAGCAGTATAAAGTCCCCGCGCTGTCCCTCTCCAGAAAACAATACTCCACTGCCCTCCATGCTCTTGAACTTTAGTGAGAATATATCACGTACGGTGCTCATCTGTTTCTGGTTAAACCTGTATAGGAGATAGCTTCTTCCATCAAAATCAGCAACATCCGATTCTGTGTGTATAGATGGAGAAAATGTTAAAACCTCACTGAAACATCAGGTTATGCAGATAGACAACAGGACAAACAGGAGAATACTTATGTGCCTGTGCACTATAGGAGAATACTTAATAAATACTGATACACTCCTAAAGGCAGCCATCTGAATCTTTTGTAGACTGTTCCCAGATGCCATAGACTTTATATTGTATTTACATTGTACTCTCCAGACAACAAGATTCTTATTGAGACTCCCCCTCCAACTAGCAGAACACTAAGGGCCATATTTATACTTTTTGACGCACAACAGTGCCAACGCAGTTGTGCGTCAAACATTTTAACGCCGGCTAACGCCATTCCAAAGCGCCATGCGGGCGCCTTATTTATTGAATAACGTTAGCCGGCGGAGCTGACTGGTGTGCGTCAAAAAAAATGACTCACACCAGGCAGCGCCGGCGTAGGGGAAAATGGAGCTTGGGCATAAAAAAATGGGGCAAGTCAGGTCTGAGGCAAAATTTTCGCCTCAACCCGATTTGGCCCATTTTTTTTTACTCCCAACCCCCATTTAAATGACTCCTGTCTTAGCACAGACAGGAGTGATGCCCCCTTGCCCAATGGCCATGCCCAGGGGACTTATGTCCCCTGGGCATGGTCATTGGGCATAGTGGCATGTAGGGGGGCACAAACCAAGCCCCCCTATGCCACAAAAAAAAAAAAAAATACTTACCTGAACTTACCTTAAGTTCCCCGGGATGGGTCCCTCCATCCTTGGGCGTCCTCCTGGGGTTGGCAAGGGTGGGAGGGGGTGTCCCTGGGGGCATGGGAGGGCACCTCTGGGCTCCTTCCAAGCCCACAGGTCCCTTAACGCCTGCCCTGACCAGGCGTTAAAGCAAAAGCGGCTGGACGTCATTTTTTTGACCCGCCCACTCCCGTGCGTCACGGGAGTTTAAATAAGGCGCACATGCCTTAGAGTCATTTTTTAGAAGGGAACACCTACCTTGCATATCATTAACGCAAGGTAGGTGTCCACGCTAAAAAATTACGCAAATTCCAAGATCTTTGGCGCTAGACGGGTCTAACGCCAAAGTATAAATATGGAGTTAGCTTTGCGTCGGATTTGCGTAAAAAAAAACCGACGCAAATCCGGCGCAAACAGAGTATAAATATGCCCCATAGCATCTCATATCCACAGCAATTTTAATCTAGAACATCAACTCACAACTCATTGAGGGTGGTGACCACCTTGAATTTCTACTTGATTCCTCTGCAGCTGCTGAGGATCTTGTAACCTCTCTCATTTTTCAACTGACAGCTATCTTAGTTTACCCTTTGAATGGCATTCATTATCTAGGTTTTCATCCATTTGCCACTCTCCTGATGGTGGTTGTATTGAATTTCTATTTGGTTCATTCTCAACTGCCACATTATGAACTTTATGCATTCAAGGCATTATATGTTTGATACTAATTTTCTTACTCTTTAAGCTTCACCTCACGCTCCCCTTTGGTCATTCTGACCTGCTTCGGTCCACCGACTCACCCAGCCCTGTCTTGTGTGCCGTTACTAATCTACACTCTCTTTAACCATCTACACTCTGTCTCTTGGATTATCTGTCCATTTCAAGTCATTCTTCTCAGACAGCCAACACCCTTTAAGAATTGTTCTCAGCTGTGGTCTGCCTGCCCTTGCGATCCTCTCTCTGCATTTAGTAGAGTCATCCTGTTTCACTGCACACCCTCTTTCCCACTCTCTCTTTTTCCCTCAGTTGCCTGGACTCTGTGCACCCCACTTTTGGCCCATTCCCTCCTCTCATCTTACTTGTCTTCTTCCTTACACACTTCTTTGCTCTCACCTCTTGTCATGTGTCTGCACCTGAAGCAAAGAAACATTCCCATCTCAAGGCATCTCTGTGACCTTCAGTCAACCATTCTCAATTGCCTTGCTTCCTCTAACCTGATACTATTCTGGTGCCTTCCCTATTCTTCCTCACATCTTTCCACATCAATCTAAAATGCAGAATTCACAAAGTCAGATCCACCAACATTTGGGAAATGTGACCCAATACTTGGGTCTACATCCATGAATACATGGATGCCACCCAAATCTATCCCAAACATTCTTCATTTTCCGACATCCTCACTCTTCGTTCTATCCCTTGCAATATTCAATCCTGGATGTCCAAGAACTTTCTCATGCTAAATGCACAAAATATGAATTTATCCTGCTCTCTAACAAGTTCAAAAAGTAATTTAACCAAGATCTGGTAAACAATTTCTACTTCCCTGACTTTTTCCTGTCACTGTCTCCCACTGTTCCTTCATCTGGCATCAAGATGGACTCAAATAATATTGGCTTGAACAAATTATCCAAAGTGTCTACAGTCTACCTGTGTTTCTAGAAGAAGTTCAAAAACATTATGTCACCATCTCTTCTAATATCGGATGCCCACGCTCGGATTCTCTTAGAGACTGGACCTTGGCAAATCCATACATGCAAACATCGTTCAGACAGGTCTCCTTTGTCTGAAAGCTGTCCTGCAAGCTGCAGCATGACTTGTTACATCAAGCAATAAACTTGAATACATCAGTCCTATCCTGAAAAGATGTACTGCTTTCTATTGAGGCTAGAATGAAGTTCAAGTTGGCTGTTTGGCCAACAGTGCTGTTCTATTCCCTGCCCTACTTCTCTGGCCTCCTCAAACAGTCAGCCCTCAGAAACTCAAAAAACAAAAATAACTTCCTTCTCAAACCACCCTGTTTCACAGCTGCTCATGCTTAACATCAGTGCATCTCAGGAGCAGCTTCCCTTTTTTACAACTCTACTGGCGGACTTTAGAATAACACCCATGCTGATGTCTTTCTACAAGCACTTATAAGCTCATTTATTTAAATTGTACCTGTCCATCCTGTTCCTCTCTCTATCCTTCCTGCTGACTGTACCTCTGCGCACTAGGGGTGGGTGTAACTTGCGTAATACCTTGTGGGGCAATCACAGTTAATTATCTAAGAATTCTACAAGAGTATGCTTGAATTATGAGAGAAGAGTAATTCTGCGTTTCATGCTATGTCTTAGTGCAAAAAGCCCACTTGTGTCCAAAATGGATGCAAGAATGCATTTTGACTAAGAAATTGCGCTAAATGCAACAGAACATGAATAGCAGGCAGAAGCAGCTACTCACACTCACTAAATGTGCTCTCACTGTCTGATTTTTCCCCTTCAAATTACTCCTAATTACGCAACCTGAGTTACTGAAATACTCTGACCTAATTTAAATTTTGCACAGGACTACTGCTTACTGTCCGGCTTTTGGGTATTCCTATTATGATAATAAGACTGCTAGTTTAGGTTGGCAGTACCACCTGGGAGACTGTGTCAATTCCACACTGTTTGGAAGCTGTTGGACTGACTCCTGGTCAGCTCGCAGGGGCTCACCCAACCATAGAAAGGAGAAGGTGATTTGCGGCAACCTGAACCTGACACTGACTCTTCAGGGAACTCATGGAAACAGACCATAATCTTTTCACTCAGTTTAGTCAGTGACTCACAGATGCCAAGGCAGAACACAAGATATAAACTTGATTTCAATACATTTATTAAATCAATTGCATCCTAGTATGAAAAGCATGAGGTGCAATAATAAGGCAGATGAAACATAGTACAGTTATCATCATTACAACCAGTGTAAAGAAGATAAACCACCCAACCATTTTGTATGGTTCTAGAGAGTCTAGAAATTCCTTCCTACCCACTATGTTTTGGTCTGAGACCATAGGAGTGGTAACCCTTCTGCTTGTCCCAATTTAAGCCCCATACCTGAATGTGATAGCAAGGGTCTGCCTGTTGTCTTGATGGCAATCCTCTTGACAAGCTAACAAGTTAGTGTCAGGATCAGCAGAGCTGTCTACATAATGGTGTGCATCCCAGGATGGCCATGACTGGAATACCCTCTGCACCCTTAGGCCTATGTGTTGCTATACATAATAACTCATACAGAATACTAAGTACAAGTGTGATGTACTGATGTATCTAGAAAATGGAGACTGACGCCTGAGCTCCTGGAGTGGCAATATAAGTTGGAATATCATGTACCATACATTACAGTCTTTAGCAGGGCACAAACTGCATTGTGTACAAACGGCTGATAAAAAGTGAAGAGCAAACAACTATGTCTTCTTGGAAAGAAGCAGCCGATTGAAATATAACAACAATGAGCTAAAAGCTGACTGAGCTAAAAAATTTGAAACAAATAAAAATGCAGGCAAATGTGAGAGGCACAGGCTACAGACATAATGCTAAAATAAGGGTGCCCAATCTAGGCAAAAATGGTGACCCACAACACAACTCTCACTCTCTTCCTTATTTCACCCTTCTTTCTTCCTCCTGTCTCTCCCTACTCTACCATGTCATTGTCATTCTGTTCTAATTCACCTCCAGTATGCCTTCTTCCCCTCTGTACTCCTTTCTCCTGATCCCTAATCCTCCGTTTCCACTTCTTTTCTTTTTTGTCTGTCCCACTCCACCTTCTTTTCCCTCCACTCTCTTCTCTCGCATTCTGTATCTCCTTAGAGTTCTCAGTTCCCTCTTCTCACATAACCATTTATGTTGTAACTACTACCAATTCCCTAATTGTTGCACTGGTGATCTAGTTGTTGTTATCAGTATGACCTTTGCATCACTGCTATTCTTTGTAAAACACAGTACGGTTCAACACTTGGCTCTTTATAAATATGTAAAAAAACAAAACAAAGAAAGAAAAACACTTAGGACTTGATTTAGTGTTTGACAGATGTGGGCCATCTTCCAAAGAAGTGACAGCTATTTAGTCCATCCTGTTTAGCATTTATAGACATCAATGCATTCTAAATAAGGAAGATGAGACCTCCTTCACGTTTTGTCACACTTCCCACATCTGCCAAATTCTAAATCCACCCCTTTATGTGTAAAATCACCTTCTTCCCTTTGCCGACTACTCAAAATACCTCTGGAATCACAAAAGGAGGATTCCAAGGCCCTTCTTCTGAGTGACCTTTTAATTCTGATGAGGCTGATAACAGGAATTACCAGCCCCAATGTAATTATGAGATATAAAGTATTTTCAATGAGGCTCTCAGAGAGGTGTAGCCTCATGTGAAAAACCTATAGGGATGGGAATCATTGATTCATTTAGCAGTTCCTCATTTCTTAGAGGACGATAAATGTCCCATATATGCCTCTATGTAATAGTTCGGTAATTTCCGTCCACAGGATTACCAGTACTGGGACACTACGGTCTGAATTCCTGGGTACATTACCTACAAGAAAAAGCCTGCTGATCTCCGAATCACACTAGCTGTGTCCTGCTTATACGGTGCTTGAGGTAAATAACCCCAATTTATTCAACTGCAACATCTAGTCTCAGTGGAGCACAGGTTGAGTATTTGTGAATTTCTCAGAAAGCCCTGCAAGCTGCAACTGTTCTGCAAGCATTTGTTATTATGAGGGAACCATATTTTGTTCCTAGCTTAAAATGTTATTTTGAAATCTGACTTTGTACACAAAGCCAATTGCTAGACCTGTCAGCCTTAGGGTGGTTTTCCCCCATAAGTTGTGCCTGCTTTGCTACATCATGTCTGAATTTTTGCTCTGTTGACCTTGGGACTCTGGGCACTTTAACTCTGGTAACCAGTGCTAAACTGCTTGTTCTCATTTCCTTAACCATTGTTGGATTGGCATATACCTGATTGGCATATCTAATTTACATGTAAGTCCTTTGTAGAGTGGTATGCCATATGCCCATGACCTGTAAAATAAATGCTACCAGTGAGCCTGCAGAAATTATTGTGCCTTCAAACAGCATAGCGCACCCTCCTACACTGTTTATGCCCCCTTGATGGCAACTTTAATTTCAGTAACATTGGGATATTTTCTATTTTATATTATTTTTCTACAGACAGTCCTTTGGGATTACCATTTTGGGTGTACAGCTATTGGTTGCCAACCTTGTTTGACCACAGGTCCCCCTCTGTATTGGTATTCCACTACAATATGGCTGGCATTTTTTTGTTACAAAAACATCTCTACAATATGGCTGCCACTATTTCCTATTCCGAACCCCATTACAAAATGGCAGCCACTCTTTTACTGTTAGGGAATTCCTTCAAGATGGCCACCACTATTTCCTATTTCTAACCCCATTACAAAATGGCCACCACTCTTTTACTGTTAGGGAATTCCTTCAAGATGGCCACCGCTTTTCTCCAGTCCTCTTTCTAGCTTGATGCCCGACCACCATTTATAAACCCCTCTCTGGCTATGTCTCACTTTTTCTGGGACGCGGAGCAGGGGTAGGTTATCCACCCGGTGGCCAAACGAGCGGGGTAAGTCCTATGTTACCTTTCTGTAAGGAGCAGAAGAGTAAATATCTATATTGCAGACCACTTTCTTTGCCCCTTCTTGATCCTTGGTGGGAGCTGTCATTAAACATTGGACACTACTATGACCCTGTGTCCTTATTATTAATACTATTGGTGCACATTATTGGACTGGCGATTGTCTACACTATACACATTTTTGGGACCTGTTTGACTTGTGATTTAAGATTATTTTGACAATTTGTATTGACTAACAATATTCCACATAGTTATGGTGATTACCTGTGTCCTTTTACTTAGGACTTTCTGTTATTGGACATGTTTGAGCCATGATTTATGTTTGTCCTGAATAGTTTGAATGGATTTAATATCCTTGAGATATTTATACTTGTTATGCATGACATGTCATCTATATCTATACTTAGTTGACTATATAAGCCTGGACCACTGATGCTTATCGCTATCCCGATGGGGCCCATCCTTTAATACAAGGAGGGTAAGGATTCACCTCTGAATTGAGAGGAGTCTGTTTGATTTATATTTCACAGTGTGATACACTGCACATTAGGGTTTCTCACCGGAATGAGCTCACTGTGCACATGGTTATATTAGTATTTTGAGTCTGTTCTTTTGCTCTTTGTAGTTTTTTGTGGTACGAAGAAATCCCGTATTGGGTTATAACATGTGGATTAGGTACGTTTTTTGGTCCTGACGAATCGCACTGATCTTAACAGACATTTTTTTCGAGAAACATGTTGATCCCGATGATAGAAGTATAGTTAGTTCTGTACTCTAACTCTCCACATTCCCCCAACTCAGGGACTGACAGTTTTTTTGTTTCTGAGGGTGGACTAGACATTACTTCTAATACTTACCCACACTCTGTTTTTAATCATGACAGCGGTATGGGTTGATTAAATACTATATTTCCAGACCTCTAGCCATTTTTTTTTTCACATACCCGTATACCAATCCCACATACTAGCACTCAGCTACCGGCATTCTTTACACTCAAAAGATCTCCGGCAAAGAGCCCCCACGAGGGGCCTGTCAGGCATTGCAGTGCCGGCCTGACGAGGAGCAAAAGCCCGATGATGAAGCATGTCACCATTTGGTGAGTGAGGGCTCTTGTTCTAATAAGATCAGACTCATAGACTCTATTACTTACTGTATACATTTGTACTAGTGTATTGGCTGAAACTGTGTACTTTTGTTTTTTTGGTATTATGATGGGAATACCGTACACAGGACCAACTTTTCTCTAAACACTCCCGACATATTAGCCCTTCTTTGTTCGTATTCGATAAGCAACAATATGACCTGGCCCAAAAAAACAATCTACTCTAATTGAATTATGAGATGCAAGATGCTAAAACAAATGTAAATAAAATCTATGATCAATATTCTCAGCACTTAATATACAAAATTATCTATCTTAAATCCATTTTACAGCAATAAGAGAGTGGTCTTATCTTTGGATTACAATTGAAATTGCATATCCTATGATATTTTAGAGACTTAGGGCCTCTTTGTCACTAATATATGTGGTTGCTAATAGGAATCAGCTTATTCCAAATACTATACAAGCAGTGGTATCAGACCTCAAAATTCTTGCTGCTTTCTTGTACTTCCTTATTCCTAGATGAATACAAATTGGGTGGATCCACATCCTTCTAGGCTTATCATAAGCTTTGCAAAACAATAGCACATGCTCAATAGTTTCAATACTCCTACTATTGCACAAGTTGCAAATTTGATCATCTCTATTATTTTTCAACTGTCCTATTTTACAGTATATGCCTTAATTTGCAGGATTTCGTCCCAAATTTAATGGAAAATATTTTGCACACCTTGGATGTATTATATCTAACCATTCTTCAAAGTTAGGTTTTGGTTTAATATTCAGAAACTGGGTGGTTAATCTTCTCAAATTCACATTTTGATGGAGGTTAGAAAGATAATGTTCCCAGTACACTCGTTTCTGGAGAAACTTTGAAAGCACAGTAAGAGTATTAGGACCGTCCCAGAAATATTTAAGCCGCAGTATGAGGAACCAAAACCTCACATGGTGGAGCCAAGGGAAAGATACAGATCTATCTAAACGACTAGCTCCATTAGTGCTTCTCTGTAAGGAGCCAAATCTGGTATTGTCCAAAGCCTGCACCAATAGAGCATAGGTCTTAATATTGCCAAATGATCAATTTGCTTTATATTCAGGTCTAGGAACATTAGGATCAGGGGTGCTGAGACAGGTAACCCGAGAATACTTCTCATTAAGATGTTTTCTTTTGACATTAGTTGTTTCAGATTTGCTGATCCCCATAATTCTGCCCCGTATAAAGCAGCAGCTTGTGCTTTGTATCTGTAAACCCCAAGCACAGGGGATACCTCTGCTGCCCTCAATTTTCATTATTTGGTGCTAATTGCTGTGGAATTATACACAAGGGATGTTTTAGCTTTATCCATACAGGGAGTCCATGATAATTTAGAATCCAACATTATTCCTAAGTAGTTAAAATGTTTTATACGTTCCAGTGTTTGCCCATGGATCTAAATATTCCTTCTAAAAAGCCTGTGGGGTCCAACAATTAAATATTTTGTTTTGTTTACATTGATTTCTAATCACTTTTCCACATAAAACTCATAAAATTTCTCTAGTAGGGACAGTAGTCCCATAGGCGTTTGAGACACTAAGATAGTATTGTCTGCAAAAAGGAGAACAGGGATATTTTCCCCACTTAATCTCGGGGAATTGTGTACACATTGTTTTAGGTGATTAACTACATCATTGATATAGAGAGAATAGGGTGGGTGCAAGTACACACACCTGTCTCACTCCCCTATTTATGGGGATAGGATCTGTTAGTTCCCCATTTGGACCCCATCTAACCGTTACGTAGTTATTTACGTGAAGCCTGATCATCTGAGTTAGGAGATGCTCTTGAATATCTAGTTTCCTTAGCGAGGCCCATAGGTTACCCCTCGGAACCAGGTCAAAGGCAGCACGTAGATCCACAAATGCTATGTACAGATGGCTTTTTTGCAATTTAGAATATTTTCACATAATGCATAAAAGCCTGAAGACCTGATCAATTGCACTAGTTCTCGGCCTGAAACCTGTGTGGCAAGATGATAAAATATTTCCCTCCTCCATCCAATCAGCAATTTTTGCAGTACCAGGTTGGGTCAGATTTTTTGTGATGCATCGATTAAGCTGATCGGCCAGTAATTCCCAGGCTCTTGCCTGGATCCTTTTTTATAAATTGGAATAATTTCTGCTCCTTTCCACATCTCAGGAATGGGGCCACCTCTTGCTAATGCATTGCTTATTAGGTTTATGTATGGGGCCCAAATATGTTATGTTTAAATACATTTGCTGGGATCTTGTCCAGGCTAGGGGCTTTGCCTGATTTCATAGTTTGTATGGCCGCCACTGTTTCATCTAGACTAAAGCAGATATTCTCTGCTGGGACTACTATCAGTTGCTCCCCGGTAGGAGAAGGATGGTAATAGTGGTTAAAGGAATCCGAATAAAGATCAGTAAAATGACAGGCACGTGTAGTGGGAGCTATATGATGGTCAGTCTTAGATATCCCCTCTCCCATGGGCAACTATCCTCCAAAACGTTACTGCATCTTTTTGCTTAGCTGCAGTAAGGTCAGCCCAATTTTGATCCTCTCAACTTTTCTTTGCCTTGGTCAAGCTTCTCCTGTAGCTAGCCCTTGCTTGTTGTATTCCTGTCGGGTTTTTCAATTTTAGGAATTTTAGGTAATGCTGCAATCATCATTGCTGGACTCTGCCTGTCCGGCCTTAATGTCCAGCCCCTTCAGGCTCAGTTAAGGACCCAACATTAACATTTTCATCTATATGATCAATTTGTCTCCTCCATATCTCTGTCAGCCTCAGCCTTCTCCAATGCTGTTTCCATGGCTAGCCTATTTTCTTCCAATTTAAGCTTAGCCATCATCTACTTGTATTCCCTCTCCACCTTTCTCCTCACCAGCTCCTCTGGAGATGGGTTATAGGAGGACACACTGCTCCCTGCCTTGGGGGATACATCACTCCTTTGGAGTTGGTTACTTTCTACCTCCACAGGTTGCAGTGCCAGACCCTCCTGTATGCCTGGCTCTGATTCATCCTCAGACTCCTTATCCTCCTGGTCACGCATTGTGCCTGTCAATTGATGGGCCTCGGCCCATGCTCTCAAAGCAGGTGAACCCGCCAGGGAAAGGCTACTGGAAATGGAAAAATTATCCGAAGGGTAGCGCAGCTACCCTTTCGGAAAATGTTTCCACTCACCGCCAGGCTGCCTGACGGCGGAAGCCTGGCCGTGAGTGAGGGCTGCCGATGGCGGCCCTCGCCATGTTCGTAATGCGGTGGGTTGGCCCACCATGCTGGCTGGTGGATTCAGCCGCCAATGCTGGCATGGCGGGCCAACCCGCCATATTCATAATGAGGGCCTAAGTGTCTAAAGTAGGAAAATGCCAATAGCATTTTTAGAAATACAATGTACAATCCAACTTCACCATGAATTGTGATTTTAAATTGTGATTTAGGAGACACCAAACTTGGGATTTCCTCCCTTTCAAATTGCAAATTGCATATGTAAAACGTAATAATATAAGGTCAACATTATCTTATGGGAGCGATAGGTCTTGCGGTAGTTAATAAAGTATTGAAGAGTTTTTCACTACTAGGACATGAAACTTAAAAGTACATATCCTACTTTTTAAATACACTGTGCCGTGCCCTTGGGCTGACGAAGGCCTACCGTAGGTATGACTCATACACATTGAAAAGGAAGCTTTGGGCTTGACAAGAGCGTTAACTTGCCAAGTTGACATGGCAGTTTAAAGCTGCACACCCAGGTTCTGCAATGACGGGTCTGAGACATGTTGACAAGCTACTTAAGTGGTGTCACAATCAGTGCTGCAAGCCCACTAGCAGTATTTAATTTACAGGACCCGTGCAAAGGTGGTGCACTTTATTGGGGGCTTATAATTAAATTAAATGTGCCAATTGTGGATAAACCAATGCTACCATGTTTTAAGCAGAGAGCACATGCACTTTAGCACTGGTTAACAGTGGTAAAGTACTCAGAGTTCTAAAGTCAGCAAAAACGAGGTGAGCAAAACAGGAGATCTGAAGGCAAAAAGTTGGGGGAAACCACACCAAGGGTGCTTGGTCTAAAAATGTTCTTAAGTCCAACTGATACATTTAAGGACAGATTTAAGGAAAGTGGTGCTGCACCCGTTGTAGTTCCACTTTCATTGTGCCCCTTAGTGCCCTCCTACCACCACCATGTGGGCACCGTATCTAAGATGGCACAGGGAAGGGGGAAAAGCATCAACATTTTTGACACTATTAATGTACTGTTCAGGGTTAGCGCGAAAATGTTGGCACTAACCCTGGACAGTACATAGGGGCTCATTGTAAACAATGCTGTCCCCCTTTAAACTCCTGTTATGAGCAGCCGTTGAAAGTGCCAAAACAATTGATGCAAAGAAATCTCTTAGATTTCTTTGTGCCATTTTTTCGGGTCACCTAATGGGGGAACGTCTCCAATGCATACATTATGCATGGCACATGGATAATGTAGTGCAAAGGATTGCAAACTGGGGCAATGCATGCATTGCACAACATTGTAAATTTTGCACGGGGAAAAGGCCACCTTAGCGCCGCCTTACCATAACAAAATGATGCTACATTGGCACCAAAGTGGCGCTAGACTCTCTTAAATCTGTGCCTTAATTTCCTTGTAAGTTCTTAGTAAAGTGGTGGTACATGCACTGAGGACATGTAAATGAAATGCTATCAGTGGGCCAGCAGCACTTATCGGGCCACCCACTTATGTATCCTTTTTAAATGTGTGTCAGGCCTGCCATTGCAGCCCATGGGTGCAGTTTTAAACTGCCATTTCGACATGGCAAAATAAACCTTTTGTGAGGCCTAAACCTTAATGTTTTGACATATATGTCAACAGCTGAAACAGCCCATAGGTCAGGGTGCATTGTATCTAAAACGTTGCCCATGTACCTTTACATTTTACATGTTCTAGTAGTGAAAAACTATCAAATTTGTTCTCACTATTGCAAGACCCACTTCTCCCGAATAATACAATTGGGGTACCTTACTGCATTTAGAAAGTAATAAGGTTTGCTTTGGAGCAGGTTGGAATGTCATGTTTGGTGTCTGAGGAATTGTCATTTGAAACCGACATTAACTGTAAAGTAGGATTTTAAGACACAATTATACAAATTAAATTTTTTTAAAGTTGGCATAGTCCTTCCCTGACCATTTGGAGCCTGCAGCATGTTTCCTTGCTCACATGACTAGTTGTTGGTGCAATTGTCCTTTACGTATTCCTCCCAGACAGCCACACAATAGAGGGCCTGGATTGTGGCAGGATGAGCCATCCAAGGAAGGAAGGAGTGGGAAAAGCTGTGCACAGCCCTACTTGTTCTTCAAAGATACTGCCTCAGCTCACACATTAAGAGGTTCACACTAGCCTACTGTGACTGCAGATAGACTGTGACCAGAAAAGAACATAATTGTTATACCTGGTACTAGAACTGAAATGGGGGAAGCTTCAAGGGTCCCTCGACAGAACACCTCTGGCCAGGGACCCTAGAAGCTTCTCCCATTTCAGTTCTAGAGTACCAGGTAAACAATAGGACTCACAGACTCCCTCTTCAGTACACTCATGGACCTGTAGCTACTATAGAGTAAGGACTGCCCTGGTGCTTGAGACCTGACCTGCTATCTGAGAGGAAATACTGGACCTGCACCCGTCATCCCAGGCTGAAGTGACTGCACATGTCAGCTGACTGATCTCCTGCTCTGAGCTATGGGGACACAACAAGCTCCAGAGACCTCTCTGCAATTGCCCAGCTGACTGGTCACACTTGACCTACCTGGGCATGCAACTGGACCTGTCTGAGCCCTTCTAGCCTTTGGTGAGGTGAGTTCATAATCCCCAGAATGGGACTCCGAGGTCCTGGCCCCTTAATGTGTCATCAGTTGAGATAATCTTAAAAAAGCAGTTTTGTGCTCTTCATAAACCCAAACGGGCCCATTTGTGCCAAGATCTTGCCACCCATGCTGACTGCCAATGCGAAGCTCTTGTCAACCCAACCTGAATCCCGCCTACAGTGACCACATGTGGCAACTCACAACATGAGATCTGCACTTTGCACTACAGCACTGACAGCCTGTGGTAACTTCCAATGGGAATTTCCAGCAATTACCGTCCATGGGGCCAGACAGGATCTTTGTGCGATAGCAACAAGTGTCCATGACGTTCAGCATACTCTTTGTGCTACCACAACAACCATCCGCCATGCTCTCCTTGCTCCTCACGGTCTCCTCCGCCACAAACTGGACTCATCACGCTGGAGTTCACAGGGTAACTTTTTCAGCAGACTAACTTGGTCCCTCTATGTGGCCTGCACTCCATCACGGTCGGAACTTGTGACTTTCACCAGTCTTGCGCAACCAGATAACCATGAGTAGTGCCTTGTGCTTTTAGGTGGTATGCATACCTTAAATCTTTGAAATTGCATATCTCCCAGTCTACTGATTGGACTTTTGTCATTTTGGTGTCAAATTATTTATTACATTTTATTCTGATTTTCTAAATGAGTGGGTTGTGTTATCACTTTATTCCTGTTTAAGTGCTGCCTGAATATGTTACACATTGCCTCTAAGTTAAGGCTGACTGTTTGCCAAGCTACCAGACAGTTAAGCACAGATTCAATTAGTGCCTTCTGTGGTTTCTCCCTGACAAGGACTGTGGCTGTTGCTTGAGACAAGCGTCACACCCCAACCTCAAACAATAACCAATTTTCTCATATCTTTCGTGATCTATTTCTAAAAAAACTTCAAGAAAATGGGGTCTAAGACTGGACCCTTCCTTTCTGACGAAGGTCTGGTCTTCCTTCCATGTCTCCTATAATGTTTTCCTTCCTGCCTTGTCTCCTGACCCTACTTCGGAGCAGGGATTTATTGGAATTCTGTGGATTTGGTCAGGGATCCCACGATCTATTAGGAAAGAACGACTCAATTAAGGAATGTACATTTTTTATTTGTCACATTTGGGTTGGCCAATAGGGGCCAGCAACCTGCTGTTTCCACTTTGAGTCAATGGATTAAAATAGTAATTTCAATGGAATGTCAGAATGCTGACCTTTCTATGTCTTCTAAAATCAAGGGGTGTTTCATAATGGCAGGATCATCGTCTAGGGCCGAGTTCACGGAAGTGTCTCTGAAAGACATTTATGCTGCAAAACATGGGCCAACCGACACACCTAATTGCCCACTATAACTTGAGAATGGGAGTTGTTTTTCTTCTACATTTGGCTCCGATGTCTTTGGGGCAGTTCAGTGAATGTAGGGTGATAGTTTCATTTGCTTCGTTAAATACATTCATGTGGTGTAACATTGATGCAACTGTTTAACACATTATTTTTTTCACGGTCGCCTTGAGTCTAAATTCAAGGAAGACATATTAGGTAGTTAATGATTTGGCTACTTACTGATAATCTTCATTACTCTGAGACACATTCTTCCTCATTACAGTCTTACACTCTCTTCCTTCCTTGGGAAAGGGGGGAAATGGTTTTATATCTTGTATGGCTTGGTGTTCCTGGAAACACACGGGTCCTGAGGGGGTCATATTGGTTGGATCATGTTTGTATTTTTCAGCTTGTATGGGTGAATGGTGTGCATAAGCCACGGAATTGCAAAAAAAATTATTACTGTGATTAGGAAGACTATGGCTATGAGTGAAGAAGATTACCAGTAAATAACCGAGTTAGTTGTCCAGGGTACCAGAGAAATTTGTTCTGTTGTCAACACATTTTCTGAGTCTTGCTTCTTGGACACCTTTAAGATCTGGCCAACTGTACTAAATTGTTAACTGAGTTTAAAAACTGTTTAATATCCCACACTGAAGTTTTTAACCACGCATTATTTGATAGATATTGGATGGATGGCCATTTTTTAAATAGCCCTGTATTTCCTGCACCTTTTTTTCTCAGAAAGGCATCCCATATGAAAATTAGCACAGTTGAATTTTCTGTCTCGCTCAGAATATCCGATTTTCCTTTATAATGTATTCAAAGTGAATTGTGTTTCGGTCATGTCAATCATTCTTCGACTTACTCCTGCCAGGGATTTTTGTTCTGGTTTCAGAGTTGGTTTATATAGGGCGACAGCTTGAGAAAGCTCTTTGTTCTGTCTCCGAAGAACGCTCTATAGTGCAAAATAATATATTGAAATGTAAATGAGTTCCACAAGTTTATGCTAATAACTGATGCAATCTGTGAACATGTTGCGCATGCGTTTAATTTTTATGTTTTGCCAAGGGCTGATGACATCTTTAGATTGGAGGTTTACATTTGCTAGACGCGGCTCAAACGTAGTGTCTTTGCATAACAAAACCCGGGTTTGCTGGCAAAATAGAGGTTGTCATTTACATCGTGCTGTTTACTATGCTTTATGTGTTAATTTTGAATGACTGCTTATAGACACATTTTCATCAGCAATTCTTTCATAAGCTTCCTAGTTATCTCTACAAGAAGTCTGGATTGTACTACATAGAGATATGGTTTCTTTCTTCCATAAGCTGGCTCGAATTCTATGCATAGGTTGTCGTGTCTTAGCCATATGCATGGACGCAGGGACGCATGACGGCGGGGCAAGTGGGAAATTGGAGAGCTGCATGACGGTCGCAGAGGCCAAGAGGAGAGGCCCCAGAGGCCTCAAGGGTTCCCATTAGTAACCAAGGAGAAATCCAGGGTCAGGGCAAGCTGCGGTTCCACCGTTAGGGCAAAGGAGCATCCAACTCCCCTCCCCATCCAGCAGCAGAAGCTGCAAAACCTTTAACAAACAAAACGATAATAAACCATGTTTATTATCGTTTCATTTGTTAAAGGGACGGGCCCACCGGGTGATGAGAGGCGCATGTATGTTTGGCCTGCCGTCTCGGGTCGACCAAACACACATGTGCAGTAGGCTTTCTCCAGCCCAGCAACACAGTTCCTGGGCTGGAGAGAGCATGCGGGTGGCGGATCAGGTACGTTTTTATTTTTTATTTTTTAAATTAAATTTTACCATCTCCCACCTCCACCCATGTGCGGTGCACCAGCCCCACCCCTTCTGAGCTAAGCGAGCCGCAACTGGTCAGGGCCCCTCCGACACTCAACGGCAAGAGGAACTGCAGTTAGCACAGTTCTTGCAGAATGCAGTGAGAAAGTGAGAGTGAGAGCAGTTAGAGAGCACCGTCCCATTCGCCCTCACCACCCTTATCACCCTTATGCTTCTGCTGCATGCCTCTGTCAGGATACTCAAGGCCCAGCATTGGAGCTGCACGGAGTGAAAGAAGGAGCATGACAGGAGTGGAGAGAGGAGTGGTAAAGGAGAGAGCTATGTCAGGTACGGTAGAGAAGCATGGCACCTGCTCCCTGCATACACTGGGCCTGCCGCACAAGGGAACTGAGAGCCCTGCCCTAACTTGCTGGCCACCGGTGACCCCCGCCTCTCTCTTTGGCCTCCCTAGGCCTGGCACCAGGATGGGCAACAAGCAGCAACAAGCATCAGGCCAAACTCTGCAAGAGAGCAGTTGAAACACTCTGCTGAACTGCGCTGGGGCACATGACGTGACCCTCTAAGCTCCCTAGGGCCTCAATTGAAGGCAATTTGTATGGCATGCAAGTAAGTGTGGTGCTAGAGTGGCGCTGGAGGCTAGCTTCTCTCCAGCCCTGGGTGAGCCCCCTGGTCTGCCCCCCCTAGGTGTTTGCAGCCGGGTGAGCTCCCCCGCTCAACTGCACATGCACATGTGGTCGCTCAGGAGTGCAGGTGCCCAGAGGCGCAGGAGTAGCACATTAAGCCAATCCCACCTCCTTTCAAGAGCCTTCCATCCACAAAAATAAGTCAGACTTGTGCCCTTTGCCCCACTTCCACTACTACTGAAAAGTTGGTGAAAGGAGTTGAGGCAGTGACTAAAATGCCTCCCATCAAGAGAAGAGAATGATCCCCAGTATTAAAAAGACATGTTTCGCACAGGCGCAGAGGTGGTGCCCGGTGACATCTGCCCTCTGCCCGCAAGTCCTCTTTCAAAAGATTTCCATTCTGCACAAGTAAGGCGCACTTGTGTACTCTCCCCACCTCTATTGCTTTGGAAAAAACTGCATGAGGAGAGATGAGGCAGCGCCCAACATTAAAAAATCTTGCTATTGGAAAGAGAACGATCTCCAGCACTAAAAGGTATTTCACTGCATAAAATTCACACGGAAAAGGGTTGAGAGGAGGAAGAGATAACAACAATGCAGTTGGAAAAAATGAAAGTGAACCCAGGCCACAGCAAGAAAACTCACTAAAGTGGACAATAATGAATGACCGGGGTCAGCATTATGTGTGGAGTAAGCAGAGGCATTCAACTTGAAATCCTGTAACTTAAATCCGAAACCAAAAAAGATAAAGACCACCGTGATAAAAAAGGAGGTGTATAAAATAATGGATTCCTAACCCAGAAAAAGTCAGACAAAGTATTAGTTATGATAACCAGTTCCAAAAGCACATGACCCGTGCCAGGCAACTTGAGCCCTGCATCACAGAGTGAGTATTTCTTCACAGATAAAGAAAATGCAGTAGAGGGAACTGACTCAAGTGTAAGAGCAAGAAGTCAAACAAGTGCAATTACTGGCACAACACAGGTAGAAGTACATAAAAGTAGTTCAACAGCATCGTTCTCACCCCTGAACTTTTCCATCCTAAGTAACTGGGACTTCCTCAGTCCAAGTTCTGACCCAGCCAACCAGCAGTCCAAGTTCTGATCCAGTCAATCAGCCTAGGTCCCTCGAAACACAGAATCAACCACTGATAGAACTCATAGAAACCAACCTCAGTCATGCATGACGAAGACGCAATGCAAATAAAAATTCAATTTGTTTCACTTCTAGCTCCACTGCAAGGGGTAAGTTGACAAATGGCTACTACAGCAGTCAGTTTAAGCACATTTTTGGTCCTTAACAGAAGCCCTACAGCTAAGGACAAATGTACCTTTGAAGCTAAGTCTGCCTTAAGCCCAACTAAGAGGCCCCCACTGGGGCCGATTTCTATACCCAGCACAAACGCCCCCAGAAGAGCAATTAAGGCTTCATGTGTGGAAATATCAGCATGCGCAGCATATGAATCAGCAAACATTGTTGTCCCTGCTGATACATGGGGGCCTCCCAGTCCCACCAGGATCTGGTTTCTACCAACAGCACAAATGCCCCCAGTAGAGCAATTAAGGCTTCAAACTCAGAAAAAGCATCAGATGCAGCATCAGAAACAGAAAACATTGAAGTTCCTACTGGTACATGGGGGTTTCTTCTGTCTGCAATGGAAGCAATGTCATCTGCAATCTGCCATCAGGCAGACAAACAGGAACCTCAGGTTGACCTCCTCAATATCTTGGCAATACAAATAGTGGGTGTGGGTGTTGAAAATACATTAAATGCACTCAATGAGTAGAAAGCCCAAAATCATAACTACATTCAGCATGTTGTTTGCCAATGTAGGAATCTAAGGGACAAGCTCCAGGCCCTTCCATCAGTCCTTAACAACATCTTGCTGGAAATCAGATCCAAAGCAATAAAACCCCTTGAAAGGCTGCTAGCCCTAGAATTTGACCAAAAGGACACAGCTCCCAATATCGGTGGACAAGCAATAGGGAAACAACAGGGAAAACAGAGGTAACCTAGCAGTTGAGGTTCTGGAAACAGAAGCTCCAGCAGGTATGTCTGAGGAAATTGAGAAGTCTAAAGCAGCACAACAAAGCAGTATTTTGCAGCTATTTGCTCAACATAGAACAAAAGCCGCCACTGACATGGAGGGACCAAAAAGCGAAGATACAAAGCAATTTAATTGACACAGGATATCCATCAAAGGCTAGCAATACCACAAAGCCCTTCTGGAACACAGAAGAGTGCAACAAAAAATCCAACATCATCCACCAAGGGCCATGATACAGTGCAGGATGTGTCAGGCACTTGGTTTGTATCCAGCATTCAACAGAGGAGCAAATAAAACAGGTTTAAAGCCAAATGCCAGGATTACACCAAAGAGCTTTCACCTCCCAGAGCTCTAGACAACAAGAAGCAGCAAAATGTGATAGAGTGTAATGAGGGCTCCAACAGGGGGAAGGGAGGAAGGAATAATTGGACTCAGCAAGAGGCACGCATAACAGAAATGCCACCTCAGGTATGAGCTCAGGAACAACATACGCAGTTGGTTGAGCCCCGGCAAGTTCAACCTGTGTTATCATGTCTTCAGGATGCAAGCAACAGCCTGGGAGTCACCAGCCACAAACCTCTTGCTAATACCGACTTGCATGTCATTAGAGGTGTTTTACATATTAAGCAAAGGAGCCAAGTTAATAAAAGAAATAAGGGCACTCATGCATATTACTTCTTCAGATCTCCTAACAAATGAATTTAAACTTGATCCCTATACAAGTAACAGAGAGGCAATAGCAACAACTTGGGCCTCTCCACATATAGTTCTCCAATTAATGGGATGGTGGGAAACATTCCAAGCATGGGGCTAGAGCTACAAAGGATCGAACCACCATGATACCTAGGTCCTCTTCTTCCTGCTAATTAAAAAAATAAATTCCATAAGTCATTCATTATCGAAGGAAGGAGCTTGGTCATAAGAGGGGTGCTGGGGCCAATCCAGGATCTGACAATCTTTGAAATTCAACAATAGGGCATAACCTTAGAAGTGATCAGAATGGTCAGGACAAACAGTTTCAGCAAGCTTCTATGGCGGATACAAACTAAGATTAACCACCGCTTCCTAATGTTCAGGTAACTAAGTGGTTCTGACAGCACTAGGTCATTGTTGGATCCAGTCTGCACTAACATCAGTGCTTAGAACGCCCAACACAGCAGCTCCCCTGTGACGGATCCAGGCTGTGTTAACATCTGCACTTAAATCACCCATGGCTATGAAAATCTACTTTAGGGCAATGCAATTTCTCCAACAATTTGACATCATTTTAATCCAGGAAACCTGGAGGCTAGAACCAACACCAACTTTGACTACGTGGAATGTCACATGCCAGCTAAAAAGTCCTAACGTTTTATGCACCCCAAGGGGGCCTGTCCATGTATGTCTCCACAAAGTTTAATTGGGTTCAAGAAACAATCAATTGTGGAGTAAACAGGTTACAAGCAACTAAGTTACAATCAACTAAGTTAATATACAAAAAGGGCGAATGCATTTAAAAGTTGGAAGAATGGGACGTCCTGAGAGAGTTGTTGATGGCAATTACAGCATTGTACTCGGAAACCTGGGTGCAGGTCAAAAAAGGGGACGGCAGCCGAGTCACAAATAACATCGCCACAATGAACGGCCTTGAACAGGGAAGTGGACTTGCCCCATGCCTGTTTAACTTATATCTAGCAGACCTTGTACAGTCCCTTCCACAAGACAACAGCCATCTTCCACCCTTGGCATCAGAGAAAATAGGATGCCTACAGTATGCTGCTGATAGTGTCCTCTTGAGTGAGATGCCAAAAGGCCTGCAAAGCCACATCAATGCCCTAAAAAGCTTCATGGCTCACCAAGGATTATACTTAAATGTAAGCAAAACCAAAGTGGTTTGCCTGGTTGACACCAAATTGAACTCATTCACCTTGTTCATAGAGGACAAAAAGGTCAAGGTCGACACCCCATAGAAATATTTAAGCATCATGTGGACCAGCAAATTACTTTTAGTTATAATTTACCCGCATTGTAGGCCAAAGCATTGTCACTAATCTTTGCTTTAAAATTATTGACAAATTAAACTAAGTTGCCCGTCATTTAGCCATCTACTCACCATAATGCCAGTGCAGTTAATGCTAATTGCAGCTAATGGCATGGAAATCATGTACGGAAAAGAAACAGCAGTGCTTAATAAGCTCCAAATAAAAGTTTACAAAGCTGTGTTTTCCATACCAAATACTACTTCGCCTGCCCAGATTCGTCTTGCATTTGGTTTACAAAACCAATCACTGCAGATGATGAATGCTTTCATTAAACGTGAATTGGAGACTATGTGCTTCGGGGAGTGGCTCCATTAACAGCTTATGTTGGATTGAAATCAAGGAGCAACAGACTGAGGCAGTTGAGAAATAAGGCATTCAAGATGCAGGAGCCACTAGCATGAGTAAAGCTGTCTTTTGTCCAGTAACAAACCATCTCCTGTCGCACTTAATGGACAAAAAACCCTTTGCAATGAGACAACATGCCTGGTCAATAATCAATTCATATAAGACCCCAAGAATACAGGAGTACTTGTCAGCTCATTTTCCCCCCTCAAAGCAGCAGTTCATGTTTCATCGATTTGGGATTTCAGTCACTAAACTCTCATCCCAACCTGGAAGAACACTTCACAAAACCTAAGTTGGCGCTTATGTCGATATAAGCAAGAGTCATTTATACATATGATCTGTCTACACCCGGTGCCCATGGCTCAAGGAAAAAAGTTTGTTGTTGAAGCCATTCTATTTAAAGGTTCAAATTCGCTCATGAAAGCAAGCGGTAACCACTGAACTAGGTGGCACCTCCTTCATTGTAGCCTGTTTGGGTAAACATTTCTAAAACTGCTTCTAAAGGACCTAGGAGCATTGGGCCAATGAAGGAGAAATCCTTGGTAATATTTTAGGAACAATTTTTTGCACAAGTCATTTGCACTTTACAACATGTTTCAAAGGGATCATACTTGCTCTAGTCAAACGTCCTTAACAATTGAGATTATCAGGAATTCAAGACAGCAAGGCCTCAATCCGACTAGTTTATTAGGGATTAAATTTCCTATAACTGCTCCTAAAAATTATCTGTGGTGCATTGGACCCCTCAAGATGCAAGTCCAGGCAATACTTCAGGAATACTTTTGCATAAGGCACTTGCAATTTACAATTCGTTTTTAGGCAATCAATCTTTCACTCATTAAATGTACTTTATAATTGAGTCAAATATTGGCATTCTGCAGCACACATGAAAAGAGGAAAACAACTCTTGGGATTGTTTTTATGTGTGAAGGTGCTGCTTCCTGGTCAAAAACAATCCTGGATGCAACTGAGACACCCATGCACCATGGTGCAAGGGTGACAGTGTTGGCAATTGGCTGCCCAAACAGTGCCTGCATAGGAGGAAAGGAGGACAGGAAGGCATTGTGTTGCATAAATACGGTACATGCCTGCCCTTTCACTTTGGCGTAGGGCAGTGCAGCAAGATGACGTGTTGTGCTGCCCTACCCTAAAACCCTAAAAATTAGGGCCTATGTTGTAATCTAAGGCTGATAAAATGAGTTTGTGTGGGAAGCAATGATAAAAAATAGTGTAAAAATAATGTCCTCTATATTGTGCACTAAATAAATGATTTTCATGTAATTATACAAACCGGCACACCTGACATTCCTAGAAGACACATTTCTATTCAAGGCTAGGGTTAGAAAAATAATCTCTACTTTGCTCTTGGGAACCTGTGAAGTCCCACCTGAGTGTGCCACTGTTTGTTGCTGAACCTGGAGGAAAGTTTTCATCTGTGCTGCTCCATTGGACTTCAAACTATTCAAAACATGGCACTCATTATTGACAAAAGGAACTAGATAGTCTGCAAAGTTATGACCCTTTCAGGTACAGCTTCACACAGGGAATTGAACTGCAAGTATGTGAATCCCCTGAACGTGTCTTTTCTGTGCACTGCATAGGGATATTTTCGCTAACATTTAGTGAAATCTGCCAGGTTCCCCAACTCAGCTCAAGAATGGGTTCCTGTACCAGAATCCAGCTAGTTCCCATTTTGTTCTAACAGTAGTCAGCACAACTGTCATTCTTGCAGTGGTCAGCTGAGTAAAATTTAATTTTGCACAGGTCGAGAAAGAGCAAATGTTGGAGCAAAACTCAGTCATCACTGACATGAGTGTAATTGTGCCCAGACAGGTTTGTTATACTGTGTAACAACTGAAAGTCTCAGCTCAGGATGTCTTTCCGAAATTGTTCACTTCAGTATATAAAGGTGCATTAAATTAAGTATCTGATGGAGACTTTTAGTTGCAGAATCCTTACCTTAGAATTTGCCCCCTGCGTCAGACTGGATCTGGAGATTTTTGTTTGAGCAATACCCTTGAGGGCCATCAGGTGGCGTCAGTTGATTCTGCATCCATCGTTGGTGTCGTGGTCGATGTGATTATATTGCGGTCGTACATAGGTGCCATGCTGGGGCGCTGATGTCAGTTATTTTATTTCTGCTCCACGCGCAGATCTGGAGAGAGCTACCTTGGTCATTTTTTGACAAAATTCAACCCTTTTGTAATTTTTTTTTTACTTCTTTGGTGTATTGAGGGGTGTCTCAGAAGACCGTCTTCAAACCGTGCAATGCCTGTCACTGCATGATATCGGTGACAGACCTGCACCTGATGTGTTTGTGGTGGCTGGAGCGTGACCATGACCCAAAGTCGTGCTCTGAGTGCCGGGCCATAAACCCGAATATTTTGAGGGAGCGATCCCTGAAGCTTGTTGCTGCCCAGAGCTCCACTCCGCATTGCTCTCATTCTTGCTTGAGAGGAAGGTCTTGAGACCTCTCAAGGAGTCATCACCCTTCCTCCTTGTCCCATTCCAAATCTTTAGGACATTCGGGTTACAAGAAAAAGAAGTTGAAATAAGCCAAACGTTCTTCGACTTCACCCCTCACTCAGCCGATGGGATGCAGGAAGCTTGAGGCCTCCTTCCAATGAGCCTACTTCTGGGTCTGCTCCGTGACTCCTGGAGTTTCCTGGAGTCGGAGCCACCCCTGACAAGCTAAAATAATTTTTTAGTAGGCTATGTGTCTTTGGGCAGACCAAACCCCCTGCAGTGCCTGTGGGCTTGAGGCCTCGGATGGAGGCCCTTCAGGTTCTGCGCCAGTAGCTTCAGCCTCCGAGGGTCCCTCCGGATCCATTCTCGGATCCGTGCCAACACATGTTGTGCCAACGCGACCTTCCCCAGTGCAGGCTAAGACGTCGATGCTCCCAAAGTCAGTTGGGCCCACAATCAATGTCAACCCAATCCTCATCCCCGATGACCCGGAGCCAGAGAGGCATTGATCAACACTGCTTCAAACTCCAATGGGGCCTACTCGCCCCAGGTTATTATGGGTATCAAAATGGAGAAGGATTGGAGGGGTTGCTGGCCCTTTGGAATACCATCTCGACAACCCTGACTTGAACTGGGCACAGGAACTGGGTGAGGCTAATGGTCTGGATACTTCTCCAGATGCTGGCATGCTTTCTCCTCCTACCGTGGCTACAGCGGAGGAATCGTTTTACTCCATGGTGGTCAGTAGGGCAGCTGAGGGCCTTGGCCTCAAGCTTCCCTCTGTAACAATCAGGAGTAGCCTTCTGACATAGGTACTTAAGCCTGTGGCCTCAAATTCGGAGACCCTCTTTCCAACTAATGAAGCCCTCACAGACGTCCTTCTGGGTACTTGGTCCAGACCCAGCACTGGGGCTCCTATGAATATGGCAATCGCCTGCCGCCACCGGCCCACCCCAACTAACCCTAAATTCCTGTCCCAACACCCTATGCCTTAGAGCTTTGTTATCCAGGCTTCTTCATCTGATGCATTCCCATCCACTCTCCCGAAGAGGGAATCAAAAAGACTGGACCAACTTAGGAAGAAGATATTTTCTTCCTCCAGTCTGGCAATGCGGTCTGTGAACACTGCATGCCTTTTGGGCTGCTACACCCATTCATTGTGGGATACGGTTGTGCAGGTGCTGCCGCAGGTCCTGAAAGAGGCCCGGACCATCATTTCCCAAGCCGTTGCTGATGGGAGGGATGCAGCTCAGTTCACAATTCGTTGTGGGCTAGACATGACTGACTAGGCAGATTGGTTGCATCGATGGTGGCCTTGAAGTGCCATGCCTGGTTGAGGATTTCTGTTTTTTTAGGGAATGTCCAACAGACTCTTATGGACATGCCTTTCAATGGTGCCCGTCTCTTCAGTGTCAAATCGGACTCGACGCTCAAGAGGTTTAAGGAGTCCCTTGGCCTTGCGGCTGCCTCTCACCCAACACAGTCAGTTTTTTGGCTATTTTTGGCAATGGAAGGGGCTCCCTATCATGTCCTTTCCCCGGCAGCCACCGAGCCACGGATGCTACTCATCCCCTGCATGGCTGGGGACATGGAATCCCACAGCTCGTCGGACAGGGAACCAGAGGTCTGCCCAGTACTCCTGCTGCAGTCTCCAAACCCTCCTAGTCCATCCAACCATTGGGACAGGATTCACCATCACCTGCCCTACTGGGAATCCATCACAATGGACAGGTAGGTTTTGCACATAGTCTGAATGGGCTACTCCCTACCCTTCAAGACTGCCCTTCCGGCCATGCCTCCATCTCCATCTTACAACTGCTTACTAGAAGATTATCTGGCACTTCTCCGTGAGGAAGTCAGAGCACTCTTGGCCAAGGGAGCCATAGAGAGGGTCCCTTTGCCAAAAGTAGGTTGTGGTTGTTATTCTGCTACTTTCTGGTGCCCAAAAAGGGCAAGGGACTACTTACTGTCCTAGACCTTTGGGCCCTCAAACTCTTCCTCAAGAAGGAGAAGTTCAAAATGCTCCCTCTGGCACAGCTCCTGTCTGTCTTGGACCCAGAAGACTGGATGGTAGCTTTGGACTTGCAGGATGCGTACTTCCATATACCCGTCTTGCCTGCCCAAAAGCACTATTTGTGATTTGTGGTAGGTCATGAGCACTTTCAATCCACTGTGCTCTCCCTCGACCTTACCAGTGCCCCTCAGGTGGTCACAAAAGTGACGGCGGTGGTTGCAGCTCATCCGCGCAGGTTAGTGGTTTAAGTCTTCCCCTACCTTGACGACTGGCTTTTGAAGGCGAACATGCTCCAGAAAGTCTTCTCCCACCTTCAGACTACAGCAAACCTTCTACACTCACTGGGGTTGACTATTAATGTGTCGAAATCACATCTGACTCCTCTCAGATGCATCATTTTAATCCAGGAAACCTGGAGGCTAGAACCAACACCAACTTTGACTACGTGGAATGTCACATGCCAGCTAAAAAGTCCTAACGTTTTATGCACCCCAAGGGGGCCTGTCCATGTATGTCTCCACAAAGTTTAATTGGGTTCAAGAAACAATCAATTGTGGAGTAAACAGGTTACAAGCAACTAAGTTACAATCAACTAAGTTAATATACAAAAAGGGCGAATGCATTTAAAAGTTGGAAGAATGGGACGTCCCGAGAGAGTTGTTGATGGCAATTACAGCATTGTACTCGGAAACCTGGGTGCAGGTCAAAAAAGGGGACGGCAGCCGAGTCACAAATAACATCGCCACAATGAACGGCCTTGAACAGGGAAGTGGACTTGCCCCATGCCTGTTTAACTTATATCTAGCAGACCTTGTACAGTCCCTTCCACAAGACAACAGCCATCTTCCACCCTTGGCATCAGAGAAAATAGGATGCCTACAGTATGCAGGTGATAGTGTCCTCTTGAGTGAGATGCCAAAAGGCCTGCAAAGCCACATCAATGCCCTAAAAAGCTTCATGGCTCACCAAGGATTATACTTAAATGTAAGCAAAACCAAAGTGGTTTGCCTGGTTGACACCAAATTGAACTCATTCACCTTGATCATAGAGGACAAAAAGGTCAAGGTCGACACCCCATAGAAATATTTAAGCATCATGTGGACCAGCAAATTACTTTTAGTTATAATTTACCCGCATTGTAGGCCAAAGCATTGTCACTAATCTTTGCTTTAAAATTATTGACAAATTAAACTAAGTTGCCCGTCATTTAGCCATCTACTCACCATAATGCCAGTGCAGTTAATGCTAATTGCAGCTAATGGCATGGAAATCATGTACGGAAAAGAAACAGCAGTGCTTAATAAGCTCCAAATAAAAGTTTACAAAGCTGTGTTTTCCATACCAAATACTACTTCGCCTGCCCAGATTCGTCTTGCATTTGGTTTACAAAACCAATCACTGCAGATGATGAATGCTTTCATTAAACGTGAATTGGAGACTATGTGCTTCGGGGAGTGGCTCCATTAACAGCTTATGTTGGATTGAAATCAAGGAGCAACAGACTGAGGCAGTTGAGAAATAAGGCATTCAAGATGCAGGAGCCACTAGCATGAGTAAAGCTGTCTTTTGTCCAGTAACAAACCATCTCCTGTCGCACTTAATGGACAAAAAACCCTTTGCAATGAGACAACATGCCTGGTCAATAATCAATTCATATAAGACCCCAAGAATCCAGGAGTACTTGTCAGCTCATTTTCCCCCCTCAAAGCAGCAGTTCATGTTTCATCGATTTGGGATTTCAGTCACTAAACTCTCATCCCAACCTGGAAGAACACTTCACAAAACCTAAGTTGGCGCTTATGTCGATATAAGCAAGAGTCATTTATACATATGATCTGTCTACACCCGGTGCCCATGGCTCAAGGAAAAAAGTTTGTTGTTGAAGCCATTCTATTTAAAGGTTCAAATTCGCTCATGAAAGCAAGCGGTAACCACTGAACTAGGTGGCACCTCCTTCATTGTAGCCTGTTTGGGTAAACATTTCTAAAACTGCTTCTAAAGGACCTAGGAGCATTGGGCCAATGAAGGAGAAATCCTTGGTAATATTTTAGGAACAATTTTTTGCACAAGTCATTTGCACTTTACAACATGTTTCAAAGGGATCATACTTGCTCTAGTCAAACGTCCTTAACAATTGAGATTATCAGGAATTCAAGACAGCAAGGCCTCAATCCGACTAGTTTATTAGGGATTAAATTTCCTATAACTGCTCCTAAAAATTATCTGTGGTGCATTGGACCCCTCAAGATGCAAGTCCAGGCAATACTTCAGGAATACTTTTGCATAAGGCACTTGCAATTTACAATTCGTTTTTAGGCAATCAATCTTTCACTCATTAAATGTACTTTATAATTGAGTCAAATATTGGCATTCTGCAGCACACATGAAAAGAGGAAAACAACTCTTGGGATTGTTTTTATGTGTGAAGGTGCTGCTTTCTGGTCAAAAACAATCCTGGATGCAACTGAGACACCCATGCACCATGGTGCAAGGGTGACAGTGTTGGCAATTGGCTGCCCAAACAGTGCCTGCATAGGAGGAAAGGAGGACAGGAAGGCATTGTGTTGCATAAATACGGTACATGCCTGCCCTTTCACTTTGGCGTAGGGCAGTGCAGCAAGATGACGTGTTGTGCTGCCCTACCCTAAAACCCTAAAAATTAGGGCCTATGTTGTAATCTAAGGCTGATAAAATGAGTTTGTGTGGGAAGCAATGATAAAAAATAGTGTAAAAATAATGTCCTCTATATTGTGCACTAAATAAATGATTTTCATGTAATTATACAAACCGGCACACCTGACATTCCTAGAAGACACATTTCTATTCAAGGCTAGGGTTAGAAAAATAATCTCTACTTTGCTCTTGGGAACCTGTGAAGTCCCACCTGAGTGTGCCACTGTTTGTTGCTGAACCTGGAGGAAAGTTTTCATCTGTGCTGCTCCATTGGACTTCAAACTATTCAAAACATGGCACTCATTATTGACAAAAGGAACTAGATAGTCTGCAAAGTTATGACCCTTTCAGGTACAGCTTCACACAGGGAATTGAACTGCAAGTATGTGAATCCCCTGAACGTGTCTTTTCTGTGCACTGCATAGGGATATTTTCGCTAACATTTAGTGAAATCTGCCAGGTTCCCCAACTCAGCTCAAGAATGGGTTCCTGTACCAGAATCCAGCTAGTTCCCATTTTGTTCTAACAGTAGTCAGCACAACTGTCATTCTTGCAGTGGTCAGCTGAGTAAAATTTAATTTTGCACAGGTCGAGAAAGAGCAAATGTTGGAGCAAAACTCAGTCATCACTGACATGAGTGTAATTGTGCCCAGACAGGTTTGTTATACTGTGTAACAACTGAAAGTCTCAGCTCAGGATGTCTTTCCGAAATTGTTCACTTCAGTATATAAAGGTGCATTAAATTAAGTATCTGATGGAGACTTTTAGTTGCAGAATCCTTACCTTAGAATTTGCCCCCTGCGTCAGACTGGATCTGGAGATTTTTGTTTGAGCAATACCCTTGAGGGCCATCAGGTGGCGTCAGTTGATTCTGCATCCATCGTTGGTGTCGTGGTCGATGTGATTATATTGCGGTCGTACATAGGTGCCATGCTGGGGCGCTGATGTCAGTTATTTTATTTCTGCTCCACGCGCAGATCTGGAGAGAGCTACCTTGGTCATTTTTTGACAAAATTCAACCCTTTTGTAATTTTTTTTTTACTTCTTTGGTGTATTGAGGGGTGTCTCAGAAGACCGTCTTCAAACCGTGCAATGCCTGTCACTGCATGATATCGGTGACAGACCTGCACCTGATGTGTTTGTGGTGGCTGGAGCGTGACCATGACCCAAAGTCGTGCTCTGAGTGCCGGGCCATAAACCCGAATATTTTGAGGGAGAGATCCCTGAAGCTTGTTGCTGCCCAGAGCTCCACTCCGCATTGCTCTCATTCTTGCTTGAGAGGAAGGTCTTGAGACCTCTCAAGGAGTCATCACCCTTCCTCCTTGTCCCATTCCAAATCTTTAGGACATTCGGGTTACAAGAAAAAGAAGTTGAAATAAGCCAAACGTTCTTCGACTTCACCCCTCACTCAGCCGATGGGATGCAGGAAGCTTGAGGCCTCCTTCCAATGAGCCTACTTCTGGGTCTGCTCCGTGACTCCTGGAGTTTCCTGGAGTCGGAGCCACCCCTGACAAGCTAAAATAATTTTTTAGTAGGCTATGTGTCTTTGGGCAGACCAAACCCCCTGCAGTGCCTGTGGGCTTGAGGCCTCGGATGGAGGCCCTTCAGGTTCTGCGCCAGTAGCTTCGGCCTCCGAGGGTCCCTCCGGATCCATTCTCGGATCCGTGCCAACACATGTTGTGCCAACGCGACCTTCCCCAGTGCAGGCTAAGACGTCGATGCTCCCAAAGTCAGTTGGGCCCACAATCAATGTCAACCCAATCCTCATCCCCGATGACCCGGAGCCAGAGAGGCATTGATCAACACTGCTTCAAACTCCAATGGGGCCTACTCGCCCCAGGTTATTATGGGTATCAAAATGGAGAAGGATTGGAGGGGTTGTTGGCCCTTTGGAATACCATCTCGACAACCCTGACTTGAACTGGGCACAGGAACTGGGTGAGGCTAATGGTCTGGATACTTCTCCAGATGCTGGCATGCTTTCTCCTCCTACCGTGGCTACAGCGGAGGAATCGTTTTACTCCATGGTGGTCAGTAGGGCAGCTGAGGGCCTTGGCCTCAAGCTTCCCTCTGTAACAATCAGGAGTAGCCTTCTGACATAGGTACTTAAGCCTGTGGCCTCAAATTCGGAGACCCTCTTTCCAACTAATGAAGCCCTCACAGACGTCCTTCTGGGTACTTGGTCCAGACCCAGCACTGGGGCTCCTATGAATATGGCAATCGCCTGCCGCCACCGGCCCACCCCAACTAACCCTAAATTCCTGTCCCAACACCCTATGCCTTAGAGCTTTGTTATCCAGGCTTCTTCATCTGATGCATTCCCATCCACTCTCCCGAAGAGGGAATCAAAAAGACTGGACCAACTTAGGAAGAAGATATTTTCTTCCTCCTGTCTGGCAATGCGGTCTGTGAACACTGCATGCCTTTTGGGCTGCTACACCCATTCATTGTGGGATACGGTTGTGCAGGTGCTGCCGCAGGTCCTGAAAGAGGCCCGGACCATCATTTCCCAAGCCGTTGCTGATGGGAGGGATGCAGCTCAGTTCACAATTCGTTGTGGGCTAGACATGACTGACTAGGCAGATTGGTTGCATCGATGGTGGCCTTGAAGTGCCATGCCTGGTTGAGGATTTCTGTTTTTTTAGGGAATGTCCAACAGACTCTTATGGACATGCCTTTCAATGGTGCCCGTCTCTTCAGTGTCAAATCGGACTCGACGCTCAAGAGGTTTAAGGAGTCCCTTGGCCTTGCGGCTGCCTCTCACCCAACACAGTCAGTTTTTTGGCTATTTTTGGCAATGGAAGGGGCTCCCTATCATGTCCTTTCCCCGGCAGCCACCGAGCCACGGATGCTACTCATCCCCTGCATGGCTGGGGACATGGAATCCCACAGCTCGTCGGACAGGGAACCAGAGGTCTGCCCAGTACTCCTGCTGCAGTCTCCAAACCCTCCTAGTCCATCCAACCATTGGGACAGGATTCACCATCACCTGCCCTACTGGGAATCCATCACAATGGACAGGTAGGTTTTGCACATAGTCTGAATGGGCTACACATAGTCTGAATGGGCTACTCCCTACCCTTCAAGACTGCCCTTCCGGCCATGCCTCCATCTTACAACTGCTTACTAGAAGATTATCTGGCACTTCTCCGTGAGGAAGTCAGAGCACTCTTGGCCAAGGGAGCCATAGAGAGGGTCCCTTTGCCAAAAGTAGGTTGTGGTTGTTATTCTGCTACTTTCTGGTGCCCAAAAAGGGCAAGGGACTACTTACTGTCCTAGACCTTTGGGCCCTCAAACTCTTCCTCAAGAAGGAGAAGTTCAAAATGCTCCCTCTGGCACAGCTCCTGTCTGTCTTGGACCCAGAAGACTGGATGGTAGCTTTGGACTTGCAGGATGCGTACTTCCATATACCCGTCTTGCCTGCCCAAAAGCACTATTTGTGATTTGTGGTAGGTCATGAGCACTTTCAATCCACTGTGCTCTCCCTCGACCTTACCAGTGCCCCTCAGGTGGTCACAAAAGTGACGGCGGTGGTTGCAGCTCATCCGCGCAGGTTAGTGGTTTAAGTCTTCCCCTACCTTGACGACTGGCTTTTGAAGGCGAACATGCTCCAGAAAGTCTTCTCCCACCTTCAGACTACAGCAAACCTTCTACACTCACTGGGGTTGACTATTAATGTGTCGAAATCACATCTGACTCCTCTCAGATGCTTCCTTTTATCAGAGCTGTTCTGGGCACAGTGCAGTTTTGGACCTATCCTCCCGAAAAGCGAGTCCATGATATTCAGGCTATGATTTTGATGTTTCAGCCTCTATCCTGGATTTCAGTGAGAATGACTCTGAGGCTGCTGGGCCTCATGGCTCCTGCATTCTGCTGGTAACACCTGCCATACGGCATATGCAGGCTCTGTAGTAGGACCTTACGTTCCAGTGGGCGCAGCATCAGGGGAATCTCTCTGACATAGTCCAGATCTCGCAGGGTATTACAAATGACCTGCAGTGGTGGCTCTCGAATTACCATAGGGTCAGCAGCAGAACCCTCTCCCTTCCCCAACCAAATCTTACAGTAGTGACAGATGTGTCACTCCTGGGATGAGGTAGCCAGATGGGAGAGGCGGAGATCAGAGGTCCCTGGTCTCTGGCGGAGTCCAGACTCCACATCAATGTTTTAGCTCTCCCTGCGATCAGGCTTGCATTTAAAGCATTTCTTTTTTCTGTAAAAGGCAAAGTGGTGTAGGTATTCACGGACAACACTACCACAATATGGTACTACAACAAGCAGGGTGGTTGGGGTTGTGGATTCTTTGTCAAGAGGCTCTGCACCTCGTGATATGGCTTGACGATCAGGGCATAATCCTGGTTGTTCAACATCTGGCAAGCTCACTGAGCGCCAGAGCAGACAAACTCAGTCATCGATGCATTGTCGATCACAAATGGCGTCTCCGTCTGGAGGTGGCTCAAGGCCTGTTTTAGCAGTGGGGCGATCCTTGGTTAGATCTGTTCACCTCTGCAGATAACATGCAATGTCAGCTGCTGCGTGTTGGAGTTTCCAAGGCGGCACTCGCTCAGCGATGCTTTTTGTCTTGAGTGAAACTCAGGCCTCCTTTACACTTTCTCGCCAATACCACTTCTGTCCAGAGTTCTGAAGAAGATCAAGATTGATGGGCCCAAATAATCCTTGTGGCTCTGGACTGGGCCTGAAGGGTTTGGTGTCCAGAGCTACTGAGCATGGCTACGTATCCTCCGATCAGACTGCCCCCTCGGGAGGATCTTCTGTTGCAGCAGCAGGGAACGGTCCTCCACCCAAACCTGCCCAGTCTTCACCTTCTTTTGTGGAGGTTAAGCAGTGGCAGCTGGCAGCTTTTGACCTTCTGCCAGAAGTTTGTGATGTTATCTTGACAGCCAGGCGTCCCTCCACCAAGACGGTATACGCCTGTCGTTGGCATAAATTTCTGGCATGGTGAACAGACAAGTCTGTTGATCCCTTTTCTGCCCCTCTCTGTGATGTTCTCTTGTGCAGCCTTTCTTTGGCCCAGCAGGGCTCTGCTTTGGGCACCCTTAAAGGTTACTTATCTGCCATCTATTCTTTTCTTAGGTTGACAGACCAACCTTCCTTATTCAAGTCTCCCATTGTTGAATGGTTCCTTAAGGGACTCACTCATTTGTTTCCTCTGACCCCGTTCATTATGCCCCAGTGGTACTTAAACCTGGTCCTAACTTACCTTATGTGCGCCCCTTTTGAGCAGATGCACAATTGTCCCTTGTGGCTCCTTATTGCATCTCCTGTGCTCGTAGGGTGAGTGTGCTTCAAGCTCTTTCTTCCAAGCCGCCATTTTTGTCTGTCCACCCTAATAAAGTGCTGCTTCATAAAAGGCCCTCCTTCCTTCCTAAGCTTGTGACACCTTTTCATGCAGGCCAATCCATCACTTTGCCTACATTTTACACACCTCCACATCCCTCCCATGAAGAGGAGAGACTCCACCGTCTGGATCCAAAAAGAGCTTTGATGTTCTACCTCAATCGTACTAAAGATTTCCAGATAGACGATAAACTTTTTGTTGGAATGGGAGTGTGAAGAAAGGGAAGATGGTGCAGAAGCGTACCATCTCGTGATGGGTTCTGCTCTGCATGAGAATGTGCTACGCTTTGGCTAAGAAGCAACCCCCTGAGGACTTGTGTGCTCACTCCACCAGAGCAACTGCTGCTACCACAGTGTTAGCACTTGGAGTTCCTGTCCTGGACATCTGCCAGGCAGCAACGTGGGTGTCCCTGCATACGTTCACAAGACATTACTGCCTAGACAGTCAGGTTCGCAGAGATGGCTACTTTGGTTGTTCAGTCTTTCAGGACTTTTTAGTATGATCTTGGTTCACCCCCCACCACTGAGGACGGTATTGCTTGGGTATCTATTTTAAGGTAAGGGATCTGCAACTAGAAGTCTCTATCAGATGAACATGCACTTACCTTTGGTAATGATTTATCTGGTGGAGACATATTCTAGCTGCAGATTCCATACTGACCCACCCATCCTCCCCACTTGTGAACTAATTTCTAGGGACAGGGATTCCGCTTTTAGACCCTTAGCTCTAGCGCACCAATTTCAGTGTTCTTCATGGCTCTGCACTACTGTTGTGGGAAGTTGTGAAAAGAAACTGACGTCAGCGCACTGGGGTGGTGCCTATGTACGCAAGTGATGTCATCACTGTGACGACACCAACGACGGACGCGGAGTCAACAGATGCCACCTGACTGCAAGCAGGGGTACTATTCAAAGAAAAATCTCCAGATCCAGTCTGACACCTGGGGAAAATTCTAAGGTAAGAAATCTGCAGCTAGAATATGTCTCTACCAGATAAATTGTTACCGAAGGTAAGTAACTTGTTCTTCTCATTAGCATGGGTGTTCTTTATAGGCACATACTGGCATTATGAAACTAAAAGAGCCTCTCTGGCACTTGCCACAAAGTTCTATAAGCTGTGTTATGTACAGAGAGGATAAAGAGTGAATGGTCAAGCAGCGGAAATTGCCACCCCTTATGTCGAAGCTGATGTATTACAGAATCATCAGGAGCGTGGAGATGCAAGAAATGCACGGTTTAATTTCAATGAGCAAAAATTACCTTTACTCATGTGTCACTGTGTGTACAGTATTGCTTTTAACAAATGCATCCTCTCATTCAGCTCATCCTTGTTAATAGAGCATTCAGGGACTTTTGCAAAATATTGGAGCCCGGAAGTAGCTGTTTCCTCAATTCCTTGAACACCGAGCACTATTTCCTGGGGCTAAAGGACCTGGAGCAATATCACATAGACGGCATATTTTCCTTGTTTGCATCTGACGCACCTTTTAAAAGGTGCGCCTGACACTAACAAGGAAAATGCCCTGTATTGGCATTAATGCCCTGCCTCCAGGACAGTTGTGAACTTGCGCTGCTCTGGGGCAGAGCATTCATGAAAAAAACAAAGTGGCTGCTTTAAAGCCACTCCCTGTTTCTCTGTGCCGGCGACAACCCAATTGCACTTTTAAGGAGGATTAGAGAACACCTTTCAGGCGGGTATAATGATTGACTTCACCCGCCTGCAAGTGGATGTCTGGGGGGTCCATGTGAACCTCTTTCCCCCCTTCAAAGGACTGCCATCAGGGGGTGCATCAAAGCGCACCACCTTTTAGGTGGCTCACTGTTAGTGAGTCTCCTCACAGCTTACTTACACATGCTTGTTGCACCCCCGGAGCACTTCTATAATACAGCCCCTGGTGGATGTAGCAGACCTTCAATTTGACGAGATCTGCTGCTTGTGCAGTAGCATCAAAGATGTCCCTCCATCAGACACAGGTTACTTTATTTTCTACATCTGCTTCATATTAAAGCTATTTTATTACAATGTTCTCTTCACTTACTCTACTATTTACTGAGGAATCATTCAGAAGCACACGGGGATGATAGAGAGCAGTAAAAATGCCCTTTTGTCAGGTTTCCAGTCTTCTATGCAGCTGTCAATGTACAATAACAAAAGTATGGAAATTGTGATGCTGCTGCAATTGGAGCGGGTGAATGAGTGTGTGGGTGGGGTTGAAGGTGTGGCTTAAAAAACTAAATATTCTGTAACTTTTTTGATCATTCACCTTCAGGTAACACACAATAAATAACACACAGCTGAAATGAACAATAAATGTAACTTAAGTTACTCAGTGGGAAATGGCCTACTGTAAGTTATAAAACCTCTATTGGTTAATGCATTGCAGAGGTCGGAATCTCTAACCAGAGAGCCAGAGAACTGAACCCTGGTTAGTGCGGTGGAAAATAGTGACTGTGTTTGTTAGTGCTACGGGGTCTGACTCTGTGACAGAAAGCACTGTAAACAGTCATCATTTTAAACTTGCATAACACACAATATGCGATAGGATGCTGAAAAATGGACAAAAAGGTTTAAGATAAAATAATGCATCCAAAATATAGATTTTAGTATTACCCAGACTGTGCATAGTGCATTTTTATAACTGTTCTTTGAAAACACACACTTTACAGCTCAGCTGGTAACTCTCTTGCCCTATGACTCATAAAGAATAAATCTATGTCACCTGGATGATTTAAGTGATTCCATCAATAAAAGCAAATACTGGCTTTTAAACAGACTTTACATTTGTGGATCAACCAGATGTGTACATTTACATTTCTTTCAGGAAAGCAGACACCCTGGCAAGAAGCAGGGCTGGCTTTAATGCTGGTGACACCCAGTGCAACAGTCTTTTTTGCTCCCCCCATGACCAACTTCTCCACCAATACCCTCACTACCACTCCCCAACAGTGGCACTCATCTCTCCATAGTCCCTCTCTGACATCTTCATGCTATGCGTTCTTTTCAGCAGTTACATTATCCCTCTCTCTCACCAGCAGTAACATTAATCACCAGAGTTATCTTGACATTTTTATGGTTTTGAGAAACTGCTGGATCCACAAGGAAGTTAACCTGCTTTTAAACCCACATTATTTGTAAACACAGTGCCCCCCAACAAAGAGAGTGCCAGGTGAAGCTGCACCTGATCCCACCGCCTTAAAGCCGGCAGTGGCAAGAAGTCTTGTTTAGCTGTCTGCCCCTTCCTCGGTTTCACAGCATATGAGACTTCAGCTGAAGCATTTCCACTCTCAGATTTAACCATCCTGAGACGGTTGTATTTCCACAAAAAGTAGGGGAGCTGTTTTCATTAAATTAAAAAAGTATGGATATGTTATGCCCCACAGATCCCGCCCACTTTGACCACTGCTTATATGCACCATTGCAAGCACTCCCCAAACTATCTAGAAGGTAAGATGGCATCACCGTACTATGTGAGGTAGGGCCATTTCGATTAAACGATTTGCCATTCAAATTTGTCAGCACCCACAAAAGCACATTTGTTGGCATTTATCACCTGTGATGCTCCCTCTATCCACTCTGGAAATGGCCATAAAGTAATTTCAGCCAAGAGCCAAGTTACTCTCAGATCCAGGAACAGAAAGGGAACAGATCCCACCCACACATTCAGGTTATATGGGAAGAGCTTTCTCCGCTGAACAAAAGGTTAACCCACAAAGAAAAAAAAGAATATAAGTGAATTTGCACAACTTTTTTAGTAGCTCCTCGACTGAAGGCTACACTATGTAGATATCTCAGTAGGTGGGACAGGAATCCGCTGGAGATGCCAGTAGACATTGCAGATCCAGGATACCCTTTTTGGGTGATGCGTGCGCTCTACAAATCCACATCACCTAACAAGACATACTGATAAACTTATGAGGTACACATGCATAACTTATGGGTGGTGCACTTGGAAAGCTGGCACTCATGCAGCTTTTCGGGCACACATCTGGAAATTTTTGCAATTGAAAACAATGTCAAAGTACTCTCAGGTGGAGATGCATTTTTTTCCAAATCGACCTCATTGAATCCATAATTTCTTCTGCAAATTATTGTCAGACATACTAAATATGTCAGGAACGGCAGCTGTTGATGTAAGTAATAATGTTGCTGATGGACCATGTATACTTCTCTGTTCAAAGCCTTAAATATTAACAAACACGTTTCATAACATATTCTTCCTACAACGTGCCATCCTGCTACACATTCGCTATACCTTAGTCGTAATTTGCTTTCTCTTTATTTTTCATTTTTTAATGCTCCCACCAGCAAGTGCTGTGACAGTTTCTAGGAGCATTTACTTTCATACCACAAAGCTAGTTCTTACTGCTACAGTTTTGCTATCTATTAACTATCAAACATGCAGCTGCAGACATTAAAACCGCAGAGCTACAAGAAAAAAATGAATATGTTTCTCACAGTTCGCTACTAGACTTTAGGAAGAAACTTAAAATATGGCTGTTTTGATCCTGTGCTGCCACTTTTTTCTCCAGATAATTCAAGCTCCAGGATATACTTATTGGGTGATGCGTGCGCTCTACAAATCCACATCACCTAACAAGAAATACTGATAAAATTATCAGGTACACATGCATAACTTATGTTCCTATTTCCATACATTCATGAAAATGCTCTTGGGTGGAAAGAACTGTGCAAAAAAGGCGTGACACTGAAACAACATATTTGTCTATGTAAAATGAGAGAAGTGTACGAGTGGCCAATGACAGACAATGCAACAGACACGCACTGAAAGCTGATCCATTGATTTTTGATAATACTCAAAATAGGGGTATCATAACGTCCCGCTGATTTTCTTGGCCGGATCTCCCCCATACTATCAGGTTATAAGTCAGAAATAGAATAGATACAAACCGGAAAACGCCACTTGTTGACCTTATCTATCAAAGCATTTTTACTTTTACAAGTGTTTGGAGAATCTTTTATTCATACAGCACTTATTTTCAGGAAGGCCTCTGCCCATGGGTTGTCACCACCGCAGTGTGCGAAATGCATATTTTGAGGTGATTCACATTTACAGGCGTGCATTGCCATGTGCAATTTGCACACAGTGCGCATCGATATATTTGCGAATTGCCAGAAAGGGTCTGTATAATTATAGAAAAAAAGCACAAATTACACGTCACAACTTGCGAGAAAAATATTTTCTTTGAAAATTAGGCTTTTGCCTTCTTATAATAATACAGTGGAGAAACCCGGCATGTCCGATATCAGAAACATTCATTTCTATTATATGATTTATGGATACATATTTACATCGGTGTCGGGTTTCAGATGGTTGAATTTAGTTAATTTTTTATTATTGCCGGTACATGCCACCGAAGTCATCTCATTATGTTAGAAAGAGTCGCTTAATCACGTTCGTATACACTGACATGTAGTTTTGTATCCACATATGTTTGCAAACTAGATCAGTTGAACATTTTGAGATTCATCCAAGCTATGGCTAATCTCAAATATAATTTTTTTACTGAACTAGCTTCATAACGTGTTGTATTTTAAAAACCCGCAGTTTGCATATGGAATAAAGTGCCCCCGTTCTGTATATCATAAGGATATTGCAAGTCAGCGAGGAGTTCCTTAACCATATAGCGATACCAGGCCACAGTCCATGTGCCGTTTTTGGTCACGGAACTCCAACGTGACTTGCATTATACTTCATGATATAGAGATATGTGGTACTTTATCCCATAAGATGTGAACTTGTTACCCCCGACCTTCTCAAAACTTCTTAAATAGCTGACCAGTGGATCTGTTTTATCTGTGACATCTTCTGGTGATCCTGCATTTTTAGGTGTCAGAATTGCGATTATTGGGGTTTAAATGTTTAAACAAAAGTACGCATCAAGGAATCAGCAAAATCCAATGTGAGTCTTTAAAGCAAGTCACTGTTCAGTAAGTGCTGATCTGGTACAATAGGCCAGATCGGCTACTTTCAAATGCAAGTTAATACACTCCCTGTTCAGGCATTGCTATCTTATTTCCTTATATTTGGAAAGAGCCGGGAACCTTTGACTTAAAACCCCAAAAAATGAGTCTCTAGAAGTGCTCAGGTGGTGCTATAGAGATGTCATTGTGTCAGTTCCAGAAGTAAACTGTAAGGGCATTTCAGGGTGAAGGCCATGTCAATTTGCACTGACTCAATCTAGATAAAGTACTGGGTCATTGAGACAGTGGCATGGATTATTTTATATTGCCTCTATGCCTTCTCTTTTCCACTTCGGAAAGAAACAGCATGGAGGTCTGACACATGGACACACGAGAAGGCACTCAGAAGGAGGCCATTTCGGTTGTAGCTTTTTATATTTTAAGAGTTGGTTTAGCACCAGGGGAGGTTAGCTAGAGAGAGTTCAGTTTAATCGAAGGACTAAGGGCCATATTTATACTTTTTGACGCAAAACTGCGCTAACGCAGTTTTGCGTCAAAAAAATTAGCGCCGGCTAACGCCATTCTGAAGCACCATGCGGGTGCCGTATTTAATCAATGACGTTAGCTGGCGTTAGCCGCCGGCGCTGCCTGGTGTGCGTGGAAAAAAACGACGTACACCAGGCAGCGCCGGCGTAGGGGGATATGGAGCTTGGGCGTCAAAAAATGGGGCAAGTCAGGCTGAGGCAAATTTTTCGCCTCAACCCGATTTGCGCCATTTTTTTCGACTCCCAAACCCCATAGAAATTACTCCTGTCTTAGCAAAGACAGGAGTCATGCCCCCTTGCCCAATGGCCATGCCCAGGGGACTTCTGTCCCCTGGGCATGGTCATTGGGCATAGTGGCATGTAGGGGGGCACAAATCAGGCCCCCCTATGCCACAAAAAAAAAAAAAAAAAAACCTACCTGAACTTACCTTAATGTCCCTGGGATGGGTCCCTCCAGCCTTGGGTGTCCTCCTGGGGTGGGCAAGGGTGACAGGGGGTGTCCCTGGGGGCATGGGAGGGCACCTCTGGGCTCCTTCAGAGCCCACAGGTCCCTTAATGCCTGCCTTTTCCAGGCGCTAAAAAACGGCGCAGAAGCGGCCGTACGTCATTTTTTTGACCCGCCCACTCCCGGGCGTTAATTTTGCCTGGGAGTGTAAATACGGCGCACATGCCTCAGAGTAAATTTTTTAGACGGGAACGCCTACCTTGCATCTCATTAACGCAAAGTAGGTGTCCACGCAAAAAAATGACGCAAACTCCATGGACTTTGGCGCTAGATGCGTCTAACGCCAAAGTATAAATATGGAGTTAGTTTTGCGTCGGAATTGCGTCAAAAAAAACGACGCAATTCCGGCGCAAACAGAGTATAAATATGCCCCTAAATGTTCACATAGTTAAAAATAAACGTTCTCCTACATTCCAATCTTAATTCTTTTGCTGGTATTGAATTTCTTCTGAAAAATCACGCGCCATCTACTGCGGCTGGATGAAGTGAATGTAATACTTCGGTACTACTCGCCCAGCATATCTGGCCGTGTTAGTCGATGGGATAGGGCAATAGAAAACAGTTTTTTCCTCTTTCTCATATTATCGTTCGACACTGAAGTAGGCAAGATAAATGTTTTTACATACTAGTACTTGGTGGAACCTGTTAATCAAATGCTGTCAGTCACAAGCATGATCCAAGCAGATGTGGCATTGATAGGATATACACAAATTCTCTGAGTACTTACTATACGTGCATCCATAGACTTCTATCCGCATCCCTATCTTGCCTTTAGTATTCCACCTCAGAGGTACAAAGCGCAGGAACCTTGCCTTAATTGGGTACTGAAATTTATGCTGTGCAACGCCGTCTGCATTGACATTTCCCAGAAATGCCTGCAAAGAGAGAAAGAATGGGTTTACTTTAGCAGATAAATATCAAACAAATTTAGAAAAGGAGCCAAAAATATGATGGTCTGGAAAGGTAATAAACCAGCAGTCGTTTTGCAAAACATGACACTTCTGCTTTTTTAAATCATTGAACTAAGGAAGAGGAAACAATGTCTAAAAAACTTACAGTGTACAGAAAAGATGTAGAATTAAATCCATGTTGAAAAAATGATGTCCATTTTCCCATCAGATGGAAAATGCGAATTGTGTTAGAAAATCGAGAAAAGGAATTATCTGGTCTTCTTGAGTGCACCTTCTGGTAGAAATTAATCCCTCAAGAGAATTAAGCAAGATTTCTGCCAATATCACCGAGTTTTGTATATGAGTAAAATGTATTTCTTTCCAACTATTTTCGAAAAGTCCCGATTTTCTGTGATATTGCAAAGTGTTATTAGAAGCGAAAATGAGGGAAAAATGTGTAATTCCTTCCATTTGTGAGCTAGTAAAGGGGAGGCCACTCTGCCCTGTGGGCTATTTCTAAACTCATCCAAAATTAAGGGGTTTGCGTGTTTATTTAACCTTACATAGAAAAAAGAGCGGTACTGATTAATGAATGAATGAATGAATGAATGGATGAATGTGATCAAAGTCAATTACTTGGCCTTTATGCTGCACTTCAAACCTTTAGTTTAGGCCAGGGGCATATAAATTACGTCTAAGTCTAACATTTCTATACTTTATTGGTGTACACCAATGATACTCAAAGTACGGCCTGGGGGCAGCATGCAGCCCTCCAGACCTTTTCATATGGTCTCCTGGTCAATAGCAGCACTGGGCTGCTTTTTACCCGAGTGAGCACTAACATAAAAAAATGTGAACCAAACAGGCGTTTATTTACAGGTTAATTGCAGTTAAAGAAAGATATAACTAGGTGGTCCAGCACCACTTAACTTTAGGAACACTTTCATTTTTGAAGACATCTTGCAGGAAAAGGGTAGAAATATGATGTTTCTTCCTAATTCGAAAAGTGTATTTTATCAAAATGCAGAACCGTTTCACCTTAATAGATCAGATTATATCAGTAAATTGAATTTTTATTTTTTATTTTTTTTATTTATATTTTTTTCAACAAGAACCTAGAAACATTCATTCTTTCCCCACCCTGGCAACAATGCCAATAGTGAACTAAGACGCAAGTCAGTTGTTATGTGGCCCTTTAAGTGTCATACATGAACAACAATATTGTTTATTAAATCAAAACACAGGAAAGTTATCGTACACCACTCATCCTGAAGTCCTATATTTCGAGTCCTTTTATATGTGAGAACGGAGGGAAAGTGGAATTAAAAAATGCATAGGATCACACAATTTGGTATATTGGGGGAAGCTGGGACTCTCCCTGGTTTTCTAGTTTCACTTTGTGCAATTCAGCCACTACATGTTTATTCTTTACTTCCCTAAACCCACCTTATCTCCAACACTACCCCCCAATCACCCCAAACCATGACTGCCGCCATGTTCACTTCAATGCAGCCCTCGGACACATCATAAACCAAAACTTTGGCACCGTGAACATTTTTGAGAGTACCCATGGTGTACACAAATGCTCCAATAGCCCAATGATATGCACCAATAAATGACATCTAAGCATTATTCATAATATGTCAGAAATTAACAGTGGAACCAGAAACATTCATTATTAATCACACGGAGAAGATTGATTCTCTGACAAAGAAACTTCAGCAAAAGCAACCATCCTGAAGTTTTTTTTTTTATCAACAGCGAATCTGAAGTATAGCTTTATCTGCTGCATTTTTTGGCCAAAATATTTTTTAGCTGGTTACATTGTCCTTCTGAAACCATGTATTTCATCTCTTCCCAGTGCTTAAATCCACCAGGTCTACTTCTTAGACTGTAGTAGCAGCTGTATTCATGAAGACTTGATACAAGGCCTAATAAAAGGCTGTCAAAGTAGAAAAAGATACATCTAAATCAATGCCATTCTACTTAAAAAATGTAGCGGCACACCTTTCTTGCTCCATTGTTACTTTAGGATTATTGTCAACCAGGTTATATTTCTCAACACTACCATTGTGTGACTCTTAATGTGCCACACTGCCAGCACACCACGTTTGGCAACGAGGAAGTTGCCTTATGGTGTTTTCATGTATATAGGGAATGAATCCTGCATCAGAGGGAAGTGTCTTTGATACACCACACACACCTACGCCAGTTCTGAACAGTTGCATAGGTGAAGCTGTGGGTGATTTACTTACTTTCTTGGTTATGTTCATGCTATTTTAATCGCTGTGAGAAATTTGGTTACTGTTTGACTGGGGTGTGAACCCTGGTCAAGCAGCAATCACAACCACAATCCTTTCAGTGTAAGGCACAAGCAAGCTCCAAAATAACCTGTGCTCAACCACCTGGTAGCTTGGCACAGAGAAGTCAGGCTTAACGGAGAGGGAATGTGTAAATTATTTGTGCAAAATATTGAAAAGACCACATAGAAGGATCCTTCACCAGGTTAGTACAATAGGGAAAATCTTAATAAATAAAACAAGACCTAAATTACATAAATCCAAATAGTGGAAACAGAGTTATGAATTTCCCAAGAACAAACTGTAAAATGACACCTAAAATCATAATACGTCAAACACGACTATCTAGTCACACTTTACTGGGTCAAATTCAAAAGTTCAAGCTGAGTTCAATGGAACATGGTTCTATACAATCCCAGTTTAGTCGCATTAAAGTTTTATCTTCTCACGTTTTGTGCCAAGAGTCCTGTTCCCATTGGAGAGGATTGAGGGGATCCACGAGAGTGTTGCAGGTGGTGGTCGGCATGACATGAGGAGCAGTCCAGGCATAGCAGACGGATGGGCTGGTGCTTTCCATTTGTAGTACTTTGTGGGTGATTGATGCTTGCTGTGTGATGAGATGGGCTAGTGGTGACTCTGGTAGATTTTAGTGCGGGTGGTGTGGTCTGAATGCGAACAGGCCCGTTTGCTGTCCCCAGGAGCCAATAAGCATGATTTAAGAGCGTATGAGCCACAACAAGGGTCCAGGACCTGGAAGGCACTGCTTGAGGGAAAGGAACTCACTGCAGCTGGGTCTAGTAGCTGTTTGGGGATCTTTTTATGTCCCTGAGCCTCAAATCAGGAGGCCAGCAGACTAGCCTTTGGAGTCACTCTGAGGTCTTGGATTCAAGATGAAGTTGCAGGTCTAAGTTTACCTTTGTGAATCGGGCCCTGTACCTTTCCCCAAGCTTGAAACATTCGAATGAATATATGAACTAGAAGCATACTATTCAAATATGTGATATGTGTCTCATGTCGTCATGTCTTGTCATGTCTTGTTATGTTATGGTATGTTATGTTTTTTTATGTTAGGTTAGGTTAGATTATGTTATATGTGTCTCATGTCATCATGTTATGTTATATGTTATGTTATCTTATGCTGTGTTAGGTTAGGTTATGTTAGGTTATGTATGGAATTTGTAAAGCACACTGCAACCCTTTGGTGTCCTCTTATTGAATAATCAAATCTAAGAGTATGTGACCAAGGCAATAGCGAGAGACAGGTTTCAAGTTCCTTAAGATAATTTGTCAGGCCTCTTTATTTTAAAGGTAATTCATTTTCCTCCCTTGTAGCAAGGATACAGAATGAACTGTCTCCATTTGTGCACCTTTCAAAACAGCGACTAGAGCGAAGTCTGCACCTGCGGAGAAGAAGCTCCAAGATGTTCAAACGTGTCTTAAGTCTGCTCCAACAAATGCAAGTTCCTACAGTAGCTGGGCACAGTAACTAATGTATAAGCTTTTAAATAACACTTTTCTGTCACCTCCCAATGAACAGCCCTCGAAACTGAAGACAAGTGGATCTTTCTAGTAAAGCTACTAGGGCCTCTGCTGCCAAATACTTAACAATGGTGATTTAGCCAATATCTACTCAGGTAGCAGAAGAAAAAAGGCATTGCAGCTGTCCAGTAAAAATAAATAGTAAAACTAGCTTGTGTTAGAGGAGCCACAAAATAGTGTTTGACTATGAAAACTAGGTATGGTTATACCAACAGACATCTTTATTTGATGGATGAGGGACCCTCAAACACTGAGGTGGCAGACGCTTCATCTCTAAGTCTGCTCCTCATCCCAGCTCATGGTAGTTTTTCTTTTTTCTTGGAGGTATCCTTGGTCAGAGTGTGGATACTCTACCTCATACACTCGTCCAGCTGGGAGAAAATAATGGCTTCAACAACTCTTTAGCAGCACATGACACATACGAGTGGACTATTTTGGCAAACAGCCTCAGGTAATAAAAAGAGGAGGATATTAGTCTGTTAATGTGCGATCTGAAAGAAAAGGAGTTGTCAATAGTAGTGCAAAGTTATTTGCTTCTTTGAATGGAGTAGGTGAGTTTTCAAGCTCTGCAAGCCACCAATCCATGGACCATATTTCGGAAGAGCCTCCCAACATTGTCCTTTTTTTTGTGTAACTTCTGGGCATTGTGTGATATCATCGCTTAATTTGGAAAAGGAGTGCCTTGACCCAAGCTCTGCTCAAAATTCAGCAGCAGGTGCAATTAACTGTTGGCATGGCCTAATGCCAAGGCTGCGTAGAATTTTATTTCACTTTGTGCCCCTATAATTCATTAGCAGACACTCCCTGCCCCTTTACCTCACCAGCGCATGATGCTGCTTTCTCTTTTTATGACAGTTTTCCGTCTTTCTCTTCCTTTGTCTTTCTGTTGTGTTTGCATTTCTTTTTCTTGCATTCAGTAAATGTCTGATGCAGATTAATGAATGCCAGTCTGTAAAAATGAGTGCCAGTCGCCACTACCGCAAACCAGAGGCTTCAATATATCAGTGGATATCCAAGAAACCACATCTGTCAACAAATATATAAAGTCTTCTTTAGTGAGTCCCCTGGGATCCTCAAGGTGGAAGTCCAGTTGTGTATCACCTGTTTGAGACCTGAAGATGAAGCCAAATGATCTTATTAAATGGACATAGGGAGTCATGGAGATTTGTATCAATGCCAGACTTAATGAAGATCCCTGAGTAATGCTAAGTTTCGCTTACTTAAGCTACTCTGAAAGGGGTACATTTGCACAGATTGGCGTCTACCACCTGACTAAGATCTAATCCAAACAAGTGCATTGAACCTAATTTCCTGCCACATGTAACTGCAAAAGCAGGATGCCATATGGCATTGCACTGAAGGCTATAGAAAGAACCAGTAAAATCAAAGCTGCTCTGCAGCCTTTGTCAGGCATCCTTAATCAATAATATACAAAAGTGCTGCTTCTGTGCAGTGCAATTGTTTGAACCCTGATTGTGCTGGGACTTAGTACATATAGGGCCCATGTAGCACACATTATTACATGATAAAAACATAAATGGAAATGTACTATCAAAGGTTCCAACCTGAAATTGCAAATGTAACTCCTAATAGACTGTCAAGAATAATGCATGGGGATAGAAATGTAAGGATTGCTCTGTGTTGGACCTGGCTCCCTCTTTAGGGTCACCCCAAACATTTTGTTGTCACCCTTCCTGCTTTGTTGAATTAATTTGTGTTCACTTTAAGACTCTGTTCGATTTAACACTGCTAACCTTTGCTAATGTGCTTGAGTTTGTGCTAAAAATAAATGGCTAAAAATTGACACACACCTGGTACATTTACTGAACTTATTTTTGTTGGTATTAGGACTCTGTGCACTATTCCTCTTCTAACCAGTGGTAAAGTACTTGTGCTCACTCCCTAAACATGGTACAATTGGCATATTCCTTATTGCTACCTTCAATTTACTTGTAAGTCCCTAGTTAATAGTACTACATGTGCACAGGGCTTGTAAATTAAATACTACTATTGGGCCTGCAGTATTCATTGTGCCAACCACAGAGTAGCACTTTAAAACATGTCTGAGGCCTACAACAGCAGTCAGTAGTGCACTTTTAATCTGCCGTTTTGCCCTGTCATTATAAACCTTCTGCCATGACTAAACAATATGATTCATTCCCAAGGTAGACCCTGAAAGCTCACAGAGCAGAGTGAATTGTAATTACATAGAAAAACACTAGGTTACCTTAATTACATTTAATAAGTACTATCTTTGGCTTGGGAAAAGGTGAAAATCTGTTTGGAATCAAATAAATTGTAATTTAGACATCATCTTTAATGGTAAGGTCAGATTTTAAGTTACAATTATGTAAATGACACTTCTAGAAAGTTGTCATTTTCTTGTCCTAAACATTTATGCCTTTCATCAGTGTCCTAGGTCAAATGAATATGAACGGCTCTGCTGTTGGGCTTTGTGTATCCCGGACAGTGACACAAAGGGGATAAGGTGGGTCATCCTGCCAGGACAGCTGGAGACAGAGCTGGTCCCTGTCCCGCTTGCACTTCAAAGAGGTTTGCCTCCTGCATACACAAAGGAAAATGCTACCAGTCTTTTGTCTCCCTAGGTGTCTTAGAGCCTTGACAGGGGAACGGAAGAACTTTCCAGACCAGATGTGGGATAGTATAAGGAATCCCCCCACTTAAAAAACAATACCAGGTGTAAAACGTAGACCTCCAGGCCAACAGTCATTGCACCAATGGACCTGCAAAAGACTTTGAAAGGACTGCCTTGACCCCCACAGGACTGCCCTGTTGCTTGAGGCCTGCCTTGTTCCCCCAGAGCACTGCTCTGTTGCTACCAGAGGACTGCCCTGTGGTTTGAAGTTTATCATGCTCCCCAGAAAACAGCCCTGTTGCTAAATGCCTGACTTGCTGTTTGAATGTAGGACTAGCAGGCTGACTCCAAGGGTTAATTAGCTGGTCTCCTGTATGAGCTACCTGCACATAACAAGCTCCAGTGACCTTGAACCTTGCCTCTGCTGGTGTGAGCCCTAACCCCTCAAGTGGTGCCCCACAGTTCCTGGACCCTTGGAAGTGTTGTTAAAGGTACTGCTCCTGCCTACCCCCAAAAGTTAGGATTCATAAAAATTTGACTAAAAACGTGCCAGAAGAATTGACAGAGGGCCACGACCTTCTGCCACCTGATCTGCCCAAGGTGCATGGCCAGCTGGTCTGACTTTGCTGTATCTCTTGTTCTGTTCTTCTCTGCAGCAGAAAATCCTGTCCAACGAGACCTCCGAGAGACGATATGCTCCTCATGGAGCCCTCTTTGGATACAGCTTGCAGCTTGGCCCGCTTGAGATTTTCAACTTCCAAAGAATTGTCTAAGTGTTTAACTTTACCTTCTCCTTGACTTTTCTTCAAGAAGTGCTCCAAATATCGAAGGTAAATTAAGACCGAGGCCAATCCGCCTCATATATCAAGATCAGCCTTAATTCTTGTCTTTGTCCCAGTCTCACATTTTCATCAGTTAGGTGTTAAATTTCACTAAAATATTTAAAGAATAATAACTCTAGCTCTACTGACTGGATTTAATTGATTTTGTTGTGTTGTTTTATTTATTACAATATACTCTATTATTCTAAATGGGTTTGGGATTTTTCATGTATTGTGTTTTCACTTTATTACTGTTTGGTTTGTGTATTGCATATATACTTTACAGATTGACTCTAAGTTAAGTCTGCCTACTTTGTGCCAAGCTACCAGAAGGTTAAACACAATTGGGCTTCCACTTTCTCACCCAATAAACCGATTTCTTAATCTCTGAAAATATTATGTACAAATATTACCAAAATTCTACACCTTTAGACTTATGGCCTTAAAAATAGAAGTTTTCAATTAAAGAATTCTTGAAACGATTGGCTTTGATTTCACCTGAAATCAGCCTTTAGCAATTTATATTTAGATACAAATGATACCTCCCTGTGGTCTTTAGGGCTCATAGCATGAATCAGCAGTAGGCAGTTATGATGCCGCTAGTAAAAATTCAGTACTGTCTTTGTTTGACTTCAACTGGATATTTCAAAACACCTTCTTCTGCAGGTGTGTGGACATAACCCCCTTTATTTCTAAATGATTAAAAAAAATATATAGTTGGTCTAAGTAAGCCTGGGTTCACAAGTCTCAAGTGGCAAGCCCACATATGTGGGTTTCTCATTGGCCCCTTCTGGGATTGGAATAAGGGAATTAGCACGGTTGACATTAACTGTAGTCCATTTTTGACATATTGTCGTATGATGGAGATGTGCAAGAGGGCCACACTGTTTAGCATATGTCTAAGATTTATATAGTAAGCAGGAAAATTCAGGAGATTGTTATGAATTTCACTGGTTATCGCAGCATGACAAACACACAAAAAACATTGCTGGTATGTAGTGAGACCAGTAGCACAAATGTGTTGAAATAAGCATTTTCTCAATGTGAGTCTGCCAGCTAAAAGAACGTGTGGCAGAAATCCAGGTGATAGTCTGATGGGTGTGGCTTTACAGAATAATCATTGCATGCAAACCTTTAGTTCAATATCCTAGCTATATTTCTGGTTGTTGCTACTTATGCTGTTACTTATATTCATAAAAAACACCTTTAAACGGACAGATTTATCTTTATACAACTAATATATGTGGTAGCATAATATAATAACATAATATGTACAGAAACTTTGAATCTTGATATTTTTGTTGATTGTATTTAGGACAGATGCAAGATTAGAACATTTGATTAGACAATTACAATATCAGAAAACATAATAATGATTTCACAGTTCTAATTATTTGGTCTTAGAGCATTGGAAAGGTTTTTGTTATATTATTCACACAATAAATTATGAAAAATACACCACAACCTGTGTTCTATTTAAATACAACCTGGTATTGTATTGGCATTTGTTTGCATGAAGGCCTGGATATCTTTGGTTATGTTAGTGACCATGCCAGGAAAAAGTAAAGTTTTGTTATAATGTGAAATACTGCAATATATGGAAGAAGTGCTAAATATAGAAGTTGTTTAACAGCATAATCTCCTCCACCACTGAGATAAATCCATCAAAGTATTCTTCCAGTGGATTTTCCTAAGTATTTAGCACTACCCTCATAAATCTGAGAATTCTCCGCATGGACGTCGATTCACCAAAATGCCAGGGGTAGCGGAAGTGACATCATATACCCTTTGACATCACACGACATTAATCCTCATGACTACACAATACTAGCGCTCACTCTCACTCCGACTCAATCATTTGCACTCTTTTGCTCACTCTTACTCTCACTCACTTTCACACACACACACACACACACACTATCTCACACACTAACACACAGGCTCACACATACTGATGCTCTATCACTCATATTCTCTCTCACACACATGCACTCACACAATATAAACTGAAAATCATTCTACTTACCAAAGATGGCAGTGAAGATTCCATTCCAGCTCCTGCTTTTCCACCTTTTTTATTACATTAATAGTGAAAGATAGGTTAATAATCACCATCACTATTATTGTAATACAAAATGAGCATAAAAGGATGCTGGAGCCTGACGCTGGTATTGCAAACCACAACTGTGTTTTTGGAACTTATTATTTCAACCCTGGGTCAGGGGTCGCAAAGGCAGTGCCAAGGGACGCATGGGGCAAGCCGTGCGCGATCCCTGTCACCCCTAAACGACGTCCATGATTCTCTGTTGAAAAACAAGCTCCGTATCAGGCAGATATGACCATGCACTTTAAACAGCTAATCTTTCTTTCTGACATATTGTACATGCAATAAATTTTACCTGACTGAAACAATGAAGATCAGACGATGAAATGGCTTGCTAAGAACAAGCTTGTCATATTTTAATTGAACTTTGCTTGTTCGTAAACGCGTCCATTTTCTTGCGATAATGGCATTACTCCTAGTCCTACTCCCTCGCCTTCCTTTAAACCAATGAGGCTTCCTGCCTCCCACTAGACCCTCCCTTCCCCTTTTAAAAACCCCCCACCCCTACCCCCTCCTGTACAAAAACCAAGCCCAGCAGCAACTCAGACAGTCCGTACCGAGAGGGCGTGAGGGAAAGGAAAGGAAGGCGAGGGAGTAGGACTAGGAGTAATGCCATTATCGCAAGAAAATGGACTCATTACCTCCCGTCCCTCCCTCGCCTTCCTTTAAACCAATGAGACATAGCAAGAAACACACAGGAGACGGACACTGAGTTGCAAGAAGTTCATTATCATGCACGAAGGCCACCAAAACCCCACCCCTAAGACTTCATAGAGGATAAGACCCGGTGAACCAATACCGACTCCAAACTACCCAAGTCCGACCGGCCAGAATGCCGAACAAACGCCAAAGGCGAGGCCCAAGTGGCGGCCCTGCAAATTTCCACCACTGAAGTCCCCTGAGACTCTGCCACCCTAGCCGCCATACCCCTGGTAGAACGACCCTGAACCCCTTGAGGAGGAACAACCCCTATCAAGGAAAAAACCAAACAGAATCAATGATCTCACCCACCGACTCAAGGAAGCCGTGGCAGGCATCTCCGCTACGGGCCGGCCCAAAATTTACAAAAAGCGAATCACCCTTACGGAAAGGAGCCACCACACTCAGGCACTCCAACAAAGCCTTGCGTACATCCAACGAATGCAAACGAACCACCTCCACCGAAGCGGGATTCGGACAAAAGGAAGGAAGGATGACCTCCTGGCGAGCATGAAAAGAAGAATTGACTTTCGGGATAAAAGAAGGTACCGGAACCAGAACCACCCGATCCTGAAAAACTTTCCAAAAAGGAAAGGAACAGGCCAAGGCCCCCAATTCCCCTAAACGGCGAGCCGAAGCAATGGCCACCAAAAAGAACGTCTTTAAGGAAAGAAGTCGTAAACACAGTCCCCCAGAGGTTCAAAAGGTGAATCCGTTAAAACATCCAATACCAAAGAAAGATCCCCTGAAGGAAAAGAACGTACAGGGCGAGGAAACAAATTAAGAAGCCCCTGAAAAAATCCCGGCAACAAACGACCCTTATCTGGAAGACTGCGCCACGGACCTCTAAATGCCTGAATAGCCGCCCACTGTACCAGCAGAGACGCCCCTGACAACCTCAACTGTGCACCGTCCTGCAAGACCTGCATCACATCAAAGAGAGACGTGCCGGTAGGATCCAATACATGCCTCAAGCATCAAGAAGAAAAAAACCTTCCACAGCCTACCCTAAGAAAGTAAAGTGGAACGCCGCCTGGAACCCAGTAAAGTAGAACTCAAAGCCACTGGCACCCCCAGACCTGTCAAACCTCGGCGGGCCACTTCCAGGTCGTCAAGTGTAACCTCCCCCAAGACCTCAACGAGAGGCAGGGAAACTCCAGGGGTGACGGACACAGAGGAAGAGGCCACATCTGACCGGATGCCCTCAGCCGCAGCAATGGGAACCAATTCGCCCTAGGCCAATGGGGAGCAATCAGGATAACCCTGTCCCCCAGAAGCCGCACCCTGAACAGCAAAGGCCTGAGTAGCTGAAACGGCGGGAACGCATACAAAAGGCCCCTCGGCCAAGGACACGACATCCCGTCCACCTCCCAGGCTTGGGGACACCGAAAAACGGGAGCCGAAGTGACCGAGCTTCGCGTTTTTCTCGGACGCCAACACATCCAGCACTGGAAGACCCCAGAGCCGAACCAGATGAAGAAACAGTGATCTCTGGAGGGAGAAAAGTTGAGATGAAGTAACACCCCGCTCCGCAGATCCGCCCGCACATTGACCACCCCCTGAATGTATGCAGCCCTGAGAGCAGAAACCCACTCCTGAGCCCACACAAAAATCTTCCTGGCCAGACTGAACAAAGCCCTTGACCAGGTCCCCCCTTGAAGGATGACATAAGCCCTGGCCACTACGTTGTCCGAACAAGCACCGCAGTACCACCAAATGACCTTGCAGCGGCAACCATAGAAAAGCACGGAGGGCAGTCTGTACCACAACCATCCTCACCATGGACCGGAGCACCACAAACATCTTCTCTGACACTGCCACCAAGCCAAGAAGAGTCCGAAACCGAGACCCTAGAAAAACCAGATCCTGGGATGGGACTAAACTGATAGCCCCCGTTGATTAAAAACCCGTGGTTCTGCCGGACACCAGAACTTGGGCTACCTGCCTCTGAAATAGGGCCTGCGAGGTAGAATGGATCAAAACGTCGTCCAGATATGGATGAGTAAACACCCCTTCTGAATGTAGCAAAGCCACCAGGGGGGCCAGCACCGTCGTAAAAATCTGAGGAGAAGACTTGAGGCCGAACAGCAGTACACAAAACTGATAGTGCACCCGATCCACAGCAAACCTCAGGAACCTCCGCGAAGACCTTGCCACAGGCATGTGCAGGTAGGCATCCTGCAGAACCAGTGACACCAGAAAGTCCCCGTGACTGACCAAGGGAAAAACAGTCAAAATAGACAGCATGCGGAAATGCACCATCCTGATCCAAGCATTCACCTCCCTCATATCGAGCACAGGTCGAAACCCACCAGATACTTCCTGAACTATAGATAAGACCGAATAAGTGCCTAGACCCCTTACTTCCAGCGGGGCGCGGGCAACGGCCCCTTGACCAGCAAGTCCCGGACACCGTCCAACAATGCCTTTCTCCACTACCCTCCTGCCGGCAGAGGAGTGGGACGTACCCCTAATCTGGAGGCATCACCACAAAATCGATGACGTAACCATTGGCCACAATGTCCAGCACCCAACGCTCGCTGACACTCTCCTTCCAAGTCGTAAGAAAGTGGCTCAGCCTTCCCCCAACCAGCCCTACGCCAGGCCCACAGTGATTGTCAGGACCTCACCTCGAACCCACCCCGGTTCGAAGGCGCTGACATCTTAGGGGAAAAACACGGCTGAAAACGCCGTTCCCTAAAAGAAAAAGATTTGGCCTCCATCCTAGGAGAAGAACGGGAATGCTTCTTCCACCCTTTCCTGAAGCAGATCCCCCTTTATAAGGCAAGGCATGCTTCCGCTCCTTAAAAGCTTTGTGAAGCAAGGAAGGTAACTGAACCCCAAACAAGCTATGACCCTCAAAAGGTAGTCTCAGCCAGGCAGACTACCCCCCCCCCAGGTCGGCCTTCCAGGCTCTCAACCAGAGGGACCTCCGGGCCCCAATCAAATCACCAGACGCCAGAGCCGACGTACGGACCACCTCTGAAGACCCATCTGTCAACAACCTGGCCTGCTGCTCCATACTATCCAGGAGCTCCGAACACGTCGCCCCATCCTGAACAGCTACCTCCAGATTATCCAAGTCCTGCACCAACGACCGGGCCGCATAAGCAGAATAAACTCCTGCCCACAGAGCTAGAATCCAAGCCACAAAAGCCCTCTTAAGCCCCGAGTCCACCTCACGGTCCATGGCATCAGAAGGCACTCAATCCAATGGATTGACATCCGTTTTGCTAATCAGGGTAGCCAAACTTGAATCCAGGAGGACCGAGGGAGGATATACCTCCTCACTCACAAGCAAATAAAGTGTCCGAACGAACCGTGGAACCTGAGCCATATCCACATCCTCCATTCTCGAAACACCATATCCTTCACAGGTCCCTGAAAAGGCATGGAAAATTCAGACAGCGTCTGATATTGTGGAAATAAGTGAGAGCCAGAGTTGGTAGGACTAAACACAGGAAACCCCAAATAGTCCCGTACATGTGCCATCACAACCCACATCACCTTCCTGGAGCCATATTCACCCCCCAGAGGACGTAGATGGAGCATCCCCTTCCTCACTCTCTGAGGAGGACTTCCCTGCAATTGCAGGAGAATGGGCAGCCCTAGCCCCACTAGGCCAGGCCATCCCCGCATGAAGAGCTCTGGAAACAGCCCCCTCGAACATCTCCTGCACCTCCTCCCTGGACATGATGGGCGCAGCACCACCACCCTGAATCTGGGGGCTCCCAGGAGTGGAAATGCCATCAGCACCTCCCTCCCTTGAGGAGGAAGAAGAAATAATCCTCCGTCCATTAACTGAATCTGTAGGCATGATCTCATCCACAGAACACATTGTCACCAACCTAAAAAACACCTCCAAATATACAGGGCCCAGGAACAATATCCCATAACCAATCCATATAAAGGTCAAAACAAGAATTTCAGTCAAAATGAGGGCAGAACGCCCGTCTTACCCGCACAGAAACCAAAAAACACCCTTCGGCATCACTCCGCAGCGAAGAAAAACCGGAACTTAACGCCCCAGCCACCAAGAGCCAGCTGACCCCGTCAGCCGCCTCCCAGGACGTGTCTTACGAGCAGCCCCGCCTGCTCAGAAAAGACGCGCCCGGCCGAAGCACACCTCGCGGAGCTCCGCTTCCCGAGGAGTGCATCCAACGATGACCTCCAGGCCCCTCCGTGAAGGTAAGTGAAAAGGGAAAGTCTAGCGTGGGCTAGACAAAAAGAACAGGAGGGGGTAGGGGTGGGGGAGGGTTTAAAAGGGGAAGGGAGGGTCTAGTGGGAGGCAGGAAGCCTCATTGGTTTAAAGGAAGGCAAGGGAGGGACGGGTGGTAATGTGAATGACAGCGAATATATGAACGCAATGATTTGTGTTCTCAGAGACATGACAGCTCATGAATCTCACCGAGACCGAACATCTTACTGGAGTTTGTTGAGGCCCAATATCCCACTAGATCTTAAAGATACCTGAGAGCTCACCAAATCTCACAGACACCAGACATCTCACTGGATCCTGCACAGACCCAAAATTTCACTAGGTCAAACACACACCAGACTCCTCAGTAGATCTCTCAGACACCCTATTTATCACTGGATCACACTGAGACTCAATATCGCACTAGGTATGAAGAGAGCCGACATCACTACATCTGACAGAGACCTGCCCTGTTGTGACCAGGAAAAGCCCAGTCTAATTGTGGGTATCGTAAGGTCTTCCTAAGCCTGCTGTTTATTTCTGTAAAATGATACTGCCAGCACTGGAAAACTACTGCCTTATGCAAAATGATAGATCTCATTTAAAAAGGTACTTTTTCAAACACTTTATAAAAAAAATGCCTCAAACCCTTAAATTACTACACCTTAATGACATGTTACAGTGGCATACAGTACTGCTATCAATGCTAATGCACGCTGGCCCTCTTCATAAATATTGTGGAGCTTTGCATAGATTTGGTAATATTACCGCTGCTGGCTATAAACACATAAATATCAAGGCCTGGAAGGACCAGTGCAGGGGTGGGTTTGAAGAATTCAGAGGAGTGAAGTGATATAAACACATCGTTATTTTACGACTAAAACTACACAGTTGCTTAGAATCTTTCGTGAATCGTTCGCTTTTTGTTTGAAAAACTAACTATAATACTGAAATCAACAACGTGAAAATTTAAAAAGAAGCGACAAAGTTTGCGAAACTAAAGTTCACCATCCAAGACCATAGAATTGTCAAAAGCAGATAAGAATATCCAAAGGTCATATGTATGATCAAGGGTCTCAACATATACCAGTTGGAGTGCTAAAGTGAATTGAGGATAAAGTGCAATGATTACTTATGTCTACTGATATAACAACGGATTGTACAACGTGACACCTTCATGGGGCTATCAAGTACTCAGTAAACATCCATGGAACTTTATCCCAATATCCAGAGTCACAAAATCAATATATTTCATATTTACAAATATAGAAATAATTCCGTTCTCGTGCTTGGAGACTTATCACAGTACACCTGTTTTGTTGTTTGCACTTGCATACTCAAGCCTGAATGAAGCAAGCACCTGTGCGATGGTCTAATGATACAGTGGTTTAAGTTATACATACAACAGAGGCGGATGAAAGTGTAGCCGATAGGGTGTTGAACCAGATGGTGGTTGACTAAAATCCCTAAGTTGTTGTACTGCGTGTTTTGGAAGAGTCCTCATCAATGCAGACCACGAAAAAGTTGACCACCTGGAACTGGGGGACCCAAAAATATAAATCTCAGTTTTATCAGACTACGTCTGAAGATGATTGTTTTGCATCACAAAGCTGATAGCTGATGGGTTTTTAAGCATCGAAAACAAGACAAAATCTGTCCATAGAAATATCATGGATGCACTGGAAACGCTGGGTGCAATGTCAGTAAAAGCAAAAAATAGAAATCTTTTCTTTTAGAAGATGAGCAAGAGTAGTTTTATATATATATATTTATATATATATATATATATATATATATATATATATATATACCCAAAACAAAGTTGTCCTCCGGACAAAAGCGCACTCTTATACACAATTCTTTACACATTTTCCAGGCCTTATGCGTTTCAGACATCTTGTCCTTGGTTACAGGCCAAATGCTTGGGTTGAGCAAATGATTTCTGGCACCTGATTACTTGATTAAATGCTCTGGTGAGTTACACAATGCATCCTGGTATTGGTAGTCCTACACATTTATATTACATCTTTAGTAGACAATCATTTCTGCCTTGGTAGGTTGCTGCAGCCAAACACACATTAAAACACATTTAAAAACCTTAGTAGGTGTATTCAAAGCACAGTTACTGAGTTTTGCTGAAATTATTCCATCCTGTTGCTCTTAATGACAATGTAGTAAAGTCACACAGAACTGCTTTCTATCTGCAGTGGTGCTGCTTTCATGGATGGGCAGGCCGTTAATTATGTGCAAAATCCAGGTATTTGGCCTGTGACCAAGGAGGGGATGTCTGAAACACGTAAGGCCTGGAAAATGTGTAAAGAATTCTTTGCATGTTACTGGCGTTGCTGCTTTCCAAAATAAACTGCAACCTGTTGAGAGTGCGGTTTTTATATATATACTCACTAAAAAAACAAAGGTTACAGGGACCTTATACCTAGGAAATAGAATTAAAAAAAATCAGAAATACACTTCAAAAAGCAAAGGTTACAGGGAGGTTATTGTTAGGCTCACATGTTAAGTGCACAAAACCATAGAAATTCAACAGTTATAGTTAGAGTTGCCTCAAGTAACTATAACTCGTGCCCTAAGGTAACTATAACTCGTGTCCCCGCCATTCATTGGTATGTCATCAATAATTTTACTTCAGATGTTACAGGCCCTCATTCTGACCTTGGCGGTCGGCGGAGAGGCGGCGGTCGGACCGCGAACAGACCGGCGGTATTAAAAATGGCATTCTGACCGCGGCCGTCACCGCCGCGACCGACCGCCACTTCCCCACTCCGACAGCCACGGCGGTCATGACCGAGGGGCTGGAGTCTGCGCACTCCGGTCCGGCGGTCGACCCAAGACCGCCAACGGTATCATGACCCTGCTTACCGCCGCGGTTTCTGGCGTTCGGGACCCGCCATGCGAACCATGGCGGTAGGCACTATCGGGGCCAGGGAATTCCTTCCCTGGCACTGATAGGGGTCTCCCCCACCCCCCACTGCCCCCCCGAGTCCTCCCCCCACACCCTCCACCCCCCTGCCACCCCCCAGAGGTGGTACGAACCCCCTCCCCACCCCACCCCGACATGCACATACACGCACCCCGACATGCACACACCCCTAACATGCACATATACACACCCCCTACACACACACATACACAACGGGGACACATACCCGCACACATACATGCCGACATGCGCACCCGCCGAACTACACACATTGCCCATAGGCACAGCAGCACTCCCCACCCGCATGCACGCACTCACACACCCCCTCTACACACTCACACGCACACCCCCATGCACGCACACATCACACAACACCCCCCCACCCCCTCCCCTCACGGACGAACAACTTACCTTGTGCGTTGGTCCTCCGGGAGGTGACAGGAGCCATGGGGAGGTGACCGCCAACAGAAGACCGCCAACAGAAGACCGCCACACAGAAATGTGGGTCGTAATTCTGTGGGCGGTGTTCTGCTGGCGTGGCGGTGGAGGTTGACCAGTCTCCACTTTCCCGCCGACCGCCAGTGTGGCTGCTGGCGGTTTTCCGGCGGAACGCTCCCAGCGGTCAGAATGCGCACAGCGGCATACCGCCGCGGTCGGCGGTCTTCACCGCGGCGGTAACTCGGCGGTCTCGCGAAAAGACCGCCAAGGTCAGAATGAGGGCCACAGTCTCTTTATCAATGATGCTATCAAAGATGTCATGAGTGCCATAGTTTGTGGGGTAATTAGCAGTGGATGGCAAGGGCGCAAGTTATAGTTATATGAGGTATTTCTGCAAAAACTGAAAACACAAATGTATTTGTCAATTACAAAGAGTAAGATCACCTTTCAGTATGGGACTTAAACATTTGAATAGAAAAAATGAGAGGGAAATTACCAGGTACACACCTGAATTTGAACCCTCTGTGACCTTCACACTTGAGCTATTTGATTTTGTTTTCTTATTTTTTTCTAGTCCTTTATGGGCCACAGGGACTGCAAGGGAAGCCTCAATACCTCCTCTGTGGTCCCTCCTTATTTATTAATTTATTTTGTAATAAGTACTTATGGGCAATCAGGGGCCATGGATGAAGCCTCAAAGCCTCCCCTGCAGTACCTCACTATTAACTAATTCATTTTGTAATATTCCATTACGGGCTATCAGGGACTGCGGGCGAAGCCACAAGGCTTCCCCCACGGTCTGTCACTATTTAAAAAAAAAAAATTGAAATATGCCTTTATGGGCTATCAGGAACTGCAGGGTAAGCCTCAAGGCCTCCTTATTTTTAATCTTTTTTTTACTAAGCCCTTTATGGGCTAACTGGGACCACAGGTGGAGCCTCAAAGCTTCTCCCACAGTCCCATTGCTCCAGCAAGTAGGCAGCTGCTTTTAACAGCAGTGGCCTCGTTGTTGGAGCAAAGCTTCCTCTCTGTTCCCTGCAGGCATACCTGTGTGCAGGGAACAGAAAGAAAAAGTTATGTTTTTGACAGCAGAACCCATTTGTTTACTGTGACTCCAAAGCTGCAGTCAAGCTACAGCAAACAGCTGTGGCACCCCAGGACATAGCAGGAGCTGGACCTGGAGGGTGGTGGTCCCCAGGGCCATCAGTTGCTCCACAAGGGGGGGGGCACCCAGCTCCCCTCCATCATTGAGGAAGCCCCAGGGAGGTGGTGGTCCCTGGGGCTTGGGGGTTCGAAATGGACTACCTTTACATTATTTAGTATTAGCCCCAGGGAGGTGGTGATCCCCGTGGCTATTGGGGGCCCTGCACCTAATTACTTAAATGCCCCAGGGAAGTGGTGGTCCCTGGGGCTGTGGGGGACTTGCTTCCCCCATGTCATAAAAGCATTTGTGTCCTGGGGGTGGTGGTCCCTGGGGCTCGGGGGCCATCTGGCCCCCACTCATGTTTCATTATTCACCCGGGGAGCTGGTGGGGGGGACATGAGCCCCTCCCCATTAAAAAGAAAAGCGTGCCCCTGGTACCTGGTCCACCTGGGGGTTAATTTAAAAACAAGTGCGGGAGCTTCGCTTGTCTTTTTTTAAACATTTGCACCACAGATTCATCACCCTGTCGAGACTTTGCTGAACTGATTTACAACAAAAACAAAAAGGGCTCTTTCTGGACCAACAGCTACCTCTCTGCCAAATTCAATGTAATTCCGTCCCGCAGGTCGGGCTGTAGTCATGTATAAAATTCCAGCAAGATTTTACTATTTATATGGAAAAAGACTTTGTCACTTTCTAGCTCAGTGTGGATGATACTGTGCCAATCCTATACTTCAAAACTTTGCTAGAACACAGGCATTTGAGCAGAGGAAATCCAGGCTGTTACTGGTGTTGCAGGGTGCTCCTTAGTGGAGCTCCTCTCCATCTAAAGTTACGAATTACCCAGAGTTTACTTTTCTGATTTACATAATTTATGTGTCACTCTAACCCTAAAAGGGTGTTGTTTTTACTTATACTGAGTGCTTCCTTGTGTCTGGACAACACTAAACCTCTGTGATGACATGTAAAGACACATGTCCGAGGTTGCTTTTGCTCATTCCAGGTTGGCTTGGATGGTATTTTACCAAGCCAAAGCTGTAATGCTGTGCCTGGAGTGGTGAGAGGCTTTTGACATTTTACAGCTCAGCAAGGAACGCACTGGGCCAATACTATGCTTAAAGATTTTGCTGTACAAATCTAAAAATACTTTGTCACTTTCTAGCTCGGCATGGATGGTACTGTGCCCATCCGATGCTTAAAACCTTTGCTAGAAAAACAGACATTTGAGGTGAGCTAGTATTGCAGGGTGCTACTTACTGGAGCTGCTCTCAACCTAAACTTGGGAACTACCCAGAGTTCTCTTTTCTGATTTGCATAATAGATATTAGGGACAAGATCTGATGATCTCCACAAAAACTGAGCTAAGTAGGAGCGCTAGTAAGTAATGGTATTACTTGTACTCTGTCCTTATGAAAAAATGTCCCCCAGTTCGGAGCACCACCACTCAATGTAGTTTCAATAAGACACGGCGGATGGGGTGAGGGACAGCAAAGAATACAGACACAAGGTTGAGAAGGAGCACTGCACCTGATCCTCCAGAGTCACATTAAGCACAATTCATTTAAGGCAGGTATCAGTGAAGATTCTGTGCAATTGATAGACTGAAAACCTGTTTGAAAAGAATCCAAATAAAAATTACCTTCTCTGTAAGCCAGTTGATTGGAGTTTACTTCATACTGTGGTTTTGAAAATTAGGACTAGGAGACAAATGAGCTCATAACCCAGAATCAACAGTGGGATAGTGATTTATAGAGACTGGGAGTTCCACATGAAACAGATCTCAACTTTGTGTTTTTTGCCATGCTATTTTTTTGAAAGACTAGAGATTTCAATGCACATAAATCCAGTTCGTAGCAGCTTCTGCTCGTTTCTGTCACCAGTGAGACTTCTGTGGTGAGCATGTGCCCTTGGGAAGACATTGCTTAGACTTCATTCAAAACTGACAAACCTTATACTTATTGATGGAGCCAGTGTTATTTCCGCAGTGATAACTGCTTGGTCACCGTCAATCTTTGACCACTGTCAGACTCAACTTAGTTGGCTAGATGTGTTCTTTATTCATATTTTTTTAATTAATAAAATTACTTTGCCAAAGCTCGGTAGCCGAATAGAAATGTAACTGAGATGTCAAAAAATGGACGTCTCCAATCTGTTTACAATTTCGCATGCAGTAGTTCAGAAGAGACCGGCAAGATCTCAGAAACCCTAGGAGCAGTTCTATCTGTCTTTTTACCTGGAACCTGGCAGGCTAGGTAAGCAGGGCATTTGGGAATGCGATGGATATTACGCAGATCAGGAGGACTGAGAGTGCATTACACTTTCTTTTCTTGTTATTTAATTGCTCTTTATTTCGAATATCATGAAAGAGAAATATGAATGCGTCATGTCACAATATGCATTTACATCTTAAAGATATGCTTTGAAATATTACCCAGCATTGGGAATAATACAAATTAAATCCAGTTTGAACCTTTTTGTGAAGTCTTATGACAAGGATGATTCTCTGTTACACAAGTCCTTAGTATTAGACAGCTTGTCCTACTGTAATGTAAAAATATAATGCCATCTGATAGCTCATTAACAAATCATGATTAACTATTCATGATGACTAAAGCCCCTGGCCAAAAGCCAACTGTTAAATTAGAGAGCGGCTACTGACAGCTAAAAGACCTGCTGCTATTTCAAAAGGCCATGCATTGTTGATGAAGGAGCAGTTAGTGGAACAGTGAATTTTGAATAAAAATATTGATTAGCCATCAGAAGAAAGCAAGGGAGATTACAGATGAGACTTGCTTTGGAACATTTCTGAATAAGCAAACTATCAGTCGGTCTACACCATAGCGAAAAATACGTAGAATATAGACGATAAAAAGGTGAATAACGAAGAGAAATCTATTCAATTTTGGCTACTTAAACCAACTGTTCAGGAACACAACATAATTGCATGGTCTGGAAAATAAAGTAAAGAAGTACGGTATGAAGCACCACATACAAAGATGTTATTATTATTATTATTATTATCATTATTATTATTATTATTATTATTATTGTTTTATAATATTGTTAATATTATCACTACTACAATTATTATTATGATGGTTATGATTATGATTATGTTTATGATGATGATGATTATTATTGTTTCGTGCCTTATTCAGCTTGTTGGACGCTGTGCTGGTGAGGCCAGCATATGCTGGATGGGTGGTAGCTCCTTGTTTATAATCTTCGCATTATGATCTGTATAGTAATTCTTGTTAAAGCAGATTGGTCGCTTCTACAGCAATTCAAGGATTTTCTTTAGCTACAGGTCAATCTGTTTTGGCTGCCACCATGATCACAGCTTGTTGGCCAAAGAAAATTTTAGTCACTGTGGAAGATCATGCAATCTATTATTATTATTATTATTATTATTGTTATTAGTCATAGTAGTAGTATTAGTACTAGTATCAACATTGTTAATGGTAGTACTACTATTAGTAGTAGTAGAAATAGTAGAACTTCTTCAGAAAATGGTTTAATTTGGATGAGGATGCCCCCTGCCAACTAAATAAACACAATCTGATTGGTTAAGAAATAATAAAAAATAATCTCTGCCCATTCTTCTATCAGAACATCGGCCACGCAACTCATCCCTGACACAGGACCCTGCTTCGCAGCTTGCAGCACCCCTGAAACATCTCTGTGAGATGCTTCCCCTAAGTCAGACCTTGGATCGCAGCCCATCAGAACTGCAGCTGTGCGACACATCCTCCATGCGGGCTCTCACAACACTCCGCACTAGTATTTAATGTACTTTATTAAGTGGACCTAACTTGCTCCCTATATCTGGCCCCCACACCATGACAGTCAGCCTGAACTTGTGACTTTGTCCCAGTGACTAGGTACCCACAGTTGGTGCTTTGTACTTTTAGGCACTATTTTCACTTAAATCTTTACAATGCCATATCTCCGGTTCAACTGATTAGAATGTTGTCATTTTGCTTTAAAATAATTTATTAAAATTTACACAGTTTTTTTCTAAATTAGTGTGGGATTTCCTTTGTTTTTTTATTTTATTAGTGTTTGAAGTGCTGCATAAATACTTTACACATTGCCTCTAAATTAAAGCTGACTGCTTTTGTGCCAAGCTACAAGAGAGTTAAGCAAAGATTAATTTGGGATTTGCTTGTGACTTCACCTTAACAGAAATTGTGGTTGCTGCTTGAGTAGGGATTCACCCACCTTAAACAGTAACCCAATTTCCTACAGGACTTCTTTCCCTTTGTTGATAAAAAAAAAAAAGATTGTTGGAGAGTATGCAGTGGTCTACTTCTACCTTTCAATCTAACGATGAGGAAAAGTAAACTCCTTTTAAACAAAAACAGGCTGTGTTTTGAGAACAAATAACTTTATTAAAAATATATCAAAGACACAATGATTTGCTTCCCCTAACAGACCACCATCCCCATGATGGCCTCAAATCTGATCATTGTGAGTCAAAATTTGCAACCTGTAGAGGTATGTTTGATTGTGACCCACTGTGATTCGTAATTTTAGCAACCAACTTATTAGTACATTGGTCAGTGCTTAAAACTCCTTAATGGTGTGAAAAACATAGTCTGCAATTTGCAACCAGTATTTTTCTGCCAATATTTTGTACATCAGGCACACTAGAGATCTTTCTTTGTATGTAGGTACATTGGAATTGCTTAAGTTAGGGCAAGGAATGCTTTGAGATACCAAATCATAACTTCTGTAATAGCTCAGTTGTGTTTGAATTAACAAAACATATGTGGCTCACCATGGTAAAATTACTAAAACACACTGGGTGGCAAAATATATAGAAACATATAATAATTAGCCTTAGCAATTTCCTTTTTTAATTTCATGAAGGGGTCCAAGACTGTACTCTTTGCATAAATGAGAAAAATAATTATTATTCAGTACTACATTGTAGATCAATTAAAAAACAAGAAGGAGAATATTCAATGCGATTTGCATATGTGTGTCACTTACTTTCCGATCTAAAAATGTATTGACTCTTACTTGTACGCCTAATTCATCTCATAGGGGCGAATAAAATGTGTTTGTGGGTTTTCACAGATTGTTTCAAAACTGATTAACACTGACAATGGTCAGATGTATACTCCTGCAAAGCTCAGGAGTAAATTTGTGTTCACTGTGAACATGGGGATGGTGCACGTGTAACATTTGTGGGAATTTAAAGGAAACGTTTTCTTTATCTGAAACAATCTGTTTCCCTGTGCAAAACATAATATAGAAAAATTGTGAAGGACTGCCATACTAACATTATGTACGTAGGTGTTCAAATAATTGTCAATGCAAAACTTGAAACTCAATAGGCTCTCCTCTTTTCACTGCATGGACGTGGAATAGATTATATAACCTATACTCGATTCAAGTCAAACTCCATGTGCAAAAACATAACTGCTTGAAAACCAAGCTTAATTTTGCTAAATTCTTCAGTGTGATTATACCTCACCAACGGGGTTGGAAGGAGAGTGGCATATGGTATTTTTCATGCACTATATCAACATGTAAAAACGTTATTACATAGGGATGGATGGTTCTTAAAAGGTCATTGATGTTGAAGATGAAATCATGAAAGGTGCCACAAGCTTAAGTATTAATCAATTGTAAGAAATGCAACAAGCTACTATATGGACATTGTGGTTGCTCTTGCATTCTTGTGGAGAATGAGGTTTAAGACCTTCGAGATCAACAGATCAAGTAAAGAGGTCTAAGCATTCTTCATGGGGTATAGCTGTGAAACCCCTGGAAAAAAAATTGATACTTATGTAATACATTGTGTAATGACTCTTGTGGCAGCATTCTGGATGGTCTGGCTTGAGTCTGTCTAGGAGTTGCTTGGAGTTTCCCGGCATAGAGTGTGTTGCTGTTGTGTTGGTACTGTCTGCAGCACTAGCTGGGGCAATGGGTGATGCAAGCTGAAGTTGACTCCTGATGAGGCCCCCTGCACTTATGTTGCACCGATGCCCAGCTAACAGCTATTGTTATAATGATTTATTTATGGGTGATGCATCTCGTATGGTTTTCAGTGTGGATTAGAGTGGGGTGGATTGGATCGGATTGGAGTGGGGTGGATTGGATATGTGTGGTGTCAGTTTGATTGGAGTGAGGTGGGGTGTATTGGAGTGGAGTGGGGTGGGCAACTAGAGTCAGATCTATTGGACTGGGGTGGATTGGATTGGATGAAGGTGAATTAGATTGGAGAGGGATGGATAAGATTGGAGTGAGGTGGATTGGATTGGACTGGAGTGGGGTGGGGTTGATTGGATTAGGGTGGATTGGATTGGCTTTGATAGGACTGGACTGGAGTTGATTGGCTTGGTAGTCTTGATATGTATCGGTTGCATCTTTCTGGACTGCAGTACTAAACTGTGGCTGTTATGAGGTCTATTCTGTTTTGAAGCTGGGTGTTTGTGATGTGGTTGAATGCTGCTGAGAACATGATGTTTTCCATCTAAGTGGTATTATTGTGCAGTGTTGGGATTGTGTAAGGCAATTATTTGGTGATTTTCTTTTTGTTTATTCAACTTTGGTGTTAGATGCACATTGACTTCCACCTGCATCTCCAATGTGTTGTTTGTACTAAGTTAACTTTATTGTATTCTTGATGAGGCTTTATTAGTATTGAGTGCTGTTATGGCCCCATTGTAGCTTTGTAAGTCATAGCTGAGTTATGTTGGGTGCTTATGATATGTTGTGTTGTGTTTTGTTGTGTTGGAAGGAAGTGTAACTTTAAATGTGCCATGATAGACAGACCATTTTATTCTGAAGGAATAGGTAAAGTGGAGTGGAGTGAAGCTGAGAGAGTGTATGAGCTACAAGGATCATTTTAGTGATGTTGTTTAGTATATTGATTCTATTACTGCTCTTTATAATAAAAATAAAAGTATTTTTGTATTTTCTATCATGAAATCAACCAATGCTGATCTCTGCTCCATCACATTCGTCTCCAAGTAGAAGGGCAACCCCAGCCAATTTGCCCTACTGCTCAAGAGTCGCTTCGAACTACCAGCTGGCCAGCAGAGTAATTAATCTTTTCCAGCAATTGCCTGAATTTCATGAATGTTGTCTCAGAGAAATATCACAAAAAACAAATACCATGAAGGAGCAGAAATATGGCGAGATGAATATGTTGTCTAGGCACTGGACCCATTTGAACATAGAAAAGGTCGAATTAAAAAGAAAAAGTTTATTTTGAGCCAATCTATTTAGAATTTTAAGCAGTTTTACCCAATGTGTAAATACACTGAAAAACCACAGAAATTAAACTAGTGAAAAGGGAATTAACTTTTTTTTGGATGCCAAATTGAAGTGTAATGCATGCACACATCATAACCATTACAAATTATCTGTGCGCAGTTAACAGACTGAGGTTCTAACAATGGCAAAAATCAAGGGCCTCATTACGACCCTTTGGTGGCAGTGTGATTGCTGCCAAAGAAGTGGTCCCACCGCTTTGGCGGTGGTCTGACTGCCACATTATGACTGTGGCAGTTGTGCCATGGTCGGACCCCCAGCACTCCCAGTTTCCCTCATCTGGTGGGACTGGCAGTGCTGGCAGTCTAAATCCACCAGGGCAGTGCTGCATGCAGCTCCGCCCTGGGGATTACGACCCCCCTCTATGCCAACTTTTACATGGTAGTTGCACCATGCATCAAGCCCCAATAGTCACTATTAGTCTTTATAAGCTGTGATAGAACTGTGGCTTATTCTGTTCTGGTTTTCCTCAGGTATCAAAAGCATTCATCCAAATGCCATCTCAGACTTGTTATATATCCTTTAGCTACTTGAAATATGAAACCTCTAACAAAGCAGTGTCTTTGCTGAATTAGGATACCAGTACATATTTGCATGTGATGTAATTTCCTGTTTGTTGTTTAGCTAAACTGCCATTAACTGTACCAGAGGAATATTGCTTACACTACATTGACAATGAACAAAACAAGCATTTATGTCTGTAGACTGATAGGTACAGGGCTGGACTGGAAACCCAAAACAGCCCTGGTGAGGTTTGTCAGACCTGCCCGCATAGGGTGCATAGCAGGCGAGCCTGACCACTACAATGGGGTTCGAAAAGTTCTCCTCTCCCCAAGAATATTTTGGGACAATTGGTAAAAACTGTGCATTCTACAACACATTCTTCATTATTATATATTCAATTGTATACGTTTTTGAAGCATAGTAAATGATGACTTTACAGTCCACCAGGATATGACAACCTTCAATGGAGCTCTTCAAGGATTCCCTCTCCATCACCCTCTAACAGTGCCTCTCATCTCTCTATAGCTCCTCTTGCACATGCATTTTAGAATTCAAATGTCATCCATACTAGTAGGCATTTCTTAAGAGTGCAGGATCCAGAACACAACACAGTGGCTAGGGTTGACTTCACTAATAACAATTTATTTTTACCCAAACTAATGCTTTTTAGCAAAATTAGGATAATCAAAAACTGGGAAAAAACATACATTTCTAACCTTTACCATGCAGTTTGCATGCATCTATTTGTAGGCAGTTCATAGCTCACTGTGTTAGATTATGATTATAACATATGAACTGCACAGCATCAAAAGGCTCTGTGACAAAAGCAATATCCCACTGAGCTATGCACATAAAATACTATTCTATGATCTGCATAATACATGTTCTTTGCAGCAGGCATATTAACCCTCTGTGCTACCTTAGATGAGTAAAAACCACCACTAGACAAAACCCTGATCACTCTCCAGCAGGCATAATAATCATTAGAGTTATCTTGGCACTTTTATTGTTGCCTGATAACTGTTAGATATACAAGGAACTGTGCACCATTTTTTTATACTAATGCACTGTTACAAAGCTGGCCCCCCAGTAACAAAAGCAGGCACCCACCCTTCCAGCCTCCTGGGTAAAAGCCCAGTATGGCCAGTGCAACTTTGGATAGGTCACCCTGGTGTTATGTAAAGGTCAACCAACCAGCAAGTTGAGTTCGATTTGTACAGTGGTTTTTATCTAGTGGCACTGCCAGTCCCCAGCCAATTTAATCAAAAGTCAACACTTAAGTGCCTCCAATGTTTTGAAATTGCGTTTCTATTGCCTGACCTGGGAATATAAATATTCAGTCTGCGATCTGACACTGTGGCCCTCATTACGACTTTGGCAGTCTTCACAGAAGACCGCCAAAGCTGCAGGTGCCAGAAGACCGCCAGTGCTGGCAGTTTTCCGCCCACCATTTCATGAGTACTGACGGATTTCTGCCACACTTTGGCCGGAAAATCCGCCGTGCTGGTGGGCGGATGCGCTCTGGCGGTTCACCCACTGGCCCTGCCCCGCCACAAGGACTCCACCAGCCGTATTATGAGCAATAGCATGGCCTGGTGGTGTCCTGATGGTGGGGCGCTGCCGGTGGTGTAAGTGCCCCTTCCTGTTCGCTGCTGGATGACCTTCTCCCTGGACCAGGTAAGGTGATCGTCCAACAGATGGGTGGGAGGGTGTAGGGTTATGTGTGTGTGCATGAGTGAGTGTGTGGTGTCTGCGTGTGTGCATGAATGTGTGTATGTATGGTTGTATGCATGTCTGAATGTTGAAGTGAGTGCATGTAAGTATATAAGTGTGTATGTGTGTGTGTATGTGACTGTGAGTGTTGTGGTGAATGCATGTTTGTATGCATGATTGGATGGGTGTGAGGACGCGTGCTTGAAATCGTGTATGAATGTAGAAGTGAATGTGTGTATGGATGCGTGTGAGTGAATGCCTGTATGTATGTGTAGGTGAACAGGTGTATGCATGGTGTGTGTGGGTCTATGTGCATGTATGGGGGTAGGGGTGCTGTGTCTGGTGGGGTTGGGGGCTGTGTGGGGGCACTCTGTCTGGAGGGGGGTGGGGTGTGTGTGGAAGGGGGGCGCTGTGGCTGGAGGGGATCTAGTGCTTGCTGGTGGGGTGGGGGAGTCATCTACTGGTGACAGGGAATAAATTCCCTGTCACCAGTAGCCTTTCTGCCATGGGTTTCGTGTCGGTGCTACCGCCGCAGAAACCATGGTGGGAAGCCAGCTCCTAATACCGCCGGCGGTCTTCTGTGGACTGCCAGGTCGGAGATGCTCATCTCCGGCCCAGCTGCTCCAACCTCCCTTGCGGTATGAGTGGAGATGTGGCGGGCTGGCAGATGCCAACCCGCCACACTCATAATGTGGCAGTCTGCATCGCCAGCCTGTTGGCGATGGGACTTCCACATTTACCCTGGGGGGTCATAATGACCGCCTGTATGTTTTCCATTGTATATGGTCGTAGTCTTACATGCCATAATTGGCATAAATGTTCTGTAAGAAAGGTGGAAAATAGTGCTCTATATTTACTACTATAACAACTTAAAATCAATCACTACCTCACCCTCTCCCCCAAAAATATACAGACACTGGGTAAAATAAATAAAAAATAAAAGAAAGAAATAATGTGTGCATAATTAAATAATACTTAGATTATTGCATATTTGTTATGACTTCACAATGTAACAATGTTTTTCATTCTTTTTCATTTGACATTTCTAATATAAGAAGGATCCCTGGATCTAAAATATGAAAAATGAAGTAGGAATGTGTATCATTTTATAAATCTTGGCTGCCCCTATATCAGCTTTACACTGTATTTGCCATAAAGAGTTTGGTCTCACTTATTTGAGCGATTATATTTTGTACATCCGTTGTGGCTATCTATTTGGCCGGCAGACGAAGAATCATTAACAAGAGACATTATTACTGATTGCTTAGCCTGCGACAAGGGTTTATCAATTCCGTGGCTAGCACATGTAGTAAAATCACTGGAAGGGATCGGTATTGACCAAGCCTTTTCTAATGCTACCTCATGTGCTGTTCTAGATAAAAAAGCACGTTCTTGCACTATAATTAGCCCAGCTACAAGAAGACTTGGTAAAGGTTGAATCCTTGAAGCCCACAGTAGTAACCTATTGGGGCGGCTTCCTCTAGCTATCTGGTGCAGTGTAAATTGAACTGGGACTGTTTTCTGCTATTCCGTTTCAAAACAGACACAGTTAAAATGTTACTGTGTTTTCCCCTTGGGTACCAACATAATCTTGAATAGAGAGTTTGCCCTTGTAATGGAACATCCAATCAATCTTTGCTGCACTTTCTATTTTTCAGTAACTTTAATAAATTGTACATACAAAACTTTTTAGGCCATTTTATGAAATCAGAAACTTTAGGCACTGTGCCCCAGCCCATCATTTTCTTCAACAGCTGCCGGATGATGAGAAGCGCACTTGTTTAAGCTCATTTCTCTGGCAGCTGTTCGCTCACAAGGTACAATGCATTTTTACAAAGTTATTTTAATATTTTATCTGTGGTGTATGCCCTGTGGGATTTTTTGTTTCTGTAAATGGCTGGATAACTGATTTTGTATTGTAGCCCCTTTTCTGATTTTAATATATTCCATGTTTCCTGTTGTGTCTAGAATCTCAGCATCTTAATTGAGCTTTTGCAAATATTGTGTTTATTTTATGTACGCATTTCTGGTTGTTTTGCAACCAAATAAAGTTATATTGAATTGTATAGAATCAATTTATAGGATTTCAAAAAAATCATTTTGTGCTTCTTTTTCATATTCATTGCAACCAAATCCATACCCTGGAGAGATATCGTCCCTCCATCATTAGCCCATGAGAGTCATATACCCCGAGAATGCCACTGTAGACATTTATCGGTTTTGTCTAGCTATATTCCTATGTCCTTGTAGCCATGTAAAGAGGTGTATGACCACTAGGCCTGAGTGCAATGTAAATTGTGGCATAATTCACGTAATTTGGGGAAATTTGTGTTACTCTTGTTACCCGAATTTCCTGAAATTAAGCTGTTATCCCACTCTGTGCAATTATGTTCCATTTGCAGTAAAGAGTTACAGTAAATGGCACAATTCATGGTATTTGTGGTGAATATTTAATGCAAACCCATGAGAACAAGTGAATGCAAGTGGATGTTGTTTGTGGTGCTCTTGTTTAAATACATCCTGGTACCAGAAATTGACACTGTTGCGCTAAAATCTAGCACTACATGACAGACTTTCATTTTGCATAGTTATGCATAGTTTTGCACAATTTTCTCATAACTTCTTATAATTATGTGCAAGCAACTTCACATACCCCTAATGACTACCACGGTTCTTACATGTGAAGCATGCTGCTTGATATTAGTATCTATGATAAAGTAATGCTATTTGAAAATGTAAAACAAATTAATATACTGCAAAGGAGGCTGAAATCCCAGTATAAACCCCACCTATAATGTGCTTATCACAGGCGACAGGTGATGTTTCTAGTCAATGGCACTGCTGCTCAGCTGTGGTAACTTACTACAGTTTTGAGTCTGATAACACAATGCATGCAGCCAGGGTTAAAAGCAGGTCATGGAGCATAATTAATGTTTCAGTTTAAACAAGGACAATGCGAACTGGCTTTTTGTTCTTCTCATATATTTATGGGATCACATTTATTATTTATTCACTATAAGTCATTGCAAAAAGACTCTCTCCATGTTTCTACACAATCTGAGCCACAGCATTTTAACCTGACTTACAATAAACTAGCCCTTATTTGTTTTTGCAAAATTGCTAACTGCCTTTGATGAATCTGATTTCTCAGTGCAAGGAACGTGAAAGACCAGGACACCAGGGATCCAAGCAGTGTATAAGATGAGTGATGGTGAGACCATGTACCCTAAGGAATCAAATACCCTGTCATACACTTTAAAAAAATGCATGTCACCTTGCAGTTCAATGACCATATAAAGGAACTCGGGTATCAGCCTCATTCTTCCATACAGTCATGGAACCCATCGGTGACTTGCAATATCCTTAAAATGTACACCAAGGACTACTTTACTACCCCATATATTAAAGAGAATTCCGAAAATCAGACATCCTGATATGTTCTATATGGCTACCTTGCACGAAGAGCACTGCAGCAATCATCGCATTGCAGCCATTTTGTCCAAAATACCATCTCACTGCATGCTAAAACAATCCCTAAATGAGCAAGACATAGAAATCAGTATAAATGAAAACAGACACATAGATGTGATGAGATAGTATGTGTGAATGTATATGAAAAAGTGGCACATTTTAAGGCACCCTCTTTCTACTTACTGCATTCATTTCTTCATTTCCAACCATGAGTCACTGTAATAGTCAGAGGTGCTACACGTGTTTTACACCAGACAGTCTGGGAAATGAAGTAAATCTTCAACTCAATTCTATTCTTTAAGGATTGTTATTCTCCAAAGACATTTAAGTGTCCAGTGCCACATTGGAATACACTTCCATTAACACACATGTATGGTGCTCAGACTTTTAAATAGGAAACAAACTGTAATCATGAAAATTCATAGAAGATGCGTCATATTTGGCTTGGTGGCTGTGGTTACTTATCTGACAACAGAACAACATTGCTCTAGATTTGTTCAGGTGATCATATACAATGCATAAGGAGGGACATTGACCGAATCTTTTCACTCTAAAGTTTCCTTTTCTTTTTTACGTTGGTCACATAATTATTTTGCAGTGCAGTGTAAGTTTTTCTATGGGGCTTGTTAGAAATGGTGTCTTTGGTTGGCAGTCAGGTTACCCCCTGTCCAAGCAATGACACTCGCTCTAGTTAGGGTAAAGGAGAATCACCCTAAGCTAACTCTCGCTCGCCCCCTTGGTAGCTTGGCACGAGCAGGCAGGCTTAACTACGGAGTGCTAGGTGTAAAGTATTTGTACCAACACACACAGTAACTTAATGAAAACACTACAAAATGACACAACACAGGTTTAGAAAAATAGAAAATATTTATCTAAACAAAACAAGACCAAGCGACAAAAATCCAACATGCAAATGTCAAGTTATTAATTAAAAAGCAAAAAGAGTCTTAAATCCTTTTATAAACAGGTAAAACACTGCTAGCGTTGAAAAGTACCTTGGTAGTGTCAAAATAACACGCAAGGGCGAGTGTGCATTGTACAAGGTAAGCGGTGCGTCGATTTCTCACCCACAAACGAGAACATTCGTCATTTCTCCTTCTCCGGTCGGGTTGGTGTGCATTGTTTTTCCACCCCGCTGGGGAGCGATGTGTCGATCCAGGCAGCACTCGGGTCCATGCAGGCGTTGCATCGTTTTTCCAGCAAGGTTTGCGTCGAAAATGCTGCTGCACTATGATAGCAAAACTGTGCTGTGTGGGTTGCGACATTACCAGCCTCCATCAGCGACGCGGTGCTTCATTTCTCAAGCCGCATGCGTCAATCTCCCAGCCGCGCTGCAAGCGCCATGTCGATTTCAGCTGCAGAGCCGACGGTGCGTCTTTTTTTCAGGTGCTCTCAGAGGTTACGTTGGAAATTTCCCCGTATAGCGGTCTGTGCGTGGATTTTCAAGCTTGGTCTGTCAGCTTCACCTATCAAGGCCCCCAGAACTGGATAGGGCACCACTTGGCAGGGCTGGAGTCTCAGCAGAGAGTCCAGGTGCTGGCAGGGGAAGTCTTAGACGGCCCTGAGTCTTCACCAACATGAGGCAAGCTCAGGACAAGCCCTGGGAGATTTCTTCACAAGCAGGAATGCACAACAAAGTCCAGTCTTTGTCCCCTTTCACCAGACAGAAGCATCAACTGCAGGATAGCTCCACAAAGCACAGTCACAGCCAGGGCAGGACTTCTGCTCAGCTCTTCAACTCTTCTCCAGGCAGAGGTTCCTCTTGATGTCCAGAAGTGATCTAAAGTCTGTTGTTTTGGGTGCCCTTCTTACACCCATGTTGGCCTTTGATGTAGGCTTACTTCAAAGGAAAGTCTCTTTTGTTTGTGAAATCCTGCCTTGCCCAAGCCAGGCCCCAGACACACACCAGGAGGTTGGAGTACGCATTGTTTTATAGCAGGCACAGCCCTTTCAGGTGTGAGTGACCACTTCTCCCCTCCCTCCTAGCACAGATGGCTCATCAGGATATGCAGGCTACGCACCAGCTCCTTTTGTGTCACTATCTATAGAGAGGTGCACACAGCCCAACTGTCAAACTGACCCAGACAGGTAATCCACAAACAGGCAGAGCAACAGAATGGTTTAAGCAAGAAAATGCTCACTTTCTAAACGTGGCATTTTCAAACACATAGGCCCTCATTCTGACCCTGGCGGTTTGTAACCGCCAGAGCAGAGGGCAGAGGAAGCACCGCCAACAGGCTGGCGGTGCTTCCGGGGCAATTCTGACCGCGGCGGTAAAGCCGCGGTCAGAAAAGGGGAACCAGCGGTTTCCCGCCGGTTTTCCCCTGCCCCAGGGAATCCTCCATGGCGGCGCTGCATGCAGCGCCGCCATGGTGATTCAGACCCCCTTCCCGCCAGCCTGTTCCTGGCGGTTTACACCGCCAGGAAGAGGCTGGCGCGAACGGGTGTCGTGGGGCCCCTGGGGGCCCCTGCTGTGCCCTTGCCACTGGCATGGGCACTGCAGGGGCCCCCTAACAGGGCCCCATTAAGATTTTCAGTGTCTGCTTGGCAGACACTGAAAATCGCGACGGGTGCAACTGCACCCGTCGCACCCCAGCAAATCCGCCGGCTCCATTCGGAGCCGGCTTCATCTTTGCTGGGGCTTTCCCGCTGGGCCAGCGGGCGATCTTTTGAAGATCGCCCGCCGGCCCAGCGGGAAAGTTGGAATGCTCCCCGCGGTCATTTGACCGCGGGGCGGTGTTTGGGCGGTTTCCACCCGGCAGGCGGTGCCCGCCGCCCGCCGTGGTAGGAAAGACCCCCATAGTCTTAAAATCAACTTCACTAAAAGATGTATTTTTAAATTGTGAGCTCAGAGACCCAAAACTCCACATGTCTATCCGGTCCCAAAGGGAATCTATGCTCTAATCATATTTAAAGGCAGCCCCCATGTTAACCTATGAGAGGGATAGTCCTTGCAACAGTGAAAACTGAATTTGGCCGTATTTCACTGTTAGGACATATAAAACACACTAGTTAGGACATATAAACTGCACCCTGCCCATGGTGCTACCTAGGGCCTACATTAGGGGTGTCTTACATGTAAGAAAAGGGAAGGCTTAGGCCTGGCAAGTGGGTACACTTGCGAAGTCGAATTGGCAATTTAAAACTGCACACGCAGACACTGCAGTGGCAGGTTTGAGGAATGTTTACAGAGCTACTATTGTGGGTGGCACAACCAGTGCTGCAGGCCCACTAGTAACAATTGATTTACAGGCCCTGGGCACCTCTAGTGCACTGTACTAGGGACTTACCAGTGAATCAAATATGCCAATCATGGATAATCCAATTACATACACATTTTGTATAGGAGCACTTTCACTCTAGCACTGATAGTAGTGGTAAAGTGCCCAGAGTAACAAAAACAGCAAAAATAGAGTCCAGCACACATCAACAACCTGGGGAACAGAGGAAAAATGACTACGCCAATGATGCCAAGTCTAACAGGGCTGATTCTGGAACTTCATAGTCCTCATTTTAAAGCAGATCTCCGACATTTTTGCCATACTATCATTTAATACCCCTCATGCTCTTTCATCTGCCTAAAAACAAGCATACTTTATGATAATACAGGAAAATATTCCAGGCGATATCTGACCTTTATGAGAACACACAAAACCTGCAGTTTCTTATCAGCCATTACCATGGGGGAGGGGGGGGGGTGACCCAGGGAGTCAATGGACAGACATCCCTGGTGGAGTCCTTGCCAGTTAGTTAAGGGTCTTTAAGTTCTCTGGTATTGTCATGGAGAGGAACAATCCAACTGGACTACAAGACATTGGCTGAGGAATCCCACCTGCTCTTTTGCGTGCAGATCTCCTCTCTGTGTTTAATCATAATTCACTTATGAAAAGATTCTGTACGGTCACCAAAGCCATGATGCAATTCTTAGCAAACAATCGGTTTGAACAAAGTTCATCAGGAAAAAGGAAAGTTAGTCATTCCTTTCCCTCTATTCATATTCAGCGAGTGAGCAATAATTAGCCGTTTTACACACCATTGCTGTGCTAGTGAACCATACAGTGAAACCAAAGAGGCTGATACTTTTGTTGAAGGTCATTTCATGAATACCAGTTTTATACAGATGCAGGAGCTCCATTTGATGATTAGAAACCCCCAGCTAGCCAGAAAAGTCAAAAGTGCAAATGTGACCTTTGGTAAAATTCCAGTGTGTATTTTGAATCATGTCACAGAATTCCAACTACATGGAATTATTGCTTCATAATGTAATGACATATCGGTAGTCACTTGATTGCTGATAAATTCTTAAATAATCTTGTGAAAAAAGTAGGAGGTAAGGGCCAACTGTACAATTCTTGGAATATTTTCTCCAGGTTTGGAGAAAATGCAGGAATATCTGTTGAATACTTGCAGTTTTAGAAAAAGTGTTACAAGCTACTGCAGTGATAATGTCAGAAAAGTATAAATGGTCTGCTAATGTATATATTCTAAATTCAATGGACAACTTACTACCTCCTTTTCCATTTGATGTCTTGATTGACAGATTTATGAAGGCGATAGCATGGGGATCCCTTGTCTCAATAGAGAAAGCCCTCTTAAAAACTTTAAAGAAGTTTGGAGATAAAAATGTATTCTACCTGTACTTTTGCAAATTGGGGCTAGCTGATGTCTGAGTTTTGCCAATGTGGATCATAGCAGAATGAATGATGTCACTATTAAATATCACTGTCCATTGCCTTTATAAAGTTATTGGATCAAGTATTAAAAGACCATGGGGCAGATTTAGGAAAAGTGACGCTGCACCTAGTGCAGCACCATTTTCCCTGCACCCCTTAGTGCCCCCATACCTCCACCATGTGTGTGCTGTATTTAAAATACAGTACAGCATGGCGCAGGGTAGGGGGAAATACTGTAATTTATTTTACACTATCAATGTATAAAATGTTGGAGCTACTCCTGCAGAGTACATAGGGGCCCATTATAAATAATGTTATACCCCTTTTAATGTCTGCTCTGACCAGGCGTTAAAAGTGCCAAAAGAAAAAGCACAAGGAAATCTCTTAGATTTCCTTGCACCACTTTTTGACCCCCATAATGAGGAAACGCCCCATTTGCATACATTATGCATGGCACAGGCATAATGTGGCGCAAAGGTTTACAGAGTGGCTCAATGCATTGATTACACCACTTTAGCGCCACCATAGCATCAAAAAATTATGCTATGGCAGCGCTAAGGTGGCACTAGGGGATCTTAAATCCGACACTGTATATTCCAAGTTATTTCTGAGAGTATCTTATTATCTAGTGAAAATGAAAGAAGAGGAGAGGAACTATGTTTAAGAATATTTTATTGGTCAGATCACATTGTTTTGCCAAACATGGATGTATTCTTGGGTATATTCTTATATGTTCAATTGGTTGGTTTGAGATGCCAGGAGTTTAAGGATGAAGGTCCCTGACCGTTAGGGTAGCTATAACATGCCTGTCATTTATATGTTCATCCCTACAAATTGTTACGCCCCTAATATACCCCTGAATCTTCAAATCTCGATATCCTCTAGGGGACTCTTGGTGTGCACTGAGATATTGCATGGCCATCTGTTAACAGGCTTAGACTGAAGACAGCAACTATAGGTTTTTTGGGTACAGTAGACAGACCCATAGTTAATGCTGACATACCTTCCCATCAAAATTAAATCCAGTGTTCTGAATCAGATGGGGGCTCCTTCATGTTTATTTGTTGTTGTTGTATGATTATAACTGTTCACAGATTTTTTGTGCACTCATTTTGAAAAACCTCAAAACAGATGTGCATGGGGCATATTTCATAGTCACTAGTCATTCACCTATCAGAACTATCAAGAGTCATCAACACTTGTGCATTGGTAAGAATGGCAATTGCAACTTGAAGGGTGGATCCTGCACACAGAAAACAAAAAGGGCAGCTCATCACACATTTGATCATCCTTCCCTGTTCTATTGTTTTCAACATTTGGCTGAAGGGAATAGTCAAGATTTCCAAATAGAGGAGGACTTTCTAGGTTGTATATGAAGGGCTGCTTATAGGTAGTAGACACCAGATAGCATTCTTTGAAGAGGGCAAGCAGCATCCATTTCAGAACCCACTTGAGCTTCAAAGATGCACTGACTGTGATTGGTAATGGGTTACTGGTAAGTTGTCAGAGTTTGGAATTATTTGCTGGAGTCCCACTTCTGTTTACCAGATGCCGTCTTCAGACTTACATAAGCCTTCCTACTGGTGGATCTGAGTGCTGATCATTTCTTCTTGGCTGGGAACAGGCCTGAAGGTTTTGTTGACACAGCCATGCAATTCCATATAAATTCTCTCTGTTACCCTCTAGAATACAGTGGTTAGCTGCTTCAAGACATCAAACGCTAAATATGGAGGAGAGCTGAGCGGTGTCTCTGCCAGGTGAGTATATCCTGCCATGCACTATCCTTCATGGTGATATTTTGATGCTGAGGTATGCGCAGATCAAGCAACAAACAGTCCTTTATTCTTGCTGAATTAATGAGGGCCTGAGTTGTGCTCTTTACTCTGTTGGGCTCATTAACCATTGTCACTGTAGATCAGACCCTGATCTGCCTCTCTTCAACATGGAGTCTGGTCTCTCTTTTGAAACCTCTGATCAAGAGCAGCTAGGGTCTTCAGATCACACAATATCTGTATTAAAACGGGTGCTCTACCTCTAAAATGAAACTGAGTGATCGGTTTACTAACCACGCTGCTTCACTTTGCTGTGTCAAACTCCTAGACAGTCTTGATTTCCTTGCATGGGTAATTTAATATTGCTCTTTGAATTGCGTCAGTGTTGCTTCAGAGTTCCCTTTTTCTCAGGTAAGATTTGACAATCTGCTGCAACAGGTTTTAGTGGGAGGAATGTGATCATCCGTTTTAGTATACGTTGTTTATGTTTTTGTAGCAACGGTGAATGCTAGATTGTGAATATTGCAGGTCCCATTTGATTTACCTACAGTGAATACATTAGGCTAGTTTCTGTGTTTGTGATCACCTAGTGATCACGAACAGTATGTAACATTATGAGTATGGCCATAGTATTATCACTGTATCTGCATACTGTATCATCATGGAAAGGGAAATTTATGCATTTAATTTGTAATTGTCCAAGTTGACTCTTAAAAAGGAAAGGCTCCAAAAAGTGACATTTTTCATTAGTAGGACCTACTCCTTTGGAATTTTGCTTTGTTGGTTACAAGAAGCATAATTTGTAGTAGAGTTTTTAATTTCATTTTAACTTATATAACTGATAACTATTTACCCAGTTGTGACATAGAGTGGAACCCTCTGTTTACTTGATCATGACTGACTTGTTTTTTTTACGGAGCCACCCCTCTCAAGTTCCCTTAGGTAACTGAGGTAGGAGCCACGCATTACTCCTATCTTTGGACAAGGCAAGAATATGAAAAAGCTACCCCATCGGAAAGGTGGATGGCGAAATGGTGGACATGCTCACTACCCCACTCATTGGGCAAGACAGCGGTAAGAAACACACTTTGCTCCCATATTTGGCCCAGGCAGTCAGGACAAGTATAACTAGAGCAGCCTGGGTTATGACCATAGGATCTATCCCTCCACCCCAACCCCTCAACCTTTGGCAAAGCAGACATATTTAAAAAAGAAAGTTGTGGGAGCTTTGTAAAGCTCTGTGTGTAGCCCTTTTGTTACTTTACATCACAAATATCTGTTGTAAGAGCAAATAGAAAGGAAGAAGTACTGGTACCTTATGGGCTAGGCGGTAGCTGTTTCTGATTTTCTTCTATAGCGACCCCTTAGTCTATGCAATACTCATATGTGTTCCTAGGGCTTCTTTGGTTGTGTGAATTAGCAGATGCTGAATGAAGGGTCTTTGTAAGTGCTGAATGTGGCACCACTTTCTACACGTATCCTGTGCCTTTCAGCTGGTGCCCTTTATGGGTGGGATAAAGGGTCTGTTTATTTAACCCTAGTGTCATCTGGGAACCAGCACTTTAAATAATGTTTCATTAGTGCAGATGTGCAATGACCAGAGTTCTTGTCAGCTCCACTGGGTGTAAAGTAGTCGTAGTATTTTGTGGAGTTAAAAGTGCTGCCAAATGATACCATTGACTGCTGCATTAATTCAAGGATTGAAGGAGAGATTAAACAAACTGCTCAAAATTCTCCCTATACCAAGATGAGGAAAGTTCTGCTGAAACGTAATATGCCCACTCATTAAATGTTTTGGCGTGGTCCCCTATTCTTCAAAAGTAGATGACCTTTGTTCAGCATAGTAAAATGGATAAATAGGGTCTGAGATCATTAACGCCTGAAAGTGAGGCTCTCCTCTCTCCCACAGCCATTAGTCATTAATCTCGCTCATTAAATCATTGACAATGTTAACTCTCATTACAAAAGAATGCTCAAATTACTCCTAATTGAAGTTCAATGAACTAAAAGCATAGCTTCTGGAAATGATAAAGGTGAGTTAATGTATAAAGGTATACAATACCCAGCTCAAATATGCCTGACTGGGGTACACTGGGCACTGAATATTTGTATTATTAATAAAAATGTTTTATAATCGAGGTTTGTGGGTGACAATACACAAATCATGCTTGGGCATACAGATGTTAAAATCTAAATGATATAACAGAAAAATGGCTCCATACTAAGCTGTTCTCACCCCAATTAGACATTGGGATTTAAGTTCTACACATTACTCCGATCTTCTTTTTATTTGCATGTTATAAAATGTTTCAGTTCTTCAGCCTCTACAAGAAGGCCTATGAGCTCTTTCCCAGACTTCAGCTTTGTGACATTGTTGACCTCACCCCATATGTCTTCTTTAGATTTCTGCGCCCCATGTGTTTGGCTTGTCACTTGCCTACATTAAATCTAACATACAACTCCCAGGCAACTCATCAAGTCTATTGAGGTCATTACATATGTTTCTCAATTTCCCTTGGACTATCATTTCTGTCAATGTTCTTCCCATCAGCTTGCCTTTCTTACCGATTTTGTTCCATGCATCAACACTATTTAAGGCGCTTTTTTTAGTGAGGCATACATTTTCACTCTTCCATTGAAATGTTCTATTTTTCTTTACTTAAGAGGCACCAAATTTAAGTACCTGTAAAAAGCATGGGAGTGATTGATAGAATTTGGAAAATTTGCATTTGATTCTTACAGTTCATACTGGAAGGTCGTGGCATAATTAGCTGTCGTTTAGTATGAATTTCTGGATGGCAGCACAAGAGGCTATCACTGGTTGGCTGAGCTAAAGAAGAATCGTTGCCATATTAGTTTGCAGTTTATATTCTAACATGAAGAGCAGCTGGACTGCATAATGAAAAAAATCTGCGTCGATATGGGTATATTAGCTTATTTATAACTATGTATTAGTTTTGCGCCCAGGGTCCTGAGTGAAGAGCTGTATTGTTTTGAGCTGATGTTTTTTTCCATAAGTTTAAACATCTCTTGCTCATCAATTCAGACCTACAAATAGAAGGCAATTTAGGTCAGGGTAGGGTTATATATAAAATTCTAAAACAAATGGTGGTTCCATTTACAAACAACATCTTCAAAGTATTATATTTAAAAAAAATACTTGTTGTCTTGCAAATCTTTAAAGGAAAAGGTTACACAGAGAGAACTACAGTAAATGTGTGCTGTGTCTGTATTTTGTACTCCAATGTCCTTTTAGATAAGAATGCTATTTTTTTCCACTAAGTAGTTTTAATTTTTATTGAAAAATCAAGTATTGTCTTTTTATGAACGTCGTTATATAACTGTAAACGATTTCCTTCAAATGTACTCACTTTAAAAATAGATCCTGACTTTAACGATATTGAGATAGATTGAATCTATTTTTGCATTTTAAACAGGCTCTATACTTTAGCTATATAGAACGTTGGACTGAGCCTTTAATACATGTCTTCTGTATGCCCTTCTTCGTGGCTAAGAGCATCTCGGAGATACTCCTCCACTCATGCCCCTGTTGTTACTGAGCAAAATGTTTGTTTATACCTTTGCACCAGCTTACTTAATGTAATAGGAGAATAACCTTTGAGATGAGATAGTTTAATGCTCTTGAGCACTGGCAGAGAACTGGACTTGCCCAGCCAGTAAATATGTAAACCATTCATTGGTTATGCATTTCTCTGGTTCAAAAGGCAGGTATCAAATGCCTAAAAAAGGTAAACCACGGCTTAAATGATACATTTCTGTAACTAAAATCATTCCTGCCAAATGTTACACGAAATACAAACTTAGATTTCAAATGGTAAGAAGTTTTAAAGTAGAGAAACAAATACACTTGTTTTTATTTGTATTTGTGCATGCAATCCGTGCTGCTGATAATGCAATTACCCGCACGTCCATGAGATCTTACTAAGAAACCTGAAGCCCTGGGAAACGGGTATTCTGATCACAGCAAATAACTATAACCAACTTTCTCCTTGGAGCTCTCAAAGGAGTAGGAGCATATGATCCATGGGGAGAAACTATTGTTGTTCTAATTTGTAGGCTAGTGTGCTGGGAAGCAGTGCAATGCTTGCACAAGACAAACAGTATAGAGGTTGCAATGTTTTTAAAAGCACTCCAGAAAATCAGTGTACTCAATAAAAAGTATTTGATACTACTGTTTTACACTCTAGAGATTGATTGGGGAAGATTAAACTCATGTGGTAATAACAATGATCTAGTTGTTTCCTTAATGAAAATGTAAGTCCCAAAACTGGAATACCAGGATTACAAAATATATATTTTTTAAAAGATTACCAGTGTCTTCAGTTCAAATGCCAGACTGACCTAATCTCAGCAGCATTTAAAACTGTCACGGAGAAAACCAGCGAGTCTGAATGCATGTTAAGGACTCAATTAACCTCTATGGAACACCCCCACTGACATCTTCATTATCTCTACCAATTACATGCCAATGGAAACTAACACTCTTCTTAATGTGTTTTTGGATAAACTAGCTATCAAAAATAAAACAAATACAGACTCACGTGTGTATTGCAATGCATTGAAGATGCATCCCCCCCTAGAAAAATAATCTTGCAAGAAATAATAGTATTTGCTGAAAAAATGGTCATCAGGATTCAGAGCTCTAAAATATGAACAAAGATTAAGGGCCCAGGTTGGATAATTGGGTACTCATTCAAAATGTAGCATATATCCCATCTGCTGTATTACTATCATAGGTTATAGTGCACTTGTAATATGACAGACAAGACATCCACCACGTTTGTGGCCACGTCTGTGACAGAGTAAGGTCCTAAATCACCAAAGAGGTGGAGTAGCTATGTTGGACACAGTAATAAAAATCCTCACCCCCATGAAAGAAAGCAGAAGTGTCCTGTTCCCCAAAATTAACTGAAGATGGGGGGACATTTAGACCCTGGTGGGTGGTGAAGTAGTCCCGTAGCATTGCTGGAGCCTTTGCCTCACTGCGGAAGACTGCCTGTCTTACTGGGCCATATTGTAACATTCCCACCTGCCTGATGGGAGTCATTTTCCTGGAAGTGCACCCCTGGTGTGGAGGATGCACTTTGAGAAAAAATGAATGCCAAGTGGAGTACCATTTGTTTTTTTGACTGCAGCACATTCTTTTTTTCTTATTTAGAGACAAACTGCAAAGTTGGGGTTTGCTTCTAAAATAAATAATAATTGTCTCTGATGCAAAGGAATATTTCTCCCTGTTGAGTCGGAGCTGCTATTTGATTTCCCCTCCCTGGATCTGCCATGTCACACATGGTGCTCCTCACTAGGGAAAAGATGGATGGGAGGATCACTCTAAAAGGAGTGAAAATCCTGATGCATGAAAGGTGTCATCTACATAGCAAGCAAGCTGCTGCATTCGGTTGACCATCAGTTCCCCGAAATGTAAATAACAGAATCGCAAGTTTGGTAGGTCAATGCTTACGGGTGGGTGCTGCTAATGATTAATATGGCTTGTACATATGATTGAGAGGCATCGCTAGCAACATGCATGTGATATCACACAATCAACAGAGGTGCACATCAGAAAAGATACAAAGCTGTGTAAGACATTCTCTACCTACAGATTGGTCATTACTACTTCAACCATTGTCTCAGTCTAGGGTATGAGCCAGCTGATCACAGGACAAGAATATACCCCAATTGGGTGGCAAATATAATATGCATAACCATCTACACAGCAAGACATCTTTGTGCTTAACTACTATTATCTTACCTATCACCTATATGTGTGCAGTGTTTTCTCACTGGTTTCCCTTTATAGGGCAGACTGTGACTCTTGTCATGAGGCCCACTACAGCTGCATTCATTAATCTGTGAACCATCATTAATGACACTCAAATTTCAGTAACTACTTTACAGTCAGTTTATAACTTTGAGGACATTTACTGCATAGAGCTCTTGGGGCCACATGTACGAAGATCTGGTTTTGCAACTCTCAATTTGCGAGTTGCAAAACCGGATGTACAACAGTGTCAATGTCACTGTCCACGATTCACAATGGGGTCGCAAAGGACCTACCTCATGAAAATTCATGAGGTAGGTCGCAATTTGCGACCCCATTGGGAATGGCGGCACTCACAGGGGTGGTGGCCTGCTGGTGTCAAACCCACATTAATGTTTTTATTCAATATTCATTAGAGGTGAATAAATATTATAGGGCCTATTCACAAAGGTAGACACATGAAAATAAATCTACATGTATAAATTTACTCTTACACTTGTGATTAATTACTACTTTTGTCTATTCAGAATTTACTAGTGTAATGTTACTCAAAGGTCTAGACTTACATGTCTTCACACCGCCTTACTCATCCCTTTTTGTAGCAAGTGTTCCCCATTTTCGCACCACACCCTTTTGTCCCACTCAAATTTAATACTAATACATATACTTAAAGGTGCAGAAACTCCAAGCTGGACAGAGATTTTTACTGAACACAAACAAGATAGGAGATGCAGTGTTGGAAACTCTGCACGGAGGTTTGCAAAGTAATTTTGTAGTGCTATCCTAAAAAAACTAAATATACTACAAATTGCTATTTGTCAAGTGACCCCAATATGTTAGATTCTTTTTAAAATACATTATATTTTTTAAAAAATGTAAATGTTTAATGCATTCTTAAAATTACTTTTAATATTAAATGTAAAAAATATTAATATAATATAGTTTTCAACCACTTGATGAGTGTGCTGTTGTAACTTTAGAACTGTGTTTTGTGAAAAATGTTACTCAGTTATGAGTGTGCATTTTTTCTTACCATATATCTCCAAAATCCCTCCTTAAAATTCAAAAAGCCCTCACACATGTCAGAAACATCTACAGAGAAAAAGATCAGAGCGGCAGAGGCCCCAACCATAGTTTTGTTAGTTGCATTTTGTAGTAGGTGAGTAGTTTTGCTGTAATACCACAAAATGTGATTTATGAATGGAGCCCAGTGTAATTGTGGATAAATGAATGTGACTGGTTTTAAAAGTATCTCATATATTTTGATTGCTTTTCAAAGAAGTGTGTTTTATTGACTGTAATGATCTTATAAACTTGATAATAAATTCAAAATCCTCGAATGGGACTATGCTCATCATCCACTTAACATAAGATGTAAAACTGACACTCTGCTTAACTCTGCCTCTTGATGCTGGCCTTAAGGAGATCCACTACCCAAGGGATTGATTTGTATCTTCCCTTCTCTTCCATGTAGCAGTGTTTAGCTTCCTTAAACACTGGGGCTATGCTGCTTAGAGATACTTCTGTGAGGTCTGTTGATACCTGCTCACTTTGCAGACTCTGTGACAGACTGTACCTTTGAGGCAGAAACATCCCCTTCCAGTTGACACCCAAGTGTACATCAGATATAAGATATTCTTTCCACACACCTCCAGTGCCAATGTTCTCTCTACATCCTCACTCCATTTCGCCCCTATGAAATCAATCAATCAATCAAAAAATTTATTAAGCGCACTACTCAACCATTAGGGTCTCAATGTGCTGAGGTGGGGGAAGAGATGTTGTTTACTGCTCAAAAAGCTGTGTCTTGAAGTGCTTTCTAAAAGTCAGGAGGTCCTGGGTCTTGCGTAGGTTGGTGGGGAGGGAGTTCCAGGTCTTGGAGGCGAGGTGGGAGAAGGATCTGCCGCCGGAAGTGGTGGGTTGGGTGCGGGGAACTGTAGCGAGGTCAGCGGAGCAGAGGAGTTGAGGAGTCCGGCGTGTAGATTTGTCTTGGCGGTGGAAGGGTTCCTGGTGAGGGAGATGATGTGCTGGGTGTCGTCTGCGTAAGAGATGATGGTGATTCCGTGGGGGCGGAGGATGTTGGCGAGGGGGGCCATGTATATGTTGAAGAGGGTGGGGCTGAGGGAGGATCCTTGGGGGACCATGCAGATTATCTTGGTGGCTAGGGACCGAAAGGGAGGGAGGTGAACTCTTTGGGTTCTTTTGGTGAGGAAGGAGGTGAGCCAGTCTAGGGCCTTGTATCGGATTCCTGCGCCAAAAAGGCGTGTGTGGAGGATTTGGTGGCATACAGTGACGAACGCTGCAGAGAGGTCCAGAAGGATGAGAGCGACGGTCTCTCCCTTGTCCACTCTGGTTCTGATGTCGTTTGTGCAGGCTATGAGGGCAGTTTCAGTGCTGTGGTTCTTGCGGAATCCAGACTGGGAGGCGTTGAGTGTGTTGTTTTCCTCTAGGAAATGAGACAGTTGGGCATTCACTATCTTCTCAGCGACTTTGGCGGGGAAGGGGAGAAGAGAGATGGGACAGTAGATCATGACGTCTTCCGGGTCTGCTTTGGGTTTTTCGAGGAGCATGTTGACTTCGGCGTGCTTCCAGATGTCTGGGAAGGTTGCAGTGTTGAAGGAGCTGTTAAATATGGCGTGGAGCTGGGGAGCGATGATTTGGCTGGCCTTGTTGAATATGTGGTGGGGGAGGAGTCTGTGGGGGAGACTGAGTGGATGGAGTTCATTTTTTTTTCAGTTTATTCGTCGTTGGTTGGGGTCCAGGTGTGTAGTTGGTTGGTATGGGTGGGCGTTGTGCTGTCGGTCATGTCGGTGGTGGTGAAATATCCAAATGTAAATCCATTTTCAAACCAGCTGCATTCAGAGCTTTAAAAGACTTTAGCCAAACTAAGGGTCATATCTACAAAAAAGTGGCACATCAGGTCTGATGTGCCACTCTTCTTGCGTCACACAGTGTCCCCTAATGTCACCATGTTAGCGCTGTATTTACCAAACAGCACACTTTGGGGCATGTTAAGACAATGGCGTCAACATTGTTGACACTATTGTGGCGCTTTGCTGTGCTAGGACCACAAATGTTGACGCTAGTCCAGCAAAGGTCAAGGAGGCCCATGGGGTATGATGGCAGTGTCATTTTAACACCTGCCCTGAGCATGCATTAACATGATGGAAACAATCGTGCATTGTAATCTTGTAAATTTCACTGCACCAATTTTTTGGGCCTCCCTGAGGGAGAACACCCCCCTTGCATACATTATACCTGACACAGCTATATTGTGGCGCAAGGGGTTACAAAGAGGTACACTGCGTGCATTGTGCCATTTTGTAAATTAGGCACATGGTGGGGGTCTCCTTAATGCCGCCTTAGCATAAGGAATTATGCTAGGGTGGTGCAAGGATGCGCAAGAGGCTTGTAAATATGCCCCTAAGAACATTGCATGTACCGTGATTATGCTGCAGGCAAGTTTGGTACACACAAGTCAGCTCAAAGATACTGGATGAAAAATGTAAGTACCTAGGAAGAAAGAAGCTCCATTTTGCAGAGAGTGTTGCATTGCACTTTATGTAAGTCATGCGCTTGAAAATTGGAAACACAACTTTTTATCTCCAGGGAACCATAAACCCATGCTCCACTGGATATGCTTAATGACACAGGGAGAGGAAACAATGTAGACTCCAAGTGTCGTTGTGTCTGGATCCTTCAATGTATTCAATATTGAAGCAGGAATACCCATTAACCACCACATCTAATATGTGGCTCAGCTCCACAGACGTCCAAGGGGCATTAAGTGAACCTTTTGCCTTGAGCATTACCATGCGATGAGTGTTTATGGTTTAGCCTTTTTCACTCTGAAGCAAATGGAAGCACAAATTCGGTCTGAACTTGGCTCGCTTTGTGGTATATATCACTTGCACCAGAAAGATCAGAGAAGAAGTATTTCTGAAAGTGAAGTAAAATGCAATAATTACTACAGTAGAATGTTTTGGGAGATGAGACAGATTAAGGAAAAATAAATGAGCCTGGAGATACTTTATAAATAAAGTTTCAATTTTCTGAACCTTGACAAAAATACTCAATTTAATGCACTGGCCACTTCATTTAGTATTAGGAAATGGGTTTGAGTTCGTTTTTTAGTAAATACTTTTGTATACAACTATTTCTTCCAGTACAGGAACGTTACCAAGGTGTCAGTTAGAGACTATGAATTAGAAAGACAGGTATAATCACGGAACGCAAGTTTATATAACTTACACCTTTGACACTATTTAGCTGTGTTGATGACTGTGGCACATGATGCTTGTATATTATACAATAGATCTGAATCTTAGGGTGCAAGGTGTTACTCACGTATGTCAACCGCCCATTGCATTTCACACACAATGAGTACATTTTTGCCACCATCATATTTAATAGAAATAAGGTCCAATTGCCTTTGCATCAAGTTTGAAATTCGACCCCAGAACACAACAGAGAACCGAGCACTGGAAGCATATATTGGGTCTTTCAGGAGGGGTCTAGAGGTCTGCATTCTGATTATACTTTGAGTCTTTCTAAGGCCTAAATAGCAAGCTTGATTCAGAAAAATGTTTTACTCTCTTAAGAGTGCAAAATGTATGTGAAAGCAGAGTTTCACAAATCTGAATCACAGTTTTTTGCCAACCACATTATCTTTGATGAGTAGAAAATCGGAGGAATTGTCTGTTTTTCAGATAAATGAGTTTTGGTTGAAGGGTCAGAATTTTGAGGTTTTCAAGGGTCGAAGTGCAGATGACTATGGCAACTGTCCAAAACGATGTGATATCAAATGTGCCTAACAAAAGATGAAGGATATTTGTTTGCGTTAAGAATACCCAACAGAAATCCTAGTTTCACGATATGTGCTGTTTTAAAGTGCTTGATGAACAGTATGCACATATTTGGGCATTCACGCCGGTGATGTTCCACGATTAAACCCCTGTATATAAGTAATTCACCAGGGGTGAAGAGCAAATGACTTGGTGTAAATACAGTTGTGGCTGCGACCCCCAGGTGTCACTCAGATTAATGAATGAGCACTGCATGTGGTCTACACATTTTTGAGTCGTAACTCCCAGGGCGAAATCAAGCACTGCCACAACCTACCTTGTAAAATATAGGTCGGATTATCAACTAACACGATAAGAGAGAAACAGCACGTTCCGTTCAATTAAACGCTATTCTGCCAATCAAAACAACAACAGACCATCCGCTGACACTATGAAAGCCACAACCAGTTGTCACGAGCATCAGAGTAAAATGGCTGTTTTGAAAGGTGAAGTTTTGGCGACAAAAATGAACTGATGGATTAAACAAGGATATAACACTCAAAGCAAAAAACACGATTCCCAGATCCGTCAAGAAACGAAAGGCTATGCGTTCCTGTCTCGAAGCTAGGTGCCGGTATAATCAGTGGCGAAACAAAACTTCAGCCCCCCCCCTTACAAATTACATGGCGGGGGCCCTCGTCCGGAGTCACCAAGGATTTCTCAGGGTAGGTTACTGTGCTGAGGAGTGATTGGTGTCCCCTCACACCACGTGGGACTTTTTGCGCCACGTGCTTTGACTGTGTGATGTAACAGACACCTCTCCTTGCAGAAGTATATTTCTGTTACCATCTAAATTAGTCACATCAAAGTCACTGAGGAACCATTGACAAGTCGGTATTTTGAAAGGAGTGCCATCACTTCAGCCAGAGGGACATAAGTAGCATGGCTTCCCATGATCTCCTGCTGGGCCTCTAGGTGCTGTCAGTCACCAGCCATGGACCGATAGTATGTGGGACTGATGGACAATCCTTAACATGTTCTGACAGTCTCTACTTATTTACCATCTTTCAAATGATTTACAAATGTGTTAGTTGCAAAGAGATGCACTACTTACCGATTTCAGTTTTTATTTCATGCCACAAACAGGATCGGGGTAAATCTTACTTACGTCTAATCTTGCGTAATTTGGATGATATTGCATTACACTTGTTATGCGGAATTCCCAGAATGATGCAATTATGCTATGTTGCAGAATTATGTGAAGATTTGTGAAAAAGCGCAAGTGCACAGTAGCGGTTCAAGGGCCGCAGAAGGGGCGGGTGGGGAGGTCCAGGAGGGAATAAACATTGAATTTAATAAAAATAAAAAAAAACACTTACCTCCTCTGCTGCTCCTCTATCCCTCTACGCTCCTCTGCCTCTGCAGAGACAGGCTTCCAGCCTGCCCTGCGCCAATCCGGATGCGGCTCAGAGCAGCGCCAGATTGGCTGGAAGCACCCAGCCAGGACGCTCCCAGGCAGACTGGAAGCCTGACCAGGCTCTCTCCAGCTCGGCAACTGTGTTGCTGGGCTGGAGAGAGCCTACAACGCATGTGTGTTTGGCCGCCCGAGACGGCTGGCTAAACACACATGCGCTGTGAAGGGGGAGTGCTGAGCACTCCCTCCTCAGTGCACGTCAACCCCATGGCCCACCCCTTTTAAACAAAACTATAATAAACATAGTTTATTATCATTCTCTTTGAAAGCTTTTGCAGCTGCCGCTGCTGGCAGGGGGGTGGCACTCCTCAACCCAAACAGAGGAGCCGCCACTGCAAATGCATGAAAACAACATGAAAGACCAGAATGTGAGCAGGTGCTGTTTGCATCACTTGTGTTTTTTGCATCCAAAATCGAATGCTTTAGAACAGTGCTTCCAAACATTTTAGATCAAGAATACTCAAACTTTTGCGACCCACCTACCTTTAATCAACAAGGGGCAGGTGTTTTTTTAATAATACTAAAGCATTGTGGGGTAGTGCATGGGTATTTACAGACAGAAAACTTTCCATTGTAATTACCACTCAATTTTCACAGATACACAGCTTTACTGATAAAACTATGTTGCACACAACTGATAATGTTTGGAAATCAGGCTTCATTTAACATTTTTCATTTGTGCATCACCAAGTAAAGTGTCTTGATTTGTTTTGATTTTATTAAAATATTTGTCTTCATCTCACTTCAGAATTACAAAACATGTGCTTCATTTTAGCTATTCTAAGGAGGTTCCTTGAGAGTAGCTTTGAGTCCCGCCATGCCCGTTGATTGTCTGTTTGGCAATGACTGAAAGCACAACATCTGTAAGAAGGCTGAGCTCAGGTCCTACCTGGAGATGTTAGGGTTACCTGAGTGGGTGTGACTGACCACACGGTCCTTGGCAGCCCAAAAGGTTTGTAAAGAGAGCCTGGAGCCAGGATGAATGGCACAGGTCTCTGTGTAGAAGAGAAAGGGCAAGGGGCATGGAAACCTTCCCTAAAATTCCCATAGTCTGGGAGGAGTCTGATCCCCAGGGTAATGCCCCAGAACCTGCAGGAGAGGAGGAAATTGCTGCCCTGGGGGAACTGCATGATCTGGCTGGCTGTCAAGCTGAGGGTGAACTAAGCAGGGAGGTATTTGGCAAAGTGCCCTATTTTCAGGGTTGTCAGGTGACAGGCCGAGGCCCAGGCATCTAGTGACACCTCTTGAGATCAACTGAGCTTTTGGGAGAATGAAGTGTGCCGTAAGCCTAAGATTCTTGACCCTGGGGCAAGCAAAATGTTAATGGTTTCCCAGTGATACAGAACATTCCTACTTGGTCTGGCTCATGATATTCCTGTGACAGGGCATCTGGGGCAAGACAGGGCCTCTGCAAGACTTGTCAACTACGTTTCTTGGCCCCAGATAAGAGTGGGCTCAGATGCATTCACTTTGAAAGGGTGGACATTGACGTTATTGGACACTTGGACTCAAAGACTGCCTTAGGCAACAGACTCATCCTAGTCTTGGTAGACCATGCCACTAGGTACCCAGAGGCCATACCTCTGAGGACTGTGGTTTCACCTGCACTAGCCAGTGTCCTGGTAGGGATTCTTACCCAGGTGAGGTTCCCTAAAGCAGTGGTGCTTAACCGGGGATCCTTAAAGGCACGATTATGGTCCTGTCAGAGCCTTTGAGAGGAAAGTAGGACATCCTCTTACCATGATTTATTTTTGCCTACAGGGAGGTGCCACAGTAAGTAGTTGGATTCAGTCCCTTTGTATTCCGGTATGGCCACCCAGTGAGGGGACCTCTCAGTCTTGTAAAGGAGGTGTGTGAGCAAGTTCCCAAGAATTGCCCCCTAGGATGTAGTCAGCTACATTTAGGCTCTCAAGACTCAGAGGAAGCACTTCTGGAAGAAAGCTACTGAGAACATGGAAGCCAACCAGGAGGTTAGGAAGCTCTGATTTGACCAGATGGCCACTCTGGTCAAGTTTCAGCCTGGCAAAAAGTATGAATGATGGAGCCAGTGAAGCCCAAGGCCCTAAAATACTGATGGTCTGGGCCTTATGTGGTGAAGAAGAGAAAGGGGGCGGTCACCCACCTGATGAACCTTAAGTCCCCCAGGAATCCCTTAAGGGTCTTGCATATCAGTCACCTCAAGCACCTCTATGAGAGTTCTGAAATCACTATGCTCCTGATAACAGATGATAGAATGGAAGTAGAGTGCACTTCCCTCTGACCTCCTATGATGTAAGGAACAGGAAGGGTCAGTGGGAGGTGTCAACCTTCCCCCATCTTTACCTCATATCAGCAAAGGGACTATTGCCTCACCAACCACTGGGCTCACATATCTGTGTACCGATGATATGGAGGCTGTGGACAGCATGTTTGTGAAAAATACCATTTACAGGCTGTCTGACAAGGTGAGAGCTAGCAACAAGGACAAAGTGTCCATGATGCTTGAATTAGTGATGATTGAGCATTCCAATAGCTGCTGGTCCAGTCCAGTGGTGCTGGTACCCAGAACCACCTTACCACATGCAATCCCAGAATCCAGGTTTTGTGTGGACTCTAGTGGACTCAAATCAGTTACAAGACTGATGCTTGTCCCATCCCTGAGTTGATGAGCTCTTAGATTGGTTGGAAGTTGGCAAGTTCTGCAGTACCTTTGTTTTATCCTGTGGGTAATGGCAGGTTATCCTACTCCAGGGGGGTACACAAATGTCTCCATTCTCAACTTCAGAAGGCCACTTCTGGTTTAAGGTGATGCCCTTTGGGTTAAAGGATGTACCTGCCAGATTACAGAAGTTGCTTAACAGGATCCTGGCTGGGATGGAGGCTTTCAGTGCCGCCTGCCTGGATGGCATTGCAGTCTGCAGCTCAAACTAGAAGAACCACCTGCTCCACCTCAAGGAGGTGCTTCTGGGCCTGCAAAAGGTAGACCTAACTATCAATGCCAGTAAGTGCCAGACAGGGCAGGGATTTGTGATCTATCTTGGATGCCAATTTGGTGAGGGCAAGGTGCAGTCCTATCCAAGCCAAGATAAAGACCATGCTGGCTTGGGAACTGAGGCGAGGGCCTTCCTAAGCCTCACTGGCTATTACAGGAGGTTTTCCAATGGCTATGGCACAATTGTTGCCCCCCTGACTAAGCTGACTTTTAAGAAGTAGCCTGAGATGGTGACCTAGCCAGTGTCAGGAATCCCCAATGTGCCTCCTGCGTTATCTGTCAGCATTCCCAAGGATTAGGGTTAAATCATATCTCTGTTCTTGGTTAAACCTTCATGTTTCTAAGTAAACATAATGTGCTGTGTTACACAATTATATTTATCAGTGCTTGTTTTACCAATGCTTGCTTGCTAATGTGAGCAGGTGTAGACATGTGCTTTTAATTGGGTGTGGTGTAGACATGTGCTTCTAATTGGGTGTGGTGCCTCATCCACATGAGGAAACTCAACTCCTTTCCTGATTGGCTATAAATAGCAGAGTGAAGCATGCCTCCCTGCTTGGCTGTGTTTTGCTTCCTGATCTCAGCGTCTGATTTGGCAGTCCAGCCCCTGCTGTCATCCTCGTATTCAGGACTTTTGAGGCAATTATTTTCTTCGTTCCTGTACCTGCTGACATCAGGCATTCCTCCAGCACTCTGGAAAAGACTGCAGCTAAGTGACTAGTATTTTCCAGGCAGTTTGTTCTTTGAGCACCGTGCTTTCCTAGAACAGCTGGTTTATTTCAGACCTCGTATTTTGGCAGAGTGCTTACCTTGAAGAGACAAATGCATTTCTGAACATTCTACATTATTATTGTAGTTACTTGCCTCAATTCAATTCAATTCAATTCAATTTATTATCATATTATGGAACTCCTGAGAGGTCCACATGAGTACAGATACAAGATCATTAAAAAAAGAAACAAAATTCCCCCCAAAAAATAATACTCCTTTCTTAAAAGGGTAAAATAGATAAATACATACAACAATAGTTCCTTATTTAATATACATAATTCAGAATATCTGCAAAAATTATTGTAAAAACTTAAAAATCCTGTAACAAAATCTTTCATTATGGGGGGGTATAACATAAAGCAAGTGCTTCTCTGTGAGATCTAGTATTAAGCTGTAAAAAAAGGGGTTTCAACCAAAATTTCCTTGGAGAGGCGAGAGCTGGAAGACAAATAAGACATGAGTAAGAGATTGTACCCCTCCTTGACACAGATCACAAACACTAGTAGAGCCATCCCACCGTGAGGTGAGATCTTTCAATGGCAATCTACTTAGTCTAAGCAGGATACACAGTCGCCTCACCCCATGGTTTAAATTCCAGGTCAGATAGGGTTGCACCCTTTTCATAGTTACCAAGGTAGTTAACTTCTCTAGACCTCTTCTTTTACGACACACCTCTATATCCATCAAAAAACCCTTGGACCAAGATGCTTCCTTCAGAATTTTTTTTAATGATACATAAGGACTTGAAGGACAAAGCCCCATGTCTAGCTCTAGAAGTTGAATAGCTTTGATGTAGTTTCTAAAGAAAACATATTTTTCCCTCAGATTATTGAAGATCTCACCATAGGCCAGGTTTCTCAGTGTACAATCCTCACTATGCATAAGGTTGTGTGCCCTTCTTATCACTGCCACAAGGCCTTGCACAAAGATGTTCTTAATGCAAACTTCAAGGCATAATGCAGTCCCTGAGACTGCATGGCTACCGGAGACCATGCGTCTCAGGATGCGGGATTCCGTCTTGTCCAAAAAGCCCTATTTGGATATGTCAATACACTCTATCGCATATAGAAGAGTTGCTGGAATCTTAACCTGATAGGCTGATAGTAAGTGGGAAAAATGGCGCTTACCATTTGCCTTATAAACGGCTGACAGGCCTTGGGCTAGTGAAAGGGCCTAATTGGTATTATATTGTATATGATCAGAATCTTTTATTGAGGCCAAAAAGATCTTGCCTAAAAATGGGTATGATACTTGCTGATCCAGCTTATGTTGATCCATTACCCAGGGGGACACAACTTTTCTTCTAAGGATCTTCCCAGAGAAGCAGACCACCTGTGACTTAGCTGTATTAATTTTCAGGAAGTGCTTCTCTGAATAGGTTTTCAATGCGGCCAGGCGATGGTTTAGGCCTTATGGGGTAAGGTCGTACACTACTATATCATCCGCATACATCAAACAGACAATAGGCTAGCCCCCACCGCAGGGGCATCGCCGGAGGAGTTTCTGAGACTTATGGGTAGATCATGGATATAAAGGGAGAAAAGCGATGGGGCCAGTAAGCAGCCTTGTTTTAAGCCGTTTTTTGTCAATACCTTAGAAGATAATCCCTGTTCTCCGCCCATTAGGATTTTACACCAGGTTGATGAGTGTAGGGCAATTACCAATTGCAGAAGGCCAGGTGGAACCCCTAGATCTTGGAGTTTTTTCCACAGTATACCCCTATCCACTCTGTCAAATGCAGTGGAATAGTCGATAAATGCCACATACACTTTGCCTCAACTAGTCTGAACATACTTATCAATTATGGTTTGCATGATCAAGCTATTGCCTAAGATGTTGTGGGCTTTTCTAAAGCCTGCCTGTTCCACTGGTAAGATACCATTTTCCTCCACCCAGTCAGTCAGATGTAGGAGGATACTTTTTGCAAATATCTTTCCAGTAGCGTCTAGTAAGGCAATTTGTCTGTAATTTGAGGGATTGATCTAGCCCCCTTTTTGTATATAGAAATTATTATACTACCCGTCCATGATTCAGGGATAATACAGTGGGCATAGCAGAGGCCAATAACTGGTTGGAGCAATTTTGCCCAGAGCAAAGGCTCCCTTTTCTTTAGGGTCATTGGGATCTCGTCAGGGCCCATGGCACCTGAAGAATGCATTGATGTCATGATCCCTTCTAGTTCTGTCACTGTTGGTGCCCCTGTATTACCCCTTTATCCACCTCTGTTTAGTACTCTCTCCTTTCTCCCTGTGTTAGCACCCTGATTTTCAGCGTACAGTTCTTGAATATACAATTTCCAGACTTCCTCTGCTATCGGGGCTTGCCTAAATGTGCTTCAGGAAATCTGCTTGAGCTCAAGTACTACAAAAAGTGACAGTGCAATTTTAAAAGAGCATTTACGTGACTGTTCTTTCTTTAATAGCATAACTCTTGGATTTAAATTGTGTCATTCAAGCCTGTGTTTCAGGTTTGATGCATTTGCTTTTGAAGGGTTTTTCACTCACACAGTGAAACCAAACCAAACTGTGCCACCCTAACTGTTTAAACCCAGAGTGGACATGTGTATTTCTTGGATTGTTTTTGTTCCTTTTAGTTTAACCCTATGCATGCAGGAAAGTTATACGTGATGTAACGAATGCCCTTGTTTGTCTTTCTTGTGCATGATAAGTACAACCACAGTTCTAATTGTAGTGTGCAACAGTGAATCTCTGTGAAGCCAGCCCTAGTGTCACAGTACTTATTGTTATGGTACTCAGTTAGGGTTTCTGGTAATGCAGTGTTAGTAATTGTGCCAACAGTTATTACGATCCAAGAAAAGTGCTGGAGCATCCTGGCGTTCTTCTACTGCTCCCGTGCCCATATCAGAAAGAGAGATTCAGTTTCAAGGAAGTTGAGTGCACTAACTCTACTATCATTCTGTCAACAACAACCTGCCCCCTGAAGATACAGGGAGCCTGGCTGGACCGGCAAGACGTGGCAGTGTTTTTGTCTCTTTCTCTTCCACTCCCTCTTTCCTTTTGGGACACCTGCTGGGGTTTCTGTGTCCACCAGGAAGTGCTGAGAGGTGTTCTAGGAGGTCGGGGCATGCCATCGCCCCTGCAGACATCCTGATTTTCAGGTGAGTGGCCCCATCTCGACAGCCAGAGGCATCCCACAAAGTCTTTCTCACGCTGAAGGAAGCCATGTATACAGCATCAGTACTCAAGATGCCTGACTTCTCCAAAGAGTTTATTGTTTGATGGATGCCTTGGATCATGGCATAGGGGTTGCGCTCTCACAGCTGCAGGACGAGGGCTTAGACCAAACTACAGGCTTCATTTTCAGGAGGCTACTTTCCAGGGAACTGAGGAGGGATCAAACTGAGAGGAGGGTTTTGCTATAGACTCAGCACTGAAGAAGTTGAGACCATACTTGTTTAGACTTCAGCTCGGGGTTCAGACATACCACAGACCTCTCAGATGGCTAATGATGATGAGGGATAAGAATCCCAAATTGTTGAGGTGGTCCATCTCTCCACAAAAAGTGGACTTTACAGTGGAACTCGGTCCTGGGACTGACCACTCTAATGCTGATGGTTTTTCCAGGTTCTTCTGCCTCAGTGATGAGAACTTCCATGAGAGTCGGTAGTTCTTCCTACTTTCAGCTGGGGGAAACATATGTTAGGCCTGCCCGCCTTGGTGTGGTCTTCCCCTAAACCTTCTGCCTTCATCCATCCTGTTTTATGTATTTTGTTTTTGTTGTTGTTAAGACTACATGCACTTTACTACTGCTGACCTGTGCTGAAGTGCTTGTGCTTGCTCCCTAAAACATTGTAAATTTGGCTTACACCTGATTGGCACATTAAATTTCCTTATAAGTCCCTAATACATAGTACTGCATGTACCCTTGTCCTGTAAATAAATGCTACTAGTGGGCCTGTACCACTCATTTTGCCACTCACTACAGTAGCACTTTAAACTATGCCTCAGGCATGCCTCTTGCAGCCTGTAGTGCAGTTTTAAACTGTCAATTTGAACTGGCAAAATAAACCTTTTTACATGTCTAAACTTTTCTTGGGCAGATCCAAGGGCTTTTTCCTTGTGTGCCTATCCTTTTGATGCGCAACTTTAATGCAAAAATTCCTTTGAGACAGATAAAGGAGTTCATTCGAAGGGATTGTGATATGGCCTTGAATATACCCTGTCAGGTCTTGGGGAGTTAGAGAGTGGATCAGTCTGGCAGGCACTTGGAGACACTAATTAAAAGTTGTAATATGACCATAAATAAATGGTAGGTATCCTGGAGATCAGCCAGCTCGGCCAGCCTTTGGTGATGGTCGGATAACTTCCCTGATTGACTATGTGGCAATGTCCGCTGAGGACTTTTGTGTGGTGAAAGACTTTTTTGTAGGTGACCTCGGTGAAAGTGATCATAAGCCCCTTGTCCTTACACTCTTAAGGGTGAGCAAGATACGGGAGAGGTGGTCTAATTGCGGGCCCTTGCATTGTAAAATGGGGCATAGAATTGTGTGGTCAGCAAAATTAAAAAGGCATGTTATGAATGGTCTTAGGGGGTTACTTACATAGCAGCTTAATGCACCCTTAAATCACACAGTTAAGGCTTTTGAAAAACATATTTCATCTATAAGGGATTGGGCTGCCATTGGCCTTATAAGATGCAGGATTAGAATGTTTTTTTGTTTTTTAGCTTGGAAAAGTCATGGGCCAAAGTTTTGCTTAATAAGAACATAAGGGAGGCCGTCAGACAAACGGAACCATTCAACATCCCCAGAGTATGTAACGATGGCCATAGGCACATTAGGAAAAGGAAAAGTTTGCGTGAAGATCGGGTCTTGTTTTAGTTCTTAAGAGAACAGTGGAATACACCACATTCCTCAGTGCAGTATTCTCCCACCACTAAACTAGGCCAAGGCACAGTAGGGAATATACCCTCTCACAATACATTGGGCTTCCTAGATTTCTGAGCCTTTGTAAGTAGAAAGGAAAGCAGTATAGTGGTAAAATAAGCAACTAGACAGAGCATAGAACTTCTAAAACTCAATCTTGTGCTGGTCAAGGATTGATACCATAAGGGAACTGCTGGATTCATTGCTAATTAGAGACTGAGTTCTGGAGGAATTGCTAGGAGAGGATTCCAAGATCCACAGTGCTGCTCGACTCAAGGAGAAGGATTAATGCATATCAGTCACCCCCTAAATACTTATAGGGCTGACTGCATTGTTTTTAAAAAGGAGGAAATGTGGTTTTACGTTTCACATGTCCTGTAGTGAAACATTTCTAAATTAATTTTCTATCTTTTAGAAAGTTGGCATTTTCTTGCCCTAATTATTTTGTGCCTGCTGCCAGTAGCCTGTGTCAAATAACTATGAATAGCTTGACTATTGCACTTTGTTTGTCACTCCCAGACAGTGAGACACAGGGGGACTAGATGTTGGTAGGATGGGTTCACTGCCCCAATTACATTTCAAACACACACAACTCAACCTGACCCTAGTCTTTTGTCACCACAGCCTTTTTCGAGCCTTGACAGAAGAAGGGAAGAACTTTCCAGAGCCAGATGTGAGATTAGTATAGAGAATCACCCCACTTCAAAGGCTGGCACCAGGTACAAATAGCATCCCTTTAGAACCACTCTTTAGAGTCAGTCCTGGACCTGTGGAAGACTTCAGAAGGACTGTCTGGACCCCCAGGGGACTGCCCTTCTCCTTGACACTGCTTTGTTCTCCAGAGGACTACTCTGCTGCTACCAGAGGACTGCTGTATTCCTTGAGGCATACATTGCTCCCCAGAGGACTGGACTGCTGCTAGGAGCCGGCTATGCTGCTTGGACCCAGGACTATGAGAATGACTCCAAGGGCTAGGCAGCTGGCCTCTTGTATGAGCTACAAGGACATATGCTCCAGAGACCTTGAACCACGCACCTGGCCTCTGCTGGAGTGAGTATAACTTCCCAAGTGGTGGTCACAAATCCTAGACCCCTGAAAACAGAAAACCAGGATGTACCTACCAGCCAGTCTGCCTGAGGTGCATTACTGGTCAGCCTGACATCAGGGAAGCTCCCTCTACTTTATTGTTCGCAACAACAAATCCTGTTCAGCTGGATCACTGAGCAATGGTATCCTGCCTCGTGCAACTCTCTTAAGCTGTGGTTTGTAGCTTTGTCCTGCTGGGGGTTTTTGAGTTCCAAAAAGTTGTCTAAGTTCAAAGGTAAATATCTTCACCAGGCTTCATGGAAACAGGCTCCCATCAACAACGACAGCCTCCTTTGACTGGAAATCCAGCTTCTCCTATAAGGAGCTTCTTGCCGCCATCATCAGCGGTTTCACAGAGATCTCATCCAGTGATCCTCTCTAATGATGACTCCTCCTTGGACACAGCCTGCTGCCTTAAGCCAGTAAACTCAACCTTCTGATGGGCTTTTCTTTAAGATAAACTAAGACCGGGCCCAATCCATCTTGTGTATCCCACCCACACTCTATCACACTTGGCCTTAACTTTTGACTTTGACTTTATGATTTTATCCCGGTCTCACAGGAGGGCAAAAACTTTAAAATGTCATAGCTCTGGTTCTACTTATTGTATTTAATTTGTTTTGTGTCATTGTATTTATTATATTTATGTCTGTTCTGGTGTGGAATTTTCTTTTGTTGTGTTTTTATTTTAATACTGCTTGTGTGCTGCATAAATACTTTACACATTACCTCTGCGTTAAGCCTGACTGTTTTTATGAGAAGCTACCAGAGGGTTATACACAATTTAATTTAGTGATTTTTGTGGTCCATCCTGACAAGGAAAGTCGTTATTGCGTAAGTAGGGTGCTCTCCGTCCTCAGTAACCCTGTCTTTCAGTCACCATTACAAGGGGCCCAAAGTAATCACATTTATAACAGGTTCCAGTAAATCAGGGGGCAGAGAAATATCAGGTATTACAAATTTTGTTAATCTTTATTTCTGCACTAATTCTTACATTTCCCCCAGTGTTTTACATGAAGATTTCAAACGTTTTTAGCAGTCAAAATCTCTGGGTGCCGGTACCTCCTGTTAACAGGTCCATTGAAATTAACAGGCCAGGCATAGGAGGGCCTGCGTAGTGAAAATGATTATTCTAGTGATAAAGCGCCAAACACAGAAAAGTTTCTGGGAAATTATAAAGGAGTAGGAACAGCCAGGGGCACTGGATAAAAGCAATTTATGTTTGATATTACTCACTACTTGAGCCTCTTTTGTTGACAAAGGCGTGCATTCCCTATAATCTCCTAATATATGTTGCTCCAATGGGTGCATGTTAATAAATTTACCAGAGTTTGATATTTAGATCCATTTTATATAACGATGTAACTTGTTTTTCGTTAGCTACCACAATTAGTCATTACATTTTTGGCACGGTATAATGAAAAGCTTGTTATGTTTGTTACTGGTAAATTAATTAAGGATTCTCACCTCAAAATCTGTATTGGTTATGTATAATTTACAGATCATCACAGATATTATGTTTCCATCACGAGAAAGTCAGTGTAACGAATGTCAAAGTGATCGCAATAGGAGTGCGTCTGGATGTATGGTTCTCTTCGCATTTGTCTTTGCCTCTTTATTTCTGCATCTATATATTCATTATTTGCATTCATGCCGATAGTATATTTGAGTATATTGGTCTAATAATACCTTTAGCACAAAACATACCATACTTCTGGAATGTGATAAAAGTCACAAATTCTTCAACTATTGGTTTTAAAGTAATTGAGTGAATTGAACAATAGGCTCCAGTTGAGGAAAGCAGACACAATAAAATGCTTGTGTTTAATATTACTAAGGCAATTTAAATGTTAACACTGAGGCCCATATTTATACTTTTTTGCGTCGTCTTTGCGTCACTTTTTGGCGCAAAATCGGCACAAAAATGTATAAATATGGGCCTGAATAACTCCAGCCACCGTGAAGGATTTCCACTTTAAGTTATGTGAAGCATAGTTTGTGCACAATGCAAGGCTCGTGGAACAGCTGAGGGTTGGCAAATGTTCTCGCTCAAGATACAAATCTCAGGATTAGATATATATATATATATTTTTTTAGTTTTGGATAAAGCAAACACAATATAATCCTGATTGATGGGAAACTTTTTTACTAAATTGGTGACCTCCAATTCAATCTCAATTTCATAATCTGAAAACTTGCATAAAGGATGAGTATGTGACAAGGGGCGAAGCAAATGTTTTTATGCTTTCGAAACAAAGTGAGAAGGAACCCGTTATTGAGCTTTGAGAGTATTGGAGAGAAAAGTACATAACATATTAAAGGACCATTGCTAAAACCTTGTCATCAGACCTCTGAAGGAGATATGCACCTATTAAAACACCATTCGACCTGTAAATGGTTTAAAAACACTACAACCTATAAACAGTGTAAAACCACTATCCAACATGTAATCAGATGGAAGAAGAGTTTAAAGAGCAACCACATATAAAAAATATGTGCCAGTCGTTTTGAGTGAAAGACGCATAGATACTTTATCCCTCAAATCTCCAAATCCTTTGTACACTTACATACTTTTTTGATCTCCGGTTTCTTCAGAAACTAGGCATAGGTTGGGGCAGTGTCCTTCTGTCCTTCTGTCCCCCTCAACCTCTCCCTACACATAACTGCCCTCAAAGAAGTCCTCACAATTGGATAGGTGGTACTGAACTAAGAAAAAAAGTAATCCCTATACATCACCTTAACTGTGTTAGCTCTCTGAGTTGACCCCACCGGGAAAGCAACTACTGGTTATGTATGATTTGTTTATGTGCTGGATCTCACAACAGGGGTGTTATGGGCTAATGTAATATAAATTGTGCACACTGTACTCAATAGTAGTACATTGCTAATGCCCATGTCTAGAAGAACTGCTGGAGCACCAAAGGTTTGCTCCCTGTCCCCACACATTCCTTTCATTAATAAGCTCCAGGCTACAATAACACCAGTGTGGTAGCCTAACGTCTACCTTCCATTCTTTAACTCCTTTGATGCATATGATGGAATGGTTCCATCATGCACACTGGTGCTCGTATGTGGAGGACAGAACCATTCCGTCCTCATCACAGGAGCCCCAAAACCCACTGCTGCTTACAGCAGAGGGATTCGGCTTTTGTGAAAAAAAAAGACATCCTCGAGAGCTAGGAAAGAGCGTTCCCAGCTCCAGAGACTGTTTTTGGTTTCCAGTGAAATGAAGAAGCCCCCAAGCACCTAGGCAGCCCCCAAGCACCTAGGCATAGGGGAAATGTATCATTGGAAAGGAGAGAATCACCCCTTTCTGATGGTCCCCCTTCCTAGTGGATCCCTGCTTGGGGATAACTGCAGGAGGGTTATCCCCAATCAGGGATCCACCCACTAGACACTAGGGAGGGAGAAGTGGCCCCTTGGGCAACAGCTTTTGTTCCACCCTACATTTGTGTACATAATCCGTCTTTCTGCTCCCCAGGGAGCAGATGGGGGCAATAGCCCCCAATCTGCCCTCAGGGGGGGCATGGAGCCCACCAGGGATTTTTCTTTATTACATTGGGTAGAGGCTGCCCGAAATGAGCATGCCAATGCCCCCCTAAACACTAATAACAGCCTTTCTGCCTCGGATGGGGGTTATTCCCACGATTTGCCCCCAGGGGGTGTAGAAAGTCTACAAACAAAAGATTTATTTTTCATAAAAAGGGATGGGGGCTGCCCTAATAGGCATGCCTATGCCCCCACCACTGACACAAATAGAAACAACCTTTCTGCCCCTCCTGGAGTGCAGATGTGGGTCATTACCCTGATCTGCCCCCGTGGGGGAGGGTCAGAAAGCCCGATAGACACCAGGGATTTTTTTTAATAGAAAAAAAGGGCAAGGGGCTGCCCTAATGGGCATGCCAATGCCCCCAAGACACAAATGGGAACAGTCTTTCCGCCCCACCAAGGGACAAATTAGGGTAATTACCCCATCTGCCTCCCGGGGGGCAGAAAGCCCACTGGACACAAGGGATTTTTTTTATGTGTATCAGTGGGAGGTGCCCAGCATCCCCCCCACCCCAAATAAAACGGTACAGTGTTTTTGCTCCCCTGGGGGTAGACAGGGGCAATCACCCCCTTCAGCAGGACAACAGCAGGACAAGAATGTTAACAAAAATGTCCCAAGAAATCAGAACCCCATGCAATAGAAGCATACCAGGTCCAGCGTGTCATTCTCAATTCAGGGAGGGCAACTTCTATTCCAAAAGGAACTGGAGAAGGATATCTCCAAAATAATTATTTTGGCCCTGTATTTCCCTCTCTAATTACTGGACATCTGATGAAGTTGTGCTTACTGTCAGATGGGCAAACATAAAAGCAGCAGCAGTCCATTTAAATTAAGAAGCAAAAAGATTTGTTGCTGTAATCAGTACAAACATTTTGTAAGATAGAGGTCTGAAGGAAGGAGCTTAAGAGTGAGATACATAAATATATTGGTGTGAGAAGAAGACAATGGAGAATGGTAATCATAGGAAAAATACATGTTTTTATAGGCAAGGGCCCATATTTATACTTTTTGAAGCAAACCAGCGCCGGTGCTGGTTTGTGTCAAAATATTTACCGCCGCTAACACCATTCCTACGCACCATGCGGGCGCCTTATTTAAGGATTGACATTAGCCGGTGCTGTGGGCCGGTCAGAGTGAAAAAAAATGACTCAAACCAGGCAGCACCAACGTAGGGGAAAATGGGGGTTGTGCGTCAAAAAATGGTGCAAGTCAGGTTTGAATAAAAAATCATGGCTCAAACCGGACTTGCGCCATTTTTTGATACACCCCCCCCATTGAAATGACTCCTATCTTAGCAAAGACAGGAGTCATTCCCCCTTGCCCAATGGCCCTGCCCAGGGGACTTCTGTCCCCTGGGCAGGGCCATTTGGCACAATGGCATGTAGGGGGGCCCAAATTAGGCCCCCCCTATGCCACTTTAAAAAATAATACTTACCTCAACTTACCTGTACTTACCTGGGATGGGTCCCCCTATCCATGGGTGTCCTCTTGGGGTGGGTGCGGGTGGCAGGTGGTGTCCCTGGGGGCAGAGAAGGGCACCTCTGGTCTGAGACCATGCAAGTGAGCCCACAGGTCCCTCACCCTGGTGTTAAAAAACGGCGCACATCAGACTGTGTGCCGTTTTTTAAGGCCCACCCTCTTCTGTGCGTCAAAATGACACAGGGGTATAAATAAGGCGCACAGGCCTTAAAGTCATTTTTTGGACGGGAATGCCTACCTTGCATGTCATTAACAGAAGGCGGTTTCCCGCATCCAAAAAATTACGCACACAGAGGTTTGTTTGACGTCCAGGGGGGCGGGCGTCATAGTTTACATATGGGGCAACATTTTTGACGCACATTCGGCGCAAACAGAGTATAAATATGCCCCTAGATGTTGTATAAAAACATATCTGAACAAATAAGTTACAAATATACTTTGTGTATTCCTCCTGTATAGACACAGACAATAAAGAGCTTAGGTGTGCCTGGATGGGCCATCACTGGCAAGTTGGGAGGGAGCAGGTGTACATAGCCCTACTTACACTTGAATAGGATATTCCTGCTTCCACACCAATACTCCATGTATTTAGATGGGAGCCAAAGCATGGAAGGCAGGACGCCTAGGGACCTCAAAAGGAATTTCTACAAGCTTCTTCCACTTTCCAGAGGAAGGGTACCAGGTATAAATATTGGACCTCAGGCACCCACTCATCAGTACACCTTTTGACCTGTGCTTACTCTGCCAGAAATAAGGACTGCCGTGCAGCTGAAAGTATTGCCACTCTGCTGGACTGCTGCTCTAAATGCTGGTTGGTTGTGCTGACCTTCTGCCTCTTGCCCTCTTGCCTGGATGAGAAGGACTGGGCCTGCAACTCTGAACACAGGACCCTAGAGTGAATCCAAAGGTTAGCTGTCTGGCTTCTTGACCAGAAGCCTCAGGGACATAATAGGCTTGCAACAATCTTGAGCCCACCATGTGGACTCTGCTATCTGTGAGTCCTGCCCTACCAAGTGGTGCTATGTCCAGCCGTGTGCCGTTGGAAGTGGGCCTGAAGGTACTCTTCCAAGTCCAGCTGTGGTCCCCATCAGAACCGGCGTGAAGCAATATGAAACAACGCTATGAGCCGGCAAAGCCTCGCCTCATAGATGCCAGCTCTATCGGATCTGATGAAAAGTGACACAAAGCCTGCCAGTTACACCACACAGCTTACCGGAACTGAAGCAATGCGACACAAAGCCCTGCAAAGTATAGCCACATGGCTTAATCAGGACCAACACTGGGCAGCCAAAAGCATCACAAATCAATACAACTCAGGCCGTGCACAGGTATTTAAGGTGCTTTGTTCATCTGGCCTAACAGATTAATTTAAAGTTGGCTGGTTCCTTATTCTGACAAGGATTGTGGGTGGTGCTTGACCAGGGCTTACACCTAAGTTAACCAGTAACCCAATTTCTCACAGAAGAGATAATTAAATTCCCAGTGAGTGGGCAAGTGTGGAGCATTTAAAAGACAATTGGACACTGTAGGCCATTATTAAGTTGAATCTGACATGAAGCGGGGCAGCTGAGCTACTTCACAGTAGTAGAGATATGGTTATGTTTCTAGGAGATAAATATCAGTTTTGTAAAAGAACACAGTACAGCACTCTTCGAACAAAGGTTTATCAATAGCAAAATCAAAGAACCTTGATGATGATAATTTTTTCTACACGAAGTTTGACATATGGCAAAAGGTATGGAAATGCAGATGTGCTGCTACATTCTATACCATCTGAAACAGTTTGATCGGGTGGAGGGGAAGTACCAAATAGATTAAGTTCACATGGTAGAGAAAATAGGATGAATTCCTGGACCACAGTTTTCTGGCAATGAAAAGGGAAGAGATGAAGAATTTTATGGAGATGATGAGTGCAATTAAAGCACTTGGAAGCAACCTTATGGACATGAGTTGAAAAAGATATACATGAGTCAAAATAGCCCTAACAATGTTAATAATGTCAATTGGTCAGGATGCATACCAGAAGGGCGTCTCTAAGTGAAGAGATGTTGTTTCACTCACTGGGTAAGTGTGTATTACAAAGTGTGCCCTTTTTCCAATGATTTTGGGGTGATGGGAGCAGGAAAGATGATGGTCCTCCCAAGAAAATGCCAGGTCCAAAACTTAAATTAGCTGAATGATCACATGGAATATTATGGTCAAAGAAGAGGTGTTTTTCCACACAGCAGGACCAGATAAAGAGTTTTAGACCTGACAACCTTAGGGTGGTCTTCCCCTCAACATTTTACCTGTTTCCTCCACTTTTCTGACCTAGTTTTTGCTGGCTTTAGGACTCTGTGCACTTTGCTACTGCTAACCAGTGCTAAAGTGCTTATGCTCTCCCCTAAAATTAGTAAAATTAGCATATTTAATGTACTTATAAGTCACTGGTAACATGCACTACATGTGCCCAGGGCCTGTAATTCAAGTGCTACTTGTGGGCCTACAGCACTGATTGTGCCACCCCTAGTCGCCCTTTAACCATGTTACAGACCTGCCATCACAGAGCTTGTGTGTACAGTTTTACACTGTTGTGCCGAAGTGGAAAATAGCCCTTCGGCGTGACCTGAGTTTTCCCTTTTTACACAAAATGTCATCCCTAAGGTAGGCCCTGGAGAACCCAGAGAACAGGGTGCCGTGTCTTTAAAAGTTAGGACATGCACTTTTTACTTTTTCATGTCCTGGTAGTGAAAAACTCCAAAAGTCGTTTTTCACCACAGCAAGGCCTATCTCTTCTATGGGATATCAATGGGATTACCTTATTACATCTTATAAGTGTAATTCACAATCTGAAACAGATACATTTTTCGAGTTTGGTGTCTCTGGAATCACAATTGAAAATTACAATTTATGGTAAAGTTGGATTTTAAATTGTAATTCTGAAAATGCCACTTTTAGAAAGTTGGCATTTTTCAGATTTTAGCCAACTGGTGCCTGCTGACTATCTCTGTTCACTTGTTAGGTGTGGGTGACAGCTGATCTTTGTGTACCTCCCCTAGACAGCTACACACAATGGGAACTTAAGTGTGACTTGATGGGCTTTGATAGGCCATCCTGGCAGGATGGGAGGGAGGAGCTGGCCACAGCCTCACTTAAATAGGATGTGCCATTCCCCCACACCAAGGACTGCATAACCCCATAGTGAGTCTGGAGTCTGTCTTGGAAGTCTCCCCCACTTCAAAGCCCCAACTGTGTTTAAGTACTGGTCCTCTGACACCACGAACTCAGTACACTCTTGGACATGTGAATCCCCTGCCTGGAAAGACTGCTGTGCTGCTGAAGGACTGCAACTTTTCCGGACTACTGCTTTTCTGGATTCTGACCTTGCTGCCCTGTTGCCTGCTGTTCATCTTGCCTGGGTGAGAAGGACTGGACCTGCATCACTTAAATCCAGAGTGACTGCAAGGGTTAGCTGGCTGGCCTCCTATTCCAAAGTCTCAGGAACATAAAAGACTTTTAACCAACCTGCACCTGGTCTCTGCCATCTGTAAGTCTGCTCTGCCAAGGAGTGGCAGTCCAGTCCTGGACCCTTGGAAGTGACCCTAAGGTGTTTGCTCAAGTGAAACCAATGCATCCTTTGCCGTGGGAAAATTATCGACCCATTACCACTGTTGCATTGAACAGAACCAGCGCATCACCTTTGGGAACTGCCACTGCGATGCTTGTTCTGGCACAAAGTCTTTGCATCCCCGTCAATGGCAGCCTCCATACTGAAACTGCAGATCACAGCCTCTGCCCTCATCGGAACGCACCGCTTTTGCACCGTTTTTTAGCGCCTGGAAAATGCAGGCGTTAAGGGACCTGTGGGCTCTGAAGGAGCCCAGAGGTGCCCTCCCATGCCCCCAGGGACACCCCCTGTCACCCTTGCCCACCCCAGGAGGACACCCAAGGCTGGAGGGACCCATCCCAGGGACATTAAGGTAAGTTCAGTTAAGTCATTTTCTTTTTTTTTTTTTTGTGGCATAGGGGGGCCTGATTTGTGCCCCCCTACATTCCACTATGCCCAATGACCATGCCCAGGGGACAGAAGTCCCCTGGGCATGGCCATTGGGCAAGGGGGCATGACTCCTGTCTTTGCTAAGACAGGAGTCATTTCTATGGGGGTTGGGAGTCGAAAAAAATGGCGCAAATCGGGTTGAGGCGAAAAATTTGCCTCAGCCTGACTTGCCCCATTTTTTGGTGCCCAAGCTCCATATCCCCCTACGCCGGTGCTGCCTGGTGTACGTCGTTTTTTTCCACGCACACCAGGCAGCGCCGGCGGCTAACGCCGGCTAACGTCATTGATTAAATACGACGCTTCAGAATGGCGTTAGCCGGCGCTAATTTTTTTGACGCAAAACTGCGTTAGCGCAGTTTTGCGTCAAAAAGTATAAATATGGCCCATAGTTTTTACAGATAGTTCTGAAAGGGCGATCCCAATGTAGTGAAGTACTTCAGAGTCTGACGTGGTGCTTATTACTATTTCTTTGCAATCACAAATCATGATTGTATCAATCAGTAATTAAAAAAAAGTCAAATATCTGTGCCACAATTGAAGCGGTAACTGATACTGTTGGTCGATTTTTAGTTGATTTCCAGTTATTAGTACATCAAAATACTTATGTAAGAAAATGAGACCAGTTTAGATTGGTAATGTTAAAGATTAATAGCAGCATATATGGTGTTATATTCTGGAAGGCGGAATGAATTTTAAGGGTGCTGCCATGTTATGCCAGAAGATTTTCAATAAATACGTGGGTTGCTACAATATTCTAGAGTGTTGCTGAAACATCCAGGGATATTGCTATTAACATAATGCTCAATGTGTCCATCAGCCTGTCAAGATGTCCCACACCTGAGATATTATGCCCAATGTATATGCAGTGCAACTCGAATATGCCTGGGCTGCCTATTTTGCATGGGCTGGTGTAGATGCGTGTGACTATTATACATTACTTTTGCATTACACATGTTACAAAGTCCACTAGCAAATGTATCCCTTGGGTTGCATACAGAGGCACAAAGCCGATTTGCACAACACCACAATATATCACCTATTGCGTGTGGGCTTCGCCATTGCAGCAATGAACATCGCTCACTTGGCACGGAACACTCTAGAATGGCTTATATGGACAGTAAGTGCATGGAGTTTCGTCTAGATTATTTATATCACACAGCAGTTTCATTGTACAATTCAAAACACACACGTCATTGGGGAGGTGAAGCAATCACCTTGCCCAAAATTAATATATTGTTTTCCTAGGATTCTGACGGGGGTTCTCAAAGTGTTGAGATGTACTGATGTCTTTTCTGAAATCAAAAAACCTCTGTTTCCAATCTACTTCCAACTCTATCTCTCCTATACGATGGACATTTTCTCCCCCAGGTTCTCTCACATCTACCGCATTTCTTCGGGTTCCAGTTTCAGTCTTTCCCTATCAGCTGACACTTTAGTATTTACCCTTTGCCTCTTCATCTATCCTAACGATTTTTTCTAATGTTCTTCATTCAAGCTGTGCTCTTTTTCCATTTTCATTTTCCATTCCATTTCCTCTCTTCATTTACCCCGATATGTCCCTGTCCATTTCTCTTATTGTCTTACCCTTCTTTCACTCAATATCTGCATCCCACTCCCTCTTTTTTTTCTGTCTCCTGCTCTCTCTTGGCTTCCTTCTCTCGGTCTCCTTCTCATGGCTCTTTCTTCTGTTCCTACACCTCTCTCTTACTCGGTAGTTCAATCCTTTCTGTTTCACTCTTTCTGTCTCTTGCAGTGTCCACCTTCTATTATCTTACTGTCTACACAGTGGATAAAAGGTTTTTAATGCGTCTTCCTGTGATAGGATTAAAAAGCATGTAGGAAACAGTCCAAACCACTGTTAGAAGTCAAAGGTCCATATTTATGAAATGTTTGTGCTGCCTTAGCATAATTTTGTTTATGCTAAAGTGGCACAAACATAACTCCATATTTATATTTTGAGCCTGCACAGTGTATCAATGGAATAATGTCTTGGCACTGCCATTGGGCACAACCCTGACACACAGTGGATAGTAACTCAAGTATGGCACACACACACATTGGCTGTGGAGTGCGCAATGGGTTGCCAGACAAAATAAGTAGCTATGGGTGCTGAATTCCAATCCACATGACCCATTGTCAGGATCTAAGGATTTATTGGGGCAATGCACCACCAAATATTTCTCTGGGTCAAATGTAGGCAGAGTGTTGTACACTCACTATGTACTTGAGGTGCACACTTGTCACACAAATCTGCTGCCATGACACATGCCTAGAGCAAATCCAGATAAACATGTGAAGACTGGTGTACGAGTGCATGTACTAGGTAGCAACGGGTCGCCCAACATCAACAATGCTTGACATGTGTCAGCATATTTACCTAGTATGCTCTGTATAACAACAGCACATAGCAAATGACACCACTCATTATTACTCACATGATAGAACAGGTGCATGGTAGCAACAGTAACAATTTAACCCATACATGTTTTGGTCTCCAACATCACAATCAGGTGTGGGATATCCTACTATGTCCAGCATTGTTAAACAATGTCTGAGATACAACATCAAACTGAGTAGGAGTAGGCCTAGCCATATATATTGCATTTGGCTAATGAACAGTACAGCACTGACATGATTTTACACCTCATCATCATTCCGTCATTGTAAGAATTACCTAGATTGAGGCATGCTGGAAGAAATGCATACCCATGGCAATTAAGGATGTGGATGGACAGCTTTGATACACCCACAGATAATAGCAAATACAACATGGGCGGTTACTTGGAGACAACACAAGTGCTGTGGCACTGTGACAGATCGAACAATATACAAATGACGACGAGATATGCGTTTTAGTTTGTGGTGGAATTTATTCTAAGTTTAAGGTGGAATAAAGACAAAAACTAGAAGTATGTAATCAAGTGGGCGGGGTTTTCCTTAGGGGTTTCGGTGTTGCGGTACAGTTCCTGTAGTGTTGATTTAGTTTCAATGTTTCTTTTCCTGGGAGACGTCTGGCGGTTCCCCTCAGGTGGATTCTCGGTACCGGAAAACAAAAGGAAAACAACACCCGGGTAAGTATGGGGTTTTACCAAAAGGATTATTTCACACTTTCACTGTAGTCTTGTCTGGGTATGGGTAGGAACGATAAGGAGGGGTGTCTGTGAGGAGGTAAGGGGGGGGGATAAGTGCTCTCACTCTCTAATGATAGATTTTGTGGGGTGCCCATATGTGCTCGTTATCGTGCCCCTTTCGGTCCCCTCCCTTTGCACTTCGATATTCCCTTCCCCCTCCCTTAGTCTGAAGTGGCCTTTGTTTTGGTCCACAAGGACCGTACCTTGGTGAGCCACGACCCTCCTGGGTCGTGGCTGGCATTGTGGCGTTCCTCTGATGTGGTCTCTTCTCCTTCCGTCTTTTGTTTGGTCTCCCTCTCCTGGGCTCTCCTCTCCTGCTCCTTCTCCTGGGCTCTCCTCTCCTGCTCCTTCTCCTGGGCTCTCCTCTCCTTCTCCTGGGCTCTCCTCTCCTGCTCCTGTCTCTCCTCCTTGGCTCTCCTCTCCTGCTCCTCTGTCTCCTGTCTCTCCTCCTCGGTTCTCCTCTCCTCCTCCGCTGTCTCCTGTCTCTCCTCCTCGGCTCTCCTCTCCTTCGTCTCCGGTCTCCTCCCCTCCGTCCTTCTTCCGGTGCCGTCCTCCCTTTTGATTCTGCCGCGCCGGGAAACCCATCCGGTTTCCCGGGCAACGGCCTGCCCCCTGCCTCGGTCGGAGCGCGTTGCCCCGACAACGGGGAGACGCGGACATGACGCATCGGCCTGCTCCGATGCGTCATGCCGAGCCGCGGCTGCTGGGGACGCCCGGCTACACACCCCTTCCCAAGAACGGTCCTGATCGAGGACCGAGGTAGAGTCCGGGTATCTGGAGAGATAATCAGCCGGGGCCTGTTGGGGACCAGGGATGTGACGGACCTGAAACGAAAAGGGTTGGAGTTCAAGGAACCACCTCAAGATCCGTGAATTCGTATCTTTATGAGCCGACAACCAAGTGAGGGGAGCATGATCCGTATAGAGAATAAAAGGGCGACCCAAAAGGTAATACTGCAAGGTGTCTACAGCCCATTTGATTGCCAAACATTCTTTTTCAATCGTGGGGTAATGGCGTTCCGAGGAAACAGTTTCCTGCTAATATACACTATTGGGTGATCCCTACCGTCCCCATCGGGCTGGGTCAGTACCCCTCCTAGCCCGACATCAGAGGCGTCTGTATAGAGGTGGAACGGTTTCGAGAAATCGGGGCACCGTAGGATGGGCTCTCTAGTCAGAAAGGCTTTTAACTGTTCAAAACTAGTCTCCTGTTGATCCGAAAAAGGGGCTAATTGATTAGGATGAGATTTAGCCAGAAGATCTGTAAGGGGGGCGGCTAGGGTGGAATAATTGGGAATGAATCTTCGATAGTAGCCGACCAACCCTAGGAAGGAACGCAAATCTTTCTTTGTTGCAGGGTTAGGTGCATTGAGAATAGCCTCTACCTTTTTAGATTGTGGCTGGAGGTTCCCTTGACTGATTTTGTATCCTAAGTACAATATGTCAGGCCGACCGATAACGCATTTTTTTGGATTGGCAGTTAACCCTGCCTGTCTCAGAGTATGGAATATCTGCTGCAAATGTAGTAGATGATCATTCCATGTTTCACTGAAAATAACTACGTCGTCTAAGTAAGCAGCTGAAAAATGTCGAAAGGGGTGTAGGAGGCTGTCCATTAACCGTTGAAATGTTGCTGGGGCTCCATGCAGTCCGAACGGCAACACTGTGAAGTGGTACAAGCCTGACTGCGTGGCAAAGGCCGTTTTCTCTTTATCTTCTGCGGCTAGTGGAATCTGCCAATATCCTTTAGTTAAATCTAGGGTGGACATGTATTTTGCTTTTCCTAGTTTTTCTAATACATCATCCACCCTGGGAATCGGATAAGTATCGAACATGGAATGTTCGTTGAGTTTCCTGAAATCGATGCAGAACCTAATAGTACCATCAGGTTTTGGTACCAGGACAACTGGGGAGCACCAGGGACTAGTAGAAGGCTCTATTACTCCTAACTCTAGCATCTTTTGGACCTCGTCCTCCATAATCTGTTTCCTGGCCTCTGGTATACGATATGGTCGTAACCGGACAATTGTACCTGGTGCAGTCCGTATTTTATGGGCGATCAAAGAGGTTTTGCCTGGCACTATGGAAAAAAACGATCTGAAATGTTCCAGTAGACTGAATACCTGTTCCCTCTCTAATTTTGTTAACGAGGAGTTCACTGTGGGTAGATTCTCCCCAATAGTGGTCTCGGTCGGGCAAAATTCAATTTGAACCCTCCCATTGGGACATAGGAACCGGCCCACGGCTTCGGTCGAGTTAGAGCCCTCGGGTTCTTCCCATTTTTTTAATAGATTTATGTGATAAATCTGGGTTTTCTGCGGCGTGGTCGAGATTTCAATTAGGTAAGTGACCGGGGAAACGGCTCGTAGTACTTTATGTGGACCCTGCCATTTTGCTACCAATTTGCGTTCAGACGTGGGGTGCATTATAAGTACCTGATCTCCTGGCAGTAGAACTCTTAATTTACTCCCTCGATCGTAATATTGTTTTTGGTTCTGTTGGGCATGTTCCATATTTACTCGGACTGTATCCCATAACCCTTGTAACTGAGATCGTAAGTCGTGGGCATATTCTAACAAGGGTTTCCCCCCTTCCTCCGCCTCCTCTTCCCAAGCTTCTATGGCCATGTCTAGCAGGGAACGGGGCTGTCTTCCGAACACGAGTTCAAAAGGACTGTGTCCGGTAGATGCCTGTTCATGGGTACGTATAGCATACAATACCAAGGGCAATTTTTGATCCCAGTTTTTGCCTGACTCCTCTACTACTTTTCTTAGCAGGGTTTTTATGGTACGGTTGTACCGTTCTACCAGACCATCGGTCTGTGGATGGTACACCGAGGTGCGAATTTGGGAAATGCCTAACGTTTTGCACACCTGCTTCATGAGGGTAGACATGGAAGGAGTTCCCTGATCAGTGAGTATTTCATGTGGAAATCCTACTCGAGAAAATACATTAATCATTGCTTGGGCTACTGTTTTGGTTGTCATACTTTTTAATGGAATGGCCTCTGGGTATCGGGTGGCATAATCTACCATGACTAGGATATATGTGTGCCCTTTCGTGGAAGGAACTATGGGACCTATCAAGTCCATTCCCATCCTACTAAACGGAACGTCTATGATGGGTAATGGCATGAGAGGCGCTTTTCTAGGTCTACCGGGTTCGGTAAGTTGGCACCTGGAACATTGGGAGCAAAATTTCCGTATGTGGGCAAAAACCCCCGGCCAATAAAACCGCCGGAGGAGATACTCTTCTGTTTTTTCCCTTCCGAAATGACCTCCTCCGGGTTGACAGTGGGCTAGAGTTAAAACATGTTCTCTATAGTGCTCGGGTACTAACAACTGTTGCTTACGGTCCCCGGAGCGAGTAGTGGTTATGCGATATAAGAGGTTTTTTCTAATTAAGAAGTAGGGACCCACCTCTTCGGTTTCTTCTGCTTTGGCCGACTTCCAAGCTTGAGTGAGAGAAGGATCTTCTCTTTGTCTTTGGGGAAACCCAACAGGCACTTCATGTGTCTCAGCAATCAGACCTGAGGGTGTGCTATGTGCCTCGTTCTCTCGGTGGGTTGCTTTTTCAACACGTTTCTCCCTACGTGACAGTTTCCTACGGGTAGGGGGGGCTCTAGGTCGCTGTCCGAAAAGGGGGCACCCTTCCACCAGTCCTGGGTCAGGGTTGGTTGTCGAACGTGATCCAGGATCTCCTGAAAATGTTCATAATCTGTCCCAATAATACATTCCTCTATCAGATCTGAGATTATACCCATAGAAAGGCTGTCCCTGTAGTTCCTCCACTCTACGGTCAGGGCCTGTAAGGGGTATCTCTCCTTATCCCCATGAATGCAGCAAATAGTCACCCAATGTTCGACTTCCTGGTCTGCTAGGGCTAGGAGATCCTTCCTTATCACGGATTGACTGCATCCGGAATCTATAAGGGCGTAAACCATTCGACCATTGACATTTAAGGACTGTTTAAATTTGGGGTTGCCCTGGCCTGTACACAGCACCCGTCGTCGGGTAACTCCAACCTCCATGGGTTCACTAGTGTCTTGTTTCCGGGGACACATACGGGCAATGTGTCCCCATTCCCCACAGTTATAACACTGGGGACCCGGTACTGGTGGATGCTCGTAGGTTCTGCGAGGTACGGATTCTTCGGGAAGGACTCTGGGAGTGCTTTTGGGGTTGGGGAGCCCCGGTTTTATGATGGGGCGGGTTGGCATCTTTCGTACATCCACCGAACGGTGGTATGCACAGGCTAAGTCAATTGCCGTCTCCGTATTCACCTTGGGATGTTGACGGATCCAGTGTTTTGTGGCCGTAGGCAAGGCATCTAAATATTGTTCGAGGACAATGGTTTGGATTACGTCTTCCCAGCTATTCCCTGACGGACCCAACCATTTTAAAGCCAAATCGTTTACCCGATAGTAGAAGGTTCGGGGATCCTCGTTCGGTCCCCACTTGATTTTCCTGAATTTGATTCTATAATATTCCATGTCATGCCCCACCCGCTCTAATATACTGGTCTTTATTTCGGAATATGGGGTTGTTCCCCCGGGATTCGCAGCTTGGTATGCGGCTTGTAGGATTCCTGTAAGCAAGGGGGCGACATACTGGCCCCATCTATCTTCCGGCCATTGTGCGGTTGAGGCCACCCTTTCAAAATTAGTGAAAAAGGAGTCGGGATCATCCCCTTCTTGATATTTTTGCAGGACGGAGCTTGGGACATTGGGATGTACCTTAGTGGTAGCGATTGTCTCTGTTAGCTTCTTCATGGCCGTCTCGTGGACCAGTTGATTATTGGCCAGTATGGTTGCCTGACTTTTCAAAGCCGACTGTAAGGCTTCACGGTCCTCCTTAGCCTCCCTCTGGTGGGCCTCCCACACCAGTTGTAGGTGGCGTTGGCCTTCGGCCAACTGTTTTATCATGTCTTCCAGCGAGGGGGTGTCACTCATTGTGTACACCGTTCAATTGTCGAGGAGGATCTAAAGTAGGATCCCACTTCTGACACCACTGTGACAGATCGAACAATATACAAATGACGACGAGATATGCGTTTTAGTTTGTGGTGGAATTTATTCTAAGTTTAAGGTGGAATAAAGACAAAAACTAGAAGTATGTAATCAAGTGGGCGGGGTTTTCCTTAGGGGTTTCGGTGTTGCGGTACAGTTCCTGTAGTGTTGATTTAGTTTCAATGTTTCTTTTCCTGGGAGACGTCTGGCGGTTCCCCTCAGGTGGATTCTCGGTACCGGAAAACAAAAGGAAAACAACACCCGGGTAAGTATGGGGTTTTACCAAAAGGATTATTTCACACTTTCACTGTAGTCTTGTCTGGGTATGGGTAGGAATGATAAGGAGGGGTGTCTGTGAGGAGGTAAGGGGGGGGGATAAGTGCTCTCACTCTCTAATGATAGATTTTGTGGGGTGCCCATATGTGCTCGTTATCGTGCCCCTTTCGGTCCCCTCCCTTTGCACTTCGATATTCCCTTCCCCCTCCCTTAGTCTGAAGTGGCCTTTGTTTTGGTCCACAAGGACCGTACCTTGGTGAGCCACGACCCTCCTGGGTCGTGGCTGGCGTTGTGGCGTTCCTCTGATGTGGTCTCTTCTCCTTCCGTCTTTTGTTTGGTCTCCCTCTCCTGGGCTCTCCTCTCCTGCTCCTTCTCCTGGGCTCTCCTCTCCTGCTCCTGCTCCTTCTCCTGGGCTCTCCTCTCCTTCTCCTGGGCTCTCCTCTCCTGCTCCTGTCTCTCCTCCTTGGCTCTCCTCTCCTGCTCCTCTGTCTCCTGTCTCTCCTCCTCGGTTCTCCTCTCCTCCTCCGCTGTCTCCTGTCTCTCCTCCTCGGCTCTCCTCTCCTTCGTCTCCGGTCTCCTCCCCTCCGTCCTTCTTCCGGTGCCGTCCTCCCTTTTGATTCTGCCGCGCCGGGAAACCCATCCGGTTTCCCGGGCAACGGCCTGCCCCCTGCCTCGGTCGGAGCGCGTTGCCCCGACAACGGGGAGACGCGGACATGACGCATCGGCCTGCTCCGATGCGTCATGCCGAGCCGCGGCTGCTGGGGACGCCCGGCTACAGGCACTTGAAATGTTGTGTGTGCGTGGCACTCATTACATCTCACAAATACCATCAATGGAACCGTAACTATCAAGTAGGCAGTAGTAGGAGATGTGAACATCTACAAATTACACAAGTCACATGTTGCATCATGTCCATTTAAGACTAGACAATGTTGCTGTAGAAGATGTGTACAAAGTGCAAGCATCCTAAGGAATGTGTGCAATGTAGGAGGCAATACATACCTTACCAGTAATGCAGGAAAACATCAATGTCTACATGTCAACATTTAACATATATACAGAGAGGGTGGCCAGGCAAGTACATAACCCAGTCATGGTTGGCACTAGCATACCAGGGTATTTGCGCAGTGCATGCCACCATGGCAGACAACACCATGTGTATCCTGCCACATTTCCAATATTGAAGTCACAACATATATACAAGCCCTAAACAAGCTGCCCATGGAATCAACTAAGGACATCAAATAATGTGACTTGTCCTACATGTGTAAGTACCCGAGCTCTGTACATAAGAGGGGAAGGCTGACATTGAGTACTACAGAGTTAAATATGAAATACTCAGCTGTTTGAGCATATTTGTGCATGTGTCTATCTGCTGGGGAGTGAGCATAGTTCTGGTGAGTAGCAGTCATGAAGAGTCTAGAATGCTGATCAATAAACCCACACACCACTGCTCTGGCTACATCAATGTATGACATTGTCAGTGGCCTGAATCATGTGCATAGAGGGCTGAGTAAACTGGACCACCATCAACCTCCCCTTCACATGCAACCATGGGTTTCTGTGTGCCATACAAACTCACACAGTAGTGATGATGAGTAGGCTGGAATCTATTCCAGACTGAAACATTGTTACACAGTGGTATGCCATTGTACGTGACAGTCATGACAAACATGAGGTTGTCACAACGTGAATGCCCAGTTGGAGGTATGCACACGTATACCACTTATCTCAGCACACATGTACCACAATAATGGCCCAGGCATGGTAATGTGTATGGATTCTGAACAAAAGGCAACCAAGCACAAACATAAGGGTATAGATATTACAAGATCAGTGACAGAAAGAAATTACCTTCACATTCCAACATATGGAAAAAATGTGGCACTAATGTGACTACATGTGCATTTGTAATATGCAAACATGTGTTCATGCAGGAAGATAGTAATTTGAGGTTTCACATCCATGAACACACGACTGTCATCATATGATACAGAAACTACACAACACATGTCTTTACACACACACAGCATATTCCAACCTTCACTAACACGTGTACATAACATCTCCTGTATTAGAAATGGGGTCTCTAGTTGGCAGAGGTATACACCCTTTTCCAAATAGGGACCCCAGTCCTAGTCAGGGTAAGTCACACACAATCCAAATTATCCTGTGCCCACCCACTGGTAGCTTGGCACTGAGCAGTCAGGCGTAACATAGAAGGCAATGTGTAAAGTATTTGTACAATGAATCATACAGAAACACAGTGAAAACACCAAAAAGTACACCACAAAGGTTTAGAAAAATATAGGGTATTTATCTGGTTAAATTAAGTTCAAAACAATAAAGATTCAATAAGCACAAGTCGAGATATCACTTTTACAGAATTAAGAAGAGTCTTAAATCTAAGAAATCAACAGTTGTCTCTTGTGTCAGGCCCTCCATTCCTCCAGCCCAGGAAGACCCATTCAGTATGCAGATGAGTGCAGGTGTGACTGATTATTCTGTGTTTGTGGTTGTCTGAGTAAAAAGCACAAGGAAGCTGCCAGCCCAGATGTTGACTGGAGATAGACTGTAAGGCTCAGATGGATTTTAAGTGCAGAGAAATGCTCAATTTCTAAAAGTGTCAATTCTAAAATAGTAATTTAAAATCCAACCTCACCAATAAGCAGGATTGTTTTATGAAAATTCTGGCCATACTAAATATGACCTGGTTACCCCTTTCTGATCTGAATCTACCACTCAAACAGTATGGGCCATATTTAGACTTTTTGACGCAAAACTGCGCTAACGCAGTTTTGCGTCAAAAAAATTAGCGCCGGCTAACGCCATTCTGAAGCGCCATGCGGGTGCCGTATTTAATCAATTAAGTTAGCCGGCGTCAGCCGCCGGCGCTGCCTGGTGTGCGTGGAAAAAAATGACGTACACCAGGCAGCGCCGGCGTAGGGGGATATGGAGCTTCGGCGTCAAAAAATGGGGCAAGTCAGGCTGAGGCAAATTTTTCGCCTCAACCCGATTTGCGCCATTTTTTTCGACTCCCAACCCCCATAGAAATGACTCCTATCTTAGCAAAGACAGGAGTCATGCCCCCTTGCCCAATGGCCATGCCCAGGGGACTTCTGTCCCCTGGGCATGGTCATTGGGCATAGTGGAAAAGCGGCCGTACGTCATTTTTTTTGACCCGCCCACTCCCGGGCCTGAATTTTGCCCGGGAGTGTAAATACGGCGCACATGCCTCGGAGTCAATTTTTTAGACGGGAACGCCTACCTTGCATCTCATTAACGCAAAGTAGGTGTCCACGCTAAAAAATGACGCAAACTCCATGGACTTTGGCACTAGACGCGTCTAACGCCAAAGTATAAATATGGAGTTAGTTTTGCATCGGAATTGCGTAAAAAAAAATGACACAATTCCGGTGCAAACGGAGTATAAATATGCCCCTATATGAGGGTAGCCCTAATGATAGCCTATGAAAGGAGCAGACCTCACAGTAGTGGAAAAAGAAATTTAGGAGTTTCCACTATCAGGATATATAAACCACATGTGTACATGTCCTGCCTTTTACCTGCATAGCACCCTGCCCTATGGGTTATCTAGGGCCTACTTTAGGGGGGACGTATATGTAGAAAAAGGGGAGTTTAAGGCTTGGCAAGTACTTTCAAATGCCAATTCAAAGTGGCAGTGAAACTGCACACACAGGCCTTGCAATGGCAGATCTGAGGCATGGTTAAGGGGCTACTTATGTGGGTGGCACAACCAGTACCGCAGGCCCACTAGTAGCATTCAATTTACAGGCCTTGGGCAAATGTAGTGCACTTTCCTAGGGACTTACAAGTAAATCAAATATGCCACTTGGGAATGAACCAATGTTATCATGTTTAAGGGAGCGAGCATGTGCACTTTAGCACTGGTTAGCAGTGGTAAAGTGTCCTGAGTCCTAAAAAAACTGTGTCAAAAGTGAGGGAGGCAGTCAAAAATTTGGGGATGACCACCCTATGGCTGTCAGGTCTAACCTCCTGCTACTAAGATGCATGGGAAACCAAATGGTAAACGTGTAACAGAGAAACATAAAGTAAGATCAAACAATATACCGGAGTAGAAACACTGGAAAATGCAAATTGGCAGGGGTTACGTGATGTCAATGCAGACCAAGTCCACTGAATATTCTGAGCGGCAATTACACGTTCACAAGCTCTTAAGGCACCATAGTGACAAATCGACGCATAAGCATCATGCATCAAATGTTTTCACGCATACGCATGTACCATACAATACCCCTAAGCTAAAAGACGCCTAGCCCCTGAATGTCTATTGCACGTCCACATGCAATTTCACGCTAAAGGTGAGAAAAATTAGGCATGACCATCATGCATCAAAAAAAAACAAAGCATGACTGGAAATGTGATGCACACGGCCAGGAAGTGATGAAAAAGGACATCCTGCCTGCAAACATAGTACAGTGAGTTCACTTTCACTTAACTATCTTTTTGTCTGTGACTGAGTGAGGGTGTGTGGAGCTGCTGCTGTACGAGTTTTGGAGTGTTTGGAGTGTTTATTGTGCTGTGTCCTGCAGGTGTTGTTTTCATTTGTCTTTAAACTTGTATTGTAATTGTACTGTATTTGTTTCTGTATTGTGGGGTTTTTGTCTGGGGTAGTATAGTTGTTGGGGTAGTTGGGCTAGGTGTTAGGTATATATTTTTTTGTTGTTTTGGGTAAACTGCATTTACAGTATGTCTGGGAAAGGGAAAATGGTGCAGATGTCGGCCGATGAGCAGGGGAGTTCATCCAGCTTGTTCAGCACTACCTTCCCATAATGTACAACTGGGGGGCCATGTTATTCTTGGCTACCACACAGAGGCAAGGCAGCTGTGGTGGGGCAAGGTGCTCCACCACCTCACAAGGATCTTTGGCAGTGAAAGGAACGACCACCAACTCAAGCATCGCTGGGCAGATTTGGTTACAAGGGAGCAGGATCTGCTGGATCATCTGGGTATAGAGATTGGTGGAGCAGTTGGGAAGTCTCACACTTCCATACAAAGGGGGTCATTCCGACCCTGGCGGTAAATACCGCCAGGGCCGGGGACCGCGGGAGCACTGCCAACAGGCTGGCGGTGCTCCCTAGGGCATTCTGACCGCGGCGGTTCGGCCGCAGTCAGAACAGGAAAACCGGCGGTCTCCCGCCGGTTTTCCGCTGCCCTGGGAATCCCCCATGGCGGTGCAGCTTGCTGCGCCGCCATGGGGGATTCCGACCCCCTCACCGCCATCCTGGCGGTGAGGGGTGTCGTGGGGCCCCTGGGGGCCCCTGCAGTGCCCATGCCAATGGCATGGGCACTGCAGGGGCCCCCGTAAGAGGGCCCCACTTTGTATTTCAGTGTCTGCATTGCAGACACTGAAATACGCGACGGGTGCCACTGCACCCGTCGCACATCCTCCACTCCGCCGGCTCCATTCGGAGCCGGCATCCTCATGGAGGGCCGTTTCCCACTGGGCTGGCGGGCGGCCTTTTGACTCAGTTACAAAGGCTTCTCACTGACAGTATTGGACTGTCCTGCATCTGCTCCATCACTGGCACCTCACTCAGGAACCTGCACCAACAAATGCATCCTTGGACCACAAGGCAAATGTTTCTGTGTTGAGGCATATTTCTATGCCCATGTTCTTAGCCACCCCTGGACAAATAATGGTATACCATGGCAACAATGCCTGGCAACAAACTATTGGCAATATATCTATAAGTTCAATCATTCGATGTGCAGGTAGGTACAACTATCTTCACATGAGTATACTCCTATAGCATTATTATAGCCTTGTGATGGCACACACATGTTACTTACTTCACTGAAGGATGTATCATGTCATTCCTCTTCACCTTGGAATACTCACACAACCCCTGGGCAGTAGTTTGTCAGTTTGCTGTGACAATGAGGAAGATATCTACAACATCTGAGGCAGGCTCAAATATTATGGATGTCACAATGGGACAGCCACTGCAACAACCATTGCATGCCCTCAGATGCAATATACAGTGGCAAGCAGTCCCTTGTGGTCATGGAGGTGTAGATCTAACAGACACCTGCATGACAATGCCATGTATAAATGGTGCAGTGAGAAGCACCACAGGAGTGTCAGGGACTGTGATGGTTGGTAGGTGTATGGGTCTATATTATCTGAGACTATGTGTAATTGACTGATAATAGATGTTTGTCAGTTGCTCTGCTCTACCACTAGGAGGACTTGCTCACTCAGCCTAACAAGTTAACAGTGAACAATGTTGTCAATTAACTGATATGTACAAATTACTCTAAGCAATGTTTTCCATCCATGTCTTGCAGGTGGACCTGCAACCTAGACTGTAGGAGAGGTTGCCCAATTTGAAGACCCTGATGCATCCAGTAAGTGTCATCTTGTGCGTCATGTGTGGTAATCCAGGGTTTGGTGTGAGTCAGTCTGAAGTGTGGAATGCTATGGAAGATTATTTTGCCTGACCAATGATCTGATATCATTGGAGAAAGAATGGTGACATCATGTATGTTGGAATGTTGCGCAATCAGAATGGCTTGCATGTAGTTCAAGAGGCAACATGTGCTGGCATGGAATTGCGTGAAATAGGAATTGTAATGGCTGGCCAGTTATTCATTGATGCCTAACATGTTAGGTCTCAGGGCAGCTGTTTATGTACATAGCATGCCAGTTTACAACAACTTTGGCACAGCACCATTGTCAGCACAGTGTGCCACACATAGCTTACACTTACTGACAAGATGGTACAGATGTGGGTTATCTCTGCAGAGGTCTCTAAGGGTGCTTATGTAGAAGACACATACACCACAGGTGCCTCAGCACCCTTCAGATATAATGAGTCTGTAGTACTGCAAGGAGCCATATTGTGTGCGTACAACAATCAGTAGTGTACACAATTAGTAGACAACTAACCTCCAGATGGTTGTCTGAAAAGTCTATGATTCTTCCCACACCAGATCTCAAGCATTTTTCACAACATGGTCCTGCCACCATAATATTTGTGAGTGATGTAGGTGACATCATATATGCATACGATGTGAATGCTGTGTGCGTACCTGGTACTTTGATGATGTTTGACGTGCATGTGCAAATGATGTACACTGCTTCTGGATACTATTGCAGCACCCACTGAAGTGCCAAACTCACTATGGGCCTAAGGGTACCCAGGCAGCCACCATGTGTGTGCTGTTTAACACATGTAGCACTACATAGTAGAGGGTAGGGGCCTTCAGTTCTGTAATGTGCTGACAACTTTGATGTGCAGCTCTGGCTTTAGGCCAATCTTTCTGGGAACATTGAATCAGTTGTACATGTGGGCACATCTGGCATGCCCCTTTGTAATATATGCTCAGGCCAGGTCTGACAACAGGACACATTCATTTTGATTTACCAAACCCTAGAATAGCAGGTGGGAAGTTACCAGACCCCCTATCATATGGCCCACACCTTGCCTCCATAATGACTGGGCAAGCCTTGATGTTTCAGCATGTGTGTTGAGGTGATGGATTGCATGCACAGCCCCATTATGCACAGGGCCACAGGAAATCAAGAATTGTAGGGGCAGTGATCCTCACAAGTTAGAAGACACAAATGTTGATCATGGACAATTTTGTCCAATCAGCTCTGGACCCTGTTGTTTAAAAATAGATTGCCGTCATCAAGTGACGTACATGATACTGTTGATGACTGGTAGGAGTAAGTCATTGTTGATGAATGTGTGCTGGACTGTATGTGTTACCTGCAGTTGCAGTGTACATTATGGGCCTGATTACAACTTTGGAGGAGGTGTTAATCCGTCCCAAATGTGACGGATATACCACCAGCCGTATTACGAGTTCCATAGGATATAATGGACTCGTAATACGGCTGGTGGTAAATCCGTCACCTTACCGTCACTTTTGGGATGGATTAACACCTCCTCCACAGTTGTAATCAGGCCCTAAATGTCTGTACAACCACCACCCAATGCTGATACTGCTGCTTGCTTCTCCTCATATTTCAGCTGTCAATGTGACAGAAGTACAGAGGCGAGCATTCCACAAGAGGGCCGATGCCACCACCACATAATGGAGGTTGATACCAGATACCGTGGAATGGGCAGGAGGTTCAGAAGTGAGAAAGCATCAGGGGAATGGCGTGCGTTTCAATATGGTGGACCTCCACTGCAGCCACACAAGGACACTGGAACCAAGACATCAGGGGTGCAGGGGGCCTCCGCTAGACCAAAGCCATCAACATCAGGTGCACCAGTCATCATGCACCCACCAGTACAGCGACCTGCAGCTGTAGTCCCAAACCAGTTTGAACAGGACATGAGAAGGGACATTGGGCAGATTTTAGCCAGACTGAAAAAATTGGAAGAGGATTCAGCAGAGGACCAGAGGATTTTGCGATACATCAAAAGAAGATTAAGAAAAGCAGGAAATTAACATTTTTGTATCGTACAACCTCCCAGTTCCTTCCCCTCCCTTTTACTGTTTTGATAGTTTTATGTTGGGTTTTATATGTGTAGTTTTAGGTTAGTGTAGGATAGGCATAGGTTACGTTAAGTATAGTGGGGGTGGGTTTTTCTACATTATTTTTTGTTGGGGGGTTAGTTGGGGGGTCATGTTGGGGTATTTGTGTATTGAAAAAAAAAAATAGCCACAAAAATATATATATTTGGTTAGGCCATAGGTTAGGGTAGTACATGTATAGTCATAGTTTATTTTGTCCTACTTGTATCTTGTCTCTTAAGGGGATGGGGGGCAATCTTTAGAGTGTGGTGTTACATGTATTAGATAAGCGTAGAATAGGTTAGATAGGTGTAGTTGTTAATTAAGGATAGTTAGTATATGTTAGTTTAGAATAGGGTAGGTTTTAGGTATCCATTTCATCTTAGCCTAATAAGTTTTGTAATTTGATTGAGTGTCTGGGGCTTCTCAAGAGTGCACTGGCCAAGTTGTGGGAATGGCCCAGGGTTTGCTTACTGTCTTGATTTCCCAGGTTTCCCATATGCATCCCCTATGACCAAGAAGCCGTCAGAATGGCTGGTACATTCTGTCTACTAGTGCATACATTTGCAATCTGGTGTTCCAGCCATTCACAATCTATATGTATTGTTTATCTTGGACAGGTAAATATGGTACTTCACCTGTCTTTGGTGAGGTCCTGTTATTTTTATTGTTGGCAAGTGTGGTACATCTGACAACAGGCACATTCGGAACTGTACCCTGCAACACTGACAGGTGGCCATCACTGATAAAGTTAGCTTTCCCTGTTCCACACAAATAAGTTGTACTGGTACTCCCATCTGGGTAAATTACCATTGAATGGGTTCAGAGGCGTACATGCCAAATGTCTACTTCAAAGGACATGGGTTCCATATCATTTAGTATACACAGTAAGTTTGTTGTAGCCCACAACACCATCATTCAGCTTTCTCTTTTTCAGATCCTAGGGTGTGGCGTAGCGTCTCACAGTCATGCACTCATGTACTGTTATTCTGTACACATTGACATGGATGGACACAATGCTATCTTTTAGCTGAGCAGATGGATCACAGTAAACGTAGAAATGCTACATGTGCACAAGGTGCTTTATTTACAGGTGCAATTGTGATTTCTATACAATAGCCATTTCACAGACCCCATGAGTGAACGTTTGCTATATATAGCATAATGGGAGTCCAAGGTTGAGGGACATGACATGAGACATGGTTAGGAGTAGTGTGCATTAGTGAGGAGTTCAAAAATGTCCAATTGGTATGAAAGAGACAATGACAACACATAGCAGATAGTTCAATAGTGGTTAGGTGAAGAAGGCACATTTCCTACTGTCACAGCACTGGCATGATCTTAAGCCCAGAACTAAGGAGAAACTGTCCATGTGGCACAGACTGGTGCTACTGGGTGCTTTTCGTTGTGAATTTTATTCCTTCCACATCTTCATCCTCTGATGTGTGTGGTGCCTCCTGTGCCATGGCTGATGCTGTTGTAGAGGTAGAAGAGGCCATACACCCTTCAGGTGATAGAGATGTGAAGTTAAAGGTCCCGGCAGCTACCATTTGTGGCAACACATAAGGCATCACTGCTGCAAGGAGGAACTGCTTATTTTTCAAGAACGCAACAACATCACAGCAGTAGGCAGCCATTATTTCCCTGAGGGAGACCACTTCCCGCTATATGGACTCCAGGGTATTCTGCATGTCCACCAGAGACTCCTGGAGTCCACGCACAGGGAGTAGGTGCTTCAAATGGCAGCTGAATTGTCCTTATTTGGACTGAGGAACATCCATACTCCCTCTAGGCTGCCTGCCATGGTCTCCATCACCACTGGCACCTGATTTGCCACCTCCCGCTGGACTCCTACCACTGTCCTCTGAAAGCTGATCTCTGGGTCCTCAGAGTCCAGGGCTGTGTGAATACTGGCTGCTGACGTGTGTTGGTGGCTGGGTGGTTCAAGTGGAGACCCTGCAATGCTGTCTATCCTCCCTGTGACTGGAGGTGATGTCTAGAGTGCTCCTAGGACATCCTGGAGTGTCTGATCATTAAGGGTTGGCAGCTGGTCATCCATGTCATATGAAAAACCCAGAACAGGCAGTTTGGCAGGAGGTAAGCCATCATCCTGTGCAATGAGATAGTGTAAAATAAATATTGGGTTGCATTGGCTTTTGACATGGGACATCATGTATTTGCCACTGGAGGTTCAGTGACATGTCACTGACCCAAGATTGTAGTTGTACTTATGCAGGGATGAGCCATTTTCATTTGCAAACGGCGCACCCCTGTGTTGTCCCCTGCGCTGGCACTAAATAGAGCTGCCTAGCGCCAACACAGGCATCCTTGCACCATTGTGCAAGGATGTCTGCGTTGAAAGGTTTGATTGTTTATGTGTGGGAAGGTGTCTGTTCCTGCACATACAGAATCACTCTTGGCGATTTGGCTCTTCTGTGTGTGCTGCAGAATGCAGCACACATAGAAAAAGGAAAAATGAGGGGGAATAAATGTATATCTCCTCGTTGCACCTTGCTAACATCACCCCTGGGATGGCGTTAGATTTTGGTGCTGCCTCAGGATTACCGATACTCGTAAATCTGAGTCAGTGTCAAAATGCAATGGGTGATGCTGTGGCACGCCCACTGTAACACCCATTGCATGTCCCTTTCACACAGAAGTGCTGGGTGTGAAGGGGCAGCATTTGCAGGTTGGGGTTAAGGCAGAAAAAGTGGCTTAACACCACCTTGTAAATATGATACAGGGCATTGAGCCACAGGAGTATCACAAAAAGTGATTCTCCGGTGGCGCTTGGGGCTCATAAATATGCCCATAGGTATTTTGGGACATATGTAGGTGCCTCAAATGCCACCTGAATGTAACTTTTGTGAGGCTCAGGTGTCAAAATGCTCTGCCCCATATGTACTAGGTGGCTTGAAGCCACTCTTTGTGCCTTGATGCCACGTTGAATATATGCCCCTTTCACACCCAACACTTTGCGTGGAAGGTGTGTGCAATGGGTGTTGCTGTGGGCGTACCACAATTTTTCATAGCAGCAGGCACCATCATTTTCTGTTTGATCTAGCCCTCTGACTTGTCAAATGGTGAGATTACAGCCACTTGTTCAGCTGCACACATGATGTTCACATACATGCACAATGTGTTGTATGCATTTTATTTTGCGGCCATTTCCATATGACACATATGGTTGTGTTCTTGTTGTGAGTTCAGCCTGTATGTGTTGTATTCTACAGGTCGCAAGCTCTAGGGCAGATATTTCCTCATTTGGCATGGCTCTGGTTAACTGCAAGATGTGTTGCAGTACACTGCAGCAGTTTAGATACACTGTGATGTGCCATAATTACTTGTATACAGTACAGTCCTGCAAATTCCCCCTGCACCTGCACAGATTAGTGGCCCCTCATGCACATGTACAAGCTATTTTTGCGGAGATGGCATTTCAATGTGTGCTGCAAGATGTAGCACACATGGTTAAAGGCAATGAGACATTGAGGAAGGGAATCATTTTGCCCCAAGACACCACCCTGACACCACCTCTGGGGTGGTATTGACTTCCGTCCTAGTCTCTGATGTGTATGTTGTGTTGGTTCAGGAGCTTTGACTGTATGCAATGGGTGTTGTAATGGCACAGCCACACTATTTGCATACGCCTACCAGGCAATGTGGTGCTTAGTTACATGGTTGAGTTTAGCCATAGTGAGTGGCCTAGGTTGACGTTGTGTAAATGTTGGTGTGCATAGCACAGCCAGAGAATCAGTACATGTGAGGCTTGGGTGAGCATGGTGCGTCTTGATTCAGGGCCCATGTGTCCCAGTGCAACACTTTAGCATGCATTGAGTGTGTCCTATGTGTCTTACCCTTCTGCCATTATTGAAGCTCTGGGTATCCCCCCCTGCAACTTACCCTGCATTTGTGGTGGTTCCTGGTAGTCTGCGCTGTCCTGCGATTCCAGTGACCGGCTCCTCTGGGATGACTGCTGCAACCATCTCTTCCATCTCATCCAGGTCCTCATGTGGTGCAGGACATCCACCTCCAGTCTGCAGTGCTGCATTACGGTTCTTGGCAAGTTTCTCCTTAGTCCTACGCTTGCAATCGTGCCAGCGCTTCTTGACCTCAGTGACAGTCGCCTTCACTTCAGCGACACTGTTGATTTTGTCCACTATTTGCTGCCATATTGCATCTTTCTTACCAGCTGGCAATTTGGAGGTGACGAATAGCTGATGTTGGTGCTTCATCACCTCTCTGACCAGGATGTCATGCTCCTCCTTGCTAAAGCGACACTTGTGCTTTCTCTTCTTTTCCTGTGATTTTCCTGTATCCTCATGGCTGGTACTTGGGTTTTTGGGGTGTCCCTGGGGTCTCTCACGGCCTGATGATTCTATCTTCTCTTGCAATTGCACTCTTTCCTGCTTTCGCGTTTTATTTTGACGCTAATGTGGTGTAAAAATGGCGCTAACCCTTTTGCAACATGTTTGTTTGTCGCAAAACGGTGTAGCGCCATTTTTGCAACATGAATGTAATTTTTCCTTATGGTATTGCATAGCTGTTAGCCCCGTTTTTTTTACACCATCCATTCCTTAGTGCCATCCTACGTCATTTCATAATTATGGATCAAGGATGGCGCTAAGGAATGTTTCTACCTCACGTTGATGAAAATAATGAAATAATTTTTCATAAATATGCCCCAAATGTTTCAGAAGTGAACCTTACAAAGATGTGTTGGTGGCATTCATCAGGGCAATAGATTTATGCACTATGTTTAATTCCCCTCTGCACAACACCTTACACTCAGCCATACAGTTGGTGGCATTGGTTCATATCTCCTTATCCTTAACAAAACAATATCCCCAACAAAGTCCTCATTAACTAAGTGGTTAGTAGATGATACTGAAACCTTCTTAATCGGTTCAAAGGAGAGACCCACGGATGAAGCAGGCCATCTAGTAGTTGTGTGAAGACCTTCTTCCTCAAATACTGGGATTTCCGAACCACAGTGTTTTTTGTCCTATTTTTAGGCAGTAAGTTTGAGTGTCAGGTATTGATTTTTTTAATAGGAGGTAACATGGCTGTTCCTGTCAAATCCTCCCGATCCTGATGTGTTTGATATTAGTTCTTTGAACCTTTCGTCTTTTTATTTTATTTCCCTCTTTCCAACTTCCGCTTTGTGTTTTTTACTCCTCTTGTTTATTTGCCCCTTTTAATTTTCTCTCTTCTTTTCCTTTGCCTGCCCCTTCAAGTTTGTTATTAACATTTTCCCTCCTTTTTTTAATCTCTTTGTTCTTTCCACCATTTTATTACTCATCTATATCGGTCGCTCTCATTTTCTTCTATCCTTTTCTTTCTTCAATTTTACTGTGTCCAGCCTCTTTCACCTTTCCAACTGATAAATCATACACAACTTGAAAGGCAGTTTTCTCCCGGAAGTGGATCCCACATACATGGCAGTAGATGCTTCGGAGAGAAAAATGATCCATGGAAGTGCTTCCCATGCCATACGACATCGATGAATCAGGTCTCTCGAAGTATGGGGGTCTATCTTCAGAAATAACAAACTAATATCTGTAATTGGCAGGAAGTTATTTACTAGCATTTTTGGTACATTTTAAGAGCCTTTCTATCTGGGTCACTACCCATTACATGGTAATTACACACATAAAAGATGCTACCATGAATGGCATTGTAGGGGGCACCAAACTATGGCCCTCATTCTGACCTTGGCGGGCGGCGGAGGCCGCCCGCCAAAGTCCCGCCGTCAGGTTACCGTTCCGCGGTCGAAAGACCGCGGCGGTAATTCTAACTTTCCCGCTGGGCTGGCGGGCGGTCGCCTTCAGACCGCCAGCCAGCCCAGCGGGAAAGAGGCTTCCACGATGAAGCCGGCTCGGAATCGAGCCGGCGGAGTGGAAGCTGTGCGACGGGTGCAGTTGCACCCGTCGCGTATTTCACTGTCTGCGCAGCAGACAGTGAAATACATGTAGGGGCCCTCTTACGGGGGCCCCTGCAATGCCCATGCCAGTGGCATGGGCACTGCAGGGGCCCCCAGGGGTCCCGCGACCCCCCCTACCGCCATCCGGATCTCGGCGGTCCGACCGCCGGGATCTGGATGGCGGTAGGGGGGGTCGGAATCCCCGCGGCGGTGCAGCAAGCTGCGCCGCCGCGGAGGATTCAATGGGGCCGCGGTACACTGGCGGGACCCCGCCAGTCGTGCCGGTCCGACCGCGGCTTTACCGCCGCGGTCGGAATCCCCATTGGAGCACCGCCGGCCTGTCGGCAGTGCTCCCGCGGTCCTCCGCCCTGGCGGTCAAAGACCGCCAGGGTCAGAATGACCCCCTAAGTCACTTACTCACTCACTTACGAAAACGTTTTCGGAGGACGCGTGCTGGTGGGGTAGGTTTATTTGCCTACTATCAAGAACCTGAAAATCTTAGTTTCTGTAACTGGCCAGCGATCCTTTTGGGCTCTATCCTGAAATTAGGGATGGGCTACCTTTGCATTAACAAGTAGGACTGAGTAAGTGACTTAGTTTTTACACACTTGTTGATATTTATACTTTTTGGAGAAGGTTGTTGTCCTGATGAAGCGTCGCTGGATCCGGCTGGACCGCTTAGACGCGAAACATGTAGACTTTTGAGTGTGAGGAACCATAATTGGCTATAACCTCCCCAATTTTTGAGAGTAGGTGAGCATCAATAATCACCCATTACTCCTCATTTTGTTTTTAATCTTGGTTACCATCAGATTCACTACTGATTAAAACGATGAATTATTGCCAATTGATGGTAAATCAATTTTAAATTTCGATTCTCTCCAACAGCTGCTCGGGTACTTAAAATTAGGTATCCCAGTGATAACTATTACCTTTTTGTCACAACTACGATCTGAGCCAAATGGTTAAGAGCACCCCGTTTAGGGGAGCCCGTCAGGCATTGCAGTACCAGCCTGGTGAGGAGCTTCCCAATGATAATGCTAGACATCCATTGTGATGCATGAGGGTTTTGCTCCTGTCAAATTGGGTGGCCTATGTGAATTTTTCTATGTATTGGAACAGTGTACCTATTTTTGTGTAAGGATTCGAGTGGGAGGCTGTACACTGGACCACTAATCTCCCGGTCCCTCCTTTATCATTTTTTACGTATACATTTTACTTTACAAAGCACTTGTAATGGGAGAGGCTCTGTTGTATAGCAGGAAAGGCTGAGCATTGGTTCTTGCCTGGTTTGTCTGCGGCTTACTGTAATAAAGTAAACAAACTTAGCATTAGAAGGAGGCACTTCGGAAAGACGTCTGCCAGACACCCGAACAAAGCCGGAACAGGGTGTCAGTTCTTTTGTGGCCTGTCGGGCTACTATCCGAAACAGGGTGCAGAGAGAGTCAACGACAGGCATTATCCTTCAAGATCTTACGACCACAGTGACTGAGAAAGTGAAACCAACTTTGCTGTTCGGAGAGCCTGAAAGGGAGCTCTCAAAAGGGCTGCACACCCCGAAACCTCACCTGGGAGGGTCCCTCCACCTCATCTGAGAGACAGAAGCCCAGTCGCTGCTCTCAGGAATTAAAATGGTCTGCGTGTGGTGGGGAAGGAGGGAGAAGAGAGGGGGAATAATAATAACATTAAAAACAAATGTAAAAAATAAAAACTTTCCTGCCTCACCTCGCCTCGCTGCTGCCGCACTGCTGCTCCTCTTTTCCTATATCCCTCCAGGCACAGGCACCCAGCCTGCGGCCAGTCCTGATGCTGCTCAGGCAGACTGGGAACCTGTGCCTGCTCTCTCAAGCCCGGCAACACAGTGCTGGGCTGGAGAGCGCAAACTGCGCATGTGTGTTTGGCCAGCCTAAGACGGCCAGCCAAACACACATGCGAGCTAATGGGAGTGCACATGGCACTCCCCTTGTCCCTTCATACACTATTGCCCCGCCCTTTTAACAACCAAATAATAATAAATATAGTTTATTATCGGTTGGTTGTTAAAGGTTTGCAGAAGCCTGTATTTAATCTAGCCTTGTCATGATATTCAGCAGGCTAAGCGGAGATCTGTGATCCGGCTGGGGCTCTATCTCTAAATCTGGGGTCAGATGGATTTTTCCTTTCCCATTTCTAGGGGGTGAGGAGACAATGCATCAATTTACTCAAATTAATTATTGTGCAGCTCAATGAGCCACACATTGAATCCAGAGACCAAATTAAATGTTCAAAGGGATTTGTTACAGACTCAAAGTAAAACTTACATAAATGAGTCCCAAAACCATAGTATAGATATACTGCATCACCAAAATAAAGATTATTTCAGAATCACCAAAAGCATAGTATAGATATACATAATCACCAAATGGGTATTAAAGTGCTGTACACTACTACATTTGATAAACATATTGTAGTACCAACATTTTAAAAGCGATAAGACAGAAAATCGGAAAAGGCGTTTAATGCTTAAAATCCCAAATCAAGGTCTCTTGCTTAACCATTTAACCTAGATTTGAAACTAAAGTTGGCAGAATGCAGAACTTCTGTAGACGTTTCTATCAAGAAAGGCAAGCATAGCAAAAAAACACTAAGCAATTAAAGTGTAAGATCTCTGCCTCAGAGAGGTCTGCTCTGTTCAAGGAAACAGGGGAGATTCTGTTAATACCACAAGCTAAATCACACTTAATCCTCACTTCTTCCAAGGCCTGGCATCATCATCATTAAGTTTTCCACTGAAAAACAAAATCATATATTGTACAATTTAATTGGTGTCTTCATCATTTCAGGTCTCTGGCACCGGGCCTTGGCCACTCCCGCTTAAGAAAAGTTTTAGCTGTCAGATCAGGATACTCCTTCTGTCCTGGGCAACACTTCTCTCAGGCATCCTTATCTCTCACACACAATAGGCTCCTTATTAACCTGGAAACATGTAGCATGACACCTGCAGCTTTAGAAAAATCTGCGAAAAGCAAACTTCACTTTGAAAGATTAAAATACACACAAAGAATTCGGGCCCTCACTCTGGCCAAACTAAAATAAAAGCATACTTTCATTTAAATTATTTTTCACACCTGTCCCATATTACAATGTAAACATTCTTTCAAAACGATGATTGAATATACTTTACTGAAATGATATTAATTGTGCATGTACCGGTATGCATTTCTGTACACCTCAATTAAAACCATTTCACACGTTACATAGGAAAATAATTACCCCTTCATTTCACATTTTAAATGGCATAATGGCACAGCCAAGTTATGCTCCCTCACCTACTTCCTAAAAAAGTATTCCTTTTGTACAATGGAGCCCCCTCAACAGAGCGCCCCCTACCCGCAACAAGGGATAGGAACCTTGTGTTACATTACAGCATTTAACTCAGAGATTCCATTCCAAATAAATGTTGCGTTTAACTCAGAGGTTTAATTTAAGATAAATGCTCACTACTTAGATTAGTGCTATAAAATGTTGATGCAAATTGAGTGTATTTTACAGTGTTTCATTGTAAAGCCAACTTTTCATTCCCTATTCACCCGTATGCTAATCTACACAAGAGAGACAAATTTGTGCATAATAAATCCTAAATCTGCTTCCTCTGATAACCATTGCCTTCCTTAATGCCAAAAAAGGAATGCATGTCTAAGTATAATAAACTGCTTCATAACCCGACATGAGAAATATAGAATGAAACAGTCACTTAGGAAAATTATACCCAATTAAACACATCCTGGATTATAGTTTATGGATTGAGTGCTTTGTCCAATTATTTTTTTACTGTTGCCTTTTCATATTTGCTTTAAAGTTAAGCGGCTTTTTTAATTTTACAATGTTTTTAGAAGTTGCATTTTACGAAAAGCATTAACTTTGTTCATTTGGAAATTGTAGATATTACTTCGAGGAATTGTATATTGATCTTTATGTGTAGTCCCCATCAGCATTAAAGCAATCGTAATGCAACAGCTTTGTATATCGAACAATATGGACAGAGGCTGGTAAAAATGTGACCTTTATACACCATCCAGCGAATCTGACTCATATTGTTTGTTGACTATACCACTCATATTTATTGTGGGGGTTGTTAACTGTATTTGCATAAAAAGTTGTTGTGCAAAGACAGTTGTCCAGTACAAAAGCAGCCTTCAGTTAATCTTACTCTGGACTGTTTCCTAAGGGACACTAATAAGGTTTACAAATCGTACCGGGGCATGAGAGCCTCAGGCTCTGCAACCCATATGAAGAAAAAACAAAAAATGATGTCTAGGATGACTGAATTATTTCAGCCACAGGCTAATTCATATGGCGTGCATTCCAGTTCATATTTTTTTTGTCCAATGTGCTACACCAGGCAGTACAAACCATTTGTAAATCCCCTTTAGTCCTGTTTCCATTGATCAGTCATGACCAATCCGCTAGATCATGTCCCCTCTCAATGAGGACACAAGTATTCAAAGATCCATCTTTCCCTTATTGGGCTTTATCAGTGAGGTGCAATTGAGTCCTAGAGACTGTGAGCTATAAAGCTATGTTCAGTAAAAAAAAACAAAAAAACATAATGGTTGAATCCACAAATTAGTCTCAGACACTGGTAATTCTGTGAGCCATGTAACTGAAGCTGTACCTCACTGATGAGTCCTAAAACCTCTGCATTTGTTGTGTGGTTGCTGGTCATTCCATGCAGGCCCTTGACTGCAAGTTGCATGGGACTGGGGCCGAATTAAAACCACGTGATTTTACTTTTACTGTATTGTGAAATTGCCAGTTTAAATCCATGGAATGGCAAATTACCACGTGGGACTGATTTTTCTTGTAAAAAAAAGAAAAAAACACAGATATTAGCATACCATGGAGATTACAGCATATCTTTACCACGTGCTCTGAGCAGAATGTAAATGTATGCCTGGGTCTGTGGAATGTGCCTGGATGAGGAGAGGTTGTGGGGGGAGAATAGGAGGGAAGAGAAATCTGCTGCATTCTAAGCTTCAAGTGATTTTTACAGCCAGAATTACTAGCAGGGAAATTTGGGTCAAGTTCTCAGACACCTGGTAAACATGTGTGTGACAAAACCTAACTACTCATAACTAAGCTGAGTGAAGCTAACGCATAAGCATAATTTAGCTCCACCTAACTTGTAATCATAACCTTAGAGGGAACGTGGCCAGAAGGTTCAGTCTTAGAGTTTTCTATTTGAACCAAATAATAAAGTGTTAAAAGTGTGTCATGTAGATCTTTTTCCACTTCAAGCAAACCAAGTTTCTTTACTGTAACACAATGACAGAAGCAAACTCATATCATTGTCCTTTCTGAAATATTTAGTATAGGCCATTTTTGAATTGTGAATGTAACCAATTTTGATGTAGTGCTTTCTCTTGCAGGTCATGAATTGTTAATGTTCCTCCACCCCATATCTCAGAACTTTCTCTTTTTGGAGGGCTACTAGGATCAGTGTGTACCCATTTTGGCAACAATTATACATTTTGTATACAAGTTTACTGTGCATCTCACAATGTGAAAATCATTGGCTAACACTTCCATCCATACCAGCTCTCCTATTGGAAAGAGTAGAACCCTTATTTCAGGACAACAGTGGAAGTGTTGGTCAACTTACAATTAGGAGGAGGCAAGAGTTTGGTCAACAGTGAGCCAATCACTACTCTGCTACCCTCAAAGCCATGGTGTGACATGTCAAGGGTTTGAATAAATTCAACAGCATCCTGTCAAAGCTTAAGGAGCATAACCCCTTTTCTTCCAGACTTGCAGCATTTTCAAGGCTAGCCACATCACCTACAAGGTCAGCAGAAATAATACCCTTACATATCTGTCCGAAACACCGACTACCTCAGGGAAATAGAAACTACTTCATATCCTGTCCTTTTATGTCATCTTTGTGACAGAAATAATTCATTTTTTTACTACTCAAGAACTCTCCAGGCCTAATGAGCTCTAGCAATCCAATCATGAACCACAAAGGAGTCTCTACGATACTAATACCTTTTTGCCACATTAGAGCAATGGCTTCTAGGTCAAGTGAGGGTAGAGGTGAGTCACAAATTCCTTTTAAGCTAATCTATGACAACTGAATTACAGACATGTCAAATCTAGAATTAATGAGGCACTTGTTTTTTTTCCAAATAAAGATCAACTGCTAATACTAAATGTGTTCACCAGAAACATTTAATGACATTCCCATAATCTTAGTGGGGTCCAGTATCATCTTCCAGGATTCACAGGGCCACAGAGGCGGTCCCTGTAATTTTAATCACCTGCCCTCAATGCTTGGTGCTAATTAATGTGATGTCAGGGCTAAGGGCGGGCCCGTCCTGCCTGCTTCAGTGACAGGAAGAGGCAGGACAGGGCCACCCTCCCAGGCTCCACTGCTCTGCTAACACATGCATGAGACACTGAGGTTTTAAGTTGCTTGGTCTCTGTAGGAAAGTCCTCCTTTTTGCCCTGGTCACCCCCACACTTTTTGGACAGGTACTGGTGGTTACTGACTCTTGGCTGTGCCCTGGGTACTGCTTAACAGTCCCAGGGCCAGTGCTCTGTGTAAAGTGGATATGCAAATTAGGCTAATTATAAATGGCAATGTTAACCTACCTATAAGTCATTAGTATATGGTAGGGCATGGAGGTTTAGGGACCCCAGCATAGGTAGTGCCCCGATAAGTGCACTGCTGAGGTGCCCAGTGTCATTTTAAAGGCAGGCCTGCCTTGCTGGCTGCTTTTAAATTAAATTTACATGCACATTCAACTTTGGGATTAAAAGTAGTTCCAAAGTCTTAAACTACCTTATTTTCACATTTAAGCCACCCCTAAGGTGTGCCCTATGTGCCCCTAGGGCTGGGTGCCATGTAATTATAAGCAGGGACCTTATAAAAATAGTTTTATAAGCCCTGGTGAGGTAAAACAGCCAAATTCGTTTTTACCTCATTGTAGTGTATGGCCTCCATAGGCTAGAATTGGGAGACTTTATTTTAATTTTAAAAGTCCCCTTAAGTAACAGATACAAAGAGTTTGGTATCAAATTAATTGTTATAATAAATCCCACAACTTCCAGTTGTGGGATTTAATATAACTTGTTCAGGTAAAGAGTTTTAAACTTTACCTGAAAAGTTGCAACTTCAGCTCTGCAATGTTTTTGCTGCTGTGCTCTGATTGGCCAGGCTCCGGCAGCCTGGCCAGGCTGCCTTGATGAGGTGTGAAATGGCCTTGCTTCACAAAAAGAGATGTGCCTGTGGGAGGAGATCTCCCCTCAGCAGAGGGTGAGGCAGGAAGGGGGAGGGCTGCCAAACTGGTCTTCAAAGGTAGAGAAAGACATTTGGAGCAACCCAGCAACACCCCCACATCCTGCAAACCCAGACAATTAGGTGCCCCCTTGATTAGATTAGGAGAGGGCAGGAGAGGGATGTGTTTAGGATTTTAAGCCACACCAGTGGGTAGGCTCAGCCAGATGTAACCTCCAAAAATCACTTTCAGCCATGGTGAATTTTTGAGGAATGTTTCTCCCTGGGATTGATTTTTGCCACACTTCCCATGAAGTGGTCATAACAGGGGGAAGGACCCTGCCCCGATTAGAGAACCAGGACCCCCCTGTTTTTCACCCAGGGTCAGGGATAAAACTAGCAGACCTGCACCCACACCTCAGATCCCCATCAGATTCCAACAAGGAAGAACTACAGGAGAAGAAGGATTGCCCTGCTGGACCCCTGGCCTGCACCTGGACCCTGCACTCTGAAGGACTGCACCAGCTACACACTTGGGCTTCACCACAAGAAGGATTTTGCCTGGCTTTAACTGGTTCAAGGAGGGTCTCCCTGTTTGCTACAGGTAAAAACTTGCTAACCAGAGTCCCCTGCACCAACTCCCGAAGAAACCAACCAGCTGACCACTGTCCAGTGGCCAAAAAGGAGTTTGTGCCAGGTGCATTCTGGGAGTTGTAGTTCACACCCCCAAGGAGCATCTCAGAGCTTCTGGAACCTTGGGGTGAGCTGTGGACCCCAAAAGAATGTTAAAAGAACAACTGTGAGAAGATCCAGAAGTTTGGAGAACTTTGGAGAACTTTTGGAAAAAAGCTCCATTGAGGGACCGACCCACCGCGGCAACTCTAGCCGGCTTGCCTCAACCGCGACCCGGCATGACTTGCAGGTTTGTCCGGGTGAAGAAAATCTCCAAAAAAGAGACTAAGTCAGAACGTAGGAAGTTGACCGGGACCTCCCAGCCAGCATATCCGAGGAGGGCTCCAAGGACATCAGATCAAGAACCAGGTTTGCCCTGGTCGAAGGATTTCACCTCGAAAAAATGACTAAGTCCGAAGGTGAAAATCTCCACCGAGGGCTCCCGCGACGCGTATCCGAGGAAGATTTCCAGGAGGTCAGAATGGACTGGCAGGTTCTTCTCGCTGAAGAAAATCTTCAGAAAAATGACTAAGTCCTAAGGTCAACTTTTGACCGAGGCCTCCCGTGGGCTCCATCGCGGTCGGCCTTAAACTTTTAATTTGCCCCAGTCGAGGTGCGACCAGATGACCAGATTGGCACTTTTTTTTCTAGGCTCTAGAAAACAATAATTCATTAAAAATGCATATCTCCGGTTCCCCTTATCCGATTCTATTCATTTTTGAGTCATTTTAAAGATAAACATATAATCTATTGTTATGAATTGGTTATGGATTTTTAAGCTGTTTCCTGTGTTTTATTTAATTACTGTTTTGTGATATTTTAATGCTTTGCACTCTCTCTCCTAAATTAAGCCTTGTTGCTCGTTGCCAAGCTACCAAGGGTTGAGCTGGGTTTAATTTACTGAGACCTAACTGGACCTAAGTGGAGGTTAGTGGCCTATTGCTAAGTGTAGGTACTTACCTGCCCTTATCAATAACCCATTTTCCAACAGTCTGATTGCCATTGATGAAGTGGAGGACCTGTTGATGAACAGAGGCTCGTTTCAGGCTACCCTGTAACTTGGCCCCTTTGGACGAGGGGCTAGCCATTTAGATCTTCTTTGCCTCAAACTGCGAAGGCCAAGAGATGTTTTCTAAGGGTCTCTCTGGTCCCCAGAAGGTTTAATTTCCAGTGCCAGTTGTTTTTAATCTTGTAAGTTATAAAGGTCTATCATAACTAAAGAAGTTGAGCACATTGATCTGATGTATATTGATCTCATCTATAGTGCCTAATTCATTGATTTGGGATGTTCGTAAGCCATAATTGTGGTATATGGTTCTTAGATTTTTGAACTTTTTAGTCCTTTTGACTTAAGCTGTTACTTGAAATAACAATAGAAGTATGGTGAAGCAGAAGGCTACGGATAAAATCACAGCAGCCGAGGGAGTCTGAAAACTGCCCAGGCATTAACCAGAGTACTGCATCTAAATGCAATAGACAAATTGATAGAAGAAGTGGAGGGTTTACTAGCCCCTAAAGGTAAGGGGGCCCAGCCAGGGAAAAGATGAAAGGGGAACACACAGAAGGGTATTAGAACGTTAATTAGCAAGGCAGAGGAAGAGTGAGTTTCAGGAGATAAAAGCAAGGGCAAACATAGCAGTATTATCTCCTCCTCATTAGGCACTTTAAAAGCTCTCCAACAGGACCCACTGATTAAGCAAGCACCTACTATCACTCCTCATATAGCTACTATGGAGTTCTCTAATACATTTGAGATGCTAAGGACTAATGATAAAATACTAGAACTTGGAGGCAAAGGAATTGAATCGTCCCTGACAGTTAACAGAGAGGAAAAAACGGATTGCCTCTGCCCAGTTAAAGTCCTTCTAGTGGAAAATACAAAGTCTATGTGATTGTATGGGCAGGCTAGCAAAGGCACTAAATGAAACAGTGGATAGCCTGTCCTCTCTGGCATTAAATATTAACACTACACTAACGGCAAAAAGTGAGACCTTACCATTATTACCTCCCCAACCACCTGGACACAAATCTCCACGAGATCAAATGAGACCACACTGAAACTACTAATTTTGTTGGAGCTGGTCACACACCTTTCAAAACGTGCTAGGGAAGAACCGGGGCATATTTTTCAGGAAGGACAAACTTAAACACAATGCCTAGACGAGGAGAGAAACCTTTATATGGCAAGTATAGAACAAAATATATTGTCGCCCCCTTAGCACCACTGACCAAGTTCCATATCATGTTTTTGGTTAACTTACCGAAAAAGTCACAGAGACCTAGGGAATCCTAGAATTCACTTGTGAACAAAACCAAACCCTGGCTGCGACATATTAGAGGTTGCAGATCTACTATATGGGAGGATACACTGGATGCAACACATTTTAGCACTACTGACTTACAATATGACTTTATAGGTTTGAAACTAAAAATCAGGAACTGGTTGATGGACTAATATAATTGGAACTGAGGTTTAGGCCCGACATAAGGCCAATAATAAGACTCAAATTAAGAGACCCACCTTCCTTGAAAGAACTGTCATACCCAAAGGTTCACTCAGTCTTAAACCCCTCCCACCCCACTGCTAATATAAATGTGTTTTCAGTTCTCTCGGATAACGATTGACTATAGGGGGAACCAAGTGTCAATCCAACCTCCTATCTGCTGACAGAAAAGGTTTTAAGTACCCCACCTGGCCCGGGAAGTCTAGAATTACTTGACAATACTAGAAAATGTGTGAGTTCGAGAGGTAACCCATAGCGAACTAAAAAACACTCATTACCTATAATAGGTCAGAATCACTACACACCAGTACTCTTTAAGGTGATGGAGGAGCATGGCTTGACTTCTTTAAGGTTCTATCATAGAGCATAGTGGGAACTGGAGCTCAGATAGCAAATCCTGAGTGGGGGGACTTTATAGACCTATAGCATATAATTTTAATGCAAAACATTTGGGCAACTAAGCCAATGTGTATATCGGGCTTTGTCACCTTTAATGCTAATGCTGTTGTATCCGCAGCGGGATGAGCTTCGGGTGGGTTCCTAATATGGATGAGGATGGACTTATTTCTGACTGTCAAAGTGACCTCTTCAAGTAGCAGGGATCTCCTGGGCATAGATATAAAATTAGTGACCCAATTAGGGGTCAAATAGATCATGGCTGTTAATCTGTATATTAGATCTGTCCTCTTAAATGCCCAGTCATCTGCTGTTGATCGCTTGAGGGTCATGTTAAGTCATCTCAATGAGGGTGTTCAAAAAATCATAGCATGCAATTGTAACACACGTCTCACACATGACCAATTTGACCCAGGCCAGGGGTCACACTTTCATGAACCAATAACAAGATCAAGGGCTGCCCAGAGCAAAGCCAGAAAGTTACCATGTGTGGCATTGCAATTTGAGGAGCTATTTATATAATATAGCCTAAAAAAGTCCAAAAGTAACACAAGGTCATATTTCACCTCCCCATGCAAAGTATAAAGGAGGTATAATTTCCAGTTATATAGATTAAATTTTCTTGGATAATGCATTGTGCTTCTCCTTAATGATATGGAAATAATTTTTAGAACTGAAAGTGATAACAACGCATTCAGAGCCAAATTCCAAACTAGCACTTTTATGAGTTCAAACCTGCTCCCTGTATAATTGATACTCCAATAGAGACAACAAATAATGGTGCCTTGGTGCAAATTCAAATATTTGAGCTTTTGTCAGGCAATTTGCCCCATCTAGAAACACCCAATATGTCCAAGATCAATGTTGTAACTTTGCACTGCCAGCTGATGTATCAAATGAGGAACCTTTTGGTGAATGTATCTAAACGTGGTAGTTGCCAGAAGCCACCTCCTAGTTGGTACTCTAAAAACTGGCCACTTTAAAATAAATCATCTCCTTGGAGCTGTAAGGAAGGAGGACTGCTATGAAGTCAGTACGACCATGGAGAGATATAATACGGCCTTCCAGAAAATGAAAAGGAGTTGAGAATCTGACTAGTGGTCTGTCATGACTGCTGCCCTTCCGAATAAGGACCAGAATACTTTCTGGTGGCTAGTTTAGGCTGGCTCCAGTACAATTGACAATCATCGGGACATAGTGGTCCAACCTGACAAATGGTAGCCCACTTTGCAGGGCCTTATTGTGAGTTGGACAAGGAAATGATATTGGTTAATGTCCAAGATAAGGGGGCTGCAGAGGGGAATACAGAGCCAGTAAATACTGTAACAATAGAACTTGATGGTGTCATGGCAGTTACAAGTTTTACTCTAGCTATAACAGAGCATGCACCAGGCTAATGAGGAAAGTAAAGGCCCCTGTTTTGGATGGTATCCCCAGGGATTCGGATATATCACAACCTGAAGTATGGGTCCCCTATCTTAATGCTTTGAGCAAATCTATTCTGAGAGGTGAGGCTATGCCGCCTTCCTGGGATGGAGCTGTTATTTTCCCTATTTACAAAAGTGGCTGCAGGGACGAGCCACCTATCTACCTGGATAATAGTAAAGAAAACATTGTTGGTAGGTTCTGGTGAGGCTTCAGTCTTGGATAGCTGACAATTGCACACTTGAAGATGTTCAGGTGGGTTTCAGAGAAAAGGTTAGCACACTTGATCAGGTCTTCCGCTTCAGGGTCCTGTGTTGGAAGTATGTGACTATGAAGCAGGATCATCTCTATGTGGCTCTCCTAGATTTAGGAGCTGCCTCTGACTTAGTCCCAGGGACAACCTGTGGAGACTACTGGAAGCCTTTGGAGCTCTAAATGATCTTCTATGGATTTTGAGAGTCCTACATGCTGAAACGTATGCTATTGTCAGGCGGAACATGGGAGGGGATTTAACAGACAGGATTCAAGTAAAACAGGGGTGTGTTTTAGTGGCTACACTTTTTAGTCTCTATATAAATGGAGTACTTAAATGGCTAATGCAATGCAAATATAATGGACCTACATCTGCAGGTTTTCCAGTACCATTCCTCATGTTTGCAGACAATACTCTCCTCATTCCTAGAACACCCACTGGTCTACAATCAGTACTGGATGCATTCACAACCTTTTGCTCACATCAGGATTTTGGGCCAGATGTAGCAAAGGTTTTTACCCATTCTGTGTCTATGGGAAAAAGTGTTCGTACATATGGCCCTTAGAGCTTAATCCATCCACATCCAAGTTTACGGCCATAAACCCGGTCTCACTCCCTTGCATAAATAGGTCAAGAATCTAAGTGAACTGTTTAAAATGAGAGAACTGTGGACTTCCCCGGAAGACATAGTTAAAACCGATATTGACAAGGTGAAAAGATTACATTTGGAAAGTGTTATGATGCAGACATTGGTCGAGCAGACTAATGGGAACCTTAGGGATCAGTTTATGAGCCACAAATGTACTCCTAGTTTCGAAACATACATGGACAGAATGTTCCCCTTTAAAGCCAAAAGCTTATATGCACAATTAAGATGTGATGCGCCTCCGCTACGATCATTTGCATCTAAATGAGATAAGGCAGGTCACTTCCCCAACTATTGTCCTTATTGCCCGCAAATCCATGAAATGGAAGAACATTTATTTTTCTTCTGTCCTAGCTACACACAGCCCCGTAAGAAATGGATTATTGCAGTGTGTCGGCTGGAGGGTGTGCAGCATTATTGGGAAGCTCTAAGGATATTGAAAAGTAACAGGAAGGAACTGATTGTGTCTGGTATTTCCCACCTTTTACAGATGGCATGGAAAATTCGATAAAAAATGATGTCCCTCAACGACCCTTAAATTCGATACACTGAATGGTGAACTAAATCTAAGAATGGTCTTTCATTTCAATTCAGCCCACTTAGGCGGCTTCAGTAGGAATCTGCACTTTAATTTGTAATTTACCCTTTTTTAGGCCTTAGCGATAATGACTGAGATTGTCTCTTTTTTGGCATCCAAGTGAGCTTGATATATGCAGTGATACGTTTTTAATATGACCTGCTGGATTTTATGAGTTGAAAAAAATAATAATAATCTTGTTTTGTTTATATATGATTTTAGTCTCCATATTATTTGCTTAACAGACACTGTGGTTGTATATATTATAACGAATTGTAATGTGTTTATCTTACTGCAGTTAAACTTTTATGTCTCATTAGCCAAAATAAAGCACTTATCATGGTGATGATTGCTATCTTATTGAATGTCTTTTGCCAAAGTAGGCCCTAAACTCTGCTTGATATATCTTCTTCTTTTCAAAACCATCATAGGGACGTAATATACACTTTTGTACAGGGCATATACGTTCTGTGGGAGCATGATTGTCTAAGAGAGGGCAATAATCCTCAACAAGCTAGCAGTTGTTTCATTCCACGTATGTTTTGTAATAATCTTTTAAAAACATTCCCTGTATGAAAAAGATCTGACAATCTATTGCTTCTCTACAGTGATATGTATGCATCTACTACATTACTATGCAGCCTGAAAAGTAACTAACATTGGTAAATCCGGGCCTAAATCTATAAAATGACCCTTACTGCTTTGTGCCCTAGAGTGATGTTTATTTTATTTTGAATAAAGCACACTCTATCAAGGGTGTTGCGGCATTCTAATTATAAAAAGGGTACTTTGTCAAGATTGCTGTGGCATCCTAATTATATTTGTTAAACCGAACATCATAAATTCTACATTGTTTTGTCAGCATAGGGGAAATTATAGCTGTTTTTAAAAGTACAAATCAAACCTATAAACTCTGCCGTACTTAAAACAACAAAGGTCTTTCAAAATATATATACTAAAGAGACAGGTTTCTATTGACCGTGCCACCACAATCTGGTTGTCTCGTCAACTTTCTTAAACTCTGTGTTTTGGCGAAAGAAAACGTTTACATCCTGTACCCTAAAAGTGGCCCAGAACAGCACTAATATCACACCAACTCTGGCAAATGTAGCCCTAGGAAACAGGCTTAGTCAATTTACCCAAATCAAAAAGGTTTCACAGCCATAGATTCACCACCTAGTGCTCGTGGTCATAAAAAGCAGTTCATCAGACTGTTGTTATCACAGTCCACTTGGGTTTAGCTATCACTCTGGACCAAGTTGCAGAATCCTAAGCCATGTATGAAGGCAAATGTCTAACACACTGTCAGTATGAATGTATGTTAGACCATGATGTTGTGTTTGCCCTAAAGCCAACACAGAGGCATTCCTCACAGCCTTATGGTCACATTGCACATTATCAAGGCCAAAGTCTGATCAGAGGTAACTGAGGAATGTGAAGAAATAGAGGAACCTCCACTGGTGAAATTGCCTATGCTCTGCCAAACCCACCCTAGGGGGATGCCCACTGGTGCATTCTCCTCTTTAGTTAGCACTTCTTCAAGAAACCAATGGAGTTTCCATTACCAGTCTTCTCTAAATCAAGCAGCAAATTGCCATATTACTCAAAATATTATAGTTCCGCTTCGGAATTTCAATATTAATGGAAAGTAGTTAAAGAATCTGCGAGCCAACATGTATTATCCTTCTTTGCCTGGCCAATCAGTTTGTTCAGTGCTTAAAACTTCCAGCAGCAATATCTTCAGCGATCTACAATCTAGGAGCTTGAGTACCACAATGGACAAGTGAGAAATCCACCTTTCCATGGTTGATAAATTGAGTGTAATTAAATAGGATAGAAGAAATATCTGTTTTTACAGCATTCAGGAACGGAAGATGTGCAGTAAAGAGTAAAATATAAAACATATGGTGCTATTATTATCTATTTTAGTCAAATTATAGATATTCGTTTTCTTCTAATAATACATATTTTAATATTATTTCGATCATGGTTTAAAATGAAAGCTGTAGTGTAGAAAAAAAGACCCTCTTATCTATGTGTTTCGTCTGCCATATGGCAAATAGGCCTAGGTTTCGGAAAATGTCAATAACCTGGTGGAATTTCCTTGCCTTTATCTGTCCGGATATTATTATCTCAACTGCATTAATAATGTTGGGTGTCAAAAAAGAAGAATAAGTGGCGCTGCGATGGCCAAACAGTGGACTGAGTTAGGTTGGTGCATAGGCACATTAAATAATGACAGTATCCCGAGGTACCTAGAATGACTAAATATCATCCCCATCAATGCCTTTGTACTATCTGCTTCTGCTATCTCATCATCATTGTAATTTCAAAGAGTGTATATTAAATCTAGGATGATGTACCATCTTTTTTTTCAAACAACAAAATTGCAGTTTGCCCTTAGCACTTAGCACATGGGCTCACGCTGGTGGCATCAAGGGGCATATTTATACTCTGTTTGCACCGAATTAGTGTCATTTTTTTTTAACTCTAATTCGGTGCAAAACTAACTCCATATTTATACTTTGGTGCTAGACCCCTCTACACCAAATTTATGGAGTTAAAGTCATTTTTTGAAGGGGAGACCTACTTTGCCCTAATGAGATGCAAGGTAGGCGTTCCCGTGCAGAAAATGACTCTCTGGCCTTAACGCCATATTTAGGGGCATATTTATACTCTGCGGCATATTTATACTCTGTTTGCACCGAATTAGTGTCATTTTTTTTTAACTCTAATTCGGTGCAAATCTAACTCCATATTTATACTTTGGTGCTAGACCCATCTAGCACCAAGGCCCTGATTTAAACATTTTTTGCACCACATTAACGTTATTTTATGACGCAAAAGTGGCGCAAACTTACAAAATATTGGCCCTTATTTATACTTTTTGCTGCAAAACTGCACTAACTCAGTTTTGCACCAAAATGTTTAGCACCGGCTTGCACCATTTCTGTGCACCAGCCGGGCACCATATTTATGGAATGGTGCAAGTCGGTGCAAAGGGTAGGCTAGAGTAAAAAAAAAATGACTTTAGTTGGGTGGGGCTGGCAGTATAGAAGAAGAGGGTTTAGCACCCAAAAATGACTTTAGGCAGGTTAGAGTAAAAAAAAATGACTCTAACCAGATTAGCGTCATTTTATGGTGCTAAACCTACCATGCCCATTTCAGGGCCCCCTATGGCACTTAAACAAAAAAAATAAAAATTAAATACAATCTTACCTGTACTTACCCGGGATAGGGTCCCCCATCCTCCGCAGTGCCTATGGTGTGGGTGGGGGTGCACCTGGGGCCTGGGGAGGGCACCTCTGGGCTTATTCCATGGTGTTCCACCATGGAAATAGGCCCACAGGTCCCCTAACCCCTGCCCTGACCCAGGTCTTAAAAAATGGGGCAAAGCTTGCTTTGCCCCATTTTTTGACCCCTCCTCCCTCCCTTGCATCATTTTTACATGGGAGTATAAATATGGTGTTAAGGCCATAGAGTCATTTTTTTGAACGGGAACGCCTACCTTGCATCTTATTAAGGCAAGGTAGGTTTCCACTTCCAAAAAATGACTTTAACTCCATAAATTTGGCGCTAGACGGGTCTAGCACCAAAGTATAAATATGGAGTTAGTTTTGCACTGAATTAGAGTTTTAAAAAAACAGACGCTAATTCAGTGCAAACAGAGTATAAATATGCCCCTTAGCATCAAAAAATGATGCTAATCTGGTCAGATTCATTTATTTTGACTCAAAACTGCCTAACGTCATTTTTTTAAAAGCTAGCCTACAGTTTGCACCGGCTTGCACCATTCCATAAATATGGTGCCCAGCTGGTGCTAAAAAATGGTGCAAGCTGGTGCAAAACTTTTTGGGGCAAAACTGCCTTAGTGCAGTTTTTCACCAAAAAGTATAAATAAGGCCCCAAGTTGGGTGTGAATTAGGTGCATAAACTGTGCAGAATGAACTGAAAGCGACTGTAATCCTTGTAGGTAGATAGATTTGCTTGCCAAAACTTTCCTTAAAAAAAACCTGTTACTCATCTTCCCCAATTCCCTTCCTCATACCGCCCAGCAATAAAATATTTGTTGGCTCAAATCAACATTATTGCCTATAAAATATAATTTCTGTGACCTAAAGTCTGCAATTTAACTACAATCATCAACCACATTCACGTAAGCCTGTGCAGAATGAGGAGCATTCCTTTCAATTGAAACTGCCACCTATTCCCAAAAATAGCTTTCTAAGGTCTGTAAACTTTGTATCAAAATCATTTCTGGAAATGTTTTCTTTCAACCCTTGTGCTGCATAACTGATGACCCAAAGCCTCCTCCCTAAATAATGAAGTCTTATTCTCCTGCTCAGACACCCGCCATTCTATCTACCATCATTCTATCTACCATCACCTGTCTCCTGCTTTTTCACCTTTCTAAATCCCTCTTTTGTCTACTGAAGGTCTTTTGTGGGGTGTTGAGGTACCCACTTCGTATGCAATGCTATACATTTATAAAGTAATCACACAGCATATTTTAAATTAGTTAAATGATATATGATCTGGTCAAGATATCTCACTTAGGGACAGATGTATCTAAGGGTTTTAACCATTTTGTGTCTTTGGGAAAATGTATTCGTACATATGGCCCTCACTGCCATAACACATGCAATTATTTTGTAAATGACTAATTGTACAATGATAGTTCTTGGTGGACCTCTGTGAAGTTTAGCGGAGGGAGACTTTGGGCCTGATTAAGATTTGGGCAGAGAGGTTACTCGGGCACAACACTGATGGTTATCCAGTCCACCCAAAGTCTAAATCCCATTAGAAATCCCAGAAGAAATAATGGTATTTAGATTTCGGCAGACAGGATATCCATCACCGCTGTGAAGGAGTAACCCATCCACTGAAATCTCAATCAGGCCTTTTGTAACTGATGCTAAGCTATAATCATGCCTCTGAAAATCCTATTAGAAAAATAATTTAACATGTGGATGGATGGTCTCACAATCAAAGAAGTATTCCGACTGTTAACGAAGTTGCAGTGAAATACTGTATTTTTAAATTGTAAGTTCAGAGACCCAAAACTCCATATGTCTATCTACTCCCAAAGGGAATCTCCACTTAAATAATATTTAAAGGCAGCCCCCATGTTAATCTAGAGAGAGATAGGCCTTGCAACAGTGAAAACTGAATTTGTCACTATTTAAATGTCGGGAAATATAAAACACATTAGTATATGTCCCACCTTAAACATACACTGACTCGGCCGATGGGCTACCTGGGCTTACCTTAGAGGGGTCTTACATGTAAGAAAAGGGAAGGTTTAGGCCTGGCAAGTGGCAGGTCTGAGCCATGTTTACAGGGCTACTAATGTGGGTGGCACAACCAGTGCTGCAGGCCCACAAGTAGCATTTGATTTACAGGCCCTATCACCTCTAATGCACTGTACTAGGGACTTACCAGTAAATCAAATATGCCAATCATGGAAATCCAATTACACATACATTTTACATAGGAGCACTTGCACTTTAGCACTGGATAGCAGTGCTAAAGTGCCCAGAGTAACAAAAACAGCAAAATCAGAGTCCAGCACACATCAACAACCTGGGAAACAGAGGTACAAAGTTAGGGGAGACCACAACAAGGATGCCAAGTCTAACAATAACTGAACTACAAAATGTGCTGTGAGCATACCACAATCGGCATCAGGTTCCCTGGCCAACAACACCATCCTCAATCTCGAAATCAGTCTTGGATTAGGGTTGCCTTAGCTGAACAGTTAAACAACAAAACTAGTAAAGAATTTGAGGAAGCCTACTAAACTATCATGACAAACACCAATTGCAGAGGCCAAAAATCACTACTGTACTTATCAAAACAGATAAGATCCATGGAGACGCGGTAAACAGGAGGTGGGAGCAGAGCCTCTATTTTTTTTTCAAACTGTGTACTTCGTGGGACGCGTGACAAACAGGAGGCGGGACCAGAGCCACTATTTTTAAAACTGTGTGCAAAGCCTGGGCCAATGGCGGGCCCATCCTGCGCCCGTCATCGACCGTCAGAGGCTGGGCTGGGCCACCCCCCTTTCATCTTGCCGTGGATGGTGAGTGTTTGTGTTTTTTACCTATTTTTATAAGTGCCTGGAGACCTTTCTGCGTGAGAGACTTTGGGGCATATTTATACTCCGTTTGCGCCGGAATTGCGTCATTTTTTTGGCGCAATTTCGACGCAAAACTAACTCCATATTTATACTTCAGCGTTAGATGTGTCTAGCGCCAAAGTCCATGGAGTTAGCGTCATTTTTTAGCGTGGACACCTACTTTGCGTTAATGAGATGCAAGGTAGGCGTTCCCGTCTAAAAAATCGACTCCGAGGCATGTGCGTCGGATTTATACTCCCGGGCAAAAATCACGCCCGGGAGTGGGCGGGTAAAAAAAAATGACGTACGGCCGCTTTTGTGCCGTTTTTTAGTGCCTGCAAAAGGCAGGCGTTAAGGGACCTGTGGGCTCTGAAGGAGCCCAGAGGTGCCCTCCCATGCCCCCAGGGACCCCCCCTGTCACCCTTGCCCACCCCAGGAGGACACCCAAGGCTGGAGGGACCCATCCCAGGGACATTAAGGTAAGTTCAGGTAAGTATTTTTGTTATTTTTTTTTGTGGCATAGGGGGGCCTGATTTGTGCCCCCCTACATGCCACTATGCCCAATGACCATGCCCAGGGGACAGAAGTCCCCTGGGCATGGCCATTGGGCAAGGGGGCATGACTCCTGCCTTTGCTAAGACAGGAGTCATTTCTATGGGGGTTGGGAGTGAAAAAAAATGGCGCAAATCGGGTTGAGGCTCAAAAATTGCCTCAACCTGACTTGCCCCATTTCTTGACGCCCAAGCTCCATTTTCCCCTACTCCGGCGCTGCCTGGTGTACGTCGTTTTTTTTAACGCACACCAGACGGCGCCGGCGGCTAACGCCGGCTAACGTCATTCAATAAATACGGCGCCCGCATGGCGCTTCAGAATGGCGTTAGCCGGCGCTAATTTTTTTGACGCAAAACTGCGTTAGCGCAGTTTTGCATCAAAAAGTATAAATATGGGCCTTTGTTTTAAACTGTGTTTCCCGCTGCTGCCCTCAGTGAGGCACTACCGCTTGCTTAAATGGGGTGGAAAAAGGGCCAGCTATCTGGAGCCATGAGTGGTGGCGGTGGCAGGCAGGGTAACGTAAATACTACTTTGGATTCCTTTCTTGCTAGAGCGGTTGGGGTTGTGACTAAGGAAATTGATCTGGCGGAGAGGAGGCTATCTATGGAGATGGAGGATTGGCACCATGTCTCATTAGTTAGTGATCCCTCAGTGGCCCTGGAGGAGGAGGGGGTGGTGGCCCATCCTGGAGGAGAGCTATGTGTTATATCCGAGCGCGACCATGCAGAAAAATTAGAGGACTCTGACGACCCAGGGCCTTAGAGAAGAAGTAAAAGGCTCTTGTTGTCTTCTCCTGTAGCCTGCTCTATGGATAAGTGCAGTCCTCCACCAAGGAAGAAAAAGACACTGAAGAAATCAGTCCCTAAAACGAAAGCTGCCCTTGTGGATGGTTCCAAGGAGTTATATGGTGGTACAAAACCTAGCGAGCCAATGGGCTGTGATGAAACCAATTTATTGCTAAAGCTTAAGGAGATGATTGAGGGTATTCTGTCACCTGTGATGGCAAAACTATTGGTGATAGAAAAAGCAGTTTCCCGGCTAGGTGAATTAAGATGCCAAGGGAGCCAATCTATCGGGGGTTGTAAGGCCCTGTGTTGTGTATCTCATCCTAGTGTGGAGGAGAATCTACAGGAGGAAAATGCTGAGTACCTGGGAAATCTACCTCAGCAACTGGATAACCCGTCAAGTTCTGGGGGCCAAGGTGTTTGTGTTCAGTCTGTGTTGGCCTCAACTACCACCCTACCAATGGGCAGGGGGACCTTGAATGGACCTAGCCTCGGAAGGCAACCTGACCGTGCTTCTGTGGTGGTTGGGGGGGCTCGCCTACAGCCGGTTGGGAAGTCTAATCGAAATCCGTTGAGATAAAAGTCTTCATTGGCCCATCTGGATCTCCCCCTGGCATGTGCCCCTTATGTGGTAGTACTGACTAATGTCCCTGCTTTGGCCCCTGGGGTAACAGAATCTATGGCTCAACTAAAAAATAAAACTGGTTATTGGTTGAGCAAAATCTTCAATTTCTCATGTAAGGATCTCGAAGATGTTTTGATTGTGTGAAGAATTGATTGGGTTGGGCCGAGGAAAAAAGAGGGGAACGAGGATTGTGTTATTATAAATGTCAGATACCCGGGCCTAGCTTAACGGCTTCTCTTTTCATATAGTCAGGCTTTTTCAAGGGCAGAAACAATTGGTATGGTCCCCCTGGGATATTTCTACAATGATATGCGACTGGGTGCTGACCCCTCTCCTGACCTTGGCAGGATCCCCTCCTTGGGCCAGAATACCCTGCGGCCAATCTGCAGGAGAACAGATTATGATGCAAATTCTGACTTGGCAGGGGTGGATTGACAATGCACTAAGACTGTGACTGCGTTGGAGGGGGTGGGCTCGAAGTGTGATCTTATTTCTTGGAATATTGCGGGGTATGATGCCAAGTTATCCGACCAAGCTTGGATTAGGTGTGTGGATGACTACGACATTATTATGCTACAGGAAACATGGTCTGAGGGGCTGGCTGCTTGGGATGGCTGTCCCAGCTTCTCAGCCCCTTGGAGGTCGTTCGAAAGGGGGCCTGGTAACCTTAATCCGCTTTTCCAAGATAGTGGCTGCTTTCCAAATTAATTGTAACCAGCAGGGTAAATTGCCTGTTTGGGTAATTTTTTCTTATAATTTTAATGTTTTGTGGTTAATTTCTATAATGCTGTATGGGATGGGGGTGTCAAATTGGGATTCTTTTCTCCATTCTTAATGTGTTGAAGTATAGAATGGAGGAGGTGGGGTTGGAATTTTGTGACACTGTATCAGGAGATTTTAATGCTAAGCTGGGTTGTCACAGTACAGTGGTAAATCCCTTTGAGTATGACTGGGTGGACTACTCGGTGGATGACATTCAGGATGTTAGAGGTAGGGCTTTGATTAAGGAACATGGGAAGTTGGGCCTTTTGAACTTCCGGGACACTGAAGTAGTAGATTTTCACCAGCTCCCAACATTTGTGGGTAGAGGGTCTGGCACCACAATTGACTACATTTTTGTGTCTCTGTTACTGAAATATTTGATAATTGGAGGATAGGTGCTTGGAGAATGTATAAGTGATCATAACCCCCTCACAGTGTGTTTTAAACTTCCAGGGGCTCTAAGCAAACTAGCGCGGGCGGTCCTGCAACAGTGAAGATAAGAGATCAGGGTAGGCGACTTGACTGGAAACAGGTAGATGCCCAACAAGTTAATGAGAATATGGTGGGGGTTAACCTACCCTTGTTTATGGATATACTTTTGAGAGAGACTCCGTGCCCTAAAGAAGTGATGGATGCAATAGCAGAAGTAAACATAGTAGTTAGTGATCGTTTAGTCTCACTAGACAGTCGTCCCAACAAACGCAGAGGTGGGTGGTTTGACAAGGCCTATTACGATGCTGGGGCAATTATGAAATCGGTCCTCAAGGAATATCCCAGAGATAGGCCCGCGGTGAAAGCAGCAAGGATTAAGTATAAAAGGGCTCTGAGGGAAAGTAAGGAAAAATTTAAAGCAAAGGCTTGAGTAGAGTTGGAGCGGACCACAGTCCTGAAGGATCCTGGTCTGTTTTGGAAGGTGGCGAATAGAGGTTCTTTTGCAACAGAGACATCTGAGGGTTTGGGCTGTAATATTGCCCCGGAGGTTTGGGTAAATTATTTCTGTAGAATCTTTGAGGGAATCCCTCTAAGAAATAACTGGGAAAAAGAGTGTGTTGTGGATCCCAATCTAGCGATTAGGTTTTCGCTCCAGGAAGTTATTGATGCATTTCAGGGTAGCACCAGTAACAAAGCTCCGGGCCCGGATTCCATCCCCATGGATTTGTACAAATCTTGTCCTCAGTTATGAGCACCTGTTCTTCTAAATGTTCTTAATGCGGCAGTTACTGTGGTAATTCCTGCCTCTTGGAGAAAGGCCTGTATTATTCCAGTCTTTAAAAAGGGAGATCGGAATGACCCTAAGTCTTATCGCCTTATTTCCCTACTTGACTCTTCTGGGAAGATTTTGGGACGGATCATCTTAAGGAGTATTGAGGCTTGGATGGCAGAAAAGGAAATTTTGAGCCGGGACAAGTATGGTTTTAGGGAAGGTCTTGGCACCCGCGAACAGTATCTTAATCTTCTGATGATGATTGGGAAATACACGCAAGCTAGGAAGGGCACCCTCTATCTTGTCTTTATGGACCTTAGTTGTGCCTTTGATAAGGTAAATCGGTCCTTATTGTGGGAAAGGTTAAGTCAGTTAGGGATGGATCCTGATATTGTGGAGCTGCTCCAGTACCTCCACTCAGGATCGGTTGCCAATGGGAGAGTGGGGACAAATGGGGAATGTTCAGAGGCTTTTAGGCTCACTAAGGGCGTTTGCCAGGGGTGTGTGTTTGCCCCTACTCTGTTCCTTTTATATACTAATGGATTGTCGGATTTCTTGGTGGAACACTATAGGGATGTCCCCAGGGTGAATTACACTAATGTTCCGGTGTTGACGTATGCGGACAATGCGTTCCTTATGGCCCGCACTATGAATGGTCTCCGTAAAGTTGTTAGAGCCTATGAATCTTATATGTCGGGCTTGGGTCTAGAGATCAGTTATAAGAAATCGCATTTTATGGTATGTGGTAAACCTTTGAGCAGGGTTGGGGAGCTAAAGGTTGATGATCAAATCATTAGCAGGGTTCATGAATTCCCATATTAAGGGGTGATTTTTGATGATAAAGGCTCATGGAAACCCTCTATTGACATAAGGAGTATGCTCTTCCATGCCTCAGTTGGTGCCACTTTTGATTTTGCTGTAAGAGTAGGAAGTAAACCCATTAAGCCTCTGCTTGAAATCTACAGGCGAAAATGTCTCCCTGTCCTGTTGTATGGTGCAGCACTCTGGGGGTATATGGACACCCGAGTGCCCATTATTGAAGACAATTGGGTGGTGGACAAAATATCTCTGGTTTTTGCTTGCATTTAGAATTAGATCTTGAGTGTGTGCAAGATACTATTCAGTTGGCTCCCCTTTTTGTTATGGATTTCGATTTGGAGAAATGAATTTGCTGTTTTTAATAGAGAGATTTTAAGGGACTGTATGGCCTGCGATAATGTAAAACTCATTCCCTGGCTGATTTATATAAGAAAGGTAGCACAGGATTTGGGGCACCGGATTTGTTTGACTCACCCGAGGGTCTGACTAGCCAGGATAAAAATTGGGTGAAGGAGAATTTTTTAAGAATTCGGAGGGCTGAAAGAGAGGGAAAGGAACTAGGGAAACAATCGGTCAGGGATTTTATTATGTTAAAGATGGGGGTGGGTCCTGAGCCCTATTTCCTAGCAATAAATGACCTGAGGGAAAGGACTGTTTTTACTTGATTCCATTTGTGGATCATTAGAAATAATCTCTGCTTTCCGTTAGGTCAGTATGGTGTAAAATCTATCAGACCGTGTCCCTGTGACAGGATGTCCCTGCAGACCTTGTCCCATTTTACATTATTCTGTGTTTTTTACGCACCTTTCAGAAGACATTTTTTATTACCCCTGCCGAGGCCAAATGGTTTTGTGCAATTTCGTCCTACTTTTATATGGTTGCAAATGGCCTCAGATGCTTTGGTATGGAGGGGTTTGGGATTGTTTTTGAGGGGAGCCATTACTTGGCGTAATAACCTAGAGTTTTTCTAAGGGACTTTTTTAGATTATTATTCTTGGTATCGAGCTTGATCTGTCTTTTAAATTATGATTATTGTTATTTTATTGTTTTATCAATATTATGGCTTATTTATTGTTGTTTATGTAATTTAAGGGTTGAATTATTTCATACTGAATAAAGTTTTTTCTTCATAAGATCCATGGTGTTAGACCTGACGGCCTTAGGGTGGTCACCTGTAACTTTTTGTCTGCCTCCATCCACTTTTATGATACTGTTATTGCGGGTTGTCAGACTCTGCGCACTTTACCACTGCTGACTAGTGCTAAAGTGCAAATGCTCTCTCCCTTTAAACATGGTAACATTGGATCATACCCAAATGGACTATTTAATTTACTTATACATCCCTAGTATAGTGCACTATATGTGCCCTGGGCCTGTAGATTAAATGCTATTAAATGCTCTCCTGTGTGTCCTTAGACAGTGGCACCAGTCCAGTTGCTGCTGCTGATGTTGATGGCTGGTGTGGGGCTTGCAGCGCTGATTGTACCACCCACTTCTGTAGCTCCTTAACCTTGCCTCAGGCTTGCCATTGGTAGGCCTGTGTGTGCAGTTTCACTGCAAATTCGACTTTGCATTTAAAATTACTTGCCAAGCCTAAAAAAAACCTTTTTCTACATATCAGACACCCCTAAGGTATGCCCTAGGTAACCCATAGAGCAGGGTGCTGTGTAGGCAAAAGACAGGACATGTACCGATGTAGTTTACATGTCCTGGTAGTGTAAAACTCCTAAATCTGTTTTTACTCTGCTGTGAGGCCTGCTTCCTTCATAGGCTAACTTTGGGCCTGCCCTCATACTTTGTTTGCGTGGTAGCTGCTGATCTGAAAGGAGCAGGAAGGTCATATTTAGTATGGCCATAATGGTGATATAAAATCCTGCTGATTGGTGAAGTTGGATTTAATATTGCTATTTTAGAAATGCCACTTTTAAAAAGTGAGCATTTCCCTGCACTTAAATCTTTCTGTGCCTTACAATCCACGTCTGGCTGGGTTTAGTGGAGAGCTCCTTGTGCATTCACTCAGACACGCCCCAAACACAAGATACTCAGCCTCACTTGAATACATCTGCATTTTGAATGGGTCTTCCTGGGCTGGGAGGGTGGAGGGCCTGCCCTCACACAAAGGACTGCCACAACCCCTACTGGAACCCTGGCAGACAGGATTGAACTGAAAGTGGGCCTGGTGCACTTCTAAGCAACTCTTTGAGGTCTCCCCCACTTCAAAGGCACATTTGGGTATATATGAACAGGGCTCCTGCCCCTACCAACTCAAACACTTCTGAGATATGTAGGAATGTAATGGAGGCTATTCTGAAAAAAAAAACATTTGCGTCAATTCAGTTCAATTCAATTCAGTTCACTTCAATGTCTTTCTTCTGTAACACAGAGGTCAACCATTAAAGTACAGACAATAAAATACATTCACTCAAATTAATAAAAGTTTGCAAACTTAGTTATCTTGTAAAAATTGTAGTATAGAAAGACACATTGGTGTTTCACACTAATAGGCTGTCAAGTTTACAAAAATATATGAAAGCTGATTTATGATTAGTTAAATGTGTAAAGATTTCCTGTCACATGGTAGGATCTTTCCTTGTTCCAAAATATTTTAGGAAATGCAACCTTATGATCGACTATATCTAAGCAAAAGCATTTTAGGATAGTTTATGATATGTTTTTTTACATTAAAAGGATATGGTTGACATCCATTTATCAGCTTCACAGAGGGAAAGTCTGACGTTTTATGAGTCTCTGCTGGTGCTGTTTTATATTCTCTAATATCAATGTTAGAAATGGGGTTTCTGGTTGGCTAGGGTATGCACCTCAGCCAGGCAGAACTTACCCACTCTAGTCAGGGCTAGGGAGTTACAAGTCCAAGATAACCCCTGCTCACCCCCTTGGTAGCTTGGCACGAGCAGCCAGGCTTAACCCTGGAGGCAATGTGTAAAGCGTTTGCACAACACACACAACACACGTGACGCAAAATTTACACCACTAAGTAAACACTACACTGAGCTATGTAAAAATAATCTGTATTGCACAAAACATAATTAGACCAACATTACACGTAAGTAATACCCTGCCTCCTTAGCAGTTGTCAGAATGTTACACAAGTTACTAATACTCTGCAAGAATTTGCACTCGTCAAATTAGAACACGTAAGTACTCAGGATTCTGCAACATAAGCAATTACAATAAGAGGTATATGCACTTGTCATGAATAATTCCTAAGTACCCCTAAAAGAAACAGTAGAGAATATATGGCAAGACATAAATAAAAATACGTTTCTCTCAGTGGATCACCCTAGAACATCCCACCCTCCCAGTGACCCCAAGAGTACCTTAGTTCCCAGTGTAAGGCACTCCAATGCCTGGAAGGTCATAGTGGGGGCCCCCGGCACTCCTATGCGCTCAACAGGGGCCACACACTGTTCTGTAGGGGAGAGGGGCAGCCAGCCCCCTCTCTGGTATTCCAAACGGGCCCCTCTAGCAAAGGAGGGGGCCACAAAAATGCCCACAGGGATGATCGTTGGCGGCGCGGGGAGACTCTGATGAGTCTTCCACCCCGCCCGCTCTTCCTGTTCGATGTTGGCCTTTCTGGGGGCCGCTTCCTCTGGGGGAGCTTCCCCCTGAGCCTCGACCAGACCTTCCTTGAGAGGGGGGTGGCGACAGGGCCCCACACGATACTGTGGACCTGGTGGGGCGGGTGGAGCCTCTGAGGAGGCTTCCTTCGTCTCTCCCAGCTGGGAAGCTTGACAATGAGCCTTTCCGGCTCACGGCTGCATGCAGGCACCCAAAGCAGCTCACCCCGGGGGCACGACAGGAGCACACTTGCTCCTATTCCTTCAGTTCTAAGTGCCCTGCGGGCACCGAAGACAGCGCAGCTCCGGCGCACTGGATCTCACACCAAGAGCCGGGTTGCGGCAGTGACTCCCGGCAGGGGATAGGCACCGTGCAGAGTGCGAGGGGCCATCCGATAAGCCCAGGCTGCTGCGGTGGTGACTTTTAGGACTCCCAATAAAGCACTTTTCACAGTGCTCAGGTCAAATCTGCAGCGTGTGCTGCAGTGGTGATTTTTCATTAGCAACAAAAAGAGCGCCCTTTGGAAAGCGCTGTGGGCAAAGTTTGTAGAAGGGTTGGCAGGGGTGAGGGGCCACTGCACCCTGCCCCTGGGAGCAACCAAAACAAAACGAGCACAGGGCTGGTGGGCCCAGCTACAGGCCAGCACAAGGGGTGCAGATGGTGGCAGTTCCTCCTAGTGACCAGGCAGGTCACAGATCAGCACAACAACAGCAGTCCAAGGTGGTTTCCTGGTGAGTCCATTCATCAGCGTTCTGTGTCCAGTTTCAAGTTCCAAGAATGTTCAAATTGTGGGGAAAATTCCCCTGTACTTATAGTCAGTTCTTACAGTGTTTTACAATGGTAGGGAGAGGAGGTTCCAGCCAGTTACAACTGGTTCTGGGAGTGCTCCCTCTCTCCTTTCAGTACAGACTTCAAACATCAGTGGGGGGTTAACAACCCTATTGTGTGAGGCCAGAGCACAGTCTTTACAAATGCAGGTGTGCCCGCCTCTCCCTTCTCTCAGCCCAGGAAGGCTTTACAATATTTAGATGGACCTCTGTGTCACCTCCACCCTCCCTGTGTTCAGGCTGTCTGAGAAGTATGCACAAAGCCCCAACTGTCAGTCTGCCAAGATGTTGATTGGAGACAAGCTGCAAAACACCAAAGTCATAAGCACAGATAAATGTGCACTTTCTAGAAGTGGCATTTCTGTGATAGTAATAAAAAATACACCTACCCCAGTAAGCAGCATTTCTCACCACTATCAAAACCATACCAAACATGCTTACGCTACCCCTCATCAATCAGACAATACCCCTTACACCTAAGACAGGGCATTTCTAATGCAATCCTATGAGGAGGCAGCACTCACAGCAGTGAGACACCAAGTTAGCATGTTTGTCACTACCAGGACAGGCCACGCAACATGGAACATGTCCTGCCTTCTACATACATGGCACCCTGCCCAAAGGGCTAGCTAGGGCGTACCTTAGGGTTGACTTACATGTAGTAAAAGGGGAGTTCTGGGCCTGGCAAGTAAATTTAGATGCCAGGTCCCTGTGGCAGAAAACTGCGCACAGAGGCTCTGCGCTAGCAGGCCTTAGATAGGTTTGACAGGCTACTTCAGTGGATGGCGCAGGCAGCGCTGCAGGCCCACTAGTAGCATTTACTTTACAGGCCCTGGGTATAGGGATACCACTTTACAAGGGACTTATAGGTAAATTAAATATGCCAATCAGGTATAATTCAATCATACCAAATTTTTAAGAGAGAGCACATGCACTTTAGAACTGGTTAGCAGTGAAAAAGTGCTCAGAGTCAAAATGTCAGCCAACAAAGTTCCGAAAAATAAGGAGGAAAAAAGCAAAAAGTCTAGGGAATGACCCTGTAAATGGGCCAGGTCCAACATCAATCAATAAGGCATTTTTTTAATAATGGGCTATTGCCTCCATTGTTTTCAAAAGATCCAACAATCCAGGCCCATGAAAAACATTTTTTAAATGACACAGCCAAGGGATTTTAAAGGGATGATCGAGAGCAAGACAATCGTTTAATATAGCCCTAGTAAACAAAGTCTCTGGCTTAGTACACACAGCATACCAGTGGAGAACTTATTTTATATATAAAATATCTTCCATATGGGGGATTCCGAGCTCTTTATGGATAATAGATGAAGGAATTGACTGATGGAGAGCCAGTAGCTGATTAAGGAATTTAGTTTCCCGTCTTTAAATGGTCTTATTATTGCCAAATCTCCATATACCCAACCCATATGTGGCCCTGACAAGACAATTACTTTTAGAAAAAAAAAAAAGCAACATTTCTTTTATGGTTTTGGTTCTGAACTTGGTGGCAAATCTAAATACTCCTTCTCTTGTGCATACTATGTTGGTTTGCCTAGTTTGTTTATGCTGTTCCATGTGTCAAAGGATTTAAGATGTTTTCCAAAAAATAAAATTGATGAAACAATTATTATATGAGCACCCTTAATATAACGAGTCTTTTATCTTCCCTTCTCACAGACCATTATAAAACATTTCTTAAGATTGACATTTAAATTCCTTTCTTCTGTGTAAAACATAAATATGGTCATTCACAGTTTGTGAGAACAATACAGCCTAATCTGCCTATGAAAGTATTGGGACCATCTGTGAGCCCACTCAAGAAGAATCTGGTCAAAGAGCCTGGAGTTCACCATCAGTTCCATTAATAGAAAATAAGAAAAGAAAGAGTGTAAGTACACAACCCTGCCCCTCTCTATCTCAAAAGGCAATGCACACTCTCATTTTGATCCATAATGCACCCTTGCTGTTACACTTGCATACATTGAAATCAACAGCTAACCATATCATCTAGAGCTCCTAATGAGTTCAAAGTTGGCCAAATATGCTGATGATTAACCAGATCAAATGCAATGCACAGGTCCATAAACAGAGAAGAGGATACCCTCCTTCATCCTGCTTTTGACTCTTCTGAGAGATTCATATTCAAGGATAGCTCAGTTGTGACCAGACCCTTTCTAAGCTCATACTGACAATCAGTTAGGATGGAATTTTCTCCTGCCCAGCATTTAAGCCTGGCTAGAATAACTCTACCCATAGGCTTCCCTTTCCCCGCTGAGTCCAGAAGAGAAATAGGTCAATAGCAAGTGGGGTCACTCTTATTACCCCTTTTCAAGATTGGAGTGATTATAATTTCTGACTAGGTAGAGGGGACATTTGATTGACATACTCACTGAGCATGAAGTAGATAGGTCCTTAGATCAAGTTTTATCCTAGATGAGTAACAACAGTTGACACTTTGACTTAATTATATGGTGCTTAGTAATGTATATAGAACATAATCTGTAGCAGGAGAAGTGATTTGCACTGTTGGTGTTTTAACAACATTAGATTCTATAAATTCAAATCCCTCCAAAACAACTTCAATAAACTAACAAGTTTGGCGGTACTGATTAACAGAATTCTTAAGAAGCTTACATTCAAGAACAAAGTTAAAAAAAGAAAGGTTCTTACTATCACAAAATAACTGTGAAACTCTAACTACACCTATAGGCAACATGTTTTTTCCAAGAAAATTTAACTCATACACATTTTCCAGGAAAGGGTTACTTATTTATATTACCAAATAGACCCTTTAAAGAAATGGGTTTGAGAACATGTAAAGAAAAGTTAGAAGACTACGACATAAAAATATGGCTACATGACAAAGGGGAAATTAAAGAGAACTCTAACCTGAGCTACAATTTGTGACTTTTTTCCACTAAGTCAGATATGATAGTTAGAATATGTTTCATAACAAAAGCAATGTGACATTTAATAAGGTCAGGAAAGTTCCCTTCTCCTTTTGATTTTTTTTGTTTTGTTTTAGTTTATCCAAGGTTGCTCTCACTTTCCCCCATTCATAAGAGCTTAAATAGCAAGCTATTACATTTATGGAACAATGGTTTGAAAATTGTAAGAGCCATCATCATGAGAAACAAGTTGATAATGTGACAGATCATCATTTTGGCTGTATCTAACCAGCTCCAGGAAAACATATACAGGGACACGTTTGAGCAAGGTTTTTGAACATAACATGTAATTAATTGAGATTAAATTGTGATGTAACTCGTATGGAATTGCTGTTCCAAGTAACCAAACATTTATTTTTAGAAGCATTCCAAGTTCTGACCAGCTTTCTGCAATGTTCTTCATAGCAAAACTTGTTTAGTGGCAAAACCTTGGATTTACAAACATTAAGCCTCTAGCCACATATTTCTTAAAAATAGTTAATTAAAAAATACAGTGAAGGCCTATTCAGGTTTTTATATAAACAACGAAATTTCATCAATGCATGCTGTAAATTTACCATTCTGATTCCTGGGAGAAAACCCTGGAGCATTATTTGACCTTCTAAACTGTTATAAAAAGGTTCAAGTATAAAACGAAAAAGTTATGGGGATGAAGGAAAATCTTATCTAGTGTCTCTTTTTGAGTAAAATATAGGGGCTGTTTTCCATTGACTAATACAGAAGACTTTGGGGAAGAATATTATCAAGAATTACTTTTGAAAAATGTTGGTCCAAAGCCATGGCAGGATCCCGTCCTCATTAGAAATTATTAATTGATGCCACTAACAGCGTTTTCATAATGTAGAGTAATTACAACTGTAGATTATTTTGACTTTGATGAACCAAGAAGACACGTATTTTGGCAAATTTTGCAGTTGATTTTAATTGGCGATATCGGCCTTTAATTCTTACAATAGGAAACATCCCCATCTGTTTTTGTAACAGGAAAGAATGTGGATTCTATAAACATTCATTCAGATTTTGTAGGAGACAAAACTGTTTAAAGAGAGAAATAAGCATTTCATTTTCTGTTTTATAGAGTCTATCCTCTTTCTTGGACACTCTCCCTCTTAACTTTGTCAGATCATTTCCTAAAAGTATGATGTATGGTCTCACCAAATCCAGCTTAGGTTCTACTACATATCTGGATTTTTTAACTCTCTTTGGTATTTCTGAAGGGGATACTTTGTCATTTGTAGAGTTTTCCTGGATTTGTCCTTCATGCCTTTAAACATATATTTTATTCCCTTTCGTCATGATATCTTCCATGTACGGGACAGAAGCCTCTCACAACTTGGCTTAAATTAATACTTCTCATTCTTTTCCACATATCTTGTACTCACACCCCTAGTAACAGTGAAAATACACAAAAAAGTCATGTCATTGTGGTAAGGTGTTCTTGTCAATTTTCGGTTTCTGCCCTGTTACTACCCACCTTGAAGTATTCTTTCAATAGTTTCATTTGAAATCAGGGGCTTTACATTATCAGAAAAAGTGCTTAATTAACACTCTCAAAATCATTCATATGTGATTTGTCTCACAAAGAATTATCTTATAACCTCTCGTCAAGCTCTCCTGGAATGCACTATACTCTTGATATGAATGACATTCATATGTACAACTTTACATCTAAAGGTCCTGTCCTCCTGAAAGGCCCAAACTCTGGCCTCCATATCCAACTATGCAATCCTTTTAACATACTATTAAAAGTTGAATTTTAATTATTCCACTAGTTCCTCTACATGTTTTCAAAATATGTATGTATTTAAGTAATGTTCAAACCATCATGTCTATTAAACTCCCTCAGTTCTCCAGACCCAGGGTTTTTTTCTAACTTTGGAGGAGTGTTAATCCGTCCCAAAAGTGACGGTAAAGTGACGGATATACCACCAGCCGTATTACGAGTTCCATAGGATATAATGGACTCGTAATACGGCTGGTGGTAAATCCGTCACTTTTCTGTCACTTTTGGGACGGATTAACACCTCCTCCAAAGTTAGAATAACCCCCTCAGTGTCCACATGAACATCCGAAAGTCTGCAGACATTTACAAAATAATGAATTTTGGAAAAGCTAAAATCTATCAATTAAAAATGTACCCATATATATAATGTCTTTTGGCAGTGCCAGCTATTTGTTTCTATGCCACCAGATTAACAAGAAAGTGGTGGCTGCCATCTTGGGACTTGGGACTCAGTCCTGAGTCCTAAGCCCTAAAAAACACAATACCCCCATAAAAGGCAGGGTAGGGATATCCTGATCACCGAGGTCTGGTGCTGAGGTCCCAGAAAAGCCATGCCAGGGTCCAAAAACATGTTTTTTAAAATTTTGCCACAAGTTTGTGGATAATCTGCAAATATTTGGTAACATTTTTTTTTTAAAAAAAGCATGGGAACCTGTACTTTTCTAAACAAGCCCCCCGGGGAAGGGCAGTGCCCGGAGAGACTTTGCAGTTATTATTTTCAATGGGGCAGGGATGTGTAGTCCCCCAACCTATGTCATTTTCAGCACTGGGGACCCCAATCCCCGGGTTCAAAGTATTTTAGAAGTGAAGGGGTGCACAACACCCCCTCTCCAGATTGCTTTTGGACCAGGGTACCCCATCCTCCCAGGCTAACAGTTTTTTTTGAATGGGTAGAAAGGCATACAGCACTTCTCCCTAGGCCATTTTTGTCCCCAGGTACCCCATCCTCCAGGGCCCACAGTTATTATTATGAGCAGAGGGGGTGTGGCCAACCTACCAATCCCGTTTTCAGTCCAGGGGAACTCATCCCTCAGATCCTGAAGTATTTTATAAGGAGAAGTGAGCGAACGGCCCCCTCCCCAGCCCATTTTCTAGTTCCATGGACCCCATATCCTGGGGCCTGCTGTATTTTTAAGGGGAGAGGGGCAGAGCCTCCCTCTCCAAGCCTCTACAGGCCCCCAGAACTCCATCCTATTGGGCTGCTAATCATCTTTAAAGGGAGGGAGTCTTTGCAGCACCCCCTCCCTGAGCTGTTAATGGCCCGGGTATCCCAACCCTTGGGGCCATCTCATGTGCTATGGCCTGGGGAGCCCACCCCGGGGACACTGCAGTTTCCCTGCTCCCACCTAATGATAGAATTTTTAAAAGTACCCCCACATGGGAGCAAACACCAACTCTTCTCCCAGCAGGCCAGAGTTGAACAGAGATCTGATTGTCTGCCTACACTGCTGCAGGCAGGGAAACAGGTCATTAGTAGCTTCTCCCTGCGGGCAAGAGCAATGTTAGCTTCTGCAGCATGCAGAGAGTCAGCTAGGGCCACTGGGGCCATGGCGCTCCCCCATCCACTCACAATGAGTGTATGGTCGGTGCTCTGGGCGGGCACCAGGGTGCCCACCTTTAAATAATCGGTATCCCATGGATGAGGTCCCCGGGGGGTGAAATGGCTTTTGAAGGTGGCTTCATGGCCCCCTCCCCTCAAATATAAAATAGACCCTAGGGGGAAGGGTCCCCAGGGCCAAATATGACTCAGGGAGAGAGCAGCACAAGCCCCCTCCTCTTTAATTAACATACACAGCCCTGGACGATGGGGCCCGTGGGGTCATAACAGACTCGGGGAGGGAGACTGCGCATTCCCTCACCCTTTATAATTTATTGCTTGAGATAACTATAATTATAACTTGGGAATTTATGGGTTTTTTAGAGTTTAAAATGTTACATTGTTACTGAACATTTCACCAAACTATAACGTTACTTATACCTTTATTCACATGGTAAATAAAAACATCCATCCTCTCCTACATGACAGTTCCTGTCCATGTTTTAGCATGTGAATGTTTTGTGCCTGCCTTTCTTAGGACATACAAACTAGATTCAGAACAATGTAATGCAAGAGCTGCCACTTTCTGGAATGCTATACTGTAAATGCTATTTTTGAGAATCACACATTTATTCATTGCACATACAAATATTAATAATGGGATTTTGTGATCAGTGCACATAACAGATGACATGAATATCATGATTTATATACTTGGGCAGTACATCTCTCACCTGAGCAGAGAATGATTTGCTAAAGTTGTAAACCACTATGGAGTCACAACTACACCTTAAATGGGAGTTTTTTAAAGTCAAAGAGTTCTCTGTCCCTTCATCACATTCACAAATTCACATATCCGTCTTACAGTCAATATGCCACAAACAGTGACTAAACTGAAGACCTGCTGCATTGACAGAATTCTTAAGTTAAACAGAAAAGTGCTATCACAATCAAGTAATGCATGGTAAACTGCGCTCTTACAATAGTTTAATATCTTGTCATCAAAACTCATTCCATTCAGTGATCCTAACAAGAGCAGGCTGCTTCTCACTGGGGACCATTACTCACACTAGAAAACATCTAAAAAGCAAATAATTTCCATTAGCCTAATTTCTGCTAACACAAAATGCACTAATTCTGACATACTCAATACTTTTATACAAAACACTGCAAAGCATTTAAAGCATTTTGACTATATCAGAAAAAACAATTAAAATATTGATTTAAACTAACAAAATCCTTTATCTTGTACTAAGGCACTTGTCACAATAATGTGGTGCATTGTTGAGAAAAACAGCAAATCCCATTATCAGCAAGCCATTACACCGTATAAAATGCTAAAAAGTACACTTCACAGTAATCCAACATAACATGCCCCAAAATGGTAAACCATATTGCAGTAAAGAGTAGCCTACAGATATAATGAAAAGTCTGATGGAGTCACCAGTTACTGGGCACTGACCATGAACATGTATTGCACTTGCTACCGAACTATTAAAATCCAAGAAGCCATATGTGAGAAAGTCATCCTTTTGACCCTGATCACCCCAATTTTTTGACTGATATTGGCAGTTACAGAATTTGACTGTGTCCTGGGCTCAATAACCCTGTCCAGAGCCAGTGTTCTGTTTAAAAGGTATGTGGGAATTAGGCATATTTATAATTGCCTTTTTCAACCTACCTGTATGTGGAAGGGCAGGTAGGTTTAGGGACCCCAATGGAGTTTACGCACCTGTGAGGTGACTGATGTGGTGTCTGGTGTCATTTTAATAGCAGCTCTGCCCTGCTGGCTGCTAAAAAAAAAAATTAAGCCCAAATTTGACTTTGGAATTTAAAGTACTTCCAAAGTCTTAAGCTACCTTATTTTTATATACGTCACCCCTACGGTCTGCCCTATGCGCCTCAAGGGTGGAGTGCAGTGTAATTATAAGCAGGGACATTATGAAAGGTGTTTTATAGATGAGAGAAAACTGCCAATTTTGTTTTCCTCTATTGGAGTGCATTAGCTCCACATGAGAAGGCTTTATTTTAAAGTAATAAAGTGTTACCTTTGATAGGATTGAGCTAGAACTATCATTCAAGATATCAAATTAATAGTTAGAACAAATCCAACAATTTTCCAATGTTAGATTTCTTATAACTATTACAGGGAAAGAGTTTTAGAACTCCTTCTTAACAGGTACAAAGGAGCTAGCAAGAAGAGCTCTGCTGAGCATCTTCCAGTAGACCTTTAAGGGTTTGACCAGGCGCATTGTGGGAATTGTAGTCCCAACTCCAAAGGAGCAACTTAGAGCTTCTGGAACCTTGGACCAAGTTTCTGGACACTGAAGGACCCAAAAAGACCTTCTGGAGAAAGATCTAGAAGTTTAGAGAATTTTTGAACTCTTTTGAAAAAAATGCATCAAAAGGTGACTGACTCGTCCTACAGAATCAAGCTGGTGACGTTGAACCGCAACCCGGCCTGAATTTCAGGTTCGTCCTATTAAAGTCCCGGAGCTTTTCGCCATTGAGGAGACCTCTTGGACTTGAGGGCATTGCACCAAGCCACCCTGAAGAGTACACTCACTCCGCATTGAGGGAAAAAACTCTGAAAAAGTCAGAAGGTACAATTTTGACCGAGGCCTACAGCTAAATGTATCTGACTTCGGCTCAGTTGCGGTCAGCCTCAAACTTTGAGTTTGACCAAATCAGGTGCAGCCAGATGTCTGTGGTTGGCCCTTATTTGCTTTTAAGCACTAGAAAGCACATTTTTAATTTAAAAGTTCATATCTCTGGATCCCTACATTAGATTTTTATCCTTTTGGTATCATTTAAAAGATAAAAATGTTTCCTATTTTCATAAACTGGTTTTGGATACTTATTGTGTGTTGTGTCATTCTTATTTACTTTTTTGTTGATATTAAATGCATTACACATCTGTCTCCTAAATGAAGCCTAACTGCTCATGGGCCAAGCTACCAAGAGTTGAGCAAGGTTTAATTTCTTGATACTTTGACTGAACCTTATTTGTGATTGTGGCCTTATTGCTACCTACCTACCCTTACTAATAAACCACTTTCCAGCACCACGCAGTTAGAAAACGACCAGCACTGAAGAGTGAACTCTGTCAATTTATCAATACCACTATGGAGCCATGTTACTAGCAAAAACAAGAAGTTAAACTGTTAGCGCCACAGATTGAATTCCAGCATTCTGCATCATTCCAGCACCAGAACATTGTCATGTTATATGTAGCCATAAACAGAAATAGTTCCCAAAAGTAATCTTAAAACCAAATTCACATCATGTAGATAATTGTGTATGAAAATATCAATGGTGTGTTCAGCTTTTGATTAAATCTTACGATTTAATTATGTTTGAAATATCAAATACAATCTGATTGGAACTGTTTCACTGTTTAGCAAGATGTTCTGGGCATGTCTGTCTGCCCTCCTGCGATTCCCCACTGCAGCTAAGCTAGGTAGAAGCTGAAAGTTCTTAGGGAGCCAATAGAATAAACCCACAAAAAGAGGCAAATGTGTCATTAGGACTGAAGGTGACATCGGATTGTGAATAGCCCCTATGTAATTTTTTAACTGTGCGCTGTCTCATGATTTGTCCATGAATTTTAGAACCAACAACAAAATTTTGACTAGTGAAGATGGGGTTTTGAAACTGGAGACATTTTTGGTTCCACATGTTAGTAGTGTGGTAGAGGTTTAGTGAAAGGGAAAGACCTACAGAAGGGAACAAGGACTCTACAATGTTGAATTTTGTGGTGAAAGTGACTGCAGTGCGACTGTTGTCTGATAGAATATCCCTAGAGGAGGAATTGAGTTATTTTCTGCAGAACACAGGTGGTGGAAGGTTGGGAACTTTAGTCTGATTTGCTTAGTGGTCATCACCAATCTCTAACTGGATTTACACTTCAAATTGCTCTGGTTGACCAACTGTAAGAAGACAACCGACTAGAACAGATGACAATAAGAAGAACTTGCCTCACTTTAGAAGTCTGTGGCTACCTGGCTTTCGAAAGAGATGGCTGTAGTTGTTCACTTAAATCACTAGCTCCGGGATCTTCTGAAGAGCTAGTGGCACTTGTGCTTGCTCGCCACTGAGAATAAAAGGCTCCAGTTTCTTTCAGTGAGGCATGCCTGTCCCTCAGCAATAGCTCTCTTGTGGCTGAAGTGTCTGGAATGTCCTAGAACAACCACATTTTTGGCCTATTTGGAAGAACCCTAGTGGCACAGTTACAACTGAAAATATCTCCAGCCTGCTCCAGACATTTTTGTGCTCTGTGCTTGGGGAGTTTGAAATGTTTCCTGAATAAGAAAACTAGTAATCCCATGAGAAAATTGGAATTGGGCATTTTTACTCTAGACTTGGCCTTGAATTGTGATGAGAGCCCCACAGCTTGGAATTATGGAATATTCCAATCCAGTGGTCCACAATATTCAGAGGTATTTGGCTGAAAGAAACTAACGGTAGAGAACACTTTCTAAAATGGAAGACATGGACAAAGTGTCCAGCATACATTAACATGGTACAACCGCAATATATTCATCTTAATTTTTATCTGCTTCTCTACTCTCTGTGTCTTGGTGTGAAATTCAAGGCTAGATTGGGACATCTAAACAGACATATGCAACCACATGCAGTCTTTTTCAGTTCAGGATCTAATCTTGCCCTTCTAAGGATTTCCAATTTGCAGAAACATTTATCAGTCAGAATGTGAACTTTTGACTTTGATGGGCCACCAGATTTTAACTTTGTGTGGTCCATTGTAATCAGTCTTAAACAGTGGTTAGGACAAGTTCTACCACACCATTTAAGACAAACAGTATTTTTTGTATTTTCCCATTGCTTAATTGGGTAGTTTTGGTTATTTCTATTTTTCCTCATCCCTACATCCAATATCCTTCATTGATGTGCCATTTTGGTATGTTGTTTACATTTAGTTAGCTTGGCTAGGATAGTGTACATCATTTGTTTCTTGGCTGCATTGCTGTTTCTGTTTTGATGCACATATACAACATGTATTTCTCAGCTGAAAACTTTGATGCATCTCATTGCAATACACAATGCGAAGTTGACAACACTTGCTTCCCACTCCCAGTTTAAAATTTAGAATGGTTACCAACATTAAACTGTGAAAAGTGGTTAGCACAAAGTAACAAAAAACTGGGATGCAAATCCTGTACTTTTGAGATTTTAAGGATTTAGCAGCCATCAAATAGCTGTGTGCATCTGGGCCCAACCCACATGAAAGCCATGGCCTCTCTCTTCCAAAGCACAGCAATGTGATTGCCTACAACTGATTTTCATCAAGCATTTTCAATTTTTATGCATCCTAACTGGCCTATGGAGCATATAGACTGTAGTTATTATTTAAGAGGTAAGAACTATTTTCTTTATGTCATGTGGCTCCTTTATAACCATTAAACGAGAAGGGGGGTATAGCGTGTTCAAAACTTGTTTTGCCACCTTGCAGTGCTTCTGAACTTCAGCTTTGTTGTGGCTCACCAATTTATCAACAGACTGAGAGTTACCTGTTTCAGACTTATTGGGGCAGCTTTACATTTTTCTTGAACCCTACTCTTAATCCAGCCTACATTATTGGTTGTGCTTTCAGGCTCCACTTCATTAATGATGTGCCATTAATGTTAACATAGTGTATATCTCTAGATAGTATGCATATTGTATTGCATAATGCTTATGGTCGCAACCCCATTTATGCCCTCTGTACTGAGGGTTTGACACACATGGCTCATCTTGTCTTTCCCCTGTGGCACCCCACTGCCTCCTACAAAACATGGACCCCCTCCCAGAGCTCCTGACTCCCTTGAACCTCCTGTACCTTTGTTTCCTCTGTTTGCACTCTCGTAAGAGAACCATGTGTTTTCTGCCTAATTAGCTCCATCGGCCATTACCCATTGACTGTAACCGTTTATGCTTATTTATTCCACCTGCCATGGTTACTGGCTCCAACTACTGTGAACTATTGGCTCCAAATGCTAATGCTCTTTGGTTCCACCTGCCATGGTAAACTGCTTCCAACCATCACTTGCACCTGCCGTCAACAAAGGTCATATCCATCATTTTAACACATGCTCTCTCCAAGGTTTCCTTTGGAACTTTCCGGTCTTCCATGTGAGCTACCTTCCTTTCTGGAACAGTCTCTCCCATCAGGTATAAATACTCTGTCTGTACCTGAGTTGGCCCTTAGCCTCATTCCAGTCCTTCACAAGCTTCTTCCTTGCACATACCTTCTGAGTTGCCTTGAACCCTCCAGCATTCTAGTCTTCCAAGCCTTCCTGTTGATCCAGTAATCCTGACTCTGACGAGCTTTCCAATGTTTTCGCGTCCAAAGCTACAACTCAACCTCCTCTTTTGCTTCTTTCCACACAGCCTCGAGGCCTCATTCAGATTCCATTTGACAATCATCATCAAGGCTGTTCACTTGATCCTGATGTTAGTGTGCCCTGATCCATAGATAAGTTTAAGATTAAGCGAAGATTGAGTTAGTTTTAAGTGAAAACCAGTTCTTGGAAATCAGACATTATTTGTTTCTACATTTCTAAATGTCCTAGCACTCCAGACATTTTCACTGGTGGGTGCTTCGCACTTTAATTGCATCAGAACGGAAGGTCTTCAAGTCAGCATTTCTTCACCAGTTTTATATCAAGACAGTTTTATGGAAAGACATTAGAGTGGGCTATCTATACATTTTAGTTTAAACTGAATGTTGTATGTTAAGATATTCCTTGGAGAATAGGAAAAATCAGTGTACTTTTGAATTGTATCTGCTCTCGAACATTATTTGTGATGAAGCCTGTAAGTGGTATCAATGTAAATAACTGTTTAAACACTATGGGGGTGATTCCGAGACTGGCGGGCGGCGGAGGCCGCCCGCCAGTCTACCCCCGACAAAATACCGCTCCGCGGTCGCAAGACCGCGGAGGGTATTTTGAGATTTGCCCTGGGCTGGCGGGCGGCCGCCAAAAGGCCGCCCGCCAGCCCAGGGCAAATCTACCTTCCCACGAGGACGCCGGCTCCGAATGGAGCCGGTGTAGTGGGAAGGTGCGACGGGTGCTGTTGCACCCGTCGCGTATTTCAGTGTCTGCTTTGCAGACACTGAAATACTTTGTGGGGCCCTCTTACGGGGGCCCCTGCAGTGCCCATGCCATTGGCATGGGCACTGCAGGGGCCCCCAGGGGCCCCGCGGCACCCCCTACCGCCATCCTGTTGATTCTCCCGAGCAGCGGAAAGTCGTCGGGAGACCGCCGACTTTCCATTTCTGACCGCGGCGGAACCGCCGCGGTCAGAATGCTCGACGGGGCACCGCCAGCCTGTTGGCGGTGCTCCCGTGGTCGGTGACCCTGGCGGTCACCGACCGCCAGGGTCAGAATGACCCCCTATATGCTGAAAACATCATATCGTGAGAACTGTTGGTGAACAACTCTTCTTTTTGTTTCTAGTACACTACTCCCACAACACTAAAAGGTCCAGGGAGTACAGTTTACTTCCACAATCACTTGCCATTTCAACTTACTTGTCAAGCCTGAAGCTCTCCTTTTGCTACATATCAGTCATCCTTAAGGTAGGCCCTAGGTGACCTCATTGGCAGGGTGCTGTGTAGGTAAAAGGTAGGACATACAGTATGTCTTTATTGTGTGGCATGTCCTAGTAGTGACAAACAGCTTGTTTGGTTTCTCACTGTTGTGAGGCCTACTCCTCTCATAGGCTAACATTAGGAATTCCCTTAAATGTACTTATGTGGTCATTTCTGATCTCTGAGGTGTAGCGTGGGTATGTTTTGAATGGTAGTGAGAAATCCTGGCTACAGGTGCAGGTGGATTATTCATTACTATTGTGGAAATGCCACTTTTAGAAAATGGGCATTTAGGTGTGCTTATGACTCTTGTGCTTTGCCACCTGACTTCAAACCATGTCTAGGGTAGAATGGCAACTGGCCTTTGTGCATACTTTCCAGACAGCCACCACAAAGGGAGGGGTGGGGTATAACAAGATTACATCTGCATACTGAATGGTCTTCTGGGGCTGGAGGAGAGGGAGGCAGGGCACATTTGCATTGTATAGGCTGTGTCATGCCCTCACACAAAGGACTTGTTTCCCCCTACTGATGTCTGGAGCCAGGGCTAGGATTGAAAGGGGGTGTTGTGCACTTTTGAAGTTTTTTTTAAGTTACCTCCATATCAAAGACATTTTGAGTGTAGGACAGGGGCTCCAACACCATGTTTTGAGACACTGCCTGAATTTGTAACCAGATGCTGCTGGCACTACAGACTGCACATTGCCAAAAGGAACTGATAGGTTCGCAGGAGAACTGTCATTGGACTGCCTTGTTTGTTGTGCTGACCTGTGGTCTGCTGGGCTACAAGAAGGACTGCCACTTTGCTTCAGGGAGTCTGAAGTGCTGGCCTGCTGCTGGTTCCATTCTCTTGTGCTCCCAAGTTGTTCTCCGGGTACTGGGTGGTGTGTCCCCTTGCTGTTCTGCTATCAGTACTACTTGCAGCATGTGGAGAGCAGTGCTGGAGTGCTCCTTTCGTTTTATTGCCAGCACATGGGTAGTGCTGCATATTTTGCCTGCATAAAGCGCATGGGGAGCTCTTTGGGTAAGAGGGGACGGGGAGAGCGCTTCACTTTCATCTGTCTCTGCGATCAGGAGAAGCACGTGGTGAATGCTCCCCTTCTCTCACTGCCTGTTGCTAGCAATCAGCGCGTGTTGAGCACTGTTTTCCAGGCAGGCTGGGATCCTTCGAGGAGGAGGGAACTTCAACTAGGAGTGATCACTGCTCGATAGAGAGGTTGCTCTGTGCTGGGCACGTCCTGCAGGGCTGGTGTGTTTCCTGCATCTCTGACAGAGCTCCAACATCATGCTCCATTGAGTGAGGATGGCCGAAGCTGTTGGCAGCCATCGGGGAAGTTGAAGCCTTACTCTGTAGATCTTGCGCATACAGCTGGGTGCGGGTGCTTTGTTGGGAGGGAACACATGTTTCCAAGGTGTTACCCGGTCCCGAAGGACTCTGGGTGGGACAGAGTGCTGGGCTTTGCGTCAGGTGAGGCACTAGAGCCAGGAGGCTCATTTGAAGTACTGTAACTCCCCTAGTGGGAGAGCATGCAACACCCACAGCTACCTTTGGTTATTCCACTTGTGTGGTATCTAGCAAGGTCTCCCTACTGACATGGGTAGTGTATGTGCTTTCCCCTCATGTTTGTGCATACCTTTGGGGGCAATCACAAATCAGCTGGCAGGACAAGAAGAATTCCTCGGTGGAGGTCCCGATCTGGATGATTCTGTTTTGTATTACCGTAGACTTTGTAATAGGCGTGCAGGTGTTCCTGTCACCTATAGTTGGTGCTTACAATTCCATCTAACATATAAGTGAGGTGCAGGTGCAATGGATCCATGGGTTTATCATGGTATTTGGTAACTCCGGTATTACTGATATGTGATGACCATACTTGGTGATTTATATACTACAGGGATGTTTGAGAAATCATATGTTTTCTCTCCCTAACCTAACTACTGCATTCATGACCTGATGTTATGGTGTATGTCGTTTTTGCCTTGCATTGTCAGTATAATGAGTATAATTTCAGGATCTGCTTTGTATACACAGTGAGGGTTGTTTCATGACATGTGCATCATATAAATCTTTATCTTATTGCACTAACTGTGATGATTCGACCATTGCCCCAGGGGAAAGGTAATTTATGATTCATATCATGTTTGGCCAATGATTTATATGCATTGCAGTCCATTTTTATATAGTATTGTGTGGAGTCTCTTTTGTTGTTATTTATTGTGTTGCTGTAGTGTGTGTGTGTTGCCCAAACCCTCTTTACATTGCCTCTGGGATAAGCCTGACTACTCTGGCTAAGCTACTAAGGGGGTGAGCAGGGTTTATCTTGGGTGTGTAACTCCCTTACCTTGACTAGAGTGGTGGGTTCTGCCTGGCTTAGGTGCATATCCTAGCCAACCAGAAACACAATTTCTGACACGTCTTTATACAGAACTTTATACATGGTTGTACTGTTCTGGTAGTTTCTCTACGTAAAGTCACACACATAAGAATAACCAAAATTGCATCTGTTAACCCACAACTGAATTCTACAAAGAGGGAACAGTGGGTCAAAGAATGTGGCTTATAAAAATTAATAGATTGCATATCTACTTGACAATGTTGGTGTATATTCCTAGCAAGGCTATAAAACAGATCTTACCCTAAAATAATTAAAAATAACTTTGCTGTCACTAGGAAGTAACTAATGGAATGGGATGTGCACCACTGTATCAAAGAAAGTCGCATTTCACCAAATATAATAATACACAATGTACAGATCACAATCTGTTCGTAGTGTTGTCCATTAAACGTAACCAAATACCAATACCACACTACAGGCAGACCTGTTCTGTTTAATGGTCTGTTTCTGAGCCTGAACTCAATATGACACTATGGGGGTCATTATGACCCCGGTGGCGAGTGTTAATGTGGCAGTAGTACCGCCAACAGGCTGTCGGTACATGCCACCACATTATGAGAATGGCGTGTTGGCTGCAGCCAACCCGCCACTTCTCCACTCATATAGCCATGGCGATATCAGCTGCCGGGCCCGAGATGTCAGTCTCCTGCCAGGTGGCTGGCGTAGTATCGCCGGCGGCATTTTGAGTCTACCTACCACCATGGTTTTCATGGTGTGAGAAACTCCACGAAAACCATGGCAGTTAGCCCTACTGGTGACAGGGAATTCCTTCCCTGTCACTGGTAGACGGCTCCTCCACCCCCCCCAACACTCACCGGACACCCTCACCCCCTCCATCCAAACTCCCCCCACCCCTTCTAATCCTCTCATTCCCCACCACCCTCCATACACACACCCACAGACACGCACCATGCATACACTCACACTGGCATACACACATTCATACATGCATACTTCCAGACATGCTTGCACACATTCTTACACACAATCACACTGACATGCAGACACGCACTCACTTCAACATTCTTACACGCATTCGCTAACACACATACAACCATGCAAACAACACAACACACACAGATGCATTCACACACACACTCACACATTCATGTACACAACCAGACACACACAACACCCCCAAGCCCCCTCCCCTGTGAGAAGCCCGACTTACCTTGTTCTAGGAGGTGTTCCGGCAGGGAACAGGAAAGGGCACTGCCACCGCCAGCAGCGCCCGCCAGCAGAACACCGCCAGGCCATATCACAGTTCATGATCCGGCTGGTGGCTTTCAACTGGCGTGGCGGTGCTGGTGGTAGCAGCGCCAGCTTACCACTCTCCGCCAGTATGATCACTGCTGGACTTCCGCTCTTCTTGTGGTTGAAGTCCGGCACTGATCATGATATGGCGAATGGATGGTAGCCGCGGTGAGGGAATTTGAACAAAATGAGGCCTAATGTCGCATGTCTGAGATGCAACAAATACAAGCATAGCATGTATCTGGAGTCTTAGATAAAGGTGCTTTTTCAGTCCATGAAAACATTCACTGTGAAGATACCACATTAGATAATCCTCAAATAAATGTGTAATAGCCTTGTTGTACAATGTTGTACGTTCTTGAAACAGTCAAGAAGGTTTTTTAGATACAAGTCAAGTGAGAATTAAATTGGTTATAAACCCATGCATGCACCTTCTTAGGCAAAATGTCGGAAGAACCCTTTTGATTATTGTTAAAGCTAATAACAATTCAATATGCACTTCCTCATAACTTATTCAAGCTGAGGGAGTTATTAAAGCCATTCCAAAGCAGACAGGAACACGATTTTTACGTAGTTTTTATTCTATGGTAGCAATTAGCATGAAATTGGTGGGGGGATCAGTCACACATAAAAGCTTACATTATCCAAGTGACAAATTAGCATGCCTATAATCAGACTAGAAAATACTTGCTAATATTCCGGAATGCTCATGCAATTCTATCAGGGCAAATTGTCTCCTATTTGTGCTTTCTGAAAATGACTGCACTTTGTCTCAAATTTAATTTCATAGATGTATTTGTAGCAGCTCAATAGGAGACGGAGATTAAGAAACAGAAATACTCACGTTTGTAATATCATATCATCCCACACGTAGATATAGGAGGTAATTAAAAGAGGGCAGATGGGCTGCCATATCACAAGGGCAGAGGAGGCCACGTCACAGACAACCTCATGAAAATCTACTTTCTAAACTGGGGCCCAGATTTATACTTTTTGATGCAAAACTGTGCAAACGCAGTTTTGCGTCAAATAATATAGCACCGGCCTGCACCATTCCACAGCGCCAGCCAGGCACCATATTTAAGGAATGGCACAAGCCGGCACTAAGGGTGGGCAAATATCAAGGAAAATGATGTTAACCAGGTGGGGGTGGCAGTAGGGGGGAAGGGGATTTTGCAGCAAAAAATAACATTAGGCTGGTTAGAGTACAACAAAATTACTCTAACCATCCTAGTGTCATTTCTTGATGCAAGACCTACAACACCACATGACTCCTGTATTAGAAAAGACAAGAGTCATACCCACCTCCCCAGTGACCAGCACAGGAGATAAGGGTCCCCTGCGCAAGGCCATTGTACCCAGTGCCATGTAGGGGGCCCATTTGGGGGCTCCCAGTGGCACTTTAAAAAAATACAAATACTTACCTCTACTTACCAATACTTACCTGGGATGTGGACCCCATCCTCTGCTGTCCCTCTGGTGTGGGTGGGCGTGTCCCTGGGGCATGATGAGGGCACCTAAGGACTCATTCCATGGTGTTCCACCATGGAAATGGGCCCACAGTTCCCCTAACGCCTGCCCTGACCCAGGCATTAAATAATGGTGCTAAGCAAGTTTAGCGCCTTTATTTAGCCCCTCCTCCCTCCCGTGCACCATTTTTGCACGGGAGGATGAATAAGGTGCTAGGGCCTTACAGTCAATTATTGCCCGGGAACGCTTACCTTGCATCTCATTGACGCAAGGTAGTTTCCCAACAGCAAAAAATGAATTTAACTCCAAAATGTTGATGCTAGACTTGTCTAGCGCCAAAATGTAAATATGGAGTTAAGTTTGTGCTGAATTAGCGTGAAGAAATTACGTTAATTCAGCGCAAACAGAGTATAAATCTGGGCCTGAGTTTCCCACCACTGTGACAGAAAATTATTGTGAAATACCTGTTCTGACAGGAATAGAACACTTTTGGCAAAAATAATGCTGCCCGGGCTCCCATGTCATAGCAGCCCACTCAGCATTTTCATTTAAATTTTGTTTTGCAGAAACAAACTTTAAAAGTGCAGTTTCACACAACTGCAAACCTAAAAAACAATGCCCCTGATGTGCAGCGAATTTTCTCGCCTCCCTACACTTGAAGTTCTTCCTTTTTATTTCTTGGTAATGCATGCCAGGCCTTCTTTCACAATGGTCAAAAATAAGTTAGTGCCCTTTAATTAAATCCCTGTGAACAAGTTTGCTTCCCACATGGGTGGACAGATAAAGTAGTGAAATTATGTGTTAACTCTAATGCTTCAAAACTGTTTTTTGGCCCGGTCCTAAATTCTGCCACTTTCAGTAGCTGTGTCAGATCCCGGTAGTATTTAGGATTCAGGGGGTCATTCTAACCCTGGCGGTCCGAGACCGCCACGGCTAAAATGACGGAAGCACCGCCAACAGGCTGGCGGTGCTTCCCTGCCCATTCTGACCGCGGCGGTAAAGCCGCGGTCAGAAAACCGGGTCCGGCGGTTTCCCGCCGGAATTCTCCAGGCTGGGCAAATCCTCCATGGCGGCGCTGCAAGCAGCGCCGCCATAGGGATTCTGACCCCCTTACCACCAGCCTATTTCTGGCGGTTTACACCGCCAGAAAGAGGCTGGCGGTAATGGGCGTCTAGGGGCCCCTGGGGGCCCCTGCACTGCCCATGCCACTGGCATGGGCAGTGCAGGGGCCCCCTAACAGGGCCCCAGCCTGCTTTTCACTGTCTGCATAGCAGACAGTGAAAAGCGCGACGGGTGCAACTGCACCCGTCGCATACCTGCAACACCGCCGGCTCCATTCGGAGCCGGCTTCAGTGTTGCAGGCCTCTTTCCCGCTGTGCCGGCGGGCGCTACCTTGGGTAGCGCCCACCGGCCCAGCGGGAAAGTTGGAATGGCACCAGCGGTCTTTTGACCGCGGTGTGGCCAAATGGCGGTTCCCGCCAGGCGGGCGGCGACGGCCGCCCGCCGGGGTCGGAATGACCCCCTCAATCATTCCATCAAAGTTCACCTCAACATTGAATGCTTTGCAAAAAATAAATCTGACAAATATGGTGCTTGTTTACGGGGTTTTGGCACAGGACAGCACCGTAAGTCATCTTTCAGCACCTCACTAGGCCAAAATGAAAGGGCATTCCGCTCCTTTCCCCATGTGCTAGCGAAGTTTCAGCAGTCTAGCACCAATGCAAACAACCTTGCACCATGGTGCAAGGGTGCCTGTGTTGCAGGAAGAATTGTTTTTGTACAGGAAGGGGTATCTTCCTGCACAAAAACAATCCTAAGAGGTGTTTTCCTCTTTCAGCACATATGGAAAGAGAAAAAAATGAGGAGAAATTAAAATAGTTCTCCTTCTTACGTCTTACCTCGGAGGTGTAACGTTTTGGCGCTTCCGCAGGTTTACGTGATTCTGTAAATGTGGTGCAGCATCAAAATCCATTGGTGTTGTGTGGGGAAAGCCACCGCAATGCCCACAGTATGCCTCCCTGGCGCAGAGTGAGGCAATGCAGCAACTTGCACTGCGTTGCCTCACTCCATATCTATAAGGGTATTCAAAGCCATGCAAAATGGTTTTGCGTGGCCTCATAAATAAGGCTGAGAGATGGCGTAAGACTCTCATAATTAAGCCCCCATGTCTCTAAGCGTTAAACTCATTTTTACTACACTCTAATAGTGCGTACCTGCTAGACATACATATGTTTGGTATGGTGCTTTTTTATTTGCAAGAATTTAAAAAATACAGAACAATAACAAATGGTGTATGTTTTTCTCTCAAGTGCTGAGATATATTAGGTCTCTATTCGGCTAAAGGGGTGGAAACTGAGCGCTGTCGAAAACGGAAAGAGCAGAATGTGGGATGTAGGAGAGAAAAACGAGAGGAGCTGCTTCTTTCTTGTCCAGTGACATGAAAATGAATTTGAAAGGCCTCGATCTCTGTGAGTTACTATGCATAATATTCCCAAGATCTTCATAAGCGTCACGCTGAGTAATCTCATTACAGGCGCATTAAACAAAATAAGATTCTTGATGCCCGAGCTGCGCTTCTAAGAACCATTCTACATCTTGACACTTCATCAGCAGGGAAACAAAGCACTCAAATAGAACTGCACAATAAGACAGCTAGAATTGTTTAGAAAGGGATAGAAATACCTTCATCTCAGATTAAGATTTATGTCAAGGTGTCCCGAGCTCGTCTCGTTTCATGAGTCACTGTTTCACCTCCAGAAGACGAAGCATGTTCTGAATTTCAATTGATTATATATTTCACAGATTGAGATGTATTTGAATTCATAGGGTGTTGTTTTGCTGAAAGGCTTGACGTCTCTCCCTGAGTGATGCCGGTAACTAGAGGACAATTGTTTAAATGTGATGCAGTGCATAAGAATCCCGAAAAGCTAATTAACGTCATTGTTTGTCTTAGGGCACACTCCTACTATTACTATTCCTGACATAATAGAGCCGATGCAAAATTTGGTTAAAAAAAAAAAAAGCAGTTGGGGTTTTGCTAATAAAAATGTTGCCTCAATAATGCTGGACCCCACTTATTTGGGGCGTGGTTTCATGGTATGTTTAGGCGGCATTTACAGCACCACCATCGGTGACGAAGCATGCAACCAAACCGCAACGCTTTGGATGTTATATACATATATTCACAAAAAAAACAAAGACTACAGGGACGTTACAGTTAGGTTCAGATTTCAGTTTGATAAGAAAGTGAGAGAGTAAAAGGGAGTGTATGATATTTGTTATACTGATGTGGTTGGATTCTTTTTCTAACTGTCTCCTTCATGTATGTCACTTATTATCTATCAATTTATTCTGTGTTCCTTTCTCTTTCTTTTAGCCTTTGAATTTCCTTACCTTCACATGTGCTGTTTTTATGGACCAAACTGTGATAACACATCTCCTTTTAGAACTTGGGTTTGGACCATTTAGATTTTCCTACTCCCACAGTTATTGGATATGATTTCAATAATTTGCTGAATGTGGAACTAAAAAAAAGACAGCTGGTAGATACCCCTAAAGTAAGGAAGACTGTAAAAAAATGATACAGGAATTCGGCCTATGTGATGTGTGGGGTAGAAGAGATGGTACAAAAAAGGGTTCACTTTCTACAGTGAAACATGCCTGAGCTTTCCAGAGTAGGTTTCTTTCCTGTACTAATTCTTTATTATTTAACTTAACAGAATCAATACATATACCAGAACATTGTTCAGACCATTCAGCTGTCTTTTTAGTGTTGCAATTTCCTGAAGACCAATTCTTGATGGAAAGTGAAGAGGTCACTTTGCTTAGATTAAAAAGTAATACAAGCATTGAGAGAAGAAGTATTGTTAGACCTGACAGCCTTAGGGTGGTCACCCCTAACTTTTTGCCTGCCTCCCTCCACTTTTTGGACACTGTTTTTGCTGGATTTTAGACTCTGCACACTTTACCACTGCTAACCAGTGCTAAAGTGCATATGCTCTCTCCCTTTAAACATGGTAACCTTTGATCACACCAAATTGGACTATTTGATTTACTTGTAAGTCCCTAGTAGAGTGCACTATATGTGCCCAGGGCCTGTAGATTAAATGCTACTAGTGGGCCTGCAGTACTGGTTGTGCCACCCACTTTAGTAGCCCCTTTACCTTGTCTCAGGCCTGCCATTGCAAGGCCTGTGTGTGCAGTTTCACTGTCACCTCGACTAGGCATTTAAAAGTACTTACCAAGCCTAAAACTCCCCTTTCTCTACATATAAGTCACCTCTAATGTGTGCCTTAGGTAACCCCTAGAGCGGGGTGCTGTGTGGGTAAGAGCAGGACATGTACCTGTGTAGTTTACATGTCCTGGTAGTGTAAAACTCCTAAGTTCATTTTTACACTACTGTGAGGCCTGCTCCCTTCATAGGCTAACATTGGGGCTACCCTCATACATTGTTGAAGTGGTAGCTGCTGATCTGAAAGGAGTAGGATGGTCACATTTAGTCTGGCCAGAATGGTAATACAAAATCCTGCTGACTGGTGAAGTTGGATTTAATATTACTATTTTAGAAATGCCACTTTTAGAAAGTGAGCATTTCTCTGCACTTAAATCTTTTTGTGCCTTACAATCCACGTCTGGTTGGGTTTAGTTGACAGCTCCTTGTGCATTCACTCAGACACACCCCAAATACAGGGTACTCAGCCTCACTTGCATACATCTGCATTTTGAATGGGTCTTCCTGGGCTGGGAGGGTGGAGGGCCTGCCATCACACAAAGGACTGCCACACCCCCTACTGGGACCCTGGCAGACAGGATTCAAACTGAAAGGGGACCTGGTGTAGTTCTAAGCCATTCTTTGAAGTCGCAGCCATTCTTTGAAGTCTCCCCACTTCAAAGGCACATTTGGGTATAAAACAGGGCCTCTGCCCTACCACCTCAGACACTCCTGGAGAAGAAACCTGAATCAGAACCTGCACCCTGACAAGAAGAACTGCCTGGCTGCCTAAAGGACTCACCTGACTGCTTTCTATAAAGGACTGCTGCTTGCTGTTGCCCTGCTGAATTGCTGCTCTCTTGCTTTGCTGCAGAAGTGCTCTCCAAGGGCTTGGATTGAGCTTGCCTCCTGTTCTCTGAAGTCTCAGGACCAAAAAGACTTCTCTCTTGCAACTGGACTCCTTGTGCGCCGAACAATTTGATGCACAGCTTGTTCCGCGGTGAAAAATTCACCGCATGCCGAACCGGAAAGACGCTGCTCCACTTTGCAAGGAAAAGATTGATGCGGTGCAACTGGAACTTCGACGCACGCCCCTCCTGGACAATGCACCCGACTTCCAGAGGGGAAAGTGACGCAGCACCTGCCGTGAGGGAGAAAATTACACGCATCGCCCACCGGAACGACGCGCAGCCAGACCACAAGCCCAGGATTCCACGCACAGACCCCGGGGCATCTTATTAAAACCCCGCAACCCGAAGAGGAGACCTGTCCGCGCACCAGAAATCGATGCAACGTCTTCCCCGTGTGGAAAATAACGACGCAAGTCTGTGTGTGAAGGGGCGAAACCGACGCACATAACATTTTTCCACGCATCTCCTCCTCTGCGGCCCTTTGCAGAGATTTTTCACTCCAACCAGGAACTTTGTGCTTGAAAGAGACTTTGTTTGCTTTTTAAAGACTTAAGACACTTTATATCACTTTCCAGTGATATCTTTACATTTCCTTATTGCATCTTTTATCGTTTTGACCTGCAAATATCCAGATAAATATGATATATTTTTCTAAACACTGTGTGGTGTAATTTTGTGGTGCCATATTGTGTTATTGTATGATTTATTGCACAAATACTTTACACATTGCCTTCTAAGTTAAGCCTGACTGCTCAGTAAGCTACCAGAGGGTGAGCACAGGATAATTTGGATTGTGTGTGACTTATCCTGACTAGAGTGAGGGTGCTTCCTTGGACAGGGGGTAACCTGACTGCCAACCATAGACCCCATTTCTAACAAGTATGTAATACTTTAGAAACATCTCTAGGACTGCCCCTTAATAATGGTTTGGGATGCGTACAAAGCATTCATATGGGAAATCTTTGCAAGCATGGATCACTCAATGCTAAAAAGACATGAAAAGAGGATTGGAAGTTTGAGGAAGAAATATGTGTAAAAGAAACTGATTTATCTGGGCCAACTTCAGATGAGGAAATGCAGGAATTATAGCAAAAACTGATAGAGAGACAGAGAGCTTCTATGTAGTCAATGAAAAGTAGTAACAGAGCAAAGTGGCAAGAAAGCAATCTGCACATTTTGAATACGTAGAGATGTGTGTTCTACTCTTAGCCTGGAACAAAACAACAGACAGAGGGAGAAATTGTATCGAAAATCTAAAAGTGAATGAAGCTTGTAACATGCCTGACAACCCGGATTCGATGGACACATGCATCTTAAAAATGTTTTAAATTCTATATACAAAAACAAGTATTTTTGATCTTCTAGAACTCAGAAGATGGTTAAAGGAAAGGCAACTTCCATCCATGTCAGGTGAGGAGAAACAACTTCTCTTGGGTTAAATCAGAGAAGAGGAAATCAAGGTGCTAGTCAAGAGATCCAGCAACAGTAAGTCAGCATGTCCTAAAACTCTTCCAGAGAATATTGTAAGGCTTTACAAGAGATCATAATTCCTATTTGGAAGGATCTGTGTAATTCAATATAGTTGAAATAGACAGATCCACCCTCCTGAAATTATGCCATAATTATATTAATTTTAAAATCTAATAAGGATCCGAAGAAGGAAGAATCGTACAAACCTATTTCACTGCTCAACTATGACTATAGGATTTTTTCCTGGCATCCTTTCTAGAAGGATTTTAACAGTAGTCAGTAATAGAATACATGTAAATCAAAATGATAGGTATAAGGTAAACAATTGCATGACCTAATCCATCATCCAATATCTTCCATAGACATCATGTCTACTGCAAATTCCAATCTATTATTCTGCACAAAATTTGCTTAATGGGATCCTAGAAGGAAAATTAATGTCTCTAGAGGGACCCATTAGGGATGCCTGCTCTCCTAGTTATTCTCCCAGTTACTCTTTGGCCTCTAAATTGAATCTTTATAAAGGTGTTTAGAAAGAAGGAAGGCAGAATTCTCTTTGAGTGTCAGAACTTTGCAAATGAGATCACCCTTTATGCACAAGGCATAATTTTGCACACAGTAGATCCTAGAAAGACTGTATCCCCTATGGAAGAAATCACTGACAAATTTAGATCTTTTGGGGTTATTTGATAAAGAAATCCAAGACTGGAATAATGGGTTAGAACTTAAAAGATAACCATGCAAATCAGACAAATTTTAGGAACTGATTTAGAGTTTAATGGATGAGATACTCTGTGAAAAATGTGGTGGATAGTTGTCTACCATATTTAAAGTGCCATTGGATATAATGTTTCTTTTTTTAAAGTATCAAAATATAACATTAGGTGGTTCTCATCCTCATTCAGATTGAATCTTACTACCCCCTTGCTTTTGCTTTTAGGGAGGGTGTCCTTTAATAATATGTCACTATATCAAGGAGCAAAATCATCCTTCTGGACTAATTTTTTTCTTCTTCTGGCTATTTGCCATTTTTACTGCATTGGTCATTGTGACAGATCGAAGTCCCTTCTTACCTTTTAACATTCACTCAATTGATGGGCCCATTTGTCCCTCTTTCTCTAAGTTTTGAGGTCCTGAACTTGATACTTTACATTTCTGCCTAGCTTTCTTTTTCTCCACTTTCTTTGAATTTAGACTGCCTCTCTTTGGCTTCTGCCTATGAGTTAACCTCCCTCCCATTATTACAATAAACCCGTTCTTCTTAGGGAAGTACATTTCTCATAAGCATTGGTGCTTTTAAAATATACAGAGAATGCATTACCATTACTTCTCCACCCTGTCTATCATTTGTTTTTTCCAATTCCTCTTTGCTTTGATTAGCCACTGGTCTTTCTAACAGAGGCATACTGGTATTCACTGAACTTATATCCCTGGCCTTACGTTTCAACAAGGAGGACTGTGTTTTATGCCTTTAATGTTTAGTAATATAGCTTTGAGGATGCCCAGTAATGTTTTGTGCATTAAATGAAGCATGCCCATTATCAGCATAGAAAGTGCTGACCATAACTCAGGATTCTCTGGTTCTTGTTGTTGATTGTATTGCTCATACCACTCATATCGTGGTTCTTTTACACCTTGATGTCAGCTTTCCTCAGCCCCTGAGTTGTGCATATCTGGGGACTCCAAATTAAAATCTAGAATTTCAGTAGTCGAATTATCTCTTTTCTCCTACTTTCTCCAATTTCTGCACTTTTTCATTTAACAATGTTGGCGGAATTATCCATTTGATGAGGGGAGATGGACAAATGTGGATTTGATCCTCCAAGAATATGTCTGTTAACCAGTTGGAGATTTCCTTTTCACCCCACGTCAACTGAGGATGATGTAAAGAACCTAGGAGCATTTGCCTATATAATTCCTAATAGAGGTAGCCAAATCTGCATCTGTAGTGTTAACTGTAGAGGTTTTTGTGAGGATTTTCCCTCACTTTGGATATGAATTATTGAGATCTGAGAATGTTGATCACTTTTATAATTCTTTCCATACCTGTATGCTGTTGCCTATTATCTTTTCTAATTTTTCTTTTCTCCTAATAGGCATCTTTGTTGTGGACAGTTAAATTTAAAAATGCCAAATAGATGAGAGTGTACGTAATCAATGAGCTGAAATGAAATCTCACAATCTCTATAATTGTATTTTATATATTGTGTTAGTTTTTTAACTTTACAGCTGTATGCACTTACTTCCTTCCTTCCTCAGTGTGTCAGCAGAATAGGAGACACCATCACCACCACCTTTTGGACCTTTCAAGTCTCTTTGTTGGTACTCTGCTATGAATAATCCTTTCTTTTCTCATTGAGGACAGGGCTCTAACGATAAACAGCAACAACCAGTAAACAGGTTCCTATGAGGGTTACAGCCACAGTACCTGGTGCTCCTCTCCCAAAGTCTCACAAGAGAAAAGAGTTCTCAAAAGAAAATCTAAGCTCTCAGACAAAGCATTTGAAAGCACTTGATGTCCTCTTTGGTGTTTCTCCATACATTTGGCGCTTCAAAAAAGTATGGTTCAAAATGCTGCAAGCATCCTGGAATTTTGGTATAGCCTAAGGAAAATTGTAGACATTGAGTATTATACAAAGTGTGCACAAATCTGTGGTGTTCCTGGTACACCTGCGTTTTTAGAGGATATGCTCAGTCTCCCAAGTTTAAAACACCCGGGGCAGCTGCAAAATAGAAAAGATATAATTTAATAGGAGCCCCTAACTGGGATAATGAAAAGTCCAATCTCAAGGTAAAAATATCAGTAATTGGCACCCTGGTGGTCAGCCCAAACATGGAACACACAGGAGAGCTGAGAATAAGAAGACAGAATACAAAACATAAAGCCACTATGCTGCTGACAAGAACTCGAAGATTATTCATTACTTCTGGGAAGGATAGTTGTCAACAAAGAAGCAACCAAAATCTGATGCCCTAAGGAGGATGGACACTCCACAGAATAACTTGATGCTGAAGAAAATGGGAAAATGTACTAAAAGAGAAGCAACTCGCTGCAAAAGGTATGGGGAGAAATAAACCAACGACAGATATGTGCTTGTATTCTGCCCAGTGATAAATAAATACTAGGAGGAAAAATTGGCATATTTTCAGAGATGGTATCTCTGAAACTCAAGGTGAGCCTTTTCATGTTTCTTTTTGGAACTGAAATTTACCTCAACACATGCATATCTCAATTAAAAAAAAAGACCCCTCTTTGTCATGAAAAAGATTTCTCTAAAGTGGCTACAGTCAAGTCATCCGCCTACCAAATTCTCAATAAGGCCCTGAGTGCCTAATATGTAAATAAGAACGGGCCGGTACCTAGAGCCCTCTGAAACTCAGCGCTGCTGCAATTAAATGTGCAACTACCGAATATTGAGCAAGCATAACCATGAAGCCATCTCGGGCATCTTTAATTCATTTATAGCCACTCCCTGCCCCATCAGCTCACTCTTGCAGCTTTCTGTTTTCTCCCTTTGTGATGCTTTTTCGTTTTTCTCTTCCTCCGAATTCTCCATATGTGTCTTTTGCTCACAAGAAACGCTTGAGGCAGAAGAATAAGTGCAGACCCTCAGAAATAAGTGCCGGTGCCCCTCACCAGAAACCACTGGCTCAAATTAAGCACTGCAAACACTTCTGGAATAATGCGGTAAGTGGGATTCCCAAACTGGACCATTTTGCAGAAAACACTCAGATGGCCAACGGTGCTTCATAAGAATAATAAACAAACTATAACTTGTGTCTCTGCCATGGATTGCTTATGACCGCACATATTACATCACTAATGACATTTTCATCGACATCATGACAGCATACTTCCTGTACTACTGTGAAACCGACCCAAAACCTAAAATGCTGTGCTTAGTATGAAATACTGACTGTTGCTTAACTTTTGGGCTAGAGGATTTGTAGATGTGTCAGTTTACATGACCTTTTGGGTGATTTTTATATAAAAATGGAACGTTTGTAATGGACGCGCTAAAGACTTGAGAGGGACTACATATCATGAGCTACTTTGAGGCCCCAGGAGGCGACCATTTTCACGAGCACCTGCACCCACTTGACACCAACTAGCGCTATAAAGCGCAAGGGGGCACTTTGTGGTGCAGGACGCGCTAAAGACTTGAGAGGGACTACATATCCCAAGCTGCTTTAAGGCCCCAGGAGGCGGCCATTTTCATGACCACCTGCACCCACTTGACACTAACGAGCGCTATAAAGCACGTGGGGGCACTTCGCCAGTCCCCGCCCATTGGAGCCCAGAAGAGGGTGGGCTGGGCCACCCCCTAACATTGACCTTTCAAGTAGGCATCACTGACCTTTGTTTTACATATTATTTTAATACTGTGCCACCCTGTAGGTTGCATCGTTATATTAATACTTTACAGAATATTTGATCACCAACCACAGTCCCTTATGAGTAAAAGGAAAGCAATAGAGGCTGTGGCAGGGGCAACACTAAAAACTAAGCGGAAAAGGCCGGAGCATGCAGCTAGTAACTGCATTATGGACAGAATTGACACTCTTCTTGGTGAATGCGAAGGAATTTTAACCGCTTCTCAGGGAAATGGCTCTAACCGAATTGGGGGAGAGTGCTCCCTAACCAAGAGGAGGGCAGGCCCAAAGAAAATTGCTGAGATATTTTTAAAACGTGGACAAGAGGACACAGCTACTATAGGGCAGGGAGAGGGCAGGAATGTCATCACCCACGCTGTTCCATCTTCAGTGAATGAGCCACTACTGGGCTCTAACGACTCCATCCAGTGCAGCAACCGCTTTAGCCCTTTAATTAATGCCCCAGACGCACATGATGACCCAGACCCAGGTACCAGGGTGGGTGGGCTAGTAGCCGCAAACACACACCTAACTCACATAAACACACAGCACATTCAATGCATACAAGAACTAAAAAGGGAGGTATCAGAACTCAAGCTTATGGTTAACTCCTTAAATGCAATAATAAACAGCTAATTCCTCCAGATGCCACGGCCACCATGAACTACACCCAAAGCCCAATTACAACCCTATCAGGCATCTCAATTAAGTTGCCAAAATTACCAGCACCTCAGCCGGCGTTAAGACCAAGAACTTCTACCAGCCTCCTTCCCACAACAACTGCAGGAAATGCATTACATGACTATTACAAAATCCCCAAACTCATGAGCGAAGCTGCCCCAAAATACCCTGCTAAGCCTGCCATTGATCGGTTTCAATCAGGATATTTTGTTCTAATGGTCAACTTTCCCAAGTTAGACTCACCGACACAACGGAAGGGGCAGACTCCATTAGAAACAAGGCAATTCACTGGATCCGCCACGTCGCTCTGTAATACGTGAGGATATAATCAATGTAGCAACAAGGCCTGACCCGGGGACACATTTTGACATCTTAAAACTGACATTTAGGGACAGGACCATGGTGGACAATTTGGTGGCCCTAGATGCAAGGACAAGTCCTCCAGGACACTTGCGCATCCAGTTCAAATATCCTAGGCCACTCGCATACCACAAGGTTTTTGCCCCAGCCACTGCCTAGCAAACAATTTATCTGCCCTCAGTGAGAACGATTGACTTAAAGATCCATCTGGAATCTATGCTGAAATACTGTGCCACTCACATACATCAACTGTCTCTGGGTCGGCTGCAGTCTCCAACACTGTCATTGCACGTAATCATGTTCCCCCTCAAGACGTATCCCCTCAGACCTCTGACGATTTACTGTGCAAACACAACAACATTGCATCTCTCACCTTGCAGGAATATTATCCACCAAATCAATAACTGATAGCTAAGCGTGCAAGCACTTCTCCCATCAAGGCCAGGCCAGCTCTGCCACAGGAATATCGCCACTTACCCCAGGTCTCACTGGGCAATAGCAGCATTGATCCCCTTCCTCCCACTCAACTTCACCTTCCAAACCAATCCCTGGTAGCCAATCCTGTAAATACTAGGCCATTGGACAGGACAGCTCCTCCACTCACTGGGGTACGACTAGTCTCATGGAACGTGGCTGGTTTGAAATCTATCCTCCCTCTTCCATCCTTCACCCCTTTTATCAAAGAACACAACATATCCCTTCTTCAGGAGACACGGTCAATTGATCCACTTTTCCGAACAGGCTATTCAAATTTCTAAGTCCTTGCCTTGCCCAGCACCAGGGGCAGGCCTTCTGGGGCCTTGACCGCCTGGGTCAGAACATCACTTAACTGTTGTATATCACAGTTATCCACTGATTCCTCCTACCTGTTAGGTCTTCGCCTATCATACGGGAATGAGACAGTTGTTAACATTTTTAACATCTACACTCGAGGGGTCGGGGGGCCAAGTCTCCAATACCCTTTGTGTCCTGGCAGCCTTTCTGCAAAACTGCCCCCGCCATCACAAAATCATCACAAAACCATTGTGGCAGGTGACCTTAATGTCAAATTCGAACCTCTAGACTGGGACGATCTCAGGTCCACTGACGAGGAGGATCAAGCTTGGTCTATCCCTGCCCTGACTACCTGACTATCCCACCCATCAAGAGATGGACGCGGGCCGCTGTCCAAGTAAAATCGCTGACCATGGTATTTCGGGTCAGGGCATTAAATGGCAGAACCAAATCAGATGCCAAAGGCCATCACACATTTAACAAAACCAACCACACCAGTAGACTCGACTACTGTTTATTCGATATAAGATTATGGCCCCTAGTCATCGACATAACGATCATTGAGAGAACTGAAACTGACCACAATCCTCTCTCTGCCCATATGCTAGCTCTGGGTAGCTACCCGCCCATGATTGACTCCTCAGCAACAGCACCAGAGGGCATTAGTCTGGTGAACGACAAACGTCACCTAAAGTGGGACAAGGTTGTCGCTCGGCCCTCACTCATTAATGCAGCTAATTACACCTTAAAGACTGTATTAATGGTCCTAGAGGAGGGGCCAGCAATCCAAAACGAGGAAATAAGTTTAACCCACACCTCATGCTTCAGGGACATCGTGGCCCACTTCTCAGTATCCACAGCCAATGATGGCAAGAGACCTTAGGGTAGGCATCGCTGGTTTAATAAAATGTGCCGGTCTTCAAACAAGCATTTAATCCAAGCCATCAAATCCAAGGATGCCAACACCATCCGCTTAGCTAGGAAGTCCTACAAGCTAGCCATCTGCAAAACCAAGCGTGACCAAGATGATAAGTTGTGGACAGCACTCAGCGACGCTGCGTGCAAGAGGAATTGTAGTCTGTTTTGGCGCGAGGCCCAGAAAGCAGTGGATTGAACATAACAACTAATATCGCCCTAAAAGACTGGGTAGACCATTTCAGTGGGCTGTACTCCCATGATCATGATAGCCCCATTCCTGATCACATGGACCCTTGCTTAAACATTACTTCAGCACCCACCGCTCAAGTGCCCCAGCTGTTTTCCCAAAAAGACATAGTATATTCACTAGGCACTATAAAGCGTGGCAGGGCCCCTGGCTTGGATGGTGTTCCAGCAGACCTGTTCTCAACTGATATTGCAACCTGGTCAAGATATATCACCATCATAGCGACTGCAATAGCAACTGGGGTGCCAATCCCTGAGTCCTGGAAAGGGGCTATTGTTGTCCCGATCTTTTAAAAGGGCGACTGATCACCCCCCTGCAACTACAGGCCAATCAGTCTAATCGATTGTGTGCAAAAAGTGTTCTGCCACTGTCTCTTGGGGAAGATCGAAGACTGGATGACTGAATATGATATCCTTAGTCCCCTCCAAGCTGGTTTCTGAAAACAAATATCTACCACTGAGCAAGCCCTCAGGTTCCTATTTTTATACTGGAAAACAGTGCTCATTGACAAAGGGAGCTTATATGTAGCTTTTGTGGACCTAAAATCTGCATTTGATCTAGTACCTCGCAATAAACTATGGGACACTCTTTACCGAATGGGTATTCCCAAGCACATCCTAGCACTATTGATACGGCTCCACAAGGGCAACTATGCACACGTCAGGTGGGACAACAAGGGGCAACTAACAGATAGGATCCAGGTATCAAGGGGTGTGCGTCAAGGGTGTGTCCTTGCCCACACCCTCTTCTCCGTGTATATCAATGACATTGTCCCCTCTCTGCTTAGAGTGGAGGCTGATGCACCATCACTTGGCACCCAAAATATCCCGGTCTTGCTCTTTGCAGACGACACTCTCCTGATATCCAAGACCCCTAGTGGATTAAGGAAACTCCTCACATGCTTTGAGGAATTCTGCTCCATGCGGGGACTTGAAATCAATGCCTCAAAAATGAAATTAATGACCCTCAATCCCCATAGATCCTTTAGAGGGAACTTCACACTAGAGGGCACCATGCTTGAGAAGGTGGGCACCTTCAGCTACCCGGGTATAGCATTGACTGGTAACATGTCTTGGAAAGCACACATAGGAAAGCAAGCTTTAAAACTAAAGCAAACAACAGGGGTACTAATAAAGGATTTTCACCTCTCACATACAAAACCAATTCGCCCAGCAATCCAGATATACGAAGCCCAGGCTGTGACCTCAGCGCTTTACAGGGTTGAACTATGGGGCTATGCTAAAATCCAAGGTATAACCATCCCTGAAAACAACTTCATAAGAAACCTTGTGTCCCTCCCACCAAGTACCCCACTGTTCCCCCTTTTTAAGGATCTTGTTATGAAACGCATTGGTCACAAAGCCCGCCTACGCCCTCTTCTGTAATGGTGGCATTTCCGGACTACCCCAGAGCTCGAATCCTTCACTGCAGCCCTGCAGGTCATTTTAGAAGGTGACCATCTTCCTAGCATCCCCTGGCTTAGATACATCAAGGGGTTACTCTACTCACTTGGGCTTAGAGAACTCTGGAATTTAACAACTACCTCCTCCTTCCCCTCAAAAATCAAACTTAAAAAACTGTATTGGCACATGGGAGACTCCGAAGATCTGGGGGCCGCACTTCACACTACATTATCTTGTGACTTTGTCAACCTAAAAGAGACATGCAAGTACAAGGCTTTTTGGGACATAATCACTGTACCAAGGGAAATGAAACTGTACTTTCAGTTCCGCATTAGCACGCTGCCACTAAGAGCGTTTACCAGCTGCTGGTCACACGAAGAATCAACCATTTGCCCAGTCTGCAAAGCCCCCATTGAGAACTTCCCTCATGTCCTATTTGCTTGCCCCGCGTACACTGCCTCACGTAGGAAATTGCTGGCCCCAGCATGCAGACTGCTGGGAGTCCGCAGTTCTGAAATAGCTCTCCGAATCCTCAGATCAGACACTCGGCCAACGTTAGTGATTGCCGTCGCCAAGTTACTCGGAGCTAGTTGGATTGTTAGAGGAAACTTTTTATCTGTTTAATGGTTCCAACAAGATTGTTCCATCACACCGTGTGAGTGTATTTTATCTTTATTTTATTCTTATTTTATCAGCCATAAGTATTGTTATATTTATTTAAACTGTGTATTTATGTGTATTTATTGCTGCTGTGTGCTTTTATGGCTCTTGTAGCTGAAATAAAGTTCTTTTGACTGACAGAATGTTTTTTGTTTTTTTACAGACTTGCAAGCATACCACAGTAGTCTCGTGGAGTACCAAAAGATCAGTGTCGATTACATAAAAGATGTTTGATTGATTTAATTATTTCCTTTGTTTGGAAGATAAACCCACCCTTTGAAACTCATTTAGGAGTGCTGCTAGGCTGTGTTGACTTGCTGTGCTAGGCCCTGCTTTATTTTGTGCCATTCTCCAATTATTTGGGAGTATTCATTTAAAAACAATTGATGGAATCTGTAGAGGAGAAGCCAGAGAAGATGGAAAAGGTAGACGCTGCCAGTGCACAGAAGACATCAGTTAAAATTGAATAAGTTTACCAAACTATCAGGTGGAAAAAGGCTCTCGGCAAAACTAGAGACCTGTAAATTTTGCCACCGACAGTATAACAAGGAGACTGCTAAGCAATACTTGTACTGAACATCAGAAAAGTGAAAGCACATATGGACATTAAGTCCTAGACACTTTGCCCAAGCTGAGCACCGAGGTCAGGAACAACTAGATGAGGTGGGTTTGTTCAGATCTGGCCCAGAAATGTCTGTTTGTACAGAGGTTAATCCTCATTTCAAGTCCTCCAGCAGTGCACCAACTTTGTCCCTGAATACCAGTATATGGTTTTGTATTGTTGTCAATACACCAAGATTGTGGTGGCAGGAGAGGAGAGTGTCTCAACCTGAAACAAACTTGTGGTGAAACAGAAGTGCAAGAAGCAGAAATATATTTTTTATCATTGGAATTCTAAGTTTATCTGCCCTTGTTTTTTTTAAGTTTAAATCCCCTGAAAAGTATAAATCCCCCAAAATGTTTTGAAAAAATAACAGACATTCTTTTTAGAATTGCCTTTACCTTTTTAAAATAGAAGAACTTTAATTTGTCATCAATGTGCCTTCATAGTTCTATATCAAAAAAGTTCACTACAGCAGTCTTTTCTTTCTTGGTAGAAGACACATCTCTTGTTACATGCTTATAACTCTTGTTATGTGCTGATAAAAAATTCAAGGATGTAAAACAATGAATTCATCCTATATTAATGAAAAGTTTATATCAGGTATTGTTTCGCCTTTAACACAGACTAAATAAAAAACGTATAATCCTGTTTGCATATGCGTGTGTCTGTGTGTGTGTATGTGTCTGTGAGTAGGTGTTGGGTGAGTATGGACTTTGTACTGAAGACCTCATGGAGAGTCTTCGCTTCGAGAACAGTTTTTTGATGTTCTGCCAGTTACATGGTACAAATGCAGGACTCAGTGTAGACCCCGTGCAGTTCACGGCTGTCGCGGTCCATTGTTGTCTTGCGGGACCAAGCACACCTTTCAACTAATGTGATCTTTATTGTGTACAGAGGTCTTCAGAATTAGGCCAGTCCTTCACCAAACCCTCTACAGAGCTCTTCGTAGTGCTTCCTTGTTTGCAAGCCCCTACAGTGTGACACTACTCTTTTCAAACACTCAAGCTTCATTTGGTGGCTGAGCTAATTCTATATGCATTTTTCTTCCTCTCTACAGCTTTTACACAGAGCCCACTTCTTCAGGACACTGCAAACCCATTGCGTAGCCAAGCCCAAACTACACGCAGGTTTCAGTATACCTACAGTTTTTCAGCTCCTTTAAGTGGCCAAGGCCTTGATTTCTACAGTGCCCACACTGTTTACAGATTTTCACAAAGGATTTGTGCAATACTGTTAACTCTTGTTGGATAAAAGGGTGGATGAGGTTCCTTTGTGGTCGAGTCAATCACACAGCTACTGACAAACCCACACAGAGACTTACACATTCTTACTCACAGATGCACTCATACACCCACTCAGAGACCACTCAGACATTTGCACACCCACTTACAGACCCTCTCAGACATTCATGCATCCACTCACAGATCCACTCTGGCTCATGCACCCACTCACAGACCCACTCAGAGACTCATACAATCACTCACAGACACAATCAGAAACTCATGCAATCACTCACAGATGCACTAAGCGGCTCATCTACCCACTCATAAATCTACTCAGACACTCTCACCCCCACTCACAGACCCACTTAGACACTTACAGACCCACTCAGGAACTCACACAACCACTCACAGACCCACTCAAAGACCCATGCACCCACTCATAGACCCACTCAGAGGCTCATGCACTCACTCACAGACCCAAATAGAGACTCACATACCCACTCACACTCGCACACCCACTCAAGATCCACTCAGAGACTTATTCACCCACTCACAGACCCACTCAGACACCCCTGCACCGACTCACGGACCCACTTAGACATTCATGCACCCACTCAGAGAACTACTCAGACACACACATCTAATGACAGACAGTCTCAGACACTCTCACACCCACTCACAGACCTGCTGAGACAATTATGCACTCACTCACACACTTACTGTCAAAGATTAGTGGTTACAGTTAGGGCATAAAATTCAATAAACCTTAAAAATTCACTTAAAACAACCAAAGGTTACAGCAAGGTCGCTGTAGTTAGAAAATAGAGCGAAAAAATAAACTTACAATTTCACTGAAAAAAACAAAAATCACAGGGACGTTATAGTTAGGCTCACATTTTGTACAACACCAGTGAAATTCAGCAGTTAGAGTTACCCGAGCTAACTATAACTTACACCTTCAAAATGCACTGCTTATGACCTCACATATCACATTACTTATGACATGGTCAGTGACATCACTGATGACATCACTGAGGGCATTTCAAAAGAGAACACTGATGACATTATCTACAGAAGCACTTATGCAGCCACTTCCACCCCTATACAAGCTCTCGTACACCCACTCACACACCCACACAACCACTCACGTACCCATACAAAGACCCATATAAGTACTCACAAAACCACTTGCTCATCCATGGAGCCATTCACACACCCACTGACTCACTCATACAGGCACTCACACAACCACTCATTCACCCATACAGCTGCCCATACAATCAACCAGTCACTTACCCATAAAGTAACTCTCAGAGCCACACACTCACCAATACAGCTACTTACACATTCACTTATTCACCTATACAGCCACTCCTGCACCCACTCACTCACCCAAGCAGTCTCTCAACACAACCACTCAGTCACCCATTCAAGCGCTCACACACTCACACGCAACCACTTACATTACCATTCACACATCCATACAAGCACTCACACATCACTCACCATGCATCCATTCATAAAGACACTTACTCTACAATACAGTCACTCACAAATCAACTCATTTAACCAGCCACTAAAACAGCCACTCACTCACCCATACAGCCATTTACACAGCCAATCATTCTCTCATACAGCCATTCAGACACCCACTCACTTACCCAGTCACTTACACACCCATTAATCCACCCATGCAGTCACTCACACAGCCACTCACTCACACATACAGCCACTGACACACCCCCTCACTCAATATTATAGTCACTCAAACAGCCACTCACTCACCCACATAGCTACTCACATATCTATTTATACACCCATACCGGCACTCCTACTCACACACCCATACAGCACTCAGACACCCACTCACACACAGATACACACAGTTACATAGACACTCAGCTAATATATGTTGGAAATAGTATAATTCATTAGTAGTACAGAAAGTATACTGTTTTAACTTTTGTAGTACCTTGGTATATATGCTTAACACTCATAAACTTTTAGAAAATACTCACACACACTAGATGTCATCATTGATGCAATTCAAGATGTCATCAGTAACATCATCAGTCCTGACACTAAAAATTTCCATAAATGTGTGCCAGAGAATCTTGTTATGCATGGTTAGTTTCGGGCTGATCCATCAAGCAGGGGCCAAGAAAAAGGGGAAGGGCAGAAAGAGTGCATTTCCCATTTATATTCCCTTGGGGATTTTAGACACAACTACAACCCAAACTGCCAGAGAGAATTACACCAAATTTGGCAGAGATGTAGCTCTTGGTCCTGAAAAAGTGCTTTTTGTTAGTTGGTTTAATATGGTCAGTAGTTTTTGAAATGTTAAAAGAAAACCAAATCTCTGTATCTGGAGGTGCAAAGACTTTGTGAATACTCCTGATCTCATGCAGAGATCTTATTGGCAGCCAACACTTCACCCAGGAGACTAGGCTTCAGCCGAGTCTCAAAAGAAAAGAAAAAAAAATGAAAAGGGGGTGGGGTACTGTTACCCTATCCCTCTAGCCTTGGTGCAGGGGATCCCCAGGGACACTCCTGAGGCTTAAAATATATATTTTTTAAATCATGGTGAAAATCACAGCAATCTTGCGAATATCACCTTGATTTTAAAAAAAAGGAAGCACAGTCCCCCGTGCTTGCTTTTTTTTTGTCCCCAGTGGGCCCTGTCTCAGGGTCATCCCATCAAAATAGGAGGGGGGAGCAAGGGGCCTCCTCATATGGCCTATACAAGCCCAGGGCTGCCACATCCCCAGGGCACTGCCTCTAATGTATGCAGGGGTGTCAGTGCAGTACCCCAGCCCCTGGGGACTGACACCTCCCAGGGGAAAATCTTTATAAATAAATGTGGGGTCCCTTGTAGCTACTCTGACACCCCAGGGACTGTCACCTCATGTGGCCCCCCGCAACCCTGGGGACTGCCACTTACCCTGGGCAACTGATGAAGTAAATGCAGGGAGCCACGCTGTCCCTCGCAGTCCGGGGATAATCACCTCCCCCTGCAGCCCCAAGACTACCACCTCCCCAGGCCAATTCATTTCACATTAAGGAATGGCTGCGTGTCCCCCCTTGCAGCACCAGGATCCGCCACCTTCCAGGGGCTGGAAAAAGATATTGAGGGTGGTCCATTGCAGATCCCCTGCCCGTGGACCACCACCTTCCCAGGACTAAATTCACACATTGGGGGGGTTGTGCCGGCCCCCGTGGAGCCAATAATGGTTATAACACTGTCGCCTCCCCAGAACTAGCTCCTGATATGTCCCAGGGTGCCCACCCCCAGTACACAGCTGTTTGCTCCGACTTGGCAGGAGCTTTGACAGATCCTGCCAAGTCAGAGCAAACTCTCTAGTCCCAGCAAACAAGAGCTGTCAAACAGCTCTTGCGTGCTGAGGCCAGAGCTATTCTCTGTTTCCCTGCCTGCCAACATGCAGGCAGGGAAACAGAGGAAGCAATTGCTCTCACAGACAACAGCTTCATGCTTAGCAGCTCCCTGTCTGTGACGCAGTGCCAGGTACCGCAGGAGGCGGGGAGCCATCTGTGGCCATGGGGTCCTTTAGCATCCCTCTGCAGTCCCCTTCCACACTGAGTTCTAGGACAGGTGGCCGGGTCCCTGGGGCCACAATTGGCTGTGGAAGGGGCGAAGTGTGGCCCCTCCTCCCCTGGACACAGGCCAGGCCTAGCAGCCAACCTGTGCCACACAGGCTGCGTGCGGTGAAGACCGTGCACAGCATGGGGTTGGGTTTTTATAGGGGGTTGACTGCAGGGCCTGGCATGGTTGGATTGATGTATAGTAATGAAAATTACTTTAGGTTAAACAAAATATAGAAAGTCACTGAAAAAAAACAGGTCACCCGGACATTATAGTTAGGCTATATCATTAATAAAAACCTTAGAAATTCACTTAAAAAAAACAGTTTACAGTGACGTTATAATTTGGTTCTGAGTTTACTTGCACAAAACCAGAGAAACACAGCAGCGATAGTTAGAATTACTTCAAGTAACTATAACTTGTGGCCTAAGGTAACTGTAACTCGTGCCCTTGCCAAACACTGCTAACTTCTCCAGACATTACAGAATTCATGACAACTTTTATAACGTCAATAAAAATATAAATGAAACATTAGAAGTGAAATTATTGAAGAAAAACTGTGCCTGGGGGTGGCGTGAGGTCTGAATGAGTGTTTGAGTTCATGTGTAAGTAGGGGGGTGAGTGTCTGTGAAGGTGTGTCAGTAGCTCAGATGGTTGGAGTAGTGATGAGGAATTGAAAAAAGGCCATAGTCGCCAATTTCCACAAATGAATATGGTCCCTTCATTCCCTTATCCGCAAATCCCAATGTGGCAACAACCTCTATATCTGTTCTTTCATCCACGACCACAAACACCTTTCATTCCTTTTTTTAGGAAGAGGCAGGGTCAGGGGCAGAGGCAGAAACAGAGGAAGAGGAAGGAACGTTCATTGGGCACAAGAAGAATGTCAGATGTTGACCAGGAGCCGCAGCAGTGCATCGACAAAGAAACCTTAGTTGTCAATCTGTCAGGCAAGTTACTTACTACTGAATTATCAGTTTTGAACAAAGGTTTGGGTGTTGTTCCCACACCCAAAGAGGACCCTTTTTGACTCAATTGTGAACTAACTGCTTTATTTCGAAAGATTTGTCGACCCTTCTTTTTCAAAGAACGTCTAGCGATGACCTTGGCAGGGGATACCAACTTAAGGAATCCATCATCGTTTATGCCTCCCCTCTCTACAGTACCTATTGAGGTCCTCACTTTCGAAAAAGCAGTATGACATGAGGTTGAATAATCTAATCTTGAGCGAGCAGCTACCCGCTCTTTGTCCCAGGACCCAGACATCACTATAAAACCTGCAGATAAGGGTGGGGCCATAGTCATATTGGATACTACATCTTATAGACAAGAATGCCTAAGATTACTTAGTGACACAACATATTCTGAGTGCATCTCCACCAACCCCACCCTACACTTACAACACAACTGATGAGGAAGGATAGTGGAAGCTGAGAGTGCGGCTTGGATTTCACATCAAGAAGCAGAATTTCTTGACACCAAAGAGCCTAAGACTCCATATGTCTACTGCCTTCCGAAAATACAAAAAGGTACCGCCCCCTCCAGGTCACCCAATTGTGTCAGGAATAGGGTCTATATTGGAACCTCTGTACAAATTCAGCGACTTTTTTTTACAACCTATAGTTCAACAGACACCCACCTTCTTATAGGACACCAAGGACACTTTGGCCCTCATTCTGACTTTGGCGGGCGGCCTCCGTCAGGTTACCGTTCCGCGGTCGAAAGACCGCGGCGGTAATTCTGACTTTCCCGCTGGGCTGGCGGGCGGTCGCCTTCAGACCGCCAGCCAGCCCAGCGGGAAAGAGGCTTCCACGATGAAGCCGGCTCGGAATCGAGCCGGCGGAGTGGAAGCTGTGCGACGGGTGCAGTTGCACCCGTCGCGTATTTCACTGTCTGCGCAGCAGACAGTGAAATACATGTAGGGGCCCTCTTACGGGGGCCCCTGCAATGCCCATGCCAGTGGCATGTGCACTGCAGGGGCCCCCAGGGGCCCCGCGACCCCCCCTACCGCCATCCGGATCTCGGCGGTCCGACCGCCGGGATCTGGATGGCGGTAGGGGGGGTCGGAATCCCCGCGGCGGTGCAGCAAGCTGCGCCGCCGCGGAGGATTCAATGAGGCGGCGGTACACTGGCGGAACCCCGCCAGTGGTGCCGGTCCGACCGCGGCTTTACCGCCGCGGTCGGAATCCCCATTGGAGCACCGCCGGCCTGTCGGCGGTGCTCCCGCGGTCCTCCGCCCTGGCGGTCAAAGACCGCCAGGGTCAGAATGACCACCTTTGTTGTTACTAGACCATATAAATGCCAATGGCACTACTGACATGTTGACCTGTTTGGATGTGGAGACACTATATACCAATATACCCTAGGATGTCACCCTAGAGGCAGTAAATAAGATCCTTAATACAATGACCTGGATTTACAAGACTCTGATTAGTTTTGTCTTATAATGTGCCAGCTTAGCTTTAAAAGAGAACTTTTTTCAGTTTCAAGATCGCCTCTTCCATCAGATATAGGGGACTTCTATGGGAAGTATCTTTGCTCCTAGCCTTGCCTGCCTTTACATGTACACTTTTGAGAAAAAAAATATTTTATCCCCTCCTCAACCTTTTTTCACTAATATTCGACTGTGGCGTTATTATATAGATGACATTTTGATCATTTGGAAGGGTGACTCAGATCAGGCCAAAAGGTTCATTGATTGGATTAACACACTGGATCAGCACTTACATTTTAGTGCAACTTTTTCTAACAAAGAGGTTTTTTGGGGGGAACTGCGGATCACTTTGACCGATGGGTGTTTACATTCCTCTGTTTTCTATAAAGAAACCAACAGGAATAGTCTTCTACTATTTGTTAGTCATCATCCTAGATCTCTAAGGATTAATTTACCCTTCAGTCAATTTTTAAGATTAAGACATAACTGCAATGACATTGTGGATTTTTGTATCCAGGCAGAGACTTTAAGTCAGAAGTTGAGGGACTGCCACTACCCCAGATGGATCATTGCACAGGCTAAGAAGTGAGCCTGAAATATACCTAGAGATGTTTTATTGACTGATTCTACACGCATCCCACAAACCCGATTAACGTGTGACACCACCTTCACGCCCTTAAATAATAGGGTCGAGAAGATTATCAGAAAATGTAGGCCCATATTAAATAGTGCTGGAGAATCACTTGATCGTCCTCTTTTTGCGTTTAAGGGAACGCCAGAATATCAGGAACCTTTTAATACATACTAGGCCTAGGCTCACCAAGAAGTGCAGTACCGCTTCGTCCAGAACCTGGCTTGGGGTGGCAGGCCATCACCCTTGTGGGGGATGCAGTGTGTGTCCTTTGTCTATGAACACTTCAGAGATTGACTTGGGGGAGACCAGAAAATGGCAGTTAACTAAATATACTAACTGCCGTACAAAGAATTGTATTTATATGATGGTTTGTCCTTGTGACTACGAGGATGGTTAAGACACGGATCAATAAGCATCATAGTACCATCAGATGCCAGAGATCCTCGACAAAAGTGACAAACCATTATATTGAACAACATCACCCCCCAGATTACATGAAATGTATTGTTATGGAATTTGTTATGGACATGAGGGTCTGTACTAACAAACTATTTGAAAAAGAACAACGTTGGGTGTACAGAAGAGACACACATTTGATGGGACTGATTGATGATGTCCCATGGTCTGAGTTTATATGATCCACATATTGTTTACCTATTGAGTCTTTTTCTATACCTCTGTTTTTCTTTAATTGTCACTATTTTTTGGATAGCTGTGATTCTATAGGACTTTACAAACATTTACATTTGAAATCCTTAAGGGTTTATACTTTATCTGTCATTGCATAAGAATATATCTTTGAAAGCAGTCGTTTTCCAAATTTGGATATTTTCTGGCGAGCTTATTCATTGTAAGTTTATTTCCCATTTTAAGATGTCCGACACCTTTTCTCCCTATCTGTTGTCCTTCTATAGTATTTACCTTCCTGTAACCGGATTGTTTTAGCTTGATTTTACAGAAAGGTACAAACTAATCCTCATTTGACTTGACCTTATCTGTCCTTGATTCGGATGATATCCTTTATTTTAGGAATCCATATCTTTTCCAAATTGGATAGTATCTGGTGAGCCTTATTCATTGTAAGCTTATTTTCCATTTTCAATATGCCCACCTCTTTTTCTTCTCTTTTGCAGTCCTTCTAATGTATCTATTTTTTCGTGACTGGATTGTTTATAATCCAGCCCACCCCGATTTCCAAGCTTCAGGGAGTACGAAGCTGGGGTAGGTGGACTGGCCGACCGGGCCGCTGCCTAATAAGTAAGTGTCTTTTTCTTTATACTGCCTTTTTACCAATGAGGGTTCTCTGCCGGTAATAACAGAACCTGGGATGCCTCAATTAAATTGTAGGCCTCTGCTTTTACATTACGAGGCACTACTCTTGGACACGAGGCATTATGAACGCTTTGTACACATTTAGCGTTCTAGCATTAGCCTGTTTACTTATATGTCACGCTGCTTGGTGGGAGCTGTCACTTTACTGTCGAACTTCTGGTTGCTTGATTTACGACACAGCATTCATTGATCCGGAACTATATACGCATAACTGGGTTACAAATTAGATAGTACTTGATAAGTCCCACAGCGTTTGATTAGTCTTACGGTGGGAGCTATCAAACCCTCACAGCACCAGTGCACGCCTAACTTGTGTTGTCGTTTTCTTTCATGTTATGCTTATGTAAATGGTCGTGATGCGAGTTAGTTGCTATTCTACAATCATATTTACAATCTTTTTCAAACTTCTCATCTCCAGCATAGTATTGATGACATATTTCTACAAACAATTAAGTACACAGAGTGGAGTATGCTTTTTGAGGTGTTTATTTTTCATCAGATTAGTGTGCTATATATTTTCTGACTATCTTTACTACATAGCCTTGACTGGATTACAAGCACTGTTAAGACATTGTTATGATTCACTTTGAATTCTTTTATGTATCCCATTGCATCTTTATGTGAGTAGATGTCCGTCAATGATTGAACCACTCAAGCTCTCCGACATCCCTATGGGGCCCTTCCTTTAATGTGAGGAGGGAAAGGATTTGTACTCATTTGGTGACAAAATGTGAATAGTTTCACCATGTGTTCATCACCACATAAGGGGTTTTCTTCACCAGTGTGTCTAAGTTTTCCTTCTGTTCACCAGTGCACTTTGTAAAAATTTCATAGTGTGCTTTATGTTTCTTCTTTCTCTTCCTACAGGTTCCTGTATTACATTGATATTATAGCCCATTAGTGGAGTGAGGATTAGGTAGGTGATTTATGGTCCTGATGAATCGCACCAGATCATTGACTCTTTGAGTGAGAAACATGTTGACCTACTTGACGGCAGTATAGGGATGTCCAATCCTGCCCTTACTACATCCCCAGAATCCAAGGTTTGTGGTCACTAGACATTGTATAGAAATAGGGTAGAATAAACATTACTCTATTTTCCGCTGACTCAAAGTTTTTAACCATGACAGAGGGTCTCGTCATTTTTTTCAATAAATTATCTCATTTTGACCTTTCCTTATAGTCATATTTAACAGTTTTCTTTACCAATTCCCATATTCTTGCATTAACTTACCGGCAAATATTTATCAATTAAACGTCACTGGCAAAGAGTCCCCCTGAGGGCAGCACCGACCCGACGAGGAGCAAAGCCCGATGTTGAAGCTTGTCACCAACTGGTGAGTGAGGGCTCTTGTTCCAATATTTGGATATTCACAGGGACCTATTTTTCTTTCTCCTTTTTTTTCCCCCATTGGGTGTATTTTTCTCCTTCTGTGGAACTGTGCATTTTGGAGGTTTTCCACATACAAACATCACCTGCCCATTTATCCAACAAGAGTCCACAGCTTTGCATGAAATATCTTCCCAAGTGGAGTTCTTTTTGCTTCCTTGGGTAAATGTCCAGTATGTATACTATACTACAGCTGTGTAATGGAGCACAAGGAAATGTCATCAGTGACCTTGTGTGCGTTTTGGTAACATGATTGTTCCTGTTCCTATTTCTCTAGTGTTCTGTGATTACATGAATCCTCCTATAGAGAGACCAACGACTTTCCAAAGACATAAATCTCCATCAAACCAGGGTCCTTCCACTTATCTATATGAAGTAAGTGCTCCTTTGGTTTTGTGGAGATGTCCTCATGTTTCTTGGCATCAAATTCGGCAGGAAATGCATTGGGGGACCCTTTGGCAAAAGTGGACAAAACATATGCATAATACTAAGGTAGATGCTACAGGGACACGTGGGACCAGCTTCCAGGTGATTTTCACATTACATACTCTTCGAAATTTAAAGGGATAACCATGTTTTTGCACAAAGGACCCATCCCATAGGCCCCACCTCTATGCAATGCTGGAGGGGGGCCTTGCAGCTCCCCTTCCCTGGTCTATTTCGGACCAAGGGACCCCATCCTCCAGGGCCCACCTCTATTAAATGGAGGAGGGGGTGCACGTCTCCCCTCCCCGGGCCAATCTCCGCTCTGGGGATCCCATCTTCTGGGGCCAGGCCTTAATTAAATGGAGGAGGGGTCCTTGTGTCCCCCCTCCATGGGCTTGTTTTGGCCTGGAGACCCCATCCCCGAAGGCCTGGCCATCGTTCCTGGGTGCCACCCAGGGCACCCAGTGTGCAATGGGACCAAGGGGAACCTCAGGCCCCTGCAGTCCCAGACGGGGCCCTGCCTCCTGTAGGAGCCAGCATTGTTTTTGCACACATGGAGCTGCTAAACATGCAGCTCCCTGTCTACAAAAGCAACAGTTTCCTCTGTTTCCCTGCCAGCATCCCTGCAGGCAGAGAAACAGAAGAAACCTCTGCTTCCATCTATAATTATATATTTTTATATATATATATATTATATATATATATACGACTAAGATTAGGCCAAATTCCAACAAATTCAGAACAAAATTACACCAACTCTGCAGCATGTCAAACCATTATTTAATTAGTGTCCATGGTTTAACCAAATATATATACATATATATATATATATATATATATATATATATATATATATATATATATAAAATCATGGCTGGAGGACTGAAATGCATAACGCGTTGAATCCTGCTTGTGTTCTCCTGATATTAAAAACCCTTGAAATCCAGTTTTGAGTGAGCCTGACATTGTTTTTTGGTAATGTTGATGCTTTGTGTACAATCAGGTCAGCTTCCAATCAACACACCCCACCTCCTTGGGGAGGAGCAACAGTGCTTAAACAGGATCTTTAGACATTTGGGCGCACAATTTGCTGCCTAGCTCCAACATAGACACCCTTGCACCATGATGCAAGGAAGCCTGTGCTGCAGTACGGATTGCTGTGCAAGCCTCTCATAAATATGCCCCCCTATTTGGAAATCCCGATAAATAGTTGCAAGTGACTGCAGACCTTCATCTGTCCATTCATAATAACAATAACAGTAATGCAATACTTTCCCTTTAAAGGAGTGGACATTTCACTGATATAAAGTTAAACTTTGTTTAGAGGTCATTAGAGAAGAGGGGCAGCATGTAGTAGTCTTTGTTTTTCAGACCTGGGATATTCCAAGATCACATGACAGAAAATTTCAGCTATTCATTTCTTCAACTTTTTTAACCAAGGAGGTTTGCTTGATTGCTGTTTTATATGCACAACTTTCACTAGATATACTACCACACCAGAGTACCATGTTCCTCTACCAGAAAAAACAAGCTGAGTTGGTTTATATACACTTTATACCTTAGTCATTTGTGGAATTATTCTCAAGCAGTGTGTCTTTCGCTGTGAAACATCATTCACTTTGTGTGTGGGTTACTATACCCCTGCTATATGTTATCAGGAAAATGAAAGTGAGTGTGGAGCTACATTGCTACACATAGCAACAAGGATGGAGTCCGGAATTCCATTATAAGGTAATGAACGTGTAATGTCCTTTTGAAATATTGTTGGGTGAGTTTCATACTTTTTAATGAATGGCCACCAATACGTTACACACCATTAACCTCCCAATAAACCACTTTAAATTTTTTGCTCTTTTGCTTCTTCTAACGAACTACTTCCATCAGTTGGAGATATGTAGAATAAATGTAAAATCTGAACCAAGAGAAAAGTAAACACAGTCAAACGTACTTTGTAAATTGTTAAAATATATATTTTAAAACAGCTGAAATTAATTTATTTTCGGAATGCATAGTGACCTTCTGATAACATCCCTGCCTTCTTTGAAAGACCTTCCTTAAGCAATATTTTCCACATTATGGGCCAAGTCATTAAAGTGCTTTACAAAACAACATCCCATTACATAGTCTGTCTTCTTTTTAGGCACAGGAATTAAATGTTGTTTGTCAGAACTACAGAATCTTAAGCTAAGCCTCGGTATTAAGCCTGGTTGACCAGTTTCAAAGGTGGCAGCTCTCGCCACTATGGCACATCTCCTCCCAATAAAGAAATTGAGTATCATAAATGAATTATGAGCAAAAATGTTCAGAGAACAATGTAGTGCTCTTTGTTCGACTTATCACATTGTTTTCTAGCCCTTGCAAGAGAAATTGTGATGTTTCAAGATAACTCTAGTAAATGATTACTGTACAGTAGACGTGTCCTTCCATATAACAGGTGTAAAGTGATGTCACTCACGACTAAAGTGTACTAAGGAAACAAGAGCCAGATTTTTATGTAGAGATCCTGAGGGGCATATTTATACTCCGTTTGCGCCGGAATTGCGTCGTTTTTTTTTACGCAATTCCGACGCAAAACTAACTCCATATTTATACTTTGGCGTTAGACGCGTCTAGCGCCAAAGTCCATGGAGTTTGCGTCATTTTTTAGCGTGGACACCTACTTTGCGTTAAGATATGCAAGGTAGGCGTTCCCGTCTAAAAAATTGACTCCGAGGCATGTGCGCCGTATTTACACTCCCGGGCAAAATTCACGCCAGGGAGTGGGCGGGTCAAAAAAAATGTACGGCCGCTTTTGCGCTGTTTTTTAGCACCTGGAAAAGGCAGGCGTTAAGGGACCTGTGGGCTCTGAATGAGCCCAGAGGTGCCCTCCCATGCCCCCAGGGACACCCCCTGTCACCCTTGCCCACCCCAGGAGGACACCCAAGGCTGGAGGGACCCATCCCAGGGACATTAAGGTAAGTTCCGGTAAGTATTTTTTTTTTTTTTTTTTTGGCATGGGGGGCCTGATTTGTGCCCCCCTACATGCCACTATGCCCAATGACCATGCCCAGGGGACAGAAGTCCCCTGGGCATGGCCATTGGGCAAGGGGGCATGACTCTTGTCTTTGCTAAGACAGGAGTCATTTCTATGGGGGTTGGGAGTCGAAAACAATGGCGCAAATCGGGTTGAGGTGAAAAATTTGCCTCAGCCTGACTTGCCCCATTTTTTGATGCCCAAGCTCCATATCCCCCTACGCCGGCGCTGCCTGGTGTACGTCGTTTTTTTCCACGCACACCAGGCAGCGCCGGCGGCTAACGCCGGCTAACGTCATTGATTAAATACGGCGCCCGCATGGTGCTTCAGAATGGCGTTAGCCGGCGCTAATTTTTTTGACGCAAAACTGCGTTAGCGCAGTTTTGCGTCAAAAAGTATAAATATGGCCCTAGGTGTCTATTTATTATAAAGTACTACATTTAATTGTAAACTGAATAGTGCCTTAAGATCAGAACGTTGGCACTTATTATAGCCTTACAACATGTTGCTGAGGGCTATACCGGTAGTTAAAGGTCATCAGGGTGCAGGACTATTACAAGGGAAAGGGCATTTAACAACCAGTATAGCCTGATGCGGAAGGGCTATAAGACTCTTAGACCATGTCAACCAGTGAGGGCATAATGTTCTAAATTAAAAAGTGAGGAACTGTAGGACAAGCATTGGAATGCTGGAGCAAAGAGACTGTACCTGCCTTTATTAGCCCTGAGCGACATTACTGTCTTCAATGGAAAATTCCAATGTTCTAATATTTATTAATGCTTGTTTTAAAAACACTTGCAGTGGTAGACTACTCTTTCTTTCTCCTTACAAAATGTTATGTTTGGTTTGAGAAAACTGTAATACAGTTCATAATGTCCATTTGGTAATGTGGTCTATTACTGGACTTCATATCCTTGCAGACTAATGTAAAGAGCTCATCCATGCGATCAATTGTCCAAAAGTTCCATGAAGCATTCAATTTCATCATAGTCTTTATAGATAGTAGGGAGTACTGAGTCATGCATATGTATTTAGGAATTATTGTAAAATGTGTTTTACAACATTCAGGCCATTTGAAAATTCACAATACTTTCTCTCCATCTTAAGTACAGTCAGTTTTATTTCTTGATGACATAATAAACATTGATATGCCAAATGAGCCTTTTGTAAAAAGTCAGCATTTTTGTGGGTGAATTTTTAGTTACATTTTTTTATGTGCTAATAGTGTGCCTGTCCCAATAAGATTTTTTTAAATCAACTTTAGGGCTGCCTTTGTGAACAAAAATGATGCTATGGTGGTGCCAAGGTGGCGCTAGGGCCTCTTAAATAAAGCCCTAAATGTTTACGGAAAATGGCATGTAATTACATAGAATGGCACGGTACCATCATTTCAGGAATTTCCTGTAGCAAGTAATGCCAGAAATTACACGAATTACGCAGAATAATTTTAATTTTGTCCAGGCCTAGTAACAAAGTGTGCATGCAGTTTTTGCCACACATAAACAAAACACACTTTCTTCCTTTTACCACACTCTTTCATGCTTCAAATATTTCAGGTTCTTATTGTGGCAAAAATAAGGATGTGGGAATATTGTAGAAACTGGAACTGAAAATCGGTTTATTCGCATCTCCAAATGAGGATAAAACCATGCCACTACAGAAAACAGCACGTGTGATGTCAATATGAGAACAATTAATATAGACAATACATATTTTTGTTTTGTTGTCAAAAGAAGTTGAGAACTTTGCGTTTCGTCCACAGTTGGCAACTAGTGCCAAGAAACTCACAAATTGAATGTGATGTTGTAAAAAAATTGGACATAATGTTTCATAATAGACATGACAGGATTTGTTGTATAGAGATAAATGAAAAAATTACTGTCTAGATTGTCTCCAGTTACTCACCAACATATTGTTGCCCAGTTTGTGCGCCTCAATTACCCCCAACAGCATCCATATTGTTGCTGTCATTTTTAAAGTTTTAAGATCTCTTTAGTGCAATACTGTTGTTCTGGGAACAGCAAGGCATCATATGAAGCGAAACAAGAAAAAAGACAAGTGCGTATTAATAACAACCTACACTATCGCTTTGCTCACTGCTATATGTTCAGATCATCTGTGAAGTGGAGTAACGAGAAGCTTGATAGGTGCTAGGAAGCAGTGGGGGTGAGGGTGAATCATCATTTATAGATAGGCCAATTTAAAAATGACATTTCGTGCCTGCCCACTCCTGGGAAATCATTTGAAACCATGCCAAATCTGCCAAAGGCCCTGTTGTGGCAGATCTGCCGTGCTGTTGTACATAGTTGCAGCACTATGAATTCTAATAATGCCTCTCCGTGCGCAGAAATGTCGACAGTAGCTCACCTTCAAATGTGAGGCTTCACAAATAGGAAAACAAGACAGTACTAATACTGATCGCCCCACACCTCCACTGCAGGTTTTGTGTAACAGTCACTAATACAATTCCGATGCTTTTTATGTATCTTTACCTTTAGTTCATCTTGATCATAAATATAAACAAATGATGCACTGCCTACACTACTACTATTATTGTTGTTATAGTAATAATAATTGTTATTATTATTTGCTCTTTTAAAAAGGAACTATTGACTCGTTTGAAAAGGAATTTTTCAGGTTTAATCAGACTTACGCGTTGGAAAATGTGTGATTTATCTCTTTGTGTGCGGCCCCCGATTTAGCAAAGTGGAGGTTTTTAACATATAGAATTATAAATGGGTAATAGTGAACTGCAGGGATGGTTTTCACAGAGGGGTTCTGATTGACATCAACTAGACAACAGGAGCAAAGCTTGAGTTGTCTATGATGTCACACAGAGCCCCGAGGTAAAAAAACATCCCTAGAATTCACTTTTAACCCATCTATAATTTTATGTCATGTATGGCCCCCAAAATGATCTGCTCCTGATTTCGACTACTGCGCAGGGGCAGATGATAATGGGAGAGCTATACTTAACATGCACTCTCCTCCCTGACTGCAAATGTGAAAAAGAAATATCTTACCCACTATCCCTAGCCAAAGCCCACTATCTTCCTTCCACCTCCTGCAACTGTGCTGCCTGCTTTCAGTCAAAGCAGACAAGCAGCTTTGCACTGACAGGCTGTCAGAGAGACCTGACCTGGCAGGTTTTTATGACATCACAGCGGCTGATAATCAGTTTTGTTATCAACTGTTGCAATGTCATAGTTATGACTTTTAGAAACTGAAATAAACATAGAGGGACTCTATGAGAGCCAGACATAAATGAATAATAAAAGATTTGAGAAAGGCAGAATGCCTTTTAAACACTACCAGGCATACCTAGAAAATCTAGGCCTCTTGAGTGACTTTTTTGTAAGTAAAATGTAAACTGTTTACAGAGACATACAATGCAACATCCATTCTATAACCTTCAAATTTAAAACAGCGCTGATAATGAAAATAGAATTGCAAGAGAGTGAGCACAGTGCTGCCTGCTCACTTCCTTTTCTCCTCTTTAGACATTGCCAACTATTGTTAAGATGGGAAATATTGGGACGCAAAGCAAAGTATCATCAGCAGAGGTATTTTAAGACCTTGCTGCTGCTACAAGTGTTTGGTGTCTTCTGAAATGAATGATTAATCAGAGCGGAGGGTCGATACCTACGAAGAGGTGAGCTGAACCTCTCTGCTGAAGATGCCTCAACCACAGAGGATACACAAGACCAACTACAGATTTGTGTTCAAACTTCTCTGTCTACAATCCAGAAACACAGATTAGAAATGGAATACCTAATGAAAAAAAAACAAAATGAAAAACTCCGACTCCAAACATATTATTCATGTCTATTACCTCAAAGACATGCACATTTCATATAACAAGACCCAGAAAGTAAAAATAGAGCATCTTTTTGCTCATGTAAAGAGCAGGCAAATTGCAGTGAGGATGTGTGACTAGGTGATGAAGAGGAATTTATTGTATGCAAATATTTCTTTAAATAAATAAAACATGGATTTGAATTTATAATTTCAAGAGCAAAATCAACGTCATAGAAACATTTTCCTTTCGTTTACATGTTAAAAGATCACTAACAGAATATCGGAAACAAAAATATTGTGTGGCCAGAATGTGTCAAATATTGAGGAACAAAATATTGAGAAGGTAAGCAGAAGTAGGTAATTATAGATTTAGTATTCTTAACTCCACATATACCTATCTTGAAAATATATGAAGTTATGTATAGTAAAACTGTGCTTACCTATAAAACTTACCTTCACAATATTTTTGTCCTCAATATCCTTGACATTATATTTTGTCAACATGATATTTTTTCTCTGATATTCTGTCTAAATACCCTGCACAACAACATATATTGTTATACTTCTTGCGGGATAGTGTCGCCAGAGAATGATGATAATAATGACCACAGAAATTGTCATGGGAGAAATACGTGGTAAATGTATAATAATAGAGATATTATTGTGTCCATAATAGTAGGCAACGTTAGGAAAACATTAACATTACGATAACCTATACGTTAACAGAAGAGCCACGAAACACTTTTAAGGCTCGATAGAGCATTTCTGGTTGACCAAATTTGAGGATACAAAAACATAACAAAGATACATTTCTTCTGGTAGTAGCGATATGAGAAAAGTACACTTGCGTCAATCAGTTAAACTGATGAACAGCAAAGTCCTTGCTTTGTATATGTGAAGGTCATAAAAATGTAAAGTCAATATAAAGATGGCAGAACAACACAAACATGACATAAAGACAAGCTACCAATATCACACCCACACTCCTCACTCGCTAACAGGCATTAGCGGATGACCATGACCACACCTGGGCATGAAAAGAACTACGACACACACAGGCAACATCCCTTCATTTCCACAAATTACTCCATAACCATGCCATTGTGCATGAATTAAAAAAAAAAACATACAGCCTGTGCACAGACACATATATGGGGATGGGCACAACAATTACTTGCCAATAGTGAGACATTATGCTGCTTGGCACAACATTGATGTAGACCATATGTAATTATTACTCGTTTTCGTACTTAGGCAAAACTAGAAAGGCCTCATGCTTTGTTTCTGCTTTATTTTCCTTATTTTACCCTGTTTGCCCCTGTGGCCCTCCCCCCATAAAGCGCTTTTCCTGCCCTGCTGCCTACCAGCTGACTGGACCCCCTCGCCTCTCTCCCCTTCTTAATGGCCACCGCAGCGCAGGTCTGCACCTGGGCTGTGCCACGGACCCTGGCCCTTGCACCATGTGCTGGTTTGACACCAGCAATCTACGTGCCCTCAACCTGGGAAGATCCCCAGCCTGCCACCAAGTCGACCCCAGCAACACACATGGACTTTTTTCTTGCCACACCTGCTCCTGCACTCTCCAAGGACCACCTCATGATCCCGCCCCAAGCACGGACAGCCACTTCAAGTGCATACTCCTCAACACATGCTCCCTCATCAAGCATGCAGTAGAAGTCTGGGACCTCCCAGACTCAACTACCCCAAACGTCGCCTTCTTCACAGAAACATGGATCACCCCCACCCCTGCCCCAGACATCGCCACGGCAATCATGGACAACTACAAATCATCCGCAAAAACAGAGCCAACCGGCCTGGAGGAGGCATTGCCATCATCTTCAAGAACAACTTCTGCCTGACACCACAAGCAAGTCACAAACTCAGTCAACTCATGAGCACCTACATTTTCAGATCCAGACCAACCCAAACACCTCCCGCCATGGCACGATCATCTACAGGCCACTCAGATCTTCAACTTCAGTTCTGCAAAGACATCGCTGACCTCATTGTCCGCAAGCACTGAGCTCCTCTGACTACATCCTACTCGCTGACCTCAACTTCCACCTTGATAACCACGATGACCCCAACACCACAAACCTCCTGGACAACCCACAACTCTCGGCATCAAACAACTCATCAACGTCCCCATCCACAGAGCTGGACGTATTCTCGATCCCGTTTTCTCAGCAGGTGACGACATCACCATATCCCACACCTCCAAACACCACTGGACCATCCACAAATGCATCCACTTAGCCTACACAAAGAATACCCCAGGCCACTACGCCCCCTGTACCCCTGGAAGACGCTGGGGCAAAGTCACGGAAGCACAACTCACCAACGCTCTCAACCACTCCCTCCCACCGGCCACAGCGGACGCAAATGAAGCTGCATGTAACCTACACCGTTGGCTATCAAACTGCACTGACAACATAGCCTCCCTGAGGAAAACTACAGAAAATCGACAGAGAAAAACACCTATATGGTTTAAAGCAGACCTACAGGAATCCAATCGCTTCTTCAGATGACTAGAATGGAAATGGAGGATCAGCAAACCAACCAAAGGCCACACAGTCTACAAAAATGCAGTCACCACCCACCACCAGAACATCAGAGCCACCAGAAAAGCCGACTTTTAAGCATGCCTCAACACCAGCACTCACAACAGCAAAGAGCTCTTTGCCATTGTCAAAGAGTTCACAAACCCCAGGACAGACACTGGGGGCTAGGGCCAGTTGGAGGGCATCAGTGTCCCAGGGGGGAGGCCAAATGATGGATGCTGCAGCCCAGGAGGTGATGCCTGAGGTCTTGGGAGCATATCACCTTACCTAGGACAGAATGGGCCAGATCATGGACCCCCTGGAGCAGAATCAAAGGCTGCAGATAGCACACCACCAAGAGGCCATGGAGCAGTGGAAACAGCTCAATGCCACCATAGCCACTATAGCAGGGGTGCCGCTGCACCACTTCCCAACCCAGCCTGAGGACACAGAGGAGACCAGCACCCCTACCCGTACATCCCAATACCAGACACTCAAACGGTTCCTCAGACCCAGATATGGCACTGGTACACCTGCCAAGACCAAGGCACCATCAAAGAAGTGACTCTGACACAAACTGTCTCCCAAGTGTGCCACTGAACCATCATACTCACCAGCCAATAGCACCTCAACATCTAGTAAAGTACAGATGGACATATAACCACTGCCACCAATCGCTGAGACCATGAGGCCAGTATGGACACCCACCATCAGCCCACTCCCATCACTGTAAGAAGCACCAATGCATCCCTGACACCTATTGAAACACATGTACACCAATTTAAATGTCCCCTGTCAATATGTTGAATCAAATCGAAGTATGAATGCATTTGCATGGTAAATTCAATAATCAGACCTTTATTGCAGGAATTGCACCCGCGCACAGCATGGTGTGGAGTAAACAGAAATGTCTAACAAGTTGTTTATCATGTCACATGGCACTTGTATGCAGTACAGACAACATCATCAGCGAACAGTACCTCCTAGTCACTGGAAGCATGGTTGGATCAGTTGGTTCCTGGAGTGTACATCTTCCCCCCCTTCATCATCACCATCACTCACATCCCCTCTTAGAGGAAGCTGGTCTGGATATACAGCACCCTCTTCCTCCAAAATGGGGATAGATTTCCTCACAGCCACGTTGTGCAGCATGCATCAGGCCACCACTATTCTACACACCTTCTCAGGGCCATAGCACAGGGAACCCCCAGAGAGATGGAGGCAACAGAATCTAGCCTTCAGGAGACCAACAGTGTGCTTAATCACCCTCCAAGTACGTCCATGAGCCTCATTGTAATTCCCCTCAGCATCTGTTCTAAGATTCCTCACTGGTGTCAGGAGCCAATGCATGTTGGGGTAGCCAGACTCACATGCAAAAGTGGGCAAAACATAAATGTAACTAACTACCCTCAGTTGCAGACAGCCTGGCTGTCAGCTATGTACAGATACAGTGTCAGAAACACTCACCTATGATCCATCCTCTGTCTCCTTGTAGTTGTTCCATCATGTGTGGTACACTGCTGTTCCTCAGCACAAATGAATCATGGACTGATCCAGGGAACATGGCATTCACATGTGAGATGTATTGGTACCAATGTTCATGGAGTGGAAGTTCTTCCTGTTTCTGTATACCTGTTCACTTACTCTTGGGGGAATGAGAGCTATGTGGGTGCGATCGATGGGACCTATCACATGGGGAATGTTGGCAAAGGCATAAAAGTCTGACTTGATGGCAGGGAGTTCAGCACTTTGTGGAAACCTCATATATGACTGCAGGTGTTGTACAAAGGTATCCAGTAATCTGGACAGGATAAGGCAAAACGTAGGCTGTGAATACCCTGCACCCATCCCCACTGTCACCTGAAATGAGCCCGTGGCCAGGAAATGGAGTACAGAGAGCATTTGCACTTCAGTAGGGATGGCATGCTGATTCCAGTTTGCCGGTCACGGTACTGGATCCAGTAAAGCACAAAGTTCATGAATAGTAGCACAAGTGAGTCTGTAATTGATAATGATGTGACGTTCCACCATGGTCTCCAAATCAACAAGTGGTCTGTACACCGATGGGGCCCTCCCTCGCCACAGGGGTCTGTACCCAGGAGGAGTGGAGAACACATGTGTGGGACACAAATTCATTTTCACAACATGCTGTGTATTCAACACTGTTGTCAAACATTTAGGTGACACATTAGCATTGTACCATGTTAAACTGGAGTGACATGGCCTAACTGATAGATCTGGACTGTTGTGGTTTATAAATAGTCTTTTGGGCATGCGTTAGAGGGATGGGGTCCATACGGCCTAAATGGGGCCCATGACCAAGTAATAACTGCGTAGTAGTGACAAAAATGTCAGCCCCCTGTCATCCAGATATGTAGCAATGGAAGTGACCTAATACCCCTAGCGGTTGTCGTAATAGCATAAGGCGGTGTTCGTCACCCCAGGTTCACTTGACTCCCTGATTCCGTGTATGCAAGTACTCCACTGAGTGTGCTGAGTCCTGGAAATGGCACAATTCACAGGGGAAAGGGCCCCGGGCTTCACCACAGAGCAGCTGGAGAAGCTGGTGGACGGGGTCCTACCCCTGTATGCCAAGTTATATGGGCGACCAGAGGTGCAGGTGAGTAGGCGGATGGGGTGCATGGATGTGTGTGATGGTGGTGGATAGCTGTATGCATGTATGCACGATTTGCAACTGCACAGCCGTTTAATGTATGACATTCAGCGTGCTTGAGGTGCTGGAATGCTGTGTTAATTGTCTGTCCCATAGTGGACGTATGGCCAGCGGTATCAAAGGTGCTTTTTCTGACCTAAGTGTTTATTTTCTGTGTGCTCCTACAGGTCAGAGCCCATCAGAAGAGGGGACTCTGGCAGGCCATCGCCAGGGAGGTGTGAACCCTGGGGGTCTACAACCGGCAGAGGACCCACTGCAGGAAGCGGTGGGAGGACCTGCGGCGCTGGGCGAGGAAGACCTGAAAGGCCCAGCTGAGGGAGTCCTCCCAACGAGGAAGGGATGCCCATCGGGCCCTGACCCCCCTAATGCGCCGCATTCTGGCGGTGGCATGTCCAGAATTGGATGGGCGCTTGAAGGCTGCACAGCAGTCACAAGGGGGTGAGCACCAAGAACATTTCATGCCTCCTTGATGGATGTCTGAGGGTGCTGTAGTATGTATGCTGTCTAGTGGCAGGGACTCTGACTGATGCCATTTAGCATCATGGACCCCATGGGCAGTTAGATGATAAGGGGTGGGTCTACTTTTCTTCAGGTCCTTCTGTAATGTGGGAGATGGTTGTATACAAGGGTTATGGCCAGTAGTCAGGGGCATAGCCATGAGTATAGCTGTAGGTGCTGCATGTTGGTGTATTTATAGCACTTGCTGACCCTACTAAGGTGAAAAACTTTAGTTTACTTTAAGGATAAAAAACGAACTTGTACTGCATTTACCATGATGCACTTGGGCTGACTGCATGCTGGAGTGTGAGGCAGGGTGCTCCCTTTCTGGTTTTCCTGTATAAAAAGGCTCCCTTGAGCCAAAGAGCTGACGAGCTCTGGTTGAAGCACCTGTGTGCCAGTGAGTGGTACAGAAACCCAAGAAAACTTTTGGCAGCATTTCCAGCAACCCCACAGACAAAGCTGCTCTCTGCTGATGAAGGGCTTACCCAGGAACACGTGTCCAGAACTTTACAGCACTTGATGACCCTACTAAGGTGAAAAATGTTAGTTTACTTTAAGGATAAAAAACAAACCTTTACTGCATTTACCATGATGCACTGGGGCTGAATGCATGCTGGAGTGTGAGACAGGGTGCTCCCTTTCTGGTTCTTCTGTTTAAAAAGGCTCCCTTAAGCCAACGAGCTGACGAGCTCTGGTTGAAGCACCTGCATGCCAGTGAGTAGTACAGAAACCTGAGAAGACTTTTGGCAGCATTTCCAGCAACCCCACAGCCAAAGCTGCTCTCTGCTGATGAAGTGCTTACCCAGAAACACGTGTCCAGAGATTTACAGCACTTACTGACCCTACTAAGGTGAACATTTTTAGTTTACTTTAAGGATAAAAAACAAACTTGTACTGCATTTACCATGATGCACTGGGGCTGACTGCATGCTGGAGTGTGAGACAGGGTGCTCCCTTTCAGGTTTTTCTGTTTAAAAAGGCTCCCTTGAGCCAACAAGCTGACGAGCTCTGGTTGAAGCACCTGCATGCCAGTGAGTGGTACAGAAACCTGAGAAGACTTTTGGCAGCATTTCCAGCAACCCCACAGACAAAGCTGCTCTCTGCTGATGAAGGGCTTACCCAGAAACACGTGCCCAGAGATTTACAGCACTTGCTGACCCTACTAAGGTGAAAAACTTTAGTTTACTTTAAGGATAAAAAACAAACTTGTACTGCATTTACCATGATGCACTGGGGCTGACTGCATGCTGGAGTGTGAGGCAGGGTGCTCCCTTTCTGGTTTTCCTGTTTAAAAAGGCTCCCTTGAGCCAACAAGCTGACGAGCTCTGGTTGAAGCACCTGCGTACCAATGAGTGGTACAGAAACCTGAGAAGACTTTTGGCAGCATTTCCAGCAACCCCACAGACAAAGCTGCTCTCTGCTGATGAAGGGCTTACCCAGAAACACGTGCCCAGAGATTTACAGCACTTGCTGACCCTACTAAGGTGAAAAACTTTAGTTTACTTTAAGGATAAAAAACAAACTTGTACTGCATTTACCATGATGCTCTGGGGCTGACTGCATGCTGGAGTGTGAGGCAGGGTGCTCCCTTTCTGGTTTTCCTGTATAAAAAGGCTCCCTTGAGCCAACAAGCTGACAAGCTCTGGTTGAAGCACCTGCGTGCCAGTGAGTAGTACAGAAACCGGAGAAGACTTTTGGCAGCATTTCCAGCAACCCCACAGACAAAGCTGCTCTCTGCTGATGAAGGGCTTACCCAGAAACACGTGCCCAGAGATTTACAGCACTTGCTGACCCTACTAAGGTGAAAAATGTTAGTTTACTTTAAGGATAAAAAGCGAACCTTTACTGCATTTACCATGATGCACTGGGGCTGACTGCATGCTGGAGTGTGAGACAGGGTGCTCCCTTTCTGTTTTTTCTGTTTAAAAAGGCTCCCTTGAGCCAACAAGCTGACGAGCTCTGGTTAAAGCACCTGCATGCCAGTGAGTAGTACAGAAACCTGAGAAGACTTTTGGGAGCATTTCCAGCAACCCCACAGCCAAAGCTGCTCTCTGCTGATGAAGTGCTTACCCAGAAACAAGTGTCCCGAGATTTACCGCACTTACTGACCCTACTAAGGTGAAAAAGTTTAGTTTACTTTAAGGATAAAAAACTAACTTGTACTGCATTTACCATGATGCTCTGGGGCTGACTGCATGCTGGAGTGTGAGGCAGGGTGCTCCCTTTCTGGTTTTTCTGTTTAAAAAGGCTCCCTTGAGCCAACATGCTGACAAGCTCTGGTTGAAGCACCTGCATGCCAGTGAGTGGTACTGAAACCTGAGAAGACTTTTGGCAGCATTTCCAGCAACCCCACAGACAAAGCTGCTCTCTGCTGATGAAGGGCTTACCCAGAAACACGTGCCCAGAGATTTACAGCACTTGCTGACCCTACTAAGGTGAAAAACTTTAGTTTACTATAAGGATAAAAAATGAACTTGTACTGCATTTACCATGATGCACTGGGGCTGACTGCATGCTGGAGTGTGAGGCAGGGTGCTCCCTTTCTGGTTTTCATGTTGGTGTATTGGGTGGTTGGGAGTATGGGTGAACCAAATATGTACATCCATTCATATGCTAATAATCTCTCTCATGTTTTGTCTCCCCACCCCTTTACTCTTGTGTTGTCTGTGTACATCAGCATTATCTGGCGAGGGAGCAGGGCACTGGTGAATGGGGATGCAGCGGCCCACAGTTCCAAGGAGCACTGTCTACCGACGCCAAGGGGACCAGTGAGTTAGAGGGCGAGGGGAGTACAGCGGGGGAGGCAACTAGCACTGGAGGTAGTGACTCTGATATCTCCTCCGATGGGAGTACCCAACTGGTGGTGGCAGACCCTAGTAGGCCCGCCCAATCTTTGCCATCTTCCGCCACCACCCATACCATCACCGCCCTCCCAGTTGCACCCCACCCAGTTGCCCATGCCCACTCACCCAGAAGGGTGGGCGTCTCCTTCGCTCCAGGCACCTCATCCCCTGCCCCAGTCAGCCCTGCTGCCCTCACTGAGGAGGCTATTGACCTCCTGAGGACCATCTCTGTAGGGCAGATAACCATCGTGAATGCCATCCAGGGTCTGGAATCCCAGATGCAGCAGTGCAGTGCATACCTGGAAGGCATTCACAGTGCCATGTCTGGCCTACAGAGATCTTTTCAGTCTCTGCCCTCCTCTTTGACGGCAGTGAGTGTCCCTGGTCTTTCTTTCCCCCTCCAATCACCTCTACCCCTTCCAGCACCCCACTCCCTTCACCCACCTCACGCACATGTTCAGACAGCCATACACACACCTCAACACCCAAAAAGCACACACAGAAACACAAGCACCACACTTCCCACCACAAGCATGCACACAGCCAACATACAAAGGCACACACTACAACATCCACTTCCCCAGTGTGTCCACCTCCTCCGCCTCCCTGTCTGTCACCTCATATGCACACTCACAAGCACTTCACCCTTAGTCACTGTTTCTCATCCCATTCTTACAATCACCACAACATCAGACTTCCAGTCATGCACCCCAGACACCACACCTGCAGTCACAACAACGACTTTGAGTAACACATGCAGCGCACTCACCAAACTTGCAGACACACAGACAACATCCATTTACACTGGCAGCCTGACTTGTCCCACTGTGTCCACCCCCCTTCCTTTCATTACACTCAGACATTCCCAGACACCCAACACACATCCACCACACCTCAGCAACCTGTACAGGCACCTGCATCCACATCACGCACACCTACACCTGTTACAACCACTCCCTCTACCTCCACTCCCACACCTTTCTCCAGGTCCACCCCGACTGCCCCTAAGAAACTTTTCCTATCCGGTGTAGACCTTTTTGAACCCACTGCCCACCCGTCTCGTACCTAAACGTGCACACCTCCTTGCCCTGTCCACTCCTTCCATGTCCGAGTCCGCCCCTGTCCCCCCTTCCCATTCCTGTGCACCTTCCCCAGTGAGCAAGAGGCCCCGTGCTAGCCCTGGACCATCTGTCGCCCCCCCCCGTCCAAGGCCGCTCCCCCACCTTCCAAAGCAAAACCCAAGCCCCCCTCAAGCTCCAAAACGTATGCCCAAGCACCCACCCCTTGCCCCTGTTCCCTGAGGTGCCTGGCTGCCCCATTGATGCCTCTTTATGGTGGAGTACCATGTGCACATGTGGGAGTCAAGTTTGGGCCATTTGGGCCATTCAGCCTTTTTGATATGGACTGGCCAATGGCCTCATTTTCACATTCTGTTGCTCCTGGAACTTTGATAAAGTTTGTGTGCCCAGTGTTGGTGTTGGCACACTCTGGATCCGTACTTCCTCGATTTATTGTGGAGGGGGGTTGTGCACATGTGGGTACGTTGGCCAGGTTGTCTTGGCTTGTGTTGGGCAAGTTCCTCTTGCTCAGGTGTGTATGCTTTGTGATGTTGTGATGGGTTGTGGGTGCGTTGCGGGTGGGTGGAGTGGGTGGGTATGTAATTGTGCCCTTTCTTCCCTTGTTTAGTAGGTTGCAGTACTTACCGTTGTCGACTTCGTCAGCGGTCACTGTCGCGGAGGTATATGGTACGGAGCAGCACAGGCATGATTTCCAACTCTCTCTCCATGTCTGCTTCGGCATGTTGTGTGAGCCTCGGGTGAGTGTTTCCTTTTTATTTGGTTTGTTTCCGCCTGCCTTTGAGGGGCAGTGATTCCCGCCACGGAACTGACGACGGTCTTGTGCTTCATTATTTGTTGGGTGGGTAGGGCCTTTCCGTCGGCCTGTGGGTGGCCTCTTCTGTCATTGCCAACACTCCTCTACCGGTGGTGAGTGGTTTTCAGGCTGCCTGTTTTTCATGTGCTTCATTATTTGGTGGCCCAGACTGCTGGCCTGTTGGTGGTAGTTAGCGCCACCACCGGCGGTGCAGTCTTTCCCGCTGTGTTCATAATGAGGGCCATAGTCTCTGTCGACGACACCCAACTGATCCTCTCCCTGTCCAAGGGCTCTGCTAAGGCCAAGAGAAATTTCCACACCAGGATGAGAGCTGTCGCCACCTGGATGGAGGCCAGCTGCCTCAAGCTTAACTTGGAGAAGACAGAGATCCTGGTAATTGGCTCTTCTGCCTGGAACAACTCATGGTGGCCGTCCCTCTGGGAATCGCCCCCGCAACAGACTATGCGTACAACCTGGGCATTATCATGGACTCCTCACTATCCATAACCTACCAAGTCATCGCCGTCTCCTTGTCATGCTATCACACGCTCCAACTCATGTGGAAGATTTTCAAGGGATTCCCTCTGAGACAAGGAAGCCACTCACCCCCAGCAAACTGGACTACGGCATCACACTCTATGCCGGCATCACCAAGAAACTTCAATCAAGACTTCAAAGAGTCCAGAATGCAGCAGCCAGACTCATCCTGGATATCCTCTGACACAGCCATATCTCCTCCCACCTCAGAGACCTACACTGGCTCCCAGTCAACAAAGTCCTGATCCACACCTACAAGGCGCTGCACAACGTAAGATCAGCATGCCTCAATCACTGCCTCGCCTTCTATGTACCCAACAGACATCTCTGTTCCTCCCAGCTCACCCTTGCAGCTGTCCCCAAGGTCTGGAAAAGCACAGCAGGAGAAAGATCCTTCTCCTACCTAGCAGCCTGGACATGGAACGTGATACCCTTCAAGCTCAGGCAGACCACATCACTGATGCAGTTCAGGAAGAACCTCTTGACCTTGCTCTTCGTCTGATCAGCACGCCCTTAGTCAGTGCCTTGAGACCCTATGGGTGATTAGCCACACTTTACAAATCCATGATTGATTGATCATCATGTATTAAAAGAAACTGCAAGCCCTGCCATGGTGCATTCTACCCAGCCCTGACTACTTACAAATGCAAAGGACATAGAAGAGCTCAATCATTCCTTGAGCTGTATGTACAAGCAAACAGCAGGTAAATCACAAATAAACCTCCTTAGCACAATGTACCTAACACTCCAACATCCAGGTCAATTTTCTAAAAATACCCCTGAACACCATCATATGGATATCACCTCAATGCCTACAGATTACACCCATCACCTACCTAAAAATAATACCAAAAACATTCGACCTTGCAGGTCATACAACTGTAAAAATGTCCACATTTTTGGCTGACAACAGGACACAGAAACATCCTCACATTAATATTGCATTGCAGTGGACAAAATAACCTAGTAGACGCCCCTCTAAAGACATTCAAGTTAAAAATGTTCACATTAGATTAAATGACCTTTCATAATGCAACCACTTTTAATAGAATTCCAGCACCTGAGCGCACTAGTATCCCTGGCTTCAAATTACAAGAATTAACAATCGAGGTTGAGATGAAAGGCACCTCAGGAACTCAAACTGAGGCCTCTGGGGAAATGAACTGAATCTGCCATGCACCTGACTATAATAATCAACATTATCCACACCTGTATAGTGACAGAGACCATTGTAAAGTGTTGGCCAAGGCTTTCCCACTGCCCAGCCCTATTTCATAATGCTACACCAGTGAGACCGGCTTCACATTCAAAGCACACAACTACACCCATGCTTCATAAGAATCTTTAAAAGATACAGATTATGGATTTCAAAAGCATGAGCATTATGGCAACGTTTTGGAAGAAATAGGAGAAATGCAGGCTTTTCAGAGAGGTTTGAAGTCTCATCTTGCTACTGGCCTCAAATACCTGGAATACATTTAACCCTAAACGAATGAAACACTTAAATTGTGACAGAGACAACCTTGAAGTCATTGCCAAGAAGTTACCACCACACAGACCTTATTGACGCAACAGAAAGCCACCACTACCCCCACACGACTACACAAGTGAGTCCAGCTTTATGAATAGTGTGAATGATGATTAAATCCACCAACCACAATGCCAAACCTTGCAAATAAAAAAATGCTAATCCTGCCTATATAATGCTGTTGTACATGAAGCTCTTCTATCAGGAGGGCATACAACATGCAGAACTCGAGAAATACAAATTAACTCGCATATGTAACCACTTATGTGACTTATGAATAGAACAACCAATCAGTGGAACACCTAAAAGTCAACGATCACGTGGTGATATTACCAGTGAAGATGTTCCTCATTCAGAGATGGACCTGCAGAATGGTGGATCGTGTAGCTGCAGCAACATTGTAGAATAGTAAACATTGGTTGACCCAGAAATGATCCAGGGATCGGAGGCTAATCACATTATTTTTAAACCTCAGGAGCGTTTAACTTCATTCAGACAGAGGCACTTCTTTTTCATCCCATAGCAGCTGCACTTCTGAAGGCTTTGTGTACATGCAGTTCAAAAGTTCTGTAAAGATATCTGGGGATGTGGGCCACAGAACACTTGGAAGTGTATATGATTCAAAATTCAAGTTTTTCTTCAACAAGGTGGTCTGTTTGATGGCAGGATGGATGTAGCCCTGTTCGTCTATTATTGCTATTATTATTATTTTTACTTTGGTAAAAATGCCTATCCTACCTCGAATGATATTTGTTTTCTCGACATTACTTTGCCATTTGTAAAAACTCTCTCTAAGATTAATAGAGCCATTTATAATTTCATTTGTTCTGATACGCAGACCCACATTATTTTTCCAAGGCTGATAGTGAACAAGGCGGGAAGGGGTTTGGCATTGCCTAAATTAAATTAATGCTGTGAGACTCCCGTATCACATTATACTGCTAAACCTTTTCTTTCAAAGACTCAAAAATATTTCGACTATTATGACACCCTTTCCTCCTTTCCTTAAATATCCCCTCAATCAGAAGTTAATCCAAAACAAGATCCCAGGTGAAGCATGGAAACAATATAATGCTCTAGATACAGCTTGAAAGATCCCCCTAGACATATACCTGCACGACTATTTTTTTTTAATTTCCTATAAAATCATTCCATGTGCCATGTTCAATGATAAAGTAGGAAAAGAGCAAAGCAAGGCCCAGATTTACAAAACTTTTGCTTTTGTTTGCATCACAAAGGTGATGCAAACCAGTGCAAAACTTATTTTGTTGGACTTACTTTCCAGTGCAAAACTTGATTTGTGCTGGAAAGTTGCCTAAAAGGAATGCAAGCCATCACAAAGAGCTGCTTTGCATTACTTAGAGGGGCATCACATGGGTGGTACATGGGCATTCCTGTGCTATCAGCCATGATTTTTGATGTGAAAACCCTATCTACTAACAATAGTAGACAAGGTTTCGTGCCAAAAAGTGACACTGCTGACCTCATAAGAGGTTGTCCCCTCCGCAGCTTCCTGCGCAGATCGAAAGAGAAATGCAAGAGCATTTCTCCTCCAATCACGTGGAGGGGGCAAGAGAGGCAAAGGAAAAGCCTTTCCTTATCTTTGATGTCTCTCTAAGCATTTCTGCTGGCTGATCGTGATGCAATCGGGCTGCAGAAATGCCCACTAGACACCAGGGAGTTATTTTTTTAAATTATTTGGAGATAGGGGGAGCGGCCCCTTGGGCAAGGGCTGCTCCCCTGGGGGCAAAATTAACTTTAGGCCATTTCTACCCCCCTTCGTGGCAGATCAGCCTATTTTTATTAGGCAAATCTGCCCCCAAGGGGGGCAGAAACCACTAGATACCAGGGATTTTTTTAATTTTTAGGTCAGTTTCCCATGAGGGGAGCGACCCCTTAGGCAAGGGACAATTTTATTTTAGGCCATTTCTATCCCCCTTGGGGGCAGATCGGCCAATTTTTACTATGCCCATCTGCCCCTAAGGGGGCAGGAACACTAGACACCAGAGTTTTTTGTTTGCACCAATTTCACGCACGGGGAGTGACCCCTTAGGCAAGGGTCCCTCCCTTGGCGGGGCAGATTTATTTTATGCCATTTCCGCCCCCCTTTGGGGCAGATCGGCCTATTTCTATTACGCCGATCTGACCCCAGGTGTGCAGAAACCACTTAGGCACCATGGATTGGTGTGTGTATGTGTGTGTTTTGTTTGGGTGGGCAGCCCCTAGGGCAAGGGTCGCTCCCCATGGGGGCACATTACTGTTGGCCATACTTGGAATGAGGGGGCTGCACTTTTTGGATTTTGGGACGCTGCCATGTAGAAAAATCCACAAGACCTAGACACATCTGAAAACGAAACATCTGGGTTGGTCCAGGGTGGTGTGCTTCACATGCACCCAGCACCATTTTCTTACCCAAAATGCCCTGCAAACCTCCAACTTTGCTGGAAATCACACATTTTTGTGATGGAACCTTCCTGAATCTGTAGGAATCCACAAAATTCCTATCACCCAGCATTGTCACATCTATACAGATACAATTTCTGTCCCACTTGTCAACCTCAAAATGTTTTTTTTCAAACTGCCCTTTTGGACCCGCTTTAGTTCCTTCTCAATTTCGACATGTTTTTGACTCTTCCTTGTCACAGACACTTGACCCACCTACACAAGTAAGGTATCATTTTTACCAGGAGACTGAGGGGAACGTTGGGTGGGAGGAAATTTGTCAGGTGCGGTGATCCCACAGAGAACTGTGGGAAAAATTTGATTTTTTAGCTAAATTTGAGGTTTGCTGAGGATTATGGGTAAGAAAACACTTGGGGATCCACACACGTCACAGCTCCCTGGACTCCCTTGGGTGTCTAGTTTCCAGAAATGTTTGGGTTTGGTAGGTTTCCCTATATGGCTGCTGCGCCCAGGTCCAAAAACGCAGGTGACCCCTTCAAAAACAAGTAGTTTTGTATTTGATCATTTTTATGTGTCCACATAGGGGGTTATTCCAACTTTGGACGAGGTGGTAATCCGTCCCAAATGTGACGGATTTACCACCAGCCGTATTACGAGTTCCATAGGATATAATGGACTCGTAATACGGCTGGTGGTATATCCGTCACTTTACCGTCACTTTTGGGACGGATTACCACTTCCTCCAAAGTTGGAATAACCCCCATAGTGTTTTGGGGAATTTCCTTTTGTGGCCACTAGGACTACCCACACAAGTGAGGTACAATTTTTATTGGGAGACTTGGAGGGATGCTGGGTGGAAGGAAATGTGTGGCTCCTCTCTGATTCAAGAACTTTCTGTCACCAAAATGAGAGGAAAAAGGTTTTTTTTGGCCACATTTTGAGGTTTGCAAAAGATTCTGGGTAACAGAACCTGGTCAGAGCCCCACAAGTCACCCCATCTTGGATTCCCCTAGGTATCTAGTTTTCAAAACTGCCCAGGTTTGCCAGGTTTCCCTAGATGCCGGCTGAGCTAGAGGCTAAAATCCACAGCTAGGCACTTTGCAAAAAACAGCTCTGTTTTCTTTGGGAAAATGTGATGTGTCCACGTTGTGTTTTGGGGCATCTCCTGTCATGGGCGCTAGGCCTACCCACATAAGTGAGGTACCATTCTTATCAGGAGACTTGGGGGAACAGAGAATAGCAAAACAAGTGTGGAGAAAAAGTTATGAGGGCCTAAGCGTGAACTGCCCCAAATAGCCAAATAAAGGCTCGGCACAGGAGGGGAAAAGGCCTGGCAGCGAAGGGGTTAACGAAATGGGTTCATCATTATTTTGGAGTCTACTGTAGATGGACCTGTGAGAAAAATTCACCCACTCAATACCACTCCAAGCCGGCTTGTGCATTCTGCATCAAACAATCCAACATTTTGTATTGCATTTTATATTGTATGGCATCTAATCCTAAAGATAGATAATGTGTTTATACAAGAATAATTTCATTGTCTTAAAGTGACTGCACTATCTAGTTCCAGATAAACATGTAGGGCCTGATTCTCAAAGGTAAACTTAGACCAAAAGTCTAAGTTTAGACCTAAAGTACATTTAGACTTTTGGTGTAACTTTAGACTAAAAGTCTAAATTTACACCAAAAGTCTAACTTTAATTGTAGTAAAGTTAGGTGTTTGTTGTAAGTTTAGAATTTTGGTCTAAGTTTAGACAAAAAAGCCTAAACTTAGGCCAAAAGTCTAACTGTACTACGAGTAAAGTTAGATTTTAAGTCCAAACTTAGTGGGTGATTCCGACCCTGGCGGTAAAAACCGCCAGGGCCGGGGTCCGCGGGAGCACCGCCAACAGGCTGGCGGTGCTCCTTTGGGCATTCTGACCGCGGCGGTACAGCCGCGGTCAGAAACGGAAAGTCGGCGGTGTACCGCCGGCTTTCCGCTGCCCAGGGGAATCCTCCATGGCGGCGCAGCTTGCTGCGCCGCCATGGGGATTCCGACCCCCATACCGCCATCCTGTTCCTGGCGGTTTCGGCCGCCAGGAACAGGATGGCGGTATGGGGTGTCGTGGGGCCCCTGGGAGCCCCTGCAGTGCCCATGCCAATGGCATGGGCACTGCAGGGGCCCCCGTAAGAGGGCCCCACTTAGAATTTCAGTGTCTGCTTAGCAGACACTGAAATTCGCGACGGGTGCTACTGCACCCATCGCACCCCTTCCACTCCGCCGGCTCCATTCGGAGCCGGCTTCCTCGTGGAAGGGTGTTTCCTGCTGGGCTGGCGGGCGGCCTTTTGGCGGTCGCCCGCCAGCCCAGCGGGAAACCCAGAATGACCGCAGTGGTCTTTTGACCGCAGTACGGTCTTCTGGCGGTTCCCGCTTGGCGGGCGGCTCCCGCCGCCCGCCAAGCTTGGAATGACCCCCTTAGACTTTTAGTGTAAACTTAACGGCAGATTAAAGGAAAGTGGCACTTCATACAGTGCCACTCTCGCAGAGCCACTTTCCTTGCATCCCTTAGCACCCCGCTACTGCCACTATGTGTGCACTTTATCTAAGATACGGCGCACCACGGCGCAGGGTATGGGTCAATAGCATCATTTTTACTGATGTTATTGATATTCTCCACAGGAGTTGCGCCAAAATATTGGCATTATTCCTGCAGAGTACATAGGGGTCCATTGTATTTAATGGTGTACCCCCTTGTAAGGCCTGCTCTGAGCAGGCGTTAAAAGTGTTGAAAAACATTACTGAAGGAAACCTCTTAGATTTCCTTGGGACATTTTTTCATCCCCTCTAATGCGGAACGCCCCCTTTGCATACTTTTTTGCCCGGCGCAGGCATATTGGAGCACAAAGGGTTACAAAGTGGAGCAATGCATTCATTGTACCTCTTTATAAATATGGTGCAGGGATTTTGGACATCTAACAAAGCATTAGCGTCAACAAACTTACTTCTCAGGAGATGGCACTAGGGGCTCTTAAATATGGCCCTTAGTCTTTTGGTCTAAGTTTATCTTTGTGAATGGGGCCCATGCTGGTCTTGAAACCACTTGGGTGCTATATGATGGCATGTGGCAATTTGTACCTTTATCAGCTTCAGATCTGTTTTTCTTGCAATGTTTTGCGCAAACATGTACATAACTCCACACACGTTTTTTTTTCCAAGATGAAACTAAGCAATTCAAAAGCAGATAAATTCAAAAGCAGATATCTATGGTTTGTGGGTTAGTTTTTGGTACATCACACTCATCTTCCTGATCATAGGGGTACAGGTAGAAAGCGAGGAAGGTTTTGAAAGCAGATAAGACTTCAAAGGAACAAAAAGACATTGTTACAGAAATGTTTAAACGCAAAGCTGCCTTTGGTTCATTAGCTAGTTTCAAAGTCAAAGCTGCTTTTTTGTAGGTGCATCATGTGTGACTCTGTTGCAAGTCCAGAAATTTAGCATTTAGTGAGAAAGTGTTACTTCACGTTCTTTCTCAGATGCTCCACATGTCTGTCTTTGAACTCTCTGAATTTGATTGGTGGGCTTTAGGCAGGCATCGTGTTGGTTTGTATTTGGAGGAATTCATTCTATTCTGTCACCTTCTTAAAACTTCACCTGTGTGTCGAAATTTAAAGCTACAAAACTTCTCCAGCAGAATTTGTTTTCAGGGAAATTCTCTCACGTATTGTGAATTTTTCTCTCGCATCCTTTTTTTGTAGGACGTTTTACATGATTAATAAAAACCTATTAAAACGTATTCAAACAGTAAAGTTTTGAAAAGCGCAACAGAGTTTGATGGTGAAAGCCTCTGCAGCTTAATGTGCCACTGGTTTTAAGCCAAGGTTTTACTGCTCATTGTGGATCTGCATTTGCATCAGTGGTATTGGTTTATCATATGTTGCAAAATTGATATAGTGCTATGTGGGGGTGCTTGTGTGTGTGTGTGTTTGTGTGTGCACACTTAATAAAGAGTTTACATTTTTTTCTCAATTATACTTGGGTTGTCTCAGTGAGGGGAAACAAAAAAGTGATGGGTGGATTGCTTGAAATTTCAGTCAATGGTAATTACACTGGGACACAATCCAGTTTGTCATTATGTTTGATGCCAACGGATCTGTCTGGACTATTCTGACTGGTGCAGGACCAGACTGAATTGCATATGTATGGTTCCCGTCTGAGATGTCATGATAGGCAAAGACAAATGGACTGGATAGGGCAGACAGTAATTACCAGTGGTTGAGATTAATACAAGCAATCCACCCACTACTTTTGTGTTTGTCTCAGTGCAATGCCGCCCCAGGTGTTATGAGCATTACCAGGTGTGGGTCCTGTGATCACAGTGTCAGAAGACTCCAGTTGCATAATCCTGACAATGCTGAAATAGGCCCAAAGTGGTCTGTGGCTGCAAATGTACCTGTTCAGAGGGGACCTGGCATGCCAGCTGAGGTTGGAATATTCTTATCTGAGCAGGACTAAGTGTAATTTGTATAAGTCCACTTGCTGTCTGAGAAGGAAGGTTGGGCAAAGAAACAATGAATTGTATTGCCTCCCAGAGTAATTGCTAGTGACTGAGAGTTAATCAAGCAATCCATCCATCAGTTTTCTGTAATATATTTAAGCGCATGATTATTTTAAAATATGTATGTTTATTGCTAAAACATGTCTGAACATCTCACATACAAAAAATTATTAAGTTTTGTTTGCATGATTTGATATTCTCAACAGATGTGTTAACCCAGTGATACTAAAAGTAGAGCCCGTGCACTCTTTGTGGCCCTCCTGACCTTCACATGTGGTCCCTGGTAAACAGCAGCTTTGGGCTCAAAAAGTGTGTTTTGGAAGAATAGGGAAAAATTGCTTGAGATAGAAGTGTCTGTTTTTTTCTTAAAAAAGGTATCCATGAACAGTTTACTGTACTAAAGTCACCATCTTCCCAGCTTTCAGGAACATGCAGAGTTGAATCAAAAAACTAATTTTGTACCACAGTTTTGCGATTTTTCTAAGAGGTAGCCTATTTTCCCTATTTTTTGTGCTCTCAACCTACTTCAAGTTTGTGGTGGAAACCAGTATGAAACACATGGTTGACCCAGAAAAGCCATAGATTTCTGAAATGTAGGTGTTAGAAATGGGGTCTTTGGTTGGCAGTCAGGTTACTCCCTGTCCAAGCAAGGAACCTCACTCTAGTCAGGGTAAGTCACACACAATCCAAATTATCCTGTGCCCACCCTCTGGTGGCTTGGCACCGAGCAGTCAGGCTTAACTTAGAAGGCAATGTGTGAAGTATTTGTGCAATAAATCATGCAATAACACCATATAGCACCCCAAACAATACACCACACAGTGTTTAGAAAAATGTATAAGATTTATCTGGATAAATGCAGGTCAAAACGATTAAAGATACAATGAGTAAATGTTGAGATATCACTGAAAAGTGGTATAAAGTGTCTTAAGTCTTTTAAAGACTAACAAAGTTTCTTTCAAACACAAAGTACCTGGTTTGCGTGAAACTTTTCCTCAAAGAATCACAGAGGAGGAGATGCATGGAAACAAAGGGGTGTACATCGATTTCTCGGGCTGCACACAGCGATGCGTCATTTAGTTTTCATGCAGGGGCGGCTGTGCGTCAATTTTCTGGCACTCGGTCATGGATCCTCTTTGAGTTGCAGGGTTTTCAGACGCCCCGGGGATGATGCGTGGATTTCCTGCACTGGCAGGATGAAGTCATGGGAGCTGCGTCGATTCAGTGGGTGTTGTGTCAAACTTTCTCCTGCACGGCAGGCGCTGCATCGATTCCCTCTCTGGAAGTCAGGCTGCGTCGTTCCGGCTTGGCTGTGCGTCTATCCGGTGGTCCGTGAGTTGAATTTTAGGTCACTAAGCTGGCGCAGCGTTCATCTTCTCGATGCGAAGTCAGGCTGCGTTGTTCCGGTTTGGCGTTCGGTGTGCGTCATTTCTGGAAGGCTGTGCGTTGAATTTGGCCACACAAGGAGTCCTTCTTGAAGAGATGAAGTCTTTTTGGTCCTGAGACTTCAGGCAACAGTAGGCAAGCTCTATCCAGGCCCTTGTTGAGCACTTCTTCACCACAGCCAGAGAGCCAGAGAGCAGCAAGGCAGCAGAGCAACAGCAAGGCAACAGTTCTTCACAGAAAGCAGACAGGTGAGTCCTTTGGGCAGCCAAGTAGTTCTTCTTGGCAGGATGCAGGTTCTGGTTCAGGTTTCTTCTCCAGGAAGTGTCTGAGTTGGTAGGCCCTGTTTAAGTACCCAAATGTGCATTTGAAGTGGGGGAGACTTCAAAGAGTGGCTTAGAAGTGCACAAGGCCCCGTTTCAGTTCAATCCTGTCTGCCAGGGTCCCAGTAGGGGGTGTGGCAGTCCTTTGTGTGAGGGCAGGCTACTGTCCTTTGACATGCAAATGTCAGGGCCTCCACCCTCCCAGCCCAGGAAGACCCATTCAAAAGACAGATGTATGCAAGTGAGGCTGAGTATCCTGTGTTTGGGCTGTGCCTGAGTGAATGCACAGGGAGCTGTCAACTAAACCCAGCCAGACGTGGATTGTAAGGCACAGAAAGATTTAAGTGCAGATAAATGCTCATTTTCTAAAAGTGGCATTTCTAAAATAGTAATATTAAATCCAACTTCACCAGTCAACATGATTTTGTATCACCATTCTGGCCATACTAAATATGACCTTCCTGCTCCTTTCAGATCAGCAGCTACCACTCAAACAATGTATGAGGGCAGCCCCAATGTTAGCCCTTGAAGGGAACAGGCCTTAAGTGGGTGGCACAATCAGTGCTGCAGGCCCACTAGTAACATTTAATCTACAGGCCCTGGGCACATATACTCTACTAGGGACTTATAAGTATATTACATAGTCCAATTGGGTATGAACCAATGTAACCATGTTTAAAGGGAGAGAGCTTATGCACTTTAGCACTGGTTAGCAGTGGTAAAGTGTGCAGAGTCTTAAAACCAGCAAAAACAGTATCTAAAAAGTGGAGGGAGGCAGGCCAAAAAGTTAGGGGTGACCACCCTAAGGCTGTCAGGTCTAACAGTAGGCAAAAGTCTGAATTTAGCATGGGGTCATAGGTGTAGATCTCTCAAGGTTTTCCGTAGAAAAATAACTTGAAATAAGGAAATATTGAAAATGAGGGCATTTGTGGCATGTTCATCTGTAACCTATTGACACAATGATCAGTTTACAAAAGTAATACACCATTGCGTCTGCTAGACCCTTTGGTTATGGGGATATATAGGGTTTGTAGGTTTTCCATGAACCCAAGGTACCAAGTGACAACAACTGAGCTGCACCCTACAAATACCATTGTAACAAGTATAGGACCAATTCTTATAGTCATATAGGCAGAATGAAAAGTGAGTAGCAAGGAAACTTATGTATTTCTGAAATGGAGTCTAGGAGCAGTGGTAATTTGTACATCTCTGAATTTGTATGACTAGTGTATGATTTGGAGGGTATTTCTCAAATTTTCATCTTTCCTATATACTGGCTTACATTTCAAAGGCACAAATGCAACAAAATGCAATTTGTAATAACAAATGTTCTACTAATCTATACTTCCACAAGTCTTCCATTAAAAAATGGTACCTCACTTATGTGTGTAGACCTACTGTAGTGCCAGCAACAGGAAATGGCCCAAAATGCAACATTAACACATTGCACTTTTCCACCAAAAACTGACCCTCTTTTTCCAATTTGGGTAGCTCCAGCTTTTGGACCCTAGCTCAACCAGCACTTAGGGAAACATAGCCAACCTGTAAAATTTTTAAAACTAGGTACCAAGGAGAATCCAGGGTGGGCTGACTTTTGTGGCTCTAACCATGTTTTTGTACCCTGAATCCCTTGCAAACCTCAAACTTTAACAAAACATCATTCTCCTCACTTTTCTGTGATGAAAAGGTCTGGAATCTGCAGGGAGCCACAAACGTCTATGCATTCGGCATTCCCCAAAGTCTTCTGATAAAAAACGGTGCCTCCTTCTTTTGTGAGTGAACCTAGTGCTGCAACAGGAAATGCCCCAAAATGCAACATGGACACCTCACATCTTTCCACCTAAAACTGATTCTCTTTTTTCAATTTGGTGAGCTCAAGATTATGGAACCTAGGCTCAGCCAGCACCTTGGGAAATCTAGCCAGCCTGTACATTTGTGAAAACTACACATGTAAAGGTATCCATGGTGAGCTGACTTGTATGGGTCTCAGCATGTTTTTCTGATCCAGAATCCGTTGCAAACCTCAAACTTTGACTGAAAAGTACATTTTCCTCACATTTCTGTGATGGAAAGTTTTGAAATCTGCAGGGAACCACAAACGTACTTACACCTGGCATTCCTGGAGTCTCATGATAAAAATTGTACCCCGCTTGTGTGAGTAGATGTAGTGCCTTTGATAGGAAATGGCCCATGACGCAGCATGGAACCATCACATTTTTCTAAAAAAAACTAACCCTCCTCTTCCATTTTGTGTGGCTCTAGATTTTGGACCCTAGATCAGCCAGCACCTAGGAAAACCTAGCCAACCTGCACATTTTCTAAAATTGGACACCAAGGCAAATCCAGGATGGACTGACTTTGTGGCTCTGATCATGTTGTTTTACTGAGAATCCCTTGAAAACCTCAAACTTTGACTAAAAAAACACAATTTACTCACATTTCTGTGATGGAAAGTTCTGGAATCTGCACTAAACACAAACTTCCTTTGCCCCAACATTTCCCCAAGTCTCCCAATAAAAATAGTACCTTACTTGTGTGGGTAGGCGTACTGCCCGGAACAGGAAATGGACTAAAATGCAACATGGACGCAGCAGATTTTTTCACCGAAAACTGACCTTCTTTTTCCGACGTGGGTAGCTCTAAATTTTAGACACTAGCTCAGCTGGCAATCAGGCAAACCTAGCCACTCTGTAAATTCTTAAAAACTAAAGACCTGGGGGAATCCAGGATGGTGTGACTTGTGTGGATCCCATTGGTTGTTTTTACCCACAATGCCCTGCATACCTCAAACTTTGCCGGAAGTCATGCATTATCCTTATATTTCTTTGATGGAAAGTTCCGCAATCAACAGGAATCCACATAATTCCTACGACCCAGCATTGCCCCATCTGTGCCAACAAAAAACAGTACTCCACTTGGATGGCTGGGCCTAGCGCTGCAACAGGAATGGATCAAACCAAGTACCATGGGAGCCCTTGCTTGCCAATTGAGACAGGAAGACTATGCCTGTTTTGTTTGGGTAGGGGCTGATGGGGAGGGCAGAAAGACTGTGCCCAATTTTTAGGGGTAGGGACATTGCCAAGCCCATACTGGGAAACCCATGCCTGTACAGTTTTCTAAAACAATAATCCCAGGTGCCTAGTGGACTCTCATCCCCCCTCCGGGCCAGATCGGGGGCTATTGCCTTATCTGTCCCCCAGAGGGGGCTGGAAGACTTCTGTCCCTATTTATTTGGCATGAGGGTGTGGCCATGCCAATGGTGGAGAGCTCCCACCTATCTTTTATTTAAAAACAAAATCCCTAGTATTAAGTGGCCTTTCTACAGTTCCAAGGGGTAGATTGAGGATAATGAACCCCATTTTCTCCTCGGTGAGAGCAGAAAGACAGGGTCCATTTTTGGGAGGGTGGCGACATTACCATGCCCATTCTGGGCAGCCCTTACCACTAGAATTATTAACAAAAATATCACTGGTGCCTAGTGTCCTTCTGCCCCCAAGGAGGCAGATTGGGGCTGTAGTCTCATCTTCCCCCTGAGGAGGCAGAAAGACTCCAGTCCCCATTTATTTGGGGTGAGGCATGGCCATACCCATGTTTACGGTAGGCAGCCCCCACCCCTCTTTAATAAAAAATAAACAATAATTGCCTGGTGTCTAGTGAGGTTTATGCCCCCCTGGAGAGGGGCAGATCGATGGTAACAACCCCATCTTCCCTGAGGGGGGAGAAAGACTGTGCCCATTCAGCAGTTATAGTTATGGTTAATTCAAGTAACTATAACTCACACCCGACATGCAGTTTTCCCATCAATAATTTTATTGCAAATGTTGTAGTGATAATATCAATGGTGGCATAGAAGGTGTCATCATTGATATAATATATGGAGTAATTACTAGCTGTGCATGGTGAAGGAATGAGCTATAGTTACCCTAAGGAGTGAGTTATAGTAACTTGAGGTAACCATAACTATAACTGCTGAATATCTACGGTTTTGTGGGGAAAATTCAGAAACTAACAATAACATCCCTGTAACCTTTGTTTTTTTCAGTGAATTTCTATGTTTTTTTTTAGCACGTACATATGGGAGTTGCCTACAGGGCCTGGTCTATGGCCTGTCTGGCAGCCAACCCTCCTGCATGCACCCAAACCCAAGCTGTGCACAGCCTTCAGCTGTGCGCAGCATAAGGTTCACTGCAACGGGTGTTTTATTTTTCTTCAATTTTTCTCTGGATCCGCACTTCCACCATGTGGATCCAGGGATCAGACAAAAAAGTATCAGGAGATTTTCTTCCCACAAGGGGATCCTAAGGGACCCCTCTATGTGTTCTATGGGGCCAGGATACCTGTATCCTGACCCCTTATGTGTTTCTGACCTCTTCTTTTCCCACTCCCCAGCTGATGTGACAAACAATCAAAATCCATGGTGGTTGCGTGGGAAAACCCACCACAACACCCATGGAATGCCTCCCTGATGCAGTGTAAGGCAACACAGCCACTTGCATTGTTTTGCTTTACATCACATCTACAAGGCCATGAAAAGCCAAGCAAACTGGTTTTGTGTGGCCTTCTACATATGTGCCTGCACTATGCGTCACCGGTATGTCACAAAAAGTGATACACCTGTGGTGCACAGGGCTTGCAAATATGCCCCTCAGTTTTTTTCTTTGTCTTAACTTTTGGAACATGGGCTTTGGACCTATGTTATGGTCTAAGGTCCTGTAAACATACCTTGAACAAGGCATGCTGTGTTTTTGGGCATTTATCCTGATTTTAAAAGCTACCCGAGTTGCAAGGATAGGGAGAAGATATGTATCAGATGACAATACTTATACAAGGAGCTGTGAGATACAGTCGTGGCTCACTGCGCTCACAAGGGGCGGGGCAGGTGCGGCACGTTCAGTGGGGAGGGTGTGGGTGTGGGAGGGCTTAAAAGTTATACTTTTTTTTTTTAAACTTACCTGCTCCGCTACCGCTCCTCTTTCTCCTGTCGCTGCAGGCACAGGTTCCGAGCCTGTCCTGAGGCCAATCCTGATGCTGCTCAATCAGGATTGGCTGGGAGAGCCCAGCCAGTTCACTCCCAGGCAGACTGGGAGCCTGTGCCTGCTCTTTCTAGCCCAGCAACACAGTGCCGGGGTGGAGAGAGCCCACTATGCATGTGTGTTTTGCCGGCCCGAGATGGCTGGCTAAACATACATGCGCACTGAGGGGAGTGCACAGTGCACTCCTCTCACCCTCGTCATCCCCAATGCCCCACCCTTTAACAAACGAAATGATAATAAACATGGTTTATTCTATTTTCATTAGTTAAAGGATTTGCAGTGGCTGCTGCTGGCAGTGGGGCGACGCTCCTCCGCCCAAACGGACGAGTCACCGCTGGTGATATATGAATAACCAGCATGTTTTAATTCAGTTATATAATCACATTTTAGCCTGTCTAACTGCATGCCTCATTTAAACGTGGGTGGCCGCCGGCTCCAGTAAGTACAATCGAATATTTTTGGAACGCCCTTTAAATTTTGCAGTGCTGCTTTTTTAATAGTTTAAATATTTTTTTAAAAAAATATATATTGTTAATAGCACTTTTAATAATTGTTGTTTTTTTAGGCTGTGGCACTACTTCTACGATATTTTTGCACTGGTGCAAGGACTCCCTTTTTTAAACGAGTCTCGGGTGGCTGTTTGGGTACCTTTTAAAAGTATTTGTACATTTTTCTCTTGGGGTGTGGCTCTGCACTGGTGCCCGTGTTTTTAGGGGCTCCCGGTCACTCTTTTGATCTTTTTTTTGGCTGTCATTATGGTGCCATTTTGCAGCATCCATCTTTGTTGCCGGGCTAGTGGTTGGTCCTGGAGCAAGGTCGGTCCTCCTGCATGCCTCATTTAAATGCGGGCGGCCGCCGGCTCAAGTAAGTACAATCGAATATTTTTGGAACGCCCTTCAAAACAAGAAGACTAAGAAAGAGTCCAGCATCTCCAGCAGCGGAGACTCTGAAGATGATGAAGTACACGGTGGAGACCTCTGGGTTGAGAGAACAAGAATAAATATGGAAGTAGAAGATGTTGTTGGACCAAAATGTTGCAGTGTTGTTTTTTAATAGTTTGAATAGTTTTTAACATTTTTGAATATTGTTAATAGCACTTTTAATAATTGTTGTTTTTTTAGGCTGTGGCACTACGTATTTCTTTTCATTTTTCTCTTGGGGTGTGGCTCTGCACCTGTGCCTGTGTTTTTAGGGGCTCCCAGTCGCTCTTTTTATCTTTTATTTAGCAGCCATTATGGTGCCAATTTGCGGCAGCCATCTTTGATGCCGGACTAGTGATCGGGCCTCCCGCATGCCTCATTTAAACAGGGGTGGCCGCCGCGCGTGCCGCTGGCGCGCCAAAGGCAAGCCCGCCTGCAGCCTTCCGCGCCCGGCCGCGCCTGTCCGCGCCCAATGCCCAGGGATGCTGCTCATTTTTCTACGAATAGATTGATGTATTCTTCTTCTCAACTGCACACTCTTAGAGGCACCCATTTATGCTCTTCCCCTGCAGGTACTTCTCAGTCTTTTGTTTGTTCCTCATGTCCTAGCTGCTCTTGGTCGCCCATTGCCGCCCCTCCTCCTAACACCTCTTCTCATCAACTGGGCAAACTGCTGTTGCTTAACTGCCGCTCTCTATCGGCACATTCTTTACACATTTACACGCTTTTAGAAGATTTAGTACCGGATGCCTTGTTCCTGACGGAGACTTGGCTAAATGAAGAATCTTCAGTCGATATCTGTAATACCTTAATACCTTACCCCCTAACTATTCTATAGCTCACACAGATAGACTCCGGATGAGAGGCGGCAGTATAGCCATTATCTATAAAAACTCGATTAAGTGTGTGACATTGCCACTTGAGATCCCAGAATGTGAAAGTATGTCCTTTTCTCTGTACCTGTCTTCTACCTTCACTTTCTCAGGAATTCTTCTCTATCGTCCTCCCGGCCCTTGTGCAGGTTTTTTGGAAGTTATACCCGATGTAGTAGCCAGTCTCATCTGTAAGACTCCCAATCTAACTGTCCTTGGTGATTTTAATATTCATTTTGCTAACTTAGATTGTCCTTGAGCGAAATCTCTGTCAGCCTCCTTCACCGCAATAGATATGGTACAACCTGTCACTGGTCCCACTCATCTGAAGGGTCACACCTTAGACCTAATTTTTAGCAATATCTCCGATCTTACCATTTCATCTTCTCTGCCTTTACTCTGGACGGATCATTTTCTACTGTCATTTACCTTTCCCTATGATGTTTCTAGAGATTCCCAACCCAGGCTCACCACTGTGGGGCATACCTGGTCGAAGTTGGTACCAAGTACTTGGCATTCTGCACTTCGTGCCTCTTCTACAATTAATGACTATGCCTCCCCCAATGCTGTGGAGCTATTTGATAGCTGGATCTCTACCTCTTTGAATTCTGTTTTGCCCATTAAACTGAGAATAAAACAACCTGTTCACAAGTCTAATGCTTGGTTCTCATCCTCTCTATTAGAACTCAGAAAGAACTGAAAAAAATTGGAAAGAACTTGGAGGAAAAGTTACAGCTCCTCTGCCAAAGAAGCTTATAGACAAGCCACTAGATCCTATCACCATAATATTAAGGCAGCTCAAACTGCCTATTATAGTAACAGAATAGAGAATTCTTCTGCCTCTCAGAAATACATTTCTCAGATTTTTAAAGAGCTTACCATAATTCCTATGCCTCCCTCTCCGGTAGAAGCTTCCACTACATATAGTAATGTTTTAGCAGCTCATTTTCATGATAAGAACACTAAGATATACTCTGGTTTTCTCTCACCCCCCTCTCAGGAGAAGCCAGATGAGCAGGATATGAATCCTCTTTTTGCTGGGCCCCAGCTAACTAATTTTTCACCCCTCACAGACGCGCTAACTCTTAAATTTCTCTCTAACATCAAATCGGGCTCCCCCTTGGACCCTGCCCCCCCTTCTATTCTTTTGAAGGCTGCAGACATTGTTGTCTCACCTTTGACAGAAATACTCAATAGCTCCCTGTCTTCAGGTATTCTTCCCAAGTCCCTTAAACATGCTATTATAAAACCTCTTCTGAAAAAGCCAAAGCTTGGTCCCTCCGCTTTGGACAACTACAGGCCTAGTGCTCTCCTTCTTATTTTAGCTAAGATTCTGGAGAAGGATGTAAACTTGCAACTGAGCAGTTATCTTGAGAGACACGAGCTTCTACACCCCACTCAAATGGGTTTTAGAGCTCAACACAACACAGAATTGGCACTCCTTACGGTGACTGAATCGGCTCGTCAACTTCTAGATCAAGGAGGTCATGTTGCTATTATCCTTCTTGATCTTAGTGCAGCCTTCGATACTGTTGATCATACCCTCCTTTGTGATAGGCTCTCCAAGACAGGGCTAGGAGGCATGGCCCTTTCTTGGCTTTCTTCTTACCTCACAGGAAGATCCTTCCAAGTTTTGGATCGTTCTTTTCTGTGCCTCTGACTTGTGGAGTTCCTCAGGGCTCTTCTTTGAGCCCAACTCTTTTTAATATCTATTTATCATCTTTGGCCACAGTAGTCACTCCCTATAATCTTTCAATGGTCACTTATGCCGATGACACTCAATTAGTGGTATCCCTTTCTAGTATTGGGGATTCCTCTTCCTCTAATCTGGCCTGTTGTATGAAGGATATCGGGGATTGGATGACTTTATCTAAACTTAAATTCAATGATGTCAAATCGGAGGTACTGATCCTAGGCAATGGTACCCCTGCCTCCCCTTTGGCATTGCATTCGGAGGCTTTTAATAGCTTGCCTTCCCCAAAGGCACAGGTAAAAAGCCTAGGTTTTCTGCTTGACCCTCGTTTGACGATGGAGCTGCAAGTAAAAAGAATCTCCTTGGTCTGTTTTGGCTTTGTCAGAGCTCTTAGGAAGATTCTTAATCTTCTATCTTTTACTGCCAGACGAATCCTTGTCCATGCTTTGGTTCTCTCTCGCCTAGACTATGGGAACTCTTTATATCTTAGCTCCCCAGAGTATGTAATAAACAGGTTGTAGATTGTGCAGAACGCAGCAGCTTGACTTCTTATGAACTCCCCCAGGCACCTTTCTGCCAAACCGGCGCTGGTAACTCTTTACTGGCTCCCGATCAAACAGCGTATTACCTCAAATCTATGGGGGTTATTACAACTTTGGAGGAGGTGTTAATCCGTCCCAAATGTGACGGATATACCACCAGCCGTATTACCAGTTCCATAGGATATAATGGACTCGTAATACGGCTGGTGGTATATCCGTCACTTTACCGTCACTTTTGGGACGGATTAACACCTCCTCCAAAGTTGTAAAAACCCCCTATGTGTTTTATTCATAGAGCCTTACATAATAGGGGCCCTCTTTTTTTTTTAAAGTGGATCTCCTTCTATGTTCCCTCTAGACACCTGAGATCTCTATCTTCTCAACAGATTTATATACCTTGTGTTAAGAGATCATGGGGTGGTAATTATTTTACCATCAGGGCTGCCCGGTTCGGGAATGCTCTGCCCTCTGAACTTCACCACAAATCCTCAGAACTTCTTTTTAGGAAGAAGTTGAAAACTATCCTTTTCTGCAGTTAATCTGCTCCCTTTGGTCTTCCGAGATTCGTTGTGTACTTCTAGCACTGGGATGCCCTAGGGTAGCTATGCGCTTTATAAACTCATAAAACTAAAACCAAAACTAATATTTGTTAGATGGTTTCAGGAGCAGGACAATAACTTTGATGGCCTAAAGTTTCATATACTCTAGAGAGTCACAGTGAATGCATTGTCCCTGGAGCTCTATTTCTCCTAAATAATTAATTAGTGGCACTCACTGAGTTATGCTAAGCTCACTTGGTTAGTTTTGTCTGAGAAGTATAAACCTGATCATTATTTTACATCTAGAACCATGAGAAATGGAAAACATTCTTTCCTAGCAACAGTTAGTCAACAAGAATAATTAGGTATAGTATACATTTAATGGAGAGGAATATCATTCGTTTCTGCTTTACCTCTTCAATGGTTTTCTGCCACTACAATTGTTTAATGGGATTCCCAGGCAAAAGCATGAGAGTGGGTGAGGCTGTAAGCGATGTAGCATTTTTTGCTTTTGAAGTTAAATTGTTTAAATATATAAGCTCTGTTCACAAATGCGGCCCTTCCATTACATTCTTTTTGGGTGGACTCTGACCTTTTTTCTTACACAGGCCTAGAATCCATTATATATTTTGGATTTAAAAAGATCTCTGGAGACATATACTAGAATGTACTTTCACAGACTTTCACAGTCAACCAAATGTCAAGAAAGGGAGCAGGGGCTGTATAAGATTTCGAAGGGGTTAGGCTTCTCCATCAAAGATAAACTAATTTTAGTCTAAACTATCCCTTTCTCAAGCAACATTTGAAAAGAAACATTCTCTGTTAAGATGAATCACTGTCTTGCTGGGGAGGAACTCTGCATGAGTTATTTGAAACACTTTCGTTTGAAATTGAGTTTCTGGTTGGCAGAGGTATGCACCCTGTCCAAGCAGGAACCACAATCCTAGTCAGGATAAGTCAGATACACACTAAAAGTTAACCTGTGCTCACCCTCTGTTAGCTTTCACAGAGCAGTCAGGCTTAACGTAAGAGGTAATGTGTAAAGTATTTGTGCAATACTAAAAACTGTAAAACAGTGAAAACACCACACAAAAACAATCCAGAAAACAATTAGAAAAATAGATCTTAATTTAATGAACAAAGCAAGACCAAAACAAAAATATCCAATCAATGGAAATCAAGACATGCATTTTTAAAGATTAATTGCAAATATAGTGCTTAGAAACTGAAAGCACCTACCGGGGATATCTGGTTATGGTAGACCGAGGAAATTCAAAAGCTCAGGCTGACGACGATGGGACACAGGCTGGCTAAAGACACCAACATTGTCCTGCTGACACAGTGTGGAAGGTTGCATCGACATTGAGGGGATGATGTAAAGACAATTAGTTGTTTTTGATCCACATGGTCAGGGAGGCGTTGTCGAGCTGCACTGTTATCAATGCAATGTCCTCGAGCAGCAGTGCATCACTGAATACTTTGCGATTAAGATGATTTGTAATCATTAAGACATGCAGCCTGTGATGCAAAGGCAATGCGCTGGGACCGAGGGTCCAAGCTGTACAATTGGTACTCTGATGTCCTTATACTCAGCAGCAGTGGTGATACGTCAGAGTGGAGGAGAGAGGAGGAGGTTTCGATTTGCATAGTGGCAACAGTGCGTGGATTTCTGTAGAAAACAGTTGCAATATCCATTTCCAAAGGCCAGGGACTGGATCTGCACCACTTGGCAGGGTAAGACTCACAGTTGGCAGAGTCCAGAAACTGTAGCCGAGTTGAGTGAAGCCTTTGATGTTCCTGATATTTCCAAACAGGACGAAAGGTAGCAAGCCCTTGGAGTCACTTCAGTTCTGGGTTATAGAGTTCTCAATTCCATGAGGTTGAAGGGCACATTTATCATTTGCTCTGAGAACAGGTGAGGATGTTGCTCGGGAGTGGGAAGTTCTGCATGCTCATCTGTGCTGTGGCAGGGGGTTGGGAGGTGTCAGGGTATGGATTGAGCTGCATTGCAGCACATTTCCAATGCAATTTTACCAGCTGGTCTTTGTAGTCGATAAAATCTTGTGAATTTAGCCCACATTCTCAGAATTCAGGTGTGGGATCTGAGATCTGGAATCTTGGTGTTCCACCACGCTGGAGAGAGCAATGGTACATTAGTTAAAGAGCTCTCCTACTACTGATAAGGCTCTGAAGATTTTTTAACTCTAATTGTATTGTCACACGTTTTTTTTGAATATTGTGTGTAATTAAATAACTTGATTTTAAAATGACAGTTGTGTCCTTACTGTGGATATTTTTATTAAGCTCCATCAACATGTGTGTAAAATAGTGCTTATTTACTTTTTACTTTATAGTATGTGTGCTATAATACTCTGTGTTTAATTGTTTATTCCATTTTGTATAACAGATTTTTGTTCTTAATTCTGTTGCATGATGTAAGTGCTGAATATGCCAATAAAATTATCATAACTCTACTCAACCACAAAATAGTCATACTGCTGTACACACCAAGGCCCATATTTAAGAAAAATTGTGCACAAATGCGCTAATGCAGTTGTGCAACATTTTTTTAGCACGAGCTAACGCCATTCCATAGCGCCATCCATGCCCCATATTTAAATAATGACGAACAATGGTGCAAAGGAATGGCTGGCGTAAAAAAAAAAAAATGCTAGCTGGGGGATGGGGTTAGGAGGAATGGCGCAGGGGGTCAGAAATGACGCTAGACTGGTTAGAGGCAAAAATGTTCCCGCTAGTTAGCCTAGCGTCATTTTCTGATGTACAAGGAGCCAAAAAATGACTTCTGTCTAAGTTTAGATAGGAGTCATGCCCACCATCCCAATGCCCACCACAGGGGACCAGTGTCCCCTGGCAAGCCCAAAATACCCAGTGCCAGGCATGGGGCCCCATGTAAGGGGCCCCAATGGCACACTATATGGATACACACACACTTACCTGCAACTTACCTGGGATGGGCTCCCTCCTCCTGTAGTGTCCCTGTGGAGTAGATGGTGGAGTTAATGGGGCTTGGAGTGGGCATCTTTGTTTCCATTCCATGGTGTTTCCCCATGGAAATGAGTCTACCTGCACTCTAATGCCTAGTCTGACGAGGTGTTAAATAATGGCGCTTGGCGGGCTTAGTGTCATTATTTACTTCCACCTCCCACCCAGATGTCGTTTCTGCACCGGGAGGCAAATATGGCGCGGGGGCTAGCATCATGTTTAGGATGGGAACGCCTAGCTTGCATCTTATTGAAGCCACGTGTGTTCGTGCATAAATTAACATGGAGCTAACTCAATGACGGGTCTAGCATCAAAATATAAGTATGGAGTTAGGTTAGCGCCGTTTTAGTGCCGAAATAAATGGGCCTCAGTGTTTTTGTTGTAAATCTGCTGCTCACATCTGTCGTTTATAGATGGACATGTGTTTTGCTTGCCCAAGTGATTCCAACTTTAAATCTGGGCACCAATTAATTGTGAAAAATGGAGCATAGTTTTGGAATGCGGAGTTTTGCCAGTGTGGTTTGTGACAGAATTGTGCTCTAAAATTAAAATGATCACTTTTGAATGTGAGGTTATCATAAAATCCTGTTCTGGGATAATCAGCATTCAAGTCAGACACCGCAATCACATACTATAATCTACATTCTAACTGCCAGCAATTAGCCTCTGTATCCTTCCTGCTTCTAAACTTTTCATCAGAGAACATCACCGGGTGCAAAAACTGATCAATATTCCAAAAGCCTCATAAATCAAACATATTCCTTGACTTCTCTCAATCAAATATGGACTAAAAATTAGCTTCAAGAGAGAGAATCAAAAGTAAAGCTAAAACCTTTCAAAACGAGCATTCGAAATGCGAGTTAACTAATTTAACCATATTTTGTTATATTGTGGTTCTCTTGTCAAGTGGTTTAATTCTGACGCTGGTTGGCAAAGATTGTTGTGCATCCATGTTGACAAAAATGAAAAATGAGCTTAAATTTAGACACTCTGATTCACAAAAAGAAACGATTTTGCGTTTGATACATCAAACTGAACATAAAATGAAATTAATATCTAAAGTCACAGAACCAGGTGTCAGGCTCTGCGAACATACGTGCTTGGAAAGGGAACTTAGGGCCTGATGTACAAAGGGACAGGTTGCAAATAGCAGTTGCATATTACACAACGCCTATTTGCAACCCGCCTCTGATTTTGGGATGCGACCGACACACCAATAGTCGCAAGCGATTACAGAATAAACTGTTGATTGAATTTTATTCAGATTTATCGCTTTTTGAGACACTCTGTGTGTGGTTACAACTAGCAATGGCAGCCAGCAAGGTATAGCAGACCAGCTTCCCCCGATTTGCGTTCACAAACTGGAAACCTTTATTTTAAAATACAGTATATGTCCTGCTAAACCAAAAGAAAAGGTATTTCCTGATCATGATATCATTTGTGGGAGCCAATACTGGTGGAATGGATTACTGCCTCATTCCCCAGAGGCTGCCTGCCAACACTACTCACAAAGTAGATATATTTCCCAATGGCCTGCCTGTCCCTTTGCAAACGAGTTACCATTTACATTGAGGTGCCTGTAACTGATCAATGGTTTGTGACTGAAATTGCGACTGCAAACCATTGATGCATATAGTTCCGACTTTCAGTTAGGAAGTAATACCCCTCTCATACTCTTTCCTAATTACGATTCGGTATAGGTCTGTGACTGAATTTTTTGAGTCAGAAATGCGACCAACTAAATGGGTTTCACACATACCATAAGACAATCTTGCTGTCCCAATCCCTGTGGTTTTGGGAAAGTCAAGGTAGGCAACTGTAAAAATGGCTTCATACATAAGATATTTAGGGCCATATTTAAGAAGCCACCTTGTGCCACATTAGTGTAATTTATTTTATGCAAATGTGGTGTTAGGGTGGCATTTCCCATATGCCATATTTACAAAGTGGTGCAATGCATGCATTACGCCACTTTGTAACCCTTTGCACTACTTTAAAATGTAATGTATGCAAGAGGGCGTTCCTGCACTAGGAGGCCTGAAAAAATGGCACAGTGAAATTTAACAGATTTCACTGCACTATTTTTTCTGTCATTTTTAACGCCTGCTCAGTGCAGGTGCTAAAATGACGCACCCATTTAAATCAGAGCTGAAGCACCACTTTTTCATAAATCTGGGCCTTAGTACTTTGGAAAATCCACTAGCACAGTGGGTAGGTAGTGTTGGGATGGAAGATTTGCAGGACAGTGGTTATGTGAAAGGTCCACCCTGGAAACACATGTGTAATAATTACTGTATATGAAAGGATTGAGTCCTTTTCAAGGGTGCAAAAGTTAATCAAATACCACAGCATCACCTGATGTTGAAGGAGAAAAGTAATGCACACAGGAAAATATATTGAATGCATTAATAGCAATGCATGCATGTATAACCAATATGAACTATGGGTCTTACTTAGAATGCTTTTCTTGCATAAGCATCTTTTAATCATGCAATACAGAGTGAACCTCAATTAGGTAATTAATACGACTCAATCACTCACACAATATGTTTGTGAATTGGGTCTAGGACATTACAGTTTGTCTTACGAACATGGGATAACCTTCAGGGACATCACAAAATCCCTTGAATTTATGGGTGATTATTTATTTGTCCATGTGAGAAACTAGGACTTTTTGAAGTGTCTCTTCACTCTCTGCCCCCATGTGTAACTACTAGATGCTGGTTGTCTGCCTCTGAAGGTGACCTGGGCTCTGCTAACCAGACCCAGGGCCTGTGCTCTGATTAAAAGGTATATGCAAATTAGGCATAATTATATTTGACATGGCAATCTACCTGTAAGTCCCTAGTATATGGTAGGGATGTAGGTTTAGAGGCCCAGCAGATTTAATGGATTTGTGTGCACTACTGTATGGCCCTCTGTCACTTTAAAAGCCAGCCCTGCTTTGCAGGCTACTTTTAAATTAAATTTATTTGCAAATTCGTCTTTGGAATTAAAGGTACTTCCAAAGTCTCAAACTACCTTATTTTTCTTTTGGAATATGTTTATTTGGGTTTACAAGTACATAAGAACAACAATAATTAAGCATGGTGCAATAAATGCAAAAAGCTGATTCAGTAAGACAGTCACAAGGCTGATTATTGCCAAGAGAATAATGGAAAAGTACTGTGCAACTATAGCTGGTGAGGGAAAAGTGTGTATCAATCACACCAGTGCATTTAATGAGGTAGACATTAATAGAAACATATGAGTTGCCAGTGTAGGGAAATAGGGTGGGAGGGAAGGAAGTGGAGTAACAGGGGAAGATAAACAAACAGTACATCGAAGCAGGAAATAAAATATCATTCAGGTCTGAATGAAAGGTGATCAGTGGTAATGGGGCTGCAATAATGGACAGTCCTCTGTCCCCAGATTCTAGCCCATAAGTGGAGATGTAGGGTGGACAGCTTTGGGTGGTAGAGTGGGGAGAAAAAAGAGAAACAGTTCTAACACCTTTAGTTTCAACAGAGTAAAACGGGCAAATTCTATGAATTAAAAGTAGGTGAATGGACGACACCATGTTCTATGGAACTTGTCATCCATGCCTGAAAATGTATGGGTGAGCTGTTCCAGTGCCATCACATGCCAAAGGTGAGTGATCAATTGAGCTAGAGATGGTGGGGTGATCTGTTTCCATGCTAATGCAATCAGCTGTTCTGCCACTTGTAACATATTGCTATTGAGTACCCAGTCAGCATGTGTTGTGCCTGCTAAATGCTGAGGTGGGAGTCCCAGACTGGTAGTGAGAATGGTAGCTGGAAGAGGGTAACCTACCACAGACTTGATGTGACTTAGGATCTCTGTTAGAAATGGGTTTTTTTTGATTGACAGTCAGGTTATCCCCTGTTCAAGCAAGGACCCTCACTCTAGTCAGGGTAAAAGAGAATCACCCTCAGCTAACCCCTGCTTACCCCCTTGGTAGCTTGGCAGAGCAGTAGGCTTAACTTCAGATCGCTAGGTGTACAGTATTTGTACCAACACACACAGTAACTTCATGAAAACACTGCAAAATGACACAACACCGATTTAGAAAAATAGGAAATATTTATCTAAACAAAACAAGACCAAAACGGCAAAAATCCGACATACACAAGTCAAGTTATGAATTTTTAAAGATTAAACTCACTAAATAGCGCTTAGAAACAAAAATGCTTCGATGAGATGTTAACACGGCGTCGGTTCGGAGTCGTTCCCAACAAGCCGACACCATCGGCGCCGGACACGGAGTCGTGTAGACCCCCAAGTATAGTACCTTTGGTGAAGAGTGAAAACAAGCCGATGTGCGAAGTCGGGAATTGCGGCGTCTGTGCGAAACGTTGAATCCGTGCACTTCGAGCGGCGTCGGTCACGACGTGGTGCGGCGACTTCCACGGAGTCGCGGACTTCAGCGGGGCTGCTCCACCGTCGGGCCTGCGAAGAGCGTCGCGTTCCAGCGAAGGTCACGGCATCAGGTACAGGCGGCGTTACCGGATTCAGCAGCGGCGTCGGTCCGAAGTCGTCCGAAGTCGATTTCCTTGTATTACACCAGCTTTCCTTTCAAGGGCCCAGGGACTGGATAGGGTACCACTTGTCGGGGCAGGAGTCTCTCCAGAGACTCCAGGTGCTGGCAGAGAGAAGTCTTTGCTGTCCCTGAGACTTCAAACAACAGGAGGCAAGCTCTAACTCAAGCCCTTGGAGATTTCTTCACAAGATGGAAGGCACACAAAGTCCAGTCTTTGCCCTCTTACTCTGGCAGAAGCAGCACTGCAGGAAAGTTCCACAAAGCACAGTCACAGGCAGGGCAGCACTTCTTCCTCAGATAGCAGCTCTTCTCCAGGCAGAGGTTCCTCTTGGTTCCAGAAGTGTTTCTCCAGTCTGTAGATTTGGGTGCCCTTCTTATACCCATTTTAGTCTTTGAAGTCACCTTTCTTCAAAGGAGACTCACACCTACTTGTGAAATCCTGCCTTGCCCAGGCAAGGCCTCAGACACACACCAGGGGGTAGGAGTCTGCATTGTCAGAGGCAGACACAGTCCTTTCAGATGAGAGTGACCACTCCACCCCTCCCTCCTAACAGAGATGGCTAATCAGGAAATGCAGGTTACACCCCAGCCCCCTTTGTGTCACTGTCTAGTGCGTGGTGAAAAACATCCCAACTGTCAAACTGACCCAGACAGGGAATCCACAAATAAGGCAGAGTCACAGAATGGTTTAAGCAAGAAAATGCTCACTTTCTAAAAGTGGCATTTTCAAACGCACAATCTTAAAATCAACTTTACTAAAAGATGTATTTTTTAATTGTGAGTTCAGGGACCCCAAACTCCACATGTCCATCTACTCTCTATGGGAATCTACACTTTAATCATATTTAAAGGTAGCCCCCATATTATCCTATGAGAGAGTAAGGAATTGCAACAGTGAATAACGAAATTGGCAGTATTTCACTGTCAGGACATATAAACCACATTACTATATGTCCTACCTTATCCATACACTGCACCCTGCCCTTGGTGCTACCTAGGGCCTACCTTAGGTGTGCCCTACATGTAAGAAAAGGGAAGGTTTAGGCCTGGCAAGTGGGTACACTTGCCAAGTCGAATTTACAGTGTAAAAATACACTTACAGACACTGCAGTGGCAGGTCTGAGACATGATTACAGGGTTACTTGTGTGGGTGGCACAACCAGTGCTGCAGACCCACAAATAACATTTGATTTACAGGCCCTGGGCACCTCTAGTGCACTTTACTAGGGACTTAACAGTAAAACAAATATGCCAATAATGGAGAACCAATTACGTACACATTTTAAACAGGAGCACTTGCACTTTAGCACTGGTTAGCAGTGGTAAAGTGCCCAGAGTAACAAAAACAGTAAAATCAGAGTCCAGCACACATCAACAACCTGGGGAACAGAGGCAAAAAGTTAAGGGAGACCACGCCAAGGATGAAAAGTCTAACATGTGTCCCCCCCAGCTAAAAGTGGGGAGCAACTACCCAACCTCATGGGAGTTCTCATCACTAAGGCGGAAGAACCTGGACAGACCATCAGCATTGGCGTGCTCTGTACCAGGACAATGTTCCACCGTAAAGTCCATCCCCTGTAGGGAAATGGACCACCTCAACAGTTTTGGATTCTCACCCCTCATCTGCATTAACCATCTGAGGGGCCTGTGGTCGGTCTGAACTCGGAAGTGAGTCCCAAACAAGTAGGGTCTTAGCTTCTTCAGTGCCCAGACCACAGCAAACGCTTCGCGTTCTATGGCACTCCACCTACGTTCTCTGCGTAGTAACCTCCTGCTAATGAAGGCTACGGGTTGATCTAGGCCCTCTTCATTAAGCTGTGAGAGTACTGTTCCAATACCATGCTCTGAGGTGTCTGTTTGCACAACAAACTCCTTGGAATAGTCAGGTGCCTGCAGCACAGGTGCTGTGCACATGGCAGCCTTCAGGGCATCAAAAGCGTTCTGGCAAGCCTCTGTCCAGATCACTTTCTTGGGTTGCTTCTTAGAAGTCAACTCACTTAAGGGGGTAACAATGGTACCATATCCCTTAACAAACCTCCGGTAATATCCTGTGAGACCTAAAAAGGCTCTCACTTCAGTCTGGGTCTTGGGAGGCTCCCAAGCCAGAATCGTGTCAATCTTAGGCTGTAGGGGTGCCACCTGGCCACTCCCCACCTGGTGTCCTAAGTACACCACAGAACCCTGCCCTATTTGGCACTTGCTCGCCTTAATAGTGAGGCCTGCCTTCTGCAGGGCCTCTAACACTCTCCAGAGGTGTTGCAGGTGTTCCTCCCATGTGGAACTAAACACAGCAATGTCATCCAGGTAGGCGGCACTGAACTCATCCAGTCCTGCCAACACCTGGTTGACCAACCTCTGAAAGGTGGCAGGGGCATTCTTCATCCCAAAGGGCATCACATTGAAGTGGAAGTGCCCATCTGGGGTAGAGAATGCTGACCTCTCCTTTGCCCCCTCAGTTAAGGCAATCTGCCAGTACCCAGATGTTAAATCAAACGTACTGAGGTACTTGGCAGCTCCTAACCGATCAATGAGCTCATCAGCTCGGGGGATGGGGTGTGCGTCAGTCTTGCTGACTGCATTGAGACCCCGGTAGTCCACACAGAACCTAAGTTCTGGAGTGGCACCAGGAGCAGCAGCCTTTGGGACCAAGACCACTGGGATGGCAAAAGGACTGCTGGAGTGCTCAATAACCCCTAGGGTTAACATTTTGGAGACTTCATCCTTAATGCAAGCCCTGACCCTGTCAGTCACCCTGTAAACCTTATGTTTAACAGGTGTACTGTCCCCAGTGTCCACATCATGTGTGCACAGGTGTGTGACTCCTGGGATCAGGGAAAACAGCGAGGTGAACTGTCCCAGCACGTGGCAACAGTCCCTCTGCTGTTCCTCAGTCAGGGAGGGGGAGAGGATCACTCCCTCCACAGACCCATCTTTCTCTCCTGCAGACAGGAGGTCAGGAAGAGGCTCACTCTCTTCCTCCACCCCGTCATCTGTCGCTAGGAGCATGGATAGCTTGGTTCGCACAAAGTGTGGTTTGAGGCGGTTGACATGTAGGACCCTCAAAGGGTTCCTGGGGGATTGCAAGTCTACCAGATAGGTGACCTCACTCTTTCTTTCCACGACCTCAAAAGGCCCAGTCCACTTATCTTGGAGAGCCCTAGGCTCCACTGGTGCCATGACCTACACTTTTTGTCCAGGCTGAAACTCAACCAGAGTGGCATTCTGGTCGTACCACCGTTTCACATCCTCCTGGCTTGATTCCAGGTTCTCCTGAGCGAGACTCCTGAAGCGGGCAGTCTGGTTTCTTAGTGCCAGCATGTAGCTAAATACATCCTGGGGTGGTTTACTAGGAGCTTTCTCCAAAGCCTCCTTCACCAGACTGAGCGGTCCCCTCACAGGGTGGCCATAGATGAGCTCAAAAGAGCTAAACCAAAGTCCCATTTGAGGCACCTCCCTGTAAGCGAACAGAAGGCATGGTAAGAGGACGTCCCACTTACGCCTCAAGGGCTCTGACAGGCCCTGAATCATGCCTTTCAAGGTGCGTTGAATCTCTCAACCAGACTATTACTTTGGGGGTGGTAAGGGGTGGTGAACTTGTAGGTTACCCCGCACACCTTCCACAGAGACTTCATATAAGTGGATATGAAGTTTGTACCTCTATCAGATACCACCTCCTTGGGGAACCCCATGCTGGTAAAAACCCCCATCAAGGCATGTCCCACCACGGGGGCAGTGACCGTCCTTAGAGGAATGGCTTCTGGGTACCGTGTGGCATGGTCCACCAAGACCAGGATGAACCTGTTGCCCATGGCTGTCTTGGGATCCAGAGGCCCCAAAATGTCAATTCCTACCCTTTCAAAGGGAGTACTGACTACAGGTAAAGGTTGGAGGGGAGCTTTGCATTTCCCCCCACTCTTGCCACTTGCCTGACAAGTCTGACAAGACCTACAATAAGCAGCTGACTGCTTGTGCATCAAGGGCCAGTAAAAGAGGGAGACAAGCCTCTTATAGGTCTTGTCCTGCCCTAGATGTCCTGCCAACGGCACATCATGAGCCAAACCCAGTAGGAAGGCCCTGAAGCACTGGGGTACCACCAGCATACGAGCTGACCCAGGCTCAGGAACCTTAGGCTCACTATAGAGGATGCCATCCTCCCAATAATTCAGGTGAGTGCCTGGCGCCTTGCCAGCCGCCTGGGCTGCAGCCTGCTGCCGTAGCCCCTCAAGAGTAGGGCACTCCTTCTGCGCTGTGCAGAATGCTTCCCTGGTGAGTCCCCCTTCCTGCTGCCACTGCAACAGCTCAGGGACCTCCCCCAGTTCAGCCACCTGTTCCCCTGTAGGCTCCGGGGCATCACCCTCAGGCTCTGCCTCCTCCCGGACCGTGGGAACTTCTGGGGCCGGTTTCCCGCGCCCCCTGCCCTTCCCCATCTTGGCGGTCCCCTGGGCCACTGTTTCAGGCTCCAGGGGCTCTTGACTACCCTGATTGGCTGCCATAGACCGGGTGGATACGCATACCCACCCAGGCAGACCCAACATCTCCATGTGAGACCTGTGTTCCACCTCCTTCCAAGGGGAATCCTCCAGGTCGTTACCTAGCAAACAATCAACAGGCATGGTTGGACTCACAGCTACTTTCCGGGAACCTGAGACCCCACCCATTCAATGGGAACCTGCGCCACTCTGCAGAGGCGCTCAGAGTTGTCTACCGCAACTACTTGGTGAAGTACCCGGGGATCAATCTGCTCTTCAGACAACAGGTGACTCCTCACTGTAGTCACACTGGCTCTTGTGTCTCTCAGAGCCTCCACCCTCTGTCCATTGATGGTCACCCATTGCCTGTATTTCTTAGTGTTATCAGGCACTAGGTTTCTCTGGACCATCTCACTGTCCCCTAGTGAGACAAGGGTTATTTCTGCTGGTTCCCACCCACCTGAAACCAACTCCTCCCCAAGCGCTACACTGGCCAAACCCTGGTACGGTGTACCAGTGGGTGCCGGTGTACTTTTGGGGCATTTGGGGTCCCCCCTCACATGACCCACCTGGTCACATGAATAGCACTTACGTGGGGGACCACCTGCCACTGGCTTCACTTTGGACAACCATGGCTTCTTTTCACTGGGGGGTTGGGAATCCTTACCTTGGGAATCAGTTTGGGGCCCTTTAGAGAACTCCCCCTGTTTGCCCTTACCCCCCCCTTTCTTCTGAGAGGGACCCTGCCCACCCTTGGCGTAGTCTCCCCCATACCTCTTTTGGACCCTGGTGCTTTCCCAGCAGTCCGCTTCCTGCGCAAGCTTCTTGGGGTCAGTCAGCTTGCTGTCAATGAGGTGCTGGCGCAGCTCTGGAAAACATAAACTGTACAAGTGCTCCCAAGCAATTAAATTGTAAAGCCCCTCATACGTGTTTACCTTACTGCCCTTCACCCAAACATCCAGTGACCTGCAAAAAGAATCAACACATTCCAACCATGTTTGGGATTCCTTTCTCTTGTAGGATCTAAACTTCTCCTTGTACTGCTCAGAGGTGAGACCATACCTGGTGAGTAAGGCCTCCTTCATGACAGGGTAGGTGAGACTCTGAGCATCCCCTAAGGCCGTCATTGTGTCCCTCCCCTCTGCCTCAAAATGCTTCCACAGGGCTGCCCCCCAATGAGCTTCAGGGACCAGGTTCATGTGGAGAGCTGACTCATAACCCTTGAACCACAAGTAGATATCATTCTCCCTCTTATAATCCCTCACAAGGTCTTTTGGGATGTGTACCCTTCTCTCCGGCTGCACTGTAGGATTGCTGCCACCATCCCTACTGGACTGGCTCCTCTGATCTAACTCCTTTAAGTTAAGCTCATGAGCCAGCTGCATCTTCCTTTCCTCAAGGACTGCTCTTCTCTCATCTCTTTCTTTCTCCAGATTGAGCTTCTGCAGCTCCAATTGGTATGCCATCTCTGCCTGTCTGTCCTGCAACTCCTCAGGTGTCAGACCCTTGGATGAGACACTGCTACCTGCCCTGGAGACCTTCTCCCTGGACATAACAGGCCCACCCACAATACCATTGTGTACTGAACACTCTTCCTCATCCTCCTCATCTCCCTCATCCTCTGTGTGCCTTTCAGTGCTCTTGCCTGTCAAACAGGCCCTCAGCGCCTTTTGCAGCTCCTCCTTCCTGGATGAGCTCTTAATGGGACAGTCAAATCTTTTACAGAACTGCTTCAACTGAGCTTTGGTATAACTCTCCAATTTCTCAAGGTCAAAGTCAGCTCCAACTGATGCATTTCCAAGTATAGACATGATGAAAGGTAAAAAGAGTGCAAAGTTCCAAATGCAGAAACAAGTTCCCAAATGAAGTTCAAAGTCAATCAAGGATCAGCGAAAAAAACAAAGTGGACGTAGGGAAAAATCCACAAAAAGAGAAAAAGCAAAAATCTCAAGACAAGCAGTATGTGGTCACGTAGTGGTCTGAACTCAAACAGTAGTGTACACTTAATTACTGTATGTCAAGTACAAATACAAGTCCAAATCCCAACCGCTGATCACCAATGTTAGAAATGGGGTCTTTGGTTGACAGTCAGGTTACCCCCTGTTCAAGCAAGGACTCTCACTCTAGTCAGGGTAAAAGAGAATCACCCTCAGCTAACCCCTGCTTACCCCCTTGGTAGGTTGGCAGAGCAGCAAGCTTAACTTCAGAGTGCTAAGTGTAAAGTATTTGTACCAACACACACAGTAACTTCATGAAAACACTACAAAATGACACAACACCGGTTTAGAAAAATAGGAAATATTTATCTAAACAAAACAAGACCAAAACTGCAAAAATCCGACATACACAAGTCAAGTTATGAATTTTTAAAGATTAAACTCAAAAATAGCACTTAGAAACAAAAATGCTTCGATGAGATGTCAACACGGCGTCGTGACGGAGTCGTTCCCAACAAGCCGACACCAGCGGTGCCGGACACAGAGTCGTGTAGACCCCCAATTACAGTACCTTTGGTGAAGAGTGAAAACAAGCCGATGCACGAAGTCGGGAATCGCGGCGTCTGTGCGAAACGTTGAATCCGTGCACTTAGAGCGGCGTCGGTCACGACGTGGTGCGGCGACTTCCATGGAGTCGCGGACTTCAGCGGGGCTGCTGCGCCGTCGGGCCTGCGAAGAGCATTGCGTTCCAGCAAAGGTCACGGTGTCATGTGCAGGCGGCGTTACCGGGTTCAGCAGCAGCGTCGGTCTGAAGTCGTCCGAAGTCGATTTCCTTGGATTCCACCAGCTTTTCTTTCAAGGGCCCAGGGACTGGATAGGGCACCACTTGTCGGGGCAGGAGTCTCTCCAGAGACTCCAGGTGCTGGCAGAGAGAAGTGTTTGCTGTCCCTGAGACTTCAAACAACAGGAGACAAGCTCTAACTCAAGCCCTTGGAGATTTCTTCACAAGATGGAAGGCACACAAAGTCCAGTCTTTGCCCTCTTACTCTGGCAGAAGCAGCACTGCAGGAAAGCTCCACAAAGCACAGTCACAGGCAGGGCATCACTTCTTCCTCAGCTATCAGCTCTTCTCCAGGCAGAGGTTCCTCTTGGTTCCAGAAGTGTTTCTCCAGTCTGTAGATTTGGGTGCCCTTCTTATACCCATTTTAGTCTTTGAAGTCACCTTTCTTCAAAGGGGACTCACACCTACTTGTGAAATCCTGCCTTACCCAGGCAAGGCCTCAGACACACACCAGGGGGTCGGAGTCTGCATTGTCAGAGGCAGACACAGTCCTTTCAGATGAGAGTGACCACTCCACCCCTCCCTCCTAGCAGAGATGGCTAATCAGGAAATGCAGGTTACACCCCAGCCCCCTTTGTGTCACTGTCTAGTGCGGGGTGAAAAACAACCCAACTGTCAAACTGACCCAGACAGGGAATCCACAAACAAGGCAGAGTCACAGAATGGTTTAAGCAAGAAAATGCTCACTTTCTAAAAGTGGCATTTTCAAACGCACAATCTTAAAATCAACTTTACTAAAAGATGTATTTTTTAATTGTGAGTTCAGGGACCCCAAACTCCACATGTCCATCTACTCTCTATGGGAATCTACACTTTAATCATATTTAAAGGTAGCCCCCATATTATCCTATGAGAGAGACAGGCCGTGCAACAGTGAAAAACGAAATTGGCAGTATTTCACTGTCAGGACATATAAACCACATTACTATGGCCCTCATTCTGACCTTGGCGGGCGGCGGAGGCCGCCCGCCAAAGTCCCGCCGTCAGGTTACCGTTCCGCGGTCGAAAGACCGCGGCGGTAATTCTGACTTTCCCGCTGGGCTGGCGGGCGGTCGCCTTCAGGCCGCCCGCCAGCCCAGCGGGAAAGAGGCTTCCACGATGAAGCCGGCTCGGAATCGAGCCGGCGGAGTGGAAGCTGTGCGACGGGTGCAGTTGCACCCGTTGCGTATTTCACTGTCTGTGCAGCAGACAGTGAAATACATGTAGGGGCCCTCTTACGGGGGCCCCTGCAATGCCCATGCCAGTGGCATGGGCACTGCAGGGGCCCCCAGGGGCCCCGCGACCCCCCCTACCGCCATCCGGATCCCGTCGGTCGGACCGCCGGGATCCGGATGGCGGTAGGGGGGGTTGGAATCCCCTCGGCGGCGCAGCAAGCTGCGCCGCCTTGGAGGATTCATTGGGGCGGCGGTACACTGGCGGGAGCCCGCCAGTGGTGCCGGTCCGACCGCGGCTTTACCGCCGCGGTCGGAATCCCCATTGGAGCACCGCCGGCCTGTCGGCGGTGCTCCCGCGGTCCTCCGCCCTGGCGGTCTTTGACCGCCAGGGTCAGAATGACCGCATATATGTCCTACCTTATCCATACACTGCACCCTGCCCTTGGGGCTACCTAGGGCCTACCTTAGGTGTGCCTTACATGTAAGAAAAGGGAAGGTTTAGGCCTGGCAAGTGGGTACACTTGCCAAGTCGAATTTACAGTGTAAAAATACACTTACAGACACTGCAGTGGCAGGTCTGAGACATGATTACAGGGTTACTAGTGTGGGTGGCACAATCAGTGCTGCAGGCCCACTAGTAACATTTGATTTACAGGCCCTGGGCACCTCTAGTGCACTTTACTAGGGACTTACCAGTAAAACAAATATGCCAATCATGGAGAACCAATTACGTACACATTTTAAACAGGAGCACTTGCACTTTAGCACTGGTTAGCAGTGGTAAAGTGCCCAGAGTAACAAAAACAGGAAAATCAGAGTCCAGCACACATCAACAACCTGGGGAACAGAGGCAAAAAGTTAAGGGAGACCACGCCAAGGATGAAAAGTCTAACAATCTCTTTCCAGAAGATGTGTATAGGGGACAGGTCCAACAGATGTGCGCAAAGTCACCCATTCCTAGCTTACATTTCCAACATAGCCCTGATGTACCAGGGTAGATAGATGAGTTGTAGTATCACTGGTACATGAACTTGTAAGTGGTTTCCCTTCAAGAGAGTCTGCAATATATTTTAGGGATGTCCCCACCAGAGGGCATCCCACTGTTTAGGCGTGATTTCCTTCATGGCTTCTTTATCCCAGAGTCTTTGATAGAGATGGACAACAAGGTGAGTAGCGTGTTGGAGTGTTCGGTATGTACTGCATATTAGTCCTTTAGAGCCATCATATGATGACACCAGGGTTTCAAATGGGGTGTAAGGCTGAATAACCACTGGATAAACTGTGGGGTAAAGGACCCAGTGTCAAAGTTCAGGTTACTGCAGTCTGGAAGCCTCTTAGAGCTGGAAGTCAATCTTACATTGCTCAAAGGACTTCATTGAAGGTCCTTCATTGAAGGTTCTTGAAAAAGATCGTCCTGCAGTCCTTATCAGTTGAGGCCCAGAAGGCTTGAGGTGAGTGGGAGGGAGTGAAGCCAAGGTACAGGAGATCAGGGTGTGTGGGGATAGAAAAGAGTTCAAACTCTGTGACATGGCAAGCTTGACCCAGACATCAAATTCCGTTTTGGTAATGGTAGCTCCATAAGTGCTAAAGGTTCGGGTGTACTCGGGGAGCCATGCCACGTCCCAAAAAGGTCTGCACACCACTGCCCTATCCATGTGGAACCAATGGACTTCACTTTTGTGTGCCACCAAGGCCAAGATTTATCGCAAATGAGTTGTTCATAGGTTAGGGCGCCCCTATCCTCCCTCTATCATAAGGCTGCTTTAATAGTGCTGTAGAAACAAGCGGTTCCCCCGTATAAAGATACGCAGCTCCCATTGGGGGCGAAGGATATCATCCTGGGGCACCAGCGTGGGAAGGATCTGAAAAAGGTACAAGACACGGGCAAGGATGTTCATCTTGATAACATTAATTCTTCCCAGCCATGAGATATAGAGTTTCTTCCAGTGCCTAAGATCTTCCACTATTGCATGGCTCAATGAAGCCAGTTGGCTGCAGCACAGGTGGTTATTGTAGGCGTTAAGTTAAGGCCTAGATATCTGAGTGTATTGCAGGACCAGATGAAGGGTGCTAATAGCTGTAGCACAGGTACATCAGTGGTCAGGATGGTGAGGTTCAAAATGCTGGTTTTAGACATATTGAACTTCAAGCCTGAGACTTTCGCAAAGGCTTCAAGACAGGTCACCACAGCTGGAAGAGATGTGTTCGGGCACTGCACGGTGAGAAGCAGGTCATCAGTGAAAAGGTTGACCTCATGCATCTGTCTTCCAAAGGTGATCTCCTCAATCTCCTTTCTATGGTGAATCGTGATTGCCATGGGTTCAACCACCAGTACAAACAAAAACGGCGACAATGGGCAGCACTTTCTAGCGCCCTTGCCCAAGGCTATAGAGTCTGTAGTGCAGCCATTGACCCTAATCATGGCCATCGGGGCTTGTTGAGTGGCCATTCCTGGTAATCATAGTAGGGCCTAGTCCGATTTTCTGCAGCACAGAGTGAAGGAAGGCCCAGTTCACACATTCAAACGCCATTTCAGCTTTGAATGATAAAAGGCACCCTGGAATTTGGTGGCAATGGACCTTTTCTACCAGGTTGGCCACCCTGCGGACACTGTCTATGCCTTGACAGTTGCAGATAAATCCCACCTGGTCGGGTCTATAAGACTCGGGAGGACGCATTCCAACCTGATGGTAAGTATCTTGGTGTAGATTTTTGCATCAATATTAAGAAGGGCAATAGGAAGAGCAGATTGTGGGGTGTTTGCCCAATTCAGGAGAGATTTCTACCATTGCGATAGTAGGCATGAGGCCCGTGTCATAGGTTAAAAAGGCTGTATAAGCGTGCCAAGTGATCCCCGATGTCGGAGATGAACAGCCTGTAAAATCTAGAATGAAGAACATCTAGGCCCAGTGACTTGCCCAGCAGGAGTGCCCATAGTGCAATAGGCGAATTTCCTCTGATGTAATAGGGGAGTCTGGCTCGTCTGCGTGGCCGGGATAGAGTGGCGGGCAGTCACAAGCAGCTAAACAGAAGTCAAGGAGAGCTTGGGGGGGGATCTCTTGCTCATAAAGAGATTGGTAGTGAACATGGAATTCTTGCCACTTATCGCATTCTGCAATCGCCCAGCCACTATCAGGCTTCTGAAGTTTCGCTATGTGTATCTTAGTTTGTTCCTGGTACAGTCTACGGGCCAGGAGCGAGCCCACCTTGCTTCCCCCTTTGTAAAACCTCTGCTTGACCACCAGTAAGGACCATTCAGCCTTGTTTGTGCCTTGTTTGTTCTATGGGCATGCAGCTGGACCTGCAAAATGGCACCTGCTGTTTGGTACGCCACATACGGTTGTCTTTATCTCTCACTTCAAAGCTCTTGATGTCAGAGATTAGCCCAACTTTGACAAGTTGAGCCTCCCTACCCTGGGGAATGGCCAAGGTAGGCATTATGCCACATGTATTAGCCCTAAACTCATTCCAGAGCGTGTGTAGGGAGACCTTGTGCTGGGTATTATGTAAGAAGTAGTTGTCAATTCCCTTATGCATTTCTGCCACATCAACAGGGTCCAAGTGGAACCACAGCAGCAAACATCAGAGTGGTAGCCTTGTCAATGTGGAGGTCATCTGGGACCATTGGACTCAATGTGGGTATGGTCCGATATAGAGATATCCAAGATCTTGCCGGAGTCTAGAGTGTGAAGGTAGGTATGGGTAATGGACATCTAGTTAATGCAGGGATACGCAGCATGAATGTGGGAATAAAAGGAGTAATCCTTTGAGTCAGGTAGAGCCATGCATCCACTAAGCCTAAGGCTTTGATGTCCCTTTTCAAATGGAAGGACATAGCTCATGTTCCCCAGCAGATGGTGGAAAGGCGATCCGTCGCTGGATCTCAAACCAGGTTAAAATCTCCTCCGACTATTATGTCCCCTTCTACCCAATGTAGTTGCTCCTGGAGCGTTTGCCAAATATAGGCATCTTGTGCTGTATATGGGGCATACATGTTAAGCATGGTGAGTCTGTTCAGCCCTAAATGCAATTGTAATGTGAGATAGCGCCCCTCCTTGTCCCTTATGACTTTGTTGATGTGGAAGCCTAGAGTTGCTTCACAAAGCACGCTACACCCAGTGTTTTAGAATCAGTGTAGGCCCAGTGTCGTATAGGGTATTTCGGGTGTGCCATTCTTTGTCTAGCAAGTCCTCTAAGATAGGTCTCCTGAAAGAATATTACGTCTGGGTCATGCTGTAGGATATAACCTGTAGGAAAGTACCATCTTCCTTGGCATGTTACCCCCATTTTTCACATGTATGTCAATATGTTTTTGCCTGTCTCACTGGGGTCCTGCTGGTCAGGATCCCAGTGCTCATAGTTTATGGCCTAATGTGTATGCCTTTGTAGTGCCTAACTGTGCCACTGAGGCTCTGCTAATCAGAACCTCAGTGCTTATGCTCTCTCTGCTTTTAAATTTGTCACTGTAGGCCAGTGACTTCATTTACCAATTTCAATTGGCACACTGGACCCCCCCTTATAAGTCCCTAGTATATGGTACCCAGGTACCCTGGGCATTGGGGTTCCAGGAGATCCATATGGGCTGCAGCATTTCTTTTGCCACCCATAGGGAGCTCAGACAACCCCTTACACAGGACTGCCACTGCAGCCTGCATGAAATAGTGCACACACTATTTTGACAGCCATTTTCACTGCACTTAAGTAACTTATAAGTCACCTATGTGTCTAACCTTCACTTGCTGAAGGTTAGGTGCAAAGTTACTAAGTGTGAAGGCACCCTTGCACTAGCAAAGGTGTCCCCACATAGTTCAAGGCCATTTCCCCGGACTTTGTGAGTGCGGGACGCCATTACACGCGTGCACTACATATAGGTCAATACCTATATGTAGCTTCACAATGGTACCTCCAATTATGGCCATGTAACATGTCTAACATCATGGAATTGTCCTACCATTCCAAATCTGGTATTGGGGAGCCAATTCCATGCATCCTGGGGGCTCCACCATGGACCCCCAGGACTGCCATACCAGCTCTCTGAGGCTTGCACTGCAGCTACAGCTGCTGCCACCTCACAGACAGGGTAAACCCCAGTCTCCTCAAGAATATAAGTAGTCTCAGATCAACTTTTTGGACAATGGGTTTAATGCTTAAATCAGTGGGACTGCAGACGAGTTGATGGGGTGCTCTGCAGTAAATCTACTAGTGATGTCAGAATTTTTATTCCACGGATGTTAGTTGTGTCAGCCTCCCCATAACTCTGCACCGTAAAATGCTCCATCCAATGCTTAAATGTTATAGATTTTATAGCCAGATCCAGAGGATGTAGATTTGTAAAATCTAAGGATATTATTTATCAAACATTTGTGTCGCCCTTGCAGCACTCTTGGTAATGCAAGCAGGATGCAAAACCTAGATGAGTTTTACCAAGCCGCGCAAGGTCACTTTGCGTGGCCCTGCCTGGCTTGGTAAATCTTTAGTAACGCAAGGCAGTGCAAGCTGCTGCCTTATGTTACTCTACATGGTGAGGCACCCCCATGCAGCCACACATGTATTCAGAGGCATTACCAGATTTATCAACACTGGTAAACCTGTCAATGCATCAGAGTTGTACTCCTGCCCACCAGAGGTGCAATGAGGAGAAACATCTTTATTTTTCTTCAATGTTTCCCCTTTCCATGTGTGCTGCATTCTGCAGTGCACTTAGGAAGAAGTATATACCTCTAAGTGTTTTTTTTTTGTAGAGAAAAGGTGTCTCTTCATGTGCAAAAACAATCCTGCCTGTAATGCAGGCACCCTTCCTTCATGGTGCAAGGCTGCCTCCCTTGGCGCTAGGCTGCCGATTGTGCACCAGTGCAACAGAGGACAAAAATGCATCATACCTTTATGGATATGACTCATTCCTGCTGCCTCCCTTTCACACAGTGCATCAATTTGTCTTGCTGCATTGTGCTGCATGAAAGAATGATAAATATGCCCCTTAGGTCCATATTCATACTTTTTTAGTGCTGCACTTGCGCTGCTTTTTGACGCAAAAGCGGCACAAACTTACAAAATACAATTGTATTTTGTGAGTTTGCGCCGCTTTTGCGTCAAGGAAATGACACAAATGTGGCGCTAAAAAAGTATAAATATGGGCTTTAGTATCCCTAAGTTGCTGTTCTGTACATTAAGCACACTATTGTCAATATACTTTGTGCAGTCCAATTTGGGGTTATTTTTACATCCAGATAATCAAAATCCTTTACTATTTCCAATCTTGAGTTCCCCAACATAATCCAGTCTCAAAACATTTTATGTGTGTTAAGCTCCATAAATTTATTTTATCTGTAAGCAGTGAGCATTATGGAACTCTACAAACTTGTTCAGGAGCAACTATAGACCCCCAGGTGTTTTGAAGATAGGAAGAGTGTCATCTGCTAAAATGAGTTCAGGCATTCTATAACCAGCTACTACTGAGGGATAATCTATACAGTTGTTGAGGTGACTCGAATGATTTAGTTTTGTCACACCCAGCTGTCTGTTGGTATACACTTGGTCAACTTGCCCTGTCCACCCCACCACATTTGTGCATGATTTCCATTGTGCATGGGCATGATAACCAATAGAATATTGCTAGGGACCCCTAGATGTCAGAATGACAGGTTTCAGAATATTTTGGTTGTTAATCCATTCATATAATTTATTAAGATATGGCGGAACAATATTTGTTGTCGACTATAAATTAAGCTTTTTGGCCTTTAGTTGCATGGATTATCTATGTTTCCCTTTTTGTAAACTTGGGCTATTTCTGCTCCTTTCCATGTGGAGGGGATTGGGCAGCCACTCAAGATGGAATTAGATATTTGGTTTATGTACGGTACCTAGACTTCCAATTCAGATTCAAATAGAGCCTCTGGGATATTATCAGGGCCATGTGTCTTGCCTCATTTCGTACCTATAATAACTCTCAGTGTATCATTCAGATCACGTTTTAATGGTTCACAAGTGTTGCAGGATATGGCTTATTCAAAGATGGTGTCCCTAACAGCATCCTCAGGGTGAATGTTATTAATTTGACGAAGTGTTTTGCTCCAATCACAGACTGAGGCCCTCATTCCTACTTTGGCGGGTGGCGGTCGCCGCCCGCCAAGCGGGAACCGCCAGAAGACCGTACCGCGGTCAAAAGACCGCGGCGGTCATTCTGACTTTCCCGCTGGGCTGGCGGGCGACCGCCAAAAGGCCGCCCGCCCGCCCAGCGGGAAAGCACCAGCAACGAGGAAGCCGGCTCCGAATGGAGCCAGCGGAGTTGCTGGTGTGCGACGGGTGCAGTTGCTCCCGTCGCGATTTTCAGTGTCTGCCAAGCAGAAACTGAAAATCAATGTGGGGCCCTGTTAGGGGGCCCCTGCAGTGCCCATACCAGTGGCATGGGTACTGCAGGGGCCACCAGGGGCCCCACGACACCCGTTCCCGCCAGCCTGGTTCTGGCGGTGAAAACCGCCAGAACCAGGCTGGCGGGAAGGGGGTCGGAATCCCCATGGCAGCGCTGCTTGCAGCGCCGCCGTGGAGGATTCACAGGGGCAGCGGGAAACCGGCGGGAAACCGCCGGCTTCCCTTTTCTGACCGCGGCTTTACCGCCGCGGTCAGAATAGCCCCAGAAGCACCGCCAGCCTGTTGGCGGTGCTTCCTCCGTCCCCTACCCTGGCGGCCTCGGACCGCCAGGGTAGGAATGACCCCCTGAATGTGGAAGTTTATGATAGTAGAACCCATGTAAGCTTCATGGTTGATTATCTGGCAGAATGGTTTAAATTGTTTCATCTTAATTGTGTAAAGTATATCTTGCCACCTGCTAGTATCTCTCCTAACTCTTAACTGCTCCATTGTGTAGATTCTCCTACATTCCCATATCTGATTGTGATTACCCTTCTTAATTATGAGAATAAGATCTTTCTTTGCAGATCTGGATTCCTAGTGAACCACAATTCCAGCCTCCTAATTGTATCAGAAGGTTTGATTACAGAGATACTGAAACTTGTGCTCAGAGTGCTAAATAATCACTTGTGTACTTTTACAATCATAGCTGAACTAGTCTCATGTTCTTAGAGAGATCTCAGCAATTCTATGGCCTCCACCATAGGTATGTAAATACATGATAGCTTTTCTGGTGTTCAATCATCTCCTCGGGCCATCCCACCACCCAGGTGTATCCAATAAAAGGTGGCCACAGACAAGGACTTTACTTATTTCAGATGCTTATGGGCAGAAAGGTTCTTGGCTTTAAACCCATTTGCTGAAACCTATGAGTTACGAAATATTCATGTGCCTCAGCAAATACCCCATACTGCTAATACACACACACACACACACACACACAGTGAGACCTAAATGATACAAAAACTCACATAGCATCATCACTAAACTTAGACCCAACCTCATACACATCCCATTTACTACTACACACCCTCTAACTACAGAAAACATATTCTAACTAATTCTCATTATGATTGTTCTGCAATATGCCACACATCGGACTTTGCAGAGCTCATCAATTATCACAATCTTAATGTCTGTTCATCACAAAAATATTGTTTACCCCCACATCCTTGTGCATCCTGGTCATCCTTTTTTCCTCCATCACTTACAACTTCCATTATGTGGACCAAGCACATAAGATGAGAGGATGCATAGCTGACATTCAAAGGTCCTCCTGGGAAGGCCTGGTACTGCAGCCTAGGTAAGCAAGTGGGGTTTCACACTGTCTGCAACTCTGATGCCACCTTCCATGATATTACAGGCCTCCCAGGCAGAGCACTGACTTCATTGATGATTTCTCGGGTATCTTCCCCATCTCACCCATTCAACACACCCACCCAACCCTTAAGTTGACTTCAACTGCCCAAACAACTCAAGCTTAACCATGAAATAAGAGTAACCCTCCTCAACCATATTGTCTAGTCCTGAATGAAATTGTAATTACGCTGGAGAAATGAGAGTAATTTCAGTAATTCTGCATTATTCTTTGACATGTAATTACCACTAATAACAAGATTATGCCACTCAAAAATTAAGAGTAATTTGAAGGAAAAAATCCTACCACAACAGCACATTTAGCTTGCTCGAGCTGCTGCTTGAGCTCATCATTCACGTTCTGTTGCATTTAGTGCTATTTCTTAGCATTAAGAAAAAAGCTAAGACTAAGGTGGGGGGGGTAAACCCTATCCCAAGTGCTCATTTAGTGAGCATGAGTGACTGCTCGTTGTCAGTGTTGATGTTCTCTTGCATTTATCACTATTGCTTAGTGCAAAATGCATGCTCAAGTCCTTTTTAGACATGAATGGGCATTTTTAGAAATTAGAGCTAAATTCAAAGTTATTCTTCTTGTGTTATTGTGTTCAATGTCAGTGAACTGTTGGGTAATTCCACGTGGTTGCTCTACAAGGAATTGCACAAGTTACGCCTATCCCTAACATTGACACACTCAATGTGGTACAGTATGCCATCCAACCAACACAATCTAAGGGCAACATTCTCAAACGTGTCTCACCTACATAACCAACAACTTAATGCAAATCACCCGAACCCCTGGACTGGACTGACCACTTTGCTTTCCCTATCTCCCTGCTCAGAACCCTATCAATTGACCAAGGCCAACCCAAAGAGAAGACCTAACCTGCACATCCTTTGCAGACTTCTCAATTAACAACCGAGTGCTTAATCTCATTCTTTGCCATGCCAACTGCATGCTTGATGCCAACACGCTTCTAAACAACGTTAACACTTTTTTCAAAACTATGGGCATATTTAAAAACATGTGGTGCATGAAAACACAGCAAATGAGCTTGCTGTGCTGCCCTGCACCACATGGAAAGGGCAGAAATGTATCATATTTTTAAGTTACAGTACATTTCTGTCTGTTACCCCTGCTCTGGCACACAAATTGCTGCCTAGAAACTGCGCAGGCACATTTGCACCATGGTGCATGGGTGTCTGCATTTTTGGCAGTATTGTTTTTGTTTGAGAAGGGACACTTTCTGGCACAAAAACAATACTGGGAAGCATGTTCCTCTTACTATGACTATTACTTAATATGACTATTACTAAAGAGGAAAAAACAAGGAAAAATAAAGAGCCTGCCCTGGAGAGGCATACTTTTTTTTACATCTTCCCAGGTTTAAGGAGTCTTGTAAATCTTGGAATGCGTCAAAACCTATGGGTGTTGTGTGGAAAAACCCACCACACTGCCCATGGAATGCCTCTCTGATGCATCCAAACTTGTGCTGCGTTGCCTCACACGATATGTACAAGGCCATGAAAAGCCACACAAAGTGGCTTTGCGTGGCCTTGTAGATATGGATCTCCACTAAGCACTGTCGGTACATCACAAAAAGTGACATCCAGGCAGCACACAGTGCTTGTAATTATGCCCCTATGTGTACACCCACACTCCAACCAAAACAAGTACAGATCAAACCTGCAGCACCCTGGTGATAAAATAAGGGCCTGATTTCAGAAAAGTTAGCTGCACCTTTACGTCATTTTTGGAAGTAAAAGCGGAGCAAACTTACAAAATATAATTATATTTAGTAAGTTTGCTCTGCTTTTGCATCAAAAAGTGACATAAAGGTGGCGCTAACTTTTCATAAATCTGGCCCTAAATTCTCCATCAGTAGACAGGAAAGAAAATGGAAGAAAAACAGAACTTCTGGTTACCACATGATATGTATAACATACAGATGGCTGATTGCATTAGCTAATGCAAAGTATTATACTAACACTAATAATAAAACCACCAACAAAAGCAGAATATTCTTCAAGACAATTAAGCACTGCATAAATCCCCTGCCTGACCATCTATTCCATATCCTACAAATAAGTGCAGTGCCATCGCCCTCTTCTTCAGTAAAAAAAAATACAGATCTGACAGCACATCTATAACATCAAGCCTGCTTTGTCTCTTACACACATCCCTTCTTGCTCATCCTTAAAGTACTGCCTCTTATGGATCTCACCATCATACTCAATTGCCTGTGTAGGAAAGTGGGTGTTTGGTTGAGGGCTGTGAAATCCTACTCAAGCACCAACACAATTCTTGCCAGGGTGAAATACAAGCAATGCGAGGTCCTATGTGGGGAGGTGTCATACAGTGACGTTTCTGATGAGCTGCAGGGCTGTTATTCGAGCTCCTGCATCGAGACGCATTGCGCAGAGGCAGTTCCGAGCAGTTACAGGGCTGTGATCCGAGGCACTGCGCCAAGATGCAGTACGCACTATTGGTTTGGAGGATCTGCAGAACAATGTGTCACTTCTTCCGAGACCACAGACGGGTTTGAAGAGCACCTTCAGCCTCACTTTAAAGTATCCAGGAATGGGGTGGTACCACTTGGGGGGCAAGCCTCACAACAGGCGAAGTCCAGGTGCTAGGTACAAGGTGTCTGAGGCCTCTAATGTCCTGAAGCCCTGCTGAGGAGGCCAGCCAACTGGCACTTGAGTTCCTCTGCTGGTCCAGGGTTGAAGATGCAGATCTAGCCCTTCTCACTCAGGCAGCAGGGCAGGAGGACAAGAGGGCAACAGAGTAGCATCCCTTTTTTTTACAGAGAAGTACAGCAGCCCTTCTGAGCCTTCCGTCCAATATTTATACCTGATGCCAGCTTCAAAGTAGGAGAAGGTCCTGGAGATTTCCACCCCCAGAGGTGCTTGGAATTTCCTACCTGCCTCCCTGGTCCAGGCTTGTCTGGGGACACAAAAGACTAGTGTCAAACCCTTTGTGAATCTGCTCAGGCTCGAGACGTTGTGATGTATAAGTCTGGTAGGTGGTAGCTCCACCACACCTTCTATGAGAGATAGCCCATCCTGTCAACACCTATTTCCCCTTTGTTTCACTGTCTGAGAGCAATGCACATGAACTGACTAGTCATGTGACCCAGGATACAGGTGGCAGGCACCAAATGGTTGGGAGAAGAAAATACCAACTTTGTAAAAAAGGCATTTTCAAAATTGTGACGTAAAATCCAACTTTACCATTAAAGAGGGTTTTAAATTACAATTCTTTAGATACCAAGCTCAGCATTCCTAATTGCCCTCAATTGAAAATCATCTAGGGGTGGGCGGTGAACTCTGCTCTGCTTGCGGAGTTTGCAGAGTTTTTCCCACTGCTCGGAGTTCTGAAAAATGCACAGTGGAGTGAAACTGAATTTTTTTCCTCGCTCGCGCTCATCAACGGTGAGTTGGCGAGTGCGAGCATGGAAAATATTACTCAAGACTACCTTCTGGCAAGATTTCTCAATGTGAGCGGTCGCAGATGGTTGTGACCCCTTGTGTTGAGAAATCTTTCGTACACATTGAGGTATGGCCGTTCAAGTCGAAAATGAACCTGCGCAACAGAAAAGAAGCAGCACCCTCTTGAACTGTGCAGGAAGTGCAAACACCTGGTGCTAAAAATCAGTGCAAATGGTGCGACCTAAAGCACTCTGCTGCTTGCATAACTCCACGTAGCACAGCAGAGTTTTTTTGGGCACTTCATGGAGCTCCGTGTAGCGCAACTCTTCAAACTCTGCCCAGCCCTAAAATCATCACTTATTAAATGCAATAAGGTAACTCTATGCTATCCTACTGGAGACTTAGGCCCTCATTATGACTTTGGGGGTCTTTTCTCAAGACCGCCAAAGGAGCGGCTGCCAGATGTTATTTAGACTGCCATGTTAGGAGTGCTGAAGGATTTCCTCCAGAAGTCAGGTGGAAATCCATCGGCAGTCATGCTGGCAGTCGGCGCTGAAGAGACGGTTTCACCACCGGCGCCAGCCCTGCCACACTAAAAGGTAATCGCATGCCATATTACGACCAGTAATATGGCGTGGCAGTGTCCTGATGGCGGGGTGCTGCCGGTGGTGGGAGCTCCGGGACCCGTCCCCTCCCGGACGACTTCCTTGATTGACGAGGTAATTTGATCCTCTGACAGGGGAGGGGTGTTGAGTGAGTGTGTGTGGTGTCTGCATTAGTGTTTGAATGTGGGGGAGGGGGTGTTGAATGTGTGCGAGTGTGAGTGTGTGTTTGAATGTATGAATGTGGGGCTGAGTGGGGGTGCATGTAAGTTTGTGTGATTGCGTGGGTGAATGGGGGTGCAAGAAACCATTGTGGAGGGGGGAGTATTTGGGTGCATGCAGCGGTGTATGTGTGAGTGTGAATGGGCGTGTATGTTGAGTTTGCGTGGTTGCAGGGGGTATTTGTGTGCATGTAGGAGTGTTTGGGTGCATGCATGGTTGTTTGTTGATGTGTGTGTGAGTGTGTCCTGGTGACAGGAACGCTTATTCCTGTCACCAGGATGCAAGACTGCCAGCATTTTGCTGGCAGTGCGACTGCCAGGAAAATGTTGGCTGTTTCCCACCTCATAATACTGCTGTCGATAATGCTGGGTTGGCCTTGCTGGAGGTGCTCGCCTCCAGCACGGCAGACCATGGAAAAGCAGCAGGACAGGCAGGGGCTCAGCAGTTTGGCTTCAGCCACTGTGAGACCGCCACTGCGGCCCTGGCAGTCTTCTGACCGCCAGGGTCATAATGAGCACCATAGACCTTGTAGTTTTCCACTACCAGGAGATGTAAAACATTAAAGTACATTTCCAGCCTTTTACATACATTGCATCTACCTCTCTGGGACATTTAGGACTAACCCTGGTGACTTATGTGTATTAAAAGGGAAGGTTTAGACCTGGGCAAAAGGTTTATTTTGCCAGGTTGAAATAGCTGTTTAAACTGTACATACAGGTTGCAATAGCAGACCTGAGATGTTTAAAAAGCTACTTAAGTGGGTAGCACAATTAGTGCTGCAGGCCCACTAGTAGGATTTAATTTTCAGGCTCTGGGTACATATAGTAGCACTTTACTATAGACTTACAGGTAAATCGTAAGTGCCAATTGATGGTAACCCAATGTTACCATGTTTTAGGGAGAGACCACGGGCACTCTAGCAGTGGTTAGCAGTGGTGAAGTTTGCTGTGTAAAAGGCAACTAAAGCACATTCTGAAAGCAGGAGGGTGAAGGCAAAATGTTTGATGGTGATCCTACAGAGAGTGCCAAGTCCAACAATAGAATAGAACATTTAGGGCCTCATTCCGACCCGGACGGGCGGCGGACGCCGCCCGCCGGGCGGAAACCGCCCAAACACCGCCCCGCGGTCAGAAGACCGCGGGGGGCATTTCAACTTTCCCGCTGGGCCGGCGGGCGATCTGCAAAAGATCGCCCGCCGGCCCAGCGGGAAAGCGCCTTCCACGAGGATGCCGGCTCCGAATGGAGCCGGCGGAGTGGAAGGTGTGCGACGGGTGCTGTGGCACCCGTCGCGCTTTTCAGTGTCTGCTAAGCAGACACTGAAAAGCAATGTGGGGCCCTGTTAGGGGGCCCCTGCAGTGCCCATGCCATTGGCATGGGCACTGCAGGGGCCCCCAGGGGCCCCACGACACCCGTTCCCGCCAGCCAGGTTCTGGCGGTGTAAACCGCCAGAACCAGGCTGGCGGGAAGGGGGTCGGAATCCCCATGGCGGCGCAGCTTGCTGCGCCGCCATGGAGGATTCCCATGGGCAGCGGGAAACCGGCGGGAGACCGCTGGTTTCCCGTTTCTGACCGCGGCGTTACCGCCGCGGTCAGAATGCCCATGAATGCACCGCCAGCCTGTTGGCGGTGCATTCGCTGCCCTCGGCCCTGGCGGATTCAATCCGCCAGGGTCAGAATGAGGGCCTTAGTGACTTGATTAGGCTAGACAGAAGCAAATTGCTGATGGTAAAGACACTTGTAGGCAGTGTGATCCTGTGGCATTCCACAGAGTATGTTTCATTCCCATTCAAGTAGAAAGGAAACTATATTCTGTGATCTAGCCACCAGAGAGGACATGAAGTGTTAAACTATCCTACCCTCATTTCCATTTCCTGGAGTTTATTTTCTCATTAATAGATTATTTCTTAATGGAATGACCAGAAACTTTTTTGTATATCAATGCCTTTTGCTGAGACACAACACAGTCATAAAAATAATGGATTTTAGAGAGAGAAAAGCAATTTTCTAGCTCACTTTACAGGCAAGAAAATATTTGAAGCAACATGCAAAACAATATGCTAAAAGTTTGCGTTTGTCATATGCTGGTAAAGTACAAAACAATTAAATAATAGATTAAATAGCCCATATAAACTTTTTTGATACATATATGCAATTGTATTACAAGTAAGTGTTTATGAACAATACTGTAGGTCTAATATTTTAAGGCCTTGCTCTTACTACTTCTTTAATGTGTGAATAATGGATGGAATATTCATTATGTTGAAGCTAATGAGGACAGAGGCAAAACTGTAATACTCTGGTCAGTCAAGTTAAATATTCAGGGTGCTGAAATGACAAAAAAAATCAGATACTTCAGAATAGGGCAAAGGAATTCTTTAATATATTCAGGAAATTGCATTATACAACATGAATGAACTCTTTGGATGCAATATTAAGAAGTCAAAATTTAAAATAACAGAGTGGGGCCTCTGTTAATTTCAGACTAATAGTCTGATATGGAGATGATTTGAACTAGGACATTAATCAGTGGTTTCATTAGTTTGTCTGTGCATTCTGCTGCTTGATGTAAATGATGACAGAAGGATCAGTTGCTTTTGGTTACATAGTTGGAAACATGATGCTGAAGGAAAATGCCCTGGACTGGCAACCTAATTTAAAGTGTCCCTTCCACAGCCACTTCTTCTGGTATTTCTTCAGAGCACAATTGCTATTTAAACCATGGTGGCCCTGCACAGATATTCTGTAAAATGCACTCACACACTTCTAGAATTATAGTAGTGCATCAGGGACATACTGTTTAAGAGTCCTGAGACATCGACTTTCATGACAGCAGTTCTACCATGGTGGAACCAGTCACCAATAACAGTTCCACCTTCAAAGGTTGTTTCCATTGTCACAGGAGCTGCTTTAAGGATATAGTACAAATTCCACTGGTGGGTGACAGAAGCGGACGGCAAAACATGAAAGTGGTGGGGCGAGCGAAGTGCCCCACGCATGAAAAACCAGTGAAATCAGAACACAGGCATAAAAGCATGCACAATAAAAGCACTTATCTTGGAGAGGCCAGACGGCTCGCCTTGCAACACAGACACTATAGGCACTAGAGCTACCATAAAGTCAGGTTCCTTCTTCATTCCCCTCTTCTTGTGTGCATTGTATTAAAATTAAAAATGAAATAAATGTACTTACCCTGGCTGCATCGTCCTCAGCGTACTTCACAATCTCTGACCGCACGAGTGCAAGAGGAATCTTCCCTAAGCAATCCTGGCACTGCTCTCATGCTGCTAACCACAGTGACAGCAGTGCCAGGATTGGATGGAGTGGGCTGGCCAGGTGCTTTTTCAGGCCCTTTAGCCCTGTTCTTTGTCTCCACCCAGCTGGCCAAGGCAGCCGGGTGTAGAGCTTCAAAGTGTGCATATGAGTTTAGCTGGCGCAAGGCTGCAGGCCAAACTGACATGCGTACTTTTCAGTGTTTGCCAGCACTGCTCTAGTACTTCAATCAAAGGAGTACACGCCCCTTTTTTCTCCTGGCTCCGAGGCAGGCTGTACTGCTGTGGCATGCCTTGTGAAAAATAAAATGGCAATCAAATAATGTATTTGCCATTTTATTGTCCACATTTAGAGCAGCTCACAGTGGGTGGTGGGGGTGATGCTCCCCGGGTGGTGGGGACAGCGCTACCCCACCCTCAAGGAGAAACCACCGCTGGTGGGTGATCACTACCAGTTGATGTCTCCAGTGGCGGCAGAGTTAGTAACTATGAAATTATGTAAATACCATACATGCTGATGGCAATAGCACACTGCTCACAGTATCTTCATTTCATGCATGTTATTTAACAAAGCAACCACACTGTAAAACCAGGGGCTCATGACTATACCTGCTTGGTTCAGTCCTGTTTTTAATCTTGACTGAAACTCACACCCACCAGGAATAAATAATTTTAAGGGAGGGCATGTCAGCAATTTTACCTATACTTACACCCAGCCTACTTTTCTCCTTAAACCCACCCAAATAGGGTAGTGACCTGAGCTGTGGCAAATACAAGGCCAGGAGGAGAAAACATCTCTGCGAAAGAGCTCTATTTCTTGGGAGCCCACCATGTAATGCAGCACCTACCCAGCGAGGAGCTAGCGCAGTGATGAAGCATGCCACTTAGGTGAGTGAGGGCATGTACTGCAGTACCCACCCAGCGAGGAGCTAGCTCAGTGATGAAGCACGCCACCTAGCTGGGTGAAGGCTATTGCATGCTTTACAAATGACTTCTTGATGAATCTGTGACATTGGAACCTTAAGTTGATTCAGCGTTGTGGTGAATTATCAGAACAGCACACTAGAACTGTTTAAAGACTGAACAATGCAACACATAATCAAAAAGCCTGCATTCCTAAATACATTGTAGTATGAGGACTCCTTCCATTCTCTGATATCAAGTTTAAAACAGTTAACGACTCCCCAGCTATTTATAATGAAGCGTTACAATAGGTTTACGATCATGGGTCCTTTGACATCTTGCATGTTCTATTGCACCAAATCACTAAACAAGTGGTTTTCTGATGAGTTCAAAGAGCTAACTATCTATGAGGCACCTCGAACACAAATGGGGAAACTTGTTTCTAGAAAGCGATTCTGTCTCCAAACACCAATTGAAGTACAACAAAAAAGAACTTTCTAAGTTAACCAAACTTTCCTGAATAAGAAGATCTAACAGTCCAAAACTATTCAAAGTATTCTATTTTAGTTACTACAGTCATTTTTAAGCCTTCCTGTGTCTCCCTTACTGTTGTTTCTTCACAGAAATCCTGTGAAAGGTTAGTACATTTTTATATCTACAAATTCTGTAAATCTATTCATATATAAAAAAAAAACTCACATGCTACAGTTATTCACTCTTCATTATTTCACTCTCTCCAACCCCATCCTGGCACTTAGGCAAACTTTGATATTACCAGTTCCAAAAAAAACATGTCAACACATGGAAATGATCGATCAGGGTCTCTAGACAATCTCTATCCTGTCCCCCTTGTTCATTCTTCTGTGGCAGTACTTTCTCCAGCCCTGGTCAAAATAGTCAATTTCCTAACTGTGTAAGGCACAGTCCAGTGAAGCATAGTTTTTTTTTCCTCGAGGATCATTCTCAGTCAGTGATCTTATCACCCTAAAAAATTTACCATTGCGTGCAGAGTCCAGTAAGGCTCTGATCAATCACCAATGAGTTTTAATGTACACTTACACCCACTGGCACAACTCTAGATCTTGTGACTGTTTGGATGTATTGTGCATCTTGATGACAGTCTACCTTGATGACAGAGTAACAAAGAATATACCTAATCTGCCTGATTGTTTACTCGGACTCTGATAATGAGGAACTTTCTGTAAAGGCATGCATACAAATTCAAAATTCTGGTGACAGGCAAAGATAAAGGTGTTAAATATGGGTGATGCTTTCCTCTCTGTAAACCAGTTTATGTATTCAACGTTCCTAGACTAGGGCCTTTTCCGTAACTCCCAAGTTAATGCATTCTCACTTGTCTTCTTCTACATCTTATAATACCTCAGAAAAATCCTTATTTTTCTGCCACAAATACTGCATGATAAAGTAGTATCAATATGCACCATGTAAAAAATTGATTATTGGAAGAAGCTTTACCTGACTTATCAGCAGTCAACATAGCCAGCCTAGAGAGGATATGAATTTTTAGAGTCCTTAGAGAAGCTCATCTGGGAAAAGTCATAGGTTGCCAATCACACAGATAATTCATTAGTTTTATTTTTTTCAGAAACAAACTCCTACTTTGTAAGTTTGTGTTTCAAACTCAAAAACTGCAAAAGCTTGGTGGATGACCATGAGCACTGATGGCGGACGTGCACCATACAGCATTTTGTATAATGAAAGGAACTGGTACGACAATGGTACCTTTCAATATACAGAGATTTTTCTAATCTGTTTATTAAAATTGAATATAAATCTAAGTCATTCACACACATACGGAATACATCAGTAATCTGTTGTGTAACAGTTTTACAGAATATCCACAGCCATAAACCACTATATGGCAAGCTACATTACAATCATATGCTCAGTAGCGATAACCAAAACAGATTATTCTGGACATACCCTAGGCTAAATAATAATAATGATAAAAGATCTTGGAGAGGCCAGAAGGCTTGCCTCGCAACACAGACACTATAGGCACTAGAGCTACCATAAAGTCAGGTTCCTTCTTCATTCCCCTCTACTATAAGCCCCTTCGCTTAGGTTGAGATCTGATCTTGCTTTCTGAGTTCAAGCCGTTGTTCCATTCCCTGTACTAAAAATCTCAAACATATGAGCCACTTTCCTCCACAAAGTAGACATACCTTTCCTAAGCTAACCCACCTGCTTTTTCTGTCTGCAGTGCTTCCTCTTCAGCCCGTGATCCACATGGTTTATATAGGGCTGCCCGAGGCTTTCAAACTTATCACAATTAATCTTTCAGTCAGGGCCAGTGCCAGGTCAAGAGATATGTTGCCCATTCCTTTAAGGGTAGTTTAGGCAAACCTTTGAATGTACAGAGATGACCGAAACGCCAGCAGCCATCCCTCGTTTTGATGGACAGTTGTCCATCAGGATGGCGGATGTAATGTCTATCCTGATGGATTACCATGTGCCAAATCATAAATCAGTCCCCTAGTAAGAGTGAATCATAGGCATTTTATTTATATTGAGTGTATAGCCATTGATTGCAAATATTTTTTACTAAATTGCCTACAATTGTTCAGCTTCTATGGGACAATATTTGTATTGCATTCTTATGATCCCTTCATGTGCTGTAGTTTGTTCATGCTAAAAACACTAAATAAGGATGTTTTAAATCTAAAACTTGTTGTTTGCTAACTTCATTTAGGAAAATACACTTTGGAATAAAAGTAGTCCATGATACAACATCACCCGGTTTCACTTTTACATTTTACTTTAACCCCACAAATGTTAATAGGCAATACAAGTTTTGACTTCTGACTAAAATTAAAACATTTCTTTTAGCAGAAATTATGTTTTTAGAATTGTGAAAAGAGTCTAAAGCCATGTTAGTCCATAACATTCTTGTGCATTTAGGTACTTACCCAAATTATGTTGTCTTGTCGATACTGCTTCCAATTGTGCCCTGTATCGCTGAACATCACAACATAGCTGGTTACCCAATCTGAGCTGCCATATCTACCTTGTGTGGCAACTGCAGTGATTTCCACTTTATCCCCAAGATCAACCTGGAGCCATTGTTGGGTGTTCGACTCCAAGGGGGACCAGCCTCCTGCTCCTACATTCAATAAGAAAAAGATTAACCATGGAATCATTTCCATTATCATATGTTTTCTTAGTTTCAATGTAAATCCACTTTATGATGTATCATAACTTAATGAAAGTTTTCTAGCGGAAGGCTCATTTGCCCTACTTGTCACAGGCTCATCTGTAACAAAAAAGCTGTAGTGTACCTTAAACCAGTGGTGTGAGGAAGGAAGGTACACATGGAGGAGAAGGGATTGGTCACTACAAATTTCAGTTTAGAAGTCTTTTCGCACATTTCAAGTGAGAGCAAACCAATTGGCTTTAAATTGAGCATGAAGTAAAAGAGTTAAATTAGGTATGCATTCAACTAAAAAAGTACATGAAAGAAATGGCTCTAAACAGAAGTGGAACCATTTCAAAGACAATGTTAATGTAGTGAGCCTAAGTTCTTATTAGATTTTGATCATTTTATCCTCTGGTCCATCTTCATTTCACATCAGTAATATTTAGTATCATAGCCCTTGTGAATGTCTACACATTTTTAACACTCCTTCTTTCCCAAGTCAATCAAGCAACTATAAACGCTAGCACATACATTTATGTGGACATTACATACATTCCTCTTTACAGCCATTACTTGTGTAGCACACTTCTTGATCAATATCAGTGTAAATTGATACATCTATAATAACTGCAAATGAGTGAATGAGATTTACTATGCAAACATTGGAAGCTAGCTGGAGGCCATGTTTTAAACAAAATCATAATTGTAATTCTGTCTCCTTTATCGAAGTTTCATCTAAATGATCAGCAACAAAGATCCCTGCAATCCCAGTGGTGCAAGAGGCCCGAGCTCCAGGCAGCACTTCAGCACAGTACACGGGCTGGAGACCTCCTAAGTGAGTCCAGAGAGGGGACCCCTCCATGTACTGTGCAGGCCCCCCTCAAGTTTTGTGACGTCACTGTATATTATGAATATAAATTTCAGATTAAAATGTTTTATAAAGAAAAGCACTATTATTACCACAAATCCCAAGACCCTCTCCAGACGAGTGTGGTAATTCAATCAGACTTTCATCAAAGAATGGTAGCAGTTATGTCTACCATTGTTGTCACCCTGATCTCATTCAGAGGATTATACAAGGGTAATGGACATGAGGGTGGAGCCATATTGATGTCATCTAAAAGCATGGTGGCCCAAACACCCATTCCGTAGTGGTTGCCTTCATAAAAAAATAAATAAAAAAAAAAGGAAAACATTTAATGGGGATACTGACTACACCTGCCACTTTGGGCATCCTTTCTTGAACTAGCAATGATCAATGATGACAGTTGAGATGTGTGAGAGAGCAGTGCTGATTGCAGAGGCCCCCTAACTTTTTGCCCCATTTTTTGCTGGTGTTTTCCTGACTCTGGTGGTGCCCTGGGTACGGCTAACCAGTCCCAGGACATGTGCTCTGTGTAAAATCAGTATGCAAATTAGGCTAATTATAATTGGCTAAGTCAACCTACCTATAAGTCCCTAGTATATGGTAGGGCATGGAGGTTTAGGAACCCCAGCATAGGTAGTGCCCTCATAGGTCCACTGCTGAGGTGCCCAGTGTCATTTTAAAGGCAGGCCTGCCTTTCTGGCTGCTTATAAATTAAAGTTACATGCAAATTAAACTTTGGAATTAAAAGTAGTTCCAAAGTCTTAACTACCTTATTTTTACATATGTCACCCCTAAGGTGTGCCCTATGTGCCCCTAGGGCTGGGTGTCATGTAACTATAAGCAGGGACCTTATAAAAATAGTTTTATAAGCCCTGGTGAGGTAAAACAGCCAAATTAGTTTTTCCCTCATTGTAGTGAATGGCCTCCTTAGGCTATAATGGGGAGACTTTATTTTAATTTTAAAAGTCCCCTTAAGAAACAGATGACAGAAGTTTGGTATCAAATTAATTGTTATAATAAATCCTACAACCTCCAGTTGTTGGATTTAATATAACTTGTTCAGGTAAGGAGTTTTAAACTTTACCTGAAAAGTTGCCAACTTCAGCCCTGCAGTGTTGTCGCTGCTGTGCTCTGATTGGCCAGCCTCTGGCAGCCTGGCCCTGCTGCCTTGATGAGATGTGAAGTGGCCTGGCTCCACAAAAAGAGATGTGCTGGGGGAGGAGATCTCCCCTCAGCAGATGGTGAAGCAGGAAGGGGGAGGGCTGCCAAACTGGTCTTCAAAGGCAGAGAAGGACATTTGGAGCAACCCAGCAACACCCGCACATCCTGCAAACCCAGACAATTTGGAGCCCCCTTGATTAAATTAGGAGAGGGCAGGAGATGGATGTGTTTAGGATTTGTAGCCATACCAGTGGGTGGGCTCAGCCAGATGTAACCTCCAAAAATCACTTTCAGCAAAGATGGATTTTTGAGGAGTGTTGCTCCCTGAGATTGATTTTTGCCACACTTCCCAGGAAGTGGTCATCACAGGGGGAAGGACCCTGCACCTGATTGGAGAAACAGGCCCCCCCTGTGTTTCACCGAGGAGCAGGGATAAAACTGGCAGGCCTGCACACACACCTCAGATCCCTATCAGATTCCAACAAGGAAGAACTACAGGAGAATAAGGACTGCCCTGCTGGACCCCTGACCTGCACCTGGATACTGCACTCTGGAGGACTGCACCATCTGCACACTTGGGCTTCACCACTTAAAGGACTTTACCTGTCTTATACTGCTTCAAGAAGGGACTCCCTGTTTGCTACAGGTACAAAGGAGCTGCCCAGAGTCCCCTGCATCAAGTCCTGCAAGCAGAGCCCAGCTGACCAGCGTCCAGTGGCCATTTGAGGATTCTGACCAGGTGCATTCTGGGAATTGTAGTCCCAACTCCCAAGGATCAACTCAGAGCTTCTGGAACTTTGGATCAGGTTGTGGACACTTCAAGGACACAAAAAGGACCTCTGGAAGAAGATCCAGAAGTTTGGAGACGTAAAATAGAAATACAGAAGAGAAAGTACAGTATTGAATAACTATGCAGCTACAATAGTAGAACTTGCCCATGAAGCAAAATCTTGTGCCTTTGTTTTTGTTTGCAATTATAGAACCTCTAGTGGCAATCCTACAGGCAAAAACAGAATTAAGGGAAGTAGTTTTATTTCATAGAAATTCCTTACCCCATAATTAATCAGGAAAAGTCTGAAATGTTAAATTTACTGTTTTCTTTCATACAAATTGTTTGAATATATTTGATAAAGTTAAAAGTAAAGTATGACTTAATAAAATGGGATCAAATTTCTATTTCACAGTGAGATTGCCTTTCTTGAAAATACATTTTTCGTTAAAATATCCATTCACTATTCAATCATTCTTTTATTTCACCTTTGTCATAGGTTTGACCCTTCCCCCAGAATAAAGGGAAAAAGGTATGTAACCTTGCACACTGAATAGACAGCATGCAGTCTCAAGTACTGCATTTTATTTCTTTGCGAATAGTGCTCATATCCATAAACTCAAACATCAAAGCGGTTATGCCTTCAACCTGGTAACGTAATTGACTACTATTTGTTTTCAAAACGTCGCAACAGAGCATTCTATTTAAAAGGAATAGTCACGTATACTAAAATTGTTATGGGTATATTCTTAGGTATGTTCTTTTTATGTGTATAGCCTCTATAGTTCGACTGAGGTTTAGCTACGACATGAAATACAAAGGAGCATAAATAAAAGGTTGATTATGGTCAGAGTTGGGGATTTTTTACTCAATTTAGATCAATAAAGAAAAGAAAATGGAAAACAAATACAATAGAAATACGTAGATGTTTCACAGAGTTATCTGTGTATCCTGAAAGCAAACAATGCATTCCAGTAGACTTCAGGTTTTTATGAAATGGGCATTACATTTATATTTGGCCTGCCAAGGCACAGTGAAACAGTTGAGTGTATGGAGGGGCAGCTCCTTCATAATGGCGGAGGAGCGCCACCCCGGTCAGTCAGGCAGTGACAAATACAATGATAACAAAATAATTTTACTATAATTTTATTTATTACTGTCTAACACCACATCTAGGGCAGGGTGGGGTGGAGCCATAAGGAGGAAGAGTGGTGGGCACTGTAAAGTGCACATGTGAGTTTGGCCGGTTGTCTTAGGCCAGACAAACCAAATGGGCACTTACATTTATCGCACCCAGCTGTGTTACACAGCTGATTTGAGAATTAGCTCAGGCGCCCTCTGCCTGAGCGAGCTATAAATCAGCATGCTCAGGCCAATCCCAGCCCTGCTCTTATGCTTGCTTTAGCATGAGAGCAGCACCTGGATTGCGGCTCTGTGCCCCAGTGACTGCCGGGAGGACGAAGAGTGACGGCAGGTAACTTTAGTTTTTATTATTATTATTTTTAACACCCCCCACCACCACAGTAAATCCCCGCACCACCACCGTTGATCGGCAGCAGTTGCCATTGAGTATATGTCCAGTATGTAGAAATTGGTTGATACAGAGTTTGGCACAAAAAGACTTGTTTCATTCATATGTTAAAACTATTGTTTCATGAGAAGGAGGAAATAAAAAATGTTTGCATTTATCTGAAGAAACTGGTATATGTATATTTGGACTAGATGTTTTGTCTGTCCAAGAATGATAAATACATTTACTATGGATGAGGGCGTAAAATAACCCTGGAAAATCACAATTGTTTTTTTCAGTTGCCATCAAACAAGGTCATTATTGCACTAACTGAAAAATGCCCTGTTACATTTCCAGAAAATCAAGGGGCATATTTATACTCCGTTTGCGCCGAATTAGCGTCGTTTTTTTCGACGCAAATTCGGCGCAAAACTAACGCCATATTTATACTTTGGCGTTAGACGCGTCTAGCGCCAAAGTATTGGCAAATAGCGTCATTTTTTTGCGTGAACGCCTTCCTTGCGTTAATGAGATGCAAGGAAGGCGTTCCCGTCTAAAAAAATGACGGCGACGCAAATGCGTCGTATTTATACTCCCGGGCAAAAATCACGCCCGGGAGTTGGCGGGTCAAAAAACCCCGCATTTGCGCCACTATTTAACGCCTGGGTCAGGGTAGGCGTTAAGGGGCCTGTGGGCTCAAAATGAGCCCACAGGTGCCCTCCCCTGCCCCCAGGGACCCCCCCTGGCACCCCTGCCCACCCCAGGAGGACACCCAAGGATGGAGGGACCCACCCCAGGGACATTCAGGTAAGTTCAGGTAAGTATCATTTTTTATATTTTTTTATTTTTTTGGGGTGGCATAGGGGGGCCTTATTTGTGCCCCCCTACATGCCACTATGCCCAATGACCATGCCCAGGGGACACAAGTCCCCTGGGCATGGCCATTGGGCAAGGGGGCATGACTCCTGTCTTTACTAAGACAAGAGTCATGAAATGGCGTCTGGGCGTCGTAAAAAAATGGCGCAAATCGGGTTTAGGCGATTTTTTTGCCTCAACCTGACTTGCCCCATTTTAAGACGCCCTAACGTCATTTTTGCCCAACGCCGGCGCTGCCTGGTCTACGTGGTTTTTTTCCACGCACACCAGGCAGCGCCGGTCTGCTTGCGCCGGCTAACGCCATTCAATAAATACGGCGCCCGCATGGCGCTTCAGAATGGCGTTAGCCGGCGCAAAAATTTTTGCCGCTAAACTGCGTTAGCGCAGTTTAGCGTCAAAAAGTATAAATACGGGCCCAAGTTCCCTGCAGAACACATCCTTCTAAAGGCCAGGAGATCTGTTAAAATGCTTCTGGTAACTAATCCATGTCACCAGGAGAAAAGCAAGCCAAAGATGATCAAAACTGGCCCTCAGGGCTGATATATTTAAACAAAAAATCAGAGATAAACGGGTGCATTGCACTTCATCATACTTTCTTTTCAAGCACTTGTGTTGGCCAGGGCTTGGGGGTGAGTGCATAGTTATATATTTAATTATCCTGAGGGTGACATATGAGGTGCTCCCTCCCTGAGCTGAAGTTTATCTCCTGGGACACCATTCCCCCAGGGAACAATGTAAGTTGAATCACTGCAAAGACTGGAACAGGATCAATCGGTCCTGGCAACCCATCTCTGGGATCCTGATAAATGGAGGGGAATGCTCCACTCTGAGTTCTAAATCTCTCCATCCGTGCACTGGAGACCTACACAGTCCTGTCCCCTGTTTGAAGTGCAGACAAGAGCCCTGAAGATGCCTGCACAGGTCCCACCAAAGAATCGTGCTGCACTGTGTGAAGCCAGCAGGGCAGAACAGGAAAACAATCCTGATCCCACCGGAGCATCCAGAATCAATCTAATATTTAAGAGCTACTAGCGTCACCAGAGTGTCACTTTTTGTAATGCATTACGCCTCCTTGTAACCATGGGCCCCTCCGACGCTGTTTTCTGCGTCAGAGGGACGTGCAATTGGTGTCACAGTGGGTGTTACACTGCAACACCCATCGCTTTTGACACTGCCTAAAATTTAAGAGTTGTCATAAACCTGAGGCAGGCCAAAAACTAATGCCACCCCAGGGGTGGCATTAGCATGGCAAAACAAGGAAGAATGTTTTTATTTCTCCTTGTTTTCTGCTATTTCATAGAAGAAGCAAAATGCCATGGATGATTGTTTAGGTGCGGGAAGGTGTCCCTTCCTTCACATAAACAATCATTCAAAATTACGCTTTGGCATTTCTAGGTGTGCTGCATTTTGCAGCACATATAGAAGTTCCAAATCACCATTATAGATTGTTTATGTGCAGGAAGGGAAACCTTCCTTCACATAAAGAACCTATCCCTTCAACGCAGACACCTTGCACTATGGTGCAAGGATGCCTGCACTGGTGCTAGGCAGCTTACTTCAGCACCAGCGCAGGGGGAAACGTAGAAGTGCTCTGTAGTCCTCTAAATATGGCTCACCAATGCATTTAAAAAATGGCACAGCACTGAGCTGCTTTTGTGGCGCACCACTGCGCTGCGCCACTTTAGCAATGTGGCTTTGTGAGACTCCAGCTTGGGGAAAAAGTGCAGAGCAAGCAGCTCATTTCATATTAGCGAAACCCGAGCCGAAAAGCACCCCATCATGCCCTGCCCTACCTTATTTACATATTTATTTTTCCTTGTGGTGCCCCAAGAAGGGGCAACACTACCACCATATAATATGTCAAGTTTTCTGTGGGCTGCAGGGAATGCAGAGCCTCCCAGCAGTGTTTCATGTGTCATGTGAGAAGTTCAACAAGCCTATATATTCTGGGGCCAAAAAATAAGGACCCCCAGGAAACGTTTTAATGAGTTTTAAAGTGTTCTCAGCATTGAGATTTGGTTTTGGAGTGGGGGCTTCCCTGTGGTTGTTTCTCTCATCACATTCTGCAGTTTTAATAACTTGAAAGAGTACTCTGATGCACATGATCTGGTTGCTTTGATTTTAAAAGATGTCTTTAAAATGTTTTTGAAAGTGTAATGTTAATGTTTGAAATGACTGTTGATTATTTCTCTTGGTTTTCATGTTGAATCATTACATGCTGGAATTTTATTAAATTGGTGACACTCTGGGGCGTGCCTTCCTTATGTTTAATGACACTCTGGCAAAGCCATAAACACTGCTTTATAGTCACTGATGTTGTGTCTCTTTGTCAAAGTCAGTAGGCCTGCCCTATTTAAAATTACAGCCCCGTACATTATGTTGCTATTGATGGTGGGAACTGTGCTTATGGAGCCAAAGAACCCCTAGAGGAGAAATGTCATATAAGGGTGTCACCAAATGTATTTTTACCTAACATGTATATATTTATTAAACAATGCATAGCTTTTAGTAGGGTGTGTGTAATAAAAATCACAAAATGGACAATAATGTATTGAGTGGTGTTGCTGTGTCCCAGCAAATGAAGATTACTAGCCAACCCCACCTCCCCTGTGTAGGCCTTCATCTCCTCTTTTTAGCTACCCTGAAAGAGACAAGTGCTACAATAGGATTCTTGGTTCCCAATAAGGATTCAATTGTGGACCTATTACTTGTGAAAGACCCACATCCTTCACAACTGCTAACTCAATTTCTTAAACTGCTTAGGTGTTTATCCATCAATCGTGATCCAATAAACTCCCTGCTTTGTGTAAACGATTGAGAAAGTAATTGACATTAAATGCACACTTTATTGTATTTTATTAGCGTGTTTTGAAAGGTGTCCTTACGCCATGGTAAATAACACTTTTAGGCGTTAGGATCTTCCTTCAATGATAGCAGCTTTAGTCCTTCCGGCCAGAGGTGGAACCTTTTGCTTATGCAAGGTGTAGGGCTATGTCTTCAACTAAAGGGGGTTTGACTTCCAGCACTATTTCAAGTTCATAGAAATTAAAGTGGGAAGCAGACCTCATGTTTGGATACATGACAAATAATAAAATACTATGTGACATATTTAGCAAAAAGTGATGCAGCACAGTGCAGCACAGCAAGTCCCCCTGCTACACTGTGTGACAGGGAAAGGACAGGAATGCTCCATACTTAAGACCAAAAAATACATTTCTGTCTTTTCCCTGTGATTCTGCACAATGTGCTACATAGTGCTAATGCGGACACCCTTGCATTATGGTGCAAGGGTGCATGCATAGCAGACTCGATTGTTTTTGGCAGTAAGAAGAACCATCCCACACAAAAACAATCCTGAGAGGCATTTTCCTCTTTCTATGTGTGCTGCTGGAAGCAGAACACATAGAAAGAGGAAGTTACAAGGAGAATGGTCTCACCTGGGAGGTGCAGGAATTTGATGCATTCCCAGGCATACCATACATGGTAAATCTAGGAGCATGCCAAAATTCTTGGGTGAGTGTCTGGGAACACCTACACTCCACCCACACTCCACCCATGGAACGCCTTCCCAGGACAGAGTAATGCAAGGCAGCGCTTTGCTCTGTGTTGCGTTGCTCTAGATGTATCAAGCCAGATGAGGTCAAGCGAGTTGGCCTTACCTGGCTTGATAAATCTAACTTAAGAGTGGTGCCGTTCTTGTGCCCCGTTGCTTGGCGCAAGAGCAATGCAACTCTTTGATAAATATGCCCTTATGCACCTATATAATAATGTCATTTGAATTTCGGCATTGATGTAAAAACAGTTCACACACCCATACCACATAAAAAATGACATGAATCCAATTTTTTCCTTTAGTGCTGTATTTTAGAGTTTTTACAATTTCACATTGCAGAGGTGTAAATCTATGGAAAGCAAACAGGTATGTCATATTTTGCATTATTTACTGGTCTTTGATAATGTCATGTATATAGATTGCTGACAGTATCTTTATAGTTAATTACATATTATTTGATGAAATAAACATTTGATTAAAAGAAACTGTCGCGTAGGCTCTCATTATTCTAATGAGACTACTAGATTTGAGTGGCAGAATCACCTGCAGTGTGGGGGACTGAGTCTAACACACCACAGGTGACACCTGTCGGCCTAATCCGGGTTTTGCTCCGGTTAACTAGCAGGGCCTCATCTCTACCCAAGAGCAGGGATGATTGTGCAGCCAAGCGCATGACACAATTGACTCCTCAGGGAAATCGTGGTCACTCAGATCGCATCCATTTCTCTCAGTTACATTAGTCTCACATATACAAGGACAAGCAGAGGTAGTATATTTTTCAAAAATGTTTTAATGAAGCAACTGCATCTTAGATAATAAAGCATGTACTGCAATAACCAGGACAATTAAGCATTACAGGATTAGAATTGTAATAAGGAGACTGAAGCATAAAAATAACACTACCATTTTGTCACTAGAGTCATTAAAATAATTCCTACCTAGGCTATATTAGAGCACACTTAAGCTCTTGTTCTGCCCTTCAGGTTCCCCTGGGAAGACATCATCCCTCATACCTGAGCAAGAGGCCTAATGTCTGCAGAAGCAGCTTTAAAGAAGCATTCAGCAATCAGCATACAGTTGTGGTCATCTGGCTGGAATCTCCCTCTAACGTGTATGGGACAGAGAAGTGTTTTTATAATAAAACAGTTGAAGTTCTGAGAAAATGTGCCTACGTAAGGATGTGTATGTTTTCTATGAATACCAGAGACAAAGCGCTACCACTTTTACCAGCAACCTATCTTGCTGCAGCCCTGAGAAAAGGACAGAGTGAAAGAAATGTTCTGTTTAAGAACGCAGTGCTGGCATAGGCAAAGAATAGATAGATAGAGAAAAATAAAACTATACTGCAAATGTGGCTATTGCTTAAATAATAAACAAAGCTGAATAAAATATATCTAGGCTAAAGTGCACAGCTGCAGGCCTAGTTTGCTAAAAGAATGTGCACGGAGCTATAACTAAAATGCATATACAGCAAAACTAGGAACAACATAAATGAAACAACAGTGCCTATATAAAGGATAGAAGTGTCCTAGTACGTAAGTGTGAATTTAACCCCTGTTTCTTTTCACTTACATGAGTTTGACTTGTACTTATCAATATCTGTAGAGTATCAGTTGTCTTAAGTCAATAGTTATGCAAAATCAGAGGTTATTTTCTAAACTCTGCCACCCTCGAAGTAGTAGGTAAGAATTTATTTTCCCTTAGGCAAGGATTCAATCCTAAATAGATAAAATGTTTATCAAAACTCCAAAGAAAAATGACAGCGATTTCAAACTAGTAACCTACCTTCTCTTCTGTTGAGTTTTGCAGAGCTTGGGTTGAGAAAGCCAAAAAACTTTGAAGAGCTGTCAAAAGCAGTTGGTGGCAAGGAGGCGGCAAGAGGTTCATTACAATTATCTAAGGAGAAGAAGAAAACAAAAACCTGCTATCAGAAAAATATATTTTGTTACTTCTTTGTTCAACTTATAACAGTAACAGACATGACGCGCTTGATTATATTTGCTTGGTTTGTTCCTCTAGTAACCTGGTGGTTTGGAGATATTTGGAAAAGCATTCTGTTATTCTCAGTTTATTTGTTTCCCCTGTGCATATCCTCCTCTCTCTCATTCTCTCTCTCTCTCTCTCTCTCTCTCTCTCTCATCAAAATAATGCCTGATGTATCATGTGACATAATTTATGAATTTGAGCAACAATTATGAACCTTTATATACAAATACAGAAATCATGATCAACGTCAAAATTCTTTAACCAAATTAGAACTATTGCTTGGTATATACAATTATGTTGGCAATCCAGAAGTCTCACGTAAATCGAGAACCCACAACTCTTTCAAAATTGTCAAACTACTGGAAGTCCTGTTGTCCTTAACATGTGACACCTTGATTTTTGTGATTGAGCCTTAACTTTTAGATATCCTCAAACACTACGCATTCATAGTTGTCCTATTAACACCATTTATTTGTCTCTTAATGTTTGTGGTAGAGAAGGAGAGAGGGGTGGTTGAGATGGGGGCGTAAAGTATTTACATTGACACTCCATAATGTATTAAGGGGGATTCCTGGGGATATAATATAATGGTTAGTTATAAATCAGACTTAGAGAGAGCTAGCTGTCTGTGCTTTGAAGACAACTTTCAAGAACACTCGGCATTATTCATTAAGCTCTTTTCTATATTTGGGGATGATGTATGCATGGAAATCTTGGACTAAATCAAGAGTAGGCACATATGTCTACACCTAATTGAATCAGATCTTTGGATAGATGGACAAAGGAATATCAGCATAGCCCTGCATCTACTTAATATGTTACTGAAAAATTGTTCTATCTTGCTTTGGTTATGCCAAAAGTGGATTTATATTATTTCATAGTACTTGGGGACTGCAGTCGGAACAAATATTACTGTTGACTGGTGAGGGAGAAGCCATAATAAATGGGTAATAGAGTTTGTACTGATGGTGAGAGCATTTAAGAATAGCTAGATTTTCAGGCCTTTTCTGATTTCCAGGGAGTGTTGCTCAAGTTTGATCTGGAGAGATGAGCACTCCAGCAAAAGGATGATTGGCAATGGAGAGCTAGTCGCCTTTGCTGCTCATAATTAGTGAACTGCATGAACTAAAAGCAAGATGGGCCAACATTTGATGTGTGATCAGTAGGAATGTTGAATTATCCTGTTTAGGTAGATTACAGCTCTTCTTTTTAGAGCTTTTCGATAATGTATCTTTGAATTGTGTCTACCCTTTTTCTAAGGACCAATGACAGTGTGAACTTTAGGATCGATGTTCTCAGTTTTTTGAGTGTTAAGTAACAGTAAGGTAGTTGGGATTAGAACCACTTTCAATTAGCTGATGCTTTCATAGGTAGACCAGTGTATATATATGTAACAATCATCCAGTCTCACAACTGCAGCAATGAAAAGCAATGTGATGCATTGTTACACAGTAAGCAAGGTATGATGATCCTAAGTAGAAACAAGTGAAAAACTATATTTTTTTACCATGTTGCTAATTTACAGAATTTATGAAAATCTGGAATTGAAGGTAAGAGTTCAAAGTTCATCAGATGGCTGAGGCAATTATCCCAGAGACGTTGGTCAACTAAGTCAGAAAGTAGTTGTGAGCAGGCCATCAGCAAGACATCTGATTCTGATTAGAGTAGTACTCTAACCTCTCCAGGCAGAATCCAGACTCCTGCTGAGGTTGAGATTATTAAGTTCCTTCAGATACATCAGAGAGTTATCAGTGTACATGTGAAGTCCATTGTAGTGCAGTTTGTGTTTAGCGGACAATTAAGCCATATGAATGTTGAATAGACTCAGAGAGACTGTTGAACTTTGAAGCTCCCAACAGGCAAAGTGTACCCTTTTCCAGAAAAAAGTTCCAGGTTTGACCTTTTATGCTGGATAGCTTAAAAAGTGGGTGAAGCTTTTGAGAATAGGCCCACCTTTTTTGGCATAAGTTGACATGTGATTTATGAGCAGGGAGCAATCAATAGAATGAGATGTGGTAGAAGAGTCTAGTATTATTCAAATGCAATGTTTTTTTTATCTAAAAATGCTAACAACTCTTCCCAGAGTTTGACAAGATTGGTCCAGTTCTGTGTCAGAGACAGAGTTGTGACTGCATTTAGCTGAAATATCAGAAGTCAGAAGTCCAAGGTTGGTCAAGAGATAATAATGCTTTTAAAAATCTTGTCCTAACAGGGATGACCCAAGACATGCATATACTTGAAAGGCATGAGAAAGTATACAAACCAGTTTTTTTCTTGAAGGCTTTATTGATCAAGAATATAAGTTTGATCAAGCATTATATTAATATTATGGGATCAATTAATGAGTGGAATCAGAAACATTGAACCCAGTTTGGCAAAATTTGCACTGCAGAAAGGATCAGTAAGGTAAGAAAGTGAGGAGAAAATGTATTTTATTGGGTAATATATCTCATTACGAAATAACTCAAGAGACACTTGCTTCATGTGGAAAAGCAATGATCAAACATAACCTATAGTCATGCAGCATCTTAGGTTTCAACTGCCTTTAGGCGTTAATCAGTGAAATAAAGTTAGTGACTGTGAAATGATAATGCTAAATAGATGACTGGAATAAAATAGATACATGACTAGAGCCCTTATTTTCTCTTTGGAAATGTTGCCCTAAATTAGGTTAGAGTTCTTTCATGACTCAGGTGATAATGGTTAGACTGGAAATGCTAATCGAATCTCTGGAAAAAAAGTCAGCAACGCACCATCAGAATATCAAGAGTTTTGCCAAAACATGATCTGCACTTGAAAAAGGAGAAAAAATACAGTTCTCATCTGCTGATAAGCCTAAAAAGTGAACAAATGCAGCTTACATCATGCCATGTCTGAATGGGTTTCTGAACATTTAGAAAAGGCAAAAGTTGTCCAAAGAATCTCATTGATTTAAAAAAAAACAAATCCATCCTCCAAATTTCAAAACATGGCATTTGCTGAGACCAGATGTAATAGTGTCACTGGAGAAAAAAAAAAGCAAAAGTCTTTCTTGAGGGCTTGAATTGCAGGGAAGAAGCAATGGTCTGAAGCATGTTTAGTGTACGGACTGTATTTTGTTTACCCCCGAAGGATTCCAGTAAAAATCTACCTGGAGACATGTCAAAGAAAAGGGTACTATCTTAGATTTTGAGATTCACTTTGAGAATGGAAGGCTTGACTCATAATAGTTTGCATATGTTCCTGACATTTGCAAGGATGACTCTCAAATGACCTCACTTAAGTTGTTTTATGGCCATAGCAATGTTTTGTGTTTTCAGCATCGGCTACACATAGGGCCAGATTTACAAGGCCCTTGCGCCCCTTAGCCCCCACATTTGCCGCAAATTTATTGCCACAAATGTGACGCTAACGGGCCGCTACCATAACTCCATATTTACAAGATGGTGCAAACTAGGTTTTCCCCACCTTGTAAACCCTTTGCGCAACATCGTGCGTGCATGCAGAGGGGGCGTTCCCTCATCAGAGGGTTGCTAAATATGGCGCAAGATCTACAAGATTGCATTGCACCTTTTCTAGCGTCATTTTTAACGCCTGATTAAAGCAGGTGTTAAAATGAGGCTCACTTTGATTTCAATGGGCCTCTTAACACTATACTGGATTAGCTTCATTTTTTTTACACTATTCCAGTATAGCATTACAATAGCATAAAAAAAATGACACTATGGCCCTTAACATGCGCCATGATGTGCTGTATTGTGAATACGGCACTACCGTGGTGGTGTTAGTACGCAAGGGGGCCGCAAGAAAAGTGGAGCATCAGTACTGTGTGCCACTTTCTTGTAAATATGGCTTACAGTAGCATTAATGAATGCAAGCCTTCTAAAGCTCTTGACTCAATGGTTGAACCAGTAATCACTTGAGGAGTATTGGTGAATTCCATGCACCATTTTTAGTACAATTTAATAATGTTTATTTTGAAAATCTGTACTAGCCAAAAGATCTGGGAGGGTACAATGGCAGTGCCTTATTTGGCAGTGTCTGTTTTAAAATATGTCTGTAATCAAGGCCCCAGTTTCAGCAGTGAGACATTTTTGTTCCTAAAATGTGTAAAACTTGTTTGAACACAGGGTTGTGCTTCGATTTTGACTCTCACCACAAGGATACTGTCTTGACAAAACATAACATTTTGAACATCAACCTTTGAAACATAGCTGCCACTGATGCTAGCCCAAATGGTACAGTTGTTAATTGTAAACACCCAAAGAGTGACAAAAGTCTCAAGTATTTTTGCTGTCAGAATGTAGGGCTACTTGATGGTAAGCAGCATTAAGGTTAATTGATGTAAACTACTTAGTCCCCTTGGTAGAGGACATCAATTCAATCATCATAGGTAATGGAAGCGTATTCACAAAACTTTTCTTGTCTACATCCCTATGGTTGGCACAGTCTCAGTTTACCATGTACACAGTAGCAACTACTGGGAGAGGACACAATCTGATGGCTCAACCAGTTTTATTACGCCATCAGACTACAGTTTTTCCAGCTCTAAAGATACTTTGTCCCTTAGACTAATTGAAACATTCTTACCTTTATGTATACATGGGGTAGCTTCACATATTAGTATGCTTGTGTGTTGAAACTCAATACATTTACCAGTATTAGCAGAAAACCCTCTTGGTTAAGAGTTCCATATCTGTTGTCCTATCTTGTCACTCTCATGGACCAACAAGTCAGATTCCAGGCAACTAGGATCTAGAATCAAAAATTACTCTCCTTGAGGCATCCAGCTTAAAGCTGGGAGTCTTTTTCTGATAATATAATTTGAATTCTGCCTTTCTGGTTTCAAATTAAAAAATCAACCTTTCGTTTCTCTTGCTTCTCCAAAGAAAAATCGCATTCGTTTTTTATTCTTTCCCAAAACTTGAGGTGAATGTATTTTCCAAATGCCTTTGTTCACTATTATGCATCATGACCCTGAGTCGGCAATGAGAAATATTTCCACTGCCCCTATTGTGATCGTACTGAAAGGTTTTCTCCTGGGGGTGTCAAAACTTCATTGTAATTTACCTCCAACACTTCTGTGTTTTCCTTGGAACTTGCTTCCAATTCCTCTGGTGCTATACTCAAAACACAAACATCAGATAATTTCCCTCTTCTACATCACAATTATCTGTTTCATGTTCTGTCACTAATTGCACATTCAGTCTTTCCTCATGTGGCATACTTTAATGACCCACAATATCAGTACTGGTGCACGTTTCGTTGCAAGCATGGTATTTCTTCTCATGTGCTTGAGGATCACAATTTTGACATCTATAGCATTGACCATGTAGATCATTGGACACATTGTGTAAATTGTTTCTAATAGGAATATTGTATTTTTCTTATAAGGTTGATCTGAATTTTTAAAATTGTAGTTGTTTTTAAATCTTAGGCACAACTTTCTTTTTTTCTTCCACTAAAACAGCATTGGCACATCTTCCCATAAGGTCTGCTATTTCCAGAATGTCTAGACCATCAAAATGTCTTGAACTTTGTGGGTGGCTGTGTGCATGACTATCTGGCATCTTAGAAATGTGTCATGTAATGTGCCTGTAAGAAATTGGGTTACTGGTTGAGCGGGTTGGAACCCTTCTCAGGCAGCAACCACTACTCTTTTCAGGGTTCAGTCACAAGAAAAGCCTAAATGAACCTGTTCTCAACCATTGGATAGGATGGCACAGAGCAGTCAAGCTTAACTCAGAGGCAATGTGTAAAGTATTTGTGCAACACTTCAAACAGTAACACAGTGAAAAGACACACAAAAGGAGCACACAACAGAATTTGAAAAATAGAGTATGTTTTAATAAATAAACCAAGAAAAAAAACACAAACATTCAATAAGTAGAACTAGAGCTATTCAATTTTAAAGATTTTAGTTAAAATAGCAAACGTTCAGGCCAACCATGATGGAGTGTGAGCAGCCAGAGGGGTCCAGTTAGGCCCGCTGGACAAAGTACCTTGAACCTAGGTTTGCGGAGTGTTGCGAAGATCCATGTTAAAGATGTGTTGCGCTGTCAAAGCAATGCATCGGTTCTGAGATGCAGCGAGGTTGTGGTGTTAAGTCCTGTTGCTTCATTGACGAGTATCCCATTGATTGAGTTTGCGATGCAAAATCCTACGTCGAGGATGCAGTGTGCAATCAGGATGCATTGGTTTCATGGAGCTGTGAGGCTGTGACGTGGAGCCCGACATTGTTGTTGAGGCTGCTCCAATGAAAAATGCAAGGACTTGCGCCAAGGATATCATGCAGTGGGGCCATGTGGCAGTTTCAAAGAGCTGCAATGCAAAACGGGTCCTTCCAACAGGTCTAATTCACGCACCAGCAGTGATGCAGAGGAGATGCGTCGATTCCACTAGATCCACAGAGTCTGGTAAGCACCTTAGGCCCACTTCCAATGGTCCAGGACTTGGGTGCCACCACTTGGCAGGGTAGACTTACAGTTGACAGAGTCCTGGAGTAATGTTGTTAAAGTCTTCTGTACCTGGGGCTCAAGTCTGTAGGCCAGCAAACTAGCCATTAGAGCCACTCTGGTGTTCTGGGTTCAAGAGATGTAGTTCCAGGCCTTCTCCCCCAAGCATGAGGCCAGCTGGCAACAGGTCAGCACAGCAAAGTAACAGCACAACAAGGGAGTAGTCCAGCAGAGTGGCAGTCCTTCAGCAGCACAACAGCACTTCTCCCTGTCAGAGTATCCACAGGTCCAAAAGTGTATTGAAGAATTGGGGTCTGAGGTCCAGTATTTATACCTTGTTATTGATATGAAGTAGGGAGAAGCTTCCAGAGGTTTCCTTTTTATGTCCCCAGGCATCCTACTTCCCTGCCCTGGCTTGAGACTAACTACTGAGTTTATGCAGCCCTTTGGGTGGAGGCAGCTCCTCCCTCCCATCCTGCCAGTGATGGACAATTCAGGCACAACCAAGCCCTGTGTGTCTGTCGAGGTGGAATACACAAAGCCCAACTATCAGCTACACCTAGTCATGTGACCAGAGACAGGCTACAGGCACTAAGGCCCTCATCTAGAACATGGCGGGCTGACGATCGATGGAAGAATGCCAGTGGCGGCAGCAGGCATCCCGTCATATTATGACACCTGGAGCCTCACCGCTATTGATGGCAGTGAGGGCCGGCATGCGCCATGCTGGCAGGTGGTGGATGCTGCTCCAGCCTCACCGCTACATCAGTCCAGACACCGCCACGTCTATAATGATGCAGTCATAACCGTGGCGGTGTATGGAGATGCGCCGATTCCGGCTGAGCAGCATCCCAGGAGCCCGTTCCCTCCTGGAGCAGCACCATGGAACATGTAAGTGCAGCCCGAGATGGAAGGGGGAGGGGGTGTTTGTTGAGTGAGTGAGTGCATGCATTGGGGTATGCATGTGTGTTTGAGAAGGGGGATGTGTGTCTGCATGAATGAATGTGTGTGTTTGTCTTTGTATGTGTGCATGTATATTTGGGGATTGGGGGTTCTGGGTTGGGGGCCTGAATGGAGGTGGGGGGTGGGGATGGTGAGGGGGGTTTGGGGAAGGCTTACAGGTTGATTGGGGGAGGAGGGGTAGGGTGGAGGATTTCAGGGTTCGAGGGGTAGGGGGGATGTCCAGGGGCTTGGGGGGTATTTAGGGGTTGTGGCAGTGGGGGGCCTAGCGTGTCAATGAATATTCTTGTCACCAGTATGCTTTCTGCCAGGGATTTCCTGGCGGGGTTTACCGCCAGGAAATCCCTGGTGGAAATGGGATCATAATCCCACCAGCGGTCTAGGCTCCACCTCTGGGTCGAAAGTGGCTACTGTCAGTCCGGCGATCGATTCAGGCCTAGCAGCCAGTTCACTACTGTTAGCTTTATATGGGGGTCTGCTCCACCATGCCGTCGGCGGTAATTACTGGCACAGCCAGCGGTGCATTCATTACTGCCCTATTCATAATGAGGGCCCAAATGTCGAAGACAGAAAAATGCTAACTTTCTAAAAGTGGTGTTTTCAAAACTGTAATTTAAAATCCGACTTCACCATAACATGAACTGATAACCAATGCCCGTTTGGAATTTACACTTATACGATGTAATAAGGTAACTCTAATGTTAGTGTATAGAAGAGGGCGGCCTTGCAGTACTTGCAGTACTAAAAAACAAATTTGAGTTTTTCACTACCAGGCCATGTAAAACTTAAACGTACATGTCCTAGCTTTTAAATACATTGCACCCTGTCCTCAGTGCCTTCCATAGGGGTGACATAAAATAAAAATTTAAGTTTTGTGCTTGGCAGATGGTTTGTTTTGACAGGTCGACATGACAGTTTAAAACTGCACATGTAGGGTGTAATGGCAGCCTGGAGACATGTTTAAAATGCTACTTAAGTGGGTGGCACAACCAATGATGGAGGCCTACTAAAAGAAATTAATTTACAGGCCGTGGCTCCATGGTGTACCATATTACTGTGGACATATAAGTATATTAGATAAGCCGAATGGGTGTAAGCTAATTCGACCATGTTTTAAGGAGAGAACACAAATACTTAAGCACTGGTTAGCAGTAGTAATTTGAACCAAGTCCTAAGGCCAGCAGAAATGAATTCAGCAAAAAGTGGAGGGTTAAGGCAAAATGTTTGGGGATGGCCCTACAGAGAGGGTCAGGTCCAACAATGCCAAAACAACATATTATAGCTGATTTCCTCAGAGCAGGTACATAGGTACATTTTCTTCTATGCCTTTGTCCATACCTTTTTTATGTGAATAACTGTAACAATACCATGTGCAAGAAGTATGAATCAGAGTTTTCCCAGAGCGTTGGTAACATTACCCTGACCTGGTAATCTGGGCTATTTTTCAATGTGATAATACATTTCAGGCCACCTGGACATAAACAGTAGAAAATAGTTGTTTTCCCCCTTTCTAGAGTTAATTTATCTTATTCAGATATGGAGATACAATAAAAAACCTCTTTCAATTTATCCTACTTTGTCAATGGTTCATCAGAAGTGGGTGAACAAGTCTGTGATGGAGATACATTCGAGTGATTCATGCTGGTTTGCATGGCTGAATGTAACAACAAATGTATAATTTCAACTTTTGATGTGGAGAAATATTAGGAAGGTACAGTTAGTGCTATAGAAATGCTATTCTTGTGTCAAATCATATATTCCTTTAATTCTTTGAATTTAAATTCTGCACTAACAGGCTGCACAATATAGTGTATCTGTATATTATGCTTTATGTGAGAACTGTGCAAAAGGACTGAAGGCAGTCAGTATGGGGCACATGCAGGAGTAATAGCAGTCACAGTGCAGCATGTGCAGCAATATATTTAACACAGAGTAGATAATATGGAATCACTAGATTTCAATGCCCTCTAAAGTTTCATGCAATTGTGCAAACAATTGATTTTATGATATTTTTTCTCACTAAGCACATTTTCCAAATAATAGCAAAACCCATTTTATCTTTTGTGGCATTAACAGCATCATGAACAGATATGGCGTTCACATTGAAAGTAGAAGTCACAACGAGTGACTGACCCTGTTATAATACCTGTATAAAAACATAGGGGGTTATTCTAACTTTGGAGGAGGTGTTAATCCGTCCCAAAAGTGACGGAAAAGTGACGGATTTACCACCAGCCGTATTACGAGTCCATTATATCCTATGGAACTCGTAATACGGCTGGTGGTATATCCGTCACTTTACCGTCACTTTTGGGACGGATTAACACTCCTCCAAAGTTAGAATAACCCCCATAGTGTGCTTGTGTACCTCAAGAAAGCACTAACATCAGATCCAGAATGTTGGTGTGGAATAATTCTTCTCCAAGTTAAGAGCTTGGGACATCAGCAAAATTCTAAGTTTCTTTTCTAGTGATATGGCGGATGAGTTTTCCTTACCAGCCCTGGAGACTACTAAGAACTTCAACCATTAGTTTTCTATTTAAATTCATTAGAAGTATGAAGTCCCCACACTTCACTGAGCCCAAGAGGCAGGACCTTTTGGGTAAGTATGATTCACAAGAAACTGCGATCAACAAATTATCATCTTAAACATTTTTAATTTATAGATTGCAGTTTACGCTTATACATCTCTTAGTTATTGAATTCTTTATTAGCAATTCATTAGATTCTCAATACAATTAGAGAACAGAGCATAAATCACGTTACATAGAATCTATCCCTATTTTAAGCTAATTTAGAGTGCAGGAAAGTATCAATAAAACTCCAGAAGGAGCTCTGGCCTTGAGAGGTGAAAGCATAAAAGCTGCAACAGAACTTCCCATAAATAGAGGTTTAAAACCTCAGTGAAGACTCAAACAGCATCAATTCAAAGCAAAATTTAAGTAGCTCCCAGAATGAATCTGAGATGCATCATCAAAGAGTCTGAGTCAGAATGTATCTGAGTCGAAGTGCTTTCTAGCAGTGTAGAAAGAAAAAGCCTCTGAGAGGAAGAGACTGAGCTCTCTTTCTCTTGTCTGGGAACACATGTTTATACATCAACTCGTATCAGTAAAAATCCTACTTTTTTAAATGATTCGCAATGATAACTTCTTGTTTGAACCAATTATGTGCAAAGTCTTCGCAGGGCAACTTAGCAAACTTTTACGTCCTAAACATAAGATACAATCTACTATAATCTGTAACATAGCTGTTATTCCATTCTTTCTCCCAGCACTGTCCTCTACACAACTAAACAAGTCAACATAAGTACGGTACATTTCACAATGAGATTACTCCTGTTCTCAGGCCAGAACTAACAAAAACGAAAGGCAGAGGAAAGAAAGTACACATCTCTGTGAAAGCTTCAAATGCAAAGCCATGCTTAAATGCAGTGTTTTATTGAGGCCTATAAAACATCTTGTACAGGTTAATATTAAGTTTTAAATTAGTGAAAACGCTTCCACCCTAGCCATTACCTAGTATGCATGATGCATGGAAATACTAAGTACTAGGGGCCACTGATGGATTTTGAAGGTGGTCAGTGTAAATTTTCAATCTAAGTATAAAATGTGTGAGCAAAGAGGGCAAGCTCAAACAGAGAAAGAGAGGTGGGGATGGAGAGGCACTGGTAATGCTCCTACATTTTGTCTTTGAACATGTTTATGTAGCACAAACTCAATCCAAAGGTACTGAGGCACTTTTCATGATCACCCGTCATATTACAAAAGGTTACATTTATTTTGTAGACACTGAGAATTTTCCCAGAATCAGAGGTTGTTGAGCTGATGTTGAGTTTCAGAACATGGTTCTTCAGTTCCAAACTCACCAGCTCTGGTAATGTCACATCCTCTCCCCTAGATGTGATCTTAGTGTCTTGGCTACCTAATTCCCTGATTACTACTCTCACATGTTGCAGCTTCCCTAATGTGGAAGGAAGCTGGCACATGCCTTTTGGTTTGCTCATAGAATTGTCATCATGGCATGGCAGGAATGTTTCTAAATTCACCTTTTAAAACTAACATGTTTAATAAAGACTAATTTCAATATGTAATCCAATGTACTAAGGTGACACACATCTGAATTTACATGAAATATACTGTTTTTTAGTTCAATCCCAGCACTTCTGTTTGTGTGATTCTAGGCAAATAGTGTATTTCATCAGACCTCCTTTTTGTTATTGCATAGGTGAGGCCAACAGGAATGTAGTACAGTCAGTCAAATTTCAGGCACCCTTATGACTTACTCTGCCTCTGACAGTCCAACTACCTGCATGGTGTGGATGAAACAGTGGGTCAACTAGGCTTTTAATGGAACTGTTGTGGTCTAGTGGCACTGTGCACTGCGCTGTATTTACAAGGTGGTGGTAAGCCACTTTGTGTGGCTTAACGCCACCTTGTAAATACGGCACCTTCACATGCAGCACTTTGTATACAAGGGGACTGCAATGTGTGTTGCTGTGGGAATTCCACAGCAACACCCTATTGCATTTTGATGCTGCCCCAGATTTACAAGAAATTGTAAATCTGTGGCAGTGCTAAAATCCCACACCACCACATGGCGCAACAAGGAGAAATGCTTTCATTTCTCCCCGTTTTTTGCTCCTTCTAGCAGCACACATAGAAAGAGCACATTGCCATTTCAAATTGTTATTGTGCAGCAAGGTGTTCCTTCCTGCACAAAAACAATTTCCCCTGCAACGCAGCCATCCAAGCACCATGACGCAAAGGTAGCTGCATTGGTAGTAAGCAGCTAATTTAGTGCTGGCGCGGGGGAAAGACAGGCATGCGCCGTATTTTTGTCAATATGACGCATCCATGCATTTCAGAACTGATGCAGCTGGGCGCTGCCAATTTTGGCGAAGCACCACGCTGCGCCAGTTCTTTGAAAATATACCCCTTAGTTCTCCAGTTCCAAAATGGGCAGCTCTGGTTGTAACACCACATCTTCTCCCCTAGACCTGCCCCCACTGCCTGGGATACCTAACTGCCTGGTAACTGCTTTTGTTACATCCTTAATGTGGAAATATAATTGGTTAAGCTATAGTGACATGCATCTGCATGTTATAGAAATACGCTGTTTTCAATATTTAAGTCTCTTTATTTGTGATGAATCCCAGCAACCCTGTTGGACCAAATTGTGTGAGCCTAGGCAAATACAGTATTTTATCAGGACTTCTCTTTGTTTGTTATTGAAAGGGCTGGTGTATAGACAGTCAAGGCACCCTTATGACTGCCTCTGCTCCAACATTGCCAGCCTGACTGCACGCAGGCTGTGGTTTCACCATTGCAATATACACCAAAAACCTCTATATGGGCACACTGCTCTCCCTCCCCTTACTTGGAAGATAACATATATTTCCACAGTAATTCACTTCTGTTGACTCATAGTTCCTCTTGACATCAGTCTCCAATCTCTGTCTATTAATAAGACTCTGTGGCAGGTCACAGCACAGGCAGTAGGAGTGTAGACCACAGGGGAGAGTTATGGGTAGAGGAAATAAAAAACACAACACCACCACACATACAGACTCACGGTCTCTTCTGGCCCTGGCAGATTCAACTCCTTCTTTCATGTAGGTTGTGGGCACGCTCCTAGATCCACCCAGCCTTCCTAGTACTGGCCTAGATAGCTAACTAATTAATGTGGGAGGCAGGGACTTAGAATTGGGGGTGTCTTACAGCCACCCGATAAATGTATTTAGGGATAACTAGTTGGATACCAGTGCTATACATACAAATAGACACAAATAGACAAAAACACACACACTGTTGGAAAGTGGATTATTGGTAAGGGCAGGTAGGTACCTACACTTAGCAACTGGCCACCAACCCCCAATAGGTACAGTCAAGGTCTCAGTAAATTAATCCTTGCTCAACCCTCGGTAGCTTGGGCAATGAGCAGTTTAGGCTTAACTTCGGAGACAGTTTGTGTAAGCATATAATATCAACAAACAGTAAATAAGTAACACACAACACATATTTAAAATCCAACACCAATGTATAAACTATTTCTATCTTTAAAATGACACCAAAACAACAACAATATAATGTAGAGAACCAGAGATATGAATTTTTAAAGATTAAATGTAAAAAAAAAGCTTTCTAGTGCCTAAAAAACAAAAGTGCCAACTGGGGACATCGGGTCACACTTGACCGGTGCAAAGTAAAAGTTTGAGGCCTACAGCAATGGAGCCCTGCTTGGCTACACTGAGCAGGAGCCTTCAGTCAAAATTTCACCTTCGGACTTAGTCACTTTTTTGGAGCTTTTTCTCTCCGGATGGGCTCACTGTGGATGTTTTTAAGTCAACTGTAGATCTATGTGCTCGATTATTAACAAATGTTTTTAAGTACTTGGCGAACAAATTTATACCTGCATCTTGGAAACTTGCAATAGTGGTCCCTATTTACAAAAAGGGTGATAGATCTTCCTCAACATGTCATAGATCATTTTCACTAACTAACTCCTTTATGAAGTGTCCAATTTGGTTTCAGACCAGGGGTTAGCACAATTGATCAGTGTTTACATTCAAATTTACTACTGGGGAAGCATGTTTTAGCAGGGATCACTTCACATGACCTATATTGATCTACCTACTGCGTGTGACCTAGTAAATCATCAAAAACTTTGGTCCTGATGGAAAGGATGGGCATTGAGCCAGAACTGTTAGCGCTATGAAAGCGCCTACACCAGGACTTCTTGTTGAAAGTACATTTTGGTCCTCAGGGCGAGTTGATTCCATGTATAAAGGTTTCAAGTGGTGTCCAACATCGATGCATTCTTGCACCATTTTTATTTCTCCTATATATAAATGGAGTCACTAGTCATCTGATTCACATTGGGAAAGATTTTTCTTGCGTGGGGACCCACCAAATTCCGATTTTATTGTTTTACGGACGATGCCATGATAGTTGCTCATACCACAAATGGTCTGCAAATTTTAGTAGATGGTTTTACGGATTATATGTCAAGGTTGGACCTTAAATTAAATGATAGTAAATCTTTTGTTATGACATGTGGGCCTCGCAATACAAAGTCCAAAACTTTTAAGATGGGTAGTACAGTTTTAGAAAAGGTGCAACATTTTTATTACCTGGGAATTCCTTTTAGCTTCTCATTGGCTTGGAAGTACCTATGAACAGTTCAGACTTACTGTTTTAAAAGTAATATTGAAGTAATTTTTAGATTTGCCCAGAACTTAGGGCAAACACTTGTTAAGGAGTTGATATATTTGTATAAAACAAAATGCATTTCAGCAGGTTCATATGGGGCAGCCATATAGGGTTATGCAAATGTGCACAGTTTACAAGTAGTTGAAAACCTGCTCCTCTAGAGGCTATTGCAGGTTGCTCAGGGTATGGCAAATTTGATTTGCCATTATGGACTTGGGCTTCCCTGTTTAGAGGATTCTCTACGACTTGCCCCCCCTTTTATATTGGGTTACGGTATGGTTAAACCTTGAGGCCTCTTTAGTGTGAGTCTCTATTTCAGACTGCCTAAGCTTAGCGAGTGGGGTGGAAAACCGTTGGCTGTCCTATTTGAAGAAGACTTTTAAAAATATAGATGTAAAATATCTGTACGATGATCTGACTTCAGTCACCCATAAGCCTAAAGATGTTGTAAGAGAAATGTTTTTAAATTACTATACTGACATACTAAGGAATGCACAAAGTATGCCTGAATTAGTAAGATATGTTCCCCTCTCAATGACTGAGGGCTTGGAACCTTATAGGTCTTGGGTCATGAATCCTTTTCATTGTAGGCATCTTTCTCTTTTCAGATTTTCCAAGATTCATGTGGCTGTGGCTTTCCCCACCCAGTTTTGTTGGTCCCGCAATTTACCACTGTGCAATTGTGACTGACTTTTAGTAAAAAATACATGTCATTTTTTGCTCATCTGCCGTTTATATGAGGCACCAAGAAATACGCTCCAGTTTTGTGGACAGCAAATACTAGATCATATCAGGATAGCTTGTGTTTTTATAGAGGTTGGGTAATGAAGAGGTGTGTTGGGCAATGTTGAACTTAATAAAACAATCGCTGGCCCTGAGAAAGAAATATGAATTGGTACCCTTGGGTTAACATTTTAAGGACTGCTTATTGTATTACTGCTGTTTAGCATGTTTCTTTTAATTTTTAATAATTTTATCATGTTTGTTTGCAACTACGTGTATGATGTTTTGATGTTGGCAATGCGTAACTGGTTATTTTTTTCTTAATGTTGCACTTTTATAGATGTTTTTAAAATCCAATAAAGGCTTGTGATTGATTGACCTCACTGAGCTTTTTTCCAAAGTTGATCTAAACTTCCAGAAGTACCTTTTGGGCTCTGAAAGTGTCCACAAACTTGCCACAAGGTTACAGAAGTTCTGAGTTGCTCCTAGGAAGTTGGGACTTCAGTTCCCAGAATGCACCTGGTCAGAATCCTTAAATGGCCACTGAAGACAAGTCAGCTGGCTATTCTTGCAGGGCTTGATGCAGGGGACTCTGCTCAGCTCCCTTGTACCTGTAGCTTATGGGGAGTCTGCTCATGCAGTTGCAAAAGCAAGACAAAGGCCTTTTCTTGATGAAGCCCAAGTCCTTCTGACTGGAGGGTCCAGGTGCAGGCCAGGGATCCAGCAGGTCAGTCTTTCTTCTTCCAGTATCTTCTTCCAGCAGGGATCTGAATTGTGGGGCAGCTCTGCCATATTTTCCTTGCTCATGGGGGTGGAAAGCAGGGGGGTGCTCCTGTCCAATGGGGTGCAGGCCAACACCCTCTGGGGTGACCACTTACTGGGAAGTGTGGCAAAAATAAATCCTAGAAAGCAACATTCTGTAAAAATCCATCATGGAGGAAATCCCGCCTTCAAGGTTACACCTAGCTGAGCCCAACCACTTGTGTGATCATGTTTCTCTCTTATTCTAATCAGTGGGGCTCCTAGCTATCTGGGGGTGCCAGAAATGGGGGAGTTCCAGTTTCTGTCCCTAGTGGCTTTCCCTCCTTTAGGGACCAGTTTGGCTACTCTTCACTCATTCTGCTCTGCCATCTGCTGTAGCAATTCTTTGCCCCCCAAATGCTTCCTTTGTGTCAGCCCAGGCCACTTCACACCTCATTAAGGCAGCCAGGCTCAGGCTGCCAGAGGCTGACCATTCAGTAAACGGCTGAATTTGGTAACTTTCAGAAAGAGTTCTAAAACTCTTTCCCTGTGCTAGTTATATTAAATCAACATTACCAAGTCATTGGATTTATTAAAATGTTTGATCTGTTGCCAAACTTGCACTATTTAGCTAATCTCCATTGACAATAACACTTTATTATTTTAACGTAAAGTCTCCAATGTTAGCCTATAGGGCCAATTGACTACAATGGGGAAACCTAATTTGGCATTTTTTTCCCCTCACTAGGGTTTACAAACATGTTTTATAAAGTCCCTGCTTATATTTACACTGCGCCATACCCTGGGGTCACTTAGGGTAGACCTTAGGGGTGACTTAGATGTAGAAAGAAGGTACTTTAGGACTTTGGAATTACTTTTAATTCCAAAGTTGAATCTGGGATTAACTTGAATTTAAAAGCAGTCAGCAATGCAGGCCTGCCTTTAAAATGATACTAGACACAACAGCAGTGCACCTATGGGAGCACTATCTGTACTGGGGTCCGTAAACGAACCTGCCCTTCCATATACTAGGGACTTATAGGTAGGTTGTCAGAGTCAATTATAATTATGCCTAATTTGCCTATACAATTTTACACAGTGCACTGGCCCTCCGGGACTAGTTAACAGTGCCCAGGGCACAGTGAGGGTCAGAAAACACCGGTATCAACTAAAAATGGGGGCAAAGTGAGGGGGTTCTGCAATCAGCCCAGTTTTCCCACGTACACTCTCCCTCTCTGTTTTGAAAGTCTTCAAAGATGTTGGTTGTTTTACAAAATGTTTTTTTTCTCCATTAGTACCCCTATCAATTCCTATTCTTCTCCTTTTCTACTGCCTTTTGAGCCCCTCTCTGGAGCCCTATACGTCGTATCATGTATTTTAATATTATCTGCCTGCAGGGTTGATGGAAATCTGATGCTCACAACCCCGTAATCTTACTGACCAAGCTACGACCCTGGTGGGAGGAAGCTGCTGGATTCCTTCCTTGGGCCCATCCCTTCATGATAATAAACAACATCATTTGGGTGGTAGAAGTCACTGTCCCGTCCACTCCAACATTCCACCATCAGCCTGCCCCACCTCAGGCTATTTTGTGTAATGAGCTGTGCTAATTTAGGTCCAAAAGGAACCACATACCTGGCAATTAATTCCACGACACCCACTAGTGTACTATCACTGCCCTGGCAAAAATACATGCACAGTGTGCAGGAGACCTCACTACAGGGTTAAAAAAAAAAACTCCCCTCCTCCCCTGAAAAAAGACACATACTCAGATAGTGTTGTCATTGAACAGCAAGTGATTTTTTTTTCATCTGCTCTGTGTTTCTAGTCCTTTGTTTCTTTCGCATACACCAATGTAACTATCATACATGCACTGAGGTATGCCAAAGAGAACACCAATAATGCTAAATTGGGTTTTGTGGTGAACATTTGACCCCCAAACCATTGGTGCAGTCATGAAATGTTCTCTTGATGTACAGCTTAGTAGAACTGAGTATTCAACAGTCACTCACCTCAAGTCTTGAATTAATTTCTCTATAATTTTGTGACATTTATATACATAGACGGTCTGCATTCACCTGTGGCAAATGCTTCCCTAAAAACCTGGGTTCCTGTGTTTTTAGGGTTGAACACACAAGTACTCTGGCCTGTTCTAATCTCTCTCTGGTCTTTTAACCACGCTAAATGCTGCTATTCATTCTTTGTTGTGCTTGTCTTAAATTCGTTTTTTTTATTGGTGCATTTTGTGAAATGTCTCTCCTTTGTGTGCTGAGTCCCCTCCCACGCGATTTCACTAAGTAAACATTTTACCATCACACAACGTCACGCTTTCTTCTGTTACAGAGTGTGATGGCCCCCTTCTCTGATTTCGATTTGCCTTTCATCCCAACCGCGATCCTTTCTAGACATTTTATTCACACAGGGAGCCAATAAATCTTGTGCTCACCATCATGGCATCCCTGGCATTTTGAATTGACTTGCTTACGTCAACTGATTTACTTTTCATTTTCAATTATGTGGCAAGATAAGTCCAGTTAGGAATTTACAACACTAATAACTCTAACTCGAGCAAAAGCGAGACCCATTGCATTGCAAATGCTTGTTTACTCTGCAGTGTGAGTGCGAGAGAAGAGATTTAAAAAACCCGGGGTCCACCAGTCAACAAACAATAATGAAATCACTGTCAACAGCAATTTCAGATCAAAGACCTTAAAAAGCACTTCCTTGCTAGTTCAATGTAGCAGAGAGCTGTGTTTACAGTCAGAGGAAAGGTCGTTAAAAACTGATCTCTTAAGTCCAAAAATGGTTAGCATCTGCAACAGTATCGAAGAAAAGGTACGAAGAAGACCTGCTCTGCAGACAGCTTATCATTGAGAGGAGGTTGTGAAGCCAATTTGGCATATGAGAGATCAAGATAAGAACAGCTTCAGAGCTAGTTTAACCCTTTGGGTGCCAAGGACGTCACGGTTAAGTCCTCGGCTGCACCGCTCGGGTGCTGAGGACATAACCATTCCGTCCTGGACCTGGCCATGGGGGAAGCGTTAGGCCATTTAGGCCCCACTTTGGGGCAGATTGGCTTATTTTTATTAGACCAATCTGTCTCCAAGGGGGGCAGAAACCAATAGGCACCAGGGATTTTTTTTCCATCAGTTTCACGCAAGGGGAAGGACCCTTAGGCAAGGGTTGATCCCTTGGGGGAGAAATTTATTTTATGCCACTTCTGCCACCCTTGTGGGCAGATCGGCCTATTTTAATTAGGCTGATCTGCCCCCAAGGGGGGCAGAAACCACTAGCCACCAAGGATTTTTTTAAATTATTTTTTACAGATGGGGAGTGACTCCTTAGGCAAGGGTCGCTCCCCTGGGAGGCAAATTTATTTTAGGCCATTTCTTCCCCCCTTAGGGGCCGATCGGCCTGTTCTATTAGGCTGATCTGCTCCCGGCGAGGGGGCAGAAACCACTTAGGCACCAGGGATTGTTGTTTGTGTGGGTGTGTGTGTGTTTTGTTTGGGAGGGCAGCCCCTTGGGCAAGGGTCGCTCCCCCATGGGGGCAAATTACTGTTGGCCATTTCTGCCCCCCTGGGGGCAGATCGGCCTATTTTTGTAAGGCCCATCTGCCCCAAAGGGGGGACAGAAAGCCCACCAGAGACCAGGGCAGGTTTTTTTTTTTAAAAGAAGAGGGTTAGGGTATTGCCATACCCCCATCCCAAGTAAATGGGAACAAAGTTGTTCCGCCCACCGGTGGGAAGATGTGGCAATTACCCCTGATCCACCCCCGGGGGGGCAGAAAGCCTACTAATCAAAAGAGGAAAATGCCTCAAGTTGCCCCTTCCTGCACAGAAACAATCCTGCTTAGAACGCAGGCACCCTTTCAGGATGGTGTAAGGGTGCCTTCACTGGCACAATGGCAGCACATTGTGTGCCAGCACAGGCAAAAGATAAGGATGCACTGTGCAATGTTAAGTACGGCGCATTCCTGCTCTTCCCTATCACGCAGCAAGGTGACGTGCTGCACTGTGCTGTGTGATTTTTTTTAAATATGCCCCTGAGTGTGAGGGGGAAAACATGAAGAAGGCTAACTGCTACACTGGTGAAGCTCAGGGTCGCACTTGCCTCATCGCCAGTTTAGTATTTCCCAGGTATACTGCAGCCTTAAAGGCTGCTTTCAGGGCAGGATGGGCTGCCATGATTGAACCATGGCCCCTTTGCCCGTTATTGTTACAGGCATCTTCAGTGTGTTGCTTATTTTAACATTTTCCTTGTCTAAAATTGGTTTTCAGTCTGGGGCTGATGGTAACTTACCACTCTGGCTTAGGAGAGACTCAGAGAGGTTCATGACCAAGGGTAAAGCCAGGAAAAAACTCAGCTCAGCAGTCAATAAACAGTAGAGAGATCTGTGTCTACAACACTGTTATCTGAAAGACCTAAGAAACCCAGGGCCTGATTCTTACCTTAGCGGTCGGCGGAGAGGCGGCGGTTGGACCGCGAACAGACCGGCGGTCCAAAAAATGGCATTCTGACCGCGGCGGTCACCGCCGCGATCGACTGCCACTTCCCCACTCCGACCGCCACGGCGGTCATGACCGACGGGCTGGAGTTCGCACACTCCGGCCCGGCGGTCGACCCAAGACCGCCAACCGTATCATGACCCTGCTTACCGCCGCGGTTTTTGGCGGTCGGGAACCGCCATGCGAACCATGGCGGTAGGCACTATCGGGGCCAGGGAATTCCTTCCCTGGCACTGATAGGGGTCTCCCCCACCCCCCACTGCCCCCCACGAGTCCTCCCCCCACACCCTCCACCCCCCTGCCACCCTCCAGAGGTGGTACGAACCCCCTGCCCCCCCACCCCGACATGCACATACACGCACCCCGACATGCACGCACCCCCAACATGCACATATGCACACCCCCTACACACACACATACACAACGGGGGCACATACCCGCACACATACATGCCGACATGCGCACCCGCCGAACTACACACATTGCCCAAAGGCACAGCAGCACCCCCCGCCCGCATGCACGCACTCACACACCCCCTCTACACACCCCCATGCACGCACACATCACACAACACCCCCCCACCCCCTCCCCTCACGGACGATCAACTTACCTTGTGCGTTGGTCCTCCGGGAGGCGACGGGAGCCATAGGGACGTGACCGCCAACAGAAGACCGCCAACAGAAGACCGCCACACAGAAATGTGGGTCGTAATTCTGGGGGCGGTGTTCTGCTGGCGTGGCGGTGGAGGTTGACCAGTCTCCACTTTCCCGCCGACCGCCAGTATGGCTGCTGGCGGTATTCCGGCGGAACGCTCCCAGCGGTCGGAATACGCGCAGCGGCATACCGCCGCGGTCGGCGGTCTTTGCCGCGGCGGTAACTCGGCGGTCTTGCGAAAAGACCGCCAAGGTCAGAATCAGGCCCCCAGTTTGGTAGTAGTTTATATTTAAAGCAAGCAGGTCTTAAAGTCACTTTAACATAGGAGTCAGATCAAAAGCTATGTAAAATGCAGTTCTGCATTCAGCAATGATGAAGATATCAGCATCTCCAGTAGTGTAAGAGAAAAGAGTCAAAAAAGGTCTGCTCTGCATCTAGTTTGGGATTGGAGAGAAGAGGATCTGCAGGCATAGAGTCAGAGGAAAGCAAGAAAAAACACCAACAACAGTGTCCTGTACACCAACGTGAGACAGGCAACATGCGAGAAATAAGGACTCCTAATTGCTGACCAACAAAGTATGTACTGCCATCTTGTGATTATTTTTAACTTGCTTTTGTTGTCTGTCTGAAAGTAGGTGCATCATCAGATTGTTATTCTTTTCACGGAGTTGGAAAGGCTTCTCCTGGAGGACATGAATAGGAAATGTCACTTCTTTCTTTCACTTTTTTTTCAGCGCACCAACAACATTGATCACAAGGGAAATTGATATTCCCAAAATAGATCAAGGATCCTTCTGCTTGTGCTTTCAAGAACAACACTGGAATCATCTTTTTATCACTTGCACAAAGGGAAAAAAAGTCAGAACATCACAGGTGTGTTTTAATGATTCCACAGGGAGCTGATTTTACAGAATACAATGCAGTGGAATGTCAAAATATGAAGGAAAATAACTCAAGCGAACAGAATTTACCACAAGAAAACCCATAGGAGGGATAGCGTCTCTCTTAAAATTAAGTAGAAGTTTGTGTAGTTTAAACAGATTACATATGGTCTGCATAAACATGGAAATAATTAGTTCACGTCTTGAAATTGAAGAAATGAACTAATAAGAATCAGTTTGTTTTGCTCACATGGATTTATGTCTTAATAAACTAACTTAAAGAATTAAATTTATATGGGGGGAAAAATAAGGATTTCAGCATCCAGAAGCACGGTCTCCGTTTGAATAAAAATAGAATTAAAAAAAATGATCTAGCCTTTTCTGCTTGCGAACTATAGTGTTTAGTCCACCAGAGTCTTCTGATTAGGCATGAAAGACAAAAAAACTATAATTTATTTAGATGTATGTGTGCACCCCTTTATAACTTTGGGAATTGGAAAACGTATGTATAGCTTTCTTTAGCTTTATTCGGTTCATAAAAACCGCAAAAGCACAAGAAATGAAAACATAAAATACATAAAAGATTATTAAAAACACAAAGAGATACATTCATAGAAAGTCAATTTGTAAAATTAGTACAGTAGCAATAGAAAACGAGCCGAGGAAGTGCAACGTGCAAAGTCCATGTATAGCTATGCAAATTGTAGTCTGTGATACATAGATTTAAGACCCAGAGCCATATATCACCACATTAGTGTATTTTATTTAGCCTAAAGTGGCGATATTATGACACAAATGCTGCGCCATATTTAAAAAGTGGCGCAATGCATGCATTGCGCCACTTTGTAACCCTTTAACCCCACATTATGCATGCGCAAGGCCTAATATATGCAAGGGGCAGTTCCCCCATTCGGGGGGCCGAAAAAAATGGCGCAATGAAATCTAAAAGGTTTCTTTGCCCCATTTTTAGCAGAATTTTTTAACGCCTGCTCTGAGCAGGCATTAAAAGGAGGCACACCATTTATTAAAATGAGCCCATGTGTATTTTGCAGGACCAGCACCAACATTTTTGGCGCTAGTCTTGCAAAGTGCATCAATAGTGTAACATTTTTTGATTCTGTTGCCCCTTCCCTGCGCCATGGTGCTCCGTATATTAAATATGGTGCACACATGGTGGGGATAAGGGCATTGGCTGCAGTGCCACGTTTCTTAACTATGCCCCACGTATTTAATGTTGAAGAGCGGTTCAACGCTGTTATTAAATGACAAAGTGTAGAGGAAACCTGTCAAAGTAGATTCCAGCTGAAAGAGCTCACCAGCCATTTACTGGAGTGGTCTGAAGGAAAGGGGACTTTCACTTTCCTCAGTTGGGTTCTGGAAGGCTCCTGAATAGCATGGACTTGTCTAGCACTTTCTCTACCGCGTTATTATACTATGCTATCATCAGGCCACCTTCACTATTATTTCCTTGATTTCGAGTCAGATACAGTGAAACTATCACGTGAAAGTTCACTTCGCCAGATTCTGGGTTGGTAGAGTTTTTCGCAGTCGATTGTTCAAGGTGTGGAAGAACCAGATGAGATTTTCCGAGGTAGTAATTCCAGCCAAATAACTTGATGCTTCAGTTCCAGACGTAACCAAGCTCCATTTCCCATCTTCTGAAAGGTTGCAGCATAGAATGCTTTCGTACCTCCAGAAGACACCTTCTACTTCCTCTATTTACTCCCTCCCACCTCCATTCCTCACCTTCCATCCCACCCAGTGGTCCATATATTTAACACCTGTTCAAAGCAGATTGTAAATGTACGCATTCAACCCAAAGGGATTGAGAATTCCTCATGGTAATGCCCTATTCAGTCAGGTTTAGCTGATAGTTCGAAAGTACAGGGAGTAATTTAGCACGTGCAGTTGTAAGATTGCATGTGATTTACCGTTCATGCCATTATCAGGACTTATGAACACACCATCCCTGCACACTGATATATGTTATTCCAAGGCCATTACACAAATACAAATGTGTTAAATTTTTCCCAATTATCCTTTTTTTTTATTTGCTTTGTCCAGTACCAGCCATATCGCCTGGCTTGTCCAATGTGCTTTACCATGACTAAGAATGGTGAGGAGTACAAGATTATGTACATAAGAGATGGTCAAAAATAAAGTTCAAGCTGCCAATCGAGTCTGTTGAAAGGAACTAACGGATTTCAATGTTCTTTGAAAACTCATATAGACGTGTTGAAGCCAGAGTTGTGGTAGGAAGGAGTTTGACTCGGACAAATTGAGTACTGTTAGGCACTCCCTGTATCACTACATGTATTGTTGTTGACTTATTGTTTTTCAATTGCAAAGATAAATCCCTGGGTATCAAATATTGTAATTCAAAGATGTTGGTCTGTGGAAGAGCGCAATTGTCATGTAAATGGGAGTTTAATGGTATTTGGCCAGGTAAAGCATATGCTTACACTTATTGCATGATTCTGATCAATTATAGCATGAGGTGGAACTGCTAGCTGCAGACTGAGCTCAAAAAATCTGACCAGGTCCAGGTTTTCATTCTAATTTCAGGGGAAGCACCTAGTTGATGAAAAAAGATCAATTTTAAAATGTAAATATGATCATGTGACTACGCTGAATGTTAAATTCCTTTGGAGGGTGATGAAAGCAAAGATATACAAAAGAAACCAAACAAGGCAACAGGCTTTCTCCGTGCACCCAGGGCCTAGACCAAAACTCTGTATCTTTCATGATTGTCTCAGTCCTGCTCCAATTTAGGAAACAGATGAAGACACACCTCTGTGAAGAGTACTACCATGGATGTCATTTGAGGGTCGCCAGGGATCATAGAAGAGACCCCTAGCTTGACCCTTGCGACCCCTGGATTCAAGGGTGGCAAAATCAGTGCCAGAAACACAGGGACGGAACATCCTTATGTACATTAGGTGGGTCTCCAATCTCCTTGTTTTATGTCAATTTTTAATACACTAGAGTTGAATATTAACCTATTATTCACTATTAGTCTAATAAAAATGGAGGTAAAATTAGTTGAAATATGACTCTACCTTGCAGCTAAGGTAAGCAAAAGGCTTTTTAAAAGTACATTGTGTGCATGTGTGCAGTAGAAAGCATGTTTATGTCATAGAGAGTGTATGTGTGATTGGGTGTGTATGTGTTAGCATATGTGTGAGTGAACATAAAGTTCAAATGACTTGTGATGTCTGTTCCACCACCCCTAGCCTTTTGGTGAATTGGTGTTCATGAGTACTACATTGTGATGCAATTCCAGTCTACTTTCACTCTTACAAACCAGCTATCCATGCAATCACAGGACAACAGTGTGTTTGCCTGTTACCCTGTAAAGTACTCTACAGCCTTTCTACACCATATGCATTCATACAAAATTAACCACTAGTGCAATTTATGAATAGTTAAGGTTACAACCTGCATATATTTTGTTAAGATGGTGTGATTCTTTTTTGGGGGGTAATCCTTTTTACTCTGCTTTTGATCTAATCAAATTTACTTCAGCCATGGTTCTGTTTCGGGTGGTGTGAACAAGGATGATTTGCTATCACGTACTTATTTTCCTTGCTTTCAAAACGAATGTAAATGATTTCCTAAAATCTCAATCTTATTAGTAATAATATTGCTGGGCAGATTTTGTTTACATTGCTTTAAAAATAGATGTGTGTGTTTTGTTGCATCTTTTATGTGGTGTGTCTTAACCAATGTAAATAAATAATAATAAAAAAAATCTAAAATACCACAGCACTGCTTAATAGGAGAATCTGAAGCATTACACTCTATTAAGGGAGTAACATGATGAAAGGCCTCACATCTAGAATGGAGCTATCAAATGTAACAATCTACCAAGAGGATCAATACAGAATGGTCACTAAGACTGGTCACTGTTGTCCCACCTGTTCCTGGTCCACTTGTATTCTTCCTATGTGCCACCTCTCTGATATCATCATCACCACATTCAGGTTCTCCTGTTACCACATTCAGCTTCTCCTGCCATCTATTTGTGGGTGCTACCCACATGCTTCTCTTTTTTTCTACTCTTCACTCCTCAATTCCTGCCATGAATCTCTCACTCCCTAACAACACAACTAATCTATATTCTTACCTCATTTGCATTACTCCCATGGTCAATCTTTTCTCTTTGTCCTCATACATTGTAACCCCATTAACTGTACGTCCTTCTTCCCCTCCCCAGTCCTTAACCATGAGCTTTAGTTGCCTAATCCCAGGACAGGAAACAAAACAGGAAATGCCACAAGCCCCACTCCTCCACTGAGAACTACAAGAGCTTAGTCCTCCCTCAGTACATCCTGTTTTGTTTCCTGTCCTGTAGGGAATGCCAACAGGTGGTTGGTGGGCATCTGCTTCCTCAGTCGTAGGATGGTATTTACTCCCTGCTGGGCTTGGGGCAGTTCCTCCTACCAAAGCGGGAGCAGCGCTCATGAGGAGAGCTGGACTGGATCCCTGGGCTGTGATTGTGGTATATTTGGGCAGGTATGGCTCTTTGCACCTTTTATTTCTCACACTGCTTGTAGGTGTTGGGCTGTGCTTGAGGTTTGAATCACCCATGTGGACTTTGCTCCTTCTGAGGGCACATTGATTGCTACTTTTTGCAGCTGACTGCACATCGTTACGGCGATGTCACTCACAGCAGGGGGAATTACTCCTGGGACTCTCTACAGCCGATCCTTCACATGAAGTTGTCGGTCTTTCACCATTCTTTAAGAGGCACACTGGGGGTCACTGCAGGCGTTTATGTAATGTCTAGTCATGTACAAGGAAGAGGTGCAAATGCAAGCTGCTCATTTGGGATTATGCATAGGTCAGTGCTCTAGTGTTTTGTCATGCCCCTATCACCTGAAGCGAGCACAGTGTTTTTGCTTGCTTCCCTGTAAGTGGACACTGAGGCCCATATTTATACTTTTTTAGTGCCACATTTGTGTCACATTTTGATGCTAAAGAAGTGCAAACTTACAAAATACAATTGTATTTTGTAAGTTTGCGCTGTTTTTGCGTCAAAAACTATGCAAATGAGGCACTAAAAAAGTATAAATATGGGTCTGAGTATTGTAGTGTGTTCTGTGGTAGTGTGCTGTTTTCCTTTCATTATGGGCAAGCATTTGTTGAAGAGGGAGAATGTACCTCATCCTCTTGTGACTTCTTCCTCCAGTGGGTCGTCTTCTCCTTCACCTCCAAAAAGGGGAAGTCCTCACCATATGCAGAGTTTTTCAAGAGATTCGTGATGGAGGCACTGGTTTTATTGAAAAAGCAGAACTAGGAGACCAGATATTCTGCGGATGTTGAAAGCTTGTACTCTGCCTTCTCTGAACTGTCAGGAGGTTATCCTTCTGATCACAAGAGGAAATATGTTTCAAAGAAGTGTTGCCTGAATTGCTAGTCCACATTAAATTTAACATGGGGTTACCTTCTAAGGAGTTGGTGGAGACATCAAAGGATGCTGTTTTGTGCCAATTTAAAAAGACTATGAATGTGGGAGTTCCTATAACCAGCATGTGATGGATGTGGTTCTAAATGAGTGGAAGGACCGGACTGAAATTAATATTCCCTGCTTTATGTCCAAGTTATATTCTATGGAACAGATGGGAGAGGCCCTGCCTAACACTGTGCATGTGGATTCTGTGGTGATGAGTTTTGTCGGTCATTCCTCGGTGTCAGAGAAGAGCGTTCTCACGGATTCAGCAGATAAAAAAGTGAATGGAGCTCTTAAGAAGGTCTACTCAGGTTCATACTTGGCTCTTAGCAGTGGAATATATTGTACTACATACTACAGTCGTTATTATTAGACTTTAAAGAACTTTGTTCTATGCAGGAGGGCATACCTTGTCCAGAGCTGTTGAAAAACGTGGAAATACAGGTCAAGTTGTAATCTGATATTTTGTTTGATGCGGTTTGTGCAGTGTGGCATCTGTGGCTTCCAGGCAGAATTTATTTTTAGAGGACTGGAATACCGAATCTGTGCAGAGGTCAGCAGCTCTGAAAAGACACTTTGGGGGGATAAGTCATTTGGTCCTGACTTTGAGGAAAAATTTCATAAGATCTTTAAGGAGTGCAAACATTTTTCTTCATTTTGTAGGCAATCTGTCCAGAGACAGACTTTTAACTTTAAGTCGGGATCATTCAGGCAACCTTCAAGGCAACAGCAGAATGCGGAACAGAGGTCGAGATTTCCTCCTGGATTCTTCTCCAGAAGGTTTCAGAAGAATAGAAAATCCAAACCCCAGAGCACCAGTCAGTGCTCCTGACTATTCTGGGCTAGAGGTAATAAATGGTCGAGAGTACGAGGTTGGTGGCAGTATTCAACATTTCCAGCAGGCATGGTGCTCCTCAACTACAGACAAGTGGGTTCTAGAGGTTTTGCAATGGGGATATCACATCGAGTTCAGCACTCCTCCTGTTCAGTCAGGGACCATTATCACACCAGTCCCGAGATCTTTCGAGAAAGCGGTGGCTTTGAGGGATGAAATTCGAGACCTAGCCAAGAAGAAGCCTATCTCCCCCATTCCAGTGGTTGAAAAAGGACAGGGGATTTACTCTACTGTGTTCCTTCACAAAATTTTGTTTGTAAGAATCAATTCCAAAAAAAACAAAAGTTTTAGTGAACACATTTTCCACAATACCTGTTTGAAGTAGGATTTTGCTAATTCTTTTGCTGGATTTTTCCCAAAAAGTGTTTTCAGTTGAAGAATACACAAACAAATTATGGGGTGGGACAAACGTTCCATTCGCATTGGAATAGGACATAGTACTGTTTTAAATCAACTTTTGGAGACAACAGAGACATAATTAGAAGACAATATTTTGTCAAAATCTGGAGTCTAGTGAAATTGTTGCCTGATTTTAGGCTGGATTCATCACGCCTCTGAGGTCGAATATTTGATTGAAAATCATAAATAGATGAGCATTCTCCGGACAGGCCTTGGTTTGGTATAAAACTTTCATAATACAATTTAAATTAGAGTTTAGACTATGGTATTTTATTTGCAAGAACATCGTCAATCCACCAGCAACAGTAGCCTCCTTTAAAGCCCGAAGACAGTAAATGAAGTCGACATTTTGAACTTCTCTGCCACATTTATGGACAGTCTGAAGATGCACCTTTGTACAAAGAAAGCAAGTACCTACTCATAGGAAGGGTTGCAAAGGTTTTAGATTTGGTGCAATCAGAATCTTGAAGACATCTTTTCCATTGAGGTTTAGGAAGAAAGGAGAATGCCATCAGAACTGGAGCTAGACTGGTAAATGTTACTCATGGCGAGGTCACCTTTAAGGCATAGAAGAGCGTATGTTGGGGTTTGAGTCCTGTGTGTTGACGCAAGCATCATGTTTAGCCACTAGATGATGGCTGAGAGCTCCAGTGACCCTTAACGGAGCTAAAAGGCAGTGCTCAGTTCTCTGTTGCCCAGTTCTCCCCACCAAGAGGAGGTATGTTCAAAGGAAGCACTGAAAGGAAGCCATTTGTGTGCCTTGCAGATGCATTTAGAGGTCAGTGTATGAGGGCCTATCATGTACCGTGTGCGCAGCGTGAGTGTGCTCTGTCTTTGGGGTACTTTTGAGTTTTTTTGTTACATGAACTCTATATAATAAATGTTGAAAAAAGAAAGGACTCTATTTTTATTCCGACTAAGAAAATACCATGTTGTGTACAAAAAGTGTTTTTCTAATTAGTATTTTATAATAAAATGCATTTACTGCTTGTTTTACAAAGTATCGATGCATCCTTCTAGCACATTCCCTGCTCATGTTTGTGCACTGGGCAAAGAGTGGAGCAAAGGTAGAAAGAAACCAATGTCTTTCAGTCAGAAGGTGACTGAGGCGCATCTCGCCACAGAGCAGCCTACTATTCATCCCTTCAGCTTTCCTTTGTGAGAAAATGAGAAAATGCATTTTATGTTAAATGAGGTAAATCTATTATCCACACATCGGATACATTAATAAAGAAATAAAGATACAACGTGGTTCTGCTACTGGTTTCGTTTGTTCTTTTTCAAAATAAAAGAGGTTTGTGGTGACTAAGCACAGCACATCACTGTTAAAGTGTGCTGGCAACCTGACATAGCAGGATAGCTTTTCTTCCCAACAAGGGTCGCTTCTCCTTCCCGAAAAACATAACAATGCTCGAACAACTAGATATGGTTTTCTCAGTGTTGTTAAGTTTGTTCTTTAATTTAATAACATTTTCAGCCTATTTAGTAAAATCTGTTACATAGGATCATTCCACTAACTGCATTCGTAATAAGCCATAGCCCTAGTAAAAACATATTTGCCAACGTTTTGACATCACAGGCCTTAGCTGGTTATTAAGAGATGGTCACAAGTGCCAAAGCCTGTGTACCTTTGCGTCCATTACAAGATGAGTGCAAGTAGCTCTCACTTCTGCAATGGCACTGGCATATAACGCCAGCTTCAGCTTTGGTGCACTGCCCGTGCAAGACTGTGTGACAGGCACAATAACACTTGCAATAGAGAACAAAACCACAGTGGGGAATGTTATTCCCCATATAGTGGCTTCTACCAGTAAATCTGTCACAAATAACACTCATGGCCCAAGTGTAATTAGCCACAAGGGCCGAATCATGATAGCATGTGCTGACTGAAAGCAGAGCAGGATATTTGTTAAAAAACTGCCTTGTGTGAAGTGATGTAGTTTAACCCACTATTTCCCAGGGTTTGGGAGGGTATTTCCTAAAGCATTTTCTAAAGCATAGATCAGAAACTGAAATTGGCAAACCCTGCTTACTGTTTCGGCGCTCTACCGTCATAAACAAAGGCCATAAAAACATGCGCTCCGCGCAGTCCATCGTGACATGGCCCTTGCTGAATTTTTCCAGACTCAAAGGCAGTAAGGGAGACTGTGCGGGCATATTTACAAGCCCCTAGCGCTACCTTGTACCGCGCTAGCATCAGTTGTTTACGCTAAGTTGGAATTAAGGCGCCTTTCTCCCGTGCCGTATTTACAAAGTAGCACAATGCTTGAATTGCACCACTTTGCAAACCCTTGCATCAAATTATGCCTGCGCCATGCTTAATGTATGTAAGTGGGGCATTCTGACCTAGGGAGCCTGAAAAAATGTCACAGTGAAATTTATAACATTTCACTGCACCATTTTTTCCATCATTTTTAACGCCTTCTCACAGATGGCGTTAAATTCATGTCCCCTTTTTAACCAATGGGCCTCCCTGTCCTTTGCTGCACTAGCATCAAAATTGTTGACCCTAGTGCAGCAAAGCACCACAATAGCATCAAAAATGTTGACGATATTGTCCTAACGACTGCTATTGTGAGCCATATTGTAAATATGGCACAACCATGGTGTTGTTAGAGGGGGCATGGGCGACTCAAGAAAAGTGGGGCATCGGGACCGATGCACCTCTTTCTTGTAAATATACCTCTGAGTACAGGGAGTAACACTGCCCATTTACCAGGCCCTGTCTCTGATAAAGATTCCTACCAAAGAATTCCATCTTCAGCTTTCTTAAAACGTTCACAACTATGTTCATATCTTGAGTTAGGATATCAGTTATTTAGTAGGTTTCTAATAGCTCTTTTTGTGACACAAAATACAATTATGAACTGCAGTCCACCACAGTAAATTGTTGCCTCAGTCAAACACATTAGAACTTTAAAGATTATTAAACTGAAAATCTCAGATTGAAAAAAGAACATAAGTATTAGAAGACATTGCTTTTATTACCACAGAATCCCTCTTTCTATTAAACCTTTGTGAGAAGTGGCTTATGGAACGGTGGTCGACAATCAAGTTTTCAGTTTATTGCCCATTCTAGGAAATGCTTGGCTTTCATGAAATTTAAGCTGTAAATTGCCAATTGAGCACCAACTGTGCCCATTGAAGTGTCATCTCTCTCAGAGTTTTCGAGGTTCTATTGACACTGCGAATGGCTGGCGGCCAGTAAAGTGAGAATTCATATACAGACAAATGAATTATACACATAGACCCAATTTTTAATATCTTGTAGTCTCGCACACTGTAATATATGGAGTTAGACTGTTTTCGCTTTAGATGGTTCCCTAAACTCTAGAGTGGAGTGTTCTGTAATAATAAAAACACAATACATTTATGTAATAATAAAAACACAATAAATTTATCATTTGTCACTTACATTAGGATGAACTGAAAAGAATCATAGAAATACGAATGTAAAACAAAACCAGTTTAATTAACACAACATTTACGTAATGAACCAGGCGTGCTAGATCCATGACATATTTTCAGGATGACAGTATTTCAAAACAATAGAATCTAAATGGAAGTCATTTGCATACTAAGTAGGTATCCAGAAAATCTGGAATGGATTTGACTCCCCTGGTCCCATTTCCTCACTGTTGATGTATGGTATGTAAATTTAATCTATTTTAACAGCTGTGTAAGAATTAAGTGATCTGAGCTATTAGGCAGCACTTCTCTGTAATGAGCTAAACATTATGAAGACAATCTCGTTCTTCATAGACTGTATGATCTTCAGATCAAATGATGGCACTTCTGTCTACAAAGTAAAACCAGAATCAAGCATCTTGTTCACAAAAGTATTTCTCACTTCACTAACGGAAGCATCCTGTAAATGTTTAGCATTTTCAGAAAACCCTCAAAGAAATATGTAACACTATGATCAAAATCTGATTATGAGATGCGTGATTAGATAGAAAGTTAGACCTGACTGCCTTTCGGGTAGTCTTACCCCAAATGTTTTGCCTGCTCACCCTATATTTTTCTGATATTATTTTTGCTGGTTTTAGGACTCTGTGTACTGTACAACTGCTGACTAGTGCTAATATGCTTGTGCTCTCCCCCCTAAACAGAGTGACAGTGGCTCCTATCCAATTGGCATATTTAGTTTACCTACACGTCCTTAGTAAAGTGCACTTTATGTGCCCAGGACCAATAAATTAAATGCTACTAGTGGGCCAGCAGCACTGATTGTGCCACACACATACATAGCCCATCAACCATGTCTCATGCCAGCGTTTCAAAGGCCTGTGTGTGCAGTTTAACTGCCACTTCAACTTGGCATTTCAAACTATTTGCCATGCCTTAAACTCCCTGTTAGACCTGACAGCCTTAGGGTGGTCACCCCTAACTTTTTGCCTGCCTTCCTCTACTTTTTGGACACTTTTTTTTGCTGGTTTTAAGACTCTGCGCACTTTACCACTGCTAACCAGTGCTAAACTGCATATGCTCTCTCCCTTAAAACATGGTGACATTAGCTCACACCCAATTGGCTTATTTAATTTACTTATAAGTCCCTAGTAAAGTGCACTACATGTGCCCATGGCCTGTAGATTAAATGCTACTAGTGGGCCTGCCGCACCGGTTGTGCCACCCACATAAGTAGCCCGTTAACCATGTCTCAGGCCTGCCATTGCAAGGCCTGTGTGTGCAGTTTCACTGCCAATTCAACTTGACATTTAAAAGTACTTGCCAAGCCTTAAACTCCCCTTTTTCTACATATAGGTCACCCCTAAGGTTGGCCCTAGGTAACCCATAGGGCAGGGTGTTATGTAATGAAAAGGCAGGACATGTACCTGTGTAATTTACATGTCCTGGTAGTGTAAAACTCCTAAATTCGTTTAACACTGCTGTGAGGCCTGCTCCTTTAATAGGCTAACATTAGAGATATCCTCATATACTGTTGAGTGGTAGATTCTGATCTGAAGGAGTAACAAGGTCATATTTAGTATGGCTAGTATGGTAAAACAAATTCCTGCTGACTGGTGAAGTTGGATTTAATATTACTATTTTAGAAATGCCACTTTTAGAAAGTGAGCATTTCTCTGCACTTAAATCCTTCTGTGCTTTACAATCCACATCTGGCTGGGTTAGTTGACAGCTCTCTTGTTCATTTCACTCAGACAACCTCAAACACAGGATGCTCAGTCACACCTGCGCACATCTGCATACTGAGTGGGTCTTCCTTGGCAGGGAGGGTGGAGGGCCTGACACTTACATGTCAAAGGACAGTGGCCTGCCATACCCACTACTGGGGCCCTAGCAGAGAGAATGGAGCTGAAAGGGGACCTTGTGCACTTCTAAGCCACTCTTTGAAGTATGCCCCACTTCAAAGGCACATTTGGGTATTTAAACAGGGCCTCTGACCCTACCAACTCAGACACTTCTCGACAAACTATCACTGGTGATGAAACTCTGAACCAGAAACTGCCATCTGCCAAGAGAAGATGCCTGGCTGCCAAAAGGACTCACTTGACTGCTTTTCTGCAAAGGACTGCTGCCCTGCTGGCTTGCTGCCCTCTGTCTCTGCTGAGAAGTACTCTCCAAGGGCTTGGATTAAGCTTGCTTCCTGTTTTCTGAAGTCTCAGGGCCAAAAAGACTTAGGGGGTGATTCTAACTTCGGCGGGCGGCGGAGGCCGCCCGCCGAAGTTCCCCCACCAAAATACCGCTCCGCGGTCGAAAGACCGCTGAGGGTATTTTGGGATTTGCCCTGGGCTGGCGGGCGGCCGCCAAAAGGCCGCCCGCCAGCCCAGGGCAAATCAACCTTCCCACTAAGATGCCGGCTCAGAATTGAGCCGGCGGAGTGGGAAGGTGCGACGGGTGCAGTTGCACCCGTCGCGTATTTCAGTGTCTGCTAGGCAGACACTGAAATACTTTGTGGGGCCCTCTTACGGGGGCCCCTGACGTGCCCATGGCATGGGCACGGCAGGGGCCCCCAGGGGCCCCGCGGCACCCCCTACCGCCATCCTGTTCCTGGCGGGCGAACCGCCAGGAACAGGATGGCGGTAGGGGGTGTCAGAATCCCCCATGGCGGCGCAGCAAGCTGCGCCGCCATGGGGGACTCTAAGGGCAGCGGTAAACCGGCGGGAGACCGCCGGTTTACCCTTTCTGACCGCGGCCAAACCGCCGCGGTCAGAATGCCCTGCGGGGCACCGCCGGTCTGTCGGCAGTGCTCCCGCAGACCCTGGCCCCGGCTTGAAAAGAACTCCTTGTGCAGCAAAATTTTGATGTACAGCCTGCCAGAAACGACCCACAGCCTGCGTCGCAGTGAGAAAATCACTGCACGTCGAACTGGAACGACACAGCCCAGCTCCCTGAGTGGAGATCACGCAGCACCAGGGTTGCAACAGAAATTTCCCCGCATCACCCACCGGATCGACGCAGCTCCTGTGACTTCGTCCTGCAGAATGTATCTGAGGCTGTCTGGATTTTTCCGCAATGTCCCTAGGGCATCCAAATACTCTGCAACCCGAAGAGGATCCTAGTCTGTGCGCCGGAAATCGATACAAGGCCCTGACTGCATGAAAAATATTGACGCATCACGTGTGTGCACCCAGAGAAACTGATGCACACCTCCCCGTTTTCCACGCATCTCCTCCTCTGCGGGCCCTTGGTCATAATTGAGATGCAAACTGGGTACTTTGTGCTTGCAAGAGACACTTATTGCTTTTAAGAACTTAAGACTCTTTTTATCATTCTCTAAATTGATATTTCAACGTGTACGTATCAAATCTTGATCATTTGACCTTGTTTTATCCAGATAATTATTCTATATTTTTCTAAACCTGTGTGGTGTAATTTTGTGGTGTTTATACTGTGTTATTGCATGATTTATTGCACAAATACTTTACACATTGCCTTCTAAGTTAAGCCGGACTGCTCAGTGCCAAGTTACCAGAGCATGGGCATATGATAATGTGGATTGTGTGTGACTTACCTTGACTAGAGTGAGGGTCCTTGCTTGGACAGGGGGTAACCTTACTGCCAACCAAAGTCCACATTTCTAACACTCCCCTTTAATTATAATTAAGTAATCCCTAAGATAAACCCTAGGTAGCCCATAGGGAAGGGTGGTATGTGAGCAAAAGGCAGGACATGTACTTGTAAGTTTTACATGTCCTGGTAGGGAAAAGCTCCCCAAGCCGTTTTTCACTATTCTGATAGAATTGCATCAAAAATCCCCTCATATACATTTAAGTGGAAAATTCTGATCTGAAATGAGTAGCATTTGTCATCTTTGGTATGGTTGGAATGATAGTGAGAAATCCTGCTTACTGGTGAAGTTGTATTTAACATTACTATTTTTGAAATGCTACTTTTAGAAAGTAGGAGTTTCTCTGCACTTACTGCTCTCTGTGCCAAACTGCCTGTCTCCAATCCACGTCTGGTCTGTGCCGGTTGACAGCTCCAAATGTGCATTCCACCTAGACAGCTGTAAACACAGGACACTCAGCTGCACCTGTATTCATCTGCATACTTATTGGTCTTCCTGGGCAGGAAGGATGGAGGAACTCTTACACCTCAAAGGCTAGTGGCCTGACCCCACACAAAGTACTGATAACCCTCACAGATCTCCTGGCAGACAGGACTGGGTTGAAAAGTGAACCGGTACACTTTAAAACCACTGTTTGAAGTCTCGTTCACTTCAAAGGCACATTTGGGTATATATACTGGGCCTGTAACCCCCATAAGATCTGAACCTACAACTGGACTCTGTCAGAAGGACTGCACTGATTCCAAAAAAATAATCTGGACTGCTTTTTTGGAAAAACTCTCCTGCTTGTTGCCCTGCTGTCTGTTGCCATCTGACTCTGTTGGAAGGTTTTTGTCTTCCCACCACAAGTGATCTCCAAGGGCTTGTCAGCTTGCTTCTTGTTAAGAAGTGTCAGGGCCATCAAAGACTTCACGTAAGGGAGAAAATCCACTGTGCTGGAAAAATCAATGCAACGGCTGCAGAATTGATGCAGCACCTGTCTTGCTGTTGAAAAATCAATGCAGCACCTAGAGAATCGACGCAGTGCCTGTTTCACCATGGTTCCATCATCACAGTGGTTGAGGGGGACACCCCTGAATTTGTGCTACCTCTGAGGGCAGGTAGCGGTGACCCTAGTCATGGGCTGACCCCAGTAGAAAGGAGAAAAGAGAGGCAATTCCAGCTGCAGTAGGTACAATTAAAAATGGAGGCAGAGGAGATGAAGTCGGAAAGAAAAGCTGAAAGAGCATTAGCAAAAAATATACTACTTCTGGCTCATAAACTGAGTATAAAAGAGCTGGACCTCAAGGCTAGGCAGTCTGACTCCATCAATGATAGTGGCACCATATATATAGTAACTGATGGAGACAAGAAGGTTTGTATACCAAAGGATTTGGTGCCCAGTTACGTGGTGGGAGATGACATTGATGAGTGGTTTTCTGATTATGAAGTTGCACTGAGGGTACATGGGGTTCCTGAAGAGTACTGGGCTGGACCTGTGGAAACACATGCCAACTCTTGGGAGGGACATACTTCTAACAATACCAAGTACACTCCCATGAAAGTCATTTTGATTGCCAAATTTGGACTGACCCCTGAGAAGTATTACCAAAGATTTAAGGACAGTCAAAAGCTCCCCAACCAATCCTGGGTAGATGTAATTGATTATTCCAGTAAGGCACTGAATGGATGGGTGAAGGGCAGCAAAGTCAATGATCATGCTGGGTTGTACAAAGTAATCTTGAGAGAGCACATGCTCAGTATCTGTTTTACAGAGTTGCACTGGCATCTAGTTGACAGTAAGCTGACTGATACCAGGAAGCTTGCTGAGTAGGTGGACCACTGGGTTAGCACTAGAGTGTCCAAAAAGGTATCCAGGGGGGACACCTACAAAGGTGGTCAGGGTTCCCACTAGAAGAAGGAGGGGGAGAAAAATTAAAAAACTAAGGTGTTCTCTAAAGACCACCAAAATAATTCCCAAGGGAGTAGTGGTAAACAGTCCCAGTCTGATTCTAAAAAGAAAGAGCTATTTGACCACAAGACAGGGAGATTTGTACCCCAATGTACAGAGTGCTCCAAGTATGGTCACTATAAGGGTGACACCAAATGCCCCAAGAGGGCACAGCCCCCACTGGTGGGCAGACACCTCTGTTGACCAGTGTAGCACTTGGGGAGGAAATAGTCCCCACTAGTTTTGGGGAACAGACAGAGGTAACCCTAGTGTCCCTGGGAGGTAAAAATATGGTGCCACAAGCTCATACGCCTGCCAGTACTTCCATGTATGGGCAGTGGGTCACAATTAACCCCTTCGCTGCCATGCCTTTTCCCCCTCAGGTGCCAAGCCTTTTTTTGGCTATTTGGGGCAGTTCACGCTTAGGCCCTCATAACTTTTTGTTCACATAAGCTACCCACGCCAAATTTGTGTCCTTTTTTTCCAACATCCTAGGGATTCTAGAGGTACCCAGACTTTGTGGGTTCCCCAGAATGAGGCCAAGAAGTTAGCCAAAATACAGTGAGAATTTCGTTTTTTTCAAAAAAATTGGAAAATGGGGCTGCAGAAGAAGGCTTGTGGTTTTTTCCCTGAAAATGGCATCAACAAAGGGTTTGCGGTGCTAAAATCACCAGCTTCCTAGCTTTCAGGAACAGGCAGACTTGAATCAGAAAACCCAATTTTTCAACACAATTTTGGCATTTTACTGGGACATACCCCATTTTTATGATTTTTTGTGCCTTCAGCCTCTTTCCAGTCAGTGACTGAAATGAGCATGAAACCAATGCTGGATCCTAGAAACCGCAACATTTCTGAAAAGTAGACAAAATTCTGAATTCAGCAAGGGGTAATTTGGGTAGATGTGTTTCCTACAGAAAATAACAACTGAAAAAACAAAATATTGAAATTGAGGTGAAAAAATCTGCAATTTTTCTCTACGTTTTACTCTGTAACTTTTTCCTGCAATGTCAGATTTTGAAAGCAATATACTGTTACGTCTGCTGGACTCTTCTGGTTGCGGGGATATATAGGGCTTGTAGGTTCATCAAGAACCCTAGGTACCCAGAGCCAATAAATGAGCTGCACCCTGCAGTGCGTTTTCATTCTATACTGGGTATACAGCAATTCATTTGCTGAAACATAAAGAGTGATAAATAGCTATCAAGAAAACCTTTGTATTTCCAAAATGGACACAAGATAAGGTGTTGAGGAGCAGTGGTTATTTGCACATCTCTGAATTCCGGGGTGAACATACTAGCATGTGAATTACAGGGCATTTCTCAAATAGATGTCTTTTTTACACACTCTCTTATATTTGGAAGGAAAAAATGTAGAGAAAAACAAGGGGCAATACCAATTGTTTTGCTAATCTATGTTCCCCCAAGTCTCCCGATAAAAATGATACCTCACTTGTGTGGGTAGGCCTAGCGTCCGCGACAGGAAATGCCCCAAAACACAACGTGGACACATCACATTTTCCCAAAGAAAACAGAGGTGTTTTTTTCAAAGTGCCTACCTGTAGATTTTGGCCTCTAGCTCAGCTGGCAGCTAGGAAAACCTACCAAACCTGTGCATTTTTGAAAACTAGAGACCTAGGGGAATTCAAGATGTGGTGACTTGTGGGGCTCTGACCAGGTTCTGTTACACGGACTCCTTTGCAAACCTCAAAATTTGGCTAAAAAAGCACATTTTCCTCACATTTTGGTGACAGAAGGTTCTGGAATCAGAGAGAAGCCACAAATTTCCTTCCACCCAGCGTTCCCCCAAGTCTCCCGATACAAATGATACCTCACTTGTGTGGGTAGGCCTAGCGCCCCCGACAGGAAATGCCCCAAAACGCAACGTGGACACATCACATTTTTTTAAAGAAAACAGAGGTGGTTTTTGCAAAGTGCCTACCTGTAGATTTTGGCCTCTAGCTCAGCCGGCACCGAAGGAAACCTACCAAACCTGTGCATTTTTTTAAACTAGAGACCTAGGGGAATCCAAGATGGGGTGACTTGTGGGGCTCTTACCAGGTTCTGTTACCCAGAATCCTGTCCAAACCTCAAAATTTGGCTAAACAAACACATTTTCCTCACATTTCGGTGACAGAAAGTTCTGGAATCTGAGAGGAGCCACAAATTTTCTTCCACCCAGCGTTCCCCCAAGTCTCCCGATAAAAATGATACCTCACTTGTGTGGGTAGGCCTAGCACCCGTGACAGGAAATGCCCCAAAACACAACGTGGACAATTCACATTTTTTTAAAGAAAACAGAGGTGTTTTTTGCAAAGTGCCTACCTGTAGATTTTGGCCTCTAGCTCAGCCGGCACCTAGGGAAAACTACCAAACCTGTGCATTTTTGAAAACTAGAGACTTAGGGGAATCCAAGATGGCATGACTTGTGGGGCTCTGACCAGGTTCTGTTACCCAGAATCCTTTGCAAACCTCAGAATTTGGCAAAAAAAACAAATTTTCCTCACATTTTGGTGACAAAAAGTTATGGAATCAGAGAGGAGCCACAAATTTCCTTCCACCCAGCTTTCCCCCAAGTCTCCTGATAAAAATGATACGTCACTTGTGTGGGTAGGCCTAGCGCCCGCGACTGGAAATGCCACAAAACGCAACATGGACACATCACATTTTTTTAAAGAAAACAGAGGTGTTTTTTGCAAAGTGACTACCTGTAGATTTTGGCCTCTAGCTCAGCCGGCACCGAAGGAAACCTACCAAACCTGTGCATTTTTTAAAACTAGAGACCTAGGGGAATCCAAGATGGGGTGACTTGTGGGGCTCTGACCAGGTTCTGTTACCCAGAATCCTTTGCAAACCTCAGAATTTGGCTAAAAAAACACAGTTTCCTCACATTTCGGTGACAGAAAGTTCTGGAATCTGAGAGGAGCCACAAATTTCCTTGCACCCAATGTTCCCTCAAGTCTCCCGATAAAAATGATACCTCACTTGTGTGGGTAGGCCTAGCGCCCGCGACAGGAAATGGCCCAAAACACAATGTGGACACATCACATTTTTTCATAGAAAACAGTGCCTATCTATGGATTTTGGCCTCTAGCTCAGCCGGCCCCAGGGGGGGCAGCAATGGCCTAAAATAAATTTGTCCCTCCCCCCAACTCCCCCCCGGGAGCGACCCTTGCCTACGGGATCGCTCCCCCTGCGTGACATTGCGGCAAAAAAAAAAATCCCCGGTGCCTAGTGGTTTCTGCCCCCTTGGAGGCAGATTGACCTAAAATCGGTCAATCTGCCCCCAAGGGGGGCAGAAATGGTCTAAATACAATTTTCCCCCCAGGGGAGCGACCCTTGCCTAATGGGTCGCTCCCCATCTCTAAAAAAACAAACAAACAAAAAAAAAAACACAAAAAAAAATTGCCCTGGCGCCTAGAGATTTCTGTCCCCCCTGGGGGCAGATCAGCCTAATAACAATAGGCCGAGCTGCCCCCAGGGGGGCAGAAATGGCCTAAAATAAATTTGCCCCCCAACCCCCCCCGGGAGCGACCCTTGCCTACGGGGTCGCTCCCCCTGCGTGACTTTGGCACCAAAAAAAAATCCCCGTGCCTAGTGGTTTCTGCCCCCTTGGGGGCAGATTGACCTAAAATCGGCCAATCTGCCCCAAGGGGGGCAGAAATGGTCTAAATACAATTTGCCCCCCAGGGAAGCGACCCTTGCCTAATGGGTCGCTCCCCATCTCTAAAAAAACAAACAAACAAAAAATAAACACAAAAAAAAATTGCCCTGGCGCCTAGAGGTCCCTTTTGGGAGCAGATCGGCCTAATAACAATAAGCCGATCTGCCCCCGGGGGGGCAGAAATGGCCTAAAATAAATTTGCCTACAAGGTCGCTCCCCTTGCGTGACAGCGCAAAAAAAAGATCCCTGGTGCCTAGTGGTTTCTGCCCCCCTTGGGGGCAGATTGACCTATAATCGGCCAATCTGCCCCCAAAGCGGGCAGAAATGGCCTAAATACAATTTGCCCCTCCAGGGGAGCGACCCTTGCCTAAAAAAACTCCCTGGTGTCTAGAGGTTTTTGCCCCCCCTGGGGTCGCTCCCTTATGTCACTTTCAAAAACAAAAACAAAAAATCCCTGGTGTCTAGTGGGGTTTCAAAAGAAACCCTGGGAGAGACTTCAAAGGGAAGGAAATACATTTCCTTCCCTTTGAAGCCTCTCCTTGCCTCCCACACGTGATCGAAAGAGAAATGCTGAGCATTTCTCGTTCGATCGCGCTGGGAGCAGAGCTTCCAGCGCGATGGGGGAGGTCCCTGTGACAAATCAGCGCGTGCTCGCGCGCTGACGTCGGGGGGGAGGGGGGGGGGTCTGGGGTTGAAGGGGAAGGGATTCCCCTTTCAGCCCTGACCTGGAGGGGTGGGGGGCGGCCCTCGGGGTTAGCGGTAGCGCTTCTCCCGAGGGCAGTATGCAGGACGTAATGGTTACGTCCATGGCGCAACACGGGCGCTGCCATGGACGTAACCATTACGTCCATGGCGGGGAAAGGGTTAATGAGCAACGGGTGGAGGCCATGATAAATGTCAATGTGAAAGTTGCTGTGACCCTGACATGCCTGTAGATTGCCTGTTAGGCTATGACTTAGAGCACAATACCTGGAGGGAGGTAGACCTTGGTCTCACTTGGAGATAAAGGGATTACCTGAGTGGGTCAGTATGACCACACAGTCCATTACTGCCCGGGAAGGGAGTCAAGGGTGTCTGGAGCCTGGAACCATGGCCCAGACATCTGCCAAGGAGAGAGGGCAAAGGGCATGGACAACTGGTCCCTGGAGTTCCTGTGGTAGCGGTTGACAAGGTCCCTGAGGAGGAGGCCCCTGAGCAAACCAGGGACGACATTGCCACCATAGGTGACCTAACTGAGCTTGCGGGCTGGGAAGGTGAGGGTGGGCCCACCAGGGATTAATTCTACAAAGCGCAAAGAGACTGTCCCACTGTTGAGAGCTTGAAGTGACAGGTCTCAGCCCATGCAGGAGGTGAAACCTCTGGGGATCACCTAAGTTACTGAGAGAATGATTTCCTCTACAGTGAACCTACGGCTTTGGGTACTGGGGCAGCACGTGTGCTGGTGGTCCCCCAGTGTTACCAGGCCTTCCTACTGGGTTTGGCTCTTTGACATGGCCCTGGCAGGACATTTAGAGCAAGACAAGACCTTCAGCATGCTTGCTGCCCACTTTTATTTGCCCAGAATAAAGACAGCCTCAGATACATTCTGCAGATCCTGCTTCAACTGCCAGGCCTGTGGGAAGTCAGGGAAAAAGCTAAAAGCTCCCCTAATCCCACTTTCCATCCTTGGCACCCCCTTTGAAAAGGTGAGTATCAAAGTCATTGGTCCAATGGACCCCAGGAAAGCCCTAAGCAACAGGTTCATCCTGGTCTTGGTAAACCATGCCACATGCTACTCAGAGGCAATCTCTCTGAGGATGGTGACTGCACCTGTGGTGACCAGAACTCTGAGTGGGATCTTTAACAGTGTGGAGTTCCCCAAAGAGATAGTACCTGACCGAGGCACTAACTTCATGTCTGCGCACATGGAGTCCATGTGAGATGTGTGATGTAACTTATCAGTTCACCAGACCCTATCACCCCCAAACCAATGGTCTTATTTGAGAGACATAACAAGTCCTTGAAGGGCATGACTGCATGCCTACCTGAGGCCATGAAGCATAATTTGGATGTCTTCTTGCCATGCCTTCTTTTTGCCTACAGGAAAGTGCCACAGAAAGGAGTGTGTTCAGTCCATTGCAACTCCTCTATGGCCACCCTGTCAGAGGTCTTATGAGTATTGTCAAGGAGGGGTGGGAGAAAGCTCTCAGGGAACTCCACCAGGATGTAGTCAGCTACATGTTGGCCCTATAGGACCTGATGCACCGCTTCTGGAAAATGGCCAAGAGCAAACTTGAGGCCAGTCAGGAGGTAATTAAATGCTAGTATGACCAGAAGACCACTCTGGTTGAGTTTCAGCTTGGCAAGAAAGTACAGGTCATGGGGCCAGAAGAGCCCTGAGCTCTCCAGGACTGCTGGACTGCCCCATACCAAAATCAAGGAGCATAAGGGAGGCCAGTTAGTTCATTTCCAGATCCCTAGGAACCCCCTAAAGGTGTTTTGTGTCAACACACTCAAGCCTCACTTTGAGAGGTCTGAAGTGAGCATGCTCCTTTTGACAGGTGAGGGTGTGGAGAATGTGCTTGAACCTCTCACTGACATCCAGGCTGTACAGGAACAAAATGAGTCAGTGAAGGGTGTCAACCTCGGAGTCACCCTGACCCCAGAGCAGCAAAGTGATTGTTACCAGTTGCTGTGACAGTTTGCCTCACTATTCTCACTCACCCCTGAACTCACACACCTGTGCATCTCTGACATTGACGTGGGAAACAGTCCCCTGTAAAGAACAACATTTACAGGTTGTCAGACAGAGTGAGAGCCAGCATCCAGGAGGAAGTGTCCATGATGCTAGATTTGGGCGTGATTGAACCCTCTTGCAGTCCCTGGTCCAGCCCATGGAGTTGGTACCAAAGGCCACCCACCAGGCACCAAACCAGAACTTCAGTTCTAATAGACTACAGAGGCCTTAATTCTATCATCAAGACTGATGCACACCCCATCCCCAGAGCTGATGAGCTCATTGACAGGTGAGGCACTTCCAAATTCTTCAGGACGTTTGATATAACATCACAGTACTGTCAGATCACCTTGATGGAGGGAGCAAAAGAGAGGTCAGCATTCTCAACTCCTTAGGGCCATTACCGATTCTGGGTGATACCCTTTGGCTTGAAGAATGCCCCCACTACCTTCCAACGGTTGGGTTACAAGGTCCGAGTTGGCAAGGAAGATTTCTGTGCTGCCTACTTAGAAGACATTGACGTCTACAGTGCCAGTTTGGAGAAACACCTGCATCACCTACAAGAGGCGCTTCAGACCCTGCAAAAGGCAGGCCTGACATTCAAGGCCAGCAAGTGCCAGATTGGGCAGGGTTCGTTGGTGTATTTGGGACACCCGGTATGTGGTGGTAAGGTGCAGTCCCTCCATTGCAAGATTGAAACCATCCTGGCCTCGCACCACCTAAAACCCAAACCAAAGTGAGAGCCTTCCTAGGACTCATCAGCTACTACATGAGATTTGTTATGATCTATTGCACCATTGTTGCCCCCTTAACTGAGCTGACTTCTATGGAGCAGCCTAGATTGGTGACCTGGACAAAGGCTTGTCAGAAATACTTTGATTCTCTCAAGGAAGCCATGTGCACTGCACCTGCGCCCAGGGCCCACAATTATTCCAAGGAATTCATCATGCAGATGGATGCTTCAGAGCATGGCATAGGTACAGTCTGAATTCAGTGGAATAAGGAGGGCCAAGACCAACTGGTAGACATCATTAGCAGGAGGTTACTTCCACTGGATCAGAGGTGGAGTGCCATTGAAAGAGACAATACCTGTTTGAGACTCACGTCCAGACAGACAGACCACAAGCCCCTCAGATGGCTCATGCAAATGAGGGGTAAAAATCCTAAACCCAGTCCTTAGCAGGTACTACTGACAGTGCAGTTGCATTTGTTCAACTTAACCATGGCAAAGAGTTCAGAAGAGGAGATTCCAGGACCATCATCTGCTGCTCCAGAGGAAGTAAGTGGGGATGTGGTGACTGTGAAACCAGGAAAACAACCAAGAATTTGATTATTTGGAGTTTAGTCAGTCGCCCACCAGGGACAAATCTTAGTGTAAGGAGAGTGGCCCCTGAAACTCTGAAAACAGAAGCTAAGCAGTGGAGAGAATGGAATTAACTAATTTGAAACTTTGATGATCTCCAGACATATCAAGTCAAAGAATGAAAAGGAATGCTTGAAAATCTGAAAAGAAAAGAAAATAACATACTTCTTTTAGCCAAGATGCAGAAACAGCATAAAATGTTCCTGTATACGGTTTGCAGCAAGCAGAACTGGAGTACAATACACACCTACAAATCGTTGTGTTATATTATACGAAATGTGTAAAGCAAAAGAGTGGTGTAGATCACCCATGAATGGGAACAAGATGAAATACCAAAAACATCTGTCTAGTAAAAAACAAGTTTCCAGTACATAAGTGGTCATTTGCAAACTCATTTGCACCAACATTCATTTAAAAAGCACAAACCACCAAACACCTAAAAATAATAAACCCACCCCAAAAACAAAAAGATTTTAATTTGAAAATCAGCAATAAAACTCAATGAAACCGCTCGTCTCTGTAAAATTCTTGGCCTTTCAAGGACGCCAGAGGAAGGTTGGTCACTGGGCTGGGCTGAAGGCCAGGTCTTGTCATCAATCCCCACTGTGCTTTGCTGAAGGCCAGGCAAAGTGGGGTTTAGTAGTTTGCAGTGGCCAAGGGATGTGTGCTGCTGTGGGGGAGCAGGCACCATAGTTTGAGTGCAGGGCTGGCCAACAGGGAGTTGGTGTGACAAACTCCTGTGCCAAATGCCAAAATCACACACAATGAGTGATGGGTGTTGGTTGCCCATGGTGGGTAAATCATAGTGCCTGGTAGAAGGCATGGCACAGATAGGAAGGGCAACTTTCCAGGTAGACAAGTCTGCCTTGGGGTGGTCTTCCCCTGAACATTTTGCCTTCACCCGCCCATTTTTCTAAATTTGCTTTTGTTGGCCTTAGAACTCTATAGAATGTACCTCTGCAAGTGCTAAAGTGCCTGTGCTCACTACCTAAAACATGGTAAAAATGTCTTGTACCAGATCAACATATTTAATTTACTTGTAAGTCCCTACCAAAGTGGTACACCATATACCCAGGGTCTGAAAATTAAATGCTGCTACTGGGCCTACAACACTTATTGTTACACCCACTTACGTATGGCTTTAAAACCTATCTCAAGCCTGCCATAGAGCCTGCCAGTGATTTTAAACTGTCAATTCAACTGGACAAAGTAACCCCTTTGCTAAACCTACAACCTCTTTTTCATTACATATGTCACCCCTAAGGTAGACCCTAAACAACCTATAGGGCAGGGTGCATTGTAATTAAGAAGTTGGACATGTACTTTTACATTATACATGTCTTAGTAGAAAAACATTTACAAATTAATTTCTCACTGCTCTGAGGTCTACCTCTCCTGTAGGATAACATTGGGTCACTTTATTACATTTAATAAATGCTAACTTGTCATTGGGAGCTGGTAGGAAAGTCAAGTTTGGTGTTTGAATAATTGTAATTAAAAATTCTCTTTGATGGGAAAGTTGATTTTAAGTCATAATTCTAAAAAGGTTGGCATTTTTGTGCCCTAAACGTTTTGGTGCCTGCAACCTGTTCCTGGGCCACATAGCTAGGAGTGAGTGGCAGTTGTCCTTTGTGTATTCTTCCCAAACAGCATCACAATCGAGGGTCTGGATGTTGGCATGATGGGCCATCTCTGACTTGATTGGGGGATAGAGCTCTCAGCTACCACATTTTCATGTCTGAGACACCTGCTCAGCTCAAAAACAAAGGACTTCACACTAGCCTATTGTGCCCCCAGGCAGGCCAGGTCTCAGCCAGGGAGGCAAGAAATGCCAGACACCTCTGTAGGGGTAAGCTCTAGAAGCTTCTCCCACTTCAATGTGGTGCCAGGTATAAACATTGGATTCTCATACCAACTTATCAGATCACTTCTGGACCTGTGAACGACTCAGAAGAAGGACTGCTTTGCTGCTGTGCTACAAGAAGGACTGCTCTGCTGTCCTTCTTTTCTGTTGACTGAGTAAGAAGCAGACTGCGCCACCGTAACCAAGCTGTACCTAGCTGATGAGCCCATAACTAGGGATAAATCAGTCCTGGGTTGCTTGTGTTCTGGTTCAGGGAGGACCTGACTTTGGCAGTTCAGGTTGGACTGTTCCTACTGGAGCACCGTCATGAATGATTTGCATATAGCTGGGTCCAAAATGAGGTGGCATGGTGTGCAGAATAACAATGGATTGGGATATGGCCCAAGTGATTACCAGTGGCTGAAATTAATACAAGCGTTCCATCCATCACTGTTTTGTATATTTATTTGCCTGAATAAGAAAGACTGTTATTTGTACTTTTAACCGAGGGCCACCAGAGTCACTCCAAGGGCTAGTTGACTGGCCTTCTGATCAGAGCCCTAGGGAAAGAAAAGGCTCCACCCATCTTGGAACCCGGCACGTGGACTCTGCCTGTGGTGAGTTCTACCCTCCCAGTGCAGCGCAACCTTCATAGTTCATCACAAGAGCCAAATCATCACAATGCAACTTACATCACAGCCTTCTCAGATCCTGACTGGAACCGTCGCAGCGATTTGTAAATCGATGTGGACCTTGCATCACAGCCTTCACAGCTCCTCTTCCAAATCAACGCAGCACCATGCAGCTTGAAGCAGGACCCCACATTGCTCCTTGGAACCACTGCTGCACTGCACAGCACTCCGCATCAAGGTCATAGGGTTCAATTCTCAATAAGCCTTACCTGGTTCCTGTATCTAGCCTGTGCTTCATCAAGGTCAGCTTGAACTTGCTACTTTGTCCCTGTTCAGCACAACCAGATAATCAGAGTTGGTGCTTTGCTCTTACCAGCACTATTGTTTGTTAAATCTCTACAAATGAATATCTCTGGTTGGACTGATTGGTTTTTTTTGTTATTTTGGTGTCAAAAAATGTATTAAAATTTACTAAATGTACTAATTTGGTGTGGGATGTTTCTTGTGTTGTAGTTTTCCTTTATTACTCTTTTAGTGCTGCATAAATACTTTAACCATTTCCTCTATCATAAGCCTGACTGGTTTTGTGGCAAGCTACAAGAGTAGCACAGGTATATTTGGTTACTTTTGGGGTACACACAAATGGAGATTGTGGCTGTTGCTTGAAAAGGGCTCTTACTCTCCTCAACCAACAACCCAATTTCTCATAGTTCACAAGGACGTTGGTATCACACAAAAACTGAAATTCACTTACAAAACCACAGTTAAATTGGAGCTATAGTTAGCTTTGTTGTAAACCCTTTCTTTAAGGTAAAAACAGTCCAGTATTGACTTAAATTAATAAGGTAAAATCATATGGCCTGATTGAGATATTGGTGGACGAGGAATTCTGTCATAGCGGTGACGGATATTCCCTCTGCCAAAATATAAATCCCATTATATCCTATGGGATTGATATTTCAGCGGACGGGACATCCGTCAAAGTTGTGATGAAGTTACTCATTCTCCATGATCTCATTCAGGCCCATAGTTATGAGTTAAAGAAAATTAATACATTAAAAAGCAATGTTTCGTTCAGCAAAGCGTAAGTCTCACAACATCCATGCAGACCATAACTCACACAATCAGCTGAAGTGAGTATGATCTCCCAAATTTCTTCCAATAAGTAACTACATCTGAAGACACAACATTACATAATAACACATTCTCAGAACAAAAAAAGTATATTAACACTCATCATGGTCATCAGAAAATCACTTGTTTAAGTCATTTATAAATGCATATGTCAAGTGAAGGGTTAGATCATGGGCACTGTATTTGGTGTATAATTTATTGTTTGCATGGCTCTTGAGTGAGTTATGGTTTACAGAGCTAAGCATTACTAGTAAAGTCAGTCGATTTTTGGTTTTAGTACCAGAGCTTAACCTTAACATATGTTATGTTGTTAAAACCAGCCCTAACCATACCTCCAGTTTAAATGTAGAGTTGCTTGTGTGTTTTTGATTTTTTTCTGGTGGGAAAATTACTCCACCTTCATTCAAATTGTTATGCATTTCCTACTTTGGTAATAGGACTGTGTTTTTAGGATGGTAGTACTGCTTCGTGTGGAGGACTAAGTGCAACCCACACCATTAGTAGCTGTTGGCCTAACTCCTGGCTATACCATAGTGCCTCACCTAAACCTCCAAACCTCTAGGGGGAAGTGGTGATTATGGCAACCTGAACATGACACTTTGACTCCCCAGGGAAGGCATGGAAACATAACATACCCACTTCACTCAGGTACTCACGCAGGCCAAGGCGAGACACAAAAATGCAGGATATGTTTTCAATACATTTATTGAAACAATTGCAAATGTGATGACATAATTAGGCAGATGAAACAAAGCAAGGAGATCAACCTTATTAACAGAGTAAAGAAGATAAACAACCTTACCATAATGTATGTGGTTCCAGATGTTTTAGCGATTACTACCTAACCCTATGCCTACATCTGAGAGCATAGCTGTTTTAACCCTCTGCCTGGCATAATCTAAGGGATTGCCCCCCCCCGATACTTGAATAGAATATCAGGAATCTGCTTGTCATGCAGACGGCATCCCTCTCAGAAAGCTGGAAGTTCAGCACCAGCAAAACCTGTCATGCAGTACGTATCCCAGAATGGTAATTCCGGGAATGCCCTATACCCTCCTTGGGTCAGTGTGTAGTTTATCTAATAACCCATGCCACAATGGGATCAGTTCTGAAGCATTGCTGCACCTTGAAGATAGAAGCTGGCTACTGGACAGGCAACATTAGTTAGCATATCATGTGGGCATTTCACAGCTTTGGACACAGAATACTGACTAGATGTAATGCAAAGACTGATTGAATTACCAGCATGTTCTTTGCTTTCCTAGAATAAAATGTGCAAAAGCCGTCATTAAAATGCAGCCTTGCTAACATGGGTAGATTGTTGATAAAATGCAAACCATAAAACTAAGCTTAAAAAAAGGGGTGCCCAATCAGGGCACTCAAAGGGTCCTCATGACAAAATGATTCCCTTCTTCGCAGTGTCCAGTCTGCTGTTGGCATACAATCCTGGCTGTCTACAGTCTTTTACATTGAGTGTTGGCCTCAGGGCCTTAATTGCCAAATGTCATGCACAATATGGATTGGCACATGACCAGTCCTTTGGCTTGCACTCAATCTGTTGTGGAAGGACAACCCATGATGCACACACCCTTCAGACAGCCAAATGGAGTAGACCACCATTTTATTACTTTTAACATTTTTTTTTACATTTTAGAGGGCTCCCAGACCCCAAAGGGTGGAGCATGTTCATCTTTAAACTATTGAACCTCCTCATAAGACCTCTCTCTAGGTTTGCAGAACTAGAAAAGGGCCTGCAATCCACACATGACACATGCATCTACTAGAGGTTCAAGAATTCTTGCCACTGCTTCGTGGACCCGGAGATAGAATTTGTGGGCCACAGTAGGGCCAGGAGGTTGAAATACCCTAGTCAAGGGTCCTCAGACCACACAAGATATTCGAAAAATTACACCACCATCTTGCTGCAGGATTGTGGACCATTGACAGGGGTTTGCAGACTTTGATGAATACACTGAGACCTGTAAATTCAGCCTCGGTGTCCACAAGCTCTGTGACAATATGTTCATTTTTATAAACTATAACTTTTTCAGAGATCTCTTTGGGCCCTACAGAACCGTGTGCATCAGGATGCACTTATCCTGACCTTAGATGTTCTTCATATGTTTTGAGGACTTAGAGTCCGGGTTTCTGAGTCTTTTTAACAGACCATAGATATTTGTAGACCCAGATTTGCAGATCTAAGTGGAAAATACATCATTCCAACTGTCAAGATATCTCTGTTTCTAATCCTTTATAGCCCACCAAGAAACATGTTTTAAAGGTTAATTTCTTGAAAGCTACTGAACGAATTAAGATCAAGCATAGCAGTGTAGGTCAGTGATTTTGCAAGTGAGGGGGCTGGGGTAGGTTACACACACACATAATTGATCTTTACGTTTCTCTAAGGCTGCCTTTAGCTGTTCTATACTTTTTTGGCTTCCGATTACACCTTGTTTGTCTTGGAGAGGGTGGAAAACTGTCATTTCGTTCCCCTATCATATTACGTATCACCGCACTCACGTCTCGGTGAATCCAATATATAACTAGGTCCGAAAAAAATGATAAGGTATCCATGTCTTCCTATGTCCTGAAGAGGTTTGAAAATAATTAAAGCCGAAATGTGTTAACAGAAAGTCTTGAGGAGAACTGGAAATTTATGAACTGAACAGAAGAAAGGATGAGTCCATGTAAATGAGTCATACTGGCATAATTGTCAATTGCTGTGGACATTTGTTTTTATTAACCTCAAAGGAGATGACTGCTTTTTTGGAATTACGCACAGCAGCTTGCTTGGAATAATTGGGAATCACATTACCTTGAAGCCCCTTTTTTTTAGTATTGGGTTGTTAAAGTGTTGTTTTGTTTTGATATGTGATTTGTTGATATTGAATAATTGATTAGAGACTAGGTGTACATACAAACTGTTACATGAATAATGGGGAGACGGGCAATTGTAAGAAAAGAAGAGAATTTCGCAATAAATATAGTATAACGAAGTATAGTATGTTCAGGTAAACAATTCATGTGTCACTGTGACAGTAATGAGTAGATTATATCCCTACTATATATGTATTATATTGATAGAACTTTTATCATCCAGCAGACTTCACCCTCTTTTGCTAGTAGAAAGTCTAACACGTCTGTTCTGAAAAAACAATATGTCTCATTGCTACCATTTCTGCATTTACAGCCGATAAGGAGTTTGCTGTACTAGTTGCCAGTTTATCCACTATTGTAGACAGCTTTCTAAACTTCAAATCATTCAGAATCACCCCTGCAGACTGGATCAATGCACCAAAAATATCTCCTACCACTTCTCAAGCATTAACACCCCTTCTAGATCTAGGCTTTGTTTCTCATTCAGGATCATTGAAATGTTCCCCATGGTAAATCGTCAGGAGTACTATACCAAAATAACATAACCCATCGTTGTATAGCTATTTTAGCCATGATTTTAGACATGTTATCTTAGCAACTAGGCCTGTCATTGTGCACTTTAATCCAGTTCAGCTTTGTTGTATTTTTCTAGAATAGGCCACATTTGTGGTGCTGTTTTATTGTCTTTATCTAGTTGTTCTTTCACATAGGAAAGCTTTACACTCCTAGCAGGACATTCTTTTCACTTTATGCATTCCTCTAGGCTGCAGCCAGATAGAGTTGCCAGCAAAGTGCTACGCTGTGTCTCCAACATTCAAAGAAACATACGTGGGGAAATATTCTTAGAACATCAGCTTGATCATTGTAAAAACACTTCTCTGTCCAAGACACGTTAGAGGGAGATTCCAGTCAGATGACCATGACTGAATGCTGATTGCTGATTGCCAATTGCTGATTGTCTTTGTTACAGCTGCTTGCTTAGACTGCCAGATACCTGGCCTGCATGGGGATGGTGTCTTTCTAGACAACAGGCTTTCTTGCTCAGGTATGGAGGATGATGTTTTCCCAGGGAGGAAACCTGAAGGACGGATTAGGGTTTATCACGCTGTGGTCTAACGTAGCTTAGGTAAGAACCACATATATTAAGCATAGTGTGGTGGGACTGTTCTTGTGTTTCACTGGTCTTGTCACCACTTTGCTTCTAGCGTGTTTTAACATCCTAGTTATTGCAGTTCATGCTATTTATCTAAGATGCAGTTAATTCAATAAAATGTATTGAACTGTTCTCTGCCTCTGTCTGTATTTTTGTATGTGAGACTAATGTAACCAAAAGAAAAGGATGAGATCTGTTTGACCATGATTCCCCTGAGGAGTCATTCCTGTCGTGCGACCGGTTACCACAATCATCCCTGCTCTTGGGTAGAGATGAGGCGTTGCTAGTTAGCTGGAAAACCCGGATTAAGCCGATCTTTGTCACATGGTGTGGGATTGGACTCATTCCCACAATTCAGGTGATTCTGCCACCGAATCCAGTAGCCTCATTAGCATAATGAGATCCAACACAACACCATGCCATCCCTGGGGCAATTAGAAATAAGCATATTATTCACAAATATACTCCAGAAATAACAGGATCCTTATTAATTGTTAATTCTTTCCTCTAACATCAAAGATGTGTTCAGATTGACTCTTCCCTATAAATAACGGATCCAAATAACTTTGGTCAATGTGTATGCACAACTTTCCCTTATGCTGCCAATCTAGAGATAATGCTGGTTGGTTTCCCTTCACTTGATGCTCAATTTCTTCTCTATTTCACCTGTGTTGTTTCTTAACAACCTTATCTGTCTCATATTTAGACTCTATATCTGTCCTACTGTCTTCGACTAGATTCAAAAATGTCTTTCCTCCATCTGTCAAATTATGACTGTGTTCATATGCAGTGTTTAGTAGCTTGAAAGGAAATATTTGCCTGTGATTTCTGCACCTTTAAAATAAGGATTTTTATTCAGATATTTGAAAATAAGAACTTCTGAAAGAACTAAAGTAAAATTAAAAAACTAATATTGAAAACTACCCTGTCTATAAACTTTACTAACAAAAGACTGCAGGAGACTCCATGGGGCATATTTATACTCCATTTGTGTCCTTTGTTTACGCAAAATTGGCGCAAAATGAACTCCATATTTATTTTTGGATGATAGACCAGTCTAACATAAAAATATTGGAGTTTGCACCCTTTTTTCGATGCATGAACCTACCTTGCGTCATTGAGATGCAAGGTAGGCGTTCCCATCTAAAAAATGGTGCTAACCCCATAGCCCCATATTTATCCCCCCCATGCTAAAAAGACGCACGGGTGAGAGGAGGGGCTAAACAATGAACCATTATTTGACGCCTGGGTCAGACCAGGCGTTAGGGGACCTGTGGACCCATTTCCATGGTTGAACACCATGGAATGGGTCCACAGGTGCCCTCCTCAAGCCCCAGGAACACTCATACCAGAGGGACACCAGAGGATGAGGGACCCCATCCCAGGTAAGTAGGGTAAGTATAGGTAAGAGTTTTTTTTTTTAAATTAATCTGTCATCAGGGGCCCAACTTGGAGCCCCCCTGCATGGCACAAGGTGCAATGGCCATGCCCAGGTGACACTGATTCCATGTGCTGGCCACTGGGGTGGTGGGTGTGACTCCTGTCTTTTCTAAGACAGGAGTCATGTGGTATGGATGGTTTTGCATCAGAAAATGACATTAGGCTGGTTAGAGGCATTTTTTTTCTGCCTCTAACCAGCATAATATCATTTTTTGGTGCAAAACCCCCTTCTCCCATACCGCCACCCCTACCTGACTAACGTCTTTTTTTTTACGCTAGCCCACCCTTTGCACCAAGTTGTGGCATTCCATTAATTTGGCGCCTGGCTGGCGCTCTGGAATGACGCAAGCCGGTGCTATACTTTTAGATGCAATACTGTGTTTGTGCAGTATTGCGTCAAAAAGTATAAAAATTGGCCCATATGTCAAAGGAATGGGATTTGACACAAACATAAAGAAATATGGTATTCTTAAATTCATTATCAGTCTGTCATTCCTTTTGTGTCTTTTGTTCCCGAAAAGAATAAATACTATACAACTTTTGGTTGTCTAATATGTAATTTACCTCATGTTAGAAAATGTGTTTAAATATAAAGGTGCATACGTATTACAGTCCAGCATGTTAAAATCAACATTAGAACACACACACACACACATATATCTATATGAATTACTAATCTTCCACTGTGAATGTGCTTTCAATAACACAATTTAAATGCTCCACTTTACATTAGGAACGTTAAAACACATGATAATATATACATATATATATATATATATATATATATATATATATATATATATATATATATATATATATATATATTGTTGTTTACATTACTTTTTCACTCCTGTGATGCATACGTTATGCATTACCAAGTGATAATCACTTCATCTTTCAATACAGCGTGAAACCGAGGGTTTTTTGGTCCTGTCCTTTCAGGATGTTTTACTTTAAAGATATCTTTTGTTCATTTTAGTAATGGCCTATTAAATGTATTTTATTGGAAATGAAATCAATATGCAAAGAAATTAGCAATCATTATTCAAAGAATAACACCAATATGCACCTATATAGGAAGACTTTAGATATGTGGTAAATATGTCACGCTGGGGTAATTGTATCTACAAGGATTGCCAAATACCTCACCCTTTGCAGCCTCCTCAGAATCATATTCTGTGACTATTCTATCACATTAGAAAGCAGGGTGGAGATACTGACTATCTCAACAATTGTTTAAAATAACATAAATCATACATAGTCTTATTTAAAGGCTAGAGAGACCTTCTGAAAGAACCACAGATCAAGAACAGACATTCTTCAAGTGGTACATGTTAGAAAATGGGTCTCTAGTTGGCAGAAGTATCCACCCTGTCAAGTAGGGACCACAATTCTAGTCAGTTACACACCCTATATTGACTTGTGCTTGCCCTCTGGTAGCTTAGCACAGAGCAATAAGGTTTAACTTAGGAAGCAATATGTAAAGTATTTGTGCAACACTTAAATTACAGTAAGAAGGGAAAAAACATCACAAAAGGACACCACACTAGTTTAGGAAAATATAGAATATTTATCTGAGTAACACAAGACCAAAATGATAAAAATCTAATTGATAGAACTCAAGATATTAATTTTTAAAGAATAAACTGCAATATAGTGCTTAGAAATCAATAGCGCTTGAACCTTACTTGAAGTTTTGCTAGTCTGGGGTAAATCCAAAATTCAGGCCAACAACAATGGAAAGTAGGCTGGCTACAGGCCCCACACAGAGGCTATTGGAAAGTACCTTGGATGGAGGGTCACGTCGATGACGAGGAAGTGATGTAAAGCTGATGTGTCAGTTCCGATGGGTATGTCATTATCGAGCGGAGCAGCTAGCAATACAATGTCCTCGAGGTGCGGCATTGAATCCTTGCAATTAAGGTGATGTGTCATTGTTGAAACGTGCAGCCGGTGATGTGAAGACGATGTGCTGGGGCTAGTGGTGGTGCATTGATCCTGAGCTGCGCAGTCAGTGATGTAAAGTCCTTGCCCTCAGTGGCGATGCAACGCCATCAGGGGAGAATGCTGTGGTACTAATTGGAACAAAGGTGCTGATGTGATGATTTTGCAGCAAACAGCTGCAGAGTTCCCTCTCGAGTCCCAGAACTGGAGTGGAACCTCTTGGCAGGACAGGACTTACAGTTGGCACAGTCCAGTAGTTACAGTAGTGTTTTGGGCCCTGAGACTTCAAAACAAGAGGCAAGCCAGCAAGCCCTTGTAGTCACTTGATTCTTCAAAGGATGTAGAGAGTTAGGTCCAATCCTTCTCACTCCCAGGCACTCCCAGGAAAGAGGCAGCAGGGAGTAGTCCAACACAGCAATGCAGTTCAGCAGACTGGCTGCCTCTCCTTGCATCACAGGAGCCCTTCTTCCTGGCAGAATGTCCTCAGATCCAGAAGTGTACTTTCTTGGGGTTTGGGGTCCAGGACTGATACCCAGTTGAGCCTTTAATGTGGGGAAGACTTTAAAGAGAACCCTTTGAGGTGCATCGTCCTTGCCCTTCTGTCCCTGGCTCCATACACTATAGAGGGGGTTAGGCAGCTCTTTATGTAGGAACAGGCACATCCCTGGACAGGATTAAGTGTCTGCTCCTCCCTCCCATCTAGTCCAGGAAGGCCAATCAGCCTGGTGATGAACCATCAGGATGTACATGTCATATCCCAGTTTCCTTTGTGTGTGGCTGTCTAGAGGGAATGCACAAAGCCCAGTTCTCATCCGCCCCAGACATGTATTCAGAGACAGGCAGAGGCAAAGAATGGTTTTTCTATAATTGTCACTTTCAGACCTACAATTTAAACTCCGACTTCACCATAAGTTGTGATTTTAAATTGTAAACCCCAAGACAATAACTTCCAAATTCCCATCTTGTCCCAGTTGGAAGTTACACTTAAAGGCTGCTACAAGGTAACCCCAATATTAACCTATATGAGAAATAGTCCTTGTAGTAATGAAAAAATAATTTAGGAGTTTTTCACTATCATGACATGTTAAACCTAAAAGTATGTCCAGTTTTTTAAATACACTGCACCCTGCCCTTGAGCTAACTAGGGCCTACGTTAGGGTTTACTTATATGTACTAAAAAGGAAGGTTTGGGCCTGACAAGTAGGTGCACTTGCCAGGTCAAAATGGCAGTTTACAACTGCACATACAGGCTCTGCAGTGGTAAACCTGAGACATGCTTTAAGGGTTACTGTAGTGGATTTCACAATCAGTGCTACAGCCCCGCCAGTAGCATTTAATGTACAGGTCCATGGCATATATAATGCACTTTACTAGGGACTTACTAGTAAATTAATTATGCCAATTGTGGCTATCCCAGTGTTACCATGTTCTGAGTACAGAGCACCTGTACATTAATACTGGTTAGCAGTAGTGAATTGCACAGAATGCTAAAGCCAGCAAAGATGAGGTCATAAAAAACAGGAGGTCAGAAAGGCAGAAAGGCAGGAGAAACCTCACCAAGGATGCAAGATCTTAAAGTGCGCATGTGGCCTCTCTGTTACAAAGTAGAATCATAGCTCTAACATATATTTGGAAAGCAATGAAATAGTGATCATCAATGTTTAGGTAGAAATCCACAACAAAGCAACCCACATTAGCTCATGAAAATGATAGTAAGTTTTTTAAATGTTTTTCTCATGTGACAATATGACAAAATATGTTTTCTTGCATTTGAGTGAAAAATCCTAGTTAAAGAATCCTAGAGGAGTCCAAAGCTATGGGACCCTAACTTTAAGAATAGGGGTCCCTGACTACTAGTGTTCTGAGGCCCTCATACAGCAGACCCCCAAAGTGTGAATCATGATCCCCAATTAGCACCTGACTGTCTGGGTTGTGAAGTAGAGTTGTGGAAGGCGTTTGCAGTAGAGGTGCTGCCATCAATACCTTTGACTGACAACTTGCAATGAAACTACCAAAATGAACTAAATAGTTATTGAACTAGTGATTCTATTTCTACAAATAAATGTCTTATATGTCACAAAACTAAATACTACGTATATGTTTACAAGTAAATGCCGAAATGAAGGTGGAAATGCCTATGGGGAAACCCTCTAAAGTGCCTCACAAACTTTCCACCCATAACTCCTAAAAATGCAATAAGATGCCACGTTACTAGCATAAATATGAGAACTGCCTTAATGACATGTTAGCCAACTGGCTTTGTCAAGACTGTCAGCACAAAATCCAGTAGTGGAATATAAGAAGTTTAAATTACTTATTAAAGAAGCAGTTCATCTGATCATCAAGACATCACTGCCTGACTGCCTTGTACACATGAATGATACCAAGCAATCTAAACCTAAGCACGTGGAATGTGTAATGAAAATGTTACCCAGCAAGGAACACCCAGCTTTCTCTTTCAGTAACTTCACACAGTTTCTCAGTATGCAAGTGTATCTCACTACAGTTTGTCACTTGCAAAAACCTTAAAATTATGTGATATAATTATTAAAACCTTGAATTTGCGTTTGGCAGATGAGACCGCCTTATTACAAGCACAATCAGATATAAACGTGTAATGCAATATCTGTCATGTTTGTGACGGAGTACCGATTCTGCAAACTCTAAGTCAGACACTAAGGGGGTCATTCTGACCGTGGCGGACGGCGGTCGCCGCCCGCCACGCGGTTCCCGCCGAAAGACCGCTATGCGGTCAAAAGACCGCGGTGGTCATTCTGGCTTTCCCACTGGGCTGGCGGGCGACCGCCGAAAGTCCGCCCGCCAGCCCAGCGGGAAACACCCTTCCCACGAGGACGCCGGCTCAGAATTGAGCCGGCGGTGTGGGAAGGTGCGACGGGTGCAGTTGCACCCGTCGCGAATTTCAGTGTCTGCTAGGCAGACACTGAAATTCTTTTTGGGGCCCTCTTACGGGGGCCCCTGCAGTGACCATGCCATTGGCATGGGCACTGCAGGGGCCCCCAGGGGCCCCGCGGCACCCCCTACCGCCATCCTGTTCCCGGCGGGAGAACCGCCAGGAACTGGATGGCGGTAGGGGGTGTCAGAATCCCCATGGCGGTGGAGGATTCTCAAGGGCAGCGGAAAGTCGGCGGGACACCGCCGACTTTCAGTTTCTGGCCGCGGCTGAACCGCCGCGGTCAGAATGCCCAGCGGTGCACCGCCAGCCTGTTGGCGGTGCTACCGCCGACCTCCGCCATGGCGGTAATTACCGCCAGGGTCAGAATGACCCCCTAAGTATATAAAATAATCAGGTTCACGCTCTTAACACAAACCCCACCCTAAGCTTCAACAGACAGCTGCAAATCATAGCTTACTTATCAGTAATTCTCATTACTCCGATTACCCTGTTTCTCATACCAATATTTACTAACATGAGGTGTTTCACCTCTACACAGATCCACGTGCACTAGCCAGAACCAATCAAAAAGCTCCATGTAAGAACCCTCCCCCTCCTTTCTCATCTCCAGTCACCCAGTTCAAATCTAGTAATAAAAGGGCATGGAGCCCAGAAAATTACCTGCACATCCCAAAGCTAAAGAACTAAAGGAGTCAGGTTGTGATCCAGGAAGGAACGAGAGGAAGAACCACCTTTTCTGGATCCTTCCACTCCCATAGAAGAAGATGCAATACTTCATTGCTGACCACCAAACAAGTAGGTGGGTGAGAATGGAACTGCTGGAAAAGGCCAAAACCTGGACCATGAACATCGTATTTCATAGGGATACCCAGGTTGGCACCCAAATATCTAAATAGGGCCAAAATATGAGATTTTTGAAAAAACTTGGACCTGGGCAGTGCGTCAGCCACAGCAGAGTCAACCACCTCATCATATTCTTGAGAAGGCCAAGAGGAAGAGGATGGAGAGGGCAACACTAAAGAGGATACTGAAGAGGTCGGAGAGGAGGGAGATTAACATGATCCCGCAGAACACTTAGACCTCAAGAAGGCATCAGAAAGGGAGGATGAGAGAAGCTGGAACCGATCTTCTGAAAGTCCCAATCCATGAGAGGACTCAGAGAGAATCTCCTCTAACCTAGGACGTTTCCTCCCCTCCTGTACATCACTGGAGTAATTATAGCACTGCTCCATGGTGAACTGACACAGAGAAGGATAGGGCCCTGAATATAAGGGCTCAAAGGACCCCAAGTAGGCCAAACAAAAGCCTGAAAAAAACACACAGGAAACAAAACAAACTCCTCATTCAAGGAAAAGAAGGGCACATAGTACGTAAAAGCACCACATATAAGCATAAATATGAATCATACAAAATGTGGCAGAATTAGTTTTTAATGTTTTCATAACAAGGAAATCTCAAAGGACAGAACAGCAAAAGCCTAAACCAGAGTGAGAACCTGGCAAGTCACAGTGGAAGCCTCACTCTCAAATTTCCAATTAGATAGATTAATAAATAAAAAAAGAGGAAGCAAGCAGCATGCCGCCATAGAACTGCAGCAAAAAAGAACAAATATGCGTAAGTGAAAAGCAAAAGCATGTCCCCATGACAACTGTAAAGAATTCACTGCCTACTTCCCACCACATGAGGGAGGCATTCATCTTAACTACAGCAGAGAAAGAACCACTGACATACCTGGACTAGAACCCTCAACTTTCAGCATAAGAGTCCAAGCCCTGAATCATTAGGCCTTTTGCATCACTAGAAACCAGAAGAGCCCTTGACGGGCCAGCAGTTGCCAGAAACTCTGCTCGCTGGACCCCAGCAGCACCAGGAAAGTAGGCAGCGCAGAGCCTCCAACCACGCTGCTACATGGCTGTTTGAGAGGACAGAAAGACGCGCTCCCCCAACCACCTAAGACCAAAGTAACCAGCACTATGAAAAATGCCAAACCCCGTGAACAGAAAGTAACACCGAGCGCACACCCAGCAAGCACACAGTGTACCAAAATAGTAATGACAAGTTGTTTTCCGGGCTCCATGCCCTTTTATTACCAGATTGGTATAGGATGCTTGGAGATTAGGAAGGGGGGGAGTGGGGTGGAGGGTGTTTTATGTGGAGCTTTTTGATTGGTTCTGGCTAGGGCACGTGGGCCTGAGTAGAGGTGAAACACGTCATGTTAGTAAGTATCGGGACGAGAAATAGGGTTTAGGATGTAATACACCTTTCACTATAAGAATTCTGTACATGTATGCTCTCCGCTTGCTAATTCTGGTGTTTTCAAAGGCATTGCTGCATTTATTGTCTTGAGCCTTAAGAATGCTAAAATGATATATTATGAAAGAATGACACAAGATGGGGCTCTACACTCATATTATTCGACATATTTAGATTTTTGCATGCTGCAGAATGCAGCCTGCTATTCCACATATTTTGATCTGGATGTTCTACATAGTTGTATTGACTAGATATGTGTTGATTGCTTAATACATTATCAAGAACGTAAATGGAACAGTGTACTCTGCATGGCATGTACTCTGCATGGCAGTGTCACATTTCCAACCAATACTTAAGGAAGGTACATTAAAAGTTACAGATTTATGCAAAAATAACTATTCTTTAGGAAGCATTTCTTACAAGACAATAGGTGATAAGCAGTTTTTTAGAGGAGAGTGATAACAAAGAATCTGCAGTGAAACTGGAAGCTCCGTCACCCATGCCTGCAAGCAATATCCTCTCTATTTTGTTAGGTAGAAAATGCTCCAGCATAAGTACCCACTCAACTAATGAGCAGAGGTTTATCTGTTTCAGCTAAACAATCTAGATCGAATGATCTGCTTTCATGTCTTGCTGAGTTGCCACTGAAAAATATAGCCATAGAAAGGGTGGTAGACTTTTCCAAAATGGTTAAAATAGTTCATAACATGGCCAAGACAACAGATATGTGCACCATGAATGTCATTTAGAAGTTGTGCACCACGAATGCCATTTAGGGGTTGCCAGGGGTCGCAGTACGACCCCTGGCTTGCCCCTTGTGACCACTAGCATTTCGACCCCTGTCCTTGGGTGAAGGGGGACAAGATCAGTGCCTGTAATAGAGTGGTGGCTTGTCCTTAGCTCATCCTTATGGATGACCTTGTTTTCTATCAAGTTTTTACTACACTAAGAGTGAAGAAAATTACATTTTCACTATTATTGTAATATAAATGAAGTACAATTAGCTGAATTAGGACTTTCCCTGGCAGCTAAGTTAAGGAAAAAATTATTATGAATGTATTTTGTGTGCGTGTTTGCACTTGAGAGGATGATTATCTGAGAGAGTGTGTATATGTTAAAGTGTGTGTATGTGAAAGCGGAGGTCAAAGGTTGTGTTATGTCACTTCCGCTAACCCTGGAATGTTGGTGGACTGACATCCACGCTGTGCTACTACATTTTATGGAATGTTTCCAGTATTTATGCCTGGCAGGGGCGGCTCCTCCATGAGGGCGGAGGAGCGTTGCCCCCCTCCCATCCCCACCAGCAGCGCCACCCTGCCACACCCCCTTTAACACCTGCGAGCTGCGACTGATATTTGTGGGAGTAATTCCTCCACTGCACAGGCGCTTTACCAGAATAATGACAGAGCTTTCCCTCACATAATGGTTCTTCCTGAGCTGAACATTATTACTTTGGTGGGGAAATATTTGGCATGTTGGTGGAGTACACTCAAAGAGTTGGATTTTACTTTGACTGTGTGGCGAAAGAGAGAAATAGAAAATACATGATCCAAACTCTATTAAACCCAGAATATCCCTAAATCTAATGATTGAACCCTCAAATTAGTCAATTATATGGTGGGAAAAAAATTAAATATTTTAAAACGTTGCATGCAGAGCAGCAAAAATCCAATGAACAGTGATAACCAGTGGTGCAGAAATATTACAGAATGAGGTTGAACCGAATGCCCTCCTCCCCTCTTCCATGCATCAAGAAACTGACTGACCAAACAGCAAACACTTGAACATGAGGTCACCAAAATGATTTGGGAACCAGTAAAAGCCAACTGTGTCGAACCTGGACATAAACCTTTTCAGTCTGTCAAACAAAGACTAACTTTCACAACTACAGGGAGTACTGGTTAAATTGCAGTAAGAAAGAAATACAAAAGTGCAAAAGTAAAGGCACATCAAGGCTGTGAGCATAAATATGTAGGAACATATTTAAAATTAATTGGCGTGCCCCACACCAATTAATTTTAAATATGTTCCTACATATTTATGCTCACAGCCTTGATGTGCCTTTACTTTTGCACTTTTGTATTTCTTTCTTACTTACTTTCTTACTTTCTTACTTAGGGCTGCAAGTATTTTTGTTGTGCTGCCCTACTCCAATTTGAAAGGGCGGGAATGCCCCATATTTACAAGATATGGTGCATTTCTGTCCTTTCAGCCGGCGCACAATTAGCTGCCTAGCGCCAACACAGACACCCTTGCACCATGGTGCAACAGTGTCTGCATTGTTGGCAGGATTGGTTTTGTGCAGGAAGAGACGCACAAAACCAATCCATGGAGGCTTTTTCCTCCTTCTGTGTGTGCTGCAAAATGCATCACACATAGAAGGCTGAAAAAAAGGGGAACTAAATAAATCGTACAGTTCTGACGCATTCCCAGGTTTACAGATACTTGTATATCTGGCAATGCATCAAAACTCATAGGAGTTGTGTATAAAAACCCACTGCAACGCCTCCATGGCGGAGTGTAAGGCAATGCAGCAACTTGCGCTTTGTTGCCTTACGCAACATCTATGAGGCCATGAAAAGCCATGTAAAGGCTTTGCATGGCCTCATAAATATAGGTCTACACTCTGCACCTTCGGAGCGTGATAGAAAATGACTCACTGGCAGTTCATAGGGCAAATAAAGCCCCAATGTTATTTATGAAACTGACAAAATGTTTATGGTGGGTAAGGACAAAAGGAATTTTCACATAGCACTTTCTGAAGAGTTTTAATGTTGATGTCTATTCTCTGAAGGCTACCCAAATATCAGTTCCATCCACAGAGAAAGAGAATTATACTTAGTAATATTCAAAAATAATGTGTAAGAGTTCACAAAGCTCCAGATATGGTTGGTGCAGCTAGAACTTTTAAATATCTCTGAAGAATTAAGAAAATAAATTTACCCTTCCTAATGATCCCTCTTTCACTGGTTAAAGTTTGAACAATCCACATATTTTCAAATAATAGCATCAGTGTTTGATTGCATGAATCAAATGATTATCTGAGTATTTCACCAGAGGCACTGCCAAAAACTGCAGTTGCCAAAAACAAGGCTGCCTAGCCTTAATTCATGCTACAGTATCATATTAGGGATCTTGAGGTGCTCTGTGCAGAAACATATCGGGCCCCTGTTTGGCGCAATTTGAACGTTCAGTACCAATTTTTAGCTAATTTAAGCCCTCAAGCCCTATGTTGCCTAACAGTATAAAATTATAGGTTGAAGGTTAAGATCCAGAAATTCATAGAAGCTAGAAAGTCCACTTTCCTAGGGACCCCTTAGAGGTTGGAGCACTAGGCAATTCCTCACTTTGCCCACACCTTCAAACGTCTCTGTCATACCTCCTTCTTTCACAACTATTCACTCCCTGTTCTTTATTTCACACCTGCAGCTTTCTTTTCCCAGATTTCTCCCTCTCTCTTGCTTGCTATGGTCAAAGTCTAAAGATGGCAAGTAAATCTTGGTCACCAAAAGTGAGTTTCAGTGCCCAGCACCACAGCAATTATCCACTGAACAGCATGTAAAAAAGGGTTGCTCCTCTTTTCTGCCTTCTATCCAAACACTGTCGTTTTAATTAAATATTAAACCTATAGCAGATTTTTTTTTATTTGGATGCGGTGGATTGCATTACTGGTACAACATCCTGTGCGCAAGGCATTGTTCTGGATTACAAAAAGTTCTTCAAATTGTGGGATGTAATACAGAAAGCAGTTATGCAATGACCATTGGGTTGTTATGGCCGAATCCCACACCACCCGCCTTTACCTGCCCTTCCCTTGGCACCTAGCACACACCCTTTTAGCTGCTGAGCAGGGTTTCTGCTGAAAAAGGGCACAGACAGTAGGAGAGCATAATAGACAATTATAGGAGGCCATCTGTGTTGCAGCTGGCCTTTCTTTTCCCAAGATTTCCTTTGACAACCTTGCGATCTCCATGAGATGCTCACACACAGAAACAATTGTAGCTCTGCGCCACACTAAAATGTGGGAAACATTATGGGGGTCATTACAACCCTGGCGGACGGTGTTAAAGGTGCGGTAATACCACAAACAGTCCGGCGGACAATAAAAGGGAATTATCACCCTGGCGGAACCGCCAACCAAGACAGCCACTTTAACACACCGTCCGCCACAGCGGTACAGACAAACAGCGCGGCGGTCACCGCCAACAGACAGGCGGAAGACAATGTACCGCCCATAGTATCACAACCCGCCAATCCGCCACCTTTTCCGGGGCGGATTCTCCGTGGATATAAACACGGCGGAAACAGTTACTGCAATGGGAAAACGCTCACCTGAACACATCCCACGAGGAATGAGGATAGCATGGATCTGGAACTCCAAATCCTGCCTGCCCTTGTATTCCTACTCATCTACGAAGACCAACGCCTGCGCCGGTGTCGACAACGGTGAGTACTGCACCTATGACATAGGGGAGGGGGGAGGCAAAAGTTAGGGGGACACACACGCAACACCCCCACCCCCACCCCACCCTCACATATTACAACACACACACCAATGCATTCACAAAAATCACAGTAACAACCCACAACCCCCCCGGAAGAATGCAAAGACAAAACGAAATCAGTCCAAACATTGTAATGTATCAATATACCTGTCTCAAAAATATACAGATATATTAGAAAACCATACAAAAGTATATACATTCCGAGAAGTAGTTCAGATATGCACATAGAAATGTCCGTGCACCACTAGTCCAAAAATGCATGGGCGAGGCCCACAATAGATACCTGCCCACACATGGAGAGAACACTGCCGGGGCATCAGATAGAAATACTACAGGCACCTCAGGGGGAAGGGAAGGGGGGCACCTCAGCCGGAGGAGTGCAAAGCCAGATCCACGACGGGGCTCCATGCCCATTGATGTATCCTGGGGAGTGCAAAGCCACAGTCTCTCAAGTCTCTACAGTGGGTGGGTTGCCCACTGTTCAATCCTGGGGAGTGCAAAGCCACAGTCTCTCAAGTCTCTACAGTGGGTGGCTTGCCCACTGTTCAATCCTGGGGAGTGCAAAGTCACAGTCTCTCAAGTCTCACAAGTGGGTGGCTTGCCCACTGTTCAATCCTGGGGAGTGCAAAGCCACAGTCTCTCAAGTCTCACAAGTGGGTGGCTTGCTGACTATTCCATCCTGGGGAGTGCAAAGCCACAGTTTCCAAAGTAGATAACAGCCTCCACTGGTTCTGGAGGGAGACTGGTGCCCAGACTGGATTAGTCTCCCCGTGGAAGTTCCTGTCCCGTCACTGTCCCACCTGCACATGGGATAACGATGCTTGATGTGGCGGCCTTTTCATTCTTCCCCGGTGCATGCCCTGTTCAGTGGTGCTTTGCCATGGTGGTGCATGCCCTGTTCAGCGGTGCTTAGCCATGGCGGTCTCTGGACTGTTCAGCGGTGCTTTGCCATGGCGGTCTCTGGACTGTTCAGCGGTGCTTTGCCATGGCGGTGCATGCCCTGTTCAGCTGTGCTTAGCCATGGCGGTCTCTGGACTGTTCAGCGGTGCTTTGCCATGGCGGTCTCTGGACTGTTCAGCGGTGCTTTGCCATGGCGGTTCTGGACTGGGCATTGGTGTGTGGCATGACGTTCTCTGGACTGGGCATTGGTGTGTGGCATGACGTTCCCTCATTGCCCAGCGGTGCTGTGGCAGCCGGGGCCCTCCTGAGCACTGACTCCGGCGGTGGTCTCCTGACCATTGATGATACTTGGGCCCTCCTGGGCACTGACTCTGGCGGTGCTCTCCTGACATGTGACGATACTTGGTCCCTCCTGGGCACTGACTCCGGCGGTGGTCTCCTGATCAGTGACGATACTTGGGCCCTCCTGGGCACTGACTCTGGCGGTGGCGGTGATCTCCTGACCAGTGACGATACTTGGGCCCTCCTGGGCACTGACTCCGGCGGTGGTCTCCTGACCAGTGACGATACTTGGGCCCTCCTGGGCACTGACTCTGGCGGTGGTCTCCTGACCAGTGACGATACTTGGGCCCTCCTGGGCACTGACCCTGGCGGTGATCTCCTGACCAGTGACAATACTTGGGCCCTCCTGGGCACTGACCCTGGCGGTGGTCTCCTGACCAGTGACGATACTTGTGCCCTCCTGGGCACTGACTTCGGCAGTGGTCTCCTGACCAGTGACGATACTTGGGCCCTCCTGGGCAATGACTCTGGAGGTGGTCTCCTGACCAGTGACGACGGTGCTGGCGGTGGCGTCCCGACCGCCGGGAAGGATGCCACCCTTCTCCGCCGTGCTGCTCACACTAGGCTGTGCAGACTTCCTCTGGCCCTTTCCCACCTTTGGGGGAGTCACAGCTGACTCTGCAATCCCCCTGGAACCCCTGTGAGTTGTTTTGCCTCCAGGAGTCTTCACAGGTTTCCAATTTCAGAGCCTTTACAGGGGGTGGGCTGCCAGTGCCTTGGCTCCGGGTCACACTGCCTGCCCTGGTGGCCGGTGCACTCCACACACCTTGAACAGGCACCACTGGTATTGGAGGCTTTTTGGCTGAGGTGCTACGACGGGACTGATGAATTGGAGGGGGGGGGGCAAAAAGGTCAACTTTACACAGGGACAGTTTCTGACGAACACTGGGGTGGGTAGTTGGAGGGGGTCTGGGATTCGAGGAAGAGGAGGTGGTTGTAGGAGGTGTCACTTTAGGTGTTTTGGGTGCAAGTGCAGGTACTGGAGGCTGTCGTGAGGTGGATGGATGTTGGGTGTGTGGGTGCCAGCGTTTGTGTACTTTGGGAGGAGGCGTCACAGACACACTGGGAGAGGACACAGGGGAAGTGTAAATAGGAGTGGAGGTGGTAAGTGCAGGTGAGCGGGGTGTGGTGCTGGGTGTACTACTGCGAGTCCTAGTGCCTGTAGATGTAGTGCATGCAGGTGAGAGTGTAGACGACACTGGGAGGGAGGAGGGAGACGACGAGGAGGGGGACACAGTGGAGGCAGGGGATGTTGCAGTGTCTGCACATGGGTGATGCTTGCATGTGTGCCTTTGGGTTGTGTGGTGCCTATGTTTGCCTGAGCTACTTTTGTGTGTTGAGGTGTGTGCATGCTGGTCTGTAGGTGTGCTTGGGTTAGGCTGGGGTACAGGGGATTGGGTCTGGGTGGAGGAGGTTGGAGGGGGGAGGCTAGACACAGGGACAATGGCTGCCATCAGTGCTGAAGCCAGAGATTGCAGGGTTCGCTGAAGGACAGCCTGACCAGAATGAATGCCCTCCAGGAATGCATTACCGTGTTGCAACTCCCTTTCTACACCCTGGATGGCATTCACAATGGTAGGCTGCCCAACAGTGAGTGACCTGAGGAGGTCAATGGCCTCCTCACTGAGGGCAGCAGGGGTGACTGGGGCAGGGCCTGAGGTGCCTGTGGCGAAGGTGATGCCCACCCTCCTGGGTGAGCGGGCACGGGGCGAACGCTGAGGGGCTGCTGGGAGGGCGGTGCTGGTAGGGGAGGTGGCGGCTGTACCTGTAGAAGTGGGGCACACAGATGGTGCCGTCACCACAAGGGAGCTCCCATCGTCGGACGAGTCCGTGTCGCTGGTTGCTGATCGGGTGGCCGACGTGAAACTCCCCTTGCCCTCCGTCCCACTGGTGCATTCTGAGTCCGTGGTGTGGCCCTCCATGGCCATGTGAGATGCAGCTCCCTCGTGCTCCGGTGCCACTGTACCTCCGCCTGATGATGCTGATGAACAAAAGAACAGGGAGAGCACAAAAAGGGGGGGGGGGAGACAGAAGAAAGACAGGTTGAGTGCATGGCATACCGCAACCGTTGGCGGACAATACAGACACAGCAGCCCCCTGCACTACACCGTGCTCCTGGCCTCTACAGATGCAATTCCTGGGATCTGGCCTACATGGCTATGGTGGACATCTGCACACATGAATGCCACAGGGGCATCTATACCTGTACTTGGCACTCTACTGAGGTGGGGTAGGGTGCCACATGGCCTGAATTACAGAGGGGCCTAGTCTACCTATTTCTGCCTGGCCTAGGTACACCCATAGGCCTCCTCCCCCACCCAGACCCCTCCACTGCGCTCAAAGTCCGCAGAATGAAGTTGTACTCACCCCCTTGTGTCTGCTGTGATGCCCTCAAGCGCCCTTCCAACTCAGGGTAGGCCACTGCCAGGATCCGGAACATCAGGGGGGTCATGGGGCGATGGGCACCCCTCCCATGTTGGGAAGCTATCCCCAGCTGAGCCTCCGCCATCTTCTTGCTCCAGCGGCGAATGTCCTCCCATCGTTTACGGCAGTGTGTGCCCCGTCTCTGGTGGACCCCCAGGGTCCGGACGTCCTTGCCGATGGCACTCCAAATGTCCTTCTTCTGGTTGGCGCTGACCTACATGACATGCACAAGGGAAGAAGAGAAGTCATTAACAACCGCACCGTCAATGTGCGTGACCCCCCTCCCTACCCTAGCCATGTGGCACATACATTCACATGCATTAATGTTGCCTGAACTCTGCCCCCTTCCCTCTTCCAACCAGCCCTCTCCACCCAGGCCTAGCCCATACAACGTGCTCCCTGTGTACTAACCTGTTGGTCTGGAGGACCGTGGAGTAGCGTGTACTGGGGAGGACCCCGTCTACCAGTTTCTCCAACTCCTGAGCAGTGAAGGCAGGGGCCCTTTCCCCAGACGCAGCAGCCATCGTCGCTTCCAGACTGAGGTCACAGCAGTATTTGCAGTGTAGGTCCTCTCCTGTCGAAGATCAGGTATTTAGTGATTGAACAGATAGAAAATGGCGGTGACGTCCGCGGCGGTGACATCCGCGGCGGTGCGTATCATCACCGCCGGCGCACTTCCTCATTGGCTCCTGGGACCCATAGGGTCCAATGTTAACCAATGCAGCATTGCGCCGCGGTCTACGGCCGCCTACCGTGATGGTGTGCAACGCCAACGCAGTTACCCCACAATCCCATTGTCCCAGTTTAGAGGTCAGGAAGCCGCCATTTCAGGGGGCCATATGGCTCCATTTACTTCTGCGTCACACATAGCTAGTCCTACACTCAACACACATACAGGAAGGGTTTTGCGTTTGGTGTCCTGTTCTGTGTAACTGTAGGTACCTGGAAAAAAGTTGACTCGATCCTCGCTGTTGTCCTTCCTAGGCGCCGTCAGCTGGGACATTTGAGAAGATGGCGGAATCCTCCGGTGTACCAACCACTGGTGGACCTGTTGACAATGGAAGAGCGACAATTAATCGTCACCTACAGGTTTGACCGTGCCAAAATCCAGGAACTATGTACCCAGTTGGAGCCAGACCTGATGTCACCAATCCGCCATCCCACAGGAATCCCCCCTGACGTGCAGGTGCTGTCAGTGCTCCATTTCCTTGCTAGTGGGTCTTTTCAGACAACAGTGGCCATGGCATCAGGGATGACCCAGCCTATGTTTTCCAATGTGCTGTCCAGAGTGTTGTGTGCCCTGCTGAAACACGTAAGGAGATACATCATTTTCCCTGAGGTTGAAGATTTGGCTACAGTGAAAGGTCACTTCTATGCACTTGGACATATCCCCAACGTCATAGGTGCTATTGATGGGACCCATGTAGCTCTGGTCCCCCCCCACAGGAGTGAACAGGTGTACAGGAACCGGAAGAGTTATCATTCCATGAATGTACAGATGGTCTGTTTGGCAGACCAGTACATCTCGCAGGTAAATGCTATGTTCCCTGGCTCAGTGCATGACGCCTACATCCTGCGGAATAGCAGCATCCCTGATATGATGGGTCAACTCCAGAGGCACCGTGTGTGGCTATTAGGGGACTCTGGTTACCCCAACCTGTCCTGGCTATTGACCCCAGGGAGGAATCCCAGGACCAGGGCAGAGGAATGCTACAATGAGGTGCATGGGTGGACTAGGAGGGTGATCGAACGCACCTTCGGCCTCCTGAAGGCCAGGTTCAGGTGCCTCCATATGACAGGTGGTTCCCTATTCTACTCACCGAAGAAGGTGTGCCAGATCATCATCGCCTGCTCGATGCTTCACAATCTTGCTTTGCGACGCCAGGTGCCTTTTCTGCAGGAGGATGGTCCAGATGACGGTGTTGTGGCAGCTGTGGAGCCTGTGGACAGTGATGAGGAGGAAGCTGAGGAAGAAGACAATGACAACAGGAAGTCAGTCATACAGCAATATTTCCAGTGACACACAGGTGAGAACATTTTAATTTTTAACATTACATTCACTGTCACACGTCTTACTCTATCCTGTGTGTAATTTACTGGAATTATTTGGTAACTGAGTTGTTCCTTTCCATTACGGTTTCACAGGTGTGGTTACCAATGTGTGTCATCTGCATGCATCCTTCAAGGACTTGTGATGTGTTACATTGGTATGTTGCCTTAACAACTAAAAATGCATTTTGACACTGTCATTGATAATACATTTTACAAAATCATAGACTGACTCCAGAATGTTTTGTGGTTCAAGGGTGTTTATTTAAGTGCTCGAAAATGGAGGGGGATAGTTAAATGGTGATGGGTGATGGTGGAGGAATGTCCATGGTAGAGTCCAGTCTATTAGTCTCACAGGTGCACTGCCCATCTGGGCATAGGAAGTGGAGCTGGGGCAGTTAAAGTATGGACAGGGTAACAAAGTGGGACGTTGGGGGGACAATCAGGGTGGTCTCATTTCCTGGCAGGGGTCTTGCCATCTTGCTCTGTCCTGTTCCTGGATCTAAGGGACTGCTTGCGTGGTGGTTCTCCGTCTGCAGGGGGTGGGGTGCTGGTCTGGTGGTCCTCTGGCGGGGCGTCCTGTCCACTAGCGCCCGCGGAGGTGGTGGGCAGTTCATCGTCCTGGCTAGTGTCAGGGGCCCCTTGGAGTGCCACGGTGTCCCTCAAGGTCTGCTGTATGTCCTTCAGCACCCCTACGATGCTGTCCAAGGCGGAGCTGATGGTCATGAGCTCCTCCCTGAAGCCCAAATACTGTTCCTCCTGCAGGCGCTGGTACTCCTGAAATTTGACCAGGACCGTCACCATCGTCTCCTGGGAGTGGTGGTATGCTCCCATGATGGAGGATAGGGACTTGTGAAGAGTGGGCTCCCTTGGCCTGTCCGCCCCCTGTCGCACAGCAGCCCTCCCAGTTCCCCTGTGTTCCTGTGCCTCCGTCCCCTGGACCGTGTGCCCACAACCACTGCCCCCAGGTCCCTGTTGTTGTTGGGGTGGTGGGTTATCCTGGGTTCCCCGTAGTGGTGGACACACAGCTGATTGACCTGTCCTGGGTACGGAAGTTTGGGCCCGCTGGGTGGGTGCTGTGCTGGTGTTACCAGAGGGTGGAAGGTCAGTGTTGGGCTGTGCCTGTGCAAGGGGAACCGGCTGTCCCGAGGCTGTGGGTGGAGTGGAGATGTCTGGACCCTCCGGTGTGGTGACAGTCCTTTGTGATCCTGCAGGGGCATAAGAGTATGATTATTGCATCCGTGTGTGTCATGGTGTGCAATGGGTGGGTTTTGTGTACCCCAGTGCTAGCATTCCTGTGTGGGGGCTTGTGTGATGATGGTTAAGGGGTTGTTCTGGGTATGTGCAGTGAGCATGCTTTGGTGAGTGGTGACCATGCTTAGTTGTGTCATGCAGGGCTTGGTGTTGGGATGTGTGGTTTGTGTTCTTAGTACATCAGTGAGTAGTTTGAGTGATGGGTGAGGGGGTGAGGGTGGGGGTGTGTGATAGCATGCAGGTAGGGTGGGGGATATGATAGTTAAGATTTGACTTACCAGTGTCCATTCCTGCACCGACTCCTCCGAGGCCCTCTGGATGCATGATGGTCAAGACTTGCTCCTCCCATGTTGTTAGTTGTGGGGGAGGAGGTGGGGGTCCGCCGCCAGTCTGCTGTACCGCGATGTTGTGCCTGGAGACCGTTGAACGCACCTTCCCCCGTAGGTCGTTCCACCTCTTCCTGATGTCCTCCCGATTTCTTGGGTGTTGTCCCACTGCGTTGACCCTGTTGACTATTCTGCGCCATAGCTACATCTTCCTGGCTATGGAGGTGTGCTGCACCTGTGAGCCAAATAGCTGTGTCTCTAACCGTACGATTTCCTCCACCATGACACTGAGCTCCTCTTCGGAAAAGCGGGGGTGTCTTTGGCGTGCCATGGGGTGGTGTGTGTGATGGGTGAGGTGGTGTATGCGGTGATGAGTGTAGTGATGTGTAGTGGTGTGTGGTGTTTTGTGCGTGGATGTTGTGTGGGTAATGGTGTTGTGTGCCTCTGTGTGGTGGGATTGTCTAATCAGTGTTGTCTCTCTGGCCTTCTTTCAGAATTGTTGTCGTAGGGGTTTGTGGGTGATGTGGGTGTGTGTTTTATATAGTGTTGGGTGTGTGGGAGTGGTGTGTGTATGTGTATCAGGTGTATGTATTTGTAATTGTCCAATGTGCCGGTGTTTTGGAGATGTGTGTGTATTTTGAGCGCAGCGGTGTGTACCGCCAATGGAATACCGCGGTTGAAAGACCGCCGCGTGGATTCATGGGTCATAATAGCATGGGCGTGTTTCTGTTGGCGTGGAGGTGAAGGTTTTGTTTTAGCCATTTTAACACTGAACTTTGGTGTGGCGGACTTGTGTGGGTGACTGAATTTCGGCGGATTACGAAATGTGGGTCATTATAGCTGTGGCGGTCTTCTGCACGGCGGTAAGCAGCTTTTACCGCCAATGTTGTAATGACCCGCTATGTTTTTAATTTTTAGGTTTGTATACTTCCTACTAGCTTTTGACTTTTCACTCCAGTGGCTACTGCACGCCCGGCCTGTGTTGAAGGAATTGTATTTTTGCAGAGGACATGTTGGTGCTGCATTTAAGAGTAGAGCAACGCCTCTGCAAATTCAAACAGGCATGAGCTGGACAAGAGTGATAAAAGAGATATAGACATAGAATGAATTGAAGGAAAGAAAAAGACAAATCAATACCTATAGAAGATAGACAAAGAGAGTTAAAGAAAGATAGGATGAGAAATAGGAGTGCTGTAGGTAATGAAGTGCAAAGAAAGGGAGGTATGAAGAGAGAGAAGGTGGAGTGAAAGAAAAAATATGGAAGAGAAAAGATGAGGCAGAGCAAGAATAAAAACAGGAAGAAGAAGAGAACGAAACATAATAAAGGGAAAGCAAGCGAGAAATGAAATTGTGACTGAAAGTAGAGGAAATAGAGGCAGAAAGGTATCTGATATGAGGGAAGGGGAGCACAGAGGGATGAATGAAGAATAAAAACAGAGGGGAAAGAATGTGTGGAATGGAGAGAATAAAACAAAGCAGTGATAGAACAAAAAAGGTCTAAAACAACGAAGAAAGCTCTGATGAGTAAAACTAGAGCTTACGAAGCAATGTTTGGAATTGTCTTTACTGACAAATTGCAGAAAAGTTATGTTATGTTAATAAAACCTGTAGTGCATACCTGCCCCAACAATGGGGCTTCTCAGCGCTGCCCACCGAACAAGTATACTTCACCAAAGAGAAGAGAAAAGGAGATACAGGACCACCTAATAGATGAAAAGTCAGGTTTTCATGCTTTCTCCTGATATCAAGATGGCTCTGGGTATTTCTTAGCTCGAGAGGCAGACTGTTTCAGAGGACAGGAGCTAAATCTCAAAGAGGACAGGAGGTAAAACTCAAAAAGAACAGCACCTGGTTGTTTTCGCTTGGAACCGAGAAGACACTGCCAAATTTCGCTTGGCCGAGCAGAGGGCTCTGTTTGTAAGATAGGGTTGCAGACAAAATAGAAGTGTAGGAATGCACCCTTATTGACATGGTTAGCTCCCACTTTTTGCCTGGATTCTGATGTGGCTTTAATTGTTAGCCCACTGGGTCCATGATAACCGGGTCCCCTGTGCCAGATCTCTTTCCTCAAAATGGCATAGGTGTTTAGCACACTAAGCAAACTCTTTAGTTACCACTGTAAGTCCCTAGTACATTTTACCCCTGGTACCTAGGACCTGGGGTACTAAGGAAGGTCTCTGAGGGTTGCAGCACCAACTGTGCCACCCTCAGAGACACCTCACCAAACCCACACAGTGCTGCCATTGCAGACAGCATGTGTATGTGCAGGCTAAATTGAAAACACAACCTGTCACACACCCCTGTGTGCCAGGCCCCCTATCACTGCGTGTGCCAGGTGTAAGTCACCCCTAAGGCAGGGTGCCCCCAAACACATGTGAGAGCATATATACATGAGGAGATATGCCCCTGCTTGTCTTTGTCACTTCTGAGACATAGTGAGTGCACAGAGGAGCCATTTCAAATGTATGTGCTGGGCACTGGTCATTAAGAGCTCCCCAGCTACATGATGGCTTCTCCGAATCCTGGGATGTTTAGTATCACACATCTCAGAATAATACACCCTCACTGCCTCCAGTGATGGATGTGTTCATAAATGCACACATAAGGCACTTTAGAGGTGCCTCTTGAAAACCCACCAACTCCTAGTGTGTTGACTGACTTTTCCTGACCAGTTCAGCCACCACAGACACGTTTCTGCCCCCCCTAACCCCACGGTGAGAACCAGTTCTCTTGAGGGCCTGAGACAAAAGCCTGCACTGGGAAGAGGTGTGACCTCCTCTCTGAGGCAGGATGGACATTCCAGGGCAGGGAGCTTCAAATGCCTTGCCTCATTTGTAATGCGACCCAAGTCTCTCCAGATGGTGGAAATGGCAAACCCCCTCTTCTGACTCCACTTTTGGTGGAAGCTCAGTCAGGAAAATGAGGAGGAGTGCCCACTTCATGCTAGTTCATCCCTAAGGTGGAGGACCTGAAGTGGACACTATTTTTTAAATTCTTTCATCTTGCTTGGAAGGAATTAGGTCACTTCAGTTAGGGTTATGCCCACTTCCCAGCGGAAGTGGTCCTAAGAAGGGTGTAGTCATCATAAATGTGGCCAGCCTATTGGCTACCACCTGGCACTCCCTGTAATGCCCCCAAATTTAGGCCCATATATATACTTTTTGACGCAAAACTGCGCTAACGCAGTTTTGCGTCAAAAACATTAGCGCCGGCTAACGCTATTCTGAAGCGCCATGCGGGCACCGTATTTATTGAATGACGTTAGCCGGCGTTAGTCGCCGGCGCCGTCTGGTGTGCGTTAAAAAAACCGACGTACACCAGGCAGCGCCGGCGTAGGGGGATATGGGGCTTGGGCGTCAAGAAATGGGGCAAGTCAGGTTGAGGCAATTTTTTCGCCTCAACCCGATTTGCGCCATTTTTTTTTTCACTCCCAACCCCCATAGAAATGACTCCTGTCTTAGCAAAGACAGGAGTCATGCCCCCTTGCCCAATGGCCAATGGTCAAAGTGAGAACATTTTTGGTACTGTTTTTTAACAAAGTTTATCAACAATGAGAGATAAAAATACAAATGATATAATTAAGTATATTATCTTTACAGTCAGCACAACTTTAAATGTTGGACTGTCAAACTAGATTACACATTACAAGAGCATGCTAATATAATATATAAATGAATACACTTGAAAGAAATAAGAACATTCTCTTATAAACCATATAAATATGCTTTCAAAAGTTATATAAAAAAAATATATTGTTCTAGAAAGTAATAGTAAGGGTAGATAAAGAAAAGAGAGTATTAAGGAGTAGAATGCTATTCAAGCAAATAAAGGAAATTAGAAGTTGATAAATGTTATTGAAAATATTACCATGTTATCATGTATGTATGTGAATGTGAAAAGATTCATGAACATCATGGAAAACATCTAATTTGATTAAGGCATTTATAATAACACTGTTCTGTGATATTTTTGTTTGAGCACAAAGATACAAATATGGTTATTGAAGTCAGTACAAATCTCTTATATTTTTTATCATGGCTAATTATTGCATTGAATGCATTAATTCCATGTTTTGGGTGAGAGAAGTTGGCGCTACAAGATGGGACTATGGCCCTCATTCTGACCTTGGCGGGCGGCGGACCGCCAGCCAGCCCAGCGGGAAAGAGGCTTCCACGATGAAGCCGGCTCGGAATCGAGCCGGCGGAGTGGAAGCTGTGCGACGGGTGCAGTTGCACCCATCGCGTATTTCACTGTCTGCACAGCAGACAGTGAAATACATGTAGGGGCCCTCTTACGGGGGCCCCTGCAATGCCCATGCCAGTGGCATGGGCACTGCAGGGGCCCCCAGGGGCCCCGCGACCCCCCCTACCGCCATCCGGATCTCGGCGGTCCGACCGCCGGGATCTGGATGGCGGTAGGGGGGGTCGGAATCCCCGCGGCGGTGCAGCAAGCTGCGCCGCCGCGGAGGATTCAATGGGGCCGCGGTACACTGGCGGGACCCCGCCAGTGGTGCCGGTCCGACCGCGGCTTTACCGCCGCAGTCGGAATCCCCATTGGAGCACCGCCGGCCTGTCGGCGGTGCTCCAGCGGTCCTCGGCCCTGGCGGTCAAAGACCGCCAGGGTCAGAATGACCACCTATGTGTCCTAGACATCTGGCTGGTCACCTGTGCGGAGGAGGCGGGCCTCTACACCATTGCACTACAAAAGTGTTGCGAGCATCCTGCAATGCAGGATGCACAAGGGATGTGCCCAGGTGTCAGCCCAGGAAAAGACTGGGCCCAGGGTGGCCTTATCTGCACCCGTCCACAGCCAGCTGAGACCAGGCCACTCCTCTAAATTTTGGCACTTTGCTTCCCAGTTGCCCTCTCCGCAAGCATGGGGAAAGGCACAGCTAGCTACAGCAAGGTAGCCCCCGTGGATGAGGAAGGAACTGTTTCCAGGACAACGTGGGCTAAATCCTCTATTTTCACTTACCTGTCTTCTGCTGTAGGTGTCCTCATGGAGGAGATTGTCAATGTATAGGAAAAAGTAGCCTCCAATGTTAATGCTTGAGGGAGTACTTGTCCTGTGGGCCCTAAAGATACCATCACCTCTGACTCTGGTCTAACTGTCATGGAATCCCACGTGGATCAGTATCCACTTTCTGAGATCTGTAAGATCATACCACTGCAATTATTCATCGGCCATCATCTTCTCCTGAACCCACTCTGCAGGCCACTAAAAAAAAGAGGAAGACTGGCCCTAGAAAGCACAATTCACCATTGAGTAAGATATACGGACAGCCGTCTGATGGTTTGGATTAGGCTAGGGACCTTGTAGTTTACAAAACACATTACATGACTTTTATTTTAAAATTAAGAGTTTAAATACAAAACCTCTGAAACCTGCCTTCTTATGCCTGGAGCATATCAAGGAGCTGATCAAAGATCAAGCGGACGCTGCTTTGCCCAATCCCCCAACCCCTCTGTCACAACTGCGAGTGGAGCATTCTTTAAGGCTGGGAGGCCATGCCCCTTCCAGGGACTCGGTATTTACTCAAGCACCCCTAGGACCGGACTCTGATTCGGCTTTAGCCTTAGCACATGTTCAGCAATGGATAGCCGTTAACAAGGTGGGCAGGCTTCCCCTATAAACTGTGTGAGCCCCTATTTCAGCTTGGGTAATCTAAGTAATCTTCATGATGGGCCTAAGCTGCATAAAGCCATTATTAATCTACCCCCAAAGATGACCCCCTAAGTTGTGTGTGCTGGTAAATGCCCCCCCATTTGCAAAACTTTCACACAACTCAGGAATAAAGTGATGCACTGGCTGGGGGCTCATACAACTCTGGGGATGCATCCTGGTGCTTGGATCAATATGGTCAGGCGAATGCACTGTGTTGAAAGCTGTCCGAAGCCTTTTTTGGGGGGATTATGTGATCATTACCTTTTCTAGAGTTAACATGGCAGCATGTGTTCTTGACTCTGTCAATCCATTTGCAAAATCATTCATTTGTGTTTTGCCTTCAGGGTACATCTGTAGGTAGAATTTAGTCCCCCATAATCTGGGTCCGATGTCCTCCCTGCACCCTGGGAGTCAGAATTTGGGGCATGTGGTCCCTTTCACAACCTCAAATAGATTTTTGCCTCTTGGTTCTCTGGACTTCTTTGATTAACTGACGTAGTCCAACCCCAGCCCAAATCCCCCACAGAGCTAAATATTTCTTCGTGGGGTGCCAGCACTTATCGGATTACAAATACGTTTAACCTTATAAATTAAAATGTAGCTGGACTTGGTGCTAACTTATTGATCCAGATTGGGTGGTGTATATAATAGCTAGTTCTCACTTGGAGGGTTTTAAGTCCTATTCCACTCCAGCTAGGGAATCCCAAAAAAGTCAGATGAGCGAGGGGGCCTGATTGTTTTTATTTCTCCAGCATTTGAGGGCACTGTGGAGATCCCTGACACTGGCTGCCCTAACCTGCAAGCTTTGTTTATTTTTTTGCAGGGGCCCCTGCTACTGTGTTGTTCATTTCTTTTTAAACCAGGATTTATTTGCAGGTCTTAGTAATATATACAATCTGGATTCTTTTCTTGAGTCTTTGAAGGGTACCAGATGGGAAGGCTGAGGTATTATATTAGCGGGTGATTTTAATTGCCTTCCTTGTGAGGATCCACATATTATGCCGTACAAACCTTGTAGTTGTTTTTCACCAGAGCGCTTGCATTTTGACCACAGTCCAAAAGGGAATTTGTTGAATTTGATTCTTAGCAAATATGACTTGGTCTTTACCCTAAATAAAACTGTGTACTTTTCCAGGGGGTGAGATGGTCCCGACCTGTACAGGTAGAAGGTGTATTTCATTCATAGACTTCATCTTTTTCTTGCCTCTTATTTTTTCCCAAATCATGGAGGTTACCATAGACTGCAGCCCCCATGGTGACCATAACTCATATTATATCTCCCTTACATGGTGTCAGACATTAAAGTAGAAATTTGGAGGGCCCAATGAGCGCAAATGTAGTTCTGAAACCTACAAGCCTGGGAAAATGGTCACGAAGGTTGCAGGTTTCTCCTGATCATCTTAATCTCACTCTCTTTACTAAATGTTCACAGGAGTGGAGCTTGTCACCTGTTCTAGTGGGTTGTCATAAGATCTTGGATGCATTCTCCCACATTACCAGTGTAGTTGATTAATCCCTTGCTTACTTTCTGGGCACTAGAGTCCCTACAGGTCCAAAATGGTTTGGTAATCGTTGCTCACTTGCCCTAAGAGAACTTAAAATCACCCTTAAAGCTTATCCAAGAGGTACTATTTTGGTGTCACAATGGCTCTGCACTAATAAAAATCGAGGTCACCCAGCGTGAAAATGAGATTAGGGACGCAACATGGAAGAACTTGCTTGACCCAGCATGCCTATGAAATAATAGCAAGTTCTGGGGGCTTATTAATCTCCCTATTTTTTCTCAAGCTGACACCCTTGCTTTAGTGCACCACATTGAGGCAGATAGATGGATTTTACACTTCAGCAAGATATATAATGGAGGACCAGACATAGTGAGCAACAAGGCAGGTAAGCCATTGGAAGGGGTCTTCCATCTTGTATTTACCCAGGAAAAAGTAAAGAAGGTCATTGTAGGTCTGTCTAGAAATATAGCACCAGATCCCGATGGAATTTCTCCTGATTTATATTGGAGTGATGTGGATACTTGTGCCCCTGTCTTGACCAACGTTTTGAACTCTGCAGTGAAGGAAGGCCCTCCCTTTCTACATGGGCCTCTGCTGTTAGTATTCCAGTCTTCAAGAAGGGGAATAGTGATAATCCTTCATGTTATAAACTAATCTCCCATCTTGATTCTGTAGTCACGTATCTGGGGGTCCTATTGGATAAACTTAAGCAGTGGTCTGATGAGCTTAATATACTATCTGACCTCCAGTACTGTTTTAGACTGGGAAGATCAACTATTGACCAATGTCTATACCTCCACTTAATTTAATTTTAAACAAATCTACAGAGGCCCGTAACATCTCCACCCAGTTGGCCTTCATGGGTTTAGCCTTGGTTTTTGACAGGGTTAATTGAGACAATTTTTGGAGGATTATTCTGGATATGTGAGATGATCGGAATACAGGTTATTTTCTGAGGGATCTCCAAGCCAATACCGATGCTGCAGTTGAAAATACCTCTGATTCCCTGTGCACAGAGAACTTTAAAACCTTGTGGAGCTTTAGGCAGAGGTGCATTAAGGCCCTCTTTCTATTTACATTGCATATAAATACATTTGAACATGTTCTAGTAGCCATGGGAATTGATTGCTCATAAGTAAAGGACCAGCCCTTGCTTGTTCTGCTCTACGCAGACACTGCCGTCTTAATGGCGAAAATGGGCAAAGGCCTTCAAGCACTTATAAACACATTTGGGAAATTCATAGATGAGCTGGATCTCAGTGCTAACATCAGTAAGTCGAATGTTATGGTAGTCAACCCAAGAAACACCAAAACACAAACCTTTAGGATATGGTCCAGTGCTCTTACGCAGGTTAAAACCTTCCCATGCTTAGGTGTCTTATTTGACATTAAACCTATTAACTGGAAAGTTGTCTGATGTAACAGGTCTAATGCAGCAGTCTGGACATTTGCCTCTAGATGGGGCAGGAAGAATGATTACAGGTCTATCAAACTAAAAATATTTTTAATGCTGGCTATGGGTGTGACATTGGGGGATATGCCAATCACGACCCCATCCAGGTAGCTAAAAACAAGTTTTTATGATGTTTTCTTTGTATTCCACAAAGTACCTCTTCCTATATAGTGAATGAATAATTGGGGTTTAGCCACATTACTACTCCATTGCCCTCCATCCTCTTTTATGCTGGGTTGATTTGTGGACCAAAGGAGCACAATTGATTTGGGAGGCATTGCAAGATATTTTATCCCATGATTATGCATTCCAAATTCCCTGGCTTAAACTTTAATATATCATAAAGGAGCTTCATAATTTAGGTAGGGTGTATCTTTTTATTTGCTCTGATAACATTGCAAAGCCATTTCATGGTTGGGTGAAAGACAGCTTTTTAAGAAATGAAGGGCCTGATTTAGATCTTGGCGGATGGAATACTCCGTCACAAACTTCCGGATATCCTGTCTGCCATATTACAATCCCCTTAGGATATATTAGGCTCATAACATGATAATACAGCAGACAGGATATCCATCACATTTGTGATGGAGTATTCCCCTGTACCAAAATGTAAATCAGCCCCAAAATGTTAGCAAGAGAATCTGAGTGTCTGCAGAAGGTTTCAGGACAAAAATATTCATTGCTGAAAATCCACTGATTTAAACATACCTAACTTACAGGTGTAACCTCTAGTAATGCACAATTTCTGCTAACTAGATTAAGGCTGCATTTATTGACTCAGCTCTTACCCTTCCCTCTGGAGTGGCATGAGCCTTCAACCCTACCACCCTGTAGCTGTGACCAAAGGTCTTCGCAGGACACTATGCACTTTACCTTTTTTTGTAAATACCCTGGGTCCCTAGAAATGCACATCTTAGGCGGGTCTATCTCTTTTATTTTTGCAAATGATCTCAGTAGATATTGTTTTTCATGTTGTGTGTTTCTTCAAAGCGGCTGTGCGATCAAGGGACGCGATGGCGGCCTGATTCTATTGTATCCCTCTGTATGAATTGTTGATCATCTAATGTATTTTATTGGTTTTAATTATTGTACAGTTTTACTCTTTTTGTGTGTTTGCTGTGATGTATGTGTTTATGTTTTTTTTTATATTATAACCAAATGAAACTTTCTTGAATGAATATTAATTCCAAGTTTGGAGACTATGGCATTCCACCACGATTTCTAAGATAACTAAGTGAACTTAGTCCAACAACAGGTTATTTGATGAAACACAATGTCATTAAATAAACCTGATGAACAAAAAATTATTAGGCTATAGGGAACTATGAACAAGTAGAGAACTAATAAAGATTCATTTAAAGGTAAAGGGCAATCTTAAGGTTAAAATATTATTAATTGTGTACCAAGCTAATTTCTAGAAATAATATGTTCACAAGAAAAGAGACTGTGCAACAAATCAGCATTTCGATATTGACAAGCTCATTATGCCAAACAACTAACAGTTGACAATGTGGTTAGCTTCCTAGAAGTGCAAAACAACCTGTTATGAATGTAGAATGAGTTTTCAGTGATATTTGAAGATCTGTGTAGATTGGTCCAATTTATTCCAAAAATCTGATGCCCAACAACTTTGAAGATCCATGTCCCATTGTGGTTTTATACATGACTTAGTGAAAGAAAATGCAGGTTATGTTACTTATTAGAAATCATATCAGTTTTATGTACTGAGGTGCCTTAAAACAACACAAGAAGAGTAGAAATTCATTATGTATTATCATTATACTTATTAGGTAAGCTTTTCAGTAGACCAGAAATTGATTTATTTAAAGACATATGAAATACGGAGAGCTCTGAGTGCAGCTATATAGGTATCCCAGTTGGTGAGAATATCCTGTAAAGGAAGAAAATTCTTCTTAAAAATTATCATCAGAGAGCAGCTAATTATTACACCTCAGTCAAATAATGAATAAGTCTCTTGCCTATCATTTTTGCTGCCAATAATAAGAACATCAAATGAAGTAACCACATGAGCATGGCCCAACATAAAAACAGTGCCAATCTCACATATAAGATAATTAGTAGCAAGAGGTCAGAGGAAAAAACATAATTAATTCTACTTTGAGTTTTATATAGCAGAGAATTATAAGAAAATTCTCTAACTTCAGGTTTGCATAATCTCCAAATATCAATCAATGACTGGGGATTGATGGCAAATTTGTTGTTGGTGGGGCTGTCAACTAATCGATAAATGCTTGATTACACTTTCCTGCTACAAGAAGGTAATCAATAGAGCACGCCTTTAATTATATTTTTTTAAAAGACCAAACAAACAGTGGATAAATATTAAAACAAGCATTTAAAAGAAGCCAATTGCCCTCAGTAATTTGCTACTGTGATAGAATGTCAATAGTTTAAAACATATTGCATAGAATATGTGAGATATTGGGCTGTTGGTTGAGGAGCTTGTGAACCCTGTTCAAGCAACAGCCACAGTCCCCGTCAGGGAGAGCCACAAAAGTCACGAAAGTAACCTGTGCTTAGCCCACTGGTATTAAGCAGCCAAGCTTAACTTAGTAGCAATGTGTAAAGAATTACTGCAGCACAGAAATAGTAATAAAGTGAAAACACAAAACAAGAAAAATCCCACACCAATTTAGAAAAATAGAGTACATTTAATTAAATTATTTGACACTGATATGAAAACAGTCCAAATCAGCAAAACCAGAGATATTCGATTTTAAAGATTTCAGGTAAGTATACCACCTAAAAGCACCATTTACCACTTTAGGTTATCTTCGTCATGCAAGACTGGAAGAAAGTCAAGTTTAGCCCAACCACACGCAAAAAGTCGCATTTTGCGTTGCCCGTCAAAACTAATGGCAAGGTCTTGTCAGGCTTGTTTGCAGTCATGAACAGCCCAAAACCTCAGGATTTATCAGGGAGGGCTCAACTGATGCCACACCAAAAGTCCAGGAAATTGGGGCACCTCTTAGGGATTTGAAAGTCACTCCAGAAGAGGGCAGCAGGTGTCAGGCAGGTCCAGTTGAGGTCCCCATAGCCTGCAGGGCAACTGGACAGATGCAGGAATACCTCTGGAGTTATTATGTCACTGTAGCTCTAACTGGAGGGCTGTGAGCTGACCTTTGGATTCACTTCAGTTAGGATGAAGGGTGTAGGGCCAATCTTCCTTCTCATTGTGCCGGACAAGCCTCAAGCAGCAGGGCATCCTTCTATATTATCCACAGACCCCTTTTATATACCTAGTGACTTTTTGATGTGAATCAAATGTCTAAAGGGCTCCCATCACAGAGGTTCAGAATTTCCTGCCTCCTTGTCCTATATCCATCCTGGCTACAGGCACAAAAGGCTAGTGTGAAGTTCTTTATGTGCGAGCAAGGCCCTGGCTATTGATGTCTAATTTGAGTTGTGCACAGCTCCAAACACCATCATCCTGCCATTGATGTCCCATTCAGGCACAGCAAGTCACTTTATTTTTTGGCTGTCTGGGAGGACTATACAAAGACCACGTGCCTCTCACATCTAGGCATGTGACTCAGGAACAGGCAGCAAATGGTTAAGACAAAAAAATACAAATTTTCTAAAAGTGTCAGTTTTAGAATTGTGACATAAAATCTGACTTTACCTTTAAAGAATATTTTAAATTACATCACGTCAGATACTGACCATGACTTTGCTACCTTATCTCAATCAAAGTTTAGAACTTATTAAATGTAATAATGTTACGCAGTGTTATCCTTTGGGAGAGGTAGGCATCAAATTAGTTCAAAAATATTTTTGGGAGTGTTTTTATAACCAGGACAAAGAAAAATTGGGCTTTGGAGGGCTTCTTGTCAAGGCTGAAAGGTCTTTGAATATTTAATTCAGGAGACTCTTTGAGATCAACAAGCCTAAATAAGAATGTTTAAAACAGGGTAAAATGCCATCACCTCCAGCATTTTATTGTGGACTCTAAAAATGTAAATGATTTAACCTATGTATTTCTGTTTTCCAAATCTGAAACTTGTGTATTTGAGCATGGAAGGAGGTTCTCTTTTTCTTTATTCATTTGAGACTTCTTATTGAGGGCAATCAAGTGATCATTGATTTGTTGTAACTTCTTATTTATGGCATCCATAAATGATTGTAGACCACTGACCACACTTTGGATTTTGTCCAACACAGGATTCAAAGAGGATTCAGTTGGAGAAGATGGATCATTTTCAACTCTCCTAAGTTTATTAAAACAAATATTGGGCCCTTCTTTGGAAGTATGAGTACCTTTTGAAAATATATGAGCAAAATAAAAATGTTCTAGAAAGCAAAGGATGATTTATGTTTTCCCATAAAAGTGGCAGACGGGATAGCCAGGATTTAAAGCACTGAAGCAGCCTGGTAATATTGACTAAGATAACAGTTAAAGTCTCCTCACAAATGTATAATTAGTACTACCCTACCTTAGAAGAAAGCAATATATTTAATGATGTATGATGTAGGCATATGTATCTGTAGTCAGGATTTATTAAGACATTGTCCCATACTGTTAAATTTCAAATATGAGGCACTAAAAGTCAACAGAATATTTGGTATGTATTATAAATAGCAAGACGTTGCTTAGAAAGACAATGGAATAAATATTGAAGAGATATATGGATGTTAGATATGCCAGTCTTAGGGTGGTCTTCCGAAAACGTTTTGTCTACTTGCCCCATTTGTGCATTTTGTGCTGAAATTAATTTTTGTTGGCCTTAGGACTTTGTGCACTTTACCACTGCTGACCAGTGCTAGATTGCTTGTGCTCACTCCACTAAACATAGTTTAATTGGCTTAAACCTGATTGGTATATTTAACTTACCTATAAGTCCCTTAGAGATTGGCATACCATATAGCCAGGGTATTTCAATTACATGCTACTAATGGGCCTGCAGCACATATTGTGCCACCCACTTAAGTAGCCCCTTAAAACATTTGCCAGGCCTGCCACTGCAGCCTGAATACAGTTTAAAATGCTAATTCAACTTGCCAATATAACAACCTTGCCAAGCCTTAAAGTCCTCTTTTATTGCAGATAAGTCATCCGTAACGCGCGTTCTTGGTTGGCCGTAGGGCAGGATGCATTGTAATTGAAAGGTTGGACATGTATTTTTAAGTTTTACATACCCTGGTAGTGAAAAACTCCTAAATTTGTTTTCCACTACTGTGGGTCCTATCTGTCCCATATGAATAACTGTCACAACTCCTGTCCTGGTGGCTTTCTGCATCACTAGGGCCAGCTCTCTACACCCTCTGCAGACCTGTGGCAAGAGATTTTGGTCACTTATAGGGCAGACCTGTGATAAGATGCAATGGTCATCAAATGCTAAAGAGAAGAAGTGGTTTCATTGTTCGAGTTACTGGCCATCAAGTTGATGACTAGTGTTTGTTAAGTTTCCAGCTTGTATATGTTTTGGTTTGGTCCTTTGTTCATTACCCTCTTTCCTGAAATGCCTTTTATCCCCTGTGCTAAGCATTTTTTTGGCTATTTGGGGTAGTTCAAGCTTAGGCCTACATACCTTTTTGTCCTCATATGCTATCCACGTCAAATATGTGTCCTTTTTCCAATATCCTGGTAATTCTAATGGTACCCACGGTTTGTGGATTGCCCTGTAGGGGACCACGAATTAGCCAAAATATAGATACATTTTGTTTTTGGGGGGCAATATGGGGAAAAAATGCTGCAGAAGAAAGTGTTTAGTGTTTTCCCTGCAAACAGCATAAACAAAGGGTTTGCAGTGCTAAAATCACCATCTTCCCAGTTTTCAGGAACAGGCACTCTTGAGGTAGAAAACGACATTTTTCAACACAGTTTTGGCATTTTACTGGGTCATAGCTGATTTTTTCAATTTTTTATGCTTTCAACCTCCTTCCAGTTAGTGGTAAAAATAGGTATAAAACCAATTGTCGATCCCAGAAAGCTATACATTTCTGAAAAGTAAAAACAAAGATAATGCAACCATAGCACACTGTAGATTGATAGAAAGGAGTCCAAAAATATATCTCTTCGGTCGATCCCAATGGTATGATCTAGTCTTCTGTGTTTCAAAAAATGCATACCATACGTAGTCAATCCATATGTAGTTATCTTCTTTTATTCAGAGGAAAACTAGAGATTCAGTTCATATGTTACATACATATCTTCATTCCAGATGTTTAAATGGACAGCCAACATGTGTTTCGTCACCAAAGTGACTTTGTCAAGGTTTTAAGATATACAAATCGTCAACTGTATACGCAATAAAGGTATAATACATGACAAACTGGCTACATGTGAAGTTAGTTGTTGATGAAATTCAATAGGCCGCCACCCTATTGTGGAGGATAAGAAAGTGAAAAGTTTTAGCCAATATAAGAGAAGAAAGAAGAAGAGAATGATATACAAGAGGAATATGTATCACCCAAACGTGTATGTAGGTATTAACGTGCGAGAAGTAATAAGTACACATAAATGGATGTTTGAGTATGTGTAAACAACGTATTTATCCTCATATAGTGCATCAGTAAAGAGAAAAACCAGCAAAAAGTGCATCCGAAAGGAAAATAGTTAAAAAATATAAAGATACCTGAGTCCCAATACGAAAAGGATAGAGAGATAAGATAAAGAGGGCATAGATGAAAAAAGTATAGAGCTATACTGACCAATGATAATTACATGAGCAAGAAAGCAGAAAATAAACGATTCCCGAAGCAAGGGCTTCTCTGTAAAGTATGTCTGGTCAACAAGTACAAAGTTCCAAATAGATACGGGAATTCTGCCTATCCAATAGTACTTGCACAGTAGAGTAAATGAAATAAATCTTCCCAAAGGTACGTAGGAAGAAATGCAAATTAGTAGAGTTCGATTCGCACGGGCCATGGTAAGCCCAGTGCTCTATAATGAAAGAAAAATAAAAATTATAAGGGAACCAATGGCACATAAGGGAATATTATTTCCACTTAATAGGTTTTGAGAATCGCATAGGGAATCTGGTAAAAAGTAAGGGATCTCAAGGATGTGAAGAGTTGAAACTACTCGACAATATGTGAGTAGTCTAAAGTGGTACAGAAAAGACCGCTTATATGTCAGGACTACTAAAGCATATGTTAGAAAAGTGTCGCCTAGAAAGTACCCATTGTACAGAGTAGCATGGACCGCAAGAACACGGTGCTAACCCTAGGGTCATCATTTCTAGTACACCAATAGGTTTGAAAGGTATCGCTAAGAAATACCAGGCTGGAAGCCTTAGTCGAAATAACATGGAGCGCAAAAACAAAGTGCTAACGGCGGGGTTGTAAAATCGAGTACACCAAAAAAGTGCAAGGTAGCTGAATCTAAGACAGACATAGCTGCTCTGGATGACGCCAATAGTATCCAAGTGATTTACTCAATCAAATGGAAAAGGAAAGAAAAATGCCATTGCTTACCGCATAGTGAGTTCTCCCGTCAAAAGTAGTTTGCTATTTGTTTTGTACGATAAGCGCTAGAGGCTGTTCTTAACGCGTGTTTAAGTGGCAGAATACACGTAATAACACAGCGACGGCAGAAAGGAGAGGTTCAGTCTGTCGGCCATCTTGGAGTAGCAAAAATAGTGTGAGGCCGACAAAAAAGTTAAAAGTAACGAAAGATGTAACATGGAAAGGATCAAAACCAGACATGGTGCAGTCTACATAACATTATATAAAGGAGCCGACTAATTCAAATTGGAGTAGTCGGAAGAGAAGAAATAAAAATAGAAATAAAAATAAAGAGAGGACAAGAAAGAAGTCAGCCATATTGGAGTAGAGATCAGGACTAGGAAGTCAGTCGAGCAAAGCGACATGGAAGTGAGACATGTTATCTCAATTCTGTAGACAAACTGCTGAATTCAGCATGGGGTCATTTGCATAGATCCTTCAGGATTTTTCTACTGAAAGTAACAGGTGAAATGAAAATATATTAAAATTGAGTTAAAAAAAAAAAACAGCAATTTGTTTCTTCATTTTATCTGGAACTTCTTCTAATTATGCCAATTTTTTCAAAACAATATACCATTACATCTGCTAGACTCTATGGTTGCAGGAATAGATAGGGCTTGTAAGTTCACCAAGAACTAGAGGTACCCAGAGCCAATAACTGAGCTGCATCTTGCAACGGTTTTTGCTGTGTACTGGCTATACAGCAATTCATTCCATAAAATATAAAGAGTGAAAACAGGTATAAAGTAAACCTATGTATTTACGAAATTAGAACAAGATATGGTGTATAGAAGCAATGGTTATTTGCACATCTCTAAATTTGTTGATAAGCATATTAGCATGTGAATTAGAGGGCATTTCTCAAAATGACTTTTTTTTATACACTGTCTTACATTTGGAAGGCACAAATACAGAGAAAGACAAATGGCAATAGCACTTTTTCTACTATTCTGTGTCTCCTGATAAAAATGGTACCTCACTTATATGGGTAGGCCTAGTGTCTGTGACAGGAAATGGCTGAAAACACAACGTGGACACATCAAATTTTTCCACCCAAAACTAACCATTTATTTGCAATCTGCCTATCAATGGATTTTGGACCATACTTCAGCCAGCACCTAGGGAAACCTAGCAAACCTGTGCATTTTTCGAAAACTAGACACCCAGGGAAATCCAGTATGGGGTGACTTGTGTGGCTCTCACTAGGTTCTGTTACCCAGAATCCCTTACAAACCTCAAAATTTGATTAGGAAAACAATTTTTCCTTATCTTTCTGGGATAAAAAGTTCTGGAATCTGAGGGGAGCAACAAACTTACTTCCACCCAGCATTTCCCCAAATCTCTCAATAAAAATTGTACTTTATTTGTGTGGGTAAGCCTACTACCCATGACAGGAAATGGCCCAATTTGCAAAGTGGACACATCACAATTTTCCACTGAAAATTGACCCTTTGTTTTGCAATGTGCGTAGCTATGGATTTTGAGAACTTGCTTAATCAGCACCTAGGGAGAGCCTAGCAAACATGTATATTTTTGAACTCTAGACCCTGAAGGAGATCCAGGATGAGGTGACTTGTGTGGCTCTTACCAGATTCTGATACCCGGAATCCATTACAAAGCTCAAACTTTGCCAAAAAAACAAATTTTCCTCACATTTCTGTGATGGAAAGTTCTAGAATCAGAGGGGAGCCACAATCTTCCATCCAACCAGCATTTCCTCAAGTCTCTAGATAGAAATGGTACCTCACTTGTGTGGGATGGCCTAGTGCCTGCAACAGGAAATGACCCACAATGTATTGTGGAGACATAAAATTATCTATCACAAAACAACCTGGTTTTGCAAAGAGGTAATCTGTGTTTTTGGTTTCGGGCTCGGGCCATCTAGGAAAACCTACAGCACCCAGGCATTTCTGAAAACTAGACACCTGATGGGGCCCAGGGAGAAGTGGCTTGCTTTGATCCCCCAACGTCTTCTTACCCGAATCCCCTGCAATCGCCAAATTTAGCTAAAAAAAAATCACATTTTCCTCTGGATGAGAAAACCCTGGGGGATCCACACAAGCCACACTGCCATCCAAGTGCCAGTCCACACATACCACCAGCCAAGCGCAGGTTCACAAATATCACCAGCAAAATGTCAGTTCACAAATAGCCAACCAAACACCAGTACACACAGAAGGTCAGCTGAGCTCCTGTTCTCACACACACACACACACACGCACACAGAGACATTTTCCTTGGTATCTAGTGATTTTAAGTCTAAAAAACTGACTGATCTACTCCCAAGGGGGTCAGAAATGGACAGAATGTGCCCCCCAAAAAAGGGGAGCGACGCTTGCCTATGGGACCACTCCCTGACATGCTCATAAACATATCGCTGGTGCCTAGTGGGCCTTCCACTCGTCATTTCACTGAAAACCAAAACCAACCTCGGGAACTGGGAAAACCATTTCCCAGCTCACAAGTCTGTTTTTAGAAAAACCTATTGCCAGATTTATGCTGGCCATTCGCAATTCCAATGCCACATTAGCATCATTTTTTTACGCTAATGTGGCATTGGAAAGGGTCAAACGTTGCTAGGGTGACCCTAAAAATGGCACAAAGGAATCTTTGTGATTCCTTTGCACCATTTTTATTGGCATTTTTAAATGCCTGCTAAGTGCAGGAGTTAAACATAGGCTCCCATTGATTACAATTGGCCTCGGGGTGCTTTGCAGGATTAGCATCTTACTTGTTTACACTAATCCTGAAAAGCACCACACTAGCATCAGAAATCATGATGCTAGTCACCCTAGCTACAGCCTTTTACATTAAATACAGTGCTACCATGGTGGCATTAGGGGGGCACTCAGGGGCACAAGAAAAGGAAGAGGAATTTGATGCTCATCTGATGAGATTGGAATGGTTCTGTCCTCTGCACATGAGAGCCAGTATGCATGACGGAACCATTCTTAATCTGAAGATTTACTTTCTGGCACTCCTTTATTCCAATGGGAATTCATGTCCCAACTTTCACGAGTGGCAGACATCTTGGGAGGGGCCTCCTGTGTAAAAGAAGCCATGTTGTAGACAGTGCACTCCTTATACTGGAGTAACCACCAAGGAGAGTGGATCTCCGTGCTCGTCTGCTGGGCTTCTCTTCCGCTGCTGATCCTTGCATACAACAGCAGGAGTGGGCTATCAAGTCTCACAGATCAGAACAATCTCTCTTTGTAAGAGCACTGTTGTGCTTAATAACTGAGTCCAAATTCATATATATTGATAAGTAAGGAAACATTGAGCTTGGCAATAATGTGTTTTCAAATGTATTGACAGTGTTAGAGCTGCGGTTTCAACAAACCAGGTATGGTACCTTTTTGATATGTAACTTTTGGCTATTTTACACAAAAAATGTACAGAGGTCTTTGGCATATCTCTTGAGCACAAGTCCAGTAGGAACTACATAAACTATATAACTAAAGAAAGCTGCAGCATTTAAGCATTCTCTATGGAGTGAGGAAACTCCACATCATCCAGTACTCAAAGTATGGAGCAACATACATACAGGGACTGTGGTATGTATCAGGTTTCAGAATTGCATAGGGCCTGATCAAGTCTAGATGATTATTGAGAATGTTGGAGGGGTCAAAGACTAACCAGATTTCTGTTCTTCTTGTTTCTGCCTATTAGTTAATTTCCCCTGGATTTCCAGGTTCGAAAGAAAAGGCAGATTTAATAACTCCTTTCAAGTCCTAATTGGATACCTAAGAGGGAGGAGAGTAGTTCGAGAGTTCACAAATAAGCCAAGGATAAAGGTCTTCCTTTTTTTCTTTTTCTTTCATGTCTCCTTCCCAGTTGTTCCCTCCCCAAAACCATTCCCTTGTCTTGTTACTTCAGGAGTCTGGGTCATAAGGTAAGCAGACTTGGTGGTGCCTGGAAATGGACCTCTGAGTCGCTTTCCACATTCTGAGGAATCCTATGATATTGTGACAATAACATTGGGTTGCCTTATTACTTTTAACAGGTGCTAACTTTTGATTGGGACCAGGTAAGCAGTTCATGTTTGGTTTCTATGAAACTGTAATGAGAAATCCTCTTTAAAGGTAACATCAAATTTTACATTATAATTTTTTTAATGGCACTTTTAAAATGTTGGCATGTCGCCTTTTGGGGTCTGGAGCCTGTCACATGATTGGGTCTAACTGACAGTTAGACTTTGTGAATTTGTCCCAGATAGTCACACAAAGGAGGGATTAGATTTGCCTGATCGGGCCATATGGTGGCAGGATGTGTGGTGAGGCTGGGCATAGCCCCCGCATTCAACTGAATAGGCTGTGCTCTGTCTTCACACCAAGGGCTTATCACTTCCACATTGTCACTGCAGCCACCTGCAACTGAAAAAACTGTGCTTTGCCTTCACACAAAGGGCTTATCACTTCCACATTACCACTCTAGCCATCTTGAAGCCAGGGTACGAGAGTCAGGCATTCCATTCACTTCAAAGAGGAAATATCAAAAAGCTTCTTCCCCAACTTCATAGGAGGAATTGGGTATTAAACTAGGGTCCTCAGACCCACCCTTTGGTTCCCTTTCTGGACCTGTGGAAGGATGCGCAGAGGATTGCCTACTTCTGTGTCCTTCTGTGTACGCCACAAGACATCTTTCCTGTTCCTGGAAGGAAAACTTGGCTACCTAGAGCCTGCCTTGAAACCTCAGAGGCCAGCCCTGCTGTTTGAGCCCAGGACTATCAGAGTGACTCCAATGGCTAGTTTGTTGGCCTTCTGTTCAGACCCACAGGGGCATAAAAGGCTCCCATCATCTTGAACTCACACTTGAACCTAGTCTGAATGAGTCCCGAACCCCCAGGTGGTGTCACACGAGTCCTGGGCCCTTGGTTGTGGTGTTAAATGTGCCCAGATTGCCAACATCCAAAATTTGGGACTAAAAACTGCTCTGAGAACCAAGGGAAGACAGGAACCAACCTGCTCGTTGATCTGCCCAAGGTGGATTGCCAGATGGCCTGACTTCTTGGCTGCTCTGGCTGCATTCTTCTCGGAAGGAGCAGAGCCTGTTTAGTGGCCATTCACCAAAAGGGATTTCCAAGCACCTGGAACTGTCTTTGGCTAAAGCCTTCTGCTCCATCCCGCTGGAGTTTTTCAATTTCCAAAAAAAGGGACTGCATTAGAATGTAGAAATCTTCACTGTGGCTTCGTCCCAGGGCTCCCTTCTCTGACACTACCTACAGATTTGCCCCACAATGATTTTATTGAATATTCTTGTGAGTCTGAATGTAAGCACCAAGCCGGGCCAATCCACTTCTTGTATCCAAACCATGTTCCATTGTGGTTGGCCATGTTGTTTTTCTTTGACCCGCGGTTGCGTGGCTAGATGTCCGAGGTTAACACTTTAATCTTTTAGGTACTAGTTTTTATTTAAAACTTGAACAATTCATAACTACAGTTCTACTTATTGGATTTGTGTCATTTTGGTGTCAAATACTTTAATAAAATGTACTCTAGTCTTCCAAATTTACACATTGCCACTAAGTTAAGACTTACTAACTTGTGTTCCAAGCTATCCATGGTAAAGCACAGGTTAATTTGGTGACTATTTGTGGTTTCCCTGTAAGGGATTGTGGCTGTTGCTTGACCAGGGTTCACACCCCAGTCAACCAACAACATAATTTCTCAGAATGGTGCACTCTTAAGCAGATATAATATGGGCATTGTTATATTGAATGGACAGAAGCCACAGAAACTAATAGAAAATAACGTCACAAGGGAAATTTGTTCACTTTATTTGAATAGTGAGTTTGCCTCACGTGAACGTACTAAGTAGAGTGAAATAGCAGAGAAAAAACATTTTTCAGAGCCTTAGGACTTCATAAACTGGAAGTGAAATTCCACAGGACATAAGCGAGGCCTATGTCCTCAAAGGAAACTCACAGAAAGGAAGTCATATTTGTGCACGGTAAGCCACATCACTCTCATTTTTGGAGTCTAAGGCTAATGTGGATGATACTCAAGGACAGAAAGAATAATCTGGGAGGGAGACAATACAAGAAAGTTGTGAGACCTTGGTATATGCCCCAACTGGCTTTGCCCCCTTTCCTTCTCCTGAGCAATTGATCTGTCCTGATGGTCATCCTGGTTAAGCTTTGATCTGTAAACAATGACAGCAGTGTGTAGGCTCTTGTCATGCATGGCCTTGTTATTGCATTTGAACAACACCATTCATCACGAGTAATTACAAATCTTTACCTAAGCATATAACCTCATTAGTGTGACTATTCATCACTTTTACTTTACTGAAAAATGGCTTCTGGATGACTCTGCACCTGATAGAACAATAGCAATGCTGGAAACATTAAGTATTCTACATTTGGATTCTGAAACTAAATTAGGTTGTGGGATGGCTATTATATTTTGTCACAAAAATATAAACTTTCTGAAAGTTTGTCTAAAGGATTTACATGACTTAACTTTTAGAATTTTCTCTATCGCTGTCCCTTACAATAATGTTCAAATGGATACTTGTATTGTCACCCTGAACCTGCTACAAGTTCCAGCAATGATTATGCAATTGTATTGCTTGTGGTGCTATTTATACCTTTAAAATTATTAAAATATGTGATTTTAATATTAGAAGAGGAGACTATTCTTCCTTGGATTCTAGCACTTTTGAGTGAGCAAGGAAAGTGATGGTCAATTTTTCTACTCACAGTGCTGTAAAAAAATACTAATACTATGTAAAATGTGGTCCTATTTTGGCATTGCAGGGTTCCTGTGATTTATTTACCGCCAATACCCCTCGAGGGCAATAAAGGAAGTCATGATTATCAGTTAGGTATCCTATATCTATCAGATAGATAGCTAGATAGATAGATTTGCATATATGTGTGCCACAGCATTAAAAATAAATGTGGCCCAATAATACCTTGTTTAGAGCAGCTGTACCAGTAAACACACCTTCAACATTTACTAAAACAGTACAACGGGCCCACCGCGCGACATCACATTTGGCGACGAAGGTGGACCTACTACGCAAGGTAGCGATGCCACCCACCAGTGTACCGGGTATCAGCCAACCGCTTTCAGGGCCCGGGACCGACGACTCCGTCTCCGCCTGGCCTCTGCAGCAGCCGTCCGACGCCGTCTCCAGCCACGTCCCTGCTGCCGGAGGCTCCAACCCTGATGTCGCGCCGGGAAGAGCTCTGCGGCGCCTACACCTGCCTTCAGTCTCAATGCTGAGGTCACACCGGGCAGGGCTCCGCGACTCATGCACCCGCCTCCGATTGTCACCTGGGCGCTCCTGTGCGGCTTCAGCAACGCCGCAGAACCATGCACCAATCGCACCCAGAAGGATCCCTGGAGCCCGCACGACACGTGGCAGGTGAGGGGATCCCCTGACACACCGCCAGTGCCGTTCATATCGAACTCCGCTGCACAGCTCTGCATACCGCTAACTCCAAAAACAAAAACAGAAAACTGAAATAAGAAGCAAAACAATGATGCTGAGGCTGCAGAATCTGAGAGGCACCCACGCTCTTGTGCCAACAATTTTATTTTTAAAAGGGGGCAATCTCTAAAACAGCGGAACACATGTGCTGACTCAAAAAAAAAAAATTAAATGGACATGTAGAGATTTCTATCTTTCTCTATTTCACTCAAAAAAAAAAAATATATATATATATATATATATATATATATATATATATATAATAAGGAGAGAACAAATTCAAAGGAAAAGAAAGGAGAAAACACACACAAAAAAAATCAAAGATAGTACCACAGGCAGCATAAACTAAGACGCCATTACAAACACCAAGCCCACGCTCACTTCGTCACCCATACCGGGTTTAAATTCAGAATGGCTGGCATACCACCAATGGAACCCTTCACAGTCACAGGCGCACCCCCAACCCAGGCAGCAAGGTGGAAAGTCTGGGTAGAGCGCCTCGAAACATAACAAGCCCGGAAAGTAACCAACGAATCCGTTGATGTTTTCTATGCCAGACTAAAGGAACTAGCCAGCACCTGCACACTGCCCGACCAAGAGGAAGAAATCAGGGCACAATTCAATCAGGGATGCTTGTCGTCAAAACTTTGAGAACATGTCCTACAGCAACCAAACATGCCCATGAAAGACATCCTCACACTAGGACGATCTCAGGAACTGTCACGGGCCAGAGCGGCACACATGGAACAAGCGCCCGCAACCCAGATGAAAGCAGAGGCAGCCAATGCGGTAACAACCAATACGCCACGTAAGAAAGACAACTACAAGGGGAGGTCAAAAAGCATGCCATGCAAGTGGTGCGGTGGCCCAGCACCACACCCGACCACCTGCCCGGCGTGGGGCAAAATCTGCAGTGCATGCGGAAAGGCCAACCATTTCGCGAAAGTCTGCAGATCAGCACCAAAACCGACAACCACCAACACGAAGAAAACCATCAAAATGGTTGAAACCATGCTGGACCCAGACTCAGATAGTGATATGGACAATGACTCACACGCAGTCCACATAATACACGCTGTTGGGAGCCGACGCCTACCCACATGCCAAGTCACGATCCAAGGATCCCCCATATCAGCACTGGTAGACACTTGGGCCTCCATAAATCTGATGGTCATGGACATATACAGCAATCTACCCAAACCACTGCCACCACTAAGACCCACTAACGTACAGGTGTTTGCCTTCGGAAACAGCTGCCCTCTAGAGATAGCAGGAGCATTCACCACAGAGATCTCCCATGAAGACACTGGTAAAGCCACAAAAATCTACGTCTCCAAGGATGGCGCAGGATTCCTGCTGGGTTGCCAAACAGCCCAAGATCTTCATTTGGTACATTTTGCCTCTAGCATTCATGTGCACGCCCTCCACAACCTCACACAAGAATTCAAGACTCTGTTCGAGGGCATCGGTTGCCTGAAAGGGCCCCCACTACGGCTCCATATCGATGAATCTGTCACCCCCACAGCACTCAGACATCGCCGCGTAGCATTCCACCTTCGCCCCAAAGTGGAACGTGAGCTCCAGGTGCTAGAACAAGCAGGAATCATTCAGAGAGTCTTGGGTCCCACATCTAGGGTATCCCCGATCGTGGTCGCAAAGAAACCCAAACAACCTGACGCGGTCAGGATATGCGTTGACATGCGCATGCCCAATCTGGCAATAAAAAGAGAAAGACACCTCACCCCAACAATAGACAACATCCTCAGCGAGCTAACAGGATCCTGTTGGTTCTCGAAAATGGTTCTCCGGTCAGGATACCACCAGATCATGCTGCACCCCAAATCAAGGCCCATAACCACTTTCTCTACTCACAATAGCCTGTGGTGGTACAAAAGGCTCAACTTTGGCATCTCAAGTGCAGTAGAAGTCTTCCAACACGTCATCAAAGAGGTCCTGCACGGACTCCCGGGAGTCCTGAACATGAGTGACGACATCCTAGTTCATGCACCAAACATCGAAACACATCTAAAAAGACTGCGAGCCGTGTTTCCCAGATTACAAAGACAAGGGCTAACACTCCACAAAAACAAATGCGACTTCCTAAAAGAAGAGATTTGTTTCTTCGGATATCGTTTCTCAAAGCACGGGGTAGGACCTGACCCCCAAAAGGTCAAAGATATCCAAGAAGCCCCAGCACCCACAGAAGTCTCGGGAGTCAGAAGCTTTTTGGGCATGGTCACGTACTGCGGGCGGTTCATGAAAAACCTGGCTGACATCACAGGACCCCTACAACAACTCACACAATGGGAATGGGGTGAAGAGCAAGACGCCACTTTTCAAGCCACCAAGAGCTCACTTTCCACTGACACCACGCTAGCGTTTTTTGACCCCCAGCGACACTCACAGCTAGTAGTCGACGCTAGCCCCGCAGGCCTAGGTGCGGTGTTAGCACAAAAACAGGACTGCGGAGAGTGGGCCCCCATCGCTTTTGCCAGCCGTACGCTCACACCAACAGAGGAAAGAAACTCCCAAATCGAACATGAAGCCATCGCCATCCATTGGGGGTGACGTCATTTCCATCTCTACCTCTATGGCAAGTCATTTTCACTGGTTACCGACCACAAGCTTCTACTGCCCCTGTTCAGAGGGTCGTCCTCTAAACCACCACCAAGAATCAAAAAATGGATCCTACAACTCCAGGAATCTGACTTCACACTCTACTACCAACCAGGCACGAAAAACCCAGCAGATTTCCTATCCAGACACACCCACCCAGCCACACCCCAGGAAGTGGAAGAAGCCCAAGAAACAGAAGAGTACGTGAGGTCAGCGGTAGAACGGGCACAACCTCTGCCCATACCACTCAGCAAAGTGGTGACGGCAACCAACCAAGACGAATGCCTACAAATGGCCATAGCAGCCACCCGAACAGGAGAATGGAGGCCGCTCCAACGCCCAGACTCATTCCGCACACAACAAGCCCAAGCCTGTTTACATGCACTATTCAATGTACGTCAGGAACTCTCGGTGAGTGAAGAAGGCTGTTTATTAAGGGGGTTCCGCCTGGTGATTCCTTCCAGCCTCACAGCCAGAGCAGTGTCCCTTGCACATGGCGCACACCAAGGAATCATCAAGTCCAAGGCCCGCCTCAGGAATAAAGTATGGTTTCCAGGTCTGGACAAGTTAGTTGAGGACACAGTCAAAAGATGCCTCATCTGCCAAGCCAGTAGCAAACATGACAAGGAGAGCCACAACAAATACGTACACCTCCCAGACACAAAGAGCCCGGAAGACAATGATGCAAGTAGGGGATACCGTCCTGGTTAAAGACCGCCACCCAGGCGGCAAGTTCCATCTGCCTTTTGAGACACGGTCATGGACTGTGACCGCTGTAAAGGGCACCATGGTGACAGCTCAGCGAGGATCAGAAACTGTAACTCGTAATGTGGCAATCTTTAAGCGTGTGTCTCAGGAGACACCCAGGGAAAACGACAGGAGCAGTACCGATGAAAGAGCAGAGTCAGATAGAGACCCCACCTGTTTGAGACAACAGGTGAAGGAGCAGGAAACAACCTGGAACACCAGGCAGACCACCCACCAACGGAACAGGAACAAAACCAACCATCAGGAACAGGGACACCTAACTCAAATGAAGAAAGAATCCAGACATCAGGACGGTCTGGCAGAGGAAGATACATGCTGAGACACAACCCTGGTCCCTCACGGCGATATGCCGATTTCGCATGTGACTGATTTGTGCAAGAGGCGGTCCTGAGAGATTTCCAGACCCACCAGTAACCACAGAGACAGTGGACTTTTATATGTTCTTTTATTAGCATCTTCAAATTTAGTTCTACTCTCTTCCCCGTTGGGGAGGGATGTAGTGTTGACGCCGGAACCCACCAACACCACCAGGAGAGACCCGGAAGTGGGGAACGAGGAAATACCCCTTTGCAGGAGGTGCGAGATGGATCGCACCTTGACGACAGGAGGGAGGGTATGTAAGACGGGAGGCAGCGGGAACTCAGGAGTGAGGAGTGCAGTTTGAAATAAAGACTGTATAACTCAAACTGACTCCGCGTCATTATTTCGGCCACGCGTTCCCACGGCACGACATCACACCAGGAACTCGAAGGGAGTGCTAGGGCGCACACAGGCATGTCAAAATGGTACAAATATGGAAAACAGTATTCTCTGATGAAAAAAAAATGTACTTCGCACTCTCAAAGGATGTGTGTACAATCGTTGGCTGCCCGCATTGGCATACAGTGGTGTGTTGGCAGCCCATGGCGGGTTGTTCGCAGGGGCTGGCCTCATGCCTGATCCTGGTACCAATCCTGCTGCGCACAGCATTTCCTCATGGTCTCACGCGATTGCATTAAAACAAATACAATCTGCTATGCTTCTTTGCCGTGCCAAACATTTGGAAACATTTCAAAAGAATTTGTTTAAACAACACCCAGACGATAAGGAGTTAAATTTAAGTACTGAGTGAAAATCATATTTCACCGCCCTCCTATCGACTAGAAGAGAAGTTTTCACTCTTCAGGTCATTATTACATAAGATCACTTCTGTGAGACAGTAAGCAGTGTTTTCGCCTGTCTTTTATAATATACTGTAGTAATAAATGTGTGGCTCTGCACTTAATAGTACACTTGCTCTACCTAAAACGTGTTATTGGGCACATATTTTCATTTTAAGTGCATAAGAAGGTGATTATACGGCAAATTTATTGAATTAGGATTTACACAGTAAAAAGTTTAAAATGGTCCGGTGAAGTAAAGTTTCTAATTATTCAATTTTTCCCTTTGATATGGTCGTCATCCTCATTCCTTAATTTCTTCTTCACTCTTTCATCTTCTTTTGCCTTATATTTCCCCCTTTCGTGAGGTATCACTGCTCCTCATCCTTCCTGGTTCATATGTGTTAGACTTGGCATCCTTGGCGTGGTCTCCCCCAACTTTTTGCCACTGCTTCCCAGGTTGTTGATGTGTGCTGGGCTCTGTCTTTGCTGTTTTTGATACTCTGGGAACTTTACCACTGCTAAGCAGTGCTAAAGTGCAGGTGCTCTTTTGTAAAATGTATGTGTAATTGGCTATCCATGATTGGCATATTTTCTTTATTAGTAAGTCCGTAGTATAGTGCACTAGAGGTGCCCAGGGCCTGTAAATCAAATGCTACTAGTGGACCTTCCGCACTGATTGTGCCACCTCCATTAGTAGCCCTGTGAACATGGCTCAGACCTGCCACTGCAGTGTCTGTGTGTGCAGTTTTAACCTGCCAGTTCAATTTGGCAAGTGCACGCACTTGCCAGGCCTAAACCTTCCCTTTTTATACATGTGAGGCACCCCTAAGGTAGGCCCTAGGTAGCCCCATGGGCAGGGTGCAGTGTATGTTAAAGGTTAGACAGGTGATGATGTGTTATACATGTTCTAACAGTGAAATACTGCTACATTTGGTGCTCATTGTTGCAAGGCTTATGACACTCATAGGTTAACATGGGGGCTGCCTTTAAATATTATTAAAGTTTAGATTCCCTTTGAGAGCAGATAGAAATTTGGAGTTTGGGGTCTCTGAACTCACAATTTAAAAATACATCTTTTAGTGAAGTTGGGTTTTAGATTGTTAGTTTGAAAACACCACTTTTATAAAGTAGGAATTTTCTGGCTTAAACCAGTCTGTAACTCTGACTGTTTGTGAATTCCCTGTCTGGGTCAGTTTGACAGTTGGGCTGTTTGTGAATCCCCTCTAGACAGTTAGACAAAGAGAACTGGGGTGTAGCCTGCATAGCCTGATGAGCCATCTGTGCTAGAGTGGAGGGAGGAGTGGTCACTTACACCTGAATGGGCTGGGCCTGCCCTCTCACAATGGAGTCTCCAACCCCTTGAATTGTGTCTAGGGCCTGGCCTGGGCAAGGCAGGATCTTGCAAACAAAAGAGACCTCCCTTTGAAGTTTACCAACTAAGGCAGAAAGCGGTATAAGCATTGGACCCAAAACCCCTGAAAATTAGATCACTTCTGGATTCAAGAGGAACCTCTGCCAAAGAGCAGAGCTGAGGAAAAGTGCTGCCCCTGCCTGTGACTGGGCTTTGTTGGGCTGTCTTGCAGTTGCTGCTTCTGCCTGTAAAAAAGGACAAAGACTTGGCTTTGTTGTGCATTCTTGCTTGAGAAGAAACCCCAAGGCCTTGAACTGAGCTTGCCTCCTGTTTTGAAGTCTTAGGGCCATCAAATACTTCCCTTGCCAGCACCTGGACTCTCTGCTGAGACTCCTACTCTGCCAAGTGGTGCCTTATCCAGAATATGGGTCCTTGAAAGGTGAAGTTGGCAGAACAAGAGCTGAAAATCCACGCACAGAACGCCGTGCAGGGACATTTTCGACACACCATCTGCAACGCGGCTGATAAACGACAGGCCGCCAGCTTTGCAGCTGAGAGATTGATGCATTGCGGCTGGAGAAACGACACACAACACCCCCTTGCGGCTGCTGATACCGACACAAATCCCATGCAGCACCATGTGACCCGATTTTCCACGCATCATTGCTGGGCATCAAAGTCATCCCAACTCTGCACGGATTCGAGGTGACCGGTCTGGAAATCAACACATTGCTCTCTCACGAGGGAGAAAAACTACAGATCGCCAACCCGACCAGAGAAGAAACAATGCGCGGCCTCCCTTGTGAGGAAGGAATCGACGCATCACTGACTTTTCCGATGCACGCTCACCCGTGTTGCTTTATTTTTTACGCAAACCAGGTACTTTGTGTAAAATCAATGTTTCCATTGTTTTCAATAATGTAAGACTCTTATTCTATTGAAAATTCATATCTTGTCTTTGTATGTTGGATTTTTGTCAATTTGGTTTTGTTTGATTTAGATAAATATTACATATTTTTCTAAACTGTTGTGGTGTCCATTTTGCAGTGTTTTCACTGCATTACTGTGTGTGTTAGTACAAATACTTTACACAGTGCCTCTGAGTTAAGCCTGCCTACTTGTGCCAAGCTACCAAGGGGGTGAGTGGGGGTTAAGCAGGTGTGTTTCTCCTTTGCCCTAGAGTGAGGGTGCTTGCTTGGATGGGGGTAGCCCGACTGCCAACCAAAGACCCCATTTCTAGCAATATCTATTCCTTCTTTACCTTTTGGCCACTCCTTCTTTTCTCACACCTTGCTCCCATTGGTTCCTAAGACATCATCCATTCTCCATTACTCCCCCATGCACCTTTCCAGCATTTCCTCATCGCCCCTTCCCTTGCTTCCCTTCATTACAATCATGAGGCAATCTTGCTTCACCAGACACCTATCACGTGACCTCTCACCTGGAAATAAAAAGGCCCCCCCATTCCTCCTGTTCTTTTTTGACTTACCGAAGCATCAGCCGTGTGCGGTGCTGCGGCTGTTTTTCTCATTTGGAGTTTCCTCAATGTAGTTTGATGATCTGGCACTGCAGGGCCAGCCCGATCTGCATTTCAGCCTTGGGGATGCACTGGTTGGAGGGCGACGTGCTGCACTCTTCTCCTGCATTCCTCTTTGAGCCAGTAGATGGTGTTTGCCAGCTCAAGGTGGCTGGGGCTGTGCTTCCAGGTCTCAGGGGTTCCTGGTTGCTGCACTTGCCATTGGAAGTTAATGCGATGTATGGGCACCTGTGGCATCTCGTCTGCCTGCTGCACACAGTAAGGGCCTCAGGGAAGTCTTTTTCTTTGTTGTTTCCTGCTACTGTGGTTATTATGTGCTTGGAATTGATGTCTTGGATGCCGGCATGTTTGGCATCTTTTGGGCACTCTTCAGTGGATTGGAGCTTACACTCCCAGCACCTGCCATGTTGGACCCTGTAATTTTTAGTCCCTATTAGGGGGGGCAGTGGTTTCCTGTTGGTGTTCGGTCCTGATGGTGGGAACCATGTTGTTGCCAGGAGAAATCACTTTCATTGCAATACCATCGGCACGCCATTACAGTACTGCCCGTTGTATTATGCCATATCTCACTCTTGACTAGAGGTTGTGTGCACTTCCTGTACTTTATTGCTCCACATGATGGTTTCTGCTGCTGTGCCTGTGTAGGGTCACAGGGCAGTACCAGGATGCACTGTGGCTTTTGCTTCCCTTGCTTCGACACCAACATTCAATGTGGTCTTTTGTGTCAGCCTTTCTGCCTGACGTATGTCTGGAGGCATCGCCGGTCTGTAGTTTCAACTGGGCTTTCGGGGTTTCTCTTGGCAGCCAGGGTCCTGGCTATGGTCTTGGCTGCTGTGTACTCTGCTCTGATGGACTGGCTGCAGTTCAGGGCCTGTGGCTGTCTCTCTTTTGGTGGATGGGTTATTTATGTGGCGGTGCTTTCTTTGTACTGAGTTCTCAGGTGGACATTCCCTCCTCTTCTTTGGGGCACTGTGTGCGAAGGGTGGTGGTTCCAGTAATTCTGTGGCACATTCGGGGGTGTTTGGCTTTTTCTCCTGTTTTCCTTCACAAGGTGGTGTTGTTAGTCTGTTCCCTCCGTCCTCCTTTCTTTGTGTTGCCTTTTCATGGCTGTCTTTTGCCTTCATTACTTGGGTGTGGAGGGTATTGGACCGCTCCTCAGTTCCCAGGTTTTAGCTGCAGTGGTTCTCTGTGGTGGGTGGCGTGGCCTCTCTGGGGATGGTGGGTGCCTTGAAGTAAGCTTTTTCTGCTGCTGTTCTGGGTTTGCCAGTCGGGGTTTCTTATGCTTCTATGGCTCAGTTTCTTGTTTCTTTTTTTGCGACATGGCCCTCGGCTATTCAGGATGGATGCGTCTGTGCTGTTTTCTGGTGTGTCTGGTACACCATTCATTACTTCTGAACTCCTTTTTTCCTGCCCATCTCAATTTGGGGCATCTGATGAGTATGCTGATGGAGTGTGGGTATCGGCTTTAGTGCCCAGTTGTGAGGTGGCCATCCCCTGCAGGTAACCCATACTCCATCGCAGGTCGGCCCTATATTCTGAGCCAGAGAAAGGATGCCCAGCACTGGCAGCACCCTCCTTGGACCAGCTGTGGCACGCCCTCTGCTGACAGGGGCACGCACATCAATGGAAGATGTGTGTAGCCTCTTTTTTGCCTACAGCAACTGGTATTTCTTTCTATGCCTGCACCAGACTTTGTGGGCGCACCTGTTGCAAATTTACCACCAGACTCCAATGCAGCTGTTGGTATACTGAGCCGCTATCGACCAAGTGCAGATACTGTGTGATGGGTGGAGAGATGATCCCACAGTCCCAGCTGGGAAGCTCGGACTATCTCAACCTACGTCTAGAACTAGGTCTGAAGGTAGGTTAAGCACCACGAATGATCCTCTCCTGCTCCTTGTGTGTGTAGAGTGTCAACTTTTGGTTGATGCAGCTGCATTTCTCGCCTACTATGTGATACAGCAGCCTGCTATGCAGACGGTGACGTAGTCACTATTTGGGGTGGTGCTGTTTTCTGCACTTGTGTTTTTGGATGTGTTGGTGGCCACGGCGTCTGGCTCCGTGGTATTGGCAGGCTGCTTTTTCTGTTGTATCTTCTTTGTTGTTTATCCCTTTTGTCGGCAAGATGCTGTTTGGGGGTCAGTTGGTTTCCATTATTTCTGCACATGCATGAATCTGTTGCCTGCTCTGCCTTGCATGGAGAAGGCCTTTTTAATGTCCTCGCTTCTTATATCAGCCTTCTTATTATTATTTTCATTCCTCTCTGGAGGGTCTTCTACAATTTTTGCACTTTCTGCCTCGGAAGTTGTTGTGAGGCCCCTCCAAGTGGAATTTCTGTTATTTATGGGCCATGGGCTTCCAGTCAGGTTAGGCTTTGCCTCTCTTCTGGCGCAGCTGTTGTATTGGCTTTGCCAGTCCGCCTTCCATGTTGGGTGCGATCCTTGCTCCTGCCCCCGGGGGTCTGGCACGGAGGCCTGCTTTTTTTTTGGCCGGGGTTCCTGCCCTTTTAGTGTTCAGTGCTTTTTGCCTAGTACCAGGGCGGGTACGATGTAGTAGTTCTTTCTCGATTTTGTATTTGGTATGGTGGATGTATGGTGCATTTGGGACTGCTCTCGCTCTATGGGGATGGATGAGGGGATCAGGTCTGTGCCTTTCTGGTTGTCCCCTTCCTGGCTGTCTTTCCCTTCTTCAGCACCATCGTCTGTCAGAGTTCTTTCACTCTTCTGACTCCATTAGTGGCTTTGGGACACCGTCTCAGCGTCTTCCTTCCTCCCTGCATGGCCTATTGGAAGGTTCATGCTCCTTCCATGCTCTTGGCCCTGGTGCACGTAGGGGTTCTGTCCCTTTTGTGGATTGTTTACTTGTAACTCTGGGGCTGTGTGCTCTTGTTTCTGCGTACCTCTGTCTGTTTCTTTGGGCTGTTTTTTCATACTGTTGGTGACCTTGCCGGTTGTGTGGGTTACTTTGGTCGGGCCCCACATTGTGGTTCTTTTGGCCCCGTTTGTTTCAATGGATGATCTTTGGCTGCCACTTCTGGGGGGAGTGGCTGTGGCTATGTTTTTTTTGGTCCCTTCTACGAGATGTCATTTGCACTGCTGATGTCTCCCATTCTGGCTCTTTGTTCCCCTTTGGGGCATCTCCTGTCTTTTGGATTCCTGTCTCACCAGGTCAGTGGCCTCTGGGTTTGTGGCTGTAGGGTGTGCTTTGGTGGAAGGTCTTCCTCTCTCACTTCCCTACCCAGGATTGTACCGCCCGATGTCAGTCGGTCGGGGGAGGAAGCCGGGTTGGGGTGCACCGGGTTTGAGGTTCTTGGTCCCAGTCTCAGCCTCAGTTTTTAATCGGGCGGTTGTTTTGCTCTTGATGTCTGTTGTTGTGGCCTTGGCTTTTGTCTGCAGGAAGTGGGGGCTACCTGGTCTGTGTTTTTCTGGGCTTCCCTGACTTAGACCTGTTTGCTGGTTATGCCTTGGACCTAGTTCTCCTTTGGTTCTTTCTCAGGGTGCAGTATGTGGGGGCGTTCAGTTGTTTGCCCCAGCTCGGTCTTACTCCTTGTGGTTTCTGCTTCTGGTGGTATTGTGGCGGGTGCTGATTTGTCTGTTGCCACTGGTTCCTTCTCAGTCGTTCTCTCTGTTGCTGGTGGTGGTTTCATACTGGATGATGTTTGTGGACTGGTGTTTGGATGGTTCGGCCTGCTGCTTTCAGGTGTTCCGGCCAGTTTTGCCCCCTCTCAGCAGGCTGTGGCGTTGTTCTCGTTATTTATCTTCTTGTGTGTTGGTGCTCCTTCAGTGGTTGGTGTCAGTGTAGGGGTTCCTACTTCCGGTGCCTGGTTCTCTGTCCTAGTGTTTCTACTGCAAGGGGCTTCTTTGAGTTATGAGTTGCTATCCTTCATCTTCCATGGGCTGCTATTATGGTTTTTCTGTGTTCTTCGTCTCCTGTGCCCGATCCTGCTGGTTTGGAAGGTAATTTGTTTCAGGGATATCCTTGCTGAGATCTGCGGGGCTGCCCCCTGGTCTTCCCCTTTGATTTTTGCCTCTCATTCTTGCATTGTTCAGGGTGTTGCCCTGGTTCTGGTGTTTGGGGCTATGGTGTTGGCATCTATGGCTTCTTTTTAGTGGTCCATGGCTGTTTGCTTTGCGTTTGTTTTCTTTGTGTTTGTGCATGGCATTTTGTCTGTCCTGTGTCACATTTTGTACACCTCATGATTGCAATGAAGGGAAGCTAGGGAAGAAACGATGAGGTAATGCTTCAATTACTTACCTGGTAATTGCATTACTCTGAGTCCTCTTCCCTTGCTTCTATTCATAACATCCCTCCCACCCTCCCTCATGTGCCAGGCCATCCAAAACGTTAATGTTTTGGGTTGTGTCAGGTTGCTGGTATACAAAGGAGGATTTCTGGGGGGCTTTTTATTTACAGGTGAGCGGTCACGTGATAGGTGTATGGTGAGGCAGGATTGCCTCATGATTGTAATCAATAGAAGTGAGTGAAGATAACTCAGAGTAATGCAATTACCAGGTAAATAATTGAAGCATAGCTCTTCTCTTTTCTTTCTTGTGTCGTTCTCTTCTTTATTGTTGTGATTTATTCATCAAATATGGGTTTACTTCGTTCTATTACCATTTCATACTTTCCTTGTTCCTTCACCGGAGAATGAAAATATTATAATGCTCTCGGTGACATCATGACTCCCAGGTACCTAATGCGTAGATGATAATAGGTCTGTAAATAGCCAAACATATTTGGATTAAAATAACTCACAGGTGCCCAGCTCCCATAAATTCCTCAATGGGCAATTATACTTTGTTTTCAGTGCATTTCCGGAGACCTGCTGGGTCCTTAGAGGATCGTTTTGTGCTACCTCATTTATCATAATGATGCTAACTTAAAAGCTGTGTGGCGCGCGATCCCAAGAGACGCCTTGTGGTGAACGTGGAAAGAGCAGGTTGTATACTGTGATATGAAGGAAATTATGAAAAACAATTAAACGCGCTTTTCTTCAAGTCGTCATTTAATTTGAAAAAAGCACATAAAAAAAAAATGACGAGTGTACCGGTTGTGCATTAGTGCGAATCATAATTAAAAGGCGACTGGTCCATAAGTACATCTCTTACATTTTTAATTTCAGTCTGATACATTTCGTACCTACTAAACATAAAAATTCAGTCAAAAATCACATTTAGCGTCAAAGGATTCTGTGTTCCTGGATGGACACGCAAAATAACCTGATACAATATTTTGCATACTGGGAAGAAAAATCAAAATCTAGTTGGTCTGTTGCTTTATGATCACACACGTAAAGTGTACCATATCACATGTTATTTAATTTTTCTATGACCCACACTTTTTAGGTGCTGTAGGAAATTATATTAATTTTGCTCCAGCCCCTCTTTTTTATACTGTATATAAACGTCTTGAAAAGGGTGGATTTTAATCCAGTTCTGTTTATTTCAAACGTTTATAACAAAGTACTCAAAGAGCACAGCAATGATATATCAGTCAACACGGTGGGACATTATAATATGGGACAGGGAGACCTCAAGCAGAGAATGTACAAGGCCACTGAATAGTGAGGTGACTTGTAGAGTTTATTAAGTATCCATGAGCGTGTTTTAGACTTTGGGCTTGATTTAGAGTTTGGTGGATGGGGAAACTACTTCGAAAACTTGATGGCGGATATCCAGTCAGCCATATTACGATTCCATTATATCCTATGGGAATCGTAATACAGTGGACAGGATATCCGTCACATTTGGTAGGGAGTAACTCGTCCACCAAACTCTAAATCAGGCCCTTTCTATTTTATCCCTTGGCCAATGGTAATCAATATATAAAATGAAATAACTAAAAGAGGTGTATAACATTTCTATGAGCACAATGTTTTGGCTGAAACATTAAAAAAACATTTGTTCTCTGCTTATAACACAAATTCCTACTTGTGCACTACTCCTGATGTCATCATAAATATCAAACTTGTTATCTGTGCCATTAGTAGACACAATGGGGTAAAGTTACTTTTTTTGCAACTTACCATAGCAACCAAAGTTGCTGCAGTGCATTGTGCAAAAGGGAGAGAGCAGCATACCACAATATCTACAAAGACGTTTCTCTGCAGCTCTATTTCCAAGTTCTGGAGCATTTTCTGGCTGCCTAGCATCATGTACACTGCTTTGTACCTTAGTGCATGAACCAGCTTAGGTTTTGTATTGCAGGTGTTCCCCTCTAGTTCAAAATGCGATGCTTAGACTAACTTTAAATCTTTTCCTACTTTGCATGTGTCAATCAATCAATCAAAAAAATGTATAGAGCGTGCTACTCACCTGTTAGGGTCTCAAGGCACTGGGGGGAGGAGGAGGAGGGAGGGAGGGTCACTGTTCGAATAGCCATGTCTTCAGTTTTTTTCTGAAGAGCAGGAGTTCCTGGGTCTTGCAGAGGTTATTGGGGAGGGTATTCCAGGCCTTGGGGGTGAGGTAGGAGAAGGATCTGCCTCCTATAGTGGTGTGTTTGATGCGGGGGACTGTGGCGAGTGCGAGGTCGGCAGATCGGAGGTGGCAGATGGGAGTGTGGAAGTTGATTTGCTGGGTCATGGAGAGGGAGGGGTCCAGGATGATGCCGAGGTTGCGTGTGTGGTTTGCAGGGGTAGGGGCGGGGCCTAGGGCGGTGGGCCACCAGGAGTCGTCCCATATGGTTTTGTTGGGTCTAAAAATGATTATTTCGGTTTTGTTGGAGTTGAGCTTGAGGTGGATGTCAGTCATCCAGGTGGCGGTGTCGAGGAGTGCAGTGTGGAGGTTGGTTTTGGCGGTAGTAGGGTTGCGGGTGAGGGAGATGATGAGTTGGGTGTCATTTGCGTAGGAGAGGATGGTGATTCCGTGTGGTCGGAGGATGTTGGCGAGCGGGGTCATGTAAATATTGAAGAGGGTGAGGCTGAGGAAGGATCCCTGGGGACACCGCAGATGATTCTGGTGGCAGTAGATTGGAAAGGAGGGAGGCAGACTTTTTGGGTTCTATCGGTGAGGAAGGAGGTGAGCCAGTCTAGGGCTTTGTGTCGAATCCCTGCATTGTGGAGGCATGTGCGGAGTGTGTGATGGCAGACTGTGTCAAAGGCCGCGGAGAGGTCTAGGAGGATGAGTGCAATGGTCTCACTCTTATCGACTCTGGTTCTGATGTCGTCAGTGCATGCGATGAGGGCGGTTTCCATGCTGTGGTTCTTGCGGAAACCGGACTGGGATGGGTCGAGTGTGTTGTTTTCCTCCAGGAAGTGGGATAGGCGTGTGTTTACTAGTTTTTCCATGACCTTAGCGGGGAAAGGGAGGAGAGAGATGGGGCGGTAGTTGGAGAGGTCTTCCGGGTCAGCTTTGGGCTTTTTTAGGAGTGCAGTGATTTCTGCGTGCTTCCAGGGGTCTGGGAAGGTGGCGGTGTCGAATGAGGTGTTGATTATGTTGCAAAGCTTGGGGGTGATGGTTGGCTGGCTTTGTTGTAGATGAGGTGGGGGCAGGGGTCGGAGGGGGATCCATAGTGGATAGATCTCATAGTTGTTTCAGTTTTGTCGTCGGTGGTTGGGGCCCAGGTGGTAAGTAGGGGGGGTGAGAGGGGCTCTGTGTTGGACGGGTGGGGTTTGTGCGGTGGGTGTGTGTGGTGTGAAACTATTGTGTATGTCTAGGATTTTGCAGTAGTGGAAGTGGTTTGAGAGGGAGTCGCAGAGGAGTTGTGTGTGCGTGGGGTCTATGTTGCTGGCTTTGGGTTTGGAGAGCTCTTTGATGATGGTAAAGAGTTCTTTGCTGTTGTGGAAGTTGCTGTCTATGCGTTCCTTGTAGTATGCTCTTTTGGTGGTGCGTATGAGTTGGTGGTGAATGCGGATGGTGATTTTGAGGGTGGAGAAGTTAGTGGCTGAGTGTTCCTCTCGCCAGGCTTTCTCAGCTTTGCGGCATTTGCGTTTGGAGTCTTGGAGTTCAGTGGTGAACCATGGGGCGTTCTTGATGTTGCGGGTGGTGATTTTTTTTCTGAGGGGGGCGAGTGTGTCTGCGCAGGTGGTGATCCAATTTGTGTGGTTGTGGGCAGCCATATTGGGGTCGTTGGTGTGGGCGGGGGGGTTCTGTGCCAGTTGGGAGTTCAGGTGTTCTGTGGGGATCTTGTCCCACAAGTGGTAGGGCGTGGTGTGTCGTTGGTGGTGTGTGGGGGGTTTGGCGAAGGAGAAATGGACACAGTGGTGGTCGGTCCAGTGGAGTTTGGTGGTGTGGGTGTAGATTATGTGTTGGCTCGAAGTGAAGATTGCGCCTAATGTGTGGCCTGCTGAGTGGGTGGCTGCTGTGACCAGTTGTTTGAGTCCAAAGTTGTTGAGGTTGTCTAGGAGGGAAGAGGAGTTGTGGTCTTGGGGGTTCTCCAGGTGAAAGTTAAAATCACCAGGAGGATGTAGTCTGTGGCGATGAGTGCGTGAGGGCTGATGGTGTCAGCGATGGTGTCGCAGAAAGGGGTGTGTGAACCTGGGGGTCTGTATATGAGTGTCCCTCTAAGGGTGGTATTATTGTTTATGTGGATTAGGAAGTGCATGTGTTCTGCGCTGTCAAGGGTGTCATGTGTGTTGGTGGTGAGCTTAATGGTGTCTTTGTGCAGGATGGCAATACCACCTCCTGGTTTGTTTAGGTGGTCTTTGCGTTGGAGTTTGTATCCATCAGGGGAGGCTGTGGCTATGTCCGGCTCAGATGAGTGGTTAGTCTAGGTTTCTGTGAGGAAGACGTTGTCAGGTGAGTGTGATGTGATGAGGTCCCAGAGTTCTATGGTGTGCTTGTGTAGGGATCAGGTGTTGAGGAGTAGGCAGTTGAGATGATTGTGAGGGGTGTTGTTGTGGTGTTGTGCAATGGTGTTGGTGTGGGTGCTTGTGGTGTTGTTGTGGGTTGTGGGAGTGTTGTAGTGGAGTGTGTTGGGGTTGTAGGGTTTTTTGTGATGGGGCCTGTTGGGGTGTGTGGGGGTTGTGCATGAGTCTGTTGTGTTGAGGTTGTGGTGTTTGGTGTGGAGGGTGCCGGGGGGTGTGGGTTGTGTGGGTTTCAGAGGTGTGAGAGGTGGAGCAAGAAAAACAGCAGGCATAACAGGTGAAAGGTCCATGTGTGTGTGTTTTGGTTGGTTTGGGTGCATGCGGGCGTGGTCCTGGGTTGAGGGAGTGGAGTGTGTTTGAGGAGTAGTGTTGTCTGGGGTAGTCTTGGCTGGGGGGACCAGGGGGACTGGTGCTGGGCACAGTCCAGCCGCGGACGGGCGCAGACGGGCTTGCCTCTGGTGCGCCTCCGGCTGCCATTAAGAGGGTGGGGTGGGAGGGTGGAGCAGCTGGGAGGAGGGAGGGGGCCAATGGGTGTGCGCGGGGTGGGGCAGCAGGGGAGGCAGCTGCAGGGGAGACAGAGACCAGCCGGAGCCGGTGGAGTGAAAACGGGAGGGAGAGCTCAGAACAGGGAGGGGCCAGGGGGGCAGAAAAGCGCAGTGCAGAGGATAACAGAAGGATTAAAGAAGGCAGAAGAAAAAAACGGCATAAACAGCAATACAAAGAACATAAACGGCAAATACGGCATACGAAATTGCAGAAACACAAAAGGAACACTTACACGGTAACCAGAGAAGCCTACCTCTAGGCACCAGGGATGAGGCGCAGGTGGGTGCCTGCGGGTGGAGGTGGGCCTCGGACTGCTGTCCAGGCAGCAGTCGGGAGGTTCAGAGGCATGGGGGCAGGCTGGTGGAGTCAAGTGGACTTCTGACCAGAACCAGGTCAGGGAGTCACATGTGTGGGACATATTGGACCCATGTGCTTATTTAAATCCAGCCACAATTTACAGTATTAAGACTGACAATATCCAACAAAAATATTTGTAGAATTACAGCTATTGAGGGATGTATGCAGCCTGCAAAGGGTGCTGAGAGATTACAAATCAATACTGTAGGTTTTGTTTTTCTTTTCATGTCCAAACATTAGGCACTGAGAATGTATTTTCAGCCAGCGCTTGCAGTAATAGCTTGAAAACAGACAGACACGTCTCCTACCAGCAACTCAGTTCTTTAATGGGCTAGAGTCCTTTTTCAGAAATCTGGGATTAATGCACAAACACATAAAGAAGACAGAGAACAGCAGGAGGCAGAAGGAGGTGCGTGACAGCACTGCGTAAGGGAATATCATGAGACCCACTAGTCACCTGCAAATAGTTATAGCATGGGACAAGTGGTTTTCTTATATTACAAGCAAGTTATGTTGCTTGAAATCACCAGCAATAAGAAAATAACAGAAAAGCTCACAGAGGTACAATACGGTTTGCTGTAAATCAATGTAATGTACTAATGAATATTGATATATAATGCTGGAAGCACGCAGTCCCTGTATAAAAAAACTGCCTCTAATTTCCCTATTGCTATTAATTTGGGATACCCACATTCACCCACATTCACTTGGTGTAAGAAAATGTTCTAGCTGCTCGACTATAATAACTTATTACAGGTGAGTTTTAATGTCATAACTGTCTGTTGTGAGAGCAAGAAGCAAAGGTGAAACACATGACATGAATCACAGCTACACTTAAAAAGGAGACTGGGAACTGGCTTTTCTCTCTTTGATTAGTTTATTCTAAAATGAACAGTGATCAATAGAAAGGAGATATTTATGGTAATATGTTTATTTGTGTGTGCTATAGTTCTTCACAGGAAGGAAGGAAGCTCTATGCATGTTAACACACATTCTTAGTTACAGTCTTTTTTATTCGCACTTACATTAAACCATTTGTAACGTGTTTGCAACTAATTACTATTTGATTTTTGATGCGTTTGTTTTGGCCTACAGATACCACTTTTATATTTCACTTTGTAATCATGCTATCCCTTCGTAGGAGCAAGACTTCAAGGATTTAAGGGGATGTTGAGAAGAGAGATGGGGCGAAGGAATAGAATGCCCTTTGATGTACATTAAAAGTATTTTTCAGTCACATTGGACTTTCATGACGTTATCGAGGAACATTCCTCACAGAGTATTCTATACAATTACAGAACATTCCTCATACAGATTCTATATGAGCACATAACTCCTCAGTGTCTTGTAATATCCTACTAATATAGATAAAGGGGCATTTTGCCCCTTATGACCTAAAAGGATCTAAAATATTACAGTTGGGTTCTGATTGTAGCTTTAAAAATGTAATACAATTGGTTTCAGGAGTCGCTGTGCCCTCTTAATGGACAGGACAATTAATGATCTGAGGAAAGACATTAAGAGATCTTCATTCACAGAAACGGGATATGCGGGTATATCAGCTCACAATTTGCACGTCAGAATGTGGTCAATCCACAGTGGTGTGCAATGTATGCCTGTGTGTCTTTAGAGTGTGGTAGTGCAGAGAGCTTTCGGGGTGGGTCACTCCTCTGAAGAAGAATTTGAAGACCCTCAAACTTTGAAGTTTGTTAGCTGCTGCAAATAGATTCCCACCTTCAAAAGCTGCACAAATGTGCACAGGGGAAGGCAGAAAAAAATGATTTTCAGAGGCGGGAATGGGAAGGGAACATCCCATCCTACTTAGAGGTAAAGTCAGAAACGTTGTTTATGGACATGGAAAAATATTTTCTCGGTGGAAAACATAAAATTGTTTAAGGTGAAAAGAAACCTGTCCTGATAGGTTATGCATATCACCAATCCCATAAGTATTGGTGATCTATACTAAGCCTTCTGTAGTATATATCACCAATACTAATGGGATTCTTTGTGAATCCCATGAAAGATATAAATGCATAGAAATGTATTTTAATTGTAAGACTAACTCAATTTAAATTGATTTCCAACTTTGTTATTTGTATATCAGAAGCAAATGGTCACATTTGTAAAGAAAGACATACATTTGTACTCGCAGGTCTGTGCTCTTGCATATGTTCAAATTTTCACCTTTGAAGAATTCTAAAAACTTTTCCAGAAGTTCTTCCGGAAGCCTGTGACAATCACAGGTTTCCTAGAATACTGCTGGGAACTGTGGACATCACTGTTTCCGTAAGTAAAAATACAAATCTATATATGCATATCTGTCAAGCATGCGGAAATAACACTCGCTACAATTATCTATTTTTCTCAAAAAGAAAAATATATTCCTCATGGAGAAACCCATTACCCTACACTAAAGCCTATCCAGGGGGTGTTCCAATCCTGTTCCCACAGAGGAATTGAATTTACTCCTGCCCATGTTTAAGCATCTCTCATGGCTCAAGTTTCTCATCATTCTTTAAAGAAACTTCTGCTACCAATAAGAAGTGCACATTTAGCCAAGCTTTAAAAATATTAGGGATTGATGAGTGTGAGAAAGTCATTGTTTAGTCCTGTTCACCCCTATTTCTTCTGACTGATACTGATGGTAACGGACTGACTGTGCCCTGGTCTCTGCTAACCAGGCCCAGGATTAGTGCTCTGATTAAGAAGGTATATGGTAATTAGGCATAATTATATTTGGCAATGACAGACCCCTGCAATTCCCTAGTATATAATAAGGCAAGGCGGACACAAACTACCTTTAAGTCCATGGTACATAGGAGAGCATGGAGGTTTAGAGGCCCAGTAGATTTCCTGCACTTGAATGTGCACCGCTGTGTTGTCTGCTGTCATTTCTAAAAGCAGCCCTTCTTTGCAGAAGCCCTGTCTTTAAGAATTAAAAATGTATGTAAATACAACTTTGGAATTAAAGGTTCTTCTAAAATGATAATCTATGTTATTTTTACATATAAGTCCACCCAAGGGTCTTCCCTACAGGTCCCAGGGGTGGGGTGCCATGTAACTATATGCAAGGACATTGTAAAAGATGTTTTAATTACCCTGGTGAGAAAAAAAAAAATCTACCTGTTCTGTTTCCCCCCATTGTAGATAACTAGTTCCATAGGCGAACACTGAAATATCTTATTTAAGAATAAATGTTGCTAGGAAAGAGCTAGTCATTCAAAGATTGAAATGATTGGTAATGATAAATCCAACAATTTGTCACTGTTGAATTTATCATAACTATTGCATAACTGAGCCAAATGTCAGCTTTCTAGCTGTTAGAAATGGGGTTTTTGGTTGGCAGTCAGGTTACCTCCTGTCCAAGCAAAAGCCCTCACTCTAGTCAGGGTAAGTCACACACTATCCAAGATTATCCTGTGCCCACCCTCTGGTAGCTTGGCACGAGCAGTCAGGCTTAACTTAGAAGGCAATGTGTAAAGTATTTGTGCAATAAATCATACAATACCACCATATAGCACCACAAAACTACACCACACAGTGTTTAGAAAAATATATAATATTTATCAGGATAATTGTAGGTCAAAAAGAATAAAGTTGCAATGGAAAATTGTAGAAATATCACAGGGAAGTGATATAAAGTGTCTTAAGTCTTTAGAATGCAATACAGTGTCTTTCAAGCACAAAGTACCTGGTTTCTGGTGGAAAATCTCCTCAGAGGGCCACAGGAGAAGAGATGCGTGGAAAAAGGGGTGTGTGCGTCGATTTCTCCTCAGCACACACAGACTTGCGTCGGTCTTTTCCACGCGGGGAAGTCGGGCGTCGTTTTCCGGCGCGCAGACAGTCTCTTTTTGTGGATCGCGGAGATTACCAGATGTCCCGGGTCTGTGCGTGGATTCTCCTGCTTGTTTTCCGGCTGCGCGTCGTTCTGCGGGGCTGCGCGTCGAAGTTTCGATCTCACGGTAGGCGTCGCGTCGATTTCTCCTTGGAAGTCGGGCGGCGTTGTCCTTGCGAGGCCGTGCGTCGAAAGTTTGGTCTCACGGCAGGCGTCGCGTCGATTTCTCCTTGGAAGTCGGGCGGCGTTGTCCTTGCGAGGCCGTGCGTCAAAGTTTCGCACTCACGGTGGGCGTCGCGTCGATTTCTCCTGGAAAGTCGAGCGGCTTTGTCCTTGCGAGGTTGTGCGTCGAAGTCTCGATCGTCCCGAGGGCGTCGCGTCGATCAGCGTCGGTGTGCGGCGTTTTTCTGGCCGCGAAACAAGCTGTGCGTCGAAATTTTCGGCGCATGGAGCGTCCAAGTGAAAGGAAGAAGTCTTTTTGGTCCTGAGACTTCAAGGAACAGGAGGCAAGCTCTATCCAAGCCCTTGGAGAGCACTTTCACAGCCAGACAAGAGTTCAGCAAGGCAGCAGGGCAACAGCAAGACAGCAGTCCTTTGTAGAAAGCAGACAGGTGAGTCCTTTGAGCAGCCAGGCAGTTCTTCTTGGCAGGATGTAGTTTCTGGTTCCGGTTTCTTCTCCAGCAAGTGTCTGATGAGGTAGGGCAGAGGCCCTGTTTTATACCCAAATGTGCCTTTGAAGTGGGGGAGACTTCAAAGAGAGGCTAAGAAGTGCACCAGGTCCCCTTTCAGTTCAATCCTGTCTGCCAGGGTCCCAGTAGGGGGTGTGGCAGTCCTTTGTGTGAGGGCAGGCCCTCCACCCTCCCAGCCCAGGAAGACCCATTCAAAATGCAGATGTATGCAAGTGAGGCTGAGTACCCTGTGTTTGGGGTGTGTCTGAGTGAATGCACAAGGAGCTGTCAACTAAACCTAGCCAGACGTGGATTGTAAGGCACAGAAGGATTTAAGTGCAAAGAAATGCTCACTTTCTAAAAGTGGCATTTCTAGAATAGTAATATTAAATCCGACTTCACCAGTCAGTAGGATTTTGTACTACCATTCTGGCCATACTAAATATGACCTCCCTGCTCCTTTCAGATCAGCAGCTGCCACTTCAACAGTGTATGAGGGCAGCCCCAATGTTAGCCTATGAAGGGAGCAGGTCTCCCAGTAGTGCAAAAACGAATTTAGGAGTTTTACACTACCAGGACATATAACTACACAGGTACATGTCCTGCCTTTTACCTACACAGCACCCTGCTCTAGGGGATACCCAGGGCACACATTAAGGGTGACTTATATGCAGAAAAAGGGGAGTTCTAGGCTTGGCAAGTACTTTTAAATGCCAAGTCGAGGTGGCAGTGAAACTGCACACCCAGGCCTAGCAATGGTAGGCCTGAGACAAGGAAAAGGGGCTACTTAAGTGGGTGGCACAATCCGTGCTGCAGGTACACTAGTAGCATTTAATCTATATGCCCGAGGCACCTGGAGTGCACATGACTGGGGACTTATAAGTAGATTAAATAGTTCAATCAGGTATGATCCAAAGTTACCATGTTTACAGAGAGAGAGCATATACACTTTATCACTGGTTAGCAGTGGTAAAGTGCGCAGAGTGTAAAAACCAGCAAAACAGTATCCAAAACGAGGAGGGAGGCAGGCAAAAAGTTAGGGGTGACTACCCTAAGGCTGTCAGGTCTAACATGTGTCCCCCCCAGCTGAAAGTGGGGAGAGCTACCCGACCTCCTGGGAGCTCTCATCGCTAAGGCGGAAGTACCTGGAGAGACCATCAGCATTGGCGTGGTCAACCCCTGGGCGATGTTCCACCGTAAAGTCCATCCCCTGTAGGGAAATGGACCACCTCAGAAGTTTTGGATTCTCACCCCTCATCTGCATGAGCCATCTGAGGGGTCTGTGGTCTGTCTGAACTAGGAAGTGAGTCCCAAACAGGTAGGGCCTCAGCTTCTTCAGGGCCCAGACCACAGCAAAAGCTTCTCTTTCAATAGCACTCCACCTCTGTTCCCGTGGTAATAGCCTTCTGCTAATAAAGACTACCGGTTGATCTTGGCCCTCCTCATTTAGCTGTGCTAGGACTGCCCCTATGCCATGCTCTGAAGCGTCTGTCTGCACGATAAATTCCTGGGAGTAGTCAGGGGCCTTGAGCACGGGGGCCGTGCACATGGCTTCCTTTAGGGCGTCAAAGGCTTTCTGACAAGCCTCTGTCCAATTCACCAACCTAGGTTGCTTCTTGGACGTGAGTTCGGTCAAGGGGGACACAATGGTACCATAGCCCTTGACAAACCTGCGGTAGTATCCGGTGAGGCCTAAAAAGGCTCTCACCTCAGTCTGGGTTCGAGGTGGTTGCCAGGCCTTGATAGTTTCGATCTTGGCCTGGAGTGGCTGCACCTTGCCACCACCTACTAGGTGTCCCAAGTACACCACGGAACCCTGCCCAATCTGGCACTTACTAGCCTTGATGGTCAGGCCTGCCTGTTGCAGGGCCTGAAGCACCTCCTTGAGGTGGAGCAGGTGTTCCTCCCAGCTGGAACTGTAGACAGCTATGTCATCCAGGTAGGCTGCACAGAAGGCATCCTTGCCAGCCAGGACCCCGTTAACCAACCGTTGGAAGGTAGCGGGGGCATTTTTTAATCCAAACGGCATCACTCGGAACTGGTAATGGCCGTCAGGGGTGGAAAAGGCGGACCTTTCCTTAGCCCCCTCAGTCAGGGCGATCTGCCAGTACCCTGAAGTAAGATCAAACGTACTCAGGAACTTGGCAGCGCCTAGCCTGTCCACGAGCTCATCAGCTCAGGGGATGGGGTGAGCATCAGTCCGGGTGACTGAGTTGAGACCCCGGTAGTCCACACAGAACCGGAGCTCTGGCTTCGCACCTGGGGCAGTAGCCTTAGGGACCAATACCACTGGGCTGGCCCAGGGACTACTGGATTTCTCAATGACCCCTAGAGTCAACATCTTGGAGACCTCCTCCTTGATGCTGGCCTTCACCTTATCCGACAACCTGTAAATTTTGTTTTTCACAGGGAGACTGTCACCGGTGTCAATATCATGAACACAGAGGTGGGTCAGCCCAGGAGTAAGGGAGAACAGGGGGGAGAACTGCTCCAACAGCTCATAACAGTCTCCTTTCTGATTTAGAGTCAGGGTGCCAGACAGAATGACCCCGCTTACTGACCCATCACCTTCTTGGGCAGAGAGGAGGTCGGGGAGAGGTTCACTCTCCTCTTCCGTTCCTTCATCTGTGACCAGAAGCATGTTGATCTCCGACCTCTCACAATGAGCTTTTAGTCGGTTCACATGGAGCACCCTTAGGGGATTCCTAGGGGTTTTGAGGTCCACTAGGTAAGTGGCCTCCCCTTTCCGTTCCTTTATTATAAATGGGCCAGACCAGCGGTCCTGGAGAGCTCTGGGCTCTACTGGCTCCATTACCCACACTTTGTCTCCAGGTTGAAACTCTACCAGGGTGGCCTTCTGGTCATACCATTGTTTCATCACCTCTTGACTGGCCTCAAGGTTATCTTGGGCTTCTTTCCAGAAGCGGGTCATCTGGTTGCGGAGGGCCAACATATAGCTGACCACATCCTGAGGGGGTGCCTTTGGAGCTTTCTCCAATCCCTCCTGGACAATGCTTAAGGGTCCCCTGACAGGGTACCCATAGAGAAGTTCAAAGGGACTGAACCCTACCCCTCTCTGGGGGACCTCTCTGTAAGCAAAGAGAAGGCATGGTAAGAGGACGTCCCACTTACGCCTCATGGCCTCAGGAAGGCCACCAATCATGCCTTTCAGGGTCTTGTTGAATCTCTCCACAAGACCGTTCGTCTGGGGGTGATAGGGTGTGGTGAACTTGTAAGTTACACCACACGCATCCCACAGCGACTTCATGTATGCGGACATGAAGTTAGTGCCTCTGTCAGACACTATTTCCTTGGGGAACCCCACACGGGTAAATATCCCCATCAGGGTTCTGGCCACCACCGGTGCAGTTACTGTCCTTAGAGGGATTGCCTCTGGGTAACGGGTGGCATGGTCCACCAAAACCAGGATGAACCTGTTGCCTAAGGCAGTTTTGGGGTCCAAGGGGCCAACAATGTCGATGCCCACCCTTTCAAAGGGGGTGCCAACGACAGGAAGTGGAATCAGGGGGGTTTTAACCCTTTTTCCTGCTTTACCACTGGCCTGGCAGGTAGGACAGGATCTGCAGAACTTGTCTGAGTGTGTCCTCATTTTGGGCCAATAAAAGTGGGTGACAAGCCTGTTAAAGGTCTTGCCCTGCCCCAAATGTCCTGCCAGGGGAATGTCGTGAGCCAGACCCAGTAGGAAGGTTCGGTAACATTGGGGGACCACCAGCACACGTGCTGCCCCAAAGCCCGGAACCTTAGGCTCACTGTAAAGGAGATCATTCTCCCAATATAGGTGGTGATCGCCAGAGGCGTCGCCGGCTGCCTGGTTTGAGGCTTGTTTCCTCAAACCTTCTAGAGTGGGACATTCTTTCTGCGCCTTGCAGAAGTCCTCCCTGGTGGGTCCACCCTCAACTTGCCAACCAGCAAGCTCAGGTAAGTCACCTAGGGCGGCGATGTCTTCCCCAGTTGGCTCGGAAGCCTCCTCCTCAGGAGCCCCGTCAGCCACTGTGGGAACAGCGGGGGCCGGTTTCCCGCACCCCTGGTCCCCCCTCCTGGCAGCTCTCTGGGCCATCGTTCCAGGCTCCAGATGCCCTTGACTTCCCTCTCGGTCAGCCATGGACCGTGTGGTCATGCAGACCCACTCAGGTAACCCTAACATCTCCAGGTGAGACCTGAGCTCTACTTCTTTCCAAGCAGTGTGCTCAAGGTCATTGCCTAACAGACAATCTACAGGCATGGCAGGACTCACAGCTACTTTCAGAGTACCAGAGACCCCCCCCCACTCAAAGGGAACCAGAGCCACCGGTAGGTGACTCTCGCGATTGTCAGCTACTCTGACCTGGTGGAATGTATTAGGCATTATCTGCTCTGCTGACACCAGCTGACTCTTGATAGTAGTCATACTGGCTCCTGTGTCACGCAGAGCCTCCACCCTCTGCCCATCAATGGTGACCCACTGCCGGTACTTGGAAGTATTTCTAGGCATGTGGGCCTTGGGCACCATTTCTCCTTCTCCCAGGGACACTAGGGAAATCTCTACCTGTTCCCCAAAGCTAGTTGGGTCCATCTCCCCCCCGAGTGCTACACTAGTCAACCCAGGTGCCTGTCCGGTAGTGGACGGTGCCCTCTTGGGGCACTGAGGATCGCCTTTGTAGTGACCATATTGGTAACATTCCATGCATTTGGGGCTAGATTTTCCTGACTTGTCAAATGTCCCTGGCTTTCTCCCAAATTTGGAAAAGGAAGGGTTGCCACCCCCTCCCTGGGAATTCTTTTGGGGGCCTTTAGAGAGTTCCTTATCTGTAAGTTTATCTCCCCCCTCTTTCTTCTGTTGGGAACCCTGACCACCTTTGTGGGAGTCCCCCCCAGGTACCTTTTTGGACACTCTGGTGCTAACCCAGAGGTCCGCCTCCTCAGCAAGCTTCCTGGGATCAGTCAGCTTACTATCCACTAGGTGCTGGCGCAAATCTGTATAAGTAACATTAAGCATATGCTCTCTCAGGATCAAATCATATAAACTTTTATAATCTGCTACTTTGTTGCCCCGCACCCATCCATTCAGTGCCTTACTAGAGAAATCAAAGAAATCTACCCATGTTTGTGTGGTTTGTTTGGTGCTGTCCCTGAACCTCTGACGGTATCCCTCAGGGGTCAGCCCAAACTTGGCAAGTAAAGTGGCTTTCTGGAGTGGGTATGTGTTTTGATCCGGTGGATCCAATGTGAGAAGTGTGTCCCTCCCCAATGGCGGCACATAGCCCCACATAGCTACCCCCCATTGCCCTTCAGGAACCTCATGAGCCCTTAGTGCAACTTCATAAGCAGCTAACCATTTATCTATGTCATCTCCCACCACAAAACTGGGCACCACATTTTTGGGTATACGAACCTTCTTTTCTCCAGCAGGTCCTGTCTGTATGCTGCCACCATTATTGCTGGATTCAGACTGTCTTGCCTTGATCTCCAGCTCCTTGAGACTCAGTTCATGAGCCAACAATAGTTTCTTTTCAGCCAAAGCTCTTTCAGCTTCCACTTGTTTGGCTGCTCTTTCAGCTTCTGCTTGTTTGGCTGCCCTTTCAGCTTCTGCTTGAATCTGTTTGGCTGTCCTTTCAGCTTCAATCTGTTTGGCTGCTCTTTCAGCCTCAGCTTGTTTGGCTTCTCTTTCTGCCCTCCTCTCCTCCTGTTGCGCCTCAATTTTCAGTTTTGCCATTTGCAATTGGAACTCCCTTTCCTCTCTCCTTTCCTCTGCGGTCAGGCTTTGCATGGAGACACTGCTCCCTGGTCTGGAAGGGTGCACAATTGCAGTGGTAACACCATCCATAGATAGTGAAAATCCTTCTGAGGGGCCATTTTCTGGCTCCCCTTCCTCATCATCCTCTAAATGGGCTTCTGCCCAGGCCCTCAGCGCCACTTGAAAGTCCTCCTTTCTGGAGGCCCCTTGGGTGGGTACCCTCAATGCCCTGCAGAATCCTCTTAGTTGTTTGACCGTGTATGTATCCAACTGGACTAGGTCAAAGTCCCCTGTCTGAGACCCAGTCAGAGACATGTTGAGTGAGGATTTAGTTTTTGAAAATTGTCAGGAAAAAACGGATTTTCAAAAAGAGATAAAAACCAAGTTGACCTTCAACTGTGGGTAGGTAGTGAGATACTTAGCTACTGTATGTCACTGCACAAATACAAGTCCTATCCTCACCGCTGATCACCAATGTTAGAAATGGGGTTTTTGGTTGGCAGTCAGGTTACCTCCTGTCCAAGCAAAAGCCCTCACTCTAGTCAGGGTAAGTCACACACTATCCAAGATTATCCTGTGCCCACCCTCTGGTAGCTTGGCACGAGCAGTCAGGCTTAACTTAGAAGGCAATGTGTAAAGTATTTGTGCAATAAATCATACAATACCACCATATAGCACCACAAAACTACACCACACAGTGTTTAGAAAAATATATAATATTTATCAGGATAATTGTAGGTCAAAAAGAATAAAGTTGCAATGGAAAATTGTAGAAATATCACAGGGAAGTGATATAAAGTGTCTTAAGTCTTTAGAATGCAATACAGTGTCTTTCAAGCACAAAGTACCTGGTTTCTGGTGGAAAATCTCCTCAGAGGGCCACAGGAGAAGAGATGCGTGGAAAAAGGGGTGTGTGCGTCGATTTCTCCTCAGCACACACAGACTTGCGTCGGTCTTTTCCACGCGGGGAAGTCGGGCGTCGTTTTCCGGCGTGCAGACAGTCTCTTTTTGTGGATCGCGGAGATTACCAGATGTCCCGGGTCTGTGCGTGGATTCTCCTGCTTGTTTTCCGGCTGCGCGTCGTTCTGCGGGGCTGCGCGTCGAAGTTTCGATCTCACGGTAGGCGTCGCGTCGATTTCTCCTTGGAAGTCGGGCGGCGTTGTCCTTGCGAGGCCGTGCGTCGAAAGTTTGGTCTCACGGCAGGCGTCGCGTCGATTTCTCCTTGGAAGTCGGGCGGCGTTGTCCTTGCGAGGCCGTGCGTCAAAGTTTCGCACTCACGGTGGGCGTTGCGTCGATTTCTCCTGGAAAGTCGAGCGGCTTTGTCCTTGCGAGGTTGTGCGTCGAAGTCTCGATCGTCCCGAGGGCGTCGCGTCGATCAGCGTCGGTGTGCGGCGTTTTTCTCGCCGCGAAACAAGCTGTGCGTCGAAATTTTCGGCGCACGGAGCGTCCAAGTGAAAGGAAGAAGTCTTTTTGGTCCTGAGACTTCAAGGAACAGGAGGCAAGCTCTATCCAAGCCCTTGGAGAGCACTTTCACAGCCAGACAAGAGTTCAGCAAGGCAGCAGCGCAACAGCAAGACAGCAGTCCTTTGTAGAAAGCAGACAGGTGAGTCCTTTGAGCAGCCAGGCAGTTCTTCTTGGCAGGATGTAGTTTCTGGTTCCGGTTTCTTCTCCAGCAAGTGTCTGATGAGGTAGGGCAGAGGCCCTGTTTTATACCCAAATGTGCCTTTGAAGTGGGGGAGACTTCAAAGAGAGGCTAAGAAGTGCACCAGGTCCCCTTTCAGTTCAATCCTGTCTGCCAGGGTCCCAGTAGGGGGTGTGGCAGTCCTTTGTGTGAGGGCAGGCCCTCCACCCTCCCAGCCCAGGAAGACCCATTCAAAATGCAGATGTATGCAAGTGAGGCTGAGTACCCTGTGTTTGGGGTGTGTCTGAGTGAATGCACAAGGAGCTGTCAACTAAACCTAGCCAGACGTGGATTGTAAGGCACAGAAGGATTTAAGTGCAAAGAAATGCTCACTTTCTAAAAGTGGCATTTCTAGAATAGTAATATTAAATCCGACTTCACCAGTCAGTAGGATTTTGTACTACCATTCTGGCCATACTAAATATGACCTCCCTGCTCCTTTCAGATCAGCAGCTGCCACTTCAACAGTGTATGAGGGCAGCCCCAATGTTAGCCTATGAAGGGAGCAGGTCTCCAAGTAGTGCAAAAACGAATTTAGGAGTTTTACACTACCAGGACATATAACTACACAGGTACATGTCCTGCCTTTTACCTACACAGCACCCTGCTCTAGGGGATACCCAGGGCACACATTAAGGGTGACTTATATGCAGAAAAAGGGGAGTTCTAGGCTTGGCAAGTACTTTTAAATGCCAAGTCGAGGTGGCAGTGAAACTGCACACCCAGGCCTAGCAATGGTAGGCCTGAGACAAGGAAAAGGGGCTACTTAAGTGGGTGGCACAATCCGTGCTGCAGGTCCACTAGTAGCATTTAATCTATATGCCCGAGGCACCTGGAGTGCACATGACTGGGGACTTATAAGTAGATTAAATAGTTCAATCAGGTATGATCCAAAGTTACCATGTTTACAGAGAGAGAGCATATACACTTTATCACTGGTTAGCAGTGGTAAAGTGCGCAGAGTCTAAAAACCAGCAAAACAGTATCCAAAACGAGGAGGGAGGCAGGCAAAAAGTTAGGGGTGACTACCCTAAGGCTGTCAGGTCTAACACCAGCAGCCTATCCTGATTAGTCAGCCTTAACAGGTTTAGCCAGGTTGCTTTGATCAGGTGATAAGTGGCCTGCATAGAGCAGAGATTATCTGGTGGGGGAACTCTGCAGCTGTAGAGCACCGGCCAGAAGGGGGGCTAGGTAAATCAAACTGGGCCTCAAGAGGAAAAGACAGAAAGGAATGCCAGCCAGACCTACCCCTTCTTCTTGTACCCCCCAGCCAGATGGCAGGCAAAGGAATGAAATTTGCAAATGGTCTGGAGGGTCAATGTTAATGAAAATGAGCAACTACAGAGGTTGGTTTAGCCAGGTCTTACTTATTTGGGAGCGATCCTCCATCTTGGATTGTTAAAGTGCAGTGCTTTGTGGGACAAGCAAATGCCACATTTAGGAGGAAGCTGTGATGGTTTTGGGTGGCACCCTGCATCTCTTTGGACAGGGGTGCCCCTACTTGTTCACCCAGACCACTGAATAAATATGCGAGAGCTGCAAAGCAACTAACATCTGCTGCCTGAATCTACAAGAAGAAGAAGGACTGCCCTGCTGGGACCCTGGTCTGCTATCTGAAGGACTTCTCCTGCTTCACACGGAGAACCACAGCCCTGAGGAGTTAGTTTTGCTTCCAAATGGATCAAGGAGTAGACTCACTGAAAGAAACAGGTTAACAGAGCTTCTCTGTGTTATCTCCCACAAGAAATCCCCAGCCTAGAGTGCGTACAGTGGACTCATAAGGATTTGACCAGGTGCATTGTGGGAATTATAGGCCAAACTTCCGAGGACCATCTCAGAGCTTCTAGACCCTTGGTTTTGTGCTTTGGACACTTGAACCCTCAAGGGGAACTTCAGGAAGAAGTTCCTGAAGTTTAGAGAAGTTTGAAGCAGCTTTTGGAAAAAGCTCTATAAGGTGACCAACCATTCAATGAGAGTTAAGCCCCCGCTGCCAAACCTTGACCTGGCTTGAATTGTAGGTTAATTCCGCTAAAGCTCTGGAGCTTTTCCCCATTGACGAGACTTCCAGGAATTTACTGGGAGCTTACGCTGAGCCAATCCGATGATATTGCATCGGATCGCCACCTGACGAGGGGCCTCCCTGACAACATAAGAAAAAGCTACAGAAAAACAACTAAGCCAGAAGATAAAACTTTGACCAAGGCCCTGGTTCAGTGTATCCAAGTAGGGCTCTATCGCAGTTGGCCTCAAATTGTGACTTGGTACCGGTCTACTGTGACCAGAAGTCCCTGGTTGGCACTATTGGCTTTTAAGCATTAGAAAGCATGTTTCATTTTATTTAATCTTTAAAAATTCATATCTCTGCTTCCCTACATTGAATTTTGGTGTCATTTTAAAGATAAAGATATTTCTCATTTGTATAAATTGGTGTGGAGTTTTTATTGTGTGTTGTGCCCCACTTATTAACTGTATTGGTGTATTATAATGCTTTACGTGCCTGTCTGCTAAGTTAAGACTACATGCTTGCAGCCATCTACCACGAGTTGAGCCAGTGGCTAAGGTATTGAGACCTTGACTGGCCCTTATGTTGAGATGGTGACCTTATTGCTAGTGGTAGGTGCAAACATATCCCTGTTAGTAATTCATCCTCCAACACAAAGGGACTGGCCTCACTGGTCAGCCATCCACACAGCCTCCTGCTTGGAGTTCCATGCCCACCTTTAAATTTTTCTACAGCTGCTTGGTAAGGAAATTCCACCCACCCACTGAAACTAATCAGGCCTAACAAGTTGAGTCTCCCCTGGACCAACTGACCTCATCATCCTCCTCATCTGCAACTCAACCACAACATGTAAATCCATGTCTTTCCACATCCTTCCAGTCACCCCTTAACAGCCCCCGCACAGACATGTTGTCCTCTCTACTCCTGTTGCTGTTCCATTAGAGTGTACACTCATTGCCACGCCAATGTATGTTTTAGCTTGTCCTGTCCATTCACATGCTAGATCACGAAGAGACATAGGGCTGATAGTCATGTGTAATTTTTGACAATGTAGAATCTTTGGCTATAACATGCAAAGTTTTCCCATTCAAGCCAACTGCAAATGTGCGTTTTAAAAATTTGCGTCCCCTTGCCCAAATGTTAATGATTGACTTTAACCGGGGCTCAAGAAACATTTGTGAATATTCATTATTATTCAGTCTACGGTTGGTGCCTTTCATTTGTTCCAACTTTGCCCTCATCCACAACTGGTACACCCCGATTTAATTATTTATTAGGAGTCTCATTATTTAATTGAGTCTGTAAGATGTTGCATATTGTAGGTAGAGTAACACAACCACATGCCCATATTCTGTTATGTGTTTGAAATTTGTTTCCTCCGCACTTTGTCTCCCCAGAGATGTTTCACCTGCAGAGAACACTGTTTTCGATCATTGGTGAGAGTATACAAATCTCATTGGTTAACAATAAGATAGATCCGGGAAAGTGCAGGGATACATGGTTATTAGGTTAACTATGCATACTTGAGTAGCCGAGAGGAAAGTGTAAGGTGCATCTCGCATATAAAGGTGCACCATCGCACAGAATTCCAAACAAGTACCCTGTATACAATCAAAAAGCGGTGTGTGGTCAAGAGGGTTGCAGATAACGTGTCCCTGTTTTTATTCTTTCTGTGTTGGCAAGGTGCTGAACCTCCAGTGCCCACGGATACGTAACTATTTGGTGGATAATATAGTGATTATGTACCTTTACCAGTCATATGATCTACCTTAAATAGCCAGTCTGACCTAAGACTGGAATAGACAATCAAATGTTGTTTTGTTTTTTTCATTTGAGTTAATTTATCTAGCACATATCATTGAACAGCAATTTCAAAGCTATCAGTATTTGCCATACATAGACAAGTAATGCACACAACGTCGGTCCCAGCCCACAGCGAACAGCTTTGCTTTACACGACTTACCGGACGTCCAGTACCAGCTATATAAAATGTTGAAGTATGTAATCTTCAATCTGTCCTCTCTCATTTCACTGCCATGTGAGTGCATTAATAAGCTCCACTCCTCCAAGTTGCTCTTTAATTCAATTGGGGATACTAATTCACTTTTCCAGGATCATCAAAATTACAAGGACTACGGATTCACCATGAACCTGGTAAGTTTCATCTACAAACACCAACTGCTAAAAGCTTCTGAGATCGTCAAGTGACTCTCAACGGAGAAATGAGGGCAACTGGACCGGAAATTAACAACTTCAGTAGAATTTCCTTATTTCCCAAGAGAACCTTCGGGTTCAGTTGATAAATCCCAGCAATTCCCCTCTAAATACCAGCAGTTCCGCACTCCTTGGGCTCCTCCTCGTTGGACGTACTGATTTACCACCACCAAAACCGGGACAATGGTAATGGGGCAAAAATATATTATTTTTCATGCTTCTTTCCCTGACCACAAAACTGTCATTTAAGGCACATAGAAACAGGTGACGTGCACCTTGACAGAGACCACAACGCTAATGTTGCCGAAACTTGACATTAAAAATTTGGTCACAACTTCCCTTCATGACATGCCTCTTGCTCCTATGCATGTTTTCCTTCTTGAGCCACGAGGAATGATCGTTTCACTCCACTGATAAGAGTCTCGACTGACTTTAATAAAGGCCAAGATTTTTAGATTCCGGGCCCAGCAATCCAGGACACTTTAAGACACAAAGCACAATTAAAAACTCGCACTCTGTGTACAAAAAATGAGCTACGGCTTTCACAGGAGTGTCTTTATCGTTTCTCCTACCCATTAAAAGACTAAACACTAAGGCCCATATTTATACTTTTTGACGCAAAACTGCACCAATGCAGTTTTGCGTCAAAAAAATTAGCGCCGGCTAACGCCATTCTGAAGCGCCATGCGGGCGCCGTATTTATTGAATGACGTTAGCTGGCGTTAGCCGCCGGCGCCGTCTGGTGTGCGTTAAAAAAAACGACGTACAACAGGCAGCGCCGGCGTAGGGGGATATGGGGCTTGGGCGTCAAGAAATGGGGCAAGTCAGGTTGAGGCAATTTTTTCGCCTCAACCCGATTTGTGCCATTTTTTTTCACTCCCAACCCCCATAGAAATGACTCCTGTCTTAGCAAAGACAGGAGTCATGCCCCCTTGCATGGTCATTGGGCATAGTGGCATGTAGGGGGGCACAAATCAGGCCCCCCTATGCCACAAAAAAATAAAAAAAAAAATACTTACCTGAACTTACCTTAATGTCCCTGGGATGGGTCCCTCCAGCCTTGGGTGTCCTCCTGGGGTGGGCAAGGGTGACAGGGGGTGTCCCTGGGGGCATGGGAGGGCACCTCTGGGCTCCTTCAGAGCCCACAGGTCCCTTAACGCCTGCCTTTTGCAGGCGCTAAAAAACGGCGCAAAAGCGGCCGTACGTCATTTTTTTTGACCCGCCCACTCCCGGGCGTGATTTTTGCCCGGGAGTATAAATCCGACGCACATGCCTCGGAGTAGATTTTTTAGACGGGAACGCCTACCTTGCATATAATTAACGCAAAGTAGGTGTCCACACTAAAAAATGACGCTAACTCCATGGACTTTGGCGCTAGACGCGTCTAACGCCAAAGTATAAATATGGAGTTAGTTTTGCGTTGAAATTGCGTCAAAAAAAACAACGCAATTCCGGCGCAAACGGAGTATAAATATGCCCCTAAAAGTCGATAAATCCCATCAACGTGTGCTGTGTGAATAAAGTTATATATTTAAATGCATTGATGCTCGTGCTGAATACGTTTTACGTATATTGTTCTTGATTCAACCAATAGCTAGTAAAGTGTCCTGATGTCCTTTGTGTTCTCTGTTTGTAAAGTGTGGGTCTGATTCACAGGGGGGCCTGCACTCATGGCGGAGGCCCTGCAGCCCTGCACTTGTGATGGGAACTCCGCCATGAGTAACTGCAGTGTGGAGGTCCCGCCACGAGTGAGTCTCCCGTCCCCATGACTTTGTGAACTGGTCCAACAATATATAATTAATTATATTCACAGAATTACAATTCTGCATAGGGTGGTGGAGTCAAGTCTTCCAGTCCCAGTATAATGTATTGAAATGGTCGTCATTGTTTATTACTACGTCCACTGATGAAGTGGTCAAGTTAAGCAATAACTAACTGTTGTCGTTAACTAGTGTCGTTTGCCAGCATTATAAGTGAGTATTATAAATGAGTAAAGCAATGAGGGTGGCAGTATTCCAGTTTGGCTGCAAGTGCTGTTTGGATTTTTGAAGGGATATCCCTAATAGACGTACTGCCTACCTGCTGCAGCAATAACACTTGTTAAATGCTCTTCCACTCACTATTTTCCACCAGCTAGGTTCAAGCTGGTGCATGAAGAATATGCACGTAAACACAATTTACTGATATCACGAAGAAGCGATGAGCTTTTAACACCCAGTCAAGACGGCAACAATGATATAAAATTATGAAAACAATAAATACCTGACACCGTTGTTCAGCTCCCTCATTATCCATTTCACATACATGTATTCACATTTCAGTAGCTGTGTGTTCTGTTTCTTGACAACGTGTATTTCCGGCCAATTACAATGCCGGCTTTTCTTGATATTGGATCAGGTCAACAATGTGCCGAGAGCATTGACATTAATATCTTGTAGGCTAATTCCCCGTAGACACGACAAGGTATATGAATTGCTATTAATTTCCGTTTTGCAAAGTTCCCTAAACCACATGGCAGCTCTTTGAAGCACAGGCAGTTGAAATAATAAGAGTATAGATGTCAAACCGACGAGTAAGTGCCGGCCCGCTGTGAATATCTGAACAGTGGCATTGTTAAGAGCAGGTCCCTGATTCTGAAATGGCTGACATTAACTCGGGAGGCACGATAACATTTTAATAACTGTTCCACTGATGCATAATTCTGTTGAAAGATAATTGCGTGCTCCAGCTGTGCTTTTGCCGCTGCTGCAAGTGAGCCAGTCACCTTGATGAACGACAGTGCAATTCGAGCGTTTATGCTTCTCCATATGGATGTGTGCCACCTGTTCTCAGAGGAAGTAGTCTTTTCAGGATCGTATGAAATAGTTCCAGCTTCTGTTTAAGTACGACTTTACCTTACTCAAGTTGGTCATCCTAACTTTTAATGTTCTTTTTCAGGTTGGGCTGGAGACACCTTAAGCTTTTTCCCAACCTCATCTGTTTTTTTGTTTTTTTAAACCTAATACAAACACATATATGACGAGGCTTTCTGTCACCCCCTTCATTCATTTTACGTCTGCCCAGAGCAGTATGGGCCAATGGGACAGCCCCAATAATTCACTGGGTGTCTTTCACTATGACTGATGGAATTTTGCCTGATAACGTGCTGAGTCACTTGAGTGCACTCCAATGACAGCTCGTGTGGATGGGTTGCCACTCCACTCAATTATTGTTTCTTTTGTTATATGCTTCGCAAATATGTTTGCATATTGCGTATGTTTCCACAACATGACATTAATATACATGCAAAGACCAGACCAATTGGCTTTACTATTGACTGTTTTATAATATGTCTTAAGTTCAATCTTTTTGGGAAAGTGTGAATTTGCTTTTTGAATCTATAGGTTTTCATTACAAGGACTCTGTTATTTCTTGTGCTACAGCCACACTTGGTAAACACCTATAATGTGTGTGCGCTTATTACTGGATGCGGAATCACTGCATTCTTCTGAGCTCTGCGCAATGCAGTGGAAGGTAATGGGTAATGTTATGTGCCCCCTCCCCCCCCCCCCAATTCTAAAAGGTAAAATGTATACAGATTCAGATTTTCCCTGCACAGGACTCAACTGGTCTTATCGAGTTAAAATCATGAAGGCAAAATCCTGGAGGCGCGGAAATATCATACATCTTGGAATCTAGACCTGAACAGAAGTTGGAAGCTGGAGTTGGTATGTGGCTTTTCAGCTTGTTTGGAGTGATAGAACTCCATTTGCTCAAAATGAAAAAGTTCACCGTAGAAGTTTTGTGCCTCAAACGTCTATCCTTATTCACTGGGGCCAATTGAAAGCTATAAAAAGAAGGAAGGGAGAGAGGGACCCAAGCCTAATAATTTATTGAACTCTTGAAAGGAAGAGCACAGATTTACTTGTAGCCAACGCTGCTCCAAATCCCCCAGTACATTTTGATGGTGTGACACCTCAGCGCCCAGTTTACAAAACGTTTAAATGTGAACAAGAACTTGGTAAAATTATGTACTCATGCTTAACATTAAACTAGTGGGATGAAACATTATGGTATTGCCTGTGTAGTATCTGCGTTTTTGTAGCAGTGTACCAAATCTCGTGTCTTGTACTGTAAACCACTTCCTTGTGCAGGACAGAGCGGAAAACACAACGTGGAGTCTGTCTCATAGGGCACCAGCTACTACGATTATAACTGCAATGCAGTCAAGAGACTACGCAGTCTGCTGCACACCAACACGGACTGGCCTCAGCAGTAGAGAGGCACCAGTTGTGACAATCTCTGTCCCACAACTGTGGTTAGACAGGGATCAACCACACCAGGGCATGATGTTTGGTACCGATGTCAAATGATTTCTAATTGTTTAGTAACAACAACCTGTTGGCCCAATATTGTCATGCTTAGTCTAAAGCCATCCTGGTCGACCAATAAATAAGTCAGTCAGGCCAGGAACAAAAAGGTGAGGTCCAGGTGAGTCACAGCACCACTACCCGTCTGAGTGACCCCACAAAAAGGGAGGCCATTATAGTCTTCCTGGCACAGCAGCACTAGAGCACCGTGCCCAGAAAGGTCCCAACTCTCCACAGAGTTCCAAGGTTTTATAAGCAGCAGGGAAGTAACCACAGAAAATCAGCAGCCTGAACAAGCATGAAACAAGCAGTAATCCCACATGTAAGATAACAAAGATTTTAACAAATCAGAGTAGCTTGGTGGGAAAATGATTGCCTTCTTGGAAAAAGACTCCAGAGGGGTTGACATCATCCTGTGGTACCTTCTCAGTGCTAGAGGTACTCAGCAATGTAAGTTTCCATTACATGGCCTTCTCAAAGTTACACAATCATACCAGTTTCAAACATTCCTTTAAGAGGTGGTTTTTTAGCTATTTTCAAAAACAGAGGAGGCAAGGGTTTTGTCAGTGGTTTTCTAGATTGTAGATACAGGTGCTGGGCGCATAGAGAAGCAACCTGCTGTCTGGTCTCTTCTTGCATTTACCTGCCAATATTACTGATGTGGGCGTTGATAAGGCCATATAAATTCATGGTCTCAGGTAAAGTGACATTTTGAAGACCATGAAGTAAATGTTATTCACCAGGTTCTGATGATGATCTCTTTCTTGTATGCAGAGGTGATCCAGACAAACCTCTCTGTTCTTTCATGTGTTACACGTCTATGAGGAGGATGCATTTCAAGTGAGTCAGATGGAAGTTTGTGGCTCTAGTGAAAGTGTGTTGCCTGCATCTAAATGATAATATAAATAGTTCATGAATGAGTGCCCTTAAGTCAGGGTCAGGAAAGTAGGCCTTGAGTCTCCAAAGAAAGAAGAGCTAGATTCAAGCTGAAACTGAATTCCAACAAGACCGAGGTCCTCATCTTCGGCTCCACTCCCTCCGCAAGGGACGACTCCTGCTGACCTGCCACACTGGGAACCGCACCGACACCCACCGACCACGCACGCAACCTGGGATTCATCCTGGACTCTTCTCTATCTATGACCCAGCAAGTGAATGCCATCTCCTACTCCTCCTGCTTCAACACCCTCTGCATACTTGGGAAGATCTAAAATGGATCCTCACTGAAACCAGAAGAACAGTCGCCGAAGCCCTCGTAAAAAGCAGAATGGATAACGGCAATGCCCTCTAAGCAGGAACCACGGCAAACTCCAGAAAAGACTGCAACGCATCCAGAACGCCTCCGCACGCCTCATCCTGGACATCCCCCACCATTGCCACATCATAGCCCACCTGACAGACCTGCATTGGCTCCCCGTCAACAAGAGAATCACCATCAAACTCCTCACCCACGCTCATAAGGCACTGCACAAAGACCAGAATACCTCAACAGAGGGCTTTCCTTCAACACCCCGGCCCAACAGCTTCGGTCCGCCGACCTTGCCCTCGCCACCATCCTTCGCATCTGCAGAACAACCACCGGTGGCAGATCATTGTCACACCTCGCTGCCAAGACGTGGAACACTCTTCCCACCCACCTGCACCAGAACAAGGACCTCCATACCTTAACTGAGACATCTCAAGACATAGCTGTTCAAACAGTAGCAGCCCCCCCAGCACCTTGAAACCCTGATGGGTGAGTAGAGCACTTTACAAATTCCCTGATTGATTGATTGATTGATTGATTGATCATTATCTCAAAATCCTGAACATATGCATGGTGATTCACAAACACTCTGATGATGTGATTCACTGGGCACAAGCAGATATCCAATCTGAATAAACCATCCGAGCATTAACTGCTATAAGATCTATGGCTGTGTCTCTGGAAGGACAGTAAAAAACAAGAAAAGAGCAGACGTTTATTGTGGGAACTCCAAGGTGCTAGGGGTCTGACACTGAGTAGTAAAAATACAAAAGAAGCAACATCAATATTGGCCAATCACAATAATCACAGATTTCAACACATTTTCTTTATGGAGAGTGAATGTTCTTCAGCAATGAAGTTGAGAAAGAAGCATCATCCAGGCACATTCATCAAATATACCATTGCCAAGATGAATATGGCAGCTAAAAGCAGGAAGCATTTGCATAGATAACAGACCACTTCGGCCTGTAGGAATTCAGTGCCTGTGTCAGGTAGGGGCATAGTGAATGAAACAGAATGCACTGAAAAGTATTTGATAAAAAGCTGGAAGCACATGAAAGTGACAGAGCTCTAGGAGACTGTGCCCCAGGATCAGTAGCAACCACAGACATGCCATGAGACCCTCCACCCCACAAAACAGAAACACGACGCTGATAATATTATTTGCTAGAAAGAGAGAAAATATAAATTGGCAATATTGGCTGTTTACAAGCTAATTGGATATGTGATGATTTCAACTTCCTCAACTGAGCATTATGTTCTATTCCCCTGTTCCGTCCCCTATAGGGCCTGGGTGCAGATGCTTATTAATGTTGCTGTGTAATGGCTTTAATAGGAAAGCATCAGAGATGACTATTACATTTGTAAATGCAATGACTATTAAACTTTCCTTGATGAGAAATATTTATCAACTGATAGATGCCCTATTGTTTAATGGTAACATCCATCCTGGGGCCCAAATTCTTGGGTCTTGATTAATGTTGTGCCCTTAATCCACAATTACCAGAATCAGTTCCTCATATCTTTTAGTTAGATCATGGCTGAATATAATGCCTGCATCATGAGTAAACTGTATCTCTCTACCTCCCCAAACTCTCTAGGTGATAAGAACCCGATAATTACTGACTGACAGATGCCATATTCTTCAAAGTCTACGCCCCTCCTGGGGCTTAAAATTCTGGTTGCTTGATTAAGGTTTTGTCCTTGATCCAAAATTATAAGAACCCATTTAACACATCAGTTGATTTATCATGAGTAATTGTAAAGCTCACACAATGTGCAAAATATACCTTTCCATTGGTCCCATCTCTGAATGTTGAATGATGGGAACTCAATGCACCAAATCTATCTAATACTAGATGTGCCTCACGAGGATCCTCATTGTTGATATGGGCATCACCATTGGACATTGCACTACCGAATGATAGAACTTTAGGCAATCAATTGGGTAAGTCCACTAGGATCCAAATATCATCCATTCTACTTCAGACTATGGGGCAGATTTAAGAAAAGTCTCGCTGTACCCAGTGCAGCACCACTTTTCTTTCATCCATTAGCACCCCCCTACCACCATCATGTGTGCTCTGTATTAGTAATACAGCACACCATGGTGCAGGGTAGGAGGAAATAGTGTCATTTTGGATGCTTTTGATGTACTGTTCAGGGTTAACGCCAAACTTTTGGCACTAACCCTGAACAGTTCATAGGGGACCATTATAAGTAATGGTGTGCCCTCTTTTACCACCTGCTCTAAGCAGATGTTAAAAATGGCACAAAACATGGCCCAAAGAAATCTTGTCATGTGACCTAATGAGGGAACACCACATTGCATACATTATGGCTGGCTCAGGCATAATGTGGCTCAAGGGATTGCAAAACGGTGCAATTCATGCATTGAGCCTCCTTGTAAATCTGGTGTGATGATGTTGGCCTCGTTGGGCCACATTAGCATACAGAAATGATGCTAATGTGGCGCAGTGAGGCACTAGGGACTCTTAAATCAGCCCTAATGTTTTTGTTTCCTGTCTAGGGGTCATATCTGTTTTTAATTTTGAAGTACAGCATACTAACGTCAGTGATCACTATTCCTTGGTGCTAATACTGACACCTTTTAAATGTACTTAACATAAAATCCTTCTATCCCACTGGAGATATTGTTGAAACCGAATTAAAGCTAATTGGTAAGAAATATTGTTGTGAACAAAGGTACTGAGACAGAGCTCTTCTTCTGGCTAACCGGGGTTTGCCAAATGATTTGAACAGCTCACACGATTGTCTTTGATTTGTTAATCAATAGTACTAATAATAATGGCTCTAGCTATATTCTCAAAGGTATCCTGGTCATGGAATTTATACTAGTCTCTCTTACTCTGAGAAGTGAGATTTCAGGGAGAAATCAGGACAGAATATGTTCTGGACAATACGTATCTAAGTCCTGTGAAAGCAATTTATTAAAAAATCTCTTCCCCATTGGGGAAAAGGAGTGAGCTAGCTATTTTAGAGTTCTTTAGGGATAGATGCATCTGAGATGAATCCAGTGCATCTGTTAGATCAGTCCCAAACAAATGTCACAATGATGACCTACCCATTACGATCTATACAGTAATACTGCTCAAATTGAGTTGTTAATACACCTCGCAAAGGCCTCCGATGCTCAAGAGCCTGATGGAATTCCAGCTACTGTTAAAAAAATCCAGAGTAATTATAGTTAAATCCCCAAGAACGACAAAAAAGTGGCCAGTTGCAGGCTGAAGTATGTCCCAAAAAAGTTAAGTTTGTTCAATTGACGTATACCTTAATTCCAAGCAGAATTAGTTGGATTAGTATTTATCTCAAGCAGGATTTTGGGAGGACTTGCAGTAACGAGGTCTCAGACATTGGGGTTTCCCAACTGAACTGTGAGCTACATTTATTGCCATTCATTTGTCCTTATATATTAATTCGTGATGCAGAAGCCTTGAAAAAGTTGTTCAGAAAAACAGGTGTTAGCTATGTCTGTTCAAGAAGTCTTCGACTATAAAAATAGCAGATCACAGACTTGTTAACCATCCATTAAGAAATCTTTAATTGTATTCCTCTGCAGTATTATATTGGGGGTTCAGCATTTAAATTAACTTATTATATATAGAGCTATATCAGTTATGGGCATTGGGTTAATTTGAGATTATGGATTTTGAATAAATAGTGAAATTTGTACTTTTTGTGGAAGACTGCGTGATAACCAATATCACCACTTTAGACGAGGTGTGCTCCAGGCCACGTAATAATTGTGTGGTGTCTGACTACACTCTTATTGCACTCTGTAGGTAGTAAGGGTGCACCCTGATGAAGCACTCACGTGCATTTGCGTTCTTCCCTGCTAAATCTTTTGTTGTTTCCCACATAGCCTTTTATTTGTTTGGATGTGCAATTTACGTAACCTACTCCTACTAATTGTAAAGCTCCACTTACGTACTGGAGTATACCACATTTAAACCTAATTCTTAGCATTGTAACTTGGCATTACCAATTTATAGGCAAGCTCCTAGAAAAGATCCAAAAGTCTGCTAAGTTACGATTGCAACACCTGGAAGACTGGACATCAACAACAGATACTGTTCCCATGTAACAAGGAGGGTTCTCGTCTCTCAGTAGCACTATAACCAAAGTACTAGCCCTACAGCTGATAATCTAAACATGTGCAGTGTTGAAGAAGCAGAAGACATATTTTGCTTTTATGGATTTCTCCTGTGCCTTTGACCCTAATGACCATGCCTGATTTTGGGATACACTAAGGGCCTGATTACGACCTTGGCAGGTAGGATACTCCGTCACAAATGTGACAGATATTCCGTCCACCGGATTACAAGTTCCATTATATCCTATGGAACTCGTAAAATGGCGGCCGGGATATCTGTCACATTTGTGAGGGATTATCTCATCCGCCAAGGTCGTAATCAGGCCCTAAGTTCTAATTGTAGACTATCATGATTATTGAATTACATTCTTACTTTGCATTGGGTAAAGGTTATATAAGGCACCAAAATGCATTCACAGCCAACACAAAGCATCTTATACCATCATGGAAGAGCTGGCTGCTTAAGCTAAACTGCCATTTATGCAGATGCAAACAAGTATTAATCACCCACAATCATTGTACTTGCCCAGCAATTTGAGAACAAAGAAGGAAGTTGCTCAGACCACTACTCCTGCAACTGTGAATCCGTACATGCAGACAAGCTGTCATTGCCTAGCTGAGTAGAGCCTCAATCCCCTTGCTTGCTCGTGAACAAAATTCCTGAACCTGGTGAAGAAGCCTATGGACGGCTCACAGCTTTAGGAAAATGCACATAACTCATTGATTAATTTGAGGTTCCCCATACTCCTTATTGCACAAACACACCTGCACTATATTACACTCCCATAAATCACAGGGACTCAGAAGGCATAAGTCAGCGAACTTTGCTAAAGAGTCTTACAAAATATATAGACTGTAAAAGACTCCAAGGATTTGCACCTTCGCAGTGCAAGCAGACCACACATGGCAAGGGGTATTATTTTAACAAAGAACTAACTGAGCTTTTAATATAATATAGATATTAAGGTGAAGTATATTGTATACATTGAGCGGCTGTCTATTTTAAAAGATTTTTTTTTTCCTTTCGTTCTTCTTTCTTCCTTGCTTTTCTTTTAAGACAATAGATATTTAGACTTTTAATGAATTGCCATCAGATAAGTTGTGCATCTAGTGGGAGGAGTTTTCACCACAACTTTTTTGGTAATGGATTTTTATAACTATACAATAAACTTTACTTACTTACAAAGCCAACATTTGGGTGTGTAATGGACTCAGATATGGATGACTTTGGCAAACCTTGACATCTCTGACCTACCTGCCCATTTAAATATCATCAGATCAATTCCAGCAGTACTTGGCAAACTCCCTATTATCACTAATCATTGACACAAACAAGATTGTGCTGTTGAATTTAACCCATTTCAGACAAGTAACTGTATTAGCACATTACATCCATGTGAACGAATTTTGATTTACCTTTTAGAAGTCTAAAACCATGAACTTTGGTGGCTGAGGCCAACTTTCTATGTCTGTGTGGTGGTTACGTAATGTTAGACTAGAAGCTGTAAGAGACAACAATTATCTAGTTGTGAGACTACCATACACTCTGTTTTGTAAATTGTTCATTTTATTTTTGGAAGCAAAAGTCCACTCAGTTAACCTGGGTATCCTCCAATTCTTTAAATCAGTGAATTAAAGTGATATATCATACCTGACACACATGTACAATGCTAAGATAACCCACCCTTTCTTGTCATGATTCAGAAACCCTAAATCCTTTGGAGCTTGAATTTGTTGCAAAATATATATGTTGGGGGGTATCCATTTGGATTTAGGATTAGTAGAATTAAAATGTAGGGCATTCACATGTGTGGTCCACTACTAATATGATCACCATCATGCATCATTGAGTATGTTAAGAAATGTAATCTATTTGGAACTAAAGAAAGAGGAAGATGGCCATCTGCCTTCATTACCTTGATGTTTTTGTGTACCTTAGACTTTACTAAAGCTGGGTGTTAGAAATTGGGTCTTTGGTTGGTAGTCAAGTTACCCCCTGTCCAAGCAAGGACCCTCAATCTAGTCAGGGTGAGTCACACACAATCTAAATTATCCCGTGCCGACCCTCTGGTAGCTTGGCACTTCGAAGACAATGTGTAAAGTATTTGTGCAATAAATCATGCAATAACACAGTATAGCACCACAAAAATACACCACACGGTGTTTAGAAACATATATAATATTTATCTGATAAGATGCAGGTCAAAACAATTAAAATACAATAAGTATATGTTGAGATATCACTGTAAAAGTGATATAAAGTGTCTTTAGTCTTTTAAAAGCATTAAATGTCTCTTTTAAGCACAAAGTGCCTGGTTTGCGTTTAAAATCTCTGAAAAGAACCACAGAGGAGGAGATGCATGGAAACATAGGGGGTGTGTGTCGATTTCTCGAGCCACACATGGCGATGCGTCATTTGCTTTTCATGCAGGGAGAGCTGTGCGTCGATTTCCTGCGCTCGGTCGTGGATCCTCTTCGGGTTGCGGGGTTTTTAGACGCCCGGGGACGATGCATGTATTTACTGCGCTGACAGGATGAAGTCACAGGGCTGCGTCGATCCAGTGGGCCATGCGTTGAACTTCCGGTTGCTGCGTCGGGCTGCGTCATTCTGGTTTGGGCGGGTGGTTAATTTTTCACTGTGGTGCAGGCTCTGTGTCATTTCTGGCAGGCTGTGCATCGAGTTTCACCACACAAGGAGTCCTTCTTGTAGAGATTAAGGGTGTTATTACAACTTTGGAGGAGGTGTTAATCTGTCCCAAAAGTGACGGTAAAGTGACGGATATACCACCAGCCGTATTACGAGTTCCATAGGATATAATGGGACCAGGAGGCAAGCTCTTTCAAAGCCCTTGGAGAGCACTTCTCACCACAGCCAGAGAGCAGCAAGGCAGCAGGGTAACAGCAAGGCAGCAGTCCTTCACAGAAAGCAGACAGGTAAGTCTTTTGGGCAGCCAGGCTGTTCTTCTTGGCAAGATGCAAGTTCTGGTTCAGGTTCTCTTCTCTAGGAAGTGTCTGCTTTGGTAGGGGCAGAGGCCCTGTTTAAATACCCAAATGTTCCTTTGAAGTGGGGGAGACTTCAAAGAGTGGATTAGAAGTGCACCAGCTCCCCTTTCAGTTCAATCCTGTCTGCCAGGGACCCAATAGGGGGTGTGGCATTCCTTTGTGTGAGGGCAGGCTACTGTCCTTTGACATGTAATTGTCAGGCCCTCCACCCTCACAGTCCAGGAAGACCCACTCAAAATGCAGATGTAGGCAAGTGAGGCAGAGTATCCTGTGTCTGGGGTGTGTCTGAGTGAATGCACGAGGGAGCTGTCAACTGAACCCAGCCAGACGTGGATTGTAAGACACATAAGGATTTAAGTGCAGAGAAATGCTCACTTTCTAAAAGTGGCATCTTTAAAATAGTAATATTAAATCCAACTGCACCAGTCAGCAGGGTTTTGTATCACCATTCTGGCCGTACTAAATATGGCCTTCCTACTCCTTTCAGATCAGCAGCTACCACTCAAACAGTATATGAGGGTAGCCCCAATGTTAGCCTATGAAGGGAGCAGGCCTCACAGCAGTGTAAAAACGAATTTAGGTGTTTTACACTACCAGGACATGTAACTACACAGGTACATGTCCTGCCTTTTGCCTACACAGCACCCTGCCCTATAAGCTACCTAGGACATATCTTAGAGGTAACTTAGATGTAGAAAAAGGGGAGTTTTAGGTTTGGCAAGTACTTTTAAATGCCAAGTCAAATTGGCAGTGAAACTGCACACACAGGCCTTGCAATGGCAGGCCTGAGACAAGGTTAAGGAGCTACTTAAGTGGGTGGCACAATCAGTAATGCAGGCCCACTAGCAACATTTAATCTACAGGCCCTGGCACATATAGTGCACTTTCCTAGGGACTTATAAGTAAATTAAATAATCCAACTGGGTATGATCCAATGTTACCATGTTTAAAGGGAGAGAGCATATGCACTTTAGCACTGGTTAGAAGTGGTAAAGTGCGCAGAGTCTAAAGCCAACAAAAATGAGGTCAGAAAAAGAGAAGGAGGAAGGCAAAAAGTTTGGGGGTGACCGTGCAGAAAGGCCATTTCCAACACTGGGTAACTGAAAAAACAGTAAAGCTCAGTTATAAATATGGTTGATATCTATTGCTTGAATCTCAAGAATTGAAACTGATTTTGCACATTGCTCAAAGTTCAAGTATTGTATTATATATTGTTATTGCATTTCTACCGTTAATGAGGAGTTGAAAGCTCTTTACCCCCAGCAGGACACTGCTCCAGGACCCCAGGTTGGTAGTTAGTCTAGCGGTATTGGGATTAGTTTTGAGCGCTCATGAAAGCCATTCCATGGGTTCACTTCAATTTATTTTAGTCTTGTTAAATAAATAGGAGTTAGGTGTCATATTTAGCAGGGAGGGTGGGAAGATATGTATCTTCATGCAGATTTTATTTTAGGAATAATGGACGAACTGATAGACTGAAAAGGTATGCATAAGATGGGAAAGTGAGAAGAGGGCCATTTCAATGGAAAAAGGAGAGGTGGCATATAGAGATTTTGAGTAAAGATCCATTTTCATGCAATATTTTATGAGTTTAGATTATACATTTTGAGGCAGCATACTCTAGAAAGAAGCAACATTATTTACATGTGAAGATATTGCTATATGCGTTACTTTTCATACGTGTGAGTATCTGGTAAACAGTCTGTGTGGTGTAATGTTACAGCTAGACCACTGCTTCAGCAAGGACAGTGGATCAGGTGTTGGAAGCTTAAAAAATGGCAGGCACTAAATCTTAAAAGGAGATTTTTGTAAATGATTGAATGGATGTCTTCTCAGTTTGGATCACAGTACTAATTGTAAAGCAAAGTGAGATCCATTTTAGACACCTCTGATTTGATGTGGCACAAGATGGAGAGTGAGCAAAGCTTCCATGAGCAATGTAATTGTTTTGTCTGTATCCCTGTGACTGGGAGTGGAGATCCGGACATTACTAGTCAATGAAAAGTATTTTAGCAAGGGGCTGATGATTAGAAATCCTGGAACACTGCCCATTGGTAGATGGTAAGAGTGGGATGGAACTGCAGACTTTATTGTATAAAGTGATGGTGGTCCTTTGGGTGAGGACTAATGTCTTTCTTGATCACATTTTCATTTGGTCTGATATCAGCCAGTGCACAACCTCACACCTCTTTGTGCCTCTGTTGTGGGTGCTCTAGGCCGGAAACTACCCTGCTTTGAGGGGTATCACCACCCAAGACAGTGGGCCTAATTTTAGAGTTTGACAGGCGGGTTACTCTGTCACAAACATGAAGGACATGCCGTCTGGCGATTTATGATAGAATTGAATAGTAGTCACGTTTGTAATGGAGTAACCCCATCTGCCAAACTCTAAATCAGGTCCTGTGTCTGGAGAGCATCCTGAAAGTAAATTTCAACACTGGTTTTAATTGATGGATGGTCTGACTTTCTGGATATTTGTATTCCAAAGGGCTGCATTTATATAGTATACGTAGACCATATGTCAACGTAGTTTGCTTTGTTTGCCATGGAAAAAATACCAAATGTGTAGTCTACTGGTAAAAACATGGATACAGACAAATAGTTTGCCAAAACATTTCTGTTTTTACAACACCGCTTTTTTGAATAGTTATTTACCAAATTATGTGTCAGGGCTGAATTACTGATCATGGCCATTGCGTCACTGATAAGGAAATCATGGTGGGTAGGCTTGTTAAAGTTACAATGTAATCAAAATCTGATCTTTTATTGCCCTGTTGACTGAGACAAGCCGGTTTACGATACCTCGACTGCAGACCTGTACACATAATGTATCTTAGGCCCAAAGTGAGTGCAGAAGTATATCAGTTATAGGTTAATTTTTTAATAGGGGTGGTTACTCTTTGGCACAGATAATTAATCCCAAATTTAGAAAAGTGTCCCTTTTTGTAAGGTCACCCCCAACATTTTTGCCCCCAATGCTGATGGTTGTAACTCTGGTAGTGTACTCCAGGCCCTAGCGCTTGTGTTCTCTTCTAAATCTGATTTGTCGACTTGGTAATTCTCTAATTGACAAAAACTATACTCCCTTTAAAGTCCCTAGTAAATGGTACCCAGAGTACCAAAGACATAGGTCGTAAAGAGGTTCCCAGGGCTGCAGCATGAGCTTGTGCTACCCTGGGCAACCCAAAAACAAACTATTGATAGCAGACCTGCCATTGCAGACTGCAGGAGCAGTGCAAACTGCTTGAGTTCGACCGTGCTCTCATCATGAGTGGCACAGTCCTATGCACTACCTTACATATTTGTCTGACACCATTCAAGAAGGCTTCTGCAGCCCAAGAGGCAGGGTTGCATTATATTTAAGGTGCAGGCATATAAACATGAGCGTATATGTCTCTATAGTGTCTTCCCTATTAAAGTAAACTATAAGATGAGACTTGCTCCTGGGAAGACATGGGTTGCAAGTTCCATTATAGTACCACCTACATATGTTGCATTTGGTGACAAACAAAATGCCTACACTCCCCTGACATTCATCTGGTGTCAAGGGATGACTGGCATGCACCGAGGTGACACCTTAGAGCAGTGGTTTTCAAACTTTTTAATGACTCATTCCCCCAAGCCCAGTGAAAAAAAAAATCGTCCCCACGTCTCAATTTTTCACAATTATTCTATTAAACTGACAATGTTTAAATATATGTACACTTATTTAAACACTGCAATTAAGTCATTTTACGGTTTTAACAATGCAATCAAATACATGATGCCAAGAATACTATTCTGGTTAGGCAGGCCTCACTGATGTGTAAAAGTATCCACAGTATCATTATTAGAAGTGAAGGTGGAGGTTTTGAAGAGTATTTGGAGTCCCTTCCCTTTTGACACATACTCCCAGCTTGGATATAAATGACAAACATGTTAGTGATGGCCCATTACAGAGCCATTTACTGCTGATCATTTTTTCATGCATTGTTAGAAATGGAGTCTTTGGTTGGCAGTTAGGTTACCCTCTGTCCAAGCAAGGACCATCAAGCTAGTCAGGATAAATGAGAATCACAGTCAGTTAACCCCTGCTCATCCCCTTGGTAGCTTAGCACGAGCAGGCAGGCTTAACTTCAGAGACAATGTGTAAAGTATTTTACATACAGTAACCCAGTGAAAACAATAAAAAATGACACAACACAGGTTTAGAAAAATAGTTAATATTTACCTAAACACAACAAGACCAAAATGACAAAAATCCAGAAACCACCTCTTTAGGAAATCCCACTCTGGTAAAAATACCTATGAGTGCTTTAGCTACTGCAGGCGCAGTAGTGGACCTAAGGGGAATTGCTTCAGGGTACCTGGGAGCATGATCCACTACTACCAGAATATATTGGTTCCCTGATGCTGTGGGAGGTTCAAGTGAACCCACTATGTACACTCCCAATCTTTCAAAGGGGACCCCCACCACTGGAAGTGGAATGATGGGGGCCTTTGGATGGCCATCTGTCTTACCACTGGCTTGAATGGTGACACAGGAGGTGCAAAACTCCTTTACTTCATGGGACATATTGTGCCAATAGAAATGGTTGACTAATCTCTCCCAAGTCTTGGTTTGTCCCAAATGCCCAGCAAGGGGAATGTCATGGGCTAAGGTTAGAATGAAATCCCTAAACTCCTGAGGCACTACCACTCTCCTAGTGGCACCAGGTTTTGGATTCTCAACTGAGGAGAATAAAAGTCTTAAATCCTTAGAAAACAGTAAGAACACTGTTAGTGCACAAAAGTAACTGGGTACCGTCAAAATAAAGCCGCACGGGTGAGTGTGCATCAAAAAAGGCCAGTGATGCGTCGATTTCTCACCCACAAGTGAGAACGTGCATCTTTCCTCCTCCAGTCGGGTCAGGATGCATAATTTCTTCTCTCCAGCAAGAGAGCGATGCATCGATCCGGACGGGCACCTCGGGTCTGGGCAGACTTTGTGTTGATTTTCCGCACCCAGTGATGTTGCGTTGAAATCCGGTCCCACAGTGTCAAGAAACCAAGCTGTGTTGGGGCTTGCGTTGTTAGCAGCCACTGCGGGTGCTGCGCAGCATTTCTCCAGCTGCGTTGCATCAATGTTCCAGCCGTGATGCAGGTGGAGCATCAATTTTAGCTGCAAGGCTGGCGGCGCGTCGTTTATCAGCCTGCACGGGGGGTGGTGCATTGAAAGTTTTCCCACATGGAGGTCTTTGCATGGATTTTCAGTTCTTAGCTGCCAGCTTCATCTCTCAAGGGCCCAGGGACTGGATAGGGCACCACTTGGCAGAGCAGGAGTCTCAGCAGAGAGTCCAGCAGAGAGTCCAAATGCTGGCAGGGGAAGTCTTTGATGGTCTTGATACTTCAACAACAGGAGGCATGCTCAGTTCAAGCCCTTGGAGATTCTTCTCAAGCAAAAATGCACAATAAAGTGCAGTCTTTGTCCTCTTTCACAGGCAGAAGCAGCAACTTCAGAAAAGCCCAGCAAAGCACAGTCACAGGCAGGGGTAGCACTTCTCCTCAGCTCTTTAGCTCCTCTTCTTGGCGGAGGTTCCTCTTGATTCCAGAAGTGATCCAATTTTCAGGTGTTTTGGGTGTTCTTCTTATACCCATTTCTGCCTTTGAAGTAGGACTACTTCAAAGAGAAGTCTCTGTTGTTGTCAAGATCCTGCCTTGCCCAGACCAGGCCCCAGACACACACCAGGGGGTTGGAGACTGCATTGTGTGAGGACAGACACAGCCCTTTCAGGTGTAAGTGACCACTCCTCCCCCCCTCCCAGCACAGATGGCTCATCATGGTATACAGGCTACACCCACCTCTCTTTGTGTCACTGTCTAGAGGGAGGTGCAAACAGCCCAACTGTCAAACTGACCCAGACAGGGAATACACAAACAGGCAGAGTCACAGAATGGTTTAAGCAACAAAATGCCTGCTTTCTAAAAGTGGCATTTTCAAACACACAATCTAAAAACAAACTTTACTAAAAGATGTATTTTTAAATTGCGAGTTGAGAGACCCTAAGCTCCATATTTATATCTGCTCCCAAAGAGAATCTTTACTTTAATGATGTTTAAAGGCATCCCCCATGTTAACCTATGAGAGAGATAAGCCTTGCACAGTGAAAACCGAATTAGGCAGTATTTCACTCTCAGGACATATAAAACACATTAGTATATGTCCCACCTTAAACATACACTGTGCCCTACCCGTGGGGCTACCTAGGGGTGCCTTACATGTAAGAAAGGGGAAGGTTTAGTCCTGGCAAGTAGGTACACTTGCCAAGTCAAACTGGCAGTTTAAAACTGCACACACAGACACTGCAGTGGCAGGTCAGATCCATGTTTGCAGGGTTACTTATGTGGGTGGCACAACCAGTGCTGCAGGCACACTAGTAGCATTTGATTTATAGGCCCTGGGCACTTCTAGGTCACTGTACTAGGTTCTTACTAGTAAATCAAATAAGCCAATCATGGAAAGCCAATTATACATACATTTTACATAGGAGCACGTGTACTTTTGCACTGGATAGCAGTGGTAAAGTGTCCAGAGTATCAAAAACAGAGTCCAGCACACATCAGCAATCTGGGAAACAGAGGCAAAAAGTTAGAGGAGACCATGCCAAGGATGCCAAGTCTAACAAGCGTAAAACAAAGCCCTGTTTTTATTATAATGATTATTTTGGCCACAGCCTGGTGCCCCCCAGGGATCTGTTGAGGACCTCCAGTTTAAAGATCCCTGCCTTAGAGAATACCCACCTGTTTGCCACAACCTATTTTGTGCTCTGGCTGGTCAGTCAGCACTTACACGTGCTTGCTGCCACCAAGACAGTGCTCTGACCTCCTTCCAGGTAGTGTGGACAGTCCCAGGAGTCAGAGACAAAGGCTGAGTCAGGAAGGAGGTCACATCCCCCCCTCCAGCCACACTAGTGAATGGGCACTCCAGGAAGGTGAGCTTCAAAGGCTTCACCACTCCTGATAGCCATCTGTGCTATCCCCTAGAGGGGGAAACAGCCCTTTCCCTGCCACCAAGCATGTTTGCTCATGGGCAGGTGGGAAATTAGATATGTAAGGTAGTGCACACACCCCCAGCAGGCTGACCACATCTCTAGGGTGAGCAGCCTGGTCTGTGAACTAAACTTTGATTTTTGCCATCTTAGGAGTGGCAGAATAGAGGATTCTGGATAGCAAAAGGTGACCCACCCCACTAGATGGGGAAGATTAGCTACAAGAGCTAGCTGCCCACTGATCACTAGCCACCACAACACTACCTTCCCTAAATCCAGTATTTAAGGAACACCCCTGATACCAGAACATCAGATCTGAACAACTGACTTCAAAGAAGGACCAAGGGGACCACTGGTTCACTGACAACTGGACTTTGTCCACTGCACCAAAACAAAAGAGGAATGCTCTGTTCCTGAGGCAATAGACTGGGAACTGTGTGATCGACCCTCATTCTTGGCTCAAACTGGGCACTTCCAATCAAAGAGACCCCTGTGGACACCAGAAGCACCCTCTGTCTCTCTTGGACTAGTGGCATTAGTTCCCTACAAACTTCAGGTAAAAACACTCACAGGATCCGAAGTTTAACCAGCCATCAGGTCCCCCATGGGATCACCCACATCCAGGTAGTACAGTGTCTTCTGGAAGTTATAGTCTTGCCTGCCCCAAAGTTTCAACCTGCTACGCCACTCCCCAGGGCCCCCTGAAGTTTGCAAAGCTTTTCACCACCTTTACCATTGGCAAGGTTTGTTGACTGCCAAACCCAGTAACTGACCCTCACACTTGATGCTGTAACTGCAGAGCAACCTATGCAGCCTGCATCTGACAACCACAACCCAGCCCCTGCTGAGTTTTTGCATCTTGTACTCTGCATCATAGTGTGAGCGGTAAAACCATAACCAGCATAAAAACAGCTAGCAATGCCTGGCTATATGAAAAACAATGTTAAATGGGTCCGCATGCAATATTTTTATGCCACCTGGTAAAGGTACCAAATTGCTGTGGCGACAAATGTAACAATCACGTACAAATCATTTATGTTGCCAGATCACGAGTCAAAGTAAATTATCACAGTTGATTTCACAAATTACGTGTTCATGACAAATCCTCTGCATCTATCTGACCAATAAGAACTCCAATAACTGATCAATAGTTTTGAAGAGGGCCGCTAGTTAAACCAAGGCATACCTGATCCAGGGAGTACTGCAAGTAACACATCCTGTTACTTGCATTCCTTAGCAAAGCCTTTAACAATTGTATTCACTTTTCACAAAAATATTCAAAAGGTGTGGGAGAAATGTGCAAATATTAATTGTCACACCTTATGATTTTGCCATGAGAGAAAAAAAGTACAAAGGCTAATTTTGCAGGGATGTCCCCATGCATTTTTTTCCAAGCTAAATCTGTTTGTGACATTGATACACGCAATCAAGGTTTTAAGAACGTGTCCAAGCGTGCAACATCCATAAGTTGCAGAGACTGTCACGTTTGCAAAATGAAGATGGTAAAATTATAATTTCTCGCTGCCACAGTATGTAATAGTGAGTCATTAATGAGGTACACACCTATCAGCATAAATCAGTACTTAACTATTATTTTTAGTACTTTTTGCTTTAAGGTTCAGCTTTTTCTTCGTTTAGGAGAAAACTATTAAAAAGGGTACACTCCTTAATGGTTTACCAAATTAAAGCTAACAGATAAATATAATGTGTTGAAATCATCTCTGGGTACACCTTACAAAATGAACCGAGTGATCCTCACAAAGTAAACCTAATAACAAGTCGGTTATTTTCATTTGAATATATGAGCTTCAAGCACATCTGCAGTGCCAGCAACATGGCATGGCATCAGTCATCAATGTGCAGTGAGGTCATACGCTTTCAAAACGTGGTATTGGAGCCTCCGCAGCATCCAAAACAGGTGCGATTTCAGGCCTCTGCTGATTCTAAAAAAGTTCTATTTGAAACAGATTGATTGTGTGCTGTGGAGAGTCGAGCATCATATGTGAACCTGTGTAGGTAGATGGGAGGTTCAAGGAGACAGACCTTCAGCACCTAGTTGGCTTCGAAATCTTGGAAAGATAACCCAAAGAGCTTTAAGATGTTCGTTGGCAAAATGCATAGTACTGAAATGGGAACCTTTTCTAATCAGCTACCTGACAAGGCTAGGGTGATATCGTCTGTGTGACTCAAACTGAGGGTTGAGATTGCTGCAAAGTTCTTGTACAAATGTGTTTTGTAGAAGGCTTAGTTGGGGAGGCCGTGGCATAAGGTATCGAATTAGTGCAGTCTTGATATTAAAATTACTGGGAACAGAATAATGTGTTAAGGTAGGGCCGAGTAAAGCCCAGTTTCGCAAATACCTAAGACACGTGATAACTTTATTAGAGTGGGGTGGTGAGAAATACATCAAAGTCAAACACATCCCCTAGGTTTGAGCACTTTTGGGACAGTGTTGATTAAAGCCTTTCAGAGAAAGAGGAACCTCTGGGACACAATGACACAAAGCGAATGATCTCTGTCTTAGACGATCTAAAGAAGAGCGAGTTTGCATCCATAGATCCCAGCATTCATTTGAACCAAATAGTGTCCAATCTGATGTTAGTACTCTGAACTCTCCTGTAGATTTACATGAAGCTGAATGTTCTTAGCTTCTATGTTTAATCGAAGGAAGGACTCCGATTGATAATAAAGTCAACATGATGTGCAGAGAGCTGCTGAGTCCTGACCGTTTGCAAGTCGTCATATCAATGATCTTTGTAAATGACGAATTCACCCAAGTCAGTGGAGTGTGACGATAGATGAATAAATAAAACAGTTTTAGCAATGCCTAGCTATACCAAACCCAATTTGAAATAAATCTACATGCAATGTTTTTACGAGACTGGGTAAAGGTACCAAATTGCTGTGGCGACATATGTAACAATCGCCTGCTAATCATTTATGTTGTCAGATCACGAGTCAGAGTAAATTATCGAAGTTCATTTCACAAGTTATGGGTTCATAACAAATCTTCTGCATTTATCTGGCCAATAAGAACTCCAATAACAGATCAATAGTTTTGAAGAGTGCTGCTAGTTAATCGCTGGCCTTCCAAAAGCTTACCTGACCCAGCGAGTACTGCAAGTAACACACCCTGTTACTTGCATGCCTTAGCAGAGCCTTGAGCATGAGAGCCTGAGAAAACTGACAGGGTTAATATCGCAATTAAAAGTGGTATGAAAATACATAGTTACAGCACTTATTACAATTAGTAAAACAAGAATACAGTATATTTCATTTCTTCTTGGAAGCTCTTTCTAATGCAGGGTAAAGTGCCCTGGGGTGTCAATTTGTTTTTGTGAGTTGTCTACACAATACCATTCAACCGTGAACAATCTTGACATAAAACCGATCAGACGGTGTGAGCTTTATACTTCCTTTCCTCAGACTGCGACAGCAGAACTCAATGTAAGTCCCAGTTGTCATCTATTTTCCACTGCAAATAACAATGTTGCCCCTGGAAAGTCAAACCAGTTCAATTCCGAATATTTTTCACCTTATGCCACGCCAGGGGGCACTATCACCCCCAGGGCATGTACGCTGGTATAGAGTTTATTGTAAACTTAAAATGAGGTAAAACGGAGGTATGAAAGTGTTAGAGGTTTTGTTCTTTTCATTCCATGAGAAGGTTTATTTTCTATTTCAGCTCTTATGAAGTAAAAAATTGTAGAGGGATAGCTTTACAACTAGCAAAGAGTTGTTATTCATTTTGCGAAAACACAACATTATTATCAATCCCAATTTCTATCAATATTTTAAATTAACCCATTAATCCTTGACTGATTACACTTCTGCAATTATTCAGAATGTTTTAACTATAAGTCTATGTTACTGAATAGTTTCACTGGTGATGGAAGTGAAACATGTCAAAGTGTAAATTGCACAGTTTTTTAAATACTTTCAAGTAAAACCTGTATGCCAGAATAGCTAGAATCTTAACAGCCAATAGATGAAAATGATTGGTATTTTTTACGTTCATTTATCACTACATGTAATGAAATGTCTTGCATTTTTGAGATTTAAGAAACTAGTGCAAAATGTAATTTCCCAATATTGTATGTGTGTGAAAATAGCCTCTTCCTAGCATGGTTACCCCCATTTTTGGCCTGTTTGTCAGTGTTTGTCAGTGTGTTTTAATGTCACTTAAATCCTGCTTGCCAGGACCCCAGTGCTCATGGTTTGTGGCCTACTTGTCAGTTTCACTGTTTTTGTCAGTATGCTTAACTGTGTCACTTGAGTCGTCCTAACCATAACTTCAGTGCTTATGCTCTCTATGGTTCCTAATTTGTCCTTACATTCTGGTAACCCAGTATTCCACTCCAAATTGACATACTGCTGCCCCCTTATAAGTCCCTAGTGTATGGAACCTAGGTACCCAGGACATTGGGTTCCAGGGGATCCCTATGGGCTGCAATATAACTTTTCCACCCATAGGGAGTCTATACAAAAGCTTCTTCAGGACTGACATTGCAGCCCATGTGAAATAGTGCATGCACTATTTCACAGCCATTTTCACTGCACCAGGTCACTTATAAGTCACCTATATGTCAGGCCATCAGACCCTGAAGGCTGGGTGAAAACTACCTGTGTGTGAGGGCACCCCTGCGCTAGCAGAGGTGCCCCCACGTTGTCCAGACCCATTTCCTCAGACTACGTGAGTGTGGGGATGCCATTTTAAGTGTGCACTGGACATAGGGCAATACCTGTGTCCAGCTTCACAATGGTAACCTGAATATGGGCATGTGAGGTGTCTAACAACTGGGAATTGTACCCTAATGCTGATTCCAGTATTGGTTGCACAATGTCAAGCACTCTGGGGGCTCCACTAAGGACCCCCAGTGCATCCATACCAGTCTTTTGAGGTTTTCTATAGAGCCCAAGCTGCTGCCACCAGCCTCTGGAAATGCATTGAAGCCACAGATGGTGCCCTCCTTGCATAATCCAGCATACACCGGTTCTGGGACCCCCAGTCCCTGCTCTGGCGTGAAACTGGAAAAAAGAAAGGGGAGGGACCACTCCCCTGTCCATCACCACCCCAGGGATGGTGGCCAGAGCGCCTCCAGAGTGTCCCTGGGTTTTGCCATCTTGGATTCCAAAGGGGTGGGGCACTCTGGGAGCATATGAGTGGCCAGTGCCAACAGGTGACGTCAGAGACCCCTCCTGATAGGTGCTTACCTGGTTAGGTGACCAATCCACCTCTCAGGGCTAGTTAGGGTCTCTCCTCTGGGTGTTTCTTCAGATTCAGATTGCAAGACTCCAGCAGAAATCCTCTGCATCCTTTACTTCATTTTCTACCCACAGATCAATTACTAACTGCTCCAGGAACTCTACAAAACTGCAATAAAGAAGCAAAGCTGACATCTGGAACATTGTGTCTTCAGCTCCTGCCAGCAACTGCAACAGTTTCTAGGTTGGGCATCCTCTGAGGACTGCCTGTTTTCAGTCTGCACCAGAAGGACCAAAGGAATCTCCTGTGGAGTGACGGAGTCACTTCCTTGCTTCAGCAGGCACCTCTCTGCAGCAGTGACTGGTGGCTTGGACCCCCCTCTCCTGATGACAGGCATGGATCCAGCAACACAGGTGATTGTCCAGCTGGCCAGATTTGGTGGAGGTAAGAGCTTGCCTCCACATGCAAAACAGTACCCCTGTGCACCGCATGACTTGCAGTTGTCAATGTGCAACCTTCCAAGAAGTTCTTTGTGCACAGCCCAGCTTAGGCCCCCAGCACTCTATCCTGCGACGCACAGCTTCCTGAGTGGTTCTCCAGCGGCGTGGGAATCCTTTGTGTCGTGCTGCATGGGCTTCCATTTGCACCTCCTTTTGTTCCCGTGCCGTGGGACTCCTGTGTATGTTGCCTGGTCTTCTGTGGGCCCGCTGAGTTGCTGAGAGCCCCCTCTGTCTCCCTCTCCTGGGTAGAGGCCACCCGATCCCTCCTGATCCCAGGCAGCACCATTTTCTGCAAACTGCGAGCTTTGCATGTGCCAAGGCTTGTTGGCAGAATCCAGCAACGCAAACCAGACTCCATTCATCCATCCAGCGTGGGACATCTTCTGCACCAACCAGGAACCCAAATCTGTAATCTTTGGTGAAATACTGACTTTGCCTTCTCACCGGTGGTTCCACTTTTGCACTTTTATCCGGGTTAGCAGGGGCTCCTCTTCTCCCTGGACTCTTCAGTGCTTCAAGGACTTGGTCCCCTTCTTCCACAGGTCTTCAGGTCCAGGAATCCATTGTTGGTGTCTTGCAGTCTCTTCTGGTTCTTGCATTATCTTCTATCACAACTTCTAGTGTGTTTTAGGAAACCTGCTGTGTTTTACTCCTGCTTTCCTGGGCTCTGGGTGGGGTACAATAGTTACCTTTGATGTTTTCTTACACTCCCAGCGCCCCTGTACACACTACACTTGCCTAGGTATGAAACTGAATTTCGCATTCCACTATTTTAGTATATGGTTTGTGTTACCCCCAGGCCCATTGCAACCAATTGTGATTTACACTATTTGCACTGTTTTCCTACTGTGTACTTACTTGTTTCTGGTTACTAGTGTATATATTATGTGATTTACTTATCTCCTAGGGGAACATAGCCTACAAAGTATTTCGGCATTGGGTGTCTAAAATAAAGTACCTTTATTTTTGTAACACTGAATATTGTCTTTCATATGTGTAAGTACTGTATGGCTACAGTGGGATTGCAAGAGTTTTGCATGTCTCCTAGTTCAGCCTTGGCTGCTCTGCTTACAGCTACCTCTAGACAGCCTGGCTTCCAGACTCTGAGTACATTTCACTAATAAGGGATAACTGGACCTGGCATAAGGTGTGAGTACCTTTGGTACCCACTACAAACCAGGCCAGCCTCCTATAGTATGTGACTTTTTCATGTGTGGGTGTACCTTGTGTACGAGATTCATGTGAAAGATACATACAGACAACAGATTTGAGCAGAAAATGTTTCAGTGGCACATTTTCTGCAGGAACCAGTCTTCCATGAGTCAATAGTATGCAAAATCCAATGAAGCAAATTTTTCATAAATTCTAGAACTTCTTTTACTCAGGGAGTCAGATCACTACATCCAAATCTTTCACCATACATCCATGACCATGCAACACTGAAATAATACAGAACTTCATGTCTCTTCAATCTTGTTCAAAGTCTACCTCTGGCCATTCCCTTGTTTGAGCATTTGACAAGCTTTCCTTACGAGGCTAAATACTGTCAGCTTGTCCATTAATTAGAATGGCCTCTTTCCACCCAACCCCACCTCGCTCAGCATATACTGCCAACAAACTGTACCACAAAAAATATCTGGCTTTTTGCACACTGCCCTCAGTGCGCATGTGTGTTTGGCCAGCCGTCTCGGGCTGGCCAAACACAAATGTGCTCTGTGCTCTCTCCAGCCCAGCACTGCCTTGCCGGGCTGGAGAGAGCAAGCACAGGCTCCCAGTCTGCCTGGGAGCGCCCTGACTGGGCGCTCCCAGCCAATACTAACGCCGCTCTGAGCAGCGTCAGGATTGGCCGAATGGCAGGCTGGGAGCCTGTGCCTGCTGAGGAGATGGTGGATCATTGGTGGGGCGCTCAGGTAAGTTTTTTTTTTTTATTATTCATGTTTTATTATTATTAAAATTCCCTTTACCCACACTGCTGCTGGCCGCCCTTTGTAACCTCTGTGAGCCGCGACTGCGAGGTAGCCCACGCCAGTCAATCCTGGAGCTACTGTCATGCTGCTCATCTGCATCATCAGAGCAGCACTGGGATTTGGAGAGGGTTGGCTGAGGTGCCAGGAGGATTGGAACTGACTGCACTCAAGGCGAGGAAGTGTGAGTAAGTACGTTTTATTTTTTATTTTCTATTTTTTTGGCCCATTGAGAAACTCGCATTGCCTTCAACCTTAATTACAGAGCTCTCAGTCACGTCTGTTATTAAATCTGCTAACGAGCCACGATTGAGAGCTTTGAAATGTGAGCCTAAAGGCATTGTGATTTATTACAGTGACTGTTACTGGGTTTGGCACTCAGTCGACACTCTCCATTGTTGAGGGTCACTGCCTGCCATTGCATCTCCTCTAAGTTACAGAGACCCAGAAGAGGTAGGAAAAGAAGAATGACACAGTCAACTGCCATTCCAGCACCATGCTCAGGCCTTTGAAGATAGAACAAAGGGGAAGTCAGTTCTTCCTCTGTGTGGCGTCACAACAGTGATTTACCGGTTCGGTTAACCACTGTTGTGAAGTCACTGCAGTCACTAACTGTATTTCGATGCAGTTAATAATGGTAAAGACTTCTTACAGAAGCGTTATACAACAAAAGTACAAAACTTAATTTACATAAAATTATTTCATAAAACCTGAAGTTATCCTGAGCATCCGACACTGATCAGTTCACCCTGGGCCTATGTTGGACAACCGGTAGTAACAATTACTTTTGCACATTATGTGAAATTTAGTGCCCCATGTGTACTGTTAATCAGCCGCTGAAAAAGGCAGACTGAAATGGAAGTTAGGTACATTTTTCAAAGCTATGCAACTGCATTATAGACATGCTGCGAAAAGACATATTTTCTTTTCAGTGCTTAAACGTGGATCGTGTGCTTGGAGCAGGTAATAACAGCAGGTATTGTAAAGGCTTAAGTGCTCTGGTCCCTGAAGGGAGCCTATATTCAATGTTTTAGCACTTATGAAGTCTCCGGGCTGCACGCTGAACGTCCTACTATTTCTAACCCATGATTGAAAACCATAATAGGCTGGTGCTAAACGGTGCCCCCTTGGGGCTGCACTAAAGCAACAGAGACAAAGCCGGCTCTGAATAATCTTTATCAGATGAGAACAATGCACGGGCTTCTCAGCGCTAGTTCCATAATTATTCAGTAATTGATTATACCGATACTGCTAATAGCGATGGTGGTCTTTGTAATGCCAGTGTTGTACACCGAGTGCCATCCAAACCATAAATCAAACATTTTGCGGTTTTAGTGTTTATGTAGAATAGATCTGTATTTTTTGGTTCCTGCTTCTAAAAGAATATGGATTTAGCAAATGGCTTAAACAAGATATGGCAATTAATCCCTATTTTATATATTTTGCTGCACGGAAATTCTACTTCATTGCACAGCTGTTCGTGTCTCATCGTCATTAATTTAATAAAAACGTGTCAGTCAGGAAAGGAAGCATCATCACAGACTGCAAAGAGCCAGTGAGCGATTGAAAGAGGCTCTGTACTTTGTATTACAATGCAGTACATCAAGGGCAGAGTGACAGAAACAAAGTGGGTTTGGGAGGTCAGCTAGGTCAGGTGTGCAGATGTGCACGTTCGCCTACAGCTCTTCATTCCGGGGACGTATGTGACTCACCAGGCACAACTGAAATACACCTCTAAAAATTAGGAAGCAGAGTCTGAGTCAAACAGCATCTGCCGGACACTGCCTGATAAAGGATGCGCGGTGACGCATATCTCCTGCCCGCACCATCCTCGGGCCTTTGAGCCACATGTTGAGAGTTATCACGAATGTCTCACTTGTCATCAGTAAGATGGACGTAAATCCGTGTTTTGTCGTGAACAAGTTGGCTGATAAAAACAAGGAAAGTTTGGCAGTTATTTTCCCCTTGCAGGACCCTTTTCGTTTAAACCAGGGGAGTCCAGTGTGGGGCCCTATTGCTGGATCCATGACAGGATATGAAGACATCCACTAAGTGTACTTTTACGAACAATGAACATTAACGGAGATCATTTAAAAAGTCACTGTTTTTCCTGAAAATCTGTCTAAGACCTACAGCAAATGCTTCTGCTTTAGACTTTGGCAAAAGTAAAAGGCATCTTAAGTGAGGTAGCTTCACCCTTGCACCAAGTAACATGGTGCATGTGCAATGCAAGCCAAAAGTTTTATTGATGAAGCCACGCAAGGCCAATTTGCATGGACCTGAGTGGCTTCATAAATCTAGAGTAAAGCAACGCAGTGCAAATCCCTGCTTTGAGTTACTCTGCCCCTGGGAGGTATTATTTTGATGCATTCCAAGATTTACCAGAGGTGGTAGACCTGGAAATGCATCAAACTACTACACCTTTCCAAGTGTTGCTGGGGATAGCTAAGTGGCTAGAAAGAAGGTAAGCAGAAATGCAGGCTTACTTAAGACATAAAATGCGTTTGTAACTTTTTCCCGCCTTGAGGTCTGGTCGCTAAATTTCTGTGAGAACTGATAATTACGCAAGCGGCAGCGGTGCTAGTACCGAAACTGACTGTCATCCTATACGGAGTCTGGGAAGCCTTTGCATCATTCACTGGATTGCCATCCAAATAAGTGCAGAGGGCCATATGCTCTCTGTGGTTCACCCAGCCACAGCAGTGTTCCAAACTATCAACAGCAGGTGATTTGTAAATACGTTCCAAAAAGAACCTACTCAAGTCTTATTATAAATATTTCAGCTTATAGCCACAACAGACATATACTATGTAAAGACTGCACATAAAAAAGTGTGACATTCGAAAATATGCATGTAAAATTCACAGATGAAGGGCAAATAACAATGATACTTCCGTGTGAAACACAAGAACAATAAACCCACATTAAAAAAATCATTAACGTTCGTAATACATAAAACACTTTAAAGATCAATTACACAAATAAAATCAGTTTACAAAGTAGATACGGGTTTCAGCCTTCTGTTTGTTCTTTTCTCAAAATAAGTTGACAGACCATTTGTAAGAGGTGACAGTGCACACTATATCAATATTATCTGTCCTATTGCACAGTGATAAGGCATCACAATAGGATTTTATGTCTAACTTCTTAAACTGGGGGCGTTTTAAATCTTCTCATATTTAGTACATATTACCAGAGACAAAATGCCTGCTCTAGGATACCAGTGCTTTTTCTGAAACGTGATGTGAGCACTGCATCTGTTAAAGAGGCATACTGACATTTGAAATTCACTGTTACGAAAGCAACATGAACCCTCTAACTACCAACCATTTCGAGCATCATTTTTTTAGTTAAACCTCACATGTAAATACATAAATAATACATACATTTCAAGCTAGGAATCTTTCTAACCAGAGTTTACCGGTCCAAATTTGTTGCACACCTGTCTCAAGATTGGACATGCAGTTTAGGGGGTAAGGACACAATATCACATTTTTAGCACAAGAACACCAGGCCCAAGAAGGGAGAGGCTTTGCCCTCTGGTTTAGCTTCCTGCTAAATTTGCTATAAATCTGTTTAGCAGTATGGCCTATGGCTGTCGCTAAATTTCCTGTAGAAATGTGAATAGGGTGAATGTGCTTTGAGGTCCCCCATTTTCCTCAGCCACTGCTTGACAGAAACCCCTAAAACCTTCCATGTGCAAACCAGCAAAAGAGTAGCACTCTTTTGCAAAGTGTTGTGATTTGTCAAACAGTGCCAAAGTTAATGTTAATGGCAACACAAAAATGGCATTTCATATGAAAAAAAGTTCCTAACTATAACTACACATTGGTGGCAGCTACTGGGATATATATATACATACACACACACGTATAAATACATATATACACAAACACACGTGTGTGTATATATAAGTATATATATATATACACAAATAAATATATGTATATATATATATATATATATATATATATATATATATATACACGTGTGTGCTGTTCGTCAGTCGGTGATTACTAAGGACATCACGTTGAGGAGGTTGACTGCTGGTGCTGTGGCTGACCAGTCCGATGCAGGCTCAGAAAGCTCTGCGGCACGTTGGGCACAATTGGTCTGCTGGGATGGTTGGCAAAGTGTTGGCTATGGATTTGTGAAGCTCACGCTTCTTGTGTGCCTCTGTAGTCCTACTCTGCTTGTAGGAGGTAGAGCCTTTGCTGAAGCAGCTTCTCCAGGTGGGGCAGCCTTTCGCTAGGGTTTCCCAGGAGTCCGGGTCAATGTCAATGCTCTTTAGAGAGACTTTCAAAGTGTCCTTGAAGAACGTTTTCTGCTCACCTTGTGTGTGTTTGCCTTCCGCCAGATAACCATAAAACAGTCTCTTGGGGAGGCGTGTGTCTGGCATACATACAAGGTGGCCTGGCCACCTGACCTCGGCTCTCTTCAAGCAGGGTGTCGATACTTGGCAGACCAGCTTGAGAGATGACATCTGTGTCTGGGACTTGCCCTGCCAGGTACTTTTCATCAGCCTTCTTAAGCAGTTAATGTGGAAGGGAATTCAGCTTTCCGGCATGCTGCTCATACACTGTCTATGTCTCGCAGGCATACAGTAATGTAGGCAGTACGACTGTCTGGGACATCTTCAGCTTTGGAGACAGTTTGATGCCTCTCCTCTCATACACTGACTCCCGCAGCCATCCAAATGAATAGCTTGCCTTGCAGTGCATGTGTTTTCCATGGGATGGAGTCTTACTGGAGCACAGCATTATAGAATCTCACTAAAATGCTAGCCCAAAACTCTGGGGGTCATACTTATACTCTGTTTGCGCTGAATGTGCATCAAAAATTTGACGCACATTCGGCACAAACTGTGCACCATATTTAAACTTTGACGCCCGAGCCCGCGGACGTCAAAATTCCTCCGTGTGTGCAATTTTTTGGTTGCGGGAAACTGCCTTGCGTTAATGACATGCAAGGTTGGCGTTCCCACTCAAAAAATGACTGAGTGCCTTATTTATACTCCTGCGTCATTTTGACGCACAGGAGGGGGCGGCCCGTAAAAAACGGCACATAGCCTGATGTGCGCCGTTTTTTTAATGCCTAGGTGAGGGCAGGCATTAAGGGACCTGTGGGCTCACTTCCAAGGTCTCTGAACATGGACGGAGTCCAGAGGTTCCCTTCCCTTCCCCCAGGGACACCCCCTGCCACCCTCGCCCACCTCTGGAGGACATCCATGGATGGGAGGACCCATCCCAGGTATGTACAGGTAAGTTGAGGTAAGTATTTTTATTTTTTTTAAGTGGCATAGGAGGGCCTAATTTGGGCCCCCCTACACGCCACTGTGCCCAATGACCATGCCCAGGGGACAGAAGTCCCCCTGGCAGGGCCATTGGGCAAGGGGGCATGACTCCTGTCTTTGCTAAGACAGGAGTCATTTCAATAGGGGTCGTGCATCAAAAAATGGTGCAAGTCCGGTTTGAAGCATGATTTTTGCCTCAAACCTGACTTGCACCATTTTTTGAGGCACAACCCCCATTTTCCCCTACGCCGGCGCTGCCTGGTTTGAGTCATTTTGTTTTACTCTGACCAGTCTGCAGCGCCGGCTAATGTAATTCCTTAAATAAGGCGCCCACATGGCATGTAGGAATGGCGTTAGCCTGCGGTAAAATTTTTGAAGCAAACCATCGCCGGTTTGCATCAAGAAGTATAAATATTGTCCTGGGTATGTTTAGAAAAGGCCCACATGGAACCATATTAGAACCAGGTGCTTCATAAGATGTTTGTTGCCTTATAGTTTTCGCTACCTCGGGGAGAAGAAAGTACAACATGCAGAGGCTGCCAGTATCTGGAGTTTTCAGCATGCATCCAATAGGATTGAATTCTTATCTATTTACCTCGTAAATTGAGCCACCTGCACATTGTCCCCAATGCTGTTTTTAACATTTTGGTAGTGTTAATTGCACTCTAACTGGACTATCTTCCAGAGGTGCGTGGTGCTATTTGCTCTTACTGCAGTCAGTAAAATTTTCCATGCTCTTATGGAACTGTATGTTTTTTTTAAATATGAGCAGTTTCTTATATGTTTTTCTCAAATTCAAGAAGGGTACTTTATAAGCAGGCATGCGTTTTCACTTCCTCAAAGCCATTGAGAGATTATTCGTATAAGATGAACATTCTGCATCAAACCAATCCTGTGTGTTGTTACTCTTTCAATTTTCCTTTTAAAATGAATGGGTTTCATCCAAAACAATGCAAGTTTCTCCATCATTGTGCAGAAAGTTACTAGGAAAATATTAGGGATTCCTTTTCCAATTCATAGCCTGCTGTCTAGCTTAGATTGGTTGTTATTATGCTCATGAGAACTTATATAGATTCTCATACTCTGATGTAGACCACATTGCCGAACTTTCATTTGGACTTTTTTTGCAGTGCTACCAGGTGGTATAGGTTCTTAATATGTGCAGGCTTCGCCTTCACACACTCTACTAGTATCTTTGCAAGTAGGGGGTCATGATTGCCTTTTGTTCCAGGCCTCATATCCAGGTTTATCCCTCTCTACATGCATCAGTGGTAATCATCACATAATCCAGTAGGCATTCCATGAACTCCTGCCTTTAGATGCAGTTTGCTAGGCTATGAGACTGCAAAAACCCATTAAAAAATGCATGCCTGTACTCAACTAAACAAGAGGTAAAACTATGCTTGCTTTTTATTGTCCTTCCTACCAGAATGATCGGGTGTGGTACCCCCTAACTTTTGTTGTTTTCATTACACCAACTCGCCAAAATGCTAGGTGGTGAACAGATGTTAAAATCACCACAAACAATCTGTTCATTATCTATCCAAGACTCTTTATTATCTCCGATTTTGCTGGTGATGCCCCCCAGTGCCCTAAGTGGGCCATTGACCTTTCCATGATGACTAAGTGGTATGAACACATTCAGGATATCAATTCTCTTCTTTTTTGGCGAGTGCAAGATTAGCTGTACATGTTGAATATTCCATGGAGGAATATTGAATGTGAGGGGTTGTATTGATCCCTCTAGATTTGCTGAGTAATACATTGCTAACCAGCACATTGTGCGTCCCCTCCTTTCCTACTGTGGAAGTATGGAATTCAGTGTACCCATCTAGGGCACCACCACAAAAGCCCACGTCTCCTGAAAGCAATATATGTCTGCCCCATTGAGGAACTCTACCCAATCTGTCTAATGTTTTGCCCACCAAGCCGGCGATGTTTGAAGATAATATACTTAAATATGCTTCAACTGAATTTCACAACCTTCCTTTACTGTAAAATGAATTATTGATGCTATGCCTCTTGCTTCCTGTCACCCCAATAAATTATGTCAACCAAAAACTTTAAAATGATGATCTTAAGGGATGCTCCACGGACATGAGTATTACAGTGTACATGAAGAAATTGTATAAACATGCTGATGTTCTCTTCCAATTACTCTTGTTCTCTAAAGAATAAATAGTTCAAGACTGTGTAACAGGAGGAAGGTAGCACAGTGCTGCTGCTCTTCCAAGTCTCCCTCCAATAGTTCAGGAAACATTACAATCATACAGTAGTGAGAAACAAAATGGAAGCTCAAGGGAGTGTTCTAGTCCATCATCTTATTTGAGAGCTGCAGAAAATATGTACAGATTTACCTGCTCATAATGCAGTGACTTGGTATAGTAAGCAGCTAGTGTATGTGCCACTCCTAATTCTATGGTGTATCTAATCTGGCAGGTAGCTCGTCGTACTTGCGACTATGAAAGTGGAAAAGAGTTTCCGCTAACAGTGGTTATGATTTCAATTTAATGATCTTTTTTAAATCTATCCCCTTCAACTGCAGAGCAAGAAAAGATCAACTTGCTATTAGTTAAAATATTGTTCAGGATAGAGGAGCATAACATGAGTATTTGTAGAGCAGACATTCACATTTGGGTCTTTTGGTGCTGAAATGGAAGACTTGTATTGTACCCAACTCTGTAGTACTCATTTTACCAATCTCAGAAGAATGAAAAGCTGAATGACCCACCAGGATTTAAACCTCTCGCTATGAGGTCAAACACAGTTTCTTGGAGTAAATGGTGTAGCCCACAGAGCCACCAGACCCAGCTGCTGAGACATTTGGCATGGGCAAGGTGGGCCCAGGCCAATGGAACCAAATCTTCAGAGGAGCAGATGGAGCTGTCTGCATTACAGTCATACAGACAGCAGCATCTATCTTACTTTACTTCACTGATATAGACCTGATAGACATGGGGTCTCTAGCTGGCACTAGTTTGCACCCTGGCCAAGTAGGGACCTTCACTATAGTCAGGGTAAGGAAGTCACACACCTAAGATAATCCCTGCTCACCCTCTTGGTAGTGGGCAGTCAGGCTTATCTCAGAGGCAGTGTGTTAATTATTTGTACCTGTAGGAAAGTCCTCCTTTTTGCCCTGTCACCCCCAAACTTTGTGGACAGGTACTGGTGGTTACTGACTCTTGGCTGTGCCCTGGGTACTGCTTACCAGTCCCAGGGTCTGTGCTCTGTGTAAAGTGGATATGCAAATTAGGCTATTTATAATTGGCAAAATTAGCCTACCTATAAGTCCCTAGTATATGGTAAGGCATGGAGGTTTAGGGACCCCAGCATAGTTAGTGCTCCCATAGGTGCACTGTTGAGGTGCCCAGTGTCATTTTAAAGGCTGGCTGCTTTTAAATTAAAGTTACATGTAAATTCGACTTTGGAATCAAAAGTAGTTCCAGAGTCCTAAACTACCTTATTTTTACATATAGGTCACCCTTAAGGTGTGCCCTATGTGCCCCTGGGGCTGAGTGCCATGTAACTATAAGAAGATTAGATTAGGAGAGGGCAGGAGAGGGTGTGTTTAGGATTTTTAGCCACACCAGTGGGTGGGCTCAGCCGAATGTAACCTCCAAAAATCACTTTCAGCTAAGATGGAGTTTTGAGGAATGTTGCTCCCTGGAATTGATTTTTGCCACACTTCCCAGGAAGTGGTCATCAAAGGAGGAAAGACCATGTCCTTGATTGGAGAACCAGGACCCCCCTGTTTTTCACCCAGGAGCAAGGATAAAACTGGCAGACCTGCCCCCACACCTCAGATCCCAATCAGATTCCAACAAGAAAGAACTACAGGAGAAGGACTGCCCTGCTGGACCCCTGGCCTGCACCTGGACCCTGCACTCTGAAGGACTGCACCAACTGCACACTTGGGCTTCACCACAAGAAGGAATTTGCCTGGCTTCAACTGGTTCAAGGAAGGACTCCCTGTTTGCTACAGGTGAAAACTTGCTAACCAGAGTCCCCTGCACCAACTCCTCAAGAAACCAAACAGCTGACCACTGTCCAGTGGTCAAAAAGGAGTTTGTGCCAGGGGCATTCTGGGAGTTGTAGTCTGCACCCCCAAGGAGCATCTCAGAGCTCCTGGAACCTTGGGGTGAGCTGTGGACCCCAAAAGAACCTTAAAAGAACATCTGGAATAAGATCCAGAAGTTTGGAGAACTTTGGAGAACTTTTGGAAAAAAGCTCCATAGAGGGACCGACCCGCTGCGACAACTCTAGTCAGCTTTCCTCAACCTTGACCCGGCCTGACTTGCAGGTTCATCCCGTGAAGAAAATCTCCAAAAAAGAGACTAAGGGGGTCATTCTGACCCTGGCGGTAATATCCGCCAGGGCCAACGACCGCGGGAGCACCGCCAACAGGCTGGCGGTGCTCCCATGGGCATTCTGACCGCAGCGGTACAGCCGCGGTCAGAAACGGAAAAGCTGCCCTGGGGAATCCTCTATGGCGGCGCAGCTTGCTGCGCCGCCATGGGGATTCCGACCCCCATACCGCCATCCTGTTCCTGGCGGTTTTGGCCGCCAGGAACAGGATGGCGGTATGGGGTGTCGTGGGGCCCCTGGGGGCCCCTGCAGTGCCCATGCCAATGGCATGGGCACTGCAGGGGCCCCCGTAACAGGGCCCCACAAAGATTTTCAGTGTCTGCCATGCAGACACTGAAAATCGCGGACGGGTGCAACTGCACCCGTTGCACCCCTTCCACTCCGCCGGCTCCATTCGGAGCCGGCATCCTCATGGAAGGGTGTTTCCCGCTGGGCTGGCGGGCGGCCTTCTGGCGGTCGCCCGCTAGCCCAGCGGGAAACCCAGAATACCCACGGCGGTCTTTTGACCGCGCAGCGGTATTCTGGCGGTTCCAACCAGAATGACCCCCTAAGTCCGAATGTAGGAAGTTGACCAGGACCTCCCAGCCAGCGTATCCGAGGAGGGCTCCAAGGACGTCGGAACAAGATCCAGCTTTGCCCCAGGTGAAGAATTTTCACCTCAAAAAAACGACTAAGTCCGAAGGTAAAAATCTCGACGAGGGCTCCCGCGACGCGCATCCGATGAAGAGTTCCAGGAGGTGGAATTGGACTGGCAGGTTCGTCCCGCTGAAGAAAATCTTCAGAAAAACGACTGAGTACTAAGGTAAACTTTTGACCAAGGCTTCTAGCGGGCTGTAGCCGAGCCGGGCTCCATCGCGGTCAGCCTTAAACTTTGACTTTGCCCCGGTCGAGGTGCGACCATATTGTCGGTTTTTGTTTCTATGCGCTAGAAAGCAATAATTATTAAAAAATTCATATCTCCAGTTCCTCTTATACAATTTTATTCTATTTTGTGTCATTTTAAAGCTAAAAATATTTCCTATTTTTATCAATTGATTTTGGATTTGTAAGCGGTTTCCTATATTTTATTTGATTACTGTTTTGTGATATTTGAATGCTTTACACTTTGTCTCCTAAGTTAAGCCTTGTCGCTCGTTACCAAGCTACCAAGGGTTGAGCTGGGTTTAATTTACTGAGACCTAACTGGACCTAAGTGGAGGTTAGTGGCCTATTGCTAAGTGTAGATACATACCTGCCCTTACCAATAACATATTTTCCAACAGTACCCACACACAGTAATACAGTGAAAACACTACAAATGGACACCACACCAGTTTAGAAAAATAGCAAATATTTATCTAAGTACAAGAAGATAAAAACACTAAAAAAAACAAATACACAAGCAAAGACATGAATTTTTAAAGATTAAATTACAATAAAGGGCTAAGAGGCACATTAGTTCCAATTGGTGCTGTTGCGGCATTGTGACAAAGTCATACTTAACAGTCTGATGCCACTCACGATGAAGTGTAGCACCGGTCACGGAGTCGCACGGACCCCAGGAGCAGTACCTTAGAAACGAGGTGGAGTCAAAGACATGGCACAGAGTCGGGGAGGTGAGGTGCTACTGGAGACGGTGCCACATCAGTTCTGTACTACTATGCAGGAGGTGAGGTAATGGTTACGTACTGCTATGCAGGAAGTGAGACGTCAGTTCATTACTGCTAAGCAAGGGAGGGGAGGCATTGGTTACTTGCGATGCGGTGTGATTGATGATTCCAGTGGGTCAAGATGCGCTGGGAAGACCTCTTGGGGTTGCAGTCACACCACAGGGCCACAGGCGCAGTGGTGGAGTGAGGTGTCACAGACATCAGTGACACAGCACTCGCAGCTCATGATGTTGTGGGACTTTAGTGGTGCTGCGGCAACGTTGGGCCTCTGTTATCAGGCACGGTCGTGGCACTTCAGTGGGGATCACAGCTTCGGGTGCTGGCAGTGCCATGGAGTTTGGCAGTAACGTGGATTCTGGAGCTGTCCGGAGTGGATGTGCCTGTCTCTTCTTGTTTTATGCCAGATTTCACTCCCAAGGGCCTAGGAGCTGAAGTGGGCTCCTCTTAAAAAGTCAGGGTCCCCAGCAAGAGAACCCAGGGGCTGGCAGGTGAAGTCTTTGATGTCCCTGAGACCTCTTAAAAGGAGGCAAGGGCAGTCTAAGCCCTTGGAGCAACTTCACAAGCAGGATTCACAACAAAGTTCAGTCTTTGTCCTCTCCAAAGCAGAAGCAGCTACTGCAGGCCAACCCAGAAAAGTACATACAGCAAAGGGGCAGTACTCCTTCTCACAGCTCTTCAGCTCTTCTCCTTGGCAGAGCCTCCTCTTGATCCAGAAATGTTTCAAAAGTCTGGGGTTTTAGGTCCAATACTTATACTCACTTCTGCCTTTAAAGTAGGCAACCTTCAATGGAAAGTCTGTGTAGTGCACAAGACCCCGCCTTTCCTGCCCTGGTCCCAGGCACACTCTAGGGGGTTGGAGACTGTTTTGTGTAAGGACAGGCACATCCCTAATCATGTGCAAGTGTCAGCTCCTCCCACCACTCTAGCCAAGGAAGACTCATAAGGATATGCAGGGCACATCTCAGCTCCCTTTGTGTGACTATCTAGGGTGAATTCACTACCAGCCCAACTGTCATCCTGACCGAGATTCGTATTCCAGAGCCAGGCAGAGGCACAGAATGGTTAAGCAAGAAATGCCCACTTTCTAAAAGTGGCATTTTTAAACACACAAGTTAAAAACTACCTTCACTAAAAGATGTATTTTAAAATTGTGAGTACAGAGACCCCAAACTCCATATCTCTATCTCCGCCCAATGGTAAACTATGATCATAGATATTTCAAGGCAATCCCCATGTTAACCCGAGGGAGAGATAGGAATGCAATAGTGAAAAACAAATTGGGCAGTATTTCACTATCAGGACATGTAAAACACAACAGTACATTTCCTACCTTTTAAATACACTGCACCCTGCCCATGGGGCTACCTTGGGCTCACGTTAGGGATGCATTACATGTAATAAAAGGGAAGGTTTAGCCCTTGCAAAGTGGGTTCACTTGCCAGATCAACATAGCAGCTTAATACTGCCAAAACAGACACTGCAATGTGCAAGGCTACTCATGTGGGTAGAACAATTAGTGCTACAGGTCCACTAGTATAATTTTATGTACAGGTCCTGGGCACACATGGTGCACTATACTAGGGACTTACTAGTAAATCAAATATGGCAATCATGGATCACTAATCATGATCACAGATTACACAGGAATCACTTGCACTTCAGCACTGATTAACAGTAGTAAAGTGCCCAGAGTACCTAAACCAGGAAAAAACTAAATCCAGCACACCATCAAAAATACAGGTGGCAGAGGCACAAAGACAGGAAAAAACAAGTCTCAAGGATGCCAGTTCAAATAAGACCAAACTGCCTTTGATTATTTTTACTTTATACGGGAGCCATTTTTTCACCTCATTAAATCAATTCCTTCTCCCATCACCCCCCGCCGACACACACCAGCAGCACCATTCACTCCAACACCTAGCACTAATGTGATTTAACTATGCTGTGGCAGAATCAGAAGAATTTGGGGAGGTGTTAAAATGTTTGTGCTCAGAGGCTAGTCACTGATTTCCTGTGTGACTGAACTATGAATACAAAATGAACCCCGTGCTGCCGCGCTCTATTCACCAGCTGCACACGGGTGCCAAATTTCTATTGGAGCAAGGGCCATCTCTGACCATCATTATACTCAATAGTGGATTGTAGTGTTTTGTATTAGATGAGAGAGTTTAATGTGGGGTAAAGTTTGAGGTTACCTGCATCAACCAACTCATTTCTCTTTAATACTAGCAAAAGATTAATTATGAGTTTCACACTAGCATTTTCTGCATCATTATGTGGAATGAGTAGCTGTATTATCTAGTCTCTAAAAAGTGAGAGCCACTTGCCCAAATACTGCATAGGTAACTGATTAACTCAAATAAATGTATCTTTACGACTCTGACATTTGTTATTTCCAAAAAATCCTTTGCTCAGTACTGAGGAGCTTGATTTTAAATTGATTCTAAAGGCTTTACACCAGATTGCCTTCAGGGAGATTATCATGTAAATGTATTCAAAGTCATTACTTTATATAAATTTGTAGTTGATGAAGCATATACCATAGAGACCCTATAATGATGTTATGACAATACTGTTATAAAATGAGATTAACGTAGCATATGCAGTTATTGTCTCATGAACCATTAGAGAACCCATTAAAGTGACATCCCATTTAAGTGGAAAAAAACTTCATTTATTGGCTTTCCATTCATAGAAGTAATATGTGTCACTGGAAATGACAGAAGAGAGCGAACTGCATTAATATTATCAATTTAATGTGAATCAGAGTAGTAGCAGAAAACTTGGCCATCTCAGACACAGTGGCAGCCCTTCCACAAGAGCGGAGGAATGTTGCCCGCTAAAAAAGTGCCCCCAGAACTGAAAAATAAAATGGTAATAAAGTTTATTTATTACTATTTTATTTTTCAGCATCCCACCCTGAATCGAGTGTCAGGATAGGGTGAGGCAATTGCTGCCGTATGGCAGCAGGGAGCTCTGCACTTGTTTGAAGTGTGCATGTCCCTTTGGCCGGCTGTCTTGCAATGGCCAGCCTGACATGCGCACTTTAAACTCCTCTAACCCAGCTGTCATAATACAGCTGGGTTACAGAAAGCACAGGCCTCCAGTGCTCTAGTGAGTGCTGATAGAGGCCATTCCATCCAATCCTAATGTTTCTTTTATGCTGGTTACCAGCATGAAAGCAGCACCAGGATTGGTTAGTGCATTTTCCTGGGTCCCACGCTGGAGTTTCCTGGAGAGACAACATGAGGAGAGGAGGATGCTGTAAAGTAAGTGCTGCTTTTTTAAATATTATTATTGTACACTCCATTGCAAACATAAGCTAGCTGCCAGTGTTCAGACAATGTACTGCTCTGCTTGATATGTCTGATATAAGAGCATACTCATTTGCTCAAATCTACCTCCTGATCAGTTGCTGAGTTCAGCTTTTAAGGCGTGCTAACTAAATTGAAATTTGGAAATAATGGGGCCACCTTAACGTCTGTTGATTTTTAGTTATTGTATTTGCCCTGGAGAGTTATTTTTTAAGTCCCAACATTAAATAATATATCATCTCCTATTATTCAGTGATTCAGTGTAGCTTCATCTGCTGATACATTTATTGAATACTCATGTTGAGAGTTACTGCATTTTATTTATATATGATCTTAAAACTGTTCCTCCTTTTCACAAATTACTTGTAAATTATGTCTTATTTGAAAGCATATTTGAGTAAACTTTCCTACTGTAGGTTAATGCACCTAATAGACATTAGCATTTCCTGCTTATTACCACATTAGTGCCTGTACTAATCAAGAAAAACATAGCAAGGGTAAGCTATACTGCACAAACTGTAGTGTCCGCCACGCGTCTCTCTTTGCTGCCTATCTCCATAGGACAGCTAACAAATGGCCCAAAGCCATGAACATTTTTATGAACTTGGAGAGGCAACACATAAACATCATGATAATAAACACAATTGCTTTAGTAAATCCCCACAATAAGTAATATGATCAGAAGTTCTTCATTCTATATTGTTAGACCTGACACCCTTAGCATGGTCACCCCCAACTTTTTGCCTGCCTCCCTCCACTTTTTTGACACTGTTTTTTGATGGCTTTAGGACTCTGCAAACTTTACCACTGCTAACCAGTGCTAGAGTGTATATGCTCTCTCCCTTAAAACATGGTAACATTGGTTCATACCCAATTAGCATATTTTATCTACTTGTAAGTCCCTACTAAAGTGCACTACATGTGCCCAGGGCCTTTAGATTGAATGCTACTAGTGGGCCTGCAGCACTGGTTGTGCCACCCATATATGTAGCCCCTGATCGAGATCCTGCAACCTGCCAAGAGGAGATGCCTGGCTGCCCAAGGACTCACCTGGACTGCTTTGCTGTGAAGAACTGCTGCCTTGCTGATGCCCTGCTGCCTTGCTGGCCTCTGGCTCTGCTGGGAACTGCTCTCCAAGGGCTTGGATTGGGCTTGCCTCCTGTTCCTGAAGTCTCAGGGCCAAAAAGACTTAGGGCCAGATGTAGCAACAAACCAAATTGCGACTTGCAATTTGCGAGTCCATCCGACTCGCAAATTGCAAGTCGCAATTTGCAATGCAGTACGGTGTCTCAGACACCGACTGCGACTCGCTATGGGGTCGCAATGACCCACCTCATGAATATTCATGAGGTGGGTCGCAAATTGCGGCCCCATAGCGAGTATAGGCACTCGCAAACATGGAGGCCTGCTGTCGTCAGCAGACCTCCATGTTCGTGACTGCTTTTAAATAAAGCAGTTTTTTGGTTTTTTTTAGGTGTAGCCCGTTTTCCTTACAGGAAAACGAGCTGCACTTAAAAAAAAAAACGAAACCTTTAGTTTCGGTATTTTTTCAGGGCAGGGAGTGGTCCCTTGGACCACTCCCTGCCCTGACAAAATATTTTTGGGTCCAGTCACAAACTGGAAGGGGTCCCATGGGGACCCCTTCCAATTTGCGAGTGGGTTACCATCCACTTGAAGTGGATGGTGGCATTGCATCCCACTGCGAGTCGCAAATAGGAAGGGAACACCCCTTCCTATTTGCGAGTCGCAAATGCATTTTGCGAGTCGGTTCCGACTCGCAAAATGCATTTCTGCATAGGAAACTGCGTTTTGCGACTCGCAAACGGCAAATTTTGCCGTTTGCGAGTCGCAAACAGTTTCCTACATCTGGCCCTTAATCTCTTCAAAGGAACTCCTTGTGCAGTGAACATCGATGTCTCCACTGTGTTATTGCATGCTTTATTGTACAAATACTTTACATATTGCCTTCTAAGTTAAGCCTGACTGCTCAGTGCCAAGCTACCAGAGGGTTGGACCAGGATACATTTGGATTGTGTGTGACTTACCCTGACTAGGATTGTGGTCCCTACTTGGACAAGGGTGCATACCTCTGCCAACTGGAGACCCCATTTCGAATGTATATATTCTTTATTCCTCTCTGTATAAAAAAGCAGCCAATGCCTTTCACCCAAAAAGAGCTTCATCAGGATCAAAACATGTAAAAAACAAAACAAATGTAAGCCACGTATCAAATGCTCTATAGTTTATAAAACAAATAATACCCATATCATGCATTAAACTCCAAACATCATATTAAAATATACTAGTACAAAAGCGCCACCCCATTGTAACAAAGAGGAGTGATCCTGGCTAGCCTTTCACAACCAATAAAAATCACTTATAACAGAATCATCAAAACGGATCCATTAATCATTACGATAGAATTGATATATTTGAGAACACAACCAAACGTTCTGTTCATACACACGGACCAAATCGGATATATAAGTTAAGACCCACTGCCAAGGATATAATCCAAAACACAAGACAAGAAGACAATACCAACACAATTGAAATAACAAAGACCCCACCAAGAAGGTCTTGCACATAAAAATGAAAGATAAAGCAACATACATACCAACCGAATTCACAAAGTATTCACAGCCTCAACCAAATATCAAATAACAGTCATAGTTTTCTTAATGTCTTTACCGTAGTTCGTCTCTAGAGAGAAGCTCCAAACAAGATACATTTCATAAGTTCCACACTCCTCAGTAAAACACTATGAAAAGCCAAATTCATCAAAATGAGTTCCTCATATTCCAACTTGCTCAACATATCCCCTAAATGAGAATAGTACAGGAACAGACTTATACATAGAATAATGGAGGAAAGCAACCATGCTCCCAGAGAAAATTGCTTACGCCACAAGTGAAAATCCTTAGTGACATTGTGGCCCAATCTTCATGACACCATCTTCTATCACAAAGTGCACCCCTTCACCAAAATGAAATCAGGCAAATCAAGCGTGATGACAATAAGACGGATGTGGAAAAAGGCACACCAAAAGTGAGTCCACCAGAAAACACAGAGAAATATACACCTTAAATAGAAAACACTGAAGTGTGTGCTCACATTGAGTATCACAATTATATTTACCAGCACTCAAAGTAAAATTCTCTTTCTGTACTCAAGCTATTGAAGCTGCAAATATTGGGAATAAAGAAAACATCAAAATTAAAGAAGACAAAGGATCTTATCTTATCTCTATCAATCACTCGCAGTCAAGATGACCCTCAACATATTATAAATAACAGAACTAGTTATCCCACATCCCCTCACATGGCAACAACAACTCCTTGAATTTTCTAGATTTTTTGGTTGTTTCTTGCTCACCAGTGCTTACAATATTTCTAGGAAAAATTTAATTACCCCTACACACCCCCCACTGTAGGTCTGCTGCCCACCAATTAACATCTAGAGCTTTTTTCCTGCTACTGTGAAAATAAAAAAATGCCAGAAATACTAGAAAAGAATCCAGATTTGGCACAGCAGACACCACTGTGGGGGTCACATGAAATCGTGCCCTGTGGCCTGTCGGCTAATCAAAGGACAGCTCTCCTTTCCCTCCACTTATTTTTCATCTACTGGACAAATGGGCATCCTCAGCTAAGAATGTATATAGACAAAAACACGTTTCATGCTGTTAGTGCACGTACAGTGTCAAGGGCTAGCTCCTCATCCAGATTACCTTAATTAATTACGCACGTTTAAAGTGGGCTGTATCATGAAGAAGACAGCTACCACTTCACAGAAGGATCGTTTGATCTATTTTTCACACTTACCCTGCACAATCCCTCCTTCTTGCACACACTGAAAAAACTCTCACACACACATAGGGCCTGATTCAGACCCTGGCGGCCGGTGACCGCCAGGGTCACCGGCCACGGGAGCACCGCCGACAGACCGGTGGTGCTCCAAAGGGCATTCTGACCGCGGCGGTTCTGCTGCGGCCAGAAAGGGTAAACCGGCGGTCTCCCGCCGGTTTACCGCTGCCCTTGGAATCCCCCATGGCGGCGCAGCTTGCTGCGCCGCCATGGGGGATTCTGACACCCCCTACCGCCATCCTGTTCCTGGCGGTTCGCCCGCCAGGAACAGGATGGCGGTAGGGGGTGCCGCGGGGCCCCTGGGGGCCCCTGCCGTGCCCATGCCAATGGCATGGGCACGGCAGGGGCCCCCGTAAGAGGGCCCCACTGTGTATTTCAGTGTCTGCCTAGCAGACACTGAAATACGCGACGGGTGCAAACTGCACCCGTCGCACATGCCCACTCCGCCGGCTCCATTCGGAGCCGGCTTCCTCGTGGGGAGGGGTTTCCCGCTGGGCTGGCGGGCGGCCTTCTGGCGGTCGCCCGCCAGCCCAGCGGGAAAGCCAGAATGGCCTCCGCGGTCTTTCGACCGCGGAGCGGCCATATGGCGGTTCCCTCCAGGCGGGCGGCGACCGCCGCCCGCCGGGGTCAAAATGACCCCCATAATCTTGCCCACCCAATCTCCTACCATCATATACATTTCTCACTTCATCTAGCACAGCTAAGACACATAACATACATTACAGCTCAAGAACAAAGGATTCACAGACGGCTAAGTGCAAAGTAACATTTGGAAAATACTGCCTTCCTACTTTTTGATAGTTTAATTAAAAAAACAATTATGTCAAAATGAATAATAATAACACTTTTAAGTAGTAGGCGAAACAGCAGTTGTTATTACGCAAAGTAACAGTAATAAATGTTCTAACCTCAGATAAACTGAAGGCTGTGGCAGGATTCAAATTCATTGACTGCAATTATCGGCATCCTACATTTAGCTCACTGAGCCATCGTGTCCACTATGCTGGACTGTAGTTATTAGAACACGGTGCATCACTGTGTAATATATTTGTTGTTCTGCAACTGTAATAACTTTATGTAATTGTATTGTAGTCCTAGGCATTGCCTGTAAACTAACATTTGCATCACAAGACTGTTCATCATAATTTCTCATGTTAATCATTTTTCTTTTTCATAGGTGCAGAAACTCGTCCACGCATTATCTCACAGCCTTTCCTCATCCCAGTTTTACATTCTAAAGTGTGTCCACTTCCCTCCGAGGCACCACGAGGCCTAGCTAAACCCCAAAATATCCAAAGGTAATAAGTGTGCGGAAGCAAAGAGACCAGCATGTGCTTTGTATCACTTACTGCTTTGTGGTCCCTCATGATGGGAGGGGTCTGTGTCTGAGAACAGGGGAGCAGAAAGGACGAGTTTGTTTTTTTGCTTTGCTAGGTCGTAATGCCTGTGGAGAAGATGAACACATTCCACACTGTAATCATTGGGATACAGACGGGTAATTGAAGTAATGAGGATTGCCAGTAAGTAATATGCGCATTACTCTTAAACAAACATCTGCCTGCGGCCTGGCTGAACCAAGACTTTACTGTAGTCAAAATAGACGTCCCAGAAAAAGAAAAAAAAAAAAGGGAGGCAGTGAAAACTGGTAGAAGTTGCTTGCAATCGCTCAGACGACATGTAGACAATATATTGGTAGTTTACAGGCTAGGGAGGATTGATAAGAAGTCTGACTAAATCAAGAGCAAATAATGGAGACAGTATGTACTGAGTAAGGCCAACACACTTTCAGTATTTGACCACCCACATTCTGCATCCTGTTCACCTGCTAAGTAAGTTTTGCGCTTTGTGAAGACAATAATACGTATATGATGTATCAAAAATACATACTTTCTTTGTAGGCATAGGCCATACGCGTGGCTGTCTATGGTGCCAACCGTTTGACAGTGAACTCCTAGAGCAGGGTTTATGCTGCTAGGGTGGCACAAAAGAAAGGAAGAGGTGCAAAAGATTTTGATCGCCTGGACAGCCAAAATAAATTGAGATGCTTATATTCATGCGTGAGAATTCTTTCTTCTGATTGTTTAAATAAAATATTTTCAACAAATGTCTATAGGGATGCCATGTGCATGCTGTTGCAATGGGGTGACAACGCTAAAACATTGAAATACGCAGTGCATAACAATTTCTGAGTGGATTGGCTCACGTTACTGCCTGCTGAAATAACGCGCTGTGCCCATTGATCAGGGTTTTCTACAGAGCCGCTCTTTTCTGAACATTCTATTAAGGCTCAAGCTTTGGAGCTGCCGGAATCAATAATAAAACCTGCAAAACCCCGCTGTCAAAAAGCAAAGCAGGAAAATCCATAGATGCTTCATCAGAAGACTCAGGTGACATCACAAACCGCCAGATGCCATGTTCTGCTTTGAGACCGATTGATTTTTTTGTTGTACTATGTATTATATATGGTGTGGTGATTCTCCGCTTTTATACCATTTAACACTCTGCAGCATAGAGCTGCACTCCTACAGCAGCAGGCCTGTGCAGAGCTCAGAGAAGCGTGGAGCCCCGCATCACTTGCTACAAAACCACTTATACAGGGAGTGCAGAATTATTAGGCAAATGAGTATTTTGACCACATCATCCTCTTTATGCATGTTGTCTTACTCCAAGCTGTATAGGCTCGAAAGCCTACTACCAATTAAGCATATTAGGTGATGTGCATCTCTGTAATGAGAAGGGGTGTGGTCTAATGACATCAACACCCTATATCAGGTGTGCATAATTATTAGGCAACTTCCTTTCCTTTGGCAAAATGGGTCAAAAGAAGGACTTGACAGGCTCAGAAAAGTCAAAAATAGTGAGATATCTTGCAGAGGGATGCAGCACTCTTAAAATTGCAAAGCTTCTGAAGCGTGATCATCGAACAATCAAGCGTTTCATTCAAAATAGTCAACAGGGTCGCAAGAAGCGTGTGGAAAAACCAAGGCGCAAAATAACTGCCCATGAACTGAGAAAAGTCAAGCGTGCAGCTGCCACGACGCCACTTGCCACCAGTTTGGCCATATTTCAGAGCTGCAACATCACTGGAGTGCCCAAAAGCACAAAGTGTGCAATACTCAGAGACATGGCCAAGGTAAGAAAGGCTGAAAGACGACCACCACTGAACAAGACACACAAGCTGAAACGTCAAGACTGGGCCAAGAAATATCTCAAGACTGATTTTTCTAAGGTTTTATGGACTGATGAAATGAGAGTGAGCCTTGATGGGCCAGATGGATGGGCCCGTGGCTGGATTGGTAAAGGGCAGAGAGCTCCAGTCCGACTCAGACGCCAGCAAGGTGGAGGTGGAGTACTGGTTTGGGCTGGTATCATCAAAGATGAGCTTGTGGGGCCTTTTCGGGTTGAGGATGGAGTCAAGCTCAACTCCCAGTCCTACTGCCAGTTCCTGGAAGACACCTTCTTCAAGCAGTGGTACAGGAAGAAGTCTGCATCCTTCAAGAAAAACATGATTTTCATGCAGGACAATGCTCCATCACACGTGTCCAAGTACTCCACAGCGTGGCTGGCAAGAAAGGGTATAAAAGAAGGAAATCTAATGACATGGCCTCCTTGTTCACCTGATCTGAACCCCATTGAGAACCTGTGGTCCATCATCATATGTGAGATTTACAAGGAGGGAAAACAGTACACCTCTCTGAACAGTGTCTGGGAGGCTGTGGTTGCTGCTGCACGCAATGTTGATGGTGAACAGATCAAAACACTGACAGAATCCATGGATGGCAGGCTTTTGAGTGTCCTGGCAAAGAAAGGTGGCTATATTGGTCACTGATTTGTTTTTGTTTTGTTTTTGAATGTCAGAAATGTATATTTGTGAATGTTGAGATGTTATATTGGTTTCACTGGTAATAATAAATAATTGAAATGGGTATATATTTTTTTTTTGTTAAGTTGCCTAATAATTATGCACAGTAATAGTCACCTGCACACACAGATATCCCCCTAACATAGCTCAAACTAAAAACTACTTCCAAAAATATTCAGCTTTGATATTAATTAGTTTTTTGGGTTCATTGAGAAATTGGTTGTTGTTCAATAATAAAATTAATCCTCAAAAATACAACTTGCCTAATAATTCTGCACTCCCTGCATGTATTTAGATTTAATCAGCTGTTTTATCTGTTAGAAGATCAAGAGGCCTTCTAACAAATGACATTTGAGTAGTCACAAAAAGCAGTTTAAAGAAACTTATCGCGTATCAGCAGTGCTATATTTGTAAAAGTATAGGTGCCTGTGCCTAAAGCGCTATCCAGACACCCGCGACTGGCGCTACAACATGTCAGAGCGCCAATAGCAAGGGTACGCAGTCCTGAATGCACCTTAGGCATCTTTAGTTTACAGCCAGGCACTCCCTGCCTCGTTATCTCACTCTTACAGGTGTCTGTTTTTCCGTTGGTGACCGGTTTTCAGTGTTTCTTTTCCTCCGTCTTTTCGTTGTGTTTGTTTTTTTTCTTCTGTTGGCCTCAGTAGAATGTCCGATTGGAGAAATAAGTGTCGGTCCCCAAAATAAGTACAGGTGCCTTCCTCCGGCCGCCACCGGCTCAAATTAGGCACTGCCTATCGGATGGCCAACATACGGCAGATGTGATGAAAGATTGACAAATGTGGTGGGTACATACACTGACAAACATTGCAGGGCAAGCAATTTGAATATTGAACATACCAATGTACACAGAATAAATAAGATTACAGTGTAGAAAGCAGTGTGATAAACTATGCAAATGCATATGTACAGGGTGTGATTTGCTATTTATTACCTTTGTTAAGTGTGGCAGGGGTTATTAATCGCACCGCACCAATCATGATAAAAATCATGTTGCACTCAATGGATTTGATTTTTACACTGTGCTAATAAAATGAATTTGACTTTTGAGCTACAATAATATATATATATGAAATTGTATTTAGTTTCAGATTTGTCCCAAATAACCAAAAGGTGTATGTTACAGAGACCCATTAATTTTAAAAGGTATAACATCATTACACACAAATACACACTTATCTATATCTGTCTGTGGCACATTGTCTAATAGTATTTCCAGGCATTTGACCTTGATTTTTTCTGAAATCTACAAATTATGTTGTACTGGAGCTGGCATCCTTGAGGTGGTTCTCCACTTCAAGAGACTGTTTGGTTGACTTCCTATTTGCTGGCTTGAGGACTCTGCACTCTTTACCACTGCTAACCAGTGCTAATGTGCTTGTGCTCTTTCCTCAAAATATGGTAAAATTGGCTTCCCCCCCATTGGCACATTTAATTTGCATATAGTCCCTAATATGTACGCCTGTGCAGAGTTCATGAGGTTTGACTCCGCTGAATTCCATGGCGGTTAAAAAAAAACTCTGTGGAATTCCGCAGAGGTGGAGTTTCGTGACCTGTGGAGTCCTGAATGTGCTAGATCTCGGAAGCGCTAAGCAGGGTCTGGCCTGGTCAGGCAGGCCCAATCCAGCTTTGTGCTTTCAAGATCATGCGCATTCAGGAGAGGGCCTTGGCACCGGCCTGTGTGCCTGAATTCAGGCCAGGGACGTAGGCAGTGAAAGCTGCTGTTTAAGTCCTTGTTTGTGCACCAGTGTGAACAAACAACGTCCAAAAAAGAGAAGAGGAGTAGAGGTCCTAACTGGATCTTCCATGGGGGTCCTCCTCTCTAGCAGCTGCCTCCCTCCTCTGCCCCAGTATGTGCTGCAGCCCAGTTATGGGCTGTACAGTGAAAGTGCAGACTGGGCTGCAGGGTGAACCGGGTTAGCTCCGCGCCGCTGGCATGGCTAACAGAGTTTTTTGGACAACTCCAAGTGGAGCGCAGAGTTCCAAAAACCACCAGCGGAGTGATGCACCCCACACACCCCTATGAATAAGTGGTAATGCCTGTAGCCAAGACCTGTATATTAAATGCTTCAAGTAACTCTGCAGCACTGATTGTGCCACCTACTTAAGTAACCCTTTAATTATGTCTATGACCTTTCATTGCAGCCTGTGGATGCAGTGTTAAACTGAAATTTCAACCTGGTAAAATATACCTTTTGCCAGACCTAACACTATAAAAAAAATATTTATAAGTCCCCCCTTTGGTAGGTCCTGAATAGCCCAGAGAGCAGGGTTCAGCTTATTTAAAAAGTAGGACATGTACGTTTAGGTTTTACATGTCCTAGTACTGAAAAACTCCTAATGTCATATTTCACTACTACAAGACCTACCTCTCCCATAGGATAACATTGAAGTTACCTTATTACATTTAGTAAGCTGTAACATCCAATTGGGAGCAGGTAGACAGATGGAGTTTGGTGTTTAAGTAATTAAAATTGAAAGCTTCTTTAATGTTACAGCCGGATTTGTAATCATAATTCTGAATATGCCACTTTCAGAAAGTTTAAATGTTCTTGTCCTTCCCATTTCGTGCCTCCAGCCTGATCCTGGGTCGCATGACTAGGTGTATCTGGCAGTTGGTCTTTGTGTATTGCTCCCAGACAGTGAGACAAATGGAAGATAGGTGTTGGCAGGATGGGCCACTCTGACGTATTGAGGAGGAAGAGTTGTCACCTACCACTTTGCACATCACAAAGGCTTTGCCTGAGCACTCACAAAGGGTTTGTCACTAGTCTATTGTGAACCCAGATGGGTTGGAAGCAGGACAGGCAGGAAGGGGATGCCTGACATCTCAGGGGGGTGGGAACCCCTGAAGCGTCCTCTACTTCAAAGTGGGCACATTGGACCCTTAGAAACAACTGTTCAGTACACTTCTGTACCCGGGGACTCTGCCAGGAAGAAAGACTGCTGTGCTGCTGAAATTACTGCCAATTTGCTAGGCTCCTGCTCTGAAGAACTGCTGCCCTGCTGTGCTGACCTGCTGCCTTTTATCCTCTGACATGGATGAGAAGGACTGGGCTTGCATCTGTTAAACCCAGGACCCCACAGTGACTGCAAGGGATAGTTGGCTGGCCTCCTCACTAGAGCCTTAGGGACAGAAAGCTTCAACAAGCTTGAACCCAGCACTAGGACTCTGCCATCTGTGAGTCCTACCCTGCCAAAAGGTGCCACCCCAGTCCTGGACCCTTGGAAGTGGGCCTGAAGGTAGTCTGCCAGCCCATCTGTGGTTTCAGCAGAACCGGGCAGAACTAAAAGCAGAACTGACGCATCACCTCTGCTGCATGGATTTCCCCACAATGCAAAGACTTTGCATTGGCACTTGCAGCCAGGAACTGCAGCTGTGTGAACTATCCTTACAGAAGCCTCCACATTGCAAGCTCCTCATCGATGGCATCCTCATTGATGAAGCAGGACTCCGCATCACAAGTCCCACAGGTTTCTTGGAACCAACTGGTGCCCAATGCATCTCAATGCAGGACTTCACATTGCAAACTCCTCGTCAACAGCATCCTCGTTGATGATGCAGGACCTCAAATCGCAGCTTTGCAGAGCCTAGAAATAGCTGTTGCATGAAGTATCCTCAACACGGGATCCCCCAACGCTCCACAACCAGGATTTAAAGTACTCTTGTTGAGTGAGCTTAACTGGGTCCTTGTAGCTGGCCTGTGCTCCACCAAGGGTGGCCTGAACTTGTGATTTTGTCCTGGTCTAGATCAACCAGATATTCACAGTTGGTGTTTTATGCTTTTTTGCACTCTTTTCACTTAAATATTTAAAAATGCATATCTCCAGTTCTACTGATTGGATTTTTGTTGTTATCATTTTGCTTTACTTAGTAAAATACACTCTATTTTTCTACATTGGTATGGGATTTTTCTTGTGTTGTTCTTACTTTATTACTATTTGACATGCTGTACATATACTTCACACATTGCCTCTAAGTTAAGCCTAACTGCTCTGCTCCAAGCCACCAGAAGGTTGAGCACAGGTTCATTTGGGGTGTGCTTGTTCTTCACACTGACAATTATTGTGATTTCTGTTTGAGAAGGGTTTCACCTAACCTCAACAAGTAACCCAATTTCTTACATGTGGCAAATGAGTAAATACATAATTATAAGGTATCTACAGAGCCATAGAATCTGTTAACCCTCACCATTGTCCATTGATGTATTAGCAATCTATCCAAGGTGCACAAAACCTAATGATTTTAATTCCAATTAGGGCTCATTCTTAATCACATGGTGAAGGGCACAGTTTTCCCAGTTAACTACTCCTAAATAAACATATATTCAAAATACATAGGTGTTATGATGAGACTCACAAACTCAGACTTCATCCTTATGGTTTATGATGTTACCAGCCTGAATAACTCAATAGCAATATTGAACCATATTACAGAGTTATCCATTATGTATTCTACATGTGTATTTAATCCTATGCACAGATGCATGTACATATATGTACATATATATATATATATATATATATATATATATATATATATATGTGTGTGTAAATGTGTGTATTCACAGACACATACACACCTTTATTTATTGGATAGTGTATATAAGGGAGTGAGTGTGTGTGTGTGTGTTCAGCCATATACCACAGGGGTTGGCAGCAGGGTCAGACCATCTGTAAGCCAATGGGGTAAACCTACCACATATCAGGTGCTATCCCGTCCCCCCACACACACTCATCCTTTAGCCACCCTCAGAAAGGGTTGGTTGCAGGCCCTGTCCGTAAGCCAACCTGGCACTTATTCTTCATTACAACTTCAATTGTTGTATACTAATAGTATCTATGTAAGATTAATCAAGATTATTAATATCTATGTGTGTGTGCGGGTGATATTTTATCTCTGTATATATCTAAGCTATATAGTTTCTCTTATGAATCAATACATATTGTTTTCATATGCAGTTTCTTTGCATAATGAGACACCTTTCCATTAGTGTGTTTGCAAGACAATATTTATCTTCTCTTGTCAACACCTATTAATGTTTACTGTGAGCACCAGGACACCTTTATCACTACACAGCTTCCTTTCTGTTAAGTTTGAAATGAGATGTGATATTACAGGGCATAATTTTTCTTGCATTCACCAGAAAACATAAATAAGTATCTGTGTTTTTTGGTGTGTTTGTCTATGTACATTGTATCTCTAGCTTGAGAACACTTTAAGGCATATATGTGGCCCAAAAGAAACATGTGTCAGCCATCTGTTGATATACCATAAATGGATACAATCACCAAACTATCTCTCTGCTAACTTTCCAACAAATTCATAGTAACAGTGCTAAATCTCTGAAATCATTGGCTTTTCCTCGGTAACTGTGAGAAATTGCCTGTTTTGAATGGTCACCTTTTTTGCTGATTTTGTTGCTGTCATTTAGACTCTGCACACTGGGACACTGTTGTCCTGTGCAACAGTTATGTGTTCTGACCTTCCTAATATATGCATAAATTGGCTAATGCCTGATTGGCATATTTATATTTTCTATAGGGCCATATAGTTTATGGTGTGGAAATACAATTATGGAATGGACAGGTAAATGTCACCGATGGACTTCAGCATTTATTGTGCCATCCACTAGTGTGACAATAGAAAAAATGGCTTCAGACCTACAACTGTAGCCTGACTGCTGCAATGTAACACTTGCAATGAGACCTCTAAAAATAACCCTCTCTAAAAGGTAAGGACCTCCTTTTGAATATTACTAAGTCAGCCCTATTTAGACCTTGTAGCATACAAGGTAGGTTGCCAAGTATTTAAAAGTGGGACATGTAGGTAGAAAAATAATATTACTGTAGCCATAAAGTGACAAGGCCCTAAAAACTATTTTGATTGGGCTGGCCTACCTGTCCTATGCAGAAAACCAGAGTACTGGTATAAATAGTAATATTGCTATTTTAGGAATGAGACAAGCTAGCAGAATAATTAAACCACTATTTTTAATATTAAAAATAAATTCAACGCTAAAGACAGAATTTTAATAAATTGTAAGGGAAACTAAGTTTTCAAAAGTTACCTTCTCCTGTGTGAACACTAATTAGCATAAGCCTATGGTATCTCCCAGCCTGTGCTCAAGATTGGTAATACTTGTGAAAGAGGTGTGAAATTAATCACAGGAGAAAATAATAAGCTTACCTGAATGGGCAGAGATGACTCCTCTGAATTCCATAAAATATTCATAGTAGGGAATGTTGAAATCCTATTGATACCACACTGTTAAACCCTGCTTGGCAAGTTTGTTGAACAACATGTAACACTTGTTGCGGACTTAAAAGGGAGAGGATATGATACCAAAGCTGTTCTTGTTTATCCACAGACTTAAAAGGGAGAGAATAGGATGCCTAGTCAGTTCTTGTTAATCCCCTGTCTGTTTGCTGAAAAACCCTACTTTGGTCCTACCAGCTTCTATTTCTGGGTTTGTTGTTGGTACAGTTCCTACTTCAAGCTGGTTTTTAGTATTAGATGTGGGAGAATGTTGATAATTTCCCTATGACACTTGCATACATAGCCCCAGCCCTCAGAGGCCAGGTTTAATGTTGCTGAAGACGTGAATTACTAAAGCTTTTGACTGTAGCTAACAAGTTAGTGACTTTACTACTTGTGGTGAACATTAACCCACCCTAACTAATACATCTCTTTCTCACAATACCTAATTATGTTCCTCATGTGAAGCACTGCTATGCCATTATATCATCATACATGAGCAGGATATCCTTTGTAAATGTTTGTTACTGTTATTACTCATATTTTATATGCCCACACATTTTACAATGTACTGCCAAGTATTAGATATTTACGCAGCTATGTCTCAGTGATTTCCTGAATATGCACTGTTTGCATGAAATTTAAACATTTCAGTTAGTCTTAACTGTTGTATTCACTCAATTTGTTGTGAAATATCTTCTTTCTGTTTAAAAAAGGTAATACGCATTGAGAAAGTAACATTACTAGAATATAAATAATGATGAAGTAGATGGGTAATAGTTCTAATTTCTTGTGTAAGAAAATATTGTCAAAAAGTCAAAGAAATGAATTGTGCACATCTTCAAAAAACACTTGTGGAAGACTACTACCAACAACTCCATACATTCAGCAAAGTAAGGAAATAACGCACCAGTTCAAATTGTATCCAGAGAATACATTTCCAAATATGGTGTAGTGTTGGCAACTGTATACTAGTGAAAATATGTTGGATTAAGCCACTGGGGTAGTGCTTTCCAACTCCCAGATGAGGTTCCCTAAACTGATTAAGACATTTAGATTTAGCAGCCCTTACCCCACATGCCAGCAGGTGTGCACAATCGTGGTGCAACCCATTCTCTCAGATACTGGCTCCTGGATGATTTCAAATGGTGGAGGGTTAAAAAGACTTTAAATCTGTGTCTTCTGTCTTCTACAGAGGCTAGGATTGGGCTGTAAAGTAGAAGTTGTGATTTCATTATACCGTCTATGTAAAGTTATAGCTATATAAATAAATCAGTTTTCTCTATGTCAGCATCTCTATCTGGTGGCAACACATTATAAACTTGGTGACGTGTTGGTGCAGCAACAAATCACCATTGCATGGGAACCACTGGTGTAACAATAGTCCCTGCAGTGTGGGGTGGCCTGAGCTCCAGGGGACCCCCTCAGCACAGTGAACGGCGACAGGCCCCTGGTCTGAGAGCCCTGACTGGGTGGAGGAGGGTCGCCCTCCATGTGCTTTGCACGGGGGTCCCCTCAAGTTTTGTTATGTCACTGAGAGGAACCTGCAGACCACCCTGAAAAAAGACACTGATTAACTTATGGGCATTTCTACTGAAGCAAGGTAGTCACTCATCACCCTATGAAAGTACCTTCAGTGGCCTCCACCCCCTGTCAAGTGGAAACCAGTCTTTTTTCTCCTTCAGAAATTGATTTTCCGACTATGCATTTCTTGAGAAACAAACATTCCAAGCTTAGCTGTCAGCCGGAATATTGACTAACAGTAATCACATGCATTCCACACAAAGCGTTTGAGTTCCAAACAATGGCACACACCTATTTGAGTCGATATTTTGAGGTTTTTTTCACGCTGAGACACACACCTTGGTCATTTGTAGTGTGTTGCCTTGATAACAGATTTGGTTTAACCAGACATTCCTCACTGAGACACCCACACCTATCTTAATCCTTACCAAATTCCTGGATAATGTATATAATATATACATAATATATTTTATAACCTATTTCTCTGAACGTAGCAATACTTATAGAAGTTCCCAATTTTAATATATATTTAGTTTGTCTCAAATAATTTATTGTGATTCATACATTCGGAAGTTCACTGTCCTGTCTGCTAGTCTCTTCCGACCTTTCTTGGAAACATCAGTACAGCTAATCATTCCTTGGAAATAATGGTATGATTAATTTCTAATCTGTTCATATGTGATTTGTGCATCACGTTTTAGGCATGATAGAAAGAAAATGTTATTGTTACACTTTTTAGGCTTTGTAGGCAGAGAGATTTGCAAACATTCTCTATGACTAGTTCTGGTTAAAGGGCAAGAGTTGGAGACATATTAGGAAATGTAAAACGTTAGTAATGAGATTTCATATATAACCAAGACTGAATATATTTCAAAAATCCCCAAAGGAAAGGGGAAAATATTGATTAGTTTGTTACAGCTTTACACAGACTTATTTCCAAATGTAAATTTTCTAATTTTACTGCCAACTGGTCTCAGATAAAAAAACAGCTCTCAATCAGTAATCCTATATTAGAAGAAATCATAAAAACTACAAAAGGCAGTGACATTTCATAAGATTGTTAGAAAATTGAATGAAATGCATGGTGAAGCCATTGCTGTAGTTCAAAACACTACTTATACTAGGTATCAATATGTAAAACCTAATGATAAAAATATCTTCAAACTATGCACTACATGTTTTAGGTGCAGAAATCCTCCAAACATAAAAGGGGGATGTCACGTCTTGGGAGAAATGTCATGTGTAGATTGTGCTCCATGATAGGATATTCCGCAAAGGTATGTCAGAGTCGATGACACAGTCTGATAAAGGTACCAACAATAATACATGAAAATTCCTTAGATTAAGCAGCCCCTCAGCTACAACAGGAATTTCAAGACATGTAATTCGTCATTACAGAATATGGGGGTTAGCAAAGGTGATGCTCTGGAATTCGTGGATCCAAACTTGCTAACTAAATACATCCAGGATTTGTAAAGTGCGACAAATCACCTGTGTTGAGGGGGCACCGAGACTCAAACCTAGTTACCCGAGCTCAGAAGTTGGCAGTTCAGGCTGCTATGCAAAACCCTTTCGCATACTGAGGAAGTGGGTACACATCTATGATTATTGATACATTCTGGGGCCAGGATTGGAATGATTTCTCAAGATATATTTGAAAGAACCCGGGAAAGTAGAAAAAACTTTGCCTCCCAATAGTGCTCCTGTTTCATATGGGGGCAGGAAATTGAATTGCCAGGATTCATTGAGGAAATCCTCAAATTTAGGGGGAGTTGAATCCAAGGAAAATATTACAGTACCATTAGAGATCTCTATCTTAGGGTGGTTTCATCACGGTTTGTTTGGAATGGAGTTGAGACCGGGCGCCAATGAACTGATGTTGGTCATCAAGGATCAAAATGCCCTTGATGATCTTGTGCATTAATTTCCTAACATGTTTTCAAATGAATGCAGCAAGATAAGCAGGTTGAAACATAGGTATATATTTGAGAAGCCCCTAGTGCCACATGGTGCCACATTTGCATCATTTTTTAATTGTAAATGTGGTGTTAAGGTGGCCTTTCCCAGGTGCCATACTTACCAAGTGGTGCAATGCAATCATTGCACCTCTTTGTAAACCCTTGCGCCACATTGTGCCTGCGCCAGGCATAATGTATGCAAGAGGGGTGTCCCCACATAGAGAGGCCCAGAAACATGACACAGTGAAATTTACTAGATTTCACTGCGCCATTTTTAGTGTTATTATTAATGCCTGCCTAAGGCAGGCGTTAAGATGATGCTCCCTTTGAAAACAATGGGCCTCCCTGTGCTTTGCTGCATTAACTCCATAATTTATGGTGCTAGTCCAGCACAGCACCACATTAGCGCTATAAATTATGATGCTAATATGGACACAACCCCCATGGTGTGCCATATGGTAAATACAGGACACACATGGTGTCATTAGGGGGACGCAATGGGGCAGTAGAAAAGTGGTGCATCATGAATGATGTGCCGCTTTTCCATAAATATGCCCCACAGTATTAAGAGCTATGCTGTTCCCATTAAGCACAAAGTACAAGCAGTTCCTTTTAGCTCGAGACCTGATTTGGAAAATGAATTGGTTAAATTATGTGAGCAGGGTGTTATTGAAGCAGTAGAGTTTATATTTTAGCTATCCAGATTGTGGGTAGCTCTTAAGTGTAATGCATGTTAGTGTTGATCTTCCTACCTTTAATAACAGAACCTGGGAGGAGTCTTATCCTATTAACAAAAGCAACAAGATCCAGGAAATGATGGGAGGTGCAGAATGATTTAATAAAACTGATTTAGCATTATGATATCACCAAATAGAATCGAAAGAAGAGATAAGACTTTTTACTGCATTCAAGTGCTCCATTGGTACTTTTCGGTACTGCTGCATGCCTTTTGGGATTGCATTAGCAATGTAGATATTTCAAAGATTTATGTTCCATAGTTTGTGAAAAGTCAAGGGTGTGGTCATCTTCCAAGATGATGTATTGATTTTCATTCAGAAATTATAAGAAGAACACAAATGGAACCTATAAGTGGATTATAGGCAATCTTCTGAGAGAGCATTTTTCCTCAGTGGGCTATGTTTGTCAAAAAGAACAAATATGGCATTTTGGAGACAGGAGATTGATTGCCTAGGACATGCCGTTTTAAAGGAGGACATTAAGGCTCAACTTGGTCTAATCAAATCTGTAGTGGAATGCCAATGACCTAAAGAGATTTAAGAACTCCACTTGTTTGTGTGTCTGTGCGAATTGTGTTCAAAATACATACCTGACTACATATAAAAAATGCAAAGCTTCTCCAACTTGTTTATAACATTTGTATCATTTGTTCAGGATGATGCTTGTCAACCTACTTGTAACTTGTTGAAATGCAAGAAGTTGAATGCCAACGCAAATAAGGTTGATTATCCTAGCTTACCTTGTAACATAACAGTGCATGCAGGCATCAGTTTTTTTGTCGGGGTCCTCAGGAGTTCAGAGGTGCACTTTTCTGCAATAGAAAATGGGCTAATGACATGATACTTGGCAGTGGAGAAGTGTCCATGTTATGTGTATGGAAGAAACTTTAAGCTTCAGACTAGCCACAAGCCTTTGGTATACATTTTGAATGGAGAAAATGTTAAGAATTCTACTCCACACATTTCTAGATTAGCCACTAAAATGATCTAGTAACATTTTAAGGTGAGATTTACATCTTGAAGTGCTGATTTTTTTTCAAGGCTTCCTATAAAGTATGATGATTTGCACATCAATGATTATGATGTTGAGAATTTTTTTGTAGCAACATCTGATCTTAAGCATGCTTGTGCTTTTACCCCAGACGTCTGGAATAAAGCAGTTGACCAAGATGGAAAGACATGTGCATGTTCTTCTTCAGACATTTGTAGAAGCTTCTTATGAGCTTTCAGTGAAAGGTGGTGCTTTGGTATGCAATGACAGGTTAGTACCACCCTTGTGGCTGCTTGATAAACTGATCAATGGTGCACTTGATGGTCCTTTGAATACCACTATGACAATGACAAGAGTGTGTGACATGTTCTGGTGGTCTTCTATGGAAATTGATGTTGAGGGAGATATTAAGGAATGTGTTATTTGTGGTAGATATGAAATCAAAATTAAAGGTATGCACACAGCCCATGCATCCCATTGAATGTTTCGTGGGGGTGTTTTGAATGAAATTGTTTGCTAAAGAGTGATGGAATCTCAACTAAGCAAAACATTGATCCACATCAATAACCCAGGTATTATAAACAAAAAGAAGCTCCTGTCACCAAAACTAGAATTTGTGGCAATGCTGTCAGAGACAAAGGTAGACACAGATGGGGTGCAGAAAGAGTAGTGACAGTTTCCAATAAGAATGCACCACAACTGAGTGATGAGAGTAATGCCCAGAATGAGGCCATAAATGGCTTGAAAATACTCCATAGAAGTACATATGTTTCATGCCTGCTGTGGAAATTGAGTAAATCCCACATCTCAAACTTTGTGGCCATTGGTCAAGGTTATTATGGTTCTAATGTTTTGTGCTAGGTGTATTTGTCATAGATTTTCCTTTCTTCTTTTGTGTTCGGTGAGAGATGGGTTTATTTGAGTTTTTTTTTTTTATTTGTTGCATAATGGTGTGTTTCTATTAAGTAATGTATGTAATGTTGAAGAAGGTTGATGTGCCTTCATTCTGTAAGAGATTTCTAATGTTTTTCCATTTTTAGGTACTTACATACTGACGGTTTGAACAGTGAAGAGGAGAATGAGTACTGATGTGGTGGGAGAACAGATTCCAGTTGTAATACAGTTGTTGAAGGAGAAATGCAGAATGTAAAGGGCACAATTCCTGATAAAAATAAGTGGGGGACTAACCAAGTTAGGCAGTATGCCAGTGACATCACAGCAAATTACATCATATGTAGCATCACAGGAAGTGCCATCACATCCCATGACCCCACCAAATGTGACATCACATGAAGTGACATCAAATCTTAAGACCTCCTACAGGTTTTGCAGTTCTACCATGATTAAGCTTGAACTCATTACAATATTTAACAAATGAGAATTTGTGAGGAGTAAGTGGGTGGCACTTATCAGTGGGAGGTACATGGCGGCCAAGTGAGCAGGGCGGTTGCGGGCAACCAGGAACTTCTATGGCAGTGGCGCACAGTCTGCCTTCATTCACCGCAGTCGAGAGCACGGTTTCCCCTTACCTTACTACGCATGCAGGGGATGCAGCAGGTGTCAAGTTGGAGTTTCACAGTTGGGCTGCTGAGGAGGGGGACGGACTCCTGCTGCTCTGGGCTATGGTCTGAAGCGGCCTGGAGCGTAACCCAGGGACGACGCTTTCCCGCAACCATTCACTTCTGAGGGAAAGGGGGTAGCATCATCGGCTCCTTTTCCCCGGTCTCTCCCTCGAACCTGGGACTCGCAGTTCACACGTTGGATCGAGGTAGGATGGGGAGCCCTGGCTTCAGTGAAGGCATGATGCTGAGTCGGGCATGAGCAAGGAAAGCGCCCGAGGGAGGCCTCAATAACGGGACACGCCTCCTTCAAAAACAGTGCAAAGGTAAGGAGGGAGGCAGTATTATTACTCAATTAACCCCAGGGGCCCTCAAGGATACACAAGGGGGTTGTAAAACCCTGATTACCCAGAAGAGGGAGGGCCCTACCAAGGACAGATTGAAGCAGCCAAATCACAGGGGTAGCCAGTGGTATTTGGAAGGAAACACTGCTGCAAGAATCCCCCACATAGAATCCCTTTTATTTTCACTCCTTAAAGTGGGGCTTAGAGGGCCAGACGCTATGCAAGGCATCACTGATTGCTCCTTAGGGGCCAAGGAGGAAATCATTGGAAATTATGAGGGGGGAAGCACAGAAGGAGGACTTGGCTCATTAGGGAATAATTCTACAGATATTTCCTTTCCTCCTGAAGACAATAGGGATTCTGCAAAGACCCATTTGTCAGGTTTGTTACCAAGTCCAACAACTCCACCTACAAATGCGCAATTTGTGGACATTGATGCCCGTAATATTTCCGATCTCCATACCGTGTTAACTGAAGAGGTCAGAGGAAAATTCTTGATTTCTGGGCAGAACCAAGTAAGGTTTAGAGCGTCATGTGAAATCATGGAAACCAAGATAAATACATTAACAGAAAATATGGCACTTTTGGAAAATGCAGTTAAAAAATTGGATATGCAAGTAATTTCTAACAAACCAGATATTCAGCAGCTAAAGTCAGGGGAGAAAATGCTACGAGATCGACTGGAGAGCTAAGAAAATGATATGAGACTGAACAACAATAGATTTTTTAATGTTCCGGAGGAGGTTGAAGGACAGGATATTAAAGCTTTTGTGATATCGCTCATCAGAGAGTTCTTCCTACAGCATACAAATTTGGAGGATGTTATTCAACGAGTACATCGAGACCCCTAAAAGAAAAATCCAACTAGGAAAAACCCCAGGAAAATTTTGGTGAATTTCAGATCTTACTCTATAAAGGAAAAAATTCTGATGGCTGCTCTGAAAACAAAGAGGTTTATTAAAGGGGATTGTTTTTTAGGTATCAGGTCGAATATGTCCAGCGCAACGCAAGACAGACAATGGGAGCTGGGGAAATATATGCAAGATCTTAAAGCATTGGGGACAACTGTCCAGATGCGATTCCCAGCAGCTCATAGAATCGTGTGGAACAGTAAGATGAATAACATAAAAGAACCTGACAAAGTGTGCTCCGTTGTAGAGCGGAGTAAGGCAGTGGAGTGAATTGTTATATTGTATTGCTGAAGTACCTGGGAGTCTGAATAGGAGTACTTCACTCCAATGGAAGTAGGGAGGGTTCCTCAGGGCGGTGGGAGGGGGTTCAGGGAGGGGTACAATCTAATTGTAGAGTAAATAGTGTAGCACCCGGTGTGGGAGCATTTGAGGGAGAAAAATAAAATGGTCCTCAGAAAATGTAAGCTATTGAAGCAGGTTACCTTTTGGCTACTCCTTAGTGGTGTAACCCCGCCTTTACTATAATGTTGAGTACTAGTGTATGCCTTTTTGATGGTCCTGTCATGGAACATCAATGGCCTTAGAGTAAGAGGACGAAGGTGGAAAAATCTTGAGTTGCTGGGAAGGGTAGATGAAGAAGTGATCATTTTACAAGAAACTCATCTATTGCAAAGTGATTGGAGAGAAATACTTAAAGAATTTAGATGGAAAGATCATTGTATGGTTACAAAACAGATAGAAGTGGTAGGAGGTATAGCCATCCTAACCAAAAAAACTATAAAGGCAACTTTGGTGGGGGTGATCATGGACCCTAAGGGGTGATGGTTGATAATAGAGATTAAAGTTGGAGGAGCTTGGTTTGTGATTGCAGGTTACTATGGCCCTACTTCAGATGACCCAGTACCTTTTCAAACTCTTTATAATCAATTACTTCTTTCCAAATACCTGGTGGTCTTAGGTGGTGACTTAAACATTCTGTTAGACCCAGTTCTGGATAAATCCACCACCAGAGGTACGGTAAATTCCCCAAGAACTAGAATCTGGGTAAAACAGGCCATGGAAGATCTGGGTTTTGTAGATATTTGGTGAAGTCGAGCAAGTGGGGGTCCTAGATTTACCTTTCATAATAAAAAACATGGGCATAGTTCTAGGATTGACTTTGTTTTGATTCATAATAGTCTCTGTAGGAAAGTGAAATGCGTGGCCCACTCCCCGGGACATTTGTCAGACTATTTGGCTGTTAAAATACACATTAGCTATGATACATTGATTCATTCCCCCAGGTGAACTCTAAAGTTTTCCTTGCAATAAATTATGGGTCTGCCTCTTTTTCAGGTAGAATGGGACACATATAAGGCATTTATTAGAGGAAGGTTAGTCAGTATTTCCACACACAAAGAGAAGAGAAGAGATGATTCCAAGCTCTGGAGTCTACAATCTTGGAACTATAGACTCAGAGTGATATGACTTTGAATGCTCCGACAGGGAATACACTGGACTGTCAGCTGAAGAAAGCAAGGACAGCATTAGAGGAATTCTTAGAAGCAAAGACTAGGAAAAGAAGGGAAATTAGTATACTGGCACATTATGAGTATGGAGAGGGGTGCACCAAGCTGTTAGCTTGGAAAACTAAAGTAGATCAATCCAGGAATAGAATTACAGCACTCCAAATCAAAGGTAAGGTGGACCACACCACAGATGAATTAGAGGCAGAGCAGGCATTTGTTTCTTTCTTTCAAAAGCTGTACACAGAGGAAGTTGTGGCTACTGATGATCCGATTAGGGGATACTTGAACAGAATTCATTTACCAGGCCTGGATGATACAGCAAGACAGGCATTGGAAGCAAGAATAACTATGGAGGAATTTCAGGAAATGCTAAAGTTCTTGAAAAGGGGGAAATCCTCTGGCCCTGACAGCCTACCTAATGAATTATATAAGTTAGTCTCAAATGAGGTGGCCCCTATCATTATCATGCTAGAATTAATTAATTAGGTTTTTCTTGGAATTTCTCCAATGACAAGGTCATGGAATGAGGCCACGATTATGTTGATCTTGAAACCGAACATAGACCCACGCAATGTGAATCCTACAGACCCATCTCCCTGCTTAATTCAGACTATAAGATCTATACTCATATTTTAATGAAAATACTAGCTCGTGTAGTTGGCATATTGATACATGAGGAGCAGAAGGGTTTTATTAGAGGTAGACAGCTGTTTGAACTGACCCATGAACTGTTTAGTGCAATAGATCTTGCCCAATTGAATAGTCACCCTCTTGCGATTCTCACCATAGATGTTGCTAAAGCTTTTGTTCAGGTCAGCTGACCTTTCCTATTGAGAGTCATGGAGATGAATGGCTTTGGTGGCATTTTTATTAAAGCAGCTGAGGCACTATAAAAGGACCTGGTAAGTAGGGTACTGGTGAATGGTAACCTATGAACACAAGTCAAGACTGAGAGGTACCCGACAGGGTCGTCAACTCTCTCCTCTCCTATTCGACTTATATATAGAACCTCTGGTGATGATGATCAGGTCTAATCAAAATATAATACCGTTTTGTTTTAGAGGGTGGGAGAAAAAAGTAGCACTGTATGCTGATGATCTCATGAAATACACTAGTGATCTGATAGGTTCATTCCCAAGTATCTGGTGTGTCTTGGGAGAGTTTGGTAGGGTGTGCAGGTATCTGGTTAATCAACAGAAGACAGAGATAATGTGCTGGAATACTCTCTATGACCTTTGGTGAACAAAAAGAGATCAGATATCTGGGGGCTCAGATCACAGCAGACTTGGAGGAGGTGGCCTGAAAGAAGTTTAATAAAGTATGGTTATCAACAAAGAAGTCAATAAGAATTCGGGCTGCTCTCCCATTGTCCTTACTAGGCTGATCTAACATCTTGAAGATGCTTATTTTACCGAAATTCACTTTTTTACTCAACACCATCCCATTAGAATTTAAAGCAACATGGTTTAGAAAGCTGCAGGGGGATTGGACTTTTTTCGTTTGGGCATCAAAGAGAGTTCAAATTGCCTGCAGGAAGTTGTCCAGGCAGAAGAATCAAGGGGAGATAGTCGCCCCGGACCTGTATAAATACTACATTGCCTTTCACCTAAAAAATATAAGGAGGTTATTGAAGGATTGACTTAGTTATATCCCATACCATAAAGGTATGATTGATGGTACCTTGGAGGCAGGTGATCATTTTCTGCATAAATATGGCCACCTAAAGTACCTTAAGAAGGTCAGATTAAAGTGCCTTAGTGCAGCATGCAAGATATGGTTCCAGACACAACAAGAGTTAGTCATACCATATCATAGTGCCTTTGCGCCAGTTTGGGACTCACCGGGCACCCCAGAATGTCTTCAGGATAGATTATCCCTTCCACTAGGAGGAAAAGGGGTGCTTAAATGGAGGCAAATTGTGGCAGAACAGGAACTGATACCCTGGGACATGTTCACTGAGTTAGTAAAAAACACGGTTTCCAAGTTTAAATATTATCAGTTGGTGACCTGGGCACGTGTCCTCCCCAAAGTAGAGCAAAAAGATGATACTTGGGAAGATAAATTATGCTATAACTATGCTTATCGCAAGGAGGTCGCACTTTGGTACTGGATATTAATGGAGACGAGAGAAGACCCCTGTTCACTGCCAGCTAAGAAATGGAGCAAAGAGATAACCTCGCTGGACATTGGCAATCTCTGGCAAGTACCTTTTGCTACACTTTGGGCTACAGTCAAACCTGCTACATTAAAAAAATCATCTTTTTACTTTTCACAGGGTATATTGGTCGCCAGAGGAGACAATTGCCCTGGGGAAGGGAAAAAAATGTTGCCCACGATGCAACGAAGAAAGTGCTGACAACATCCACATGTTTTGGAATTGTCGGAAGCTTGATCACTTTTGGACGGATGTAGGGGAGGTGCTCAGAGGTGTGGTGAGTCCAGATGTAAAGGTAACTCTCTCGCTAATAATATTTGGGACTAACCTGGGGGACGATTGCTCAGTAAATCTGGCTAAAGAGCAGAGGTATATGCTATTTGTGTTCATTCTTTTGGCACGGCAAGTGATATGTCTAAAATGAACGCTCCCCTAGACTCCGGTCTCCCATGATTGGATCACATCAGTCAATAAACTGTACAATTTGGAAAAGGAGAGGCCTACAGAGTAGGAGAAATAAGTTTTGGACACTATGGCAAGAAAGGAAAGTTTGAATTAAGTCAAATATGGGCTGGTCAAAAACAATAGAGAGTCCAATGATTACGTGTTTTTTCAAGGTTCCCTGGTCACAACGACTCGGTGGTGAAAGGGATGAACCTGTCTCTTTGGAGCAGTATCTCCTCGTAGAGCGGGCCCTAACCAAATGGCTGACAGATGGCTGGACGTGGCCCAAGGAGTCGTCTCCTTTTAGTGTTGATCTTCCTTCTCGGTGCCCTAACCCGTCCATTTTGGTAGACTGGCTGGACTGGTTATGAGGACTAAAAAACAAATATTGAAAATTTGCGTTGGGCCAGTGCCAAAAAAGTGACACAAACTGATGCAAAATGTGAGCCTAAACTTACACATTTATTTTTTTTAAACCCTGCCACAAAGAATGTGGAAAAAATGAGAAGTATGGCAATAAATATGTTCTGCTTAATTAGTTGTAAAGTCTACAATTTAAAATATCTTAAAATATCTTATGGGGTTAAGGCACATGCTACAGACATCATTGTGTGCCCAGCAAATCTCAGAGAATTATAATAATGATTAGATAACTTTGGAGTGTAACACATTTGCTGGAGAATCCTGTTTTTATCGAGTTCTAGTTTTGAATCAAAGTAGCATAGTGGGTTAATGTGCCTGCTTCAAAGTACAAATCTAACTGTAAATAATAGATTTTCATTATATGTCGCTAGGTGAGATACTGATTTTAACACACAGATCCTTTTGTTACTTGCAGTTCATGAATGGTAATTTTTCTAATATATCAGCTATGAAAGACATGTGACTCCTACACCTTGCAAACCTCACTGTCTTATGTAACACATTTTGCACATTGATTTACACATTTATAGGATTTATTGACAATGTGTAATGTGTACATGTGATGTAAGTGCTCTGCCTCCTTGCAGTAGGATGATTAGTGCTATAAAAGAAATAAAACAAAATAGTGGTATTTCAACTGTTCTTTGTGCAAATACTGGAACAGACCAACAAATAAGACACTTAAATGCCTGTAAATCTCTTATAAACAAGGATTGAACAATGTAAAAAGCATGTCTCTCTCAAGTATTTGTGAAGTGATAACAAGCTGTGTGCCTTTGTTTCTTCTCCACTGCATTTACATCTAGGTGTGAGGCTAAGATAGATCCCAGTCACAATACGTGGAACAAAAGGAGGCCTGATGGCCCCTTAAATTCTGCCTTTGTTATGGGCTCAGTTAGAATCTGAAACATGAAAGCCCCCTTACCGTCTGCACGTTGTTGCTGGAGATATAAGCACGCAAGGTGCAGGCACTGCTTAATGTGTCCCTGTACTGAAAATTACACAGGGACAAGTTAATCATATTTCAGTGGGGCCTACTTCTTGCAGGGTGGATGACGTCTGCCCTGTGAAAATAGTGGGTGGATGCAGTGTACCCATGTGTACCACCGACTTGTGCCCTGGGAATGTATGTTGGAAACCAATGTGAACAAGACATAGGGGGTCATTCCGACCCCGGCGGGTGCTGCCCGCCGGGCGGAGACCGCCAAAAGACCGTACCGCGGTCAAATGACCGCGGTGGTCATTTTGACTTTCCCGCTGGGCAGGCGGGCAACCGCCAAAAGGCCGCCCGCCCGCCCAGCGGGAAAGCCCCAGCAACGATGAAGCCGGCTCCGAATGGAGCCGGCGGAGTTGCTGGTGTGCGACGGGTGCAGTAGCACCCGTCGCGATTTTCAGTGTCTGCTTTGCAGACACTGAAAATCCTAATGGGGCCCTGTTAGGGGGCCCCACGACACCCGTTCCCGCCAGCCTCTACACCGCCAGGAACAGGCTGGCGGGAAGGGGGTCGGAATCCCCATGGCGGCGCTGCTTGCAGCGCCGCCGTGGAGGATTCCCTGGGGCAGAGGAAAACCGGCGGGAAACCGCCGGTTTCCCTTTTCTGACCGCGGCTTTACCGCCGCGGTCAGAATCGCCCCTGAAGCACCGCCAGCCTGTTGGCGGTCAGGCCCATAGTTCTAAGTGCTAATAGAGAACTAAATCCACATTTTCTTTTAATCTTATCTGCTAATATTGTATCTACTTCAGTCCTAATAATTTAAGGATCTAGTGATTTTGTGGCCATAACTAAAAAGTAAACAGTGGTATCCCAATGGCAAACAAACGAAAACAAGCCAAGTGGAAATTAGTGTCAGCCATGGAGAATGAGAAACCAGAAATCGTTGGTTCCATGGAGCTACAGGACAGAGTCAATACTGAACCTGCCAAATGCCCCAGAAATCATCTTGTGAGAAATGGTGACAAAACTAGTCATAACGTTTAAAATAAATCTTCATTCCTCAACATATTTTTGAAAGTTCCTGTGTAAGCTGTCAATTCGTCCCCAGATAAGATGATCCATCAGAGCCATGTCTCAGTGCATAAAAGTCTTTACTTACCATAAGCAAATTATTTTCCTTGAAGTTAAGTTGGTTAAAAAATGCATTTTGGGCATGAGACACCTTGCACTTTTATCCAGGGTTCCTTTTTTGGTTGTGCACACATTTCCAATCCTCAACACTCTATTACTTTGGGAAACGAATCTGAGGAGCATAGCCTGGTTGCTATTAAATGTTTCACACTATCCATAGGACATTGAACTTTCTCCACGTGGGTCACACTAATTGCTGACTTTTGTTTTGGCATGTCTCAGTATTTAATATTGGTTTTACTGTTTCTTTGCCTGAAACGTTTTTAGAAGTTTAAGTGTTATTAAAACTCCAACATGTAGCATTCCACGAATTCGTCAGCCAACCATCAATTTATGACATTGAAAATATGTTTTCCATGATCCCTAATGTTCTCATATAAATCTCCCATCTGTCATGTCACCCAGTACTTACTTTGGCACAGATACGTCGGACAATATGATGTCAACGGAGTTGGGGATTTAGATTCAGAATTTGTCAGGTATTGGGCATTTTACCTCAATAGATTCGTGTCAACGTAAGTCGACTGTAAAATTACTCAGAGTTAATTTTCCTGCAGGAAATGGTTCATTGATTGATGCTAGCTTTACTTGCAGTTGCCAGTGGCGTTTTAATGAACACAATTTGTACAACAAATTGAATACAACTTGTACAACAAATTTGAATATTGCTAACAGATTTTACCAATGTTTTAAATATCCCTCACACAAGTTCTGTTTAGGTAATACGGCAAATATTATCAAAAAAATAAAATAATTCATAGACAACATTTTTAATGCGATACAACATTTGGTAGATTCGGTGCTGTTTTCAGCATTTCACTTTACTAAGAAAATTCATGTGTCCGGATGACGTGTGACATGTAATGAAAAAAGAAATTCCAGGAGGCTGCTCCTTTGAGGACTGAACAAAGATTCGGTTGAATTTAACTTGTTCTACTTCGTTACCAAGTGACGCTCATAATCTTTTCTATTGATACATTCCTTTGTTATGAAATGTTGTTCATGAACTTGTGTAATTTTCAGTAATATGATGCTGATTATTACCATAAGGGACTTTATTCTTTATTGTTTTGTCTCTTTTCCACGTGGTCAAAGGGCAGCTTCTCTTGCATTAACATTTTGGACATGTAAGGACATTGCAGCGCATGCCATGTGAAGCTACCTAATATCAGCAATCGTGTTTCTGAAAAACGTGTATGTTCAGTGTTGTTCATTGAATACATTTATCTTCACATCATACCTCACACCTTGAGCATGCTGTGGCATATATTGCCCTAAAAATAGCGGCTCTTACATTTTCCACAAAGAGATTGTGCACACGAAAAAGCATGAACACTAATAACAGAAACAATCCTCCACTAGCTATCATACATATACGAGAACTGAATACCCCATGCATAGTAATCCTGAACAAATGTTATTGTAACCATCTCTATCTAGTCCAATTGAATCAGGGGGTGCAATCAGGCTCAAACTTCCTTGGGGGGGGTCTAGCCAGTAGCATCAGTGCCGACCTCAGTGCCCGAGTTAAAAGTATTAAAATATCGATGGGTACTCTTCTGGTACTTTGTGTTAAATGGGGTGGCACTTTTCCAGACAATATGTGAATTATAAAACATTTTAGAAGAAAAAATTGGAAATTTAGTATTCGTGTAGACCTAACAGGATGTCGAATTTTAAGTTTAGTTTCTAGGGCTAGCAGTGGCAAATGGTGTATTCTAAAAACACGCTCAAACAGCTTCATACGGCGTATTAAAAATAAAGTTTAAGAGATATTCTGGTGCCTGTTCCCCAAGTCTTGTTTTTCGAGAAATGGCGATAAATGGTGCAAGTTGGTCATATTCCTTTGGTTATTCTGTTCCTACTACATTTACAAGTACAGACCACTCTCAGCATACCCATGAAGGCTGGTAGCAGCAAAATAGTTTAAAGTTAATAATTGGTGAAAATAGTTGGCAACAGTACATGAAAATAACTCTTGATAGAGTTTGGATACTTTTTGAGGATGGTTTAATCATCCTAGACAAATAGACAAAATAAAGTCTGTAAACATTTTTAAGATGGAATAATGAGTGAGGGAAAGCAATAGCATAACAAAGCTCTTTTTGAAAGAATGGTAAATCACAAATCTGGCTACCAGTCGGAGTGTTGGGCCAAACTGATTTATATTTTAAAGTTCTTTGACAAACAGGAGTAATTATGAGAAAGATGTGATTTGCAACATTCTAGGGTCTAGTTTTGTAGCTGTCCCGAAGGAAAAGCAAAAAGTATAGTCCTCAAAATCCAATTTTCAGGGCCAGAGTACTTAAACTTCTGACTGGAAGTTGAGACTCCAAGAGAGCAAAACCTCTATTTGATAGTTTCTTTTTCAGGCATTGCCATACCTACTAGCTCTTAAACCATGGTTAATGATCTGATATTTCTCAACCTAAAGGTATCTGTCCTCTAAGAGCTCCTCTCTCAATCCCTCTCCATTGCAGCTGTGAGCAGACAGCTAAAGCTAAATATCAGCAAGAGGCTCATGCCAGTTCTGATTTTAGACCTTGTAGAGTGGATGGACAGTATGTTGCCTCATAGAGGCTCTCTCTAGCCAGCTCAGATGTGTACTTTAGAGTTGCAATTTCAATTGTGTGTAACTAAATGAGTACTATTTGCAAGCTACAGGGCAAAAAGTCTACTGTGTGCCTTGTTGTATCAATTGGGTCCATTTACCTCTGTTGTACTGGTGTCTTAGTTTGGTTGCATTGAAAACTGAACACCAAGGACACCCCTTTGATACTTAACCCTAAGCATAGCATAGCTAGGCAGAACAGTGCAAGGTTTTATTAGGAAGGTGATGACACTAAGACAATTAGAATGCAAGGTATCAAAATATAATTTAATAATTCAATGTCAAGTCAGTGACTTAGCTTAACTAAAGAAAATGTATCTCTTCTACACACAAAATGTGACAGTGCTAACCTCTACCTTTAGATGTGCAGGGAAACAGCAAGCAGTGTTTCACAATGGACCTACAATAACAAGGTTGTGAATACCTCTTTTAATACCACTAAAGGAAGGTGAGATATTCACCACCTATGGTAAATATCTCCTATTCTGAGTTTTCAGCAAGAAAATAAGGCATAAAATGCAGAAGCATTTATGCCTTTTTGTCTGGGCCTTTTCTCCCGAATGGATTTAATAAGGTTTCAATTGTTAGAATTTATCAGGGGAAAACTGTGAGGATGATATAGCTATTACACATCTCATAATTCTGATCAATGTACAAATGTGTAATGCACAGGGAATGGAACTTAGCCTTTAACCCTTAATGAGGACAATAGTGTCCTTACACTATCAGGTTAATGTGGACTGGATCAGGGGTTTTCTAATCCAACATGTGCTCAAGTCTCTGTGCATTGTATCTTCCACGAGGTTTGCATGAATTTAGTTAGTATGCAATTTGACCATAGAGATTTTTAATTTATTTTATTCAATTCTTAGGTAGCACAGCTTAACCCATAGGAGGGTGACAGTGCCCTTTACAGCGAGCAAAACATTCAAGAGGTATACTACCCAATATCATATTAAAAGCAGAGGAGAGACATACAGCAGAAATACAAAAACAAATATGTCCCAAGAAAAGTAAATGATAAGCACAAAGGAGGTTGTAATGAGAGGCGGCTATCCAGGAATGGTGAGGGTTTAAAGGTGTCAGGGTGAAGGGATATGACTCTTCCCAGTATCCGTAAGAGGTTTCTTCAATTTATATGTCAACAGGGGGAAAGAGGGAACAGTGTGAGAAATCAAAGCGAGTGAGCATTCCAGGTTTTAGATGCACTCCTAGAAAAATATTTTTCATGGTGGGTCATTTTCTGATTCTCCTGAAGTTGAGGTGAAGGGCTGTGTGTCCAGTCAAATAGTTTGCTTCAATAAAAATATTCTGTATACAGGCTGAATATGAAGGGGATTGTGAGAGCAAATCATTTTACGTAACACACATTTTTTAAGGTATTGTATGCCAGCAGGGGTAGCCATTGTACTGACATCAGAAAAGAAGATGTGATCAAACTTCCCATTTCCATCAATAAGACAGGCTAGAAAGTGAAGGGCTGCTTTTAAAGGAATAAGACTATATTCATGGAAGCCCATGAATACTGTTTAGCAATATTTGATTCTAGATATAACCAGTGTTTGAACCAAGTTTTTTAGGTTAGCTCTAAGAGGGAAATGCCTGATGTTTCTTAGAGTTCATAGACAAAGGGATGCACATTTAGCAACAGCTCTTCAAAGATATGTACAGAATATATAATATTGGCTTGAGGCTTTGCTTTTAAGACAGCTTTGGTTGTAATACCTAGTGTCCTTAGCCTTTCAAGCCATACTGGTAATAATCTACTATTACGTTTAGAGGAAAAGGTGAGTAGTTCCTTTTTCTGTTCATTAAAGTTCAGTTTCATGTGAAACAACCTCTTTATGAACATTACTAGTTTAGTACAGTGGCTTTCCATCCAATTCTCCATGGATGGTTTGTAGATCCCGTTCAGTAGGAGACAAGTGTGTTATGCTAACTCTGGAGTTCTTCAGTTGGTGTTGGAGTGCAGTGATTTCTTTTTTTATTTTCTGGTTAGCATTTTGGAGCCAAAGGGTCTTATGTCGATTGTTTGTTTATGGAAACACTGATGTGTTGAAATTTAGACTGGATGAGATCGTCTAGAGCTAAAAATGTCACTAGTTTCATTGATCAAAACCAAAATTTCCTTGTTTGTGGGTAAAAGAAATATACTTTGGTGCACATTGCAAAAAGTAAATAATCTGACCCATTAATGTTTAGGGAGGTGATCATTCCACCATGGGAAATTATATCAATGGTTTATACTGAGCAGAGCACATATTCTACCACCCAAATCTGCATCAATAAGGTCTAGAGTCCTTGCTTTATTGCAAGTGAAACAGGAACAATCGGGTGAGTGCTTGACAAGATTATCGAGGTTTACAATGTTCTCTAGGGTGATGAATAATTTGGATTTGGGATTGCCACAATTCATGTTGAACTTACCCATGAAAATTGTATTTTCAACGTCATCAGGTAGAAAGATGGGTACTCTGTAATCTGGTCAATACATTTTAAGGTGCGATTGGGTGGGCTATAGATAGCATGTGGATATACGTTAAAGAAATTGATGAAGCAAGCAAAACATTGACGCAGTCAAAACTGGAAGAAATTGCATTGGAAGGACTGGTGAAATTATGTTGATAACACCATCTTGTTTCATTTGTCTTTCTTTGTGAATAATGGCATATTCTTCGGTAAAAAGAAATAAAAAATGAACTGGGAATATGAATTAAGCCAGGATTCCCTAATGAAGGATGTATTATTTTCACTGAACCTGAACCACCTTTGGGCATTATGGAGCCATAATGCTCAGTGACTAGTGTTTTGTTATCTGCTCAAAATACAGCCACATATACTATAAACATATATTATAATAGCTTACTTGTAATAATTATTGCAATTTTAATTAAATTTCACCAATCTTTGAATAACCTTCTTGGGTTCATGTGTGCTTACATATTTGAAGTTTACTGAGCAAGAACAAGTTATTTCACAGGATCATTTTTAGCAGTTGCTTTTTGAGCACTATCATATATAAGTTAATTCCACTTAGAGTTACCACCTTGGGTGGAATATTTACACTCCTAATGAAGGGCTTAAAGATAATCTTTGATTTACTACCAAATATCCTATTGGATTCAAGGGTATAAAGAGTGAAGACAGGATTATTGACATTACAAGATATTATATCCCATGGGATTTTCTACATCAGGCCTGTTGGAAATGGCCCTTCTGCAGGGTTATCCCCAGACTTTTTGCATTCCTCCTTCTCTTTTTCTGACCTCATTTGTGCTGGTTTTTAGACTCTGTGCACTTTACCGCTGCTAACCAGTGCTAAAGTGCATATGCTCTCTCCCTTTAAACATGGTAACATTGGATCATACCCAATTGAACTATTTAATTTACCTATAAGTCCCTAGTAAGGTGCACTGTATGTGCCCAGGGCCTGTAGATTAAATGCTACTAGTGGGCCTGCAGCACTGGTTGTGCCACCCACTTTAGTAGGCCAGAATGGTAATACAAAATCCTGCTGACTGGTGAAGTTGGATTTAATATTACTATTTTAGAAATGCCACTTTTAGAAAGTGAGCATTTCTCTCCACTTAAATCTTTCTGTGCCTTACAATCCACGTCTGGCTGGGTTTAGTTGACAGCTCCTTGTGCATTCACTCAGACACACCCCAAACACAGGGTACTCAGTCTCACTTGCATACATCTGCATTTTGAATGGGTCTTCCTGGGCTGGGAGGGTGGAGGGCCTGCTCTGACACAAAGGACTGCCACACCCCCTACTGGGAGCCTGGCAGACAGGATTGAGCTGAAAGGGGACCTGGTGCACTTCTAAGCCACTCTTTTAAGTCTCCCCCACTTCAAATGCACATTTGGGTATAAAACAGGGCCTCTGCCCTACCACCTCAGACACTTCCTGGAGAAGAAACCTGAACCAGAACCTGCATCCTGACAAGAAGAACTGCCTGGCTGCCTAAAGGACTCACCTGACTGTTTTCTACAAAGGACTGCTGCCTTGCAGTTGCCCTGCTGTCTTGCTGCTCCCTTGCTTTGCTGCAGAAGTGCTCTTCAAGGGCTTGGATAGAGCTTGCCTCCTGTTCCCTGAAGTCTCAGGACAAAAAAGACTTCTCTCTTGCAACTGGACTCCTTGTGCGGCGAAAAATTCGACGCACAGCTTGTTCCGCGGTGAAAAATTCACTGCACGCCGGACTTGAAAGACGCCGCTCGAGTTCGTGAGGAAAAGATTGACGCGGCGCCTGCGGTGCCGCAGGAACATCGACGCACGGCCCGTCTGGATAACGCCGCCTGACTTAGAGGGGAAATCGACGCAGCGCCTGGCGTGAGGGAGAAAATTCCATGCACAGTCCATCTGTATGCGCGCAGCCGGACAACAAGCCCAGGATTCCACGCACAGACCCCGGGGTGTCTAAAAACCCTGTGACCCACTGAGGAGACCTATCCGCGTGCCGTAAATCGACGCAACATCTTCCCCACGGGAAAAATAACGACGCAAGTCCATGTGTGAAGGGGCGAAACCGACGCAAACACCATTTTCCACGCATCTCCTCCTCTGCGGCCCTTTGTGGAGATGTTTCACTCTAAACCAGGTACTTTGTGCTTGAAAGAGACTTTGGCGGTGATTCTAACCGCGGCGGGCGGCGGTCGCCGCCCGCCATGCGGTTACCGCCAAATGACCGCACCGCGGTCACAAGACCGCGGCGGCCATTCTGGCTTTCCCGCTGTGCTGGCGGGCGACCGCCAAAAGGCCGCCTGCCAGCACAGCGGGAAAGACCCAGCAACGATGAAACTGGCTCCGAATGGAGCCGGCGGAGTTGCTGGAGTGTGACGGGTGCAGTAGCACCCGTCGCGAATTTCAGTGTCTGCTAGGCAGACACTGAAATTCTTTTTGGGGCCCTCTTACGGGGGCCCCTGCAGTGCCCATGCCATTGGCATGGGCACTGCAGGGGCCCCCAGGGGCCCCGCGGCACCCCCTACCACCTGGCGTTAGGGGGTGTCAGAATCGCCATGGCGGCGGAGCGCGCTCCGCCGCCATGGAGGATTCTCAAGGGCAGCGGGAAGTCAGCGGTACACCGCCGACTTTCCGTTTCTGGCCGCGGCTGAACCGCCGCGGTCAGAATGCCCAGCGGTGCACCGCCAGCCTGTTGGCGGTGCTACCGCGGTCATTCGCCCTGGCGGTTTTTACCGCCAGGGTTAGAATGACCACCTTTGTTTTCTTTTTAAAGACTTAAGACACTTTATATCACTTTCCAGTGATATCCTTACATTTTCATATTGCATCTTTTATCGTTTTGACCTGCAAATATCCAGATAAATATTATGGGGGTCATTACGACCCTGGCGGCCGGCGGTATGTTGGCGGTGTTCCGCCAGCAATTATGACCATGGCGGAATTGCCACAGCCATACCGCCGGCCCCTCCATTTTCCCGCCAGAATTTCACCTGGCGGTCATAATCCCCAGGGCAGCGGTGCTGTCCGTGGCGGTACACACCGCCATTGAAAGGCCGGCGGTAAGGGGACTCGGGGTGCCCCTGGGGGCCCCTGCACTGCCCATGCACTTGACATGGGCAGTGCAGGGGCCCCCAGGCATAGCCCCGTCGTGCATTTCACTGCCCGAATTTCGGACAGTGAAATGCGCGATGGGTGCTACTGCACCCGCTGCACATCAGCATTGCCGCCGGCTCTATTACGAGCCGGCTGCAATGTTGATGTGACATTTCCGCTGGGCCAGCGGACGGTAACACTGTCACCGTCCGCTGGCCCAGCGGAAATGTCATAATAGGGAGACAGGAATACCGCCGGCAATGGCGGTATTCTGTCTCCCACGGCCTCAGCGGTCTTTTCAAAAAACCGCCAAGGTCATAATGACCCCCTATATATTTTTCTAAACACTGTGTGGTGTATTTCTATGGTGCTATATTGTGTTATTGTATGATTTATTGCACAAATACTTTACAAATTGCCTTCTAAGTTAAGTCTGACTTCTCAGTGCCAAGCTACCAGAGAGTGGGCACAGGTTAATTTGGATTGTGTGTGACTTACCCTAACTAGAGTGAGGGTCCTTGCTTTGACCGGGGGTGACTGCCAACCAAAGACCCCATTTCTAACAAGGCCCTTAATGTTTTTGCTTGTTGTGCTACCCACCTTTTCTCACACCCGGTAAAAATCCAAATTTGCTTCTTACAGCTGCAGTGTGGCACACTTCACTGGCCACTGCTAGTGACACAGTAAGGCATCTGTAAATCAGCAAATGTGCTTTTCAGTAACACACATTGCACTCTACAATTAATTCAGAGACATTACCAGCACTACGCAGCATAACACCCAAATAGGTGTATTGTTCAGGAAAAGTTAAAGCATTTGTGTACAGCTATTTGTTATATTTTAGTCATTGTAATCTGAATCCATTGCAAACTTGTCGTTCATTAACGTCTTTGTCTTTTCATTAGGAAAAAAATAAATATTTATTGTCGAATGTTTTACCTAGTGCTTGCTTCAGATTTTGCAGGCTCTGTACTGTAATTGCCAAGTGCCCCGTAGTAAAGTCAGTGAAGTCATGCTGTTGGCCTTATAAGGAGTAACAATTGTGATGCCCCTACTGAGATTCAAACAGAACCCTGCACTTTACACGTAAATCCTTACAGAATGTGCATTTTTGGAACATATAGCCATAAATATATGCTAATAATACCTACATAAATATACATGCTCACAATGTGCGTTCGGTACCATTGATATAGCATTTGTTTGATGCTGAAATTATGTGATCATTATGTCAGAAGTCTAAATCCAACAAGGTGCATTCAATCACTCATGCTTTTGAGGCAGGCAAATTCAATACCAATAAATGGTGTAGTAGTAAGATCTGCTATGTCCAGTGCTTAGAAGCAGCAGAAATGCAATATGAAGCATTAAATAAAATAACATAGCAGCAAGCATTTTCTTGACCAGATGTCGGAATGCAACATTTCTTTTGTTGATTTTACCTTTAAATAGCGTTGCTGGTTTAGAAAGACCTGACAGCTCTAGCAAACAAAACAACACATAAGAAAGACTTCCGTTCTAATTTCAAAATACATTTACTTACATTTTCTCGGGATGACAAAATCCATGGAGGATAGTATCTAGCACATTGCTGTCCATTAATTAAACAAAGATGCTGGCAAGTGTTATATGAACCTCCAGCTGTTTTTTTGGAAGTTTGAAGGGAGATCAGCCACTTTTACCCCTAGTTGTAGACACCTACAACACATTGCTTGTGTGAATGCAGAGGTAACAATAAGGAAGAGAATGGGGCATTAGCAATTGAAAAAGTAAATGCTGCAAAGCGAACAGGGCACCTGTAATTGGAGACAGCCTCATTATAAATGGAAGAGCAGGACGAGTTTTCCTGAGCAATCAGGCCTACAACCCCAGCACAGTCAGCCCAGCCCTATTGAAGGGGAGAGCCAAATCCCTTTTAGCCCAATGGGTGATGCGCGCCTGAATGGAATCTTACATATTTCCTGAATCCTACAGTGCAACACCATATCAGCATCTTAATCACACATTGTTAATCTTTTGTTGTTGCACTGTATTGTGGTTTGTGCTATCCCTGCATCTTGCACAAATTATCTGGCTATACACATATCGCCCAAATGTATGAGAATTTGGAGGAAGGCAGCACAGCAGGTAATCTAGCTGTGCTGCCCTGCATCAAACGGAAAGGGCAGGAATGTGCTGTTTGAGCAATGCAGAGCATTCCTGTCCTTCCCCCTAGGCTGGTGCCAATGTGGCACCCTAACCCTAGACCCAATGCAGGCCCCCTTGCACCTTGGTGCAAGGGTGCCTATGTTGCATACAGGATTGTTTTTGTGCAAGAAGGGAATCTTGGGAGACTTTTTCTTCTTTCTATGTGTGCAGCAGAATGCAACATACATAGAAAGAGGAAAAACAAGGAGACATAAAGATATTTCTCCTCGTTGCACTTACCTTGGAGCAGCATAAGATTGTGGCACATCCCCAGAACTGCAAGGTCTTGTACATCTGGGGAGGCATCGAAATCCATAAGTGTTGCATAGGAACATCCACAGCAACACCCATGGAATGCCTCCCTAGTGCAGAGTAAGGTAATGCAGTGATTTGTGCTGCCTTGCCTTACTTCATAAGTATGATTTAGTGGTTTGTGCCTCCTTTGCTTAACAAAAAGTGACACAACGGCAGACCAAGGCCCTTGTAAATATGGGTCATATGTGTTTTATCCACACAGCATTCAGTTGCAGACTACAGGCAAAAGTAAATTTCACAAACCCTGGATTCTAAATATTGAGTAGTAATATAAGCTGTGTCTTAATTAGACGAGCATCTATCTCCATCATAAATGATATTCGGTTAAAGATATAGTACAAAACCAAAAGACAGATTAAGTAAAAGAACAGACCAGAGGAACTTTAGGCAGAAACAAATGAATTTAGAACAGACAACATATTCACGAACAATCTTGTACAACGAAGCACATTGAATCAAACGTGGAATATGTAACATGGACGCAATGGAGGAGCATGCCAGTATCTTTCCATTCAGTTAATGCCAAGCCTTTTGAGGTTGTTTGTGTCTATTCTGTTATAGCAAATTATGCAGCATTTGTGGTAGAAATGTCCCATGAATTCACCATTTGTGATAAAACTTTGCCTTGAGTCCACAGGAAAAGTATCATGCTTACTCATGTTCTTTGTGTTGCTTTTTCTTAAATGCGTCATTGCACAAATATTACAGAGAGGATGCATTTTATGTTAAAATTGACCTCTAACGTATGGATTTGCATTTCACATGGTTAATCTTAATTTCACAGAATTTTGCCAAAATGTTTACATAACTACATTTAAGTAAATCATGTGAATTTGGAAATTGCTGGGTCCAAACTGAGATGGCATTGTGTTCAAGATAACAATAGAACTGGAACACGGGCCTGTGTAATTACAAGTGGCTAAGATTAATTGAAGCATTCCATCTATATATCCAACACTTTTTTGTATGCTTTAGTGTGTCACCCTAAGTAGGATGGGAATGACAAGCCTGGGTCCTGCTCACACTCTGTCACTGAAACCAAGCTATACTTGTCTGATGAGCCCCAAATAGGACGATTGCTTGTGCTCCAGTTTAGGGAAGTCCTGGCCTGGCAGTTCAGGCTGGACTGTTCCCATTGGAGAAGACTCAAGACTAAGATGCAGATGGTTGGCTTGAAATTGTGGTGGCATGATGTGCAAAATGGTCTGGGATGCAGCCCTGAGTAAATACTTATAGTGGAGACTAATTCAAGCATTTCATCCATCACTTTTTTGTATCACTTAAATAGAGGTAAAATTAACAAAAAATGTGGTAAGATTTTCATAATTCCAGGTACACTGCTTGACATCATGATGTCAGCATCAATTGAAGATTCTAGACAGAACTTTACCATTAGCAGTACAGCTGCGCAGAGGTAGGTTCAACTTTCTAATTTGATCCAAATGTGACCCAACATGATCAGGATGGTTCCTTCATAAAGAGAGTATGAAGTCTGTATTTGCAGTGATCGCATGTTAAACATCTTGAATTGTCTCTGATAAATCTTTTGTTCAAACAGTTTTAGCTGTCTGCTGTTAAAAGTGTATTTTAAACAAAATGATGGAAAGAGTAGACTGTAGGCCAACCCCTTACTCCTGTTTCTGTGACTTTCTTGTCTATCTCACTTCCCAGTTCGTCATCGAATGGCTTTCTTCTTACCTTTCTGTTTCTTTAGCCCAGGAGCATTCTTCTATCACATTGTTTTCATTAGATACTGATGGAGGCACCATGTTCTGGTTGGCTCAGACGAGGCCTAGCCAGGCAGAACTTACCAGTCCCATTGGGGGTGAGTGATTGCACTCACTGTATAACCTGTGCTCACCCTTGGGTAGCTTGGCATGAGCAGTCAGGCTCATCACACGGGCAATGTGTAAAGCATTGGCACAGTACTCTTGCACAATAAATACACTGAGGGTCACAAAAGATACTTCACATGAGTTGTATGTAAAGAAAGTTTGTTTTCAATAAGCACATTAATTAACATAACATGAACATCATATAAATCTGGTCACAGATCACATTAAGAAATATCACTAGCAGTATTAGGCCCAATTATGTTAAAAACAATATGAGCTACATGTACACTTGGGAAGAATCCTACATTCCCTCCAGGCACCCTCATGCAGTAGAGAACATTGTCAGGGCAAGACCCACCCCAGCAAGTATCCCAATTCAGCTTCACACAGTTCTAGGGAGCACCCTGGCTCACAACGTTAGCAGCAATGTGTACGCACAGATAATTCCCGCACTTTTAAGTTGATCTGTGGCCTAGGCTGCACAGGTAAGAACTAATGTCCACTGTGATAGCCTTTTGGCAAGCAAACAACATGTACTGCAACACCGCTGTGCAGTGTAGTCAATCACAGGCAGTCACCTGAATAGCATGCACTTGCAAACACTCGCTCTTAGCACCCTAATGTGGTACACTGATTCCAATTAACCATGAAGAGTTACCAAATGCCGTACCTCCCTGGAATAAGGCACAATGTCTGGTTCGCGATGACTTGAGTGGCACCAGACAATTCTGATTACCCACGAAAAGTTGCTAATTGCTGTCCCTCCCTGGAATGAGGCACAGCATCTGGTGCTTAATGACTTGAGTTGCACCTGACAATTCCGATTGCACATAAAAAGTGATCATTGCCATACCTCCCTGGAATAAGGCAGAACATCTGGTGCGTGATGACATGAGTCGCACCAGACAATTCCGCTCGCACATGGAAAGTTACCAATGCCGTACCTCCGTGGAATGAGGCACAATGTCTGGTGTGCGATGACTTGAGTCACACCAGACAATTCCGATTGCCCATGGAAAGTTACCAATGTCCATACCTCCCTGGAATGAGGCACAACATCTGGTGCATATTGTCTTGAGTCACACCAGACAATTTTGCACACACAAAGAGTCACCAACTTCCCTGTCTCCCTGGAATGAGGCACAATGTCTGATGCACAATGACTTAAGTCGCACCAGACAATTCTGGCCACACAAAAAAGACTCAAGTTCATCTGTGCCACATGAGATAGAATGCTGCTCTGCTCCAGGTACACCACCACCCCCAAGGGTCACAACCAGTGAATCAGATACCGCATGCAAAGATCGTGGAGTCAGAAAAGCAGTATGATCAACAAAGCGAGCCACGCAGGGCTCCGCAACAGGTGAATCTGCTCACAAACAACCAGATGCTTATGTGTGTCATGGCTCCACGATGAACGGCCACACTCCTTGAATGCAGGCAGTACTTTGAAGCCTCCACACCAGGCAATCTGGTCTCCAGGCACAATATTTCGGTCCATGCTCACACTGCAGCTACCAGGTGGAATCCAGCAGATGATGTAGGCAATTAGGATGGTACATCTCAACTGATGACACAAGTAGAAGGTGAAGGTCCCATGCAGGAGGTCTTTGATGTCCCTGAGACCTCCACCAAGAACAGGGGCTAGCCAACAAGCCCCTGGAGAGTACACTTAGGCCCATATTTATACTTTTTGTGTGCCGCATTTGTGCCGCTTTTTGATGCAAAAACGGCATAAACTTACAAAATACATTTGTATTTTGCAAGCTTGTGCCGCTTTTGCATCAAAAAATGACACAAATGCGGTGCTAAAAAAGTACAAATATGGGCCTTAGAGTGCCACATAGCAGCAGGCAGTCTATCCAGGCTAGCCACATAGCAGGAAGGGTGTGCGGCCCCTTCCAAAGGTAGTACACACTCCTGTGCACAACAGATTCCTCAGGAAGTGTGCAACACACAGTGTGCACCACACAGCCCAGGGTCTCCCGTCCTATGCCCCTGCAAGTGCATCTCTAGCTTGCTTCAGTGGGGCACCAGTAGTCGTAGTTATACTGTAGTGAGCCTATGATGTTTGGGGTGGATCAGAGGGTTCACCTTTGTTCACAAAGGTCTCCCCTAAATTTTAGTCCCATGGGGCCATGGAATGCAGATCTCAATCTTTAGTGGGGTCATGATTTGGCCTAGAGAGGCCAAGTGTCAAAACCCCTCCCTCCAATATTTCAAACCAGACCCTCAAATGGCAGAGATCTGTCATTTCAGTTGTTTGCCCAAGGTTTATAGCTATTGCTGGGGAATGCACAGGTGTGCTCCCCAGCATCCAGTGTGGAACAGAGTCGACTTTAAGAAAAAAAGGCACACAAAGTGTTTTAGGGGGGAGAAATTCACACTTTGTAGAAGAGGCTTTTTTCATTGATTATTGACAAAATCACCTATGCCGTAGAAAGTGTTTTGTGAGAATGATTTCAATGATAAGAAACATTATGAGGCTGCTCCTCTGCAATCCACATTTTCAGTTAGGAGAAATGGTAGATTTTCCCCATGTTAACCTATGGGCAGAGCAATCCTCATTGGAAGTGAAAACACACATGGGTATTCTTTACTCCCTGGGCACATGTGCCCTGGTGCACACACAAGCCTGCAGGGGCAGGCTGGGCATGAGTTTTTGAACACCCAAAGGTGCAAGTGCAACCACACAGGCCTGCTCTGACAGGCTCAGCACATATTAAAAGATCATTGAGTAAGTGCACACACACACTGGTCTACAGTGGCAGGCTCAGTACACGTTAAACCACTATTAGGTAAGTGTGCCCACACTGACCTACAGTGGCAGGCTCAGTACACGTTAAACCACTATTAGGTAAGTGTGCCCACACTGACCTACAGTGGCAGGCTCAGTACATATTAAAACATCATTGTGCAAGCATGCACACACTGGTTAGCGCCACTTCCTAGCATGTGTCGGAAGTGCGTGCATGTTTTCCTACTGTACTTACAGTGGAATAGTGCCCAGAACCTTAAATTCACTAAAAATGAATCAGCAAAACCTAGGGGGAAATGAAAAAATAGTTTGGGGAAACACCACTTTAGCGTGCCAGGTCTAACAGATGGCATACATCCTTTCACTACTGAGGCCAACCCTTGCACTGTAGTGCAGATGAGGGGTGTTTTCCCTCCCTCCTCCTTCCTCTTTCACCCATTACCACATTTCATTAAATAGTATGCTGGTGAGACCCATAGGCTTTGCCAATCCCTCCTGTGGATGCCCCTGCATCCAAAGCAATCACTGGCAAAGCTAATCTCTTCAGCCTCCTCTGTTGCCTTCCTTGTTGCTTGCACATTGATGAGATCAGAACATCTCCTGTGTCATATGCTAAATACCAAAGCACTTTTAGCCATGTGCCTTTCCTTTCTCTAAATTCAACAAGGAAGTGGTATCATACTTCTTTGATGTATTTTGCTTAGAAAATATTGGAGCACCTAAACTAAATTTCATCATAAATAAAGGCAGTTGGTCAGGCACAACCATATGTTAAAATAAATGGCTGTTTAGCCATGGTAATCAGTCAAACAAATACAACCAGTGTTAAAAATGTTTTCTAACAGAAACAAAACGGAAAATTCCAACAATTTCAAAATTAGCCATAGCATAAAGGTACCATTTGTTATTATGTGGTATAAAATATCATATATGACTTTTTTGACTAGGGCCCTGATTTAGAGATTGTCGGACAGGTTACTCCATCACAAACATGATGGATATTCCATCCACTGTGTTGCGAGTGACATAGAAGCTTACACCAAATACAAGTGCCCATTTTCACATTCCCAATGACATAAAGGTTTCTGTGCATTAGGAGTGAGATCGAAGAGTGCTATTAAAGAGAACATACACAAGGTCATGTATTTCAAATAGGGCATACTACTACAGTTTGCACTGCAGTACATCTTCATCTGGATGTTCAGGGTACAGACTGGAACAGTTTTCCCTATTACAGTAAGTTCATCGCCCCCAACACAGTTGTGAACTTGCACCTACATTGAGGACAGTGCATTAATGAAAGACTGACTCGCTGCATGAAACTGCTGGTCTGCTATTCACAGTGCAGGCAGCAACCTGCATGCATTTCAAATGGGGGCAGTGATCCTCCTAAAGGAGGGTGGAGTGAGTTATTTTTTCGACCAGCAGGGGAATGTCTGGATGGGGCTCCGGGACTATCTCAACACTTCTCAAGGTGTGTCATCAGTAGGTGCACTGTCCACGAACCACATCTATGTGTTGCACAGTCAGAGCATGGACTGACACCTCATTTGCCTCTGTGCTCACATCTGTAATACATTGTGGATATAGATACATAATGTTTTCTCATCTGCATGTAACCACCATGCCATGCAAATCTGAGAATGCCCATTTATGATTTCACTGCAAAATGTGCACCAGCATGATTATTATAGTAGTGACATAAGCATTTATAACATCTTTTATAATAACAAAGTGCCTTTGGGGGCAGACAAAACAGGTCCAAACACCTGTTTCACCCCCGCGGCACTTACTGTAAGAAAGACCCAGATATGTAACCCATTTGTGATTTTTTGTTTATGTTACTTCTGTGGATAAATAAATATTGTGCACATCTGTAAGATATTTTACACCTGCAGACAATCAAATTGGTCAGATGTTAATTTCCATGGCTTCTGTTAAATGCTGCTTATTAGATTTATGTACGATATCCATGAAGTGTGTGTATGCATGGGTTTAATCTGGCATGGATGATAGCTGGAGCAAGTGGTTTTGTAACAAAGAACTTGTGGTTGATTGTATGTTGATGTGCTATGCACTGATGATGACCCTCTGCCTTGCTGGAGAAAACTTCCCATCCTTCAGTCATGGAGATTTTTGTAATCACTGTAAGAATTGGAGTTGTTGATTAGATGGATGACTTGGCTGCAATAATAATAATATATGCTCTACATGTGATGTTATGTTATGTGTATTTGTAAAATACACTACCACCCACAAGGATATCTTGGATCTGAGAAGGTGTGCATGCCTAGCCCTTCCTATGGTAGGTTGGTTAAATAATAAGCCATGACTTCAGCGTCTTGCAGAATTCAAGAACAGAGGATTAGGCACTGATGTGGAGTAAGGGGGCCATTCCATACCTTAGGAGCAATGTAAGAGAAAATGTGTCCTCCTGATCTGATTCCGTGTATCCATGGGATGTATGAGAGTAGGAGTTTCATGGAGGGGAGGTGTCTGTGTGGGTGGGGAAAGGAGATGCAACTTTTCAGGTAGGTGGGACCTAAATTGTGAAGTGCCTTGAATGTGTGTGTGAGTGCGCTTGAGTATTGGGCCAGTGGAAATCCCAGAGGTGTGCTTTAATGTGAATTCTGTGTGGGAAGATGAGGATGAGTCTGGCTCCTGAGTTCTGAATGGTTTGTAGTCCTCTAGTTAGTTGCTTGGTGATCACAGCATAGAGGGTGTTCCTATAGTCCAACTTGCTGGTAACTAGAGCATGAGTGTCAGTTTTTCTAGTGTTGCTTGGAAGCCGTTTGAAGATCTTCCTCCACATCTTCAGGGTATGGAAGCAGGGTGCAGTGATGGCACTTGTTCAGTCATGTCAAGTTTGCTGTTGATGATTATTCTGATGTTCCTGGCATGGGTGCCAAATGTGGGTCTGAGTTCAGCCAGCCACAAGTGGGAGTCCCATGGTGAAGTGTTCTTGATCATTGCATCTGTCTTTTTGATGTTGAACATGAGACAGGCTTTTATCCAGTTAACTACTTTGGTCAGGCAGGCAGTGAAGTTGTTTCTTGTGTTGGGGGTTTTTATCTGAAGGAAGAGTATGAGTTACATCTTGTTGGCATGTTGATGTTGTGTGTGCAGATTACATTGTTCAGATGGATCATGTATGCATTGAAGAGGGTGGGGATGAGTGATGAACTGTGAGGGACTTCACAGATGAGTTTGCAGGATTCTGAGGAAGAAGGTGCCAGGCTGACAGCATGCGTTCAATGTCCTAAAAAGGAGCCGATCAAGCTGAAAGCAGGTCCCTGGATGCCAATCTCATGCAGGTGCCTGATGAGGGTGGGGTGTGAGAGGAAGCCATCTGCTTCATAGAGGTCCAGGAGAATGAGGGCTGCCATGTGTTATCTATCAAGAATCATGCAAATGCCATCTGTGGCAGCAATGAGTGGTGCTTCTGTATTGTGATTAAGCCTGAATCCAGACTGTGTAGCATCTAGGAGCAAGTGGTTGCTGAGGTGGTTGGTGAGTCATAGGTTGATTACTTTCTAAAAACCTTTGCCAAATTTGGTAGGAGTGAGATGGGTCTGTAGTTAGAAAGCTTGGCTGGGTCAGTGGGTGATTTCTTGAGCAGGGGAATGGCGGTGGCATGTTTCTAGGTGTCCAGGAATTTGGCTTAGTTGATGGAAGCACTGAGGATGGGTGTTAGTGCTACACTTATTAGTAGGAGTTCTTTGGTGAAGGTGTGATGAGGTTCATGTTAGATGGGGAACCTGAGTGGATAATCTTCATAAAACAGTGATTTTGACAGTGGTGAGCTCAGAGTTCATTCTTTGGCAGTGATGGACAGTTGAGCAGCGAAGGTGATGAGGTCCAGTTGAGGGAGTCCAATGGAGTCTGGTTAAGGATTGAAGATGTTGTATATGGAGATGATTTTGTTACAGAAGAATTCCAAGAACTTGTTGCAAAAGTTGTGTGAAGGTGATGTTACTGGAGGCAGCAGGAGACACAGTGAAATCCCTGCTGCGGTTAGTGCTGGTGTGTATGAGCTCTGCAAGAGCTGTATGTTAGGTCTGCTGGTAATAGCACCTTATGGCTGATTTTCAGATGTCTTTATCCATCCTCTTGTGACTTTTTCTCCATTTGCACTCCATTTGCTTGCAGTGGTATTTTGTCAGCCTGAGTTTCTAACTGGCCAGTGCTTGGTCTCTTGCCATTGGATTATGTCTGAGGGGAGTCGGTATGTCGATACTTGCATTATTCAGCTGCTGACGTTCTTGATCTCTTTCAGCAAGTTGCTGGTGTTCTTGGGCCAATGCACACTGAAGGTGGAAGCCTATTCCTCTTCTGTGATGCTTTTTCAGCTGTGGCAGGCAGCTCTGGGACTGGTAGGTCTGTGGTGTTGCAGGATTGATACCCTGAAACTGATGGCATGGTCTGTTGTGGTCATAGCTGCTGGCTTTTTGACTGTGATGTTGCTGATTGAGGAGAATATCAAGTTCAATAGGTGTCTGTCAGTGTGGATGGGTTTAGTAACATGCTGGGTGAGGCCAAGGTTTGCAAGGTTTTCTAGAGTAGAGTTTGGCTCAGTGGGGTCTTCTAAGTGAAAGTTAAGGTCTCTGAAGATGATTAATGTGCTGGCATTGATAAGGAGGGGTTCAGTGAAGTCCGTGATGTAAATGGCAAAATTGGTGCTGGTTCCTGGTGGTCTGTGTATGAGGGCTCCGCCAAAGGAGAAGTTGGCTGTGATGTGAATTTTGCACATGAGGTGTTCCATGAAGGGGGGGGTGTCAGTGTAGGTGGTGCAGCTGATGGCACCTTTAAATACAAAGGCAAATCTACCTGTGGGCGTGTGCCGACAGTCTTGCCTGGCAGTCTTGTAGCTGGTGGGGATGGCAAAAGCGATGTCCAGTGCAGACCTTCTTTTAGCCGTTTCCATGAGGAAGTTCAGGCCTGGATCTTTGTGGCATGTTTGGTGAGCAAGTGGATGTTGAGGAGCAGTCATGAGAGTGTCCCATTTTGTGTGGGCACTGTTTGGTCTGTGTGAGTATGAGTGGGTGGCTGGTTTGGGTGAATGTGAGTGAAGGGGGTGCTGGGTGATGTTGGGGTGAGTGTGGTGGGTCTGAGGAGTAGGAGACGGCATGAGAACTTGCAGGAGGTGCATATGAATATGAAGGGGGCCACAAGAAAGGGGAGAAGAGAGAAAATGGGAGAAAAGGGGAGATTAGACAGAAGGAAAAACAGAAGATGAGAGAAAAAAATAGGATAGAAGGGGATGAAGATTAGTTACAGAGAACCATCCAGGATGTAGTCCAAGTGGGGCGTGTTTATTCTTTCTGGCTACTCCCCTGCTCAACAGCATAGATAATGAAATATAAAATTACCAAAAAACAGAAATTTGCCAGGGGTAAGGAAAACACCAGCAAAAGAAAGGGAGTAGGAATAAACAGAATAGAAAGGGAAGGGAGAAAGGAAACAATAGTAGTGGTCTAAGAGAAATAATGGAACAAGAAGAGAGGAAAGGGTGTTGGAATAAAAAAGAGAATGAGAGAGAAATTATAAGAATGATGGATAAAGAAAATGTTGTAACTTTTCAGTAATGAAAGATTTTCAAGGCTTTATTCGGACACTGCACAAATACAACATGGGCAGAATCCCAAGCTTCCCTTCTGTGTCAACCTTTCAAGACATAAATGAGGGTGACATCTGCAGTGTTCCTAACACCGGGCTTTAGTCAGGTTCTTTGGGCTGCTCCCATGGTGGAAATTTTGGAACTCCATCAATAATAACACTTGTTAAAACTAGCTAAAAAAAGGTTTCTGTAGGGACTTCATTGTAAACAGACACATTGAATGGCCACTTCTACATCCCATACCTTCTGTAGTTGATTTAATGGGAAAGGGAAAGCAAGGGAAATGAGAGGCAGAAGTGTAGCCTACTGGGCATCAGCGTCTGGAGTTGTGGTTTCCATTGTGGGACCTCAGGTCGACCTAACTCTGTGATCTTGGGAAAATCTCCTTGTTTTTCAGATGCCTTCTCTTAGTGGTCATGCTTAGCAATGGTACAGTTCATTGCATGTTCGAAATAAGAATATTGATTTAGACTGAATGCGCTTTCAGACAAAGCCATAGACATAAAGATAAAAAGAATAATAGGGGGGTGACTGAGATGGCCACTCAACCTCACAGATCCAATCCCACACCAACAAATCTGCCAACACCCCATGAACATGAGAACCATCATGTAAGTGAATGAGGTGGTCACACACAGCAGAGTGGATATAGCTTGAGTGGCTGATTTCAGGAGACTGAAGACCTATTTGCCAACAAACTGAGACCTACGAGGGCCAACAGAGCTGAATGACTGCAGCAGGCTTGGGCCGGAAACTGTCTGATCCTGGCTGAGGGCCTACCCACCAGTGAAATGAGGCTCCAGGGTGGTGACACCTGTGGGTGGCCAGCTGAGGCCAAGGACAGAGTGGCTACACAATCCAACACCCATATGAGACTAAAGGTGAAAACTTGGAACCTATGAACTCCTGCCTGTAACAGAGGGCAATGGCCAATTCACCAAGCCCAGTCCTTGTGGAGGTGACTGTGGCGGACTCCCTCTATACTGGAGCACCAGGTGTGCAGACACTGCATTGTTTAATACATGTTGATGTAGACAGGCATAGTAAATTGAGCCTATTTCATACTTTGGGACCACATTGAGAAACTGTTATTTCCTGTAGGAGCCATGGTATTTTTGAAGCTTGCTCTTCCAGTGCTGTCAAGGGGGATTCACAGAGCTAAAAACATCTTGGTTAATTAAAACGAGTTCTGCTGATAAGAGCACAGAGGAACGAATATCTTAAGTAATGTGTATAGGATTGCACAAATTGTTCAAGATGTGAAGTTGCAATTCGAAACTATGGGGCATATTTGCAGGATTTTCATCCATTGCAGCACAGTAAATAACCTTGGAGCGCTGCACTGTGTGACAGGGAAAGGGCAGGAATGCACTTTATTCAAGTCAAAACAGCGCACTCCTGCCTTTTCCCCTGCTCTGGCACCCTTTTGCCAGCCTAGCGCCACCGCAGGCACTCTGGCAAAAGGTGCCTCTGTTGCATGCAAGATTGATTTTGTGCTGGAAGTAGCACCTTCCTGCAAAGAACAACCCTCTGAGTCTTTTCCCTTTCTCTTTGTGTGTCGCAGTATGCAGCACATACAGAAAGAAATAAAAACAAGGTGAAATAAAGATATTTCTCCCATTACACTTCACCCAGGGAGGCATAGATTTTTAGTGCATTCCCAGGTGTACCACTTCTTGGGAATGTTTCCAAATAAATCAATGTTGTGTGGAAACACCCATGCAATACTCATGGAAACACCTCCCTGGCGCAGAATAATGCAATGCAGTGATTTGCACTGCTTCCAAGACTTATGAAGCCATACAGGGCACGCAAGGGGACCTTGCAAGGCTTCATAAAATCTCTTGTTTCAGTTGCATCACACTTGCATGGTGCAAGAGCAATGCGAAGAGGCTCAAAATAAGCCCCCATGTCTATTTGTTCCCTTAATAGCAATCGAGGTACTGGGCAGCAATTCTCGCTAGAAAACGTGTAGAGAGAGTTTGGCAGTGCTTGCAACTTAAATATTCAACTGATTTGATGTAAGGTACAAATAATCCTAACAAAAATTAATTTGGAAGAAGACCTTATTGTGATTTCAATGTAGTGTATGTAATGAAGAAGATACACTTGCTTGATATGTGCAGCAGGATATTGATACAGATAAGAAAGAATTTTTTTAGCCAAAGATTAATGGATTTTTAAAGAATAGTTAAAGCATCCATAAAACTTTATTAACTTTTCCGTGACTAGTTCGTTTATTTTTCTCTTCAAAATGTAGATAAAAAAGTGAAGTTCAACTGGAAGCTTGGCAAGAGGGTTGGGAGGGGAATGCACAACATCAGTATGTCCGCTACAGGTAATGAGAAGATAAGACATGCTATTTCACCATTTACAGGCAAGCATTGCATCACTGCCAAATTGTACCATACCAATGTGTGAGACTGCCAGTCAGTCCAGGCTTCTTTACTAATCCTACTTTGTATTCCGAGACTTGTAATTTTGCCATTAAGATTTGCATATTTCTGCTAAAAAAAAACACTGCAGGCTAAATGCTATGATAAAAAGCCCGGTGTGGCAGAAAGTGTTCCATTTGGCATGATGTATGTTATCAGCTATGATTGCCTAATACATTGTTGCCCTCTGCTTGGGATTCATCATGTTTGCCAATTTCCACATTATGTGCCAGAGGTAAAGGCGAGGGTCCATAATGAGAGGAGGGCAATAACAGCCGCTAATGCACAACAGCTTGTGGGGAATGCGGCCATCAGCACCTGACATTAATCTCATCTAATTTATTGGAGAAAAAAAATCAAAACCATAATCAACTCCTCTTTCACTAAAATTACCTTCGCGGATGCTGGAATCATGCCAAAGTCACCCCGCTCCTTAAGAAACCATCCTCGGACCCTGAAATTCTCAGCAACTTCCGAACTGTCTCCCTGCTCCCCTTCCCAAACATAGTCATAGAAAAGGCAATCAACTGTTAGCATTCTTACTACCATGAACCCTATGAACTCCTAGACAGCTCTCAATCAGGTTTCCATAGAAACCACAGCACAAAGACTGCCCTCATCACAGCGGCAGATGACATTCACACCAGACTAGATCAACACCATACTGCTGAACTCATCCTCCTGGAACTTTCTGCCACCTTCAACACAGTTTCCCACCACACACTAATCTCCAGACTCTACAAAGATGGAATCCAAGTTCCACCTCTCAAGTGGAAAGCCTCCTTCCTGACCATAATAACACAATGGTTGAAGCGTCCTATGTTCACCTCAGAACCCAAGGACCTCACACGTGGAGTCCCACAAGGCTCTACACTCAGCCTCTCTCTCTTCAACTTGTACATGACTACTCTAGCAAGCATCATTCAAATCCACAGAATCAACATCATCTCTCACACCAACTACACCCACCTCATCCTATCCCTCTCGGAATACAAATAAACCACCGAAAGTATCTTTAAAATGTGCATGACCAAAGTGACCAACCAGATGAAAGCTAACTGCTGCACAGTCAACGCTGATAAAACAGAAGTTCTGATATTTTGCAACAAGAGCTCAACCTGGGACACAACCTGGTGGCCCACAAAACTAGACTGCATCCTCAAACCCTCTGACCACACAAGAAATCTGGGCATCATCTTGGACACCAATTTCACCCTGTGATATCAGATCAATGCAGTCACCTCCCCCTGCTTTCACATACTCAACATACTCAGAAAAGTCAAATGACTCCTTCCAAAACCAGAAAAACCTTCACCAGGCCCTCATCACAAGCGGACTGGACAATGGCAATGCCCTATACTACAGCATCTCCACACATGCTGTTATAAAAGCTGCAAACCACTGGCAGACAAGTACCAACCAAAAGGCTGGTAGCACAGCACAAAGTTGCATGATGCTGCATGAGTGTCTACACAACCCTAAACCTACGCTAAAATGTATATCTATCCCAAGTACATAATCTTCAAGGTTCCATGTAATGCAGAGGTTTATAAAAACGTGCATGGGCTTAGTGGAAAAGACTTCTGGTCACTTTCATTCCAATTCACAGAACAATGAGGTAATCTATATATTACTGGTTTGTGCCTCTCATTTGCATAAATGCCGCCCCCCCCCTTTTCAGGGTTTACAAAGTATTAGGAAGGACGCCTGTGTCTATAAATGTCTATGTCACTATTCTATTTTTCCAACTTTTTTCTCCAAATGGAGAACACCTACCCACGTGAAGAAAATGCACCCCCTGAAAATGTGTGAGTGTGTGGCAAATTCAATCTCCCTATTTGCAAATCTTATTCCAACATTTTTCAGACTGGCGTTAGATGTGCAAATTCAAACTTGCATGCCATTGGGAATTTCTTTGAAGGCTTACACAATCAAGGATTATTTGCAGAAGTGAGTTAAATTGGCTATTAGAAAACTGAATAAATTCTGATTAACGAGTCAGACTTTGGTAATTATAACTAGAAATTCCTCTTTTTCCATTCATCAGTTAAAATTAGATAGTAAAATGCTAGTAGAATCAAGCCATTAATTATTTAATACCTATCATTTTATCATGCAACTATAGGAACAATGGTGGCTATGTGGCCTTGTTGGATGCAAAACGGACGGCACGCCCTGGAAACACTGAGAATAAATTGATGCAATGCGTAAACCTAGATTTCATCAGCCATTGTGCCTTAAAACATTTTCGACTAAAGGTAAAGTGGAGGTGGATCCCCTAGTAATACGTTCGAGTCAGTGCCAGGGTGAACTGTGTAGCAGCCTGTGATGCCAATTCCATGTTCATTTCTGTCTACCTTTCGCTGCGAGTGCTGTGAAGCCACTTGAACGAGGTTTACTTACTTTCCAAATCATGGTAACTTAATAAGACCAGTAGCTAATTAAATTGGAGAAAACCCAACTTCTCTCCTCCCCTGGTATCTGAGAGGGAGATATGTGACTAAACTACTGCTTTTGCTGATTAGAATATTTAGTTTGAATACTGATGCACAAATATATGATTTTTGTGTATTATGCTTTGTAAGTGATCTGTTTCCCACATATGCACCAAGAACATCCTTTTGTGAAAGAACATTCTGGTGCTAATATCCTCCATTTTAGTATGAACAGTGCTCCTGGTAAAAATGTTTTAATAATTAAAAGATTTATTTTCAAGAACAAATCCATTTGACCAAGAACCCTTGCAAGTATGATCAATGTCTTGCAATGCCAACACAAGGGAGCAGTAAACTGAGGCCCAGATTTATGCTAAAGTGGCGCAGCGTAGTGCTACACCAAAAATAGCTTTGCCACGCTGTGCCACTTTTGAAATGCAGGGGTGCTCCATATTTAGAGGAATACGGCCCACCCCTGCATTTTCTCCCTGCGCTGGTGTTGAATTAAGCTGCCTAGCGCCAACGCGGGCATCCTTGCACCATAGTGCAAGGATGTCTGTATTGAGGGGATATATTGTTTATGTGCAGGAAGGTGATCCTTCCTGCACACAAACAATCTATAATGGCGATTTGGCACTTCCATTTGTGCTGCAAAATGCAGCACACACAGAAGTACCAAAGCATCAGTTTGAATGATTGTCTATGTGCAGGAAGTCATCTCTTCCTGCATGTAAACAATTGTGTATGGCATTTTGCTTCTTCTATGCGTCCTGCAGAATGCAGGACACATAGAAAAAGCAAAAAACAAGGAGGAAAAACATATTGCTCCTCGTTTTGCTGTGCTAACGCTAGATTTTGGGGCTCTTGGGGCTCTTAAATATGCTGCTTAGTAACTTGAAAAACATGGCATATTTACAAGGAAGTGGAGTAGGGAAGCTCCACTAGCCTTTCTGCTGGGCTGCCTCACCATTTGAAAGGGCAGAAATGCATTGTATTTACAAGATACAGGGCATTTAAGTCCTTTCCCCCTAAGCTAGTGCACAAATTGCTGCCTAGCACCAATACATGCAGCCTTGCACCCTGGTGCAAGGGTGTCTGTTGTCAGCAGGACTGTTTTGTGCAGAAAGGAGTACCTTCCTGCACAAAACAATCCAGAGATGTGTTTTCCTCTCTTTATGTGTGCTACAGAATGCAACACATATAGAAAGAGGAACCTTTGAGAGGAAATAAAGATGTTTCTCCTTGCTGCACCAGCCCTGCATACGGTTTTGATCCATTCCCATGTCTACACTTTCTTGTAAATCCAGAAATGCATCAAAACCCATGGGTGTTGTGTGGGAACACCCACGGCAAAGTCCATGGTCTCCCTGACGCAGTCTGTAGGACAACGTAGTGGCATGCACTGTATTGCCTTACACCATATGTACAAGGTCACAAAAAGCCATGCAAAGTGACTTTGCGTGGGCATATAGATATAGGTCTGCACTATGTGCCGCCGGTGTGCCACAAAAAATGATGCATCAGTGATGCAAGCTCCTTGTAACTATGCCCCAAAGTGAGTTAGGGTGGGATTTAGAGTTTGGTGGATGGGGTTACTCCGTCACAAATGTAACAGATATCTTGTCCACATATTACTATGCCATTATATCCTATGGACATCGTAAAATAGCCGATGGGATAGCCATCACCTTTGTGATGGAGTAACACATCAGCCAAACTCTAGATTAGGCCCTTATATGCTACGCTTAATACCACACCTCTGCCTATTCTAAGCACTATAAATGACATTTATCACTACTACACAATTTAATGGTATTTAATTTACTGACCTCAGAAGGGTGTATAGCAGAGTCTGCCTTGCAACGTGCAGAGTACATCTGTGAGCCAGACCTTTTGATGCTTTAAGACATCCTGGCACCTTAAATCAGCGAAAGCAATGCACTTAATGAGTTTGCAGAACGAATTTTTATATTTATTTCACTACCAACTTGCAAGCAGATGGATGAATAATTCAACCAAGCTAAGATGGGGGCAGGAGATGTTTCACAGTTGGGTGGCCGATGGCTTCTCTGATCACCCAGCCATAAATGCAGGTCTGTGGAATTAGCATACAATGTCATTAATGGAGCTTACATGATAAGCTATAATGGATAAGTAATATTCCTTCCTACTCTACCAAGACTAGAATTGTTGGAATATTTCATACATTTTTCTCCAGACCTCCATAGAAACCTATGCCATTTTAGGGTAGATTGTCAGATAAATTGGCTGTGAAATTGAGGGGAATATTTAACAAAAAGAGTGCATCAAATCACGTTGCTGTCCTGCGTAATATGGAAGGGGCAGGAATGACCAATACTTAGATTGTATGTGCAATTCTTGGCTTTTCCCAGAGCAGGCACACAATGTGCTGCCTAGCACATTGCAGGCACCTTTGTACCATGGTGCAAGGGTGCCTGCATTGTAAGCAGGATTTTTTTGTGACGGAAGGTGTCTCTTTCTGCACAAACAATATCCTGAGAGGTATTTTCCCCTTTTTGTGTGTGCAGCACACAAAGAAAGAGGAAACAACGAAGAGAAATAAAGACATTTCTCCTCTTTACCCCTCACCCTGGGAGGAATGGGAATTTGTAGGATTTTGAATCGTTTTCGTTATTACATGTAAAATAAATGAAACCGAAGATGCACACACGGAAGTAAATATCCAGCTATGAGTGGAGAACTGAATCAGCTTTGAAACGTCCTGAGTGCTGCCAATTGTGGTAGACACATTAGTCGATTTGAGAGGAGTGAGAAAAGCGAGTGATTGATCTAGAATCACACAGTTTGATTAAGTATGGAAACAGTGAGTGCCATTGATGGCTCCTGTGGGTTGATTCTCTTGGGGCCACATACATTTCGTCTTGGAGAAGGTCAGGTAAGATTCAGCGACTCATCTGTGTGACACGAGGGGTATAATTTACGGAGTGCATGTGTTACGTTCTATAAGGAGTTGTGTTGGCCTCATTGCAGTCCTCCTGATTAATGATTGGAATTTTTGTTGTGAGATCTGTAAGGTGTGAGAAGTCAGGGGCAGCTGCGTGAGGCAGGGAGAGCGCTCTGTGCTGCACTTGTTAAGCCGTAGAACACTGTCAGCCAGTGGTCGATGCATTCGGCTAGGCTGCACGTGCTGCCCAAGCATAAAGCAATTTTACTTTTCGGATGTTCCGGCTGGTAAACTCTGATCCAGTCTGCATGCACCGGGCAAATCCATGTGCAGGAACACGGTGTCAGTTATAACTGCAGCAGATGGTATGCGATTCGGGGGCACTTTCGAACCAAAATGCAGTAAGGACCTATGGGTTTATTTGTTTCTGACAAAAAAGGATCAAGCCACCAGGTCAGTGTGTATATTTCAGTAGCTGTGTTCTCACTAATATCCTGTACAACGTTGGCCTTTTTAGAACCTGTTGACACCGGGGGACAACAACCACAAGGCTGAGTCACTCACTTCACATTTACTTGGGAATGGAATACTTCTTACTTGTTCTGGAAGGGGGTTAATGTTACTTTCGTCTATTTCCCTGTCATACATGAACAGCGTTAACATCCAATGTCATCTGTAATTAAAAGAGAGAGAAACATGCACAGCATTTCTGTGTCTGCATGTCTGTGTGTGCATGGGTCTGCGTGTGATTGCATAAGTTAGGCTGGCTTTCCTTTTTTGCATGTATATATTTCTGTCTATTAGTGTGTGTGTGTGTGTGTGTGTATGTTTGCAAATGTATTGCGTGTATGCAAGTTTAGCATGCCTAGATTTGTGTTTTCACCTCTCAGCATGTGTGGTTCTCTGTGTATTTGTGTGTGTCTGTGAGGGACTGTGCACTTATGTTTAAGTACAGTGTGCGTGGATGTGTCTGTTGATGAATGGGTGTGTCTGTGTGCAAGAGAGAGAGAGTCTCTTTCTCTCGGGCTACTATTCGAGTTATAGAGGAAACTGGTTTCAGTCCACAGAAAAGCTCATTAAGAACTACAAGTAAAATATCTTATGTGACCATTACAAACTACTGAAATCTTATTAATTCAGGGTCATAATATCACCTTCACAGCTTCCATGATGAATCAGAAAGAACTCTTCATATTTACGAGCCCTTTGTGCCACTTTTGCATCACTTTTTGTGATGCATTGGTGATGTAAACCTTGAAATCATATCTATGAGGCCACACAAAGCCACTCACACAAAGCCACTTTGAGGCATATTTATGAGCCCCTAGTGCCATCGAAGCATCACTTTACGTGAAACTATGCCCTGCACCGTATTTACAAGGTAGCGTTAAGCCACTTCTTGTGGCTTAACGCCACCTTGTAAATATATGGCCCCTTCACACACACTACTTCGTGTTGAAGGGGCGTGCAATGGGTGTTGTTGTGGGCGTGCAACAGCAACACCCATTACATTTGGACGCTGCCTGAGATTTATGTGTTTTTGTAAACCTGAGGCAGTCCCAAAATCTAACGCCACCCCAAGGGTGGCATTAGAGTGGCACAACGAGGAGAAATGCTTTCATTTCTCCTCATTTTTTGCTCTTTCCATGTGTGCTGCAGAAGCACACATAGAAAGAGCAAATCAATATTTAGGATTGTTTTTGTGTAGGAAAGTATCCCTTCCTGCACAAAAACAACCTCCTCCTCAACACAGCCATCTTTGCACCATGGCGGTAGGGTGGCTGTGTTGGTACTAGTCAGAAAATGTAGCGCCGGTGCAATGGATAACACAGAAGTGCACTGTATTCTATTAAATACAGCGCATCCCTGCATTGTAAAAATGATGGAGCGTGACACTGCCAATTTTGGTGCAGAGTCCAGCTCCATCAGTTTCTTTTAATTCTGGCTCTTTGTGTGGCATTAAATGGCCTCATAGATATGGAGTAAAGCAAGACAGCGCAAATCGCTGCACTGCCTTACCCTGTGCTCAGGATGCGTTCCATGATCATCGCGATGGATGTTCCCACGCAACACCAATGGATTTTGATGCTTCCCCAGGATTACAAAATCATGTAAATCTGAGGATGCAACAAAACCTTCACACTCCCTATCAGTACAATGGACCTTCAACCCCAGTATGTTCACTCGTGCTGGCTGAAAAAAACAGCAGTAGATGAAAGCCATGACATGGAAGCTCCGTGCCTTTTCCGATTGACTCAAGAAGCGAAAAGACATGTCATACCAAGTTGTTCAGTTGACTAAATATAGGCATAGGATAGTAAAGCTAAGGCGTCCCCGTCTTCCTTCTCATTTCAAGATTACATTGTTTTGTGAGGAGGAGGGCACCTGATCCCAACTTTGACTTGTATAAGTGATTTGCATCAAGCTCAAGAAGGGCAGTCTCGATACGCAGTGCTCCACAAACAGGCATAAATAGTGCATTTAAAAAACTGCACGTTCGCCATTACACCCAGCAAAGCCCCTGCTGTATGTGGCGTCATTCGGTTTAGGCTAGTTTTACATAAGCGCCACACATATTATGTAGAGCTTTCTACCCCCTTAAAGGGCGCCGTGTGCAGATTATGTGAAAATGTGGGTTCACCTATGTTTTTTGGGGGGGGATGCGGAATTGTGGTGGGAGGCATCCGCCCTAATACGCTTTACCTCAGATTTCTCTGACAATTGAAATCCACCGTTACAATTTCGAAGCTGGGATGAGCCACCCACAGTCCAACAGTGACCCCTAGTGACTCGAACTGAGGCTGCCAAAACGTATGTAGTACCCGATCTCTATGTGGATGCGGCAGCTAGCAGAAGTCAACACATGCGTGCAGTGAGCATCAAGCACACGATGACCGCAAGACCTCGCCCCTCCCCCAATAAACGTGTGACCACCGTGCTGTGAGCAAGGCTGTTGCTGTACATGTGCGCTGGGATCAGTTGCCGTCTGACTGCAAAACACCGAAAACAGTGCCAGTCTGTGGACTCCATTTTACGATATGATTTTCGTTTATATGGAGATGTTGTGAAAATAATTATTACACAACATCCTGAATGCACATTCAGCTAATGCTGCGTAGTACTTTAAATGTAACAAACGTGTCCAGCTAGTACATACAACGTTCTTTCTGTGTTTAGCAACCACATACTTAACGCATTACCACTCTCAGAAATGTGAGCTGGTGAAAACTGAGTAAGAGTGAATTTGGTCAAGTTAACGCAATTTGGACAAGTAGATAAAAATCCTTTATCAAAGCATGATGGATGTCTGTAAAGTTTGCTTTTGCTTTTCACCACCTGCCATCCTGGTGGCACCCATTTCCCACCCCAGCTTGCGTGTGAACTGGATAGACAGATTCGCGCCTCCTTGGCGAGGTGCGGCTGCGTACATAAAATGGAGGCGGCCTCTAGACATACTGATTTTTAACCTCAGCTTCACAATGCAAATCTACATTCAAAGATCGACTGATGGTTAAGTTTACTGCTGTTTGGAAGCGGAGAACTACAATAGCTGGACTCCAGGTTTTTAAAGTAAGAACCCATTCTGAGCCCCACAGCCTCACAGGGACACTGTGGTCCGAAGGTGAGAGACTTAAATGTGTCAATAATGCAGATCTGCCCAGAAATACCAGAGTCTGGGCACAGCCAGCTAGCACCTCTCCCTTCCTGACTGTGTTTACAGATTAGAAACGTCCGGGGACAGAATTCAGGAAGAATGTTGTGGTATTGTGCTCATGCATAATATTGGCAGCAACATGGTGGTACTGATATACATGCACATGCCTTTAATCAAAATAACAAAATGCGTGAAAGAGCTGCTAACTAGGTAGAACATGATTTTCTGTAGACCCGGACACCTCCCTCCATAGTTACAGGAACATTGGATCTCCCTAAGCTCCATCGGACACAAATCGAGAATATTAGTCCACATGTGCATGCATTGCTCGCTTGTGTCACTTACAGATAGAAGCGGCCAGTACCAGGTGACACCCACAGACAATCAAGTGGGACAGAACAGTCCTCCAATATGAGCAATAATCCATGTTCTTCTCTCGGCGCCCTGTCCTGGATAGGAGGCTGTTTCTAACGCCGGCAACAGCCTCTCCTCTCTGGCCCAAGTGCTCTCACCAGTCGACCATGCTCGGAAGCAACCTTTTGGAATTGGGATACAGCCGAGAGCGGTCTTCTCTCAGGGTGGTGTCCTCGCAGAGAAGGTCTGGGGAAGAACAGGCGCAGGTCCGGCTGTCCAGTGCTCTGTCAGTGGCGGGATCCGGGACTCTCTCCCTCAACTGCGCTCCTGTGTTTAACTGCAGCGTTCAGGTTCTTGGACTAACGCCGGAAACACCCCGGAATCACTGTAAGGAGGCAGACGTTGCACAGGTACAGCGAGGATCAGCGCTGAGACGCTGCACCTCCCCCTGCTAGGTCCTCATGTGCAGACGGGGCCGTGATCAGCACTGTGTAGGCGAACATTATAGCTCTGCCTCGCCCAAATGTACTACTCCGTGCAGGATAGCTTGGTCCATATATAGGCAGCTCAATATAGCTTTCCGAGGCCCTTACAGTGAGCGATGTTTTCAACAAAGACTCTAAAAAGCTCCTTGAAGCGCAGACTCATTCATATGTGCGCTATTCATTATGGTACCAAGAGTCTGGAGTGTTTACATCACTGAGCCTCTTAGCATCTCCTTATAGCCCAATCTGGTCCGTACAGCAAGACTTGGTTTCAGCACTGCCGCTGTTAACAGCTCCCTCCAGCTCGTCCTGGCCCAAACACTTCAGTAGTGTGCCCAGCACTGAAGCGGTGAGCCTAGGTGAGCCTCTGTACCCCAGCCAAGCCCAGGCAGCGAGATTTCAGCACTGAGCTGGAGGACAGCTCCTATAACCCAGACAGCTCCGTGTGTAGGAAAACCGAGGTTCGGATTCAGTTCTGTGCCGGAGAACATCACCTTATAGCCCAGCCCATGGCGCCCTCTCCTCCCAGGCTAAGACTCGCCCTCTGTCGACTAAGCTAGGGCTGCTGGGGGGATCCCCTGGTGATGAGATAAAAACTTCATAGTAACAGCGCGATCAGTGCTCTTTGTCACAGGTGTGTATGTGTGAGTGTGTGAGGCATGTGCGGTTATCTGTGTATGCGTTTGTGTCTGACTGTGTGCATATGTTTAAGTATAGTTTGTGCGTATTAGTGTCTTTATGTTGTGCGCGCGTCTCTGCGTTCGTTTGTGTGTCTGTGGCTGCGTGTGTTCGCCTGCATGTGTCCACATTCATGTTCACCTCGTTATGCTGAAGGTACAGATGGAGTTTATTTTCTCCTGTGTTTTCATTATGAGGCTGCTACTGGGGTTACACAGGGAACTTGTTGCAATCCACATACGACCTCAACAACAGCTGCGCGTAAAATATCCCCCCACAGTCCACTATGAAATACTGAAACAGCATTAAACCACGAACATGAAGTCACTTCACGGTATCCGTGATGAATTGGCGAAATCTATGCAAAGTGGACTACATGGCGAGGCCTCGCTATTTGCGTCACCGTATGTTTTTTAGTGTATTTAATATTTAATACGGAAGAAAGGCTGCTTCTCTAAACAGGGTGGGCAAGGGACTCGAGGCCTAGGCAAATGGAACGGTCTGTGATGCTAAAGGCTTCTGTGGTTAATCATTTCTATCAATACAGTAATTTAGAGGACTCTGATATAAATATATCCTTCCAACAGCCTTTGTTTCTAATGCCAACAACGTCAAGCATGCTGGTACTGGTAGTTTCACAATCACTTTTAGGAACACTGACCCACAAGCCCAGCATGCTAACTCATGGTGGCTGGAAAATAAAACAGTAGAAGGAAGTCGTGATACAGGCCAAGTTAACTTTTAAGCCTCTTTTAACTAAAAAACTAAACACACCGAATCTTTGAAAATAATAACTTACCGCCATGCAATGACCGCTTGTCTCGAAGTCTCTAAACGACACCTCGACTGCCGTTTCACCAACTATTTTAGGGACGTTGAAAAAAACAGCTAATAATTTTCCAGTCCCAAAAGACTTTATCGAACTCCAGCAGCACCAGGAAGTAATTCCCGGACCACTAAGCGGCCAAGCTGTAAACATCAGGGAAAGCAGCGAAAGGAAACCCCCTGAAAACCCTTGTTAAGCTGTAAGGACCAAGACTCAGGCGTAGCTCTGCTGCCACCCCAGAAACAAGAGGCTTATTTCTTTACCGGACAAATACTGGCAGGTCCTACTAATAAATCTGAACAGTTAGATGAGAACAAATAATTAAAAAGTCACTTGCACATCTTCAAACCTTATGCTGTGCAAGTAGCTCGCCTAAAAAGTCATTTTAACTTAATTTTTAACTTTTGATTCTTGTTTTGACAATTTTAACTTGTTTCATGCAATACTTGTGAAATCTTAATTTATTGTAAAAATTGTAATTAATCCAACAATACAATGTGTTCTGTCTACCTTCTTCTACACAGGCATCCACGTACCATGGCTCCCTGCACGCCCAATACTCGCCCATAAGTGGTACAGGTGACGATAGCAACACCCTTATTTCAAAGCTTTACGTCTTCCTTCTAACTACAACGTTTCATATTTGTGATGAGGGGATGACATTCACACCCATCAGAAACCAAGAATATGAATCCACATGTGCATGCATTGCTCGCTTGAGTCACTTACAGATAGATGCGGCCAGAGCCAGGTGACACCCGCAGACAATCAGCAGGGACAGAACAGTCCTCCAATAGGAGCAAGAATCCATGTTGTTCTCTCGGCGCCCTGACCTGGGTAGCAGGCTGTTTCTAACGCCGGCAACAGCCTCTCCTCTCTTGCACAAGAGCCCTCACCAGTCGCCCGTGCTCTGAAGCAACCTCTTAGTATTTGGGGTACAGCCGGGAGCGGTCTTCTCTCGGGGTGGTGTCTTCGCAGAGAAGGTCTGGGTAAGAACAGGCGCAGGTCCGGCTGTCCAATGCTCTGTCACTGGCTGGATCTGGGACCCTCTCTCTCAACTGCGCTCCTGTGTTTAACTGCAGCCTTCGGGTTATTGGACTAACGCCAGAAGCACCCAGGAATCACTGTAAGGCGGCAGTTGCTGCACAGGTACAGCGAGGATCAGCGCTGAGACGCTGCACCTCCCCCTGCCACGTCCACATGTACAGTCGGGGCCGTGCTCAGCACTGTGTAGAACAGCTCTCTACCGCCGCACCGGTCCAAGCAGCGGGGCCCCTGTTCAGCTTCGGTGGAAAAAGTGTGTCGGCTCTTGGCTTGTAAACAGTTCCATATTTCCAAGCCTGGTCCGTTCAGCAAGGCTTGTTTTCAGCACTGTCGCTGTTAACAGCTCCCCTCAGCCAGGCCTGGTCCAAACGCTTGAGTGGTGTGTCCAGATCCGAGGCGGTGAGCCTCTGTGAGCCGCCAAGCCCAGGCAGCGAGATTTCAGCACTGAGCCCGGGGACAGCTCCTACAGCCCAGCCAGCTCCATCTCTAGGAAAAGCGAGGTTCGGATTCAGATCTGTGCCGGAGAACACCACCTTATAGCCCAGCCCATGGCGCCCCCTCCTCCCAGGCTAAGACCCGCCCTCTGTCGACCAAGCTAGAGCTGCTGGGGGGAGCCGCTCGTGATGAGATGAGAACTTCATGATAACAGCGCGATTCAGTTTTTGAAAACATAAACACACTAGGATTGCGTCGCTTGATATTAAATTGTCCAAAGGTCAATAAGTAGGTTTTACATAATGAGGTCGTTAGTTTCCCGTGGAATAGATAATGAACTTAATTAAGCTTCAATTCTTCCTGCTACCCCCTCTCTAGTTTCCTCTATAACCCCTACTCGTTGTCACATCTTTTCCAAATCCCCTTGCTATCTTGCGACTTAGAATCATCAAACTCTTCCTACCTTTAGTTCCTCATTCGTTTCTTCCCTTCACCCCTCACCCCTTCACTTCTTCCGGCTGCCTTCCATCTATCATTGTTTACTCCCTTCTTACTGGCTGGGCTGCGTGTATTAATGCCTTCCCTCCTCCTCTTTCTTTTCCTCTTGCCCCAGCCTTCCTTTCTTCCTTTCGTCCTCCCTCGCTTCCAACATTCCTTCATCCCTGCTTTCATCTCTCAATTCTGAATCTGAACTGCCAGTCTCTTCTTTTGAATGTAGACTGTCACATTCTTCACTCATTCTTTTCTTGCTTCTTCTTTTTTTCTTTCCTTGCATTCTCACCCTTTTTTCTTCTATCGCTTCATGCTTCCCATTGTTCTCCACTCTGGATTCCGTCCTTGTTTTTTAATCCCTTCCTTCCTTTTATTCTTTCCGTCCCTACTCCTCCTTACCCCGAAGCTTTCAATCTTTTCTTTCCTTCCTTATTTCTGTTCCTCGAAGCATTTTGCCTTGCATTCCCCCCTCTGTGCCTCTTACCTTCCTGCCTCCTCTACCTTCTTTGTCTCCTCTTCCTTTCTTACTACCAGTATTCCATCCTCTTTCCTCCCTTGCTACATTTCTGGCTTCCAGTTTTGCTTCGTCAGTATCTTCTCTTCTTCGTTCCTCCCTCTCCACACCGTTTCTTGCTGCATCTCACTGACTTTACTTCTTGAACACCTTCTTCGCTTCGCCCTGTACGTATTCTTCGCCCGTGCTCTTCATTAAATCCTTCGTCCTCCGGCCCACCGGCCGCTTCCTTACTTCACAAGCACAAAGGATCACAGTGCCACAATATGTTATATGTATTTGTACAGCACACAACTCACCAGGAAGGGTATTCTGGCACTAATAGTACTGCTTCTCTTTAAATCCAGTGGGACACTCCTTACCTTTACGTCCTTCAAAACAAATAGATATTCGTGTCAAGCTGCCTTGTCCAGAAAGGTACAATTGCTTGTTTTTACCAAGGTGCTTAATATTGTAATGTTAGGAGCAGTGCACTACGATTTCCTATGCAAAGTGCAGTCTTCGTGAAATTGTATGTGTATGCAAGCTTACAGGTCCAGCAAGTCTTGCACTATCACAAGGGTGGCAACCCACCCAGAGAATGTATGAAAGTAGAGGATGAGCGAGTGCCTTCCCAGACTCCCTTATGTACTGTTATGGGCTAATTTTAGTGTTTTGCTTGGGCACACTTATTTTAGCTCTAGGGCCACAGCCTGTGCCCTGTTACCTATATATTCATTTCATTCATTTTTTCATTTTATTATATTTTAGCATGGCTTGCTTTTAGCAGTGTTGTTTTATTTTCTAATCAGCTGTCTTTCTGCGAAAGCACTGTTGTTCATTTCTTTGCCGACATTTCATCCTGTGCCTCTCCTCAAGGGTGTACATGATAGTTTACCTAGTATTGCCAGTACAAGATTTATGGAGCCAACCTTCTAAACCTAGAAATATTATCACATCAGGCCTGTTCTCAGAACACAACACATTTTGTTATAAAAAACCCACAGAGCCAATGGCGGTTAAAGGGGACATTCCAGCCAGCCATCTTATGCTGTGTGCCACTTCCTCACTGCTTTGCTGATCTTGGCCTTGTCCCTCCAGCCAACCAGGAGGACTGCTAGCAGACAGCATGCAGGCCCCTGCGTATTCTCCAAGTATAGGGTCGGGGGGTCCTTCCATGGACTAGTACGGGCAGAAGAGCTAACTCTGCTATGGTCTCGCATCAGATGCTTGAAGTGTAGGTAGGAATTTAGACTTATGGTTATGTCAGGACGCTGGTACTGTTTATATGTTTTACACTAATGGTCAGAGGCAGAACCGTATTATATCTCATCTTCCTAATGATTGTAGCTTATGCCCTAATGCAGAGGCTTCAATAAAATATATTGAGACTTGTGCATTTATTGGTCTGGCTTCACATGTATGAGACTTGTGCAAATGAGAGACAGGGGTAAGATCTGTTCCACCATGACTCCCCAGAGGAGTCAGTGACATGCATCAGGCTGCCACAAATCACCTTTACTTTCTAGGTTTGGGTAAGGTGCTGCTAGCTAGCCAAGAAGGTTAGGTCAATAGCTTCCAATCAGTGTGGGATTGACTCAATCACCCACACATGGTGGTGCTGCACCCAAAACCAAGTATTCCCACTAACATGGTAGGAGTCCTATGACATGGCACCACAATCTTTAGTCAGGTACTAACTTAATAGATCGTCCGAGAATCTCTGTCTCTCACATGATAAAGGGACCCTAATTACTTTATACAGAGATATCTGTGGTGTTAGGAAAATATCCTCCTCAGCTAAATAGGTGGTACCAATTTTAGAATGTAAGTTGGCCAAGCCTGAACCTTAAAAGGATTCCACACATTGGTGTTTCTGTCTCTGAACTTACCATCCTAAAATATGACGTACCCTCAATAGGCAGCAATGCAAGTGAATATGAGACTACCTCTCACACAACATCTATTAGCTTACAGACTCACTGAAGGCTGGATGTTACATTCATGGTAGAGGCATGCAAAGCATACTGAAACTTTTTTTTCTACTCCTGGGTCACTTTTCCAGCAACAGATGGAAACTCACACACTTTTAACAATTACACAATAGGAAACACACCTCCACAATACAGACCTGATGCATATTTAGAAATACCACTATCTTATCAAGAACACCAAAATTGGTTTGAAGGCACCTTTCCACATGTTGTACAAAATGTTAAACTAGGTCCCTTAAGTAATGAAGGACCTACATGGCCAGAACTAACCACATATACACCACAACCGAATGTAGAAAATTTGCCAGTAGCAAATGTATGCTGCTTATATAATAATTTAGTAGCTGTATATAGACGCCTAACACAATTTGTAATGCAGACTTTAAATACCTCCCTATTGAGGGCTGCCACTGCAGCATCACATTTGGCTACAGCCAGGATAATTCTGCAACTGCACATTCAATAATGGGTAAGATACCCACCAAACATGGAGAAATTCCATTTTGGATAGCACAACAAATAAATGTGCTGGAATCAATATTTCCCCATACGGGACCCCAAAACAAACCGAATTTTCACAATGTTTTGGTCTTTTGGGATGGTTCCTTCAGTGGGAAACCATGCCTCTTGGGGTGCATATTTGTTGCAATTCACACTACCGCACACAGTACACCAACACTAGGGAATCTTCTGGAAGTGTTCAAACAAATTCAAGACAAATATGGGGCAGACCAAGCTATGGACATGGGGTAGCAATTAATGTGCAATTTTGTTACAGTGTCCTCAACTATATTAAGTAACCTTAAATGGGCATCAGTGGCATTGGCAGTACACAAATAGCTCCAGGACGTTCCTGAACAGAAACAAGAAAACAAGCAGCCTAAGAATATCGCCAAGACTTATTCTAGCATAGGTCGGGATAGTCTGGGAGCCAGACCAAAGAAACCACAATTACAGGGTAAATCCAGTAAGGATAATGTAAAACAGGCAGAAGAGGGTCCAAAAATGCTGGGAGAAACAAAAAAATAATAAAGATAAACAAAAGCAAAGAGGAGAATCTCTGCGTTAGGTGACCTCAGAAATGAGCTATAATCTTAGAAATAGGGAAACTTTAAAAACTCAAGAGAGACACCAATATGCTGGCACATGCCCATCTCATTCCTTCCAGGACTCTCTTGACAAACCCAGTGAGGGTGTAGGGTGGCCAGAACACCAAAATGAGTGTGTGAAACCGAAAAAAGAGTCACAACGCACTTACAAACCTTCGGTCAAAAAGGAAGAGAAACTTTCACAACAAAAACCCCAGTTAAAAAAGAGGAAGGTTGAGGCAATTTCGGTGAAACATACCATACATATTTAGAACCTTACTGAAGAACAGTACATGGGCAGTGACCCTGCTAGACAGCGCAGCAGATGCGATGATATGTCACCAGGATCTTCTAGAGCTTCTTGATGTGACACCGACTTACAACTTCCTTGAAGTCCAAACTGCGGACAGGTACATCTCCCTACCGACAGGGTTTACAAATTTGGAACTCAAATTGAGGGGGACATACAGCATACCATCACAGTGCTTTTCTGTGGAAGATTAGCACTAAGTTATGTCATGCTATTGGTTGAAAAAGATTGGCCACCTGAATTTGTTGTATACACTCCCACAGGGGGGAGATGTAATTTTGCCTTCTTTCTCAGTCCTTGTTCCAGATGCAGTAAAAGAGTCTTACACAGCAGATTATCCATTTGTGCAAGTCCCAGGGCTATACCACAACCATGAGGGGTGGGATAGGGATTTCCCCTACCACATCATGCCAATAAGGTAAATTCTGCAGACCTAACCTCAATATCCCATTAAACATGGGGCTAAAGCACCAGTGAGAGAAATCCTCTCCCAACTTGAATGCCAGGAAATAACTGAACCCTGCATATCTCCAATGAATAACTCTTTGTTTCCCGTAGCTAAGCTGGATCATTCATGCAAAATAAATGTAAAATTACAGACACATAATCAGTCATACAAACACATTCGCAATACAAAATTCACATAGCACATCACCTATCAACAATGTGATGTGCAAAAATACAAACCAACTTTGGAAATGGGATCTCTAGTTGACAATGGTTTGCACCCTGTCTAAGTAGGGATCCATACTTTAGTCAGGGTAGAGGATTCACACAGCTAAGTTAACCCCTGCTTACCCCTTTTGTAGCTTGGCATGAGCAGTCAGGCTTATCCCACATGCAATGTGTAAAGTATTTGTACTCACACACACAATAACACAGTGAAAACACCACAAAAGTACTTCAAACCCTTTTAGAAAAATAGGCAATATGTATCTGAATAAAACAAGATTAAAATGACAAAAAGCAAAAATGCAAGTTTTTAAGGATTAAGACCCTCATTATAACCCTGGCAGTCAAAGACCGCCAGGGCTGTTTTGGAGGTTGCACTGCCAATAGGCCAGCGGTGCAATCTCGGGTATTACGACCATGGCGGAAGTGCCGCGGTCGTACCGCCGGGACTGGTGTTTTTACGCCACAGTGGTCCCGGCGGATTTAATCCTCCAGGGCAGTGCTGCTTGCAGCGCTGCCTTGGGGATTACGAGTCCCCTTCCCGCCAGCCTTTTCATGGTGGTAGGGACCGCCATGGAAAGGATGGTGGAAAGGGGAGTCGTGGGGCCCCCTGGCACAGCCCCATAAAGCTTTTCACTGTCTACAAAGCAGACAGTGAAAAGCACGATGGGTGCAACTGCACCTGTCGCACGGCCACAACACCGCCGGCTCCGTTTGGAGCCGGCTCCCATGTTGCGGACGATAACCCCGCTGGGCCGGCAGGCGGAAACTCGGTTTCCGCCCGCCGGCCCAGTGGGGATGTCTTAATGGCCACCGCGGGAGTGCGGCTGCATTGGCGGCAACACAGCGGTTACAACTTGGCGGGCGGCGGTTGCAGCCTGCCAAAGTTGTAATGAGGGCCTAAATCTCAATAAAGTGCTTAGAAACACAACAGCTCCAACTCGGGTTATCATGACATTTTAACGGAGTCGTTCCAAACACGAGAGATTGTGGGTCAGTCATAGAGTTGCGCGGACTCCAGGCACAGTACTTTTGAAAATGATGAGGAAACAAAGATGTTGCATGGAGTCAGGGAGGTGAGGTGCTGCTGGAGCCGGTGTGGCATAGGTTTCTTACTGCTACAGTGGAGGTGCGGCATCAGTTCCTTACTGAGAAGCAAGGGAGGTGAGGCATTGGTTAATTACGGTTGCAGGGAGGTGGTCAAGCAGCGGTGGTGAGGAGTTGGTTACTTGCAATCTGGCAGGGTCAATAAATCAGCAGGACAAGATGTGTTGCCTTTGCTGTGTCGTGATTACTCAACAGGTCCACAGGTGCTGAGGTAGAGTCGGAATCGGTTGTTCCGGATGTCAAGGAAGCAGCACTTAGAACTTATGCTGTTGCAGGACTTTGGAGGTGCTGCAGCAACATAGGGCCTGCAGCATTGGTCACAGTCATTGCACTTAGCAGGCACTACTGCTCTGGTGCAGGTAGCGGCACAGAGTCAGACAGCAGCACTGGTTCCTAAATCGCTCTGGAGTCCCTGTAGTTGGTTTCTTCTTGGTTGCACCAGAACTCACTCCCAAGGGCCCAGGGACTAGATTGGACACCACTAGTCAAGCTAGGACTCTCAGCAAGAGAGCCCAAGTGCTGGCAAATGAACTCTATGATATCCCTGAGACTTCTAACAGAAGGCAAGCTTAGGGCCAGATGTACCAAAGGATTTTACCCATTCTGTGTCTATGGGAAAAAGCTTTCGTACATATGGCCCCTAGTCCGTAGAAGACTGGCCCTCTATATAGAGTACAAACCAGGTACACTGTGTAGGGGTCCAGGCAACCACACGTTTATTTCCAGAGCCAAAAACTAGATCACAAATGCTCAAATTTTTTAGATAGCTTGATCAAGCAGTTATCTGATCTTGGAAAGGTGCAAAGCATTTGTTGTACTCACAGTATCAATTATGCATCTCACACATTTGAAGGACTAACTCAAGACCAATTTATAAAAAATACTTTAGGTTTTATATACATTTTAAGACCAAAATTATCAAAATTGGTTTAGTACTTTTTGAGTAATTAATTTTTGAAGTTTTAATAAATGCAGTCTTTCTGTGTATAATTATGCACCATAGGAATCCATAGGCAGTCACTGTAAAAGTGCATATAAAATCGCACATTTATGTTACTAGGTTCCACTCTTGCAGGTTGGTCGAGGTCGTCAGTGGGTACACTGTGCCAGCTGGAGAGGCTCAGGTGGCTCCTGGCTCCGGTGGGGGCAGTGCTGGAATGTCTCTTGGAGCAAGTACAAGGCCACTCAGGGGGACCACATGGAAAAGTGTGGTTCTTGCAGATTTAAATGTTGACCCTCGGGGTCCCCTTGTGCTGTCAAGGTTGCAAGGGGTGTGGGACCCTAGGGACACAGCTGGTTCCTCATTGTAGGGTGCTGGGTGTCCAGGGGCAGAGCAAGTTGTTGATTCAGGAGCTGTGTGCAACTAAGGGCCGTATTTATAGGCCCCTAGCACTACAGGAGTGTCACTTTTTGGGACGCTCCTATGGCGCTAAGCACTGCACCGTATTTCCAAGGTGGCGTTAAGGCACGTTTTGTGGCTTAGCGCCACCTTGTAAATATGGCCTCTTCCCACAGAACTGTGCGTGGAAGGGGCGTCAATGGGTGTTGCTGTGGGCGTGCCAGAGAAACACCCATTGCATTTTGACACTGCCTCAGATTTATGAAATTTTGCAAACCTGAGGCAATGCCAAAATCTAGTGCATTCTGCGCACGCATAGAAAGAGTAAAATGCCAGAAATGATTGTTTATGTCAAGGAAGGTGTCCCTTCCTGGACATAAACCATCATTTGAGCTTGACGCTTTGGCACTTCTGTGTGTGCCTCGTTCTGCAGCACACACAGAAGTGCCAAAGCGCCATTACTGATTGCTTATGGACAGGAAGGGTCACCTTTCCGTACATAAAAAATCACACCCCTCAATGCAGACATCCATGCACGATGGTGCAAGGATGCTTGCTGTGGCGCTGGCAGCTAAATTTAGTGCCAGTGCAGGGGGAATTGCAGGGGTTCGCCATATTCAGGTAACTATGGCTCATCCCTGCGTTTCTAAAGTGACGCATCGTGGCACTGTCAATTTTGGCGCAGCACTGCATTGCACCACTTTTCAATAAATCTGTCCCTAAGTCCCTTGGAGCTCGAGGTAGGTCTCTTTGCTTTGAGGATGGCTTACAGGACAGCGGGGGCACTCAGGTTGGAGGTCCAGGGATTTCATGAAGAACTGGAGCTTCCTTCTGATTTTTTTCCAGCTCTGGGGAAGCTGATTTTTTTATTGTCCGATGTTCACTGACCAGTTCCAAGGGTAGTGTTACGATCTGGCCACCAGGGGGTGCAGTGCCACCAAACTTAGCAAACCTGCAGGGTTTGTCCTGGCAGTTGTTGATGTGTTGTCGGGTCCAGCTGCGACTTTCAGTTTGGCAGATATTAGCCGGTCAGTGAAGTGGCCCTCACTGGTTTGTTGGTTCTTTGCTGGTTGCAGAGTGGTACCTCCACTCAGAAGGAAGATCTTGAGTGATTTGTGAAGCCTGGAGGTCCTCTGGGTTTCTTGAGGTCAGTCCATTGTCCAGCTCCTCCACAGCGGCTATTGTTGGGTCCTGGGTGCAGCAGGCAGGGTTTGGCATCTTTTCTTGATGCAGTATGGCCACAGTTCTCTTGCTTTGGAACTTCTTTGGAGCTCGTCTTCTTTGTCCTTTGGAATCAGATTTCTTGGTCTAGGGATGTCCACTAAATACTGAATTGAGTGGGCATTTTAGGGGAAACCTGGTAGGGTCCAATAGAACACTTACTTTTGGGTGGCTCCACCCACTTTAGTGAACACTTCCTGTGTAAAGGGTCAGTTCCCTAAACCTGATTGCCTATTTTCCTTTTATATAAGACAGAGGAAAATAAAATAGAGGGCCCACCTTGCAGGCAGCAACTTAGGGGTGGTGCATGCCATGTGAATCCATTCCCCCTTCCCTTTGTTTGGTTCACCCCTTAGGTCCTGCCAAAAGTGGGGCTTTATAAAGGGGGGGGGACATCTGCTTCAAGTAGCAGGCCTGAGGGTCGAGCTTCAAGGGCGGTAGCCTTTTGAAGCTAACTGCCAGGACAGTGCACATTCCTGAGGGAGAGGGTGTTAGCTCCTCCACCCAGGAAGGGCATTGTTTTATGAACCAGAGAAACAGGGCTCTCCCCAAGGGTTTGTATATTGGCTGTCTGGAGGTGACAGGCTGTCAGGAACCAGTCAGCAACCATGCCAGGTTAGTTAGCTTTTGCAGGGGGCTCCTCTAAGGTGACCCCTGGGTACATTTTTATAATAAATCCAGTACTGGTACCGGTTTGGCTATATCAAACTAAGTTGTTTGATACCAAACAACCTAGGGTTCAGAGTAGCCATCATGTTGCTGGGAAACCCGTGTTGACCAGTGTCCAGTACATGTATTAAAATGGCTGCTCTGTTCACTCACTATGTCCCAGGTTTGGCAAGGACACAGTGGGGGAATATTGCTCATGCAGCAATGCCCTCTTATGCAACATAGTGCACCCTGCCTTAGGGTTGAAATGCCTGCCAGAAGGGTGACTCACCTATATGGTATGCAGTGTATAGTGGTCAGGGCACACAGGCAGTGTGCCATGACAAGTTTGTATTTTAGGTGTGCAGCAGGACACTCAGCATGCTATGGCAGTGCTGGGTGCATCTGGATGCATGGCCATAGAGGGTGGCACAATCAGTGCTGCTTCCCTCAGAGGCCTACACTTAGTACCCCATGCTTGCCCTGGGTAACTAAGCACCATTTACTAGAGACTTATATTGTTAGCTAAATGTGTTTCCAATTGCCTTTGCAATTGTAGGGAAAGAACACTGGGAACCTGGTTAGCAGGATCCCAGCACATTCCAGTCCAAGTTGCATTCAGAAACCAGGCAAACTGCAACAAGGTGACGGTTTCCCACACAGTCCAAGCACTTGGTTAACCTTTAGAAGCAGGATGTGGAAATAAAAGTCCTGTCCTTTCACTCCTAGGACAAAGGCAGCAAGCAGCAGGCCAGCAGAGCAAAGCAACACGCATAGTGGTAGTCCCTCCTACAGCATCTAGCTCGTCTTCATGGCAGAACACCCTCAGTCCAAAAGGATTCTAAAGTTGTGGTGTCATAGGTCCAATAGTTATACCTCTTTCTGCCTTTGAAGTTGGCAAACTTCAAAGGAAAGTCTCTGTTGTTCACAAGATGCTGCCTTGCCCAGGCCTGGCCCCCGGCACACACCAGGGGGTTGGAGACTGCATTGTGTGAGGGTAGACATAGCCCATTCAGGTGTAAGTGACTACTCCTCCCTCTACTCTAGCCCAGATGACCCATCAGGATATTCAGGCTACACCCCATCTCCCTTTGTGTCACTGTCTAGTAGAGATTCACAAAAAGCCCAACTGTCAGTCTGACCCAGACTGGGAATACACAAGCAGGCAGAGTCACAGAATGGTTTAAGCAAGAAAATGCCCACCTCCTAAAAGTGGCATTTTTAAACAGACAATTGAAAAAACAACTTTACCGAAAGACGTATTTTAAAATTGGGAGTTCAGGGCCCCTAAACTCCACATCTCCATCTGCCCACAAAGGGAAACTGTGCTTAAAAGACATTTAAAGGCAGTCCCCATGTTAACCTGAGAGATAGACCTTGCAACAGTGAAAAACAAATTTGGCAGTATTTCAAGGTTAGGCCATATAAAACACATCAGTACATGTTCCACCTTTAAAATACACTGTACCCTGCCCATGGGACTACCTAGGGCCTACCATAGGGGTGCCTTACATATATAAAAAGGGAAAGTTTGGGCCTGGCAAGTGGGTACACTTACGAGGTCAAATTGGCAGGGTAAAACTGCACACACAGACACTACAATCACTTCAAAATACTACAATTATTTCCCTTGAGTATGGGGAGGACAGAGAGTGAACTTTTGTTGATTCTTGTCACCAGATAATCAACAACAAATGTCCAAAATGTATATCTTCAATCGTTGAATGCATCACACACAGATAGGAGTTGGATCAGAGGAGCCAGTACAGTAAAGATGGTGGCAGCAGTACCTCAGTGCAGCCTGAGAGGAGGGTGCACATTCCTAATGATCTGGTGAAGGACTACAAGAGGGAGGATGACCTCTATCTATGGTTCAAAGGGTATGAGTCTGCTCTCCGCATGAACATGGCCCCTGAAGCACATTGCGGGGCGGGTCTGTGGAAGCACTTCGAGGTAGAGGAGAGGGACACTCTGGCAGCCTTGGGGGATCCTCAGGAGCTCACTTACACTTTCATGAAGGATGCCTACTCACCAGATATGGTCTCATCCCTGAGCAGTACAAGGACAAGTTTAGGTCCTACAAAAAGAAGGAATCTCAAACCTGGTCAGAGTGTGTACACTCTTTTTGCAGGACATTGGATGGTTGGGTGAAAAGCAGTAAGGTAACAACTTATGAGGGGCTGTACAACTTAATTGCTTGGGAGCACTAGTATGGTCTTTGTTTCCAAGAGCTGTGCCAGCACCTAATTGACAGCAAGGTGACTGACCCCCAGAAAGCTTGCTCAGGAAGGGGACCGGTAGGAAAGCACCAGGGTCCAGAAGAGGTATGGATGAGACTCCGCCAAAGGTGGGCAGGGCCCTCACCAGAAGAAGTGGGGGGGGTAAAGGTAAATAGGAGGTGTTCTCTTAAGGACCCCAACCTAGTTCCCAGACTAAAGATTCCTGGCCCCCAGTTGAAAAGAAAGCATGATTCTCTATAGGAAAACCTGTAGAGAAGTGTCCCCCCACGTGCTATCATGAGATCAGGTGGGTCACATAAGGGGGATCTCAAATGTCTCAAGGGGACACAGGGACCCACTGGTGCTCAGTCACGGAATTTGGCCAGTGTAGCTCTGAGGGAGGAGTTGGTTCCAGGTTGGAAGCCAGCTGAGATGACCCTTGTCTCACTAGGGGGCAGTGAGATGGTCCAGAGATCCCTCGTCTCTGAGAACACTAAAAAATACAGGCATTGCATGACCATCAATGGACAAAGGATGGAGGCTCGGACAAACACAGGAGCCAGTGTGACTACTGTGAGAAGTCACCTGGGCCGTGATTTATATTTTTTGAGGCAAAACTTCACTAATTCAGTTTTGCACCAAAAAAGTTTATCACCGGTTTGCACCATTTCTGTGCACCAGCCAGGCACCATATTTATGGAATGGTGCAAGCTGGTGCAAAGGGTGGGCTAGCATAAAAAAATATATATTTTAGTCAGGTGGAGCTGGTGTTATGGAAGAAGGGGGTTTTGCACCCAAAAATTAAGTTAGGCAGGTTAGAGTGAAAAAAGTGACTCTAACCTGCCTAGAGTCATTTTCTGACTCAAAACTATCCATACCACATGACTCCTGTCTTAGAAAAGACAGGCGTCAAGGTCCCCTGGGCATGGCCATTGCACCCTGTGCCATGTAAGGGGGCCCATTCCAGGGCCCCCTATGGCACTTTAAACAATAAAATGCAATAATTACCTATACTTACCTGGGATGGGGTCCTCCATCCTCCGCAGTTCCTCTGGTGTGTGGGGGGGTGTCCATGGGGCCTGGGGAGGGCACCTGTGGGATTATTCCATGGTGCTCCACCATGGAAACAGGCCCACAGGTCCCCTAACACCTGCCCTGACCCAGGTGTTAAAAAATGGGGCAAAGCAAGCTTTGCACCATTTTTTGACCCCTCCTCCCTCCCGTGCACCATTTTTTGCACAGGAGTATAAATATGGCGTTAAGGCCATGGAGTCATTTTTTCCACAGGAATGCCTACCTTGCATCTCATGAAGGCAAGGAAGGTTTCCACTTCCGAAAAATTAGTTTTGCACCGAAATAGAGTAAAAAAAAAAAAATGGTAATTCAGTGCAAACTGTGTATACATATGCCCCCTGGTGTCTGAAGAGCATATAGTTCCCCATGCACTTCACCAAGTAGTTGTGGTAGACAGCTCAGAGCACATGTGCAGAGTGGTGCAGATTCCCTTTGAATGGGGGGTCTCCGGTGCCTTGAGAGTAGCTGTGAGTCCAACCATGCCTGTAGATTGTCTGCTTGGCAATGATCTGGAGGATTCCCCTTGGAAGGAGGGGAAACACAGGTCTCAATTGGAGATGTTGGGTTTGCCTGGTTGTGTGTGTGTGTATGTCCACCTGATGAATGGCTGCCCAACAGGGTGATCAGGAGGCCCTGGAATCTGAAAGAGTGGCCCAGGTGCCTGCCAGAAAGAGGAAGGGCAAGTGCATGGGAAATCCACCCCAGAAGTTCCCATGGTCCAGGAGGAGACTGAACCTGAGGGGTACGCCCCCCAGCCTACAGGGGAACAAGTGGCTAAACTGGGGGAGGTGGGCGAGCTGACTCAATGGCAGCAGGAAGAGAGACTCACCAGAGAAGCATTCTGTGAGGAACAGAAAACATGCCCTACTTTAGAGGGTTTGCGGCAGCAGGCTGCAGACCAGGTGTCTGGCAAGGAGTCTGGTTCACACTTGGTTTATTGGGAGGATGGCCTCCTATATAGTGAACCTAAGGTTGCTGAGCCGGGAGCAGCCCGTGTGCTCTTGGTAGCCCCGTGCTTCAGAGCCTTCTTACTCATTCGGGCTCATGATGTGCCTTTGGCTGGACATTTGGGGAAGGACAAGACCTTTGAATGGCAAGCCCCAAATGTGCAGGCTTTCAGATGTGCACTGTAGGTCTTGCCAAATGTGTCAAGCAAGTGGCAAGAGTAGGGGGAAATGTAAGCCCCCCTCCAACCTTGTCCTGTTGTCAGCACCCACTTTGAAAGGGTTGCTATTGATATAGTTGGGCCTCTGGAACCCAAGACAGCCATGGGTAACAGGTATATACTGGTCGTGGTGGACCATGCCACCCGGTACCTTGAAGCTATACCTCTGAGATCAATCCCAGCCCCTGTGGTGGGGCGTGCATTGATGGGGAGTTTCACTAGCATTGGGATCCCCAATGAGTTGGTATCTGACAGGGATACCAACTTCATATCTATATATATGAAGTCTCTGTGGAAGGAGTGTTGGGTGACCTGCAAGTTCACCACTCCTTACCATCCCCAACAGAATGGTCTGATTGAGAGATTCAACTGCACATTAAAAGGCATGATTATGGGCCTGTCAGAGCCCTTGAAATGTAGGTGGGACATCCTCTTGCCATGCCTTCTGTTCACATACAGGGAGGTGCCAAAAAAGGGTCTGGGATTTAGGCCTTGTGAGTTGCTGTATGCCCACCCTGTGAAGTCGTTGTGCCTGGCTAGGGAAGACTTGGAGAAGGCCTCCAGTAAGCCCCCCAGATTGTATTCAGTTGCATGCTGGCTTTTAGGAACCAGACTGCCCACTTCAGGAAGCTCGCTCAAGAGAACCTGGACGCAAGCGAGGAAGATATGTGGTATGACCGGAATGCCACTCTGGATGAGTTTCATCCTGGACAAAAAGTGTGGGTGAAGGCCCCAGTGGAACCTCACACTCTACAAGATAAGTGGACTGGGCCATTTGAGATGGTGGATCACAAGACTGATGTCACCTATCTGGTGAACTTGCAGACTCCTATAAACCCTTTGAGGGTCCTGCATGTGAACCACCTCAAACCTAACTTTGAGAGGTCTGAAGTTGGCAACAGTTGATGGGTAGAGGAAGAGAGTGAGCCTCTTCCTGACCTCCTGTCTGCCAAAGAGAAAGATGGTTCAGTGGAGGGTGTGAACCTCTTCATCTCACTGACTCTGGAACAACAGAGGGTTTGTCGCCAACCGTTGGGACAGTTTGCCTCTCTCTTTTCCTTGAACCCAGGGGATACACACTTGTGCACACATGATGTGGGAACTGGGGGCAGTACACCTGTGAAATATAAAATTCACAGGGTGACTGGTAAAGTTAGAGCCAGCATTAAGGATAAGGGATCCAAAATGTTAGCTCTTGGGGTTATAGAGTTTTCCAGTACCCCGTGGGCCATCATGTGGTCGTGGTCCCAAAAGCTGCTGCTCCTGGTGCTACACAGAACTCAGGTTCTATGTGGATTACCAGGGATGCAATGTGGTCACGAAGACTGACATGCATCCCAGCCTCTGAGCTGATCAGTTCATTGATCTGTTATGGGCTGCCAAATACCTAAGTATTTTTGATCTGACCTCTGGATATTGGCAGTTTGCTCTGACTGAGAGGCCTAAGGAGACGTCTACATTTTCTACCCCAGATGGGCACTATCAGATTAGGGTGATGCCCTTTGGATTGAAAAATGCTACTGCCCCCTTTCAGAGGCTGGTTAACAAGGTGTTGGCTGGATTGGAGGATTTCAGAGCAGCCTACCTTGATAACATTGCTGTGTTCAGCTCCTCTTGGGAGGAACACTTGCAGCACCTCTGTAAAATGTTAGAGGCCCTGCAGAAGGCAGGCCTCACTATTAAGTCAAGTAAGTGCCAAATAGGGCAGGGTTCTGTGGTGTAAGTGGAACACCTGGTAGGGAGTGGCCAGGTAGCACCTCTACAGCCAAATATTGATACCATTCAGATTCAGATGCAACAAAGAAGCTAAGACAACTTCTGCAACCTTGTAACTTCAGCTCCTGCCAGCAACTGCAACAGTTTCCAGGTCGTTCATCCTCCAAGGACTGCCTGTCTTTCACCTGCACCAGAAGAACCAAAGGAATCTCCTGCAGAGTGATGGAGTCACTTCCCTGCTTCAGAAGGCACCTCTCTGCAGCGACAACCGGTGGCTTGGACCCCCTCTCCAGACGACAGGCATGGATCCAGCAACATGGGTGGTCGACTAAAGTGACTCTAGCAGCCCCACTGTCCATCTGTCCAACTTTGGTGGAGGTAAGAGATTGCCTCCCCACGCAAGGCAGTACCCCCATGCACTGCATAACTTGCAGTTGCTAAGGCTTGTGTGCAACCTTCCAAGAAGTTATTCATGCACAGCACAGCTTAGGCCCCCAACACTTCATCCTGCGACGCACAGCTTCCTGGGTGGTTCTCCAGCGGCTTGGGAATGCTTTGTGTCGTGCTGCATGGGCCTCCATTTGCACCTTCTTTGTCTCCATGCTGTGGGACTCCTGTGCACACGTCTTGGTCTTTTGAGGCTCTCTGAGTTGCTGAGAGCCCCCTCTGTCTCCCCCTAATGGGTAGAAGCCACCAGGTCCCTCCTGGTCCTGGGCAGCGCCATTTTTCCCTAACTGCGAGCTTTGCGTTTAGCAAGGCTTGTTGGCAGAACCCAGCGTGGAAAACAAGACGGCATTCATTCATCTGGCGTGAGACATCTTCTGCACCAACCAGGAACCAGCATCTGTCTTCTTTGGTGCAATACTGACTTTGTCTTCTCACTGGTGGTTCCACTTTTGCACCTTCATCCGGGTTAGCAGGGGCTCCTGTGCTTTCTGGACTCTCCAGTGCTTCTTGGAATTGGTCCCCTTATTCCATAGGTCTTCAGGTCCAGGAAACCATCATTAGTGTCTTGCAATCCCTTCTGGTTCTTGCATTATCTTTTATCATGACTACTAGTGTGATTTAGGACTCTTGCTGTGTTTTACTCCTACTCTCCTAGGCTCTGGGGTGGGGTATTTTACTTACTTTTGGTGTTTTCTTACACTCCCAGTGCCTCTTTACACATTACACTTCCACTATTTTAGTATATGGTTTGTGTTCCGCCTAGGCCCATTGCAACATATTGTGATTTTCACCATTTGCACTGTTTTCCTTCTGTGTACTTACCTGTTTCTGGTTACTGGTGTATATATTGTGTGATTTACTTACCTCCTAAGGGAGTATAGCCTAAAAAGTATTTTTGGCATTGTGTGGCTAAAATAAAGTACCTTTATATTTGTAAAACTGAGTATTGTCTTTCATGTGTGTAAGTACTGTGTGACTACAGTGATATTGCAAGAGCTTTGAATGTCTCCTAGTTCAGCCTTGGCTGCTCTGCCTACAGCTAGCTCTAGACAGTCTGGCTTCTAGACACTGACTACATTTCTCTAAGAAGGGAGAACTTGACCTGGTATAAGGTTTAAGTACCTTTGGTACCTACTACAAACCAGGCCAGCCACCTACAGCAAGTGAGTCCATGCATCGTTTCTTCTCTGGTCAGGTTGGCGATGCATCATTTTTCTCCCCACAAGAAAGTGAGGCATCAATTTCCAGACTGGCGTCTCAGGCCCGTGCAGGTTTGCGTGGATTGTTGACACACAGCGATGATGCACGCGAAATCCGGCTGCATGGTGTTGGAAAAACGCACTGTGTGGTGTTTGCATCATTATCAGCCGCCGCAAGCAGGTGTTGGGTCATTCCTCCAGCCATGATTTGTCGATCTCCCAGCTGCGATGCAGGTGGAGCATCGATTTTAGCCACAAAGTGGGTGGCATGTCATTTTTCAGCCATATTGCAGGTGGTGCATAAAAGTTTTGCTGCGCGGTGTCCTATGCGTGGATTTCGGCTCTTGTTCTGCCAAGTTCACCATTTAAGGGCCCAGAGATTGGATGGGGCACCACTTGACAGGGCCACAGTCTCAGCAGAGAGTTCAGGTGCTGGCAGAGGAAGTCTTTGATGGCACTGAGACTTCAAAACAGGAGGCAAGCTCAATCCAAGTCCTTGGAGATTCTTCACCAGCAGGAATTTACCGCAAAGTCCAGTCTTTGTCATCTTTCAGGCAGAAGCAGCAACTGCAGGCCAACCCAGCAAAGCACAGTCACAGGCAAAGGGGTAGTACTCCTACTCTAGCTCTTCCTTGGCAGAGGTTCCTCTTGATTCCAGAAGTAATCTCAAAATCTGGAGTTTTTGGTCCCCTACTTCTACCCCTTTCTGTCTTTGAAGTAGGCAAACTTCAAGGGAAATTCTCTGTTGTTCGCAAGATCCTGCCTTGCCCAGGCATGGCTCCAGACTCAAATATTTTAAATGCCACTGCCATTCTGAACTCAATGTTTGGGTTCAGAATGGCATGTAAAAATAAGTTGTAGCTACTATTCCTTCTCTATATTAAAAAATGGTTAGTAATAGTAATTGATACATTTTAACTTTCAAATTATGTAATTGTCTCGCGAAACTAGGTTTTTATTTTCCTTAAATTACAAAACATATCCACCTACTTTATGTTCATGATACAGATGACAGTAATCAAAGTTTATCATATTCTTTATTAATGTTCATATATGTTGATAATCCAATTTAACGATTGTATTTTAATTTCACATTGAATACTTTTTAATGCAACTTCTAATAATATTATAAGCATAGGAAAAACTCCCCACCCCTAAAACACAGTGAAAGAAAATAACACTGTATTCTTTCATACCTCATACATACACACTCAGACTCATTATTCTAAAAATTCATGAATTAAAAATCCTTATACGGACCTAGAACACGATCCTTCTGGGGGTTCCTCCTAATTCAACAGAAACTCTGATACCCATATTATACAGATTCTTAAATTACACATTATGTTACATACATTTCACCCTTCCAAGGTACAATGAAGGGTACAAACATTGAACTAATTAGAAGCCATAAGACCAACATAGACAAGAGACTTAAGTTGTGTCAATAATAAGGCACACTTCCCATCAAGAACAACTGATTGGATGTATGGTGGAACACAATGCCTACACGTGTTTCAATGTCACTCTTGTTAGGGGGACACCTTCATCAGGGCAGTTCCAATTTAATAAATCTTTAGGGACTGTAATAGCTCACTTCCATCCTGCTAGATTGAGCCATATCTGCAATAATTACCCAAAATGTAAAATTAGACTCCTAAGCAATTCGCGAGACACATATCCAACTATAATTAATACAAAGATAAACTGAAACACACCTGAAAGTGAAACCAGTGTATAGACAGACACCACCACCATATTAATTTAAGGTTGGTTGTATACCTTAGTGAGACATTAATATATATACAGTGTTCCCCTTATTCCAGCACACTGTCAGCGACTATTTAGTCCCTTCTCCCACACTTTCCATAAATCAATAGGTAATAGCAATTACCTTATCCTTCCAAATTTTAGGAAGTTTTTCTATCACTTCCCCTCTCCAATTACATGTATAGGGCCCAATGGGTGCTATATGGGCTTCCTCAATGGATCACACGTCACCTGGTTTCACCAGAAAATAAGACGAAGTAGAGAGTCTACAAGGCAAGAATTCACCATGAGAGCGTAATATAAAAAGAGCCTGGCTTATTACTTCACAGTTAATTTTTCAGTCACTGGAATAGACTACCTTAATTTCATATATCAGCTTACTCCGATCATGTCCTTTTTATGTATGCAGGTATCTTACGGTCTAATTTACTACTGCAGATGCCATGAGTCTGTAAATCAAGAATAATGCCAACATGCTTATGGTTTTCACAACTTGAGTCCCCTAACGAGCTTCTCTATTCCCCGTAGCTCTAGCCTCTTGGGTGCCTTGGACGAGATGATCTCGTCCAAGGCTACAGTTCCCCTGTGCCTTGGACGAGATCATCTCGTCCTAGGCACAGGGGAACTTGGGGGCGCGCTAGCGTGCCCCCGTGCACCCCTCCTCCCCCCCCCAGGCGGGGATGGAAGGGGAAGACCTTCCCCTTCCACCCCCGCCCCCCCCCCACGGCAATCCGATGACGTCAGCGCGCGCACAGCGCGCTGACGTTATCTAGTGTTGCCGGGCGCGCTGGAAGCCATTTGCTTCCAGCGCGTCTACCGAGGAGGACGTAAAAAGTAAGTCCTCTTCGTTTTTGGGGGTCGGGGGTGGTGGAAACAGACACGGGGGGAAAGGAAAGGGTTTTTCCTTTCCCCCGGTGCCTGTTTTCATTAGATTCCTGCTCCACGATCGCGGGCGGAGCCCGCGATCGTGGAGCAGGAATCTCCACTAGCCACCAGGGATTTACTGTTTTCAATATTTTGGGGGCGACCCCGGGGGCAATTATTTTTAGTATTTCGCCCCCCCCGGGGGCAGATCTGCCGTTTTTTCGGCGGATCTGCCCCCAGGGGGGGCGAAAACCACTAGACACGAGGGATAGTTATATTTTGCCATTATTTTGGGGGCGACCCCTTGGGCAAGGGTCGCCCCCCCCCGGGGGCAATTTTTATTTGTATTTCACCCCCCCCTGGGGGCAGATCTGCCGATTTTTGGGCGGATCTGCCCCCAGGGGGGGGCGAAAACCACTAGACACCAGGGAAAATTTATTATATTGATTATTTTGGGGGCGACCCCTGGGGCAAGGGTCGCCCTCCCCCGGGGGCATTTTTTTATTGTATTTCGCCCCCCCCTGGGGGCAGATCTGCCGATTTTTCGGCGGATCTGCCCCCGGGGGGGGGGCGAAAACCACTAGACACCAGGGATATAGTATTTTATGTTTATTTTGGGGACGACCCCCTTGGGCAAGGGTCGCCCCACCCCGGGGGCAATTTTTTTTTGTATTTCGCCCCCCCCTGGGGCAGATCCGCCGAATTTTCGGCGGATCTGCCCCCGGGGGGGGCGAAAACCACTAGACACCAGGGATTTTATATTTTGTGTATATTTTGGGGGCGACCCCTTGGGCCAGGGTGGCCCCCCCGGGCAATTTTTATTTGTATTTAGCCCCCCCCCGGGGGGCAGATCTGCTGATTTTTTGGCGGATCTGCCCCCGAGGGGGGTTTAAAACCACTAGACACCAGGGATTTATTTTTATTGTAAAGTTTTTTTGGGGGGGCGACCCTTTGGGCAAGGGGCGTCCCACTGGGGGACACATTTTTTAGTATTTGCCCCCCCCTCCCCCCCGGGGGCAGATTGCCAATTTTTGGGCTGATCTGCCGCCGTGGGGGGCGGGGGGGCAAAATCCACTAGACACCAGGGATTTTGTTTTTGTTGTTTATTTTGGGGGCAACCCCTTGGGCAAGGGTCTCTCCCCTGGGGAGTTTTTTTTTTCTGTTTCGGCCCCCCCGATGGCAGACCAGTCATTTTTTGGACGATCTGGCCCCGGGGGGTGGAAGCACACTAGGCGCCAGGGATTGTGTGGTGTGTGTGTAATTTTGTAGGCCCATCTGCCCCCAAGGAGGGCAGAAACCACCAATACGGCAGGGATTTTTTTGTTTTGTGCTGGGGGTGCCCCCTTTGGGAAGGGTTGCCCCCTAAAAGGGGGCACAGAGGTGTTGCCCATTTCGGCTAATTTTTTTACGCCCATCTACCCCCGAGGGGGGGCAGGATCCACTTAGGTACCAGGGACAACTTCTAAGTTCTTGGTGGTGGGGTGTTTGTCAACTGGCAAAGTATTTGTATTTGTGATTATAACAATTTATTTCTTCTTTTTCTTCTAGTTCAACGCTTTTGCTTCCTTTGCTGTGGATCTTAGCGGTTTTGGCAGTAGTTGTCCAGTGGTTTGCATAGCTGCATGTTTTAGGTAAGTGAAAGCAATTTACTCCAAAGGAGTATTGTTGACATGCATGAATGACATGTTTGTAGGTGGTGTACTAAATGCAGTATTGTGTGTTTGACATTGTCCTTAGATTTGAGCACAGTGATGTTTGTGTTGTCATATGTCTAATTTGCTTTTTTCTTTTTTCTTTTTAGTGGGATATCATTGGTGATTGCTGTGTCTGTGCAGAGTAGTTGCTTGGTGAGTAGCTATTTCAGGCAACTGAGTGGTATAGTTTTTTGTAGTACATAACTCTTTGTGATAAAGCTACACTTTGTTTATTACTTATTTTAGTGCTAGTTGTTGTTGGCAATCCATTTGTTGTTAGGATCATGGCTAGCCGCAAAGTGACCGCTCAGCAGGTTGTTCGCATGCTCTTTGAGTCGTCTTCAGACCATGATTACGACACTGACTCTGCATCTGAGGCAGAGGAGGAAGCAGGAGATTCTGGAAGTGAGTTTTCTGTCCAAGAGTATTCTTCTGATGAGGAAGCTACTCTCAGTGCAGATGAAGGGCCTGAGTTAGAGGAGGACATTGATGTGCCAAGAGTGCAGCAGCCTGGGGCTGAAGGGTTTCCCATTAGAAGACCTGACACCTGGATTGCCCCAAACATGGAGCAGCCACAGTTACCTGCATTTACTAGTCTCCCAGGGTGTAGAGTTAATATGGAAAACTTTCTGCCTGTCCATTTCTTTCACTTGTTTATGGACGATGTATTTTTGGAAGAGATTGTGGAGCAGACAAATGTGTATGCAGAGCAATATTTGCGGGACAACGCTGCCAGACTTAAGCCTCAGTCTAGAGCTACTCATTGGGTTCCCACATATCTGGAAGAGATGAAAAGGTTTTTAGGTTTGTCTTTTTTGATGGGGTTGATCAGGAAGCCGTCACTGGCTTCTTATTGGTCTACTAGTCCCTTGATGGCAACTGCTATATTTCCTGCAACTATGACACGTAATCGGTATTTGCTTCTTCTTCGTATGCTGCATTTTGTAGACAATGCTTTAGCCTTGCCACGAGATCACCCTGATTGTGACCGCCTTTTTAAGATTAGGCCTGTCCTTGATCATTTTGTGGATCGGTTTTCAGAGGTCTATGTTCCAGGCAAAGAGATAAGTGTGGACGAGTCTTTGGTCCTTTTCAAGGGGCGTTTAGTTTTTAAGCAGTACATCCCTAGTAAGAGGGCACGGTATGGGATTAAATTGTATCTGCTGTCAGAAAGCAGTACAGGATATGTTTAGAATTTCCGGGTCTACACTGGTAGGGATTCCAGTATTGACCCTCCTGGTTGTCCGGCCACTTTTGGAGTTAGAGAAAAAATTGTGTGGGAACTTGCTAGACGGCTGTTTAACAAAGGTCACCATTTGTACGTAGATAATTTCTACACTGGAGTGCAGTTGTTCAAGGAGTTGTTTAGGGTGGACACTGTTGCTTGTGGCACAATCCGTTCTAACCGCAAAGGCTATCCAAGGGAGCTTGTCTGTAAAAAACTTGAGAGGGGACAGTGCAGTGCCTTGCGGAATAATGAGCTGTTAGCTATGACATTTTCAGACAGGAGGGATGTGTACATGCTATCGACCATCCATGATGAGAGTACTTCCCCTGTGGCTGTTTGGGGTCAGGTTGCGGAAGTGCGCAAACCTGCGTGCATTTTGGACTACAATAGGCACATGGGTGGTGTTGATAGAGTAGATCAAAGGTTGGAACCTTACACTGCTCTTCGTAAGTCGTATGTGTGGTATAAAAAGTTGGCCCTACATTTATTTCATTTGGCAACTTTTAATGCCTTTATTGTATACAAGGATTGTTCACCTGAGTCAAGGATGACTTTTGTTAAATTTCAGGAGTCGGTGATAGAAAGCCTTATTGTGGTGGAACCGGCAAGAGTTCCTAGAGTAGAAGTGGTGGAGGATGTGGCTAGATTGAAAGATCGGCACTTTCCAGATCACATTCCTCCCACTCCCAAAAAAGACATGCCCACAAAGAAATGTAGAGTATGTGCCCGGAGATCAATCCGGAGGGAGAGCCGGATGTACTGCCCCGAATGCCCTTCAAAGCCTGGGCTGTGTGTGCCCAGCTGTTTTAGAAGTTACCACACAAGGAATAACTTTTGGGAAATACCGTGAGCGTAAGCTGTCTGTTTTATATTTTCATATGTTTCACGGTTGGCATCTGTCGTGTATTTAGTTTGAGGTTTTGTGTTTGTAGTTTTGTGCCTATTTTATAATTAGTAGTTTATTTGTTGTTTATAAATAAAAAAAAGTGATTGCGGTGTGCGTGGGGTGGCGCTTGGCTGGCGGTGTGCGTGGGGTGGCGCTTGGCTGGCGGTGTGCGTGGGGTGGCGCTTGGCTGGCGGTGTGCGTGGGGTGGCACTTGGCTGGCGGTGTGCGTGGGGTGGCGCTTGGCTGGCGGTGTGCATGGGGTGGCGCTTGGCTGGCGGTGTGCATGGGGTGGCGCTTGGCTGGCGGTGTGCATGGGGTGGCGCTTGGCTGGTGATGTGCGAGGGGTGGCGCTTGGCTGGCGGTGTGCGTGGGGTGGCGCTTGGCTGGCGGTGTGCATGGGGTGGCGCTTGGCTGGCGGTGTGCGTGGGGTGGCGCTTGGCTGGCGGTGCCAGCCAAACGGCAGTCCACACTCCCATCAGCTGGTGTGATTCTTGTATCAGGCATGTGGCGTATGTAAGTGATGGGCCCTTGAGTGGCGAGGTCTGTCGATGTGAGTGTTGTAATGTGCTGGGCCCGTGGCTGGCGGTGTAAATGGTCTTGTGCGTGTCATGTATGAAAGGTGTGTGAATGGACTGTAAAGCGGTTGGTGCCTTGTCGCAGCTTTACAGCTCACGAGCTGTGAGTCATTGGTTCACTTTTTTGCCTTTCAGTTATTAGCAGTGCATTTCATTTTTGTGAAATCTCTTGTTAATAAAATTTGATCCACTGAACCATCACTCACCCTCGTGCCAAATCCAACCAGTATGTGTTGTAAAAAATGACAAAACCTGCTCCGCTGTAATCAGGCGTCGCAGCACACCTGTGACACGCTAGGTGCCTCGGGTGGGACCCCGATGATGAAGCATGCCCCAACTTGGTTGGTGGGTGAGGGGTCTTCTTCACATAACCTAAGTGTGTTTCTTTTCACTATTTTAGTGTTTGGCACATCACGGACGTATGTGCACACATCAAAATGATATATTGCAAAAATACCTATCCCTTCTATCTCTTCAGGTTTTGGGCCTTATTCTGTTGCAGGCACCTGGCCCACCCACACAAGTGAGGTATCATTTTTATCGGGAGACTTGGGGGAATGCTGGGTGGAAGGAAATTTGTGGCTCCTCTCAGATTCCAGAACTTTCTGCCACAGAAATGAGAGGAAAAAGTGTTTTTTGGCCAAATTTTTAGGTTTGCAAAGGATTCTGGGTAACAGAACCTGGTCCGAGCCCCGCAAGTCACCCCTCCTTGGATTCCCCTAGGTCTCTAGTTTTCAGAAATGCACAGGTTTGGTAGGTTTCCCTAGGTGCCAGCTGAGCTACAGGCCAAAATCCACAGGTAGGCACTGTTTTCTTCCAAAATTTTGGTTGTGTCCACGTTGCGCTTTGGGGCGTTTCCTGTCGCGGGCGCTAGGCCTACCCACGCAAGTGAGGTATCATTTTTATCGGGAGACGTGGGGGAACGCTGGGTGGAAGGAAATTTGTGGCTCCTCTCAGATTCCAGAACTTTCTGCCACAGAAATGTGAGGAACATGTGTTTTTTTAGCCAAATTTTGAGGTTTGCAAAGGATTCTGGGTAACAGAACCTGGTCCGAGCCCCGCAAGTCACCCCTCCTTGGATTCCCCTAGGTCTCTAGTTTTCAGAAATGCACAGGTTTGGTAGGTTTCCCTAGGTCGCGGCTGAGCTAGAGGCCAAAATCTACAGGTAGTCACTTTGCTAAAAACAGCTCTGTTTTCTGTGATATGTCCATGTTGTGTTTTGGGGCATATCCTGTCGCGGGCGCTAGGCCTACCCACACAAGTGAGGTATCATTTTTATCGGGAGACGTGGGGGAACGCTGGGTGGAAGGAAATTTGTGTCTCCTCTCAGATTTCAGAACTTTCTGCCACAGAAATGTGAGGAGCATGTGTTTTTTTAGCCAAATTTTGAGGTTTGCAAAGGATTCTGGGTAACAGAACCTGGTCCGAGCCACACAAGTCACCCCTCCTTGGATTCCCCTAGGTCTCTAGTTTTCAGAAATGCACAGGTTTGGTAGGTTTACCTAGGTGGCGGCTGAGCTAGAGGCCAAAATCTACAGGTAGTCACTTTGCTAAAAACAGCTCTGTTTTCTGTGATGTGTCCACGTTGTGTTTTGGGGCATATCCTGTCGCGGGCGCTAGGCCTACCCACACAAGTGAGGTATCATTTTTATCGGGAGACGTGGGGGAACGCTGGGTGGAAGGAAATTTGTGGCTCCTCTCAGATTCCAGAACTTTCTGCCACAGAAATGTGAGGAACATGTGTTTTTTTAGCCAAATTTTGAGGTTTGCAAAGGATTCTGGGTAACAGAACCTGGTTCGAGCCACACAAGTCACCCCTCCTTGGATTCCCCTAGGTCTCTAGTTTTCAGAAATGCACAGATTTGGTAGGTTTCCCTAGGTGGCGGCTGAGCTAGAGGCCAAAATCTACAGGTAGTCACTTTGCTAAAAACAGCTCTGTTTTCTGTGATATGTCCACGTTGTGTTTTGGGGCATATCCTGTCGCGGGCGCTAGGCCTACCCACACAAGTGAGGTATCATTTTTATCGGGAGACGTGGGGGAACGCTGAGTGGAAGGAAATTTGTGTCTCCTCTCAGATTCCAGAACTTTCTGCCACAGAAATGTGAGGAACATGTGTTTTTGTAGCCAAATTTTGAGGTTTGCAAAGGATTCTGGGTAACAGAACCTGGTCCGAGCCACACAAGTCACCCCTCCTTGGATTCCCCTAGGTCTCTAGTTTTCAGAAATGCACAGGTTTGGTAGGTTTCCCTAGGTGGCGGCTGAGCTAGAGGCCAAAATCTACAGGTAGTCACTTTGCTAAAAACAGCTCTGTTTTCTGTGATGTGTCCACGTTGTGTTTTGGGGCATATCCTGTCGCGGGCGCTAGGCCTACCCACACAAGTGAGCTATCATTTTTATCGGGAGACGTGGGTGAACGCTGGGTGGAAGGAAATTTGTGGCTCCTCTCAGATTCCAGAACTTTCTGCCACAGAAATGTGAGGAACATGTGTTTTTTTAGCCATATTTTGAGGTTTGCAAAGGATTCTGGGTAACAGGACCTGGTCCGAGCCACACAAGTCACCCCTCCTTGGATTCCCCTAGGTCTCTAGTTTTCAGAAATGCACAGGTTTGGTAGGTTTCCCTAGGTGGCGGCTGAGCTAGAGGCCAAAATCTACAGGTAGTCACTTTGCTAAAAACAGCTCTGTTTTCTGTGATATGTCCACGTTGTGTTTTGGGGCATATCCTGTCGCGGGCGCTAGGCCTACCCACACAAGTGAGGTATCATTTTTATCGGGAGACGTGGGGGGACGCTGGGTGGAAGGAAATTTGTGGCTCCTCTCAGATTCCAGAACTTTCTGCCACAGAAATGTGAGGAACATGTGTTTTTTTAGCCAAATTTTGAGGTTTGCAAAGGATTCTGGGTAACAGAACCTGGTTCGAGCCACACAAGTCACCCCTCTTTGGATTCCCCTTGGTCTCTAGTTTTCAGAAATGCACAGATTTGGTAGGTTTCCCTAGGTGGCGGCTGAGCTAGAGGCCAAAATCTACAGGTAGTCACTTTGCTAAAAACAGCTCTGTTTTCTGTGATATGTCCACGTTGTGTTTTGGGGCATATCCTGTCGCGGGCGCTAGGCCTACCCACACAAGTGAGGTATCATTTTTATCGGGAGACGTGGGGGAACGCTGAGTGGAAGGAAATTTGTGTCTCCTCTCAGATTCCAGAACTTTCTGCCACAGAAATGTGAGGAACATGTGTTTTTGTAGCCAAATTTTGAGGTTTGCAAAGGATTCTGGGTAACAGAACCTGGTCCGAGCCACACAAGTCACCCCTCCTTGGATTCCCCTAGGTCTCTAGTTTTCAGAAATGCACAGGTTTGGTAGGTTTCCCTAGGTGGCGGCTGAGCTAGAGGCCAAAATCTACAGGTAGTCACTTTGCTAAAAACAGCTCTGTTTTCTGTGATGTGTCCACGTTGTGTTTTGGGGCATATCCTGTCGCGGGCGCTAGGCCTACCCACACAAGTGAGCTATCATTTTTATAGGGAGACGTGGGTGAACGCTGGGTGGAAGGAAATTTGTGGCTCCTCTCAGATTCCAGAACTTTCTGCCACAGAAATGTGAGGAACATGTGTTTTTTTAGCCATATTTTGAGGTTTGCAAAGGATTCTGGGTAACAGGACCTGGTCCGAGCCACACAAGTCACCCCTCCTTGGATTCCCCTAGGTCTCTAGTTTTTAGAAATGCACAGGTTTGGTAGGTTTCCCTAGGTGGCGGCTGAGCTAGAGGCCAAAATCTACAGGTAGTCACTTTGCTAAAAACAGCTCTGTTTTCTGTGATATGTCCACGTTGTGTTTTGGGGCATATCCTGTCGCGGGCGCTAGGCCTACCCACACAAGTGAGGTATCATTTTTATCGGGAGACGTGGGGGGACGCTGGGTGGAAGGAAATTTGTGGCTCCTCTCAGATTCCAGAACTTTCTGCCACAGAAATGTGAGGAACATGTGTTTTTTTAGCCAAATTTTGAGGTTTGCAAAGGATTCTGGGTAACAGGACCTGGTCCGAGCCACACAAGTCACCCCTCTTTGGATTCCCCTAGGTCTCTAGTTTTCAGAAATGCACAGGTTTGGTAGGTTTCCCTAGGTGGCGGCTGAGCTAGAGGCCAAAATCTACAGGTAGTCACTTTGCTAAAAACAGCTCTGTTTTCTGTGATATGTCCACGTTGTGTTTTGGGGCATATCCTGTCGCGGGCGCTAGGCCTACCCACACAAGTGAGGTATCATTTTTATCAGGAGACGTGGGGGAACGCTGGGTGGAAGGAAATTTGTGGCTCCTCTCAGATTCCAGAACTTTCTGCCACAGAAATGTGAGGAACATGTGTTTTTTTAGCCAAATTTTGAGGTTTGCAAAGGATTCTGGGTAACAGAACCTGGTCCGAGCCACACAAGTCACCCCTCCTTGGATTCCCCTAGGTCTCTAGTTTTCAGAAATGCACAGGTTTGGTAGGTTTCCCTAGGTGGCGGCTGAGCTAGAGGCCAAAATCTACAGGTAGTCACTTTGCTAAAAACAGCTCTGTTTTCTGTGAAGTGTCCACGTTGTGTTTTGGGGCATATCCTGTCGCGGGCGCTAGGCCTACCTACACAAGTGAGGTATCATTTTTATCGGGAGACGTGGGAGAATGCTGGGTGGAAGGAAATTTGTGGCTCCTCTCAGATTCCAGAACTTTCTGCCACAGAAATGTGAGGAACATGTGTTTTTTTACCCAAATTTTGAGGTTTGCAAAGGATTCTGGGTAACAGAACCTGGTCCGAGCCACACAAGTCACCCCTCCTTGGATTCCCCTAGGTCTCTAGTTTTCAGAAATGCACAGGTTTGGTAGGTTTCCCTAGGTGGCGGCTGAGCTAGAGGCCAAAATCTACAGGTAGTCACTTTGCTAAAAACAGCTCTGTTTTCTGTGATGAGTCCACGTTGTGTTTTGGGGCATATCCTTTCGCGGGCGCCAGGCCTACCCACACAAGTGAGGTATCATTTTTATCGGGAGACTTGGTGGAACATAGAATAGCAAAACAAGTGTTATTGCCCCTTGTCTTTCTCTACATTTATTCCTTCCAAATATAGGGGTGTGTGTAAAAAAGACATCTATTTGAGAAATTCCATGTAATTCACGTGCTACTATGGTCACCCCGGAATTCAGAGATGTGCAAATAACCACTGCTCCTCAACACCTTATCTTGTGCCCTTTTTGGAAATGCAAAGGTTTTCTTGATAGCTATTTTTTACTCCTTATATTTCAGCAAATGAATTACTGTATACCCGGTATAGAATGAAAACGCACTGCAGGGTGCAGCTCATTTATTGGCTCTGGGTTCCTCGGGTTCTTGATGAACCTACAAACCCTATATATCCCCGCAACCAGAGGAGTCCGGCAGACGTAACGGTATATTGCTTTCGATAATCTGACATTGCAGGGAAAAGTTACAGAGTAAAAAGTAGAGAAAAATTGATGTTTTTTTCACCTCAATTTCAATATTTTTCTTTTTCAGCTGTTATTTTCTGTAGGAAACCCTTGTAGCATCTACACAAATGACCCCTTGCTGAATTCAGAATTTTGTCTACTTTTCAGAAATGTTTAGGTTTCTGGGATCCAGCATTGGTTTCATGACCATTCCTGTCACTGACTGGAAGGAGGCTGAAAGCACAAAAAATTGCACAAATGGGGTATGCCCCAGTAAAATGCCAAAATTGTGTTGAAAAATTGGGTTTTCTGATTCAAGTCTGTCTGTTCCTGAAAGCTGGGAAGCTGCTGAGTTTAGCACCGCAAACCCTTTGTTGATGCCATTTTCAGGGGAAAAACCACAAGCCTTCTTCTGCAGCCCCTTTTTCCAATTTTTTTGAAAAAAACGAAATTTTCACTGTATTTTGGCCAATTTCTTGGCCTTCTTCAGGGGAACCCACAAAGTCTGGGTACCTTTAGAATCCCTAGGATGTTGGAAAAAAAGGACGCAAATTTGGCTTGGTTAGCTTATGTGGACAAAAAGTTATGAGGGCCTAAGCGCGAACTGCCCCAAATAGGCAAAAAAAGGCCTGGCACAGGAGGGGGAAAAGGCCTGGCAGTGAAGGGGCTAGATCACATAAGCAAACACATACACTGTGTACACCTGACCGTAGTAAATCAATGTCATAAGGACCGGTCAGTCATAATCAGGATTGTCACGGCCATATAGTGGCTTACCTTTTAGGACTTCTTATCTCGCTGTACTATTCTCCATTTCACTGATGATATTTCTGCTGTTCGATGTCGCGTTTCAGAGTGGTATTTATATTGGTTAGGCCATGACGACATGACGTATTGTGCGGGCCGGAATAGCTATATCTCCATACACCATGCAAATCTGACCGCCATCTTAAAGTGGACCGTACTTAGAGGATATGCCAGTCGAGTACACTACTGGTATTAAGAAAAAAATGCAATATTTGACTATCTATAATATAATTCGACAATTAGGATAACAAAGCGCCTTTTATCTTTTAGATACCATATAGTTACTCGTTGCTTCAACCTCTTATAGCCAGCATATGAGAACTAGTCTCATCCATGACGGTAGTGTATTCTAATACTGGGAATGCGACCTTCCAAATGGCTCTCTAAGGTACAATTATAAGTACCAAAAAGCGATCCCTGAGTGTTTTAGGTTATCGCATTCTCCAATGGTATGCATTCATTCAGAAAAATTCTTAAAAGTATCCAAAGTAAAGATCCAATATACTTCTCGTTTTTTCCGGATCTTATTGCTGTCATTTGTACAGGTGTTATTAATTTTTTGCCAAAATTGTCAACCGAAGATCATCTTTATGGTGTCCAATATATTTCCAATGCTGTACTAAGGGAGCTCCCTCCATTTTGTTCCAAATATTGGACTTATGTTGAGAGATTCTAGTACGTAATTCTCGCCCAGTCTCTCCGACATATCCTTGTCTACAAGGGCAACAAATCAAGTAAACACAATGAGATGTTCTGCAATTAGTAATTTGTTCAAACTTAAATAATTTTTGTCTCCATATCAGGGTATCCGATACCATGGCCCCTGAGCAGGCCTTACACGTTCCACATTTGTGATTTCCCTTAATAGTTGTCCTATGATGGATTTTTAACAAAAGTCCCTATATGTGGGCATGGCTGATCTAACTAGCCTATGACGAACATTCTGGTTCTTTTTAAATGCAAACAATGGTTTTTCAAGTGGGGGCAAATCTTGATTGGTATTCAGTATATGCCAATGTGTCCCAATTATTTTTCTAATTTTCTCATTTAGAATGGAATGTTCCACTACATATATCACCTGTTCTGCCGTATTTTTATTTTTTCCTTCAAACATACTTTCTCTGTTAAAGTATTTTGCTCTTAATAAGACTCCTGTACTAATCGTTTTGGATAACTTTTCATCAGCAGCTTTTGCTGTAGTACCTTTGCATGTTTATCATAGTCTTCTAGATTTGTGCAATTTCTATGAATCCGTAGGAATTGGCCAAAAGGTATACCTTGTTTCCGGAATCTAGGGTGAAAACTGTCAAAATGTAAAATGGTATTCTTAGCCGTGGGTTTAACATACAAAGACACCTCTATATTATGGTTCTTATGTCCTATCAAGATGTCCACAAAATCCACTCTTTCTGTACTTTTATGCTTGGTAAATTTGAGGTTAGTGTCACAAGCTTTAATCCAGGCACAGAATTAATTAAGTTGTTCTTCGTATCCTGACCAAATGAAAAAGAAGTTGTCTATATATCTGGACCATAATGAGGCATTTTCAGAATGGCTCCTTTAATTCAACACTTTTAGGTCCCAAAGGGTGGTTATTGTGGCCATGGAAACAGATGGTTATCATGCTCATTTTGTAAACCCCACATGAGGTTTTAGAGCAAGCAGGCCTGACCCTTGTTATGTCACCACAAAACACCCTGGTATGCTCACCACATGCAGCGTGGGCAATTTTTATCAGCAATGGCTAAAATCATCAACATAATAGCTATCAAAGAACACCTTAGTCTCCTTTCAGAATATGTAGACTTACAAGATTTCTTGTTAGGTCCCAGAAAACCATGCTCAAAATATTTCTTATATTTAATATATAATGAAATTTGGAAGCTTTCACAAAAGAAAGCTGCAGCCAAGTTAAGGCAAATAGATCAGGAAAATTTGGGAATGCTCTAGCCATTGTAGATAATGGTATGAACACATTGTCCAACTGCATTTACACTTTAAACAACATTGGTGGTCATTACAACCCTGGCGGTCAGTGTTAAAGCGGCGGTAAAACCGCCAACAGGCCGGCGGTAAATAAAATGGAATCACGACCGTGGCAGAAACCGCCAACATAGACAGACACTTTAACACTCCAACCGCCACGGCGTACAAACAAACACCGCGGCGGTCACCACCAACAGACAAGCGGAAGACAAGGTTCCGCCCACTGTATTACAACAGTCCAATCCGCCACCTTTTCCGGGACGGATTCACCGCGAACACAAAGACGGTGGAAACAGGACTTGGAAGGGAAAACGCTCACCTCTACACACTCCACGAGGAATCATGGCCATGGAACCCGAGCTCCAGATACTGCCAGCCTTTATCTTCCTGCTTCTCTACCAGGAACAACAAAGACAGCGGCGAAGGCCACGGTGAGTACTGCACCTACGACACAGGGGAGGGGGGAGGGAAAAAAGAGTGACACACACGCAACACGCAACACTCCCACCCCAACCCTCACCCACTACAACACACACACAAGTACATATTGATTACATTACATTAACAACCCTCAACTCCCGCTGGAAGAATGCAAGGACAAAAGGAAATGAGTCGAACATTTGTAATCTATTAAAAAACAGTAATCAAAAATATATACACTCATATACATATTTACACTAGAAACAAATATATACACCAAGAATACAAGTCCAAGGTATTCCACCATCATAGTCCGTGGACCACTGGGCCCAAACTGCATGGGCAAGGCCTACACTCAATACCCGATCAAAACGGAGAGAACACTGCTGGGGCATCAGATAGAAATACAACAGGCACATCAGGGGGAAGGGAAGGGGGGGCACCTCAGCCGGATGAGTGCTCGACACCAGATCCACGAGGGGGCTCCATGCCCGCTGATGTATCCTGGGGAGTGCAAAGCCACAGTCTCTCAAGTCACTCCAGTGGGTGGTTTGCCCATTGCTGCATCCTGGGGAGTGCAAAGCCACAGTCTCTCAAGTCTCTCAAGTGGGTGGTTAGCCCACTGCTGCATCCTGGGGAGTGCAATGCCACAGTCTCTCAAGTGGATGTCTTTCTCCACTGGTTCTGGAGGGGGCTTTGTGCCCAGAGTGCTTCATCCTGCCAAGGACAGAGGTAGTGGATGCCTTTCTCCATTGGTTCTGGAGGGGGCTTTGTGCCCAGAGTGCTTCATCCTGACAAGGACAGAGGTAGTGGATGCCTTTCTCCACTGATTCTGGAGGAGGCTTTGTGCCCAGAGTGCTTCATCCTGCCAAGGTCTGAGGTAGTGGATGCCAATCTCCACTGGTTCTGGAGGGGGCTATGTTCCCAGAGTGCTTCATCCTGCCAATGACTGAGGTAGTGGATGTGAATCTCCACTGGTTCTGGAGGCTTTGTGCCCAGAGTGCTTCATCCTGCCAAGGACTGAGGTAGTGGATTGCTTTCTCCACTGGTTCTGGAGGGGGCTTTGTGCCCAGAGTGCTTCATCCTGCCAAGGACTGAGGTAGTGGATGTGAATCTCCACTGGAGGTGGCTTTGTGCCCAGAGTGCTTCATCCTGCCAGGGACTGAGGCAGTGAATGCCAATCTCCACTGGTTCTGGAGGGGACTTTGTGCCCAGAGTGCCTCATCCTGCTCGTGGCGGCCTCAGTAGCATCGGAATCTTTGGCGCTCACTGGCCTGCGGTGCTTGTTGCTGCGGTGTCCTGTTCAGCGGTGCTGGTGGCGGCGGTGTCCTGTTCAGCGGTGCTGGTGGCGGCAGTGTCCTGTTCAGCGGTGCTGGTGGCAGCGGTGTCCTTGGCAGCGGTGCTTGTGGCGGTCTTGTCCGCCATGCAGGTTTTCCCAGACTTGCCTGTTTTACTGTGCCCCTTCCCCACGTTGGATGGTGGCGCAGCTGTCTCCACACTCCCAACTGTACCCCTGGGAGAGTGTTGGACTTTTTGCCTTACGCAGGGTCATCCCCAGTCTTATTGCCTCCTTCCTCCTGGTTTTTCTAACCCCTCGCTGTTGGCTCTAGGACTCTGAGCACTTTATCACTGCTGACCAGTGCTAAAGTGCAGGTGCTCTCCCATCTAAAGTTGGTATGATTGGCTTATACCTAATTGGCATATTTAATTTACCTATAAGTCCCTTGTACAGTGGTATCTCTATACCCAGGGCCTGTAAATTAAATACTACTAGTGGGCCTGCAGCGCTGCTTGCGCCCACACTGAAGTAGACTTTCAAACCTGTCTCAGGCCTGCTAGTGCAGGGCCTGTGTGCGCAGTTTTCTGCCACAGGGACCTGGCATCTAAACTTACTTGCCAGGCCCAGAACTCCCCTTTTACTACATGTAAGTCACCCCTAAGGTACGCCCTAGCTAGCCTTATGGGCAGGGTGCCATGTATGTAGAAAGGCAGGACATGTGACATATTGCATGGCCTGTCCTGGTAGTGACAAACAGCCTAACTGGTGTCTCACTGCTGTGAGTGCTGCCTTCTCGTAGGATTGCATTAGAAATGCCCTGCCTTATGTGTAAGGGGTATTGTCTGATTTATGAGGGGTAGCGTAGGCGTGTTTGGTATGGTTGTGATGGTGATAATAAATGCTGCTTACTGGTGAGGGTGTATTTTTTATTACTATCACAGAAATGCCACTTCTAGAAAGTGCGCATTTATCTGTGCTTATGACTCTGGTGTTTTGCAGCTTGACTCCAATCCACGTCTGGGCAGAGTGACAGTTGGGGCTTTGTGCATACTTTTCAGACAGCCGGTACACAGGGAGGGTGGAGGTGTCACAGAGGTGCATCTGCATACTGAATAGTCTTCCTGGGCTGAGAGAAGGGAGAGGCGGGGCACACCTGCAATTGTAAAGACTGTGCCCTGGCCTCACACAATAGGGTTGTTAACCCCCCACTGATGTTTGGAGCCTGTGCTGAAAGGAGAGAGGGGGCACTCCCAGAACCAGTTGTAACTGGCTGGAACCTCCTCTCCCTACCATTGTAAAACACTGTAAGAACTGACTATAAGTACAGGGGAATTTTCCCCACAATTTGAACATTCTTGGAAACTTGAAACTGGACACAGAACGCTGATGAATGGACTCACCAGGAAACCGCCTTGGACTGCTGCTGCTGTGCTGACCTGTGACCTGCCTGGTCACTAGGAGGAACTGGCACATCTGCACCCCTTGTGCTGGCCTGTAGCTGGGCCCACCAGCCCTGTACCTTTTCCTTGCTTATTGTTCCCAGGGGCAGGGTGCTGTGGCCCCTGACCCCTGCACCGATCTTCTACAGTGTTGACTTAGCGCTTGGGAAGAGCGCTCCTTCTGATAACTGCTGCAGAAGATCACCGCCGCAGCCCGGGCCTCAGATTGGCTTTGGCGCTTTAAAAACGCCTTATGGATGCTCCCCGGATCACTGCCGCAGCCCGGAGAAGTTAATTTGATAAAGCGCGAGTGTAGCGCGTTTACCGGTGCCACCAGGGCACGAAGACAACCTTCTTTTCCCCATCAGGAGCCAGCGCGCTCCTAGCGGTGCCCCCGGGGTAGGGATCGCTCCGAGGAGCGCCCCGGGGGCACCGGCAGGCCCCGCCTTGGGCCAGGACGTCATCGGGACTCTGAGGGAGAGGAGGACGCCTCTCCCTCGCTTGCGGGAGTCCCGGAGGATTCTCCTACCACTACGGGATGGGCGGCAGCCTCACCGGAGGCTCGCCCATGCCGCCGGCTCCCTGGTTGGCCCTCTCGTGGGCCAGTGGTATTTTATTTGGGAGTCTCCCTCCGTATGAGGGCCGGTAGAGGCCCGGGGAGACCCCAGGAGTTTGCGGTTCGCCGGAGGGGCCCGTTTTCAACTCGAAGGGGGTGCGTGGCCCCCCCCTACTCGCAGGATTTCCCTGACCTTGGCCCTAATGGAGAGGGCCAGTGGAGGCCCCCAGTGATCACGGGTCCGAGAAGGGGCCCGTCAGGAATTCGGAGAGGGTGCGTGCCGCCCCTCTCGGTCCTCAATGCTCAGGGAGGCCCCCGTTTTGCGCAGAGGAGCGCCGGGGGCCCCATTGTTCGTTTTAGGCACTGGGAGTGCCTCTTCATCAAGACAGGTACTTTTAAAAGGACCAATATAATTATAATTGAAGTTCTTTCTACAGACTTTGCTAATTGTGATATATTGCCTACCTGTTCTATGATGCTTTTACATATATGTGCAAATGTTCCTTTTATGGGCATGACTTGCTAATATGTTTCCCTAACTTGCCATAGATTTTCTAATGTTCCTACTATGGGCGTTTTATGATATTCTTATGACAAGTGTTCTAATGTGATAACGTGTTTCCTGACTACTGCTTATGTTGCAGAATACTGAGTAACCTGTGTGTTATGTGTGACTACTGCTAGTTTGCAGAGTAACTAATGTGTAACGTTCTGAAAACTGCTAAGGTAGCAGGATAGTACTGTTATATGGTTGGTCTGATAATTGCGTTGTGTACAATACAGTATATTTTCATATAATCTGGTGTTGTGTTTCCTTTGTGGTGGGGATATTGCGTCATATGTGTGTGTGTGTTGTGCAAATGCTTTACAAATTGCCTCCGGGTTAAGCCTGACTGCTCGTGCCAAGCTACCAAGGGGGTGAGCAGGGGTTATCTTGGACGTGTAACTCCCTTGCCCTGACTAGAGTGGGTAAGTTCTGCCTGGCTGAGGTGCATACCCTAGCCAACCAGAAACCCCATTTCTAACAGAGAGGCTTTGGTGGAAGATTTTTTTCCTCTCTCCCACCAGGCACTGGCCAACTTTTTGTGCTTTTGAGGTGGGGGACTGTCCGTGCTCTGGCTCCTTGGCACACTGGCTGCCCTGCTGCCTGGCGCACTCCAGAAGCCGGTTACTACTGGCACCACTGTTCCTGCAGATGTTGTGGCTGAGGCGCTGGGTTGGGACCTGGAGAGGCGGCCCTAGGAGACTGAAGGGGTAGGGGAGGTGAGGGGAAGAGGTCAAGGTTGGACAGGAAAAGTTTTTGGGACACACTGGGACGGGTAGATGGAGGGGTTTAGGAGTGGAGGAAGAGGTAGTGGTTGTAGGAGGTGAACGTTTGGTGACTGGGTGAAGGTGCATGGGCTGGAGGCTGTCGTGAGGTGGATGGCTGTTGGGTGGGTGTGTGGCTGCGTTTGTGTACCTTTGGAGGTGGGCTCACAGACACACTGGGAAAGGACACAGGGGATGTGTGAATAGTAGTGGGGGTGGTGACAGCACGTGAGCGGGGTGTGGTGATGGGTGTGCCGGTGATGGAGGTAGTGGCTGACAATGTAGTGCATGCAGGTGTGAGTGGAGACGAGACTGGGAGGGAGGAGGGAGACGAGGAGGAGGGGGACACAGTGGAGGCAGTGGCTGTTGGTATGTCTGCATGTGTATGATGCTTGCGTGAGTGCCTGTGGGATGTGTGGTGCTTATGTTTGGCTGAGCTTCCCTTGTGTGTTGACATGTGTGCATGCTGGTCTGATGGTGTGCTTGGAATAGGCTGAGGTACAGTGGTTTGGGTCTGGGTGGAGGAAGTTGGAGGTGGGAGGCTAGAGACAGGGACAATGGCTGCCATCAGTGCTGAAGCCAGAGTCTGAAAAGCTCGCTGATGGGCTGCCTGACCAGAATGAATGCCCTCCAGAGATGCATTGGTCTGTTGCAACTGCCTCTCTACACCCTGGATGGCATTCAAAATGGTAGACTGCCCAACAGTGAGGGACCTGAGGAGGTCAATGGCCTCCTCACTGAGGGCAGCAGGGCTGACTGGGGCAGGGCCTGAGGTGCCTGGGGCGTAGGAGATGCCCACCCTCCTGGGTGAGCGGCCACGGGGCAAACACTTAGGGGCTGCTGGGAGGGCAGTGCTGGTAGGGGGGGTGGCAGCTGTACCTGTAGATGCAGGGGCACAGAGTAGCCCACCACCACAAGGGAGCTCCCATCAGAGTAGGAGTCCGTGTCACTGGTCTCAGCTCCTCTCCCCGCCGTGGAGCTCCCCTCGCCCTCCATCCCACTGGTGGCTTCTGACTCCATTGTGTCGCCCTCCAGGGCCATGTGGGATGCAGCTCCCTCCTGCTCCGGTGCCACTGCTCCTCCGCCTGATGATGCTAATGCACACAAGCACAGGGAGACCACAAAAAGGGGGGTGGAGACAGAAGAAAGACATGCTGAGTGCATCCAATACGCTACTGTTGGCAGACACTACAGACAAAGAAGCCCCCTGCACTACGCCGTGCACTTGGAGCTCCCTAATTAATCACAGGGACATGGGTTACAAGGCTATGCCCGATTGCTGCACACATGGAAGTCACAGGAGCCTGACTAGGTGTTGTTGGCTCTGTACACAGGTGGGGTGCCACAGGGCTTGCCTTAAGAAGGGACCTTGCCTACTAAACGTGCCCTGGCCTAGGGTAACCTGCAGCCCACCTCCCCCACTAAGACACCTACAATGCGCGCTGAATCAGTTGAATGAGAGTGTACTCACCCCCTTGTGGCTGCTGTGATGCCCTCAAGCGCCCATCCAACTCCAGGAATGCCACCGCCAGGATCTAAAACATCTGGGGGGTCATGGTGCGACGGGCACCCCTCCCACATTGGGAGGCCAACCCCAGCTGGGCCTCCGCCGTCTTTTTGCTCCAGCGGCGAATGTCCTCCCATCTTTTCCAGCAGTGGGTGCTCCGTCTGTGGTAGACCACCAGGGTCCTGACTTCCTTGGCGATGGCACGCCAAATATCCTTCTTCTGGTTTGAGCTGACCTACAGGAATAGTACAGGGGAAAAGGAGAAGATATAACCATCCGCACCGTAACAGTCATTGTCCCACATCCCTAACCTTGCCATGACGCACATGCACTCACCGTCATTTCATGCACACCTCATTCTCCCCCCCCCCATCTTTCATCCACACCAATCCAAACAGGCATTGCCCATACAGCATGCTCACAGTGTACTCACCAGTTTGTCTGGAGGACCGTAGAGTAGCATGTACTGGGGGAGGACCCCATCCACTAGTTTCTCCAACTCCTCCGTGCTGAAGGCAGGGGCTCTTTCCCCAGACACACAAGCCATCGTCTCTTCCAGACAAAGAGGTCACAGCAGCACTTGCAGTGTAGGTCCTCTCCTTTCGAAGATCAGGTATCAAGTGATTGAACAGACAGAAAATGGCGGTGATGTCCACGGCGGTGCATACCGTCACCGCTGGCGTACATCGTCATTGGCTCCTGGGACCCATAGGGTCAAATGTTAACCAATGCAGGATTGCGCCGCAGTCTTCGACCACCTACCGCGAAGGTGTACAACGCCAGCGCAGTTACCTCATATCCCCTTGTCCCACATTACAGGTCAGGCAGCCGCCATTTCAGGGGGCCACATGGCATTATTTTTGACCGCGTCACACATATCTAGGCCTTGCTTAAACACTAATACAGCCATATGTCGATTTTAAAACATTTTCAGATTAAGTTGTGTTTATGTACCTCAGTGTTGGTTGACTCTCTGCTCGCTGTTCTCCTCCATAGAGCACGTCTGCTGGGGCAGGTGAGGAGATGGCAGCATCCTCCGGTGTACAGACCGCTGGTGGACCTTTCGACAATGGAGGAGCAACATGTAATTATCACCTACAGACTTGATCGTACCACAATCCTGGGAGCCAGACCTGATATCAGCTATCCGCCATCCCACAGGAATCCCCCCTCTAGTGCAGTTGCTGTCAGTACTCCATTTCCTGGCAAGTGGGTCTTTTCAGACGACAGTGGCCATAGCATCAGGGATGTCCCAACCTATGTTCTCCAACATGTTGTCCAGAGTGTTGTCTGCCCTGCTGAAACACATGCACAGCTACATTGTTTTCCCTCAGGTGGAGGATTTGCCTACAGTGAAAGGTGACTTCTATGCCCTGGGACATATCCCCAACATCATAGGAGCCATTGATGGGACACATGTGGCCTTGGTACCACCCCCCGCAGGAGTGAACAGGTGTACCGAAACCGGAAGAGTTACCATTCTATGAATGTGCAGATGGTGTGTTTGGCAGACCAGTACATGTGAATGCCAAATTTCCTGGCTCAGTGCATGACGCTTACATTCTGTGGAATAGCAGCATCCCTTATGTGATGGGGAAACTCCAGAGGCACAGTGTGGCTATTAGGTGAGGACATGGACCCAATACAGTGTGACTAGGTGTCTGGGTCTGGGGATGTCCCTAAGAGTTAGTGTGTGTCTAACAGTTGTCTCTCACCATTTGCAGGTGTCTCTGGTTACCCCAACCTGTCATGGCTACTGACCCCAGTGAGGAATCCCAGGACAAGGGCAGAGGAATGCTACAATGAGGCCCATGGCCGGACTAGGAGGATTATAGAGAGGACCTTCGGCCTCCTGAAGGCCAGGTTCCGGTGCCTCCATATGACAGGTGGTTCCCTATTCTACTCACCAAAGAAGGTGTGCCAGATCATCGTGGCCTGCTGTATGCTTCATAACTTGGCTTTGCGACGACAGGTTCCTTTTCTGCAGGAGGATGCTCCAGATGGAGGTGATGTGGCAGCTGTGGAGCCTGTGGACAGTGAAGACGAGAAAGCAGAAGAAGAGGACATAGACCACAGGAACACGGTGATCCAGCAATACTTCCAGTGAGACACAGGTAAGAAGACAACACTGCCTGCTACATCTGATTTAATTCTTCTACCTCTCATCTGTCTGTCATTTTCACCCAGTGTATGGACACTGAGTTGTCACTTTCCCTTTCGATTTCACAGATGTGGGTCCCACTGTGTGACCTCTGCTTTGTTTCCGCTTGTACTAAAGCTGTTTGACATAGGTATGTTGACATTACATTGGATATAGCATTTTGCCACTGTTATTGCTAATACACATTTTCGAAAGCACAGACTGACTCCAGATTGTTTTGTGATTTAAGGGTGTTTTATTAAGTGCAAAATAGTGGAGGGGGTTGTAAAATGGTCTGGGGCGATGGTGGAGGAATGTCCATGGCAGAGTCCAGTCTATTAGTCTCACAGGTGCATTGTCCAAAGGGGCATAGGAAGTGGAGCTGGGGCAGTTGATGGATGGACAGGATGACAAAGTGGGACAGAAGGATGACAATCAGGGTGGTCTAATTTCTTGGTGGGGTCTTGGCATTGTCTCTGTCTTTGTCCTGGATCTCAGGGACCGCTTGCGGGGTGGTTCTCCATCTGCAGGGGGTGGGGTGCTGGTGTCATGGTCCTGTGGCGGTGCCTCTTGTCCACTAGCGCCGGCGGAGGTTGTGGGCAGTTCATCGTCCAGGCTAGTGTCAGGGGCCCCTTGTTGTGCCACAGTGTCCCTTCTGGTGTGAACGAATTCCTTCAGCACCCCTGCAAAGGTGCCCAGGGTGGAATTGATGGATTTGAGTTCCTCCCTGAACCCTAAATACTGTTCCTCCTGCAGCCGCTGGGTCTCCTGAAACTTGGCCAGTACCGTTGCCATCGTCTCCTGGGAATGGTGGTAGGCTCCCATGATGTTGGAGAGGGCCTCGTGGAGAGTGGGTTCCATGGGTCTGTCCTCCCCCTGTCGCACAGCAGTCCTCCCAGTTCCCCTGTGCCTCTGTCCCCTGAACCGTGTGCCCACTACCACTGCCCCCAGGTCCCTGGTGTTGTTGGGGTGGTGGGTTAGCCTGGGTTCCCTGTAGTGGTGGACACACTGATGCTTGACGTGTCCTCGGGACATAGGTATGGGCCCACTGGGTGGGTGCTGTGCTAATATTTCCAGAGGGGGAAGGCTCTGTTGTGGCTTGTGCCAGTGTGAGGGGAACCGACTGTCCGAGGTCCCAGATGGGCCGGGCTGGTCATCTGGATCCAGTTGGACAGAGCTGCTGTAATCACTATGGGCCTTTTCTGTGGGTGGAGTGGACATGTCTGGACCCTCCTGTCCGGTGACGTTGGGTAGGGGTCCTGCAGGGGTGTAAAAGCATGATTATTGCATCTGGGTGTGCCATGGTGTGCAATGGGTGGGTGACCCTGTAGCCCAGTGCTTTCATTCTTCGGTGGGACCATGTGTGCTAATGGTTTAGGGGGGTGTATGGGTATGTGCAGTGCTCATGCTTTGGTGATGGGTGTCCATGCTTTGGTGTTACATGTAGGGCTTGGGTTTGGGATGTGTGGTTTGTGATATTGGGACATATGTGAGGAGTTGGAGTGATGGGGCGAGGGCGAGGGTGGGGGTATGTGATAGCATGCAGGTGGGTGGAGGATGAAGTAGTTAAAGGTTTGACTTACCAGAGTCCATTCCTCCAGCTACTCCTGCGAGGCCCTCAGGATGCACTATAGCCAAGACCTGCTCCTCCCATGTAGTGAGTTCTGGGGGAGGAGGTGGGGGTCCACCACCAGTCCTCTGAACCGCAATCTGGTGTCTTGAGACCACGGAGCACACCTTCCCCTCTTCCTGATGTCATCCCTAGATCTTGGGTGCTGTCCCACTGCGTTGACCCTGTCCACGATTCTTCGCCATAGCTCCATCTTCCTAGCTATGGTGGTGTGCTGCACCTGTGATCCGAATAGCTGTGGCTCTACCCGGATGATTTCCTCCACCATGACCCTGAGCTCCTCCTCAGAAAAACTGGGGTGTCTTTGCAGTGCCATGGGGTGGTGTCTTTGGCATTCTGTCGCAATTGTTTTCGTAAGGGTTTGTGGGTGATGTGGGTGTGTGTTTTATAGTGTATTGAGTGTGTGGGAGTGGTGTGTGTATGTGTATCAGGTGTGTGTATTTCGAATTGTCCAATGTGGTTGTGTTCTGTAAATGAGTGTGTATTTTGAGCGCGGCGCTGTGTACCGCCAATGGAATACCACGGTTGAAAGACCGCCGAATGGATTCGTGGGTCGTGGGTCGTGATAGTGTGGGCGTATTCCTGTTGGCGTGACGGTGTCGGTTTTGTTATCGCCAGTTCATCACTGACCTTTGGTGTGGCGGACTTGTGTGGGCGTCTAGATTTTGGCATATTCCGAGCTGTGGGTCATAATGGCAGTGGCGGTATTCCGCGGCAGTGTGTTGGCGGTCTTCTGCATGGCGGTAAGTGGCTTTTACCGCCAATGTTCTAATGACTCCCATTGTGTCTTCTGCAATTGACATTTTTCACAATGGCATGCTACTTTTACAGTGTCCACTTAAGGCCATTATGCAGTTGAGTTGGATGCTACAAGTTGTTAAAAGTTGCTGCGTCCCCTGGAAAGAGTTATTTGCTGCAAAACATTGAAAAGTTAAAAAAGCTGCCTTTTGTCAGTGTGGTTCATACATGGAGTGATTAATCTGCCCATTTCAATATTCTAATTCACTTGGGGGCATATTTCCAAGCCCCTAGCGGCACCTTGCAACACATTAGCGCCATTTGTTTTGACACTAATGTGGCAAAACAAGGCCAAAATCCCTGCACCATACTCACAAAGTTGCACCATGCATGCATTGCGCCACTTTGTAACTCTTTGCGCTACATTACGCCTGTGTCAGGTATAATGTATGCAAAGATGGCGTTCCCCCAGGGGGGGCAGAAAAAATGACGCTAGGAAATCTAACAAATTTCATTGCGTCTTTTTTTAAGGCACTTTTAACGCCTGCTCAGAGCAGGCGTTAAAAGGGGGCTTCCATTATTTATAATGGGCCCCAATGTACTCTGCAGGAGTAGTGCCAATATTTTGGCTCTACTCCTGCAGGGTACATCAATAGAATCAATAAAAATGACGCTACTGCCCCCTACCCTGTGCCATGGTGCACTGTATTCTAGATATCGGGCATATATGGTGGCGGTAGGCGCTGAGGGGCGCAAAGAAAGTGGCGACACTTTACTTAAATATGCCTTTTTGTGTTTAAAACGTTTTCCCATAGGTATTTCCAAACAGCTAGGAGACAGTTACATCCATAAGGTGTGAAAGGTACGCTTTGACTACAAATGTTTCAAATGTTTCAACAACAAAAGAGTTGTTGTCTTTCTTAGAGTTAGTGAATACAAGACTTCTGTAAGCCATTCTATGACTTGTAAACAGATGTTCTTACAAGGAGCCTACAATGCTTCTGTCATGAACTTGGATTGCTATTGCAAGGGTATTCCCGTGCCTTTGATTTACCCGGTGTTTCAGTTGCTTTACAATGGGAGTTACTTACTGCTAAGCAATCAATGCTGCTGTGGAATGAAACTGGGCATTCTTATTCAATTTGGGTCTCTAAAAATTGGGACTCATTGGGGAAACTTGCTTTTTCCTCCCGAGTATTAGATAAAAGTAGCAGACATACTGCCTCATAGTGCTAGCCAAAAAGTACATTTTGACAAGATGAGCAGACAGCTTTGTTTCAAAAACATGTGGCTCTTACATCAGCCTGAATTACCTATGACCGTTAAGTGGCAAGGTTGTCCACAGAGATACAGTCCCTATTAAATACCAACTTTCCTAAACATTTCGGTGAATTGATAAATCACATGATTAATGCGTCTAACACTGCTGGGATTGTCCACATTTTTAATGCTGTTGGTTCTAGTTTTGTCAGTACTTTCCAGACAATCTTTGGAGTAATACCTTCAGGCATCCACTCACATTTTTCGAGTGTCTTTGGAGAATTTCCGATTACTTTGGCATTAATTGGCAGTATCCTGCTGTTGCTATTTTTGATTCACAATGACTACCCCATCTCAACAACAATACATGATGGAGCTCCCACCAGACAACCTGTGTCTTGAATGTATGATGCAGTAGACAACAACTGGTCACTGTCATTTCAACCCGTTCTCAATTGTATGCAGCCTATTTTCCGTTGCTTGTGTGCTCCCTCGAATATGCACTGTGAGTGTGTCTTTCCCTTCAAACTGTACCTTTGTTGGACATAAATCTGATAATGTTCCTGATGAGGGCTCATTGCCGTAGCTGTCCATTGAGACTGCGGTTGCTGAGGGATGCCTTCTATGAGCCGCCCTTCATGGGTTTGTTGGCTCCTGGTGCTTCAACATCTGGCAGTGGGCAGAACGCTGCCCCCTTGACTGGAACTAAGGCTGAAACAACAGATCACGTGTGCTCCCGCCACCTTTTGTTTAATGTACTGGTCAACCTATCACCTGATGAAATGGGGTAATTCCTGGATTCTTTAACTATTGATGATATCAGAGAAGTCCTCCAAGATCATTATTATTGTTAAATTTGACATTAGGCATTTTTTTATTCAACCTCATTTTTTTTATTCAAATCCTAAATTGCCCTTTTAATTTAGCCAGTCTTCCACTTGCCCTACTAGTCAAATTGAACATTTTATCTCCTTTATGTATATTTTTGGCACACTTTTAGGTAGTAGTTTTTGTATAGTTCATTTTAGGTATTGGGCCATGTACTCTTGTACTGACAATGGAAAAGGTGTTGTGGGTAGGGGTGCGCTGGGAGCTCTTCTCCGCTGCTGGAACTAACAGAAGTTTTGAAGCTCTGTGCTCTGCTTGGAGTGTGGAGTTCATCCAAAAATTCTTCTAGCCCCACAAGCGGAGCAGAGCTCATCAGGTGCGCACTGCAGCCCAGTTGCAGAAAGTCACCAGAGCCCTGGAGTAGGAGACAGAGGAAGGCAGAGAGTCAGGCTGCAGCAGAGGAGGATGACAAGGAGTAGAGGATTCCCTGGAAGACCAAGGTAAGTCTTTGTCTCTTCTCTTTCCTTGTTTGTGCACACTGATGCATAAGCAAGGACTGAAACAGCTGCTTTTGCTTACGGCCAGGGCCGTAGTCAGTGAAAGCTGTCTTTTCAGGGCTCTTGTGCATCGGCCTGTCCTGTGTACAGTGCACATGGAGTAGGTTTGTGCACAAGAAGCCTGGTAGCTTTTGGGTGAATTCAGGCCAGGGCCGTAGAAAGTGAAAGAAAGCTGCCCTTTCAGGCATCTTGTGCACTGGCCTGCCCCGTGTGCACTGCGCACAGGACAGGCCGGTGCACTAGACGCCTGAAGCGGCAGCTTTCACTACCTACAGTCCTCTCCTGAATGCACCCGATCTAGTAAGTGCTAAGCAGGGTCCGGCCTGGCTAACCAGGTCTGACCCTGCTTAGCACTTACGAGATTGGGCGCATTCAGGACTCCCCAGGTCGCATAACTCCACCTCCGCAGAATTCTATGGAGTTTTTAATCAACTCCACGGAATTCAGTGAAATGGAACTCGTGAACTCCACCCAGGCCTAGTTGTGGGTTCCTTCGAACATTTTGTTTAGGCACACTTATATCAGCTCTAAGTTTGTGTCCTGTGCCCTTTTACCTATTCATTTAATTCATTTATTAATTTCATTATATTTTAGCGTGACTTTCTTTTAGCAGCGTGGCTTTATTTTTTTAAAAGCTGCCTTTATACAAACGCTTTGCTGTTTGTTTCTTTGCACATCATTTCATCATGTGCCTCTGATCAAGGCTGTACATGATAGTACACTTAGGCCCTGATTCTGACCCCGGCGCCAGGGTCGGCGGGAGCACCGCCGACAGGCCGGCGGTGCCCCGCAGGGCATTCTGACCGCGGCCCCCTGCGGGCCCCTGCAGTGCCCATGCCAATGGCATGGGCACTGCAGGGGCCCCCGTAAGAGGGCCCCACTTTGTATTTCAGTGTCTGCTTTGCAGACACTGAAATACGCGACGGGTGCCACTGCACCCGTCGCACCTTCCCACTCCACCGGCTCAATTCTGAGCCGGCGTCCTCGTGGGAAGGTTGATTTGCCTTGGGCTGGCGGGCGGCCTTTTGGCGGTCGCCCGCCAGCCCAGGGCAAATCCCAAAAAACCCTGAGCGGTCTTTCGACCGCGGAGCGGTATTTTGGTGGGGGAAGTCTGGCAGGCGGCCTCCGCCGCCCGCCAGACTTAGAATGACCCCCTTAGTATTGCCAGTACAAGAGCTACAAAGTCAACCTTCTAAACCTAGACATATTATCACAGGCCTGTTCTCAGACCTCAACACAATTTGTCATAAAACACGACACAGCGCAAAGGAGGTTAGAGGGAATATTCCGGTCAGCCATCTTATGCTGTGTGCTACTTTGTTGCAGTTTTGCTGATCTTAGCTTTGTCTCTCCAGCCATCCAGAAGGACTGCCATGAGGCAACAGATGGACCTATGTGTATTCTCCAGGTCTGGGTTCGGGAGGTCCTTCTATGGACTAGTACAGCAGAAGAGCTAACATTGCTATGCTCTCCCTTTAGATTCTAGAAGTGTAGGTAAGAATTCTAAGACTTATGGTTATGTCAGGATGCTGGAACTGTTATATATTTTACTCTAATGTTCACAATCATAATCATATTATTTTTCATCCTCCTAATAATTGCAGCTGTGCCACATAGACATTATGCACATATCATTCAACAACAAAGGCAAAGGGATTGTTACTCCTAACAAGTAAATAAATGTATCCACATCCGAACATCTGCATTGAATACAATAAAATCTTTTTCTATGTGACTCTGACGTGTTCAGCACCCATGTCTGGTTGTGGATATTTAGACTATTTTGTCTATCCTTGACTATTACTCAAGCTTTTATGAGGACAAGCAAGCAGGTAACCATTTACTGGACCAGCAGGCGGCAGGTTTCCATGAGAAGATACAACTGCCTGCTTTGATAGAGGAAGCAGTTTCTATTTCATTAAAATTAATCAAAGAGAAGGAGGTGGAAGACACGATAAAGTGCTTCCCTAATGTGAAAGACTCGGGGGAAAATGGGTCAGGCACTGAATTGTACAAGGCTTTTTCTTCAACTCCTGGACCCCTTTGGCTATTCTTTTTAATCATTTGCTCGAGGGAGCACAGGAATCAGATTCTTTCCAAAGAGGGGATTTGGTGAATTATTTTAAAGTAGACAAATTATCAACACATCTGAGATCTTATAGACCGATAATCCTATTAAAGTATGACTATGAGATTTATACAAAATATTAGCTTGTAAGGTTGATAAGGTTCCTCCCTATCTCATACCCAGAGATCGGAATGTTTTCATTAGTGGGTGACGCCTCTATGCCAGCACACAGTGAATTAATTAATCAATATGGTTACAGAGGATACTATTCTTACTGTGATCTTGTTGATTGATGCCAATAATGCTTTCGACCTTGTTGACAGGAGGTGTTTATTTCAGATTTTAAGTGAATTTCAGTTTTCTATTCAGTTTACAAGATCCAATCAGCTACTTTATCAAGGAGTCCTAGCACAGCTAGTTATTCATAATTCCCTTGTAGGTCAGATTAGCTCGGGATGCGGCACCTGGCAAGGGTGGACCCTCTCCCCCTTGCTGTCTGCCCTTTTTATTGAACCTTTGGCACAATACATTTGCTCCATCCCAGATATAACTGTTCCTTTATCTTCCATGCCAGAAATTAGGCTATAGGCAGATGATTTGGCTCTTTGCTAAGCCCCAACTTCTGGCAACACCAAGAATGCTTTGCAGGTGATACACATTTTTACGAATGTGTGCGGGGGATGTGACATCAATGAAGAGAAAGCAATGTCGTCTTTTTAGCACCTTGGCAGAGGGTCTTCCTTCTGCCTTGAGGAAAAATTATAGACCAGGCCCAAAAATATATTTGGGGGTCTACTATTCTGAGGAACCAATGGAAATTGTTAAAAGTAATCTTAAGTCAGTGATGTCTAAATCCGTTAAGACATTGGATGCTTGGAAAGGCTTGACCCTGACAATCGTGGATTGTATTGCATTAATAAAAATGTCAATTTTACCCTTCCTTATGTTTCTACTTCTATAAATTCCCTGTAAGCTGGATGCTTTGTTTTTTAAAAAAGAATAGAGCAAGTAATCTCAACTCTTTAATGGAACTAGAACTGCGCCCTGGCTAGACTCGGAGTTTTGCAAATGCCCAAGTCTGAGGGTGATTTAGGACTTCCAGATTTTCAAAAATATTATATGGTCTCTTTTATTCTGCAGCTCCATCAATTATCAACTCGAATTTCTGTGTTTGATAATTCGATCCTATAACTGATGTTAAAGAGATTGGAGATCATAGATATAGGCCGACCTGCCTTAATATCCTCATCAGCCAAAAATATATATTTCTAAAAGTCATAAGGCACTTGAAGGATAAATTGTTTCAGAAATATGGAATTTCTAGAGTAAATGCAGAGACCCCATTGCAATATTGCAAGTTTCTCTCTCCCGATACAAACAATGAGCTAATAGGTAAATGGGCAAATTTATCGGTCCAAAAGGTGGGGGACTTGTTTATTAGAGAAGTATTAAAATCCCATCATGCTATGTTCTTAGGTACAAACCTCCACAAATGTTCACACTTTTTAATATATTCAAATGAAGACCATTTTTTCTTATCTGCCAGGGGTGAAGATTGACTCCTCTTGGGATTTAGGTAGGCAGATATGTAGAGGAGAGAAAGTAAATACATCTCGGAGTTATTGGTATAGAAAGTTGTGTAATTATTTGGAAGAGATGATTGGCAAGTTAAGAGAGAAATTGGAACGTGGGATGGGAATGAAGATCAATAAAAACAATGGGGGAAAATATTTAGAGTTTAGTTATTCTAGGACCTAAAGTGCTAGGTTCCATTGAATGCTCTTTTATTATAGTTGGATGCCGTATTTTACTCTTTGCTTTTTAAACAAAACATTCCCAGCAGTCTCCAGTAATTGTCCAAGGTGTGATCAAGAAGGGGGCTGGACACTTATTTTGGTTGTGTTACAGACATTTTGGAGAGGGGTATTAAAGAATGCAATAAAGCAGCACTTAGGGGTTTACTAGAGGAGAAATCAGAAGCACTTTATATTTATAGCAACGATAATAGCATGCCCTCTGACTACTTCTTAATGGACAGTACACGCAACACTAAGGGTTTGAAAGTGGGAAGGGACAATGCAGACGTTTAGTTTAAGAGAAACCTGGGCCCATATTTATACTTTTTTACCACCGCATTTGCGTCATTTTTTGACGCAAAAGTGGCGCAATCTTGCAAAATACAATTATATTTTCTAAGTTTGCGCCGTTTTTGCGTCAAAAGTGGCGCAAATGCGGTGCTAAAAAAGTATAAATATGGGCCCTGGTATAATTCAGGATTTGATCTCCATGCCGAGTATGGTAGGAAATGGAGGTTGCGGCTTCAGGATTTTTTGGGACTCATTTGGGTGATCAGCACAGTCACTTTGAGGATAAAACAACAATGTATAGCAGGTCGAGGTTTGTCATCTTTTTTCTGGGATACTTTAAGGTTCTGCACAAAGGGAGAACGGCTACTCCATCTTGAATTTTGAGAGTGAGGGGCACTGTGGGTTTGTTTTAGTAGGGCAAACATAACTGCTGCAAATGTGGGTAGAGTCTCCCTGGAAACGTATACCCCACTGGTTAGGGAGGGGATAGGAGTCACCCTCACCCACTAGCTAGTACCAGACATAAATGTGGCATCCACAGACACCCTCTTCAGAACACTTTCTGGGCTGGTGGAAGAACCAACAAGGACTGGACCTGCTGTCTGTGATCTGAAAGAAGCCATGTAGGACTGTACCTGTTCCTCCTTATACTCAGAAAAATGAAGTGTATGCCAAGTGTTAGATGACTGCCTTTCTATGTAGCAACAGGGCCACAACAAGCTGAACCAGGCCTATCCCTGGCATGTCCAGCTGACCAGTACCTTGCTCGTGGCCTCTGCAGCAGAGAACTTTGACCGCCCCCCCACCCAGAACTGCTTCTGAGGTCCTGGGACACTACAACATATCTAACTGGATTTCAACTATCACCTCTGAAAACCTGGGACTTAAAACATATTTGGACTTCCAGACCTCCGGAGGACTGGGATAAACCACCCAAGTCTTTCAGACCATGGCGTGGCCTTGCTGGTCTAAGAAATCAGGTTTCTCTTGTTTGGAGCTTGTTATGTCACAGGAAATCTGATTCAGTGGATCCTCGACGAGAGAATTACCAGCAATGTGAAACTCATATCATATACAGCCATTGCATTGCCGCACTGACAGATTCTAAACTCCAAAAAAGAGACTAAAGGACTGATTTAGATTTCGGTGGATGGGTTACTCCACCACAACAGTGACAGATATCCTGTCTGGCAAAAAATAAATCCCATTATTTCCAATGGGATTTATATTTTGGTGGATGGGATATCTAAATTAGGCCTTAAGTCTGAAGGTTAAAATCTTGGTCAGGTAAAGATGCAAAAAGTACCTGACCAACAAAGGAACTTTCCTTGGCATGAAATTTGAATTTCTTCTTCGTTCTCCCTTCCTTTCTCATGACACAACCTGAAGCTTACCCCGCTGAAGAATTTCGACTCCCAGAAAAAAAATTGCCTAATTTGTATGTTGTCAGTATATATAGTTTATTGCAACAGACTCCATATTTAAATATTTAAAAGTGGGTGGACCTTAGGTTTAATCATGGCATGGCAGAGACTACTCCGTCTCTGACATGATTAAACCTATCCAATAGCCCTGCAGGGTACTGGCTGTCGGAGGCAGACCTCTAATTCGGTCCACCAAATTTAGATGAGCAGAATAAGAGGTCAGTTTACTGCCTATCGGCACCAGGAACACTAAGGTGGTAAAAACTGCTAAATGGCCCTCTTACCATGGGGAAAGATTGCTATGTGAAGAAGAACATTTTCTTTTATATTTTCAAAAAGAAAATATTTTGGTGCAGGGCTTCATTATGTTGACAGAGCCCTGCACCAAACTAAACATCATTGACAGGAACCGCTGGGAGAGCAGTTCCTACCAGTTCTTTATAAATGACCACCAGCTTGGCAGTCATTTCTAAATTTGGTTGGTGGCCCTTCATTCAGGGTGACAGAGTAAATTTATTTGTTTTCTTGATGCAGAAATGGGCCACAACCATTATATAAATTAGGCCCTAAATCCTAAGTTAAACTGTGACGGAATCAAACCTGGTTTGTGTATTTGACCCACTCTCTGATGGGGTCAAACCTGGTTGGTATATCTGACCTGCTCTCCCTCATGGCGGGCCACCAATCACGCCTAGGTCCTGGTATACCACAACAGGTGACCACCATTAGTGCTTTGTGCTTTCTGGCACTATTTTTCCTTAGATCTTTAAAAATTAATATTTCTGGTTCCATTAACTGGATTTTTGTCAGTTTGGTGCCATTTTGTTAATTACATTTCGATTTCACTCTGTTTCTAAAATGAAATAGGATTTTTATTATAATCTGTTTTTAACTGTTTTGGTACTTCTAAATACTTAACACATTTTCTCTAAGTAAAGCCCTTTTTCTCTGTGCCATAGCAACCGGGGGTTGGTCTCGGGTTTAAATTACTGAAAAATATATGAGTGGACCTAACAGTTGGTGACTTTATAACTTATGGTGAAATACCATCCATCCCAACTAATAATTCACTTTCTCACAAGCAGCCATTGTTTTATTGTAGCATCTTTGCCTCAGCTAGAATTGGATAGTAAGTATTCAACACTATGCAAAAATGTAAAATAAAATTTAAAATTAATCAAAAATATCCTGTTTACTAACATAATTGGGAAGATGTGATATAAGAGAAAAATCTATCATGCTATCAACAGGGTCTTTTTAGGGTCACTGATAGCTTCAGGTCTATATATGTCATGTCACTTTTTCTTGACAATTAACTAACAGCTAATCTCAATTCTATTTTAGATACATTTAATAGGGTTACTGAATTAGAAGAAACTCGAAAGCAATACCTCCATACAGAAAACATCTGCATCTTATATGAGCCCATTTTAATTCACTATAAAGATTTTATTTTAAACAATATATGGAAGTTTTATTTTGGGGATACAAAGGTAGTTTGTGCCCAAATGTTAACAATAATATGGTCTCATAATGCTATGATTCTAATTTAGAATCCAACTGGACCATAGAGAAAGATGATTGAGATGGTAAGGCCCATATTTACCAGAAAATGACGGAGCGTGATGGTGCACCAAAATTGGCAGTGCCCCGCTCCCTCATTTTCACAGTGCAAAGATGCACCATATTAAATTGAATATGGCACACCACTGTGTTGTCCCCTGCACTGGTGTTAAATTTGCAGCTGAGTGCCAACGCAGCCACCCTTGCGCCATGGTGCAAGGATGGCTGCGTTGAGGGGGAGAATGTTTTTGTGCAGGAAGGGACACCTTCTTAAATGGTGATTTGCTCTTTCTATGTGTGCTGCAGAAGGCATCACACATAGAAAGAGTAGAAAACAAGGAGAAATTAAAGCATTTCTCCTCATTGCACCCTGCTAATGCCACCTCTGGGGTGGCGCTAGATTTTGGAACAGCCTCAGTTTTATGAAAACTTGTAAATCTGGGGCAGAGTCAAAACGCAATGGATGTTGCTGTGACACACCCACATCAACACCTATTGCACGCCCCTTCCACGCAAGGTGCTGCATGTGAAGGGGCCCTATTTACAAGGTAGCACTAAGCCACAAAAAGTGGTTTAATGGCACCTTGTAAATACAGTGGAGGGCATAGCTCCACCTGAGCATCACAAAAAGTGACACTCCGGTGGCACTAGGGGCTCTTAAATATGGAAGTAAAATGTTTAAGGCACTAACGGCCAGATTTACTAAAGAGTGGCGCAGTGTGATGCTGTGCCAAAATTTGCAGTGCAGCGCTGCATTGCTTTAGAAATGCAGGGATACACCATATTTACTAAAATATGGCGCACCCCTGTGTTTCCCCTTTCACTAAATTTTGCTACCAGCACAATCATCCTTGCCCCATAGTGCAAGGATGTCTGCGTTGAGGGGATTGATTGTTTATGTGCAGGAAGGGCTTCCTTCCTGCACATAGACAATCTACAATGGCAATTTGCACTTGATACCAAATCGTCATTTTTAAATGTTTGTTTATGTGCAGGAAGGTGGCCCGGTGCCGGTAAACGTAGTAAAGCTTTGTCTCTAGTGTTCATAGAAACATACACACTCTTACATAGGGATCCTTTCTTAGAACATCAGCTGTTTTATTATGAAAACACTTCTCTGTCCCATACACGTTAGAGGGAGATTCCAGCCAGATGGACACAACTGTATGCTGATTGCTGAATGCTTCGCTACAGCTGCTTATGTAGACTATAGGCCTCTTGCTCAGTTATGAGGGATGATGTCTTCCCAGGGGAACCTGAAGGGCAGAAATAGAGCTTAACATGCTGTGCTCTAACATAGCCTAGGTAGGAATTATTTTAATGATTTTAGTGAATATATGTAGCGTTATTTCTATGTTTTACTCTCCTTATCACTATTTTAATCCTGTCATGCTTCATCATCCTGGTTATTGCAGTACATGCTTTATTATCTAAGATGCAGTTGCTTGATTAAAACCTTACTGAAATATATACTGCCTCTGATTGTCCTTGTATATGTGAGATTAATGTAACTGAGAGAAACAGATGCGATCTTTATGACCATGATTTCCCTGTCATGCGCTTGGCTGTCCAATCATCCCTGCTCTTGGGTGGAGATGAGGCACTGCTAGTTAGCCGGAGCAAAACCCGGATTAGGCCAACAGGTGTCACCTGTAGTGGCTTCATACTCAGTCCCCCACAGTGCAAGTGATTCTGCTGCCCAAATTTAGTAGTCTCATTAGAATAATGAGAGACTACGCGACATGGCGCCGACAACATTTGGTCATGGTCTGATTTTCGGGTCCTCCTGAGTATCTCTGTCTCACTACATACAAAGACACCTCAGTATTATATACGGAGACATCCGTGGTATTGAGGATTTTCCTCTACAGCTAAGTAGCGAGTCCCTAACTAATGCTGTAGGTTGTTCAAGCTTGAACCATTAAAAGGATAATCCCCATTTGGTGTTCTTATACATTTGAGAGAGCGTAGTTTAAATATTATATATCTAGATGTGAAATGCTTACAATTAACAAAGCTGCATTAATAGTTATAAAATATTATTCATTTGAAATGTATTCTAACATACCTATAAACGTGAAGAATTGTTGTATGCATAAACTAATGTCGACTGTAAGAAATAATTGCTTGTACTATGATTAATTGAATATGTTAACACGTACGAAGATTGCATTTATTAGAATCCATAAGCCTTAAGTTAGCGTGAGTCGAAGAACTAGCTGTGTAACTCTCATATTAAAGCATATTTTTCTATCTCTTCAGTGTGCTGACTTGCAAAAGGCCATGACCCAGCATTTGTTCTCTTCCTCGTTTTGCAACAATGCTAGATTTTCCCATTCGCATGCTAGCTGCTTATTAGTGTAAAGATATATGCTTTGCAACAAAATATGGATACTTTCAAGGACATTCGACCACGGAAAAGAGAACTTTTGACCCGAAGAACGTGCCAGAGAATGAAGTAACCCCGGATGTGCCACCTATGAAAAACGTCAATTATGAAGACCAATCAAAATGTTATAAACTATCGTGAAATGACAAGTGCATTACTTAATGTATAATTTGATAGGTTACAGATAGTTGGGTGTAGTGACTATCCAATAGAATTTTGTGGGAATGTATTATGAAAAAGGGATAAAAACCCATGACACAGGAGACTCAAGAGAACTAGGTAGGGAATGATATTGATTGCATCCAGAAACTCTGTCACTTTGTTTGGTGACTTGAGATTAAATAAAACCATCCTCACCCTTAGTTGCCCCATTACACTTTCTTCCTTATGAGGGAAGTGTCCCCTGCCCTTTGACTAGATAGACTGACGGCGATTCAACTGATGTCCTGAAGACGAAGACTGATCCTGTATGCTGACTCATTCCGAGGAGGGTAATTATGACAGTTGCTTTTGTAATTTGTCTATTCGCTTTTCCTTTCTAGGTACCAACTGCTGTATTTTTGATTAGAGACCTTAGTTAGATGTTTTCCAAATTGATGTTCTAAATTGTTTTGCATGAAGCCCAACATGCTGATGCTAATTAGTGGCTAGATGAGGCATTCACCGTGACTGACGTAACTGACGTGACTGACATGGTGCTATGCTGAACTAAGACATATATGAGGTTCTATGCATTTTGATTTGTTTACCTTCATATTACTATCTTATGTTTGTGATCTTTGCATTGTTGAAAACTTATCATAGTTGCCGCATTGTGACTATGCACTTTTGCTTCTTGCTTTTGAGATTAATACATCTGCTATTAGATTGTAATCAATAGGGAATAAAATTCACAAAACTTAATAAGGTGTGGTTATTCATGACTGAAAGGTCATGGTTGCGTTAACAATCTTAACTAATGTCTAAAGTGAGATATATTGTGGTGATATATGTTGACAATATTATTGATATATTGCTTGATATATTGATCAGTTACCTCGTCTTACAGTGTCTCACCACTGGGTCCAAAGATTCATCGGCCTAAAACGAGTCCTAAAATGTATAAATTAACCTAGAAGGACGCGTTAACACATTCATCATGGAAAATCCACAACAGGTAGCAATCGCAGTCAATATGCGACCACTGCTTACTGCACATTTACTGGCACATGGCCTAATGACGTAGGGAGGAAAAATTTGTGTGTATTTAGGCCAAATTAAGTGTTGTTTAGCAGGAGTGGGCGTACTCCACAGTATGAGAGTAGGGAAGTTGGCGTACTTTATGTGAATGTAGCGCTTGTTGCTCAAAATTATCCACGTGGTTGGTTGTTGTGTACGGACCTGTCGAGGTCTAAGACTCCGGAGTATTGAAGACAAATGCGGTTTATGTTGTAATCTGTACGGTTTAATAGGTCAATCGGGCACGGTTGACAAGTCGAGTTTGAGTTGTAACGTGTGAATGAAACCTTCGATGGAGATTTGACAAATTCTAAAGTGCACTAGAAGGAGTCATTGACAAGTCGAGAGTAGAATTTGCGGGTCGAATTCTGCTTGCATATGCGGGAACTGATAAGGAGAGACTAGCGGCTGAGGCTTCAAGTGAAATCTCTGTAAAGTTCTGAAGCGAATGTGTTACCCTTCCTGTAGTAAACCGACAGATTTGTGTTGTCATTTTAAGGTGCTCGCAATAATTTGCATTAGTTTGTGTGAGTTGTAAGGGTCAGTGAAGAACAGACAAGCCGCAAGACTTTGTCAGCTGCTGTGTGTGTGAGTGTGACGTTAGTGGTGCCGCGCTGAGATAGGTCAGATGTCGAGAAGGGTCGCGCACGGATTGGCTGCCGTCCGTGAGAGGCAATAGGTTGAGAAAGGGCAGGTGAAGAGTGTCCTGGGAACTAAGCCATTTCTGATTGAATACAAATAAGAAGGTCGTAAAAATGAATTTTATTAAAGCATTCAAGAGTGCTCTAAAGGGAGATGTATATATTGTAGCTGCTGATGGGGAACCTACACCACCTGAGGGTACTTCAGCTTATACGGTGATGGAAGAAAAAGGTGTCGCACCTTGTTTATGGATGAAACAGTGGCGCAAATTAACAGAAAAAGAAGGGTGTTTAGCGTTTCCAGAGCATGGGACGTTTAATCCAAAGGTACTAGAAAATCTGAGGTGGATGTTAAGTACACAGAAGCCACCTCCGAGACCGGCACAATACGAGGCTTTGGCGATTTGGGACTTGATGGCCCTTAAGCATAGACAAGAAAGGTTTCAGAGAAGGCTGAGAAGGGCAGAAAAATCATATGCAGAGGCTAGGTGGGACAACAAGAGCAAAATGTGGAGGAGCTGAATCGTAGATGGGTTGAAGTTATTCCTAGCAATAACCCAGGGAGAAGAGACACAGGGAAAGAAAGCCTCCTGTAAAACCAACAAAGATTCAGGCAAAACTAAAGAAAATAAAAGGTCCTGGGAAGAGGAAGATGATTCAGATGATGAGGAATTTATGGATAGATTGTTACATGATCGTCCGCCACCATATGCGGTGAGTGACAATACTCCAAGTACTAGCTTAGATCCTGGGAACCAGACGCAGGAAAAGGGAGTTACTGATACAGTACAGACTAGCGATACAGCTTTGATACAGAATAGTGTCAGTGTACCCACTGCACCGGACTTGCCGATACAGTTGCAGCCTCCACCGCAGATAAAGAGAATCTACCCTGATGTTCCAGTGCTTGAGACTACTACAAACTTGATAGTGCCGCCAGACCCGATATACACAAAGCCAAAGTTAATACAGATTGAATCGACTCCGAAGCTAATGTCTCAACCACCACAGTTGATACCAGGGTATAACCCTGTAGCGGGACCACCGTTAGTACCTGTACCGGGTACACTGGAATAGACCTATGGTGTTGAGGCCCCAAGAAGTCTGGGTCCAGGTCAGGCACCTGCCGCTATATCGTTACCCATTACTGTTGGTCCCCCCGTACCATTGTATGCACAAGGTAAATCAGGGATGTGTGATCAGGGAGTGATGACTCAGGAAGCGATAAGAGGAGGGCCTACGAGAGCACCCTAGATAATGGCCCCTGGAGAACAAGTAAATAAGCCACCGAGACCCTTAATGGACCTTAGTCCAGTAGTGGCACCTCTCGAAGCGATGCGTCAAGCAGGGTTGGGAGTTTTAACTCCCCAAACTATGAGTACAAATACCACACACACCCCAATGATACATGCAGGGAATATTTCACTGCAGGGTTTTACAGTACAGCAGTTAAATGAGTGGTTAGAGAAAACTTGTACCTCACAAAAGACTGCAATGTCTACCATTGAACCTGAGAAAGAAAAACAAGATGAATACTTGAATTTTGTAAGACTAGTGGCAGAAGCTGCCGAGTTAGTGGAAGGAACAATGGGAGTAAATAGGTTGGAATCATACACTGAGGCAGAATTGAGGTACTTATGCCCCAAAATTACCAAAAAGGTAGGCAAAGTACATCAGAGATTAGCGAATTTGGCAGATAAATATAATATTGATATCGGAAACACTAAGCATTTGAAAAGAAGTTACAGATTAGATTTTGACTCCAAAGATTTTGAACACATGAGATCTGCAGGCATGAAGGCCCATCTGAGAGAACTGTTGCAAAGTGCACAAATTTCGGGTGCATTGGAGAAATGGGAAGGCCGATGGGCAAAGAAAAGAGATAAGGGAAAGGGAGACAGTCCAGGGTCCAATGAAGTTAGGACGTCACCTGACCTGGGATCGGTAAAAATCTTACCTATGAGAGAGACAGCTGGTGGTGTTTTAGTACATGTGCCGTGGTCTAGAGGAGATATTTTGTCTTTTACGAATGATTATCCTAGATTAAGAGAGAAGCCGATTGAGTGGTATCAACAAACGGACAGGTTCGTGAAACTTGCAAAGTGTCTCTGGGAAGACTTGAATACTTTATTTGAGATCATTGTTCCGCCTGATTTGTGGCTCGAGTGCAAGAGAGGGGTAGATTGGCCAACGAAGGAGCCGGCAAGAGATAAGGTGACTGGAGCACCTTCAGAAGATGTGATGAAATATTATCATAAAGTAATTGAGTTCTTGAAACAAAAGGTGTCGCCGAAGGTGACCGATTGGCAGAAAATCGACCGGACCTCTCAAGAGGTTAAGGAGTCAATACATGCTTATTAAGAGAGATTATTGAAAGCTTTCAAACATTACAGTGGTACTGAGACTATCGAACCGAAGGACATGAATCACCTTGTGTTTAGATTCGTTGAAGGGTTTAGACCAGAGGTTAGCCAAATGATTAAGAATCATTTGATTTGTTGGCAAGCTAAACCGATTGATGAGGTGTTGCAGTATGCAAAATACTGTAGTGATGAGATTGAGTTGAAGCAGAAAAAGTTGAAGGAAAAGGTGATGGTGATGCAGATAAGGGCTGCCCAAGCTGGAATACAGGGAAATGGAGTTCAGCAAATGATACAGCAACAACCGCAAATGAATGGTGTGTTTCAGGCTCAACCAAGAGGCCGAGGTCGAGGGTTTGTGAACCGTGGTTTGGACATGAATAATGTTGTTGTTCAAAATGATGTTCAAAGAGTAAAAAGGATGTCACCATGTCACGCGTGCGGGGGCGTGGGACACTGGAAACGGGAGTGCCTGAATATGGTGCAGGATGGTGCAGTTCAGCAGAGCATTGATGTTGGTACATTACAAAATTCACGAGGTCCAAAAGTGAGACATCAAAACCCGAATTTTCTGAATAATTTAGTACAAATGCAAGGGGTACAGCCCATGCAGCAGATGCAAATGCCGCGTTTTCAGTCAGTACAAATGCAACCTGTACAGCAGCAGATTCCTATGGTGCCTAGACAGCAAATGCAATTACCAATGGCTCCGATGGGACAGCAACAGGTGATGCTTCCTCAGCAGGTCACAGGCCAGGTAACCAATCAAAATAATACTGTGCAACAATTCCCATTACGAGGTGAAAATGGCATGAATGAGGATTGGTCAGATGACAGCTCAGACAGTGAAGAGTGCAGGCTTGCAGCATCTCTAGAGGTGGATCAGAGAGGCCCATACGTAGAGGGAAAAGTAATGGGCTATAAGATTTCATTTTTGGTCGACACAGGAGCAACACGCTCTACAGTTCGAAGTGCAGAAGTCCAGAGATTACCTCTCTCAGGGCGTACTATACGAGTGGTTGGTGTGGCAAATCAGTACCTGACTAATCCGATTACTGATCCGGTGCAGGTTGAAATTGGCAACTTTCAAGGGCTGCATAGATTTGTTGTATGCGATTCAAGTCCAGTATCCTTACTAGGAAGGGACCTATTGTGTAAGACAAAATGTTCAATTACTTGTTCCAACGATGGAATAGAAGTACAGACAAATAGTGACGATGAGGGAGATGAGAGTCAATTCATAGAGGAAGGAGGAGAGACAAATGAAGACTACCCTTTGATTACTTTATTCCTAATGCATACTTTCATCGACCTACCTGTTGAACTACAAGGGACCGTGACAGAGAAAGTGTGGGATTTGACTGGGAAAGAAGTAGGATTGATAAAAGGAGTAGAACCAGTCAAGGTTCAGATAAAGTCGAATGCAGTGTTCCCACAAGTGTCATAATACCACATGACCCAAGACGTCCTCATTGAGGTGTCACAAATAATTGCAGATTTTCTCAGACAGGGAGTCCTGAAAGAAGTCTTGAGCAGTCCGTGTAACTCTCCCATAATGGGTTTAAAGAAGCCCTGTGGAAAAGTTCGAATTGTGCAGGATTTGAGGAAAATAAATGAAATTGTGATAAAATGCTGCCCTGTGGTACCTAACCCAGCGGTAATAATGTTCCAGGTTCCTTGTGATGCTGAATGGTTTACTGTGGCAGACCTATCATAAGCATTCTTTTCGATACCTCTTCATGAGGACAGCCAATTTTTGTTCAGTTTCAAATTTTTGGACAAGGTGTATAGTTGGTGCAGAATTCCTCAAGGGTTCTCAGAGTCACCATCCATCTTCAATCAAATATTGAAGAAGGACTTGGAACCTCTTGTGCTGCCTTTTAATTCGACTCTTGTGCAGTACATTGATGATTTGCTAATTGCATCCAAAACCAGAGACAGTTGTAAATATGATACAATTGCATTATTGAATCATCTGGGAAAGAATGGACACAAGGGGAGTCATTCTGACCCCGGCGGGCGGCGGGAGCCGCCAGAATACCGCTGCACGGTCAAAAGACCGCCGCGGGTATTCTGGGTTTCCCACTGGGCTGGCGGGCGACTGCCAAAAGGCCGCCCGCCAGCCCAGTGGGAAACACCCCTCCATGAGGATGCCGGCTCCGAATGGAGCCGGCGGAGTGGAGGATGTGCGACGGGTGCAGTAGCACCCGTCGCGAATTTCAGTGTCTGCTAAGCAGACACTGAAATTCAGGGTGGGGCCCTCTTACGGGGGCCCCTGCAGTGCCCATGCCATTAGCATGGGCACTGCAGGGGCCCCCAGGGGCCCCACGACACCCCATACCGCCATCCTGTTCCTGGCGGCCGAAGCCGCCAGGAACAGGATGGCGGTATGGGGGTCAGAATCCCCATGGCGGCGCAGCAAGCTGCGCCGTTATGGAGGATTCTACAGGGCAGCGGAAAACCGGCGGGAGACCGCCGGTTTTCCCTTTCTGGCCGCGGCTGAACCGCCGCAGTCAGAATACCCTGGGGAGCACCGCCAGCCTGTTGGCGGTGCTCCCGCCGACCCCGGCGGTCCTTGACCGCCGGGGTCGGAATGACCCCCAAGGTGTCATCCAGAAAGTTACAATACTGTCAAAAAGAAGTGAAATACTTGGGACATTTGATTGAGAAAGGGTCTCGAAGAATATCAAAGGAAAGAATAACAGCTGTTTTGCAGATGAATCCCCAACAACAAAAAGAGATGTCAGGATGTTTTTGGGAATGGTGGGCTACTGTCGTCAGTGGATACCCAACTTCTCAATCATCTCAAAGCCTTTAATAGAATTGACAGGAAAAGAAGTCAAGGATGAGCCATACACAATAACTTTGACAAAAGAGGAGCTTGAATCATTTGTAGAATTAAAAGAATGCATGTGCAGGGCGCCAGCATTGGGAATGCCTGACTATGAGAAACCTTTTCTGTTGTTTTGTCATGAACGTGATGCTTGTTCTTTGTCTCTTTTAACACAGGTCCACTGAGATGCAAATCGCACTGTAGCATATTTTTCAGCTACCTTGGACCCTGTCGCAGCAGCCTTACCGGGTTGTTTGCGGGCAGTTGCAGCAGTTGGTCAAAGCCTTTCACAATGTGAAGGCATAGTCATGGGATACCCTCTGACAGTAATGGTTCCACATTCAGTTGAAATTCTGTTGACACGAACTAAGACACAACACATGACAAATTCACCTCTCACTAGATATGAGACGATTATACTGGGGTCACCAAATGTCACACTAAAGAGATGCACTGTGCTGAACCCGGCAACCTTACTTCCCAATGAAACTATTGAAATCAAAGATGGGGAAGAATTTGAACATGATTGTCTTTAGGTGACTGAACTCTGTACCAAACCTCGCCCAGACATACAGGATACCCAGTTAAAAGAAAACGATTGCATTATGTTTGTTGATGGGTTCTGTCTAAGAGATTCTGCAGGAACATTGAGAGCCGGTTACGCAGTATGTACCATAACTGGCATTGTCAAGGCCTCCTGGCTCGAGAAAGTGTTTTCTGCACAAGTGGCAGAATTAATAGCTCTTACTAAGGCATGCCACGCAGCTGTAAATTTGAAATTCACTATCTATACTGACAGCAGATATGGATTTGGAATTGTGCATGATTTTGGCCAACTCTGGTCACAGAGAGGTTGCATGACCTCTGGTTCTCCTGTGAAAAACGGTGAACAAATAAGAGATTTGTTACATGCGATTCAGTTACCTCTCGAAGTTGCCGTGGTGAAGTGCAGTGCTCACATCAGATCACAAGATTTTGTGTCTATGGGAAACAGCTATGCAGATCAAGTCGCAAGATTTCGTGCATTGAACTGTATATCGTTTAAAGAGCAGTGGGAATTGTTACCACAAACTGAAAATGACACAAGTTTAAGTCTAGCATTATGAGTGGTTGATACCTTAGACGAACTGAAAACATTACAAAGTCATGCTAGCAAAGAAGAAAAACGATCCTGGCAGAGAATGCAATGTGTACAAAGAGCAGATGATCTATGGGTTTCAGAAGAGAGAAAATTGGTTCTGCCAAATAGTCTTTTATCACAGTTTGATTTCATGGCCAGGCACATCTGGGAAGAGATGCCATGATCAGGTCCTTTAAGATTGATTGGTTCAATCCAAAATTCAGACATGCCGCAGAAATCACTTGCCACAGGTGCGTCATCTGTCAACAGATGAATGCTGGAAAAGGAACTGTGGTAACTTTGAGCCACACTGGGAGAGCTGGAGGTCCATTCAACAAAATGCAAATGGATTTTATCGAAATGCCTGTTTGTGGAGGATTGAAGTACGTGTTGGTGATTGTGTGTGTTTTCAGTCATTGGATTGAGGCATATCCCACACGTAGGAATGACAGTCTTACAGTTGCAAAACTACTACTCAGGGAGCTGATACCAAGATTCGGGTTTCCGGTTTCTATAGAATCAGATAGGGGGAGACACTTCGACAATGAGGTGATTAAACTTCTGTGTGCTGCACGCAACATTGAACAAAAGCTGCATTGTAGCTATCGCCCTGAAGCATCAGGACTAGTTGAACAGATGAATGGTACTTTAAAATCAAGAATGGCAAAAATGTGTGCAGCTACAAACATGAAGTGGCCAGACGCCTTACCTCTAGTGCTGATGACTATGAGAAATACCCCAGACAAGAAGACAGGATTATCTCCCCACGAAATTCTCATGGGCAGAGCTATGAGATTACCAGCAGTACCTACAAATGCACTAGTGAATATTACAGATGATATGGTGTTGGATTACTGCAAAGGTTTGGCTGACGTAATTCGCTCTTTTTCTCACCAGGTGGAAGCTAACACGTTGCCACCGATTGGCAATCTAGGTCACTCTCTGCAAGCTGGAGATTGGGTGGTTGTCAAGAAACACGTGAGAAAATCGTGTCTTGAGCCGCGTTGGAAGGGGCTGTATCAAGTAATATTGACGACTACCACTGCTGTGAAATGTGCCGGAGTTCCCAATTGGATACATGCCAGTCATACGAAAAAGGTAACGTGTCCGATTGAAGAAGAACTTGAAATTTCTGGCACGGCGACTTCAGGGAGAGAGGTCTCAGGGTCAGAAAACAGTCAAGAAGTAACTGAGACTATCGGAGAGCCCACTGAGAACAGCCTTGTCCCTCAAACTGTCAATGAGTTCGAGAGAGGTGACAGAGTGCCTATCTCAGTCGAGGCAGCAGGAGAACTAAGCCAAGGAGAAGGTCTCCCAGAAGTAGACGAGTACAGGTTAGAGTCCGAACCCAACATAGAACCAGAAGACGAAAGAGAAGGAGAAACTGTAGATACAAATCAAAACGTGTCAGAGTCTCCCGAACCAGTTGCAGGTCCGTCAAGAGGAAACACCATATCACAAGAGGAGGGTGCTGTCCAACGTCCTGAAGGAAAACATCGAACCAAGACACATAGAGGCGATAATTGGCCAGACAAGTCACATCCTAAAATAAGAGAGGTATCGAATGGCACAATAATAGAAGAAAGTGATACTTCACAAGCAGATGATCTGAGTGAAGGAGAACAACAAGGTGAATGAAGGTTAATAAGAAAAAGAATAGCGAACAGAAGATATACAGGTCCTGAATGGGAATATGCTACAACCTCTGAATGGCAACAAGAATTCTTAGCATTTTGTTTTGATCGAGAAGTACCAGGCCAATACTACGGTACCTGAAGATATTCAAAGGGAAACTCGGCTAAATTTGAATTCGTGAAAGCTAAAAAAAAAAAAAAGAGAAAGAGACTTTAGAAACTACTGGAAGTGACACTAAAACCGAATTTGACTTTTAAAGAAACCTGATTACGACAAGCTGCTAACCGGAATCGACAAAAAGGGGTCCTGGAGTGAGTGAAGACCCTGTAATATACGCAAAGAGTTTATCATCAAGTTGATTGTTGATCTACTATACTGATTCTATACAAACATGGCTTACAATAGGAATAGTAGCAAAGAGAGTAGGGTGTGTGCTTGGTTAGGTCTTATAATAGGTGTTGTATGTGCAGTAATAATTGTGGGAGTGATTGTGGGAATGCCATGGAGAGAGAAAGAAACTATTAATGCAACTTCGAAACCTGAAACTACCACTACTAAACTAACACCGTGGGAGAGATTTGAGCAAGATGCAAGACGTATGCATGAAGGGACTAATGCAAAAGGAGAACTATCTACTAATGTCTTCTATCGCTTATTAAATGAGTATGTGGAAACCATGGATGCGAAAAATTGTTATGTATGTACTAAAATTTCTTCATCTGTGCAGGAGGGAGTTACTTATCATAGCCTCCCTCTTACTTATGGAATTAGTTGCAGCTTGCTATTAACAAGATTCTATAATCAAGAGCATGTGCAATACTTTTATTCAAACTTGGATGTTGTGTTTTCTTTTGTGCCTGTGATTGAATTCCTAAATAGATTAGCAAAAGAGCATGATATAAAAATAGTTAGAGGATTCTTTGAGCCAACACTTACATTTGGAACTGCTTATGCACATCGAACAATTTGACTTGCTTGCTGTCGCCGGTAGAAAAGAGCTTTTTAGATCACACAGATGATAGACGCAAGGCGTTAAAAGAAAGGTTAGAAAAAGGACTAGAAAAACGTACTTATGCAAATGATTATGCTTACACTGCAATCAAAACGCAAGGCAAATTAGCTATAGACGCATTACACGTAGGAAGGCTCTGTGTATATATAGGCCAAAATCTGATCAAGATAATATATTTGTGGGTACGAGTGAATGCAGAAATGTGTTTTTGTTTCAGAGTAAATGGACCTTTATGTTAAATGGACAAGATCCAGCGATCCCTGGAATCTATTATATCTGTGGACTAAATGCATATTACCGTCTCCCTAAGGGATGGTATGGGACATGCTATTTGGGAATAGTATTCCCAAAGATATACCAGATTGATGACTTAAAACAAATACCTAAAACGTCCGAATTACAACATTCTAGACAAAAACGAGAATCAGTGGCGGCTGTCATTGGTGATATATTTGGAGCTATAATACCATCAGTAGGGGTTATCTTGAATTCTATGAAAATTCAAAAGTTGTCTACTATAGTGGATAACATGTTGACAAATTTTACAGGAGCCATACTCCTGATGGATACTGAACTTGCTGCAGAAAGAGCTATGACTCTTCAAAATCGGCTTGCTTTAGACATTCTTTTAGCAAAGAGTGGAGGTGTCTGCAAAATGCTTAATGAGCGTCATTGTGGCTCATTCATACCAGATAACAGTAAGAAAATTAGAAGCATGCTTACTAACCTTACTAGAGATAGTACAGACTTGAAGGATCTGAAAGAACCTGGTGTTTGGGAGAAATTTGGGAAAGGGATTGCCCGAGTGGGAAACTGGTTTACCAACATTTGGAATGGGGTACTTGCAAAAATTATGATGGGTCTATTAATTGTTTTGGTTTGTCTATTAGGATTATGGGGGGCATGTAAAATCAATGACAAAGTAAAAAGAAATTGGACTAAAAGAGCCCAACTCAATAAAGAAAGTGAAAGAGAGAAAATGTTCAATGAAATATGGGAAAGCTCACATAAGGGGCAAGATGTTGAAATGCGTATTATGCGCAAGGTGAAAAATTAAGGTCAAAAAGAAAATTGTGTGATGACGAGCGTCATCAGAGGAGGGACTAAGAGAGCGTAGTTTAGATATTATATATCTAGATGTGAAATGCTTACAATTAGCAAAGCTGCATTAATAGTTATAAAATATTATTCATTTGAAATGTATTCTAACATACCTATAAACGTGAAGAATTGTTGTATGCATAAACTAATGTCGACTGTAAGAAATAATTGCTTGTACTATGATTAATTGAATATGTTAACACGTACGAAGATTGCATTTATTAGAATCCATAAGCCTTAAGTTAGCGTGAGTCGAAGAACTAGCTGTGTAACTCTCATATTAAAGCATATTTTTCTGTCTGTTCAGTGTGCTGACTTGCAAAAGGCCATGACCCAGCATTTGTTCTCTTCCTCGTTTTGCAACAATGCTAGATTTTCCCATTCGCATGCTAGCTGCTTATTAGTATAAAGATATACGCTTTGCAACAAAATATGGATACTTTCAAGGACATTCGACCACGGAAAAGAGAACTTTTGACCCGAAGAACGTGCCAGAGAATGAAGTAACCCCGGATGTGCCACCTACGAAAAACGTCAATTATGAAGACCAATCAAAATGTTATAAACTATTGTGAAATGACAAGTGTATTACTTAATGTATAATTTGATAGGTTACAGATAGTGGGGTGTAGTGACTATCCAATAGAATTTTGGGGGAATGTATTATGAAAAAGGGATAAAAACCCATGACACAGGAGACTCGAGAGAACTAGGTAGGGAATGGTATTGATTGCATCCAGAAACTCTGTCACTTTGTTTGGTGACTTGAGACTTAATAAAACCATCCTCACCCTTAGTTGCCCCATTACACTTTCTTCCTTATGAGGGAAGTGTCCCCTGCCCTTAGACTAGATAGACTGATGGCGATTCAACTGATGTCCTGAAGACGAAGACTGATCCTGTATGCTGACTCATTCCGAGGAGGGTAATTATGACAGTTGCTCTTGTAATTTGTCTATTCGCTTTTCCTTTCTAGGTACCAACTGCTGTATTTTTGATTAGAGACCTTAGTTAGATGTTTTCCAAATTGATGTTCTAAATTGTTTTGCATTCAGCCCAACATGCTGATGCTAATTAGTGGCTAGATGAGGCATTCACCTTGACTGACGTAACTGACGTGACTGACATGGTGCTATACTGAACTAAGACATATATGAGGTTCTATGCATTTTGATTTGTTTACCTTCATATTACTATCTTATGTTTGTGATCTTTGCATTGTTGAAAACTTATCATAGTTGCCGCATTGTGACTATGCTCTTTTGCTTCTTGGTTTTGAGATTAATACATCTGCTATTAGATTGTAATCAATAGGGAATAAAATTCACAAAACTTATTAAGGTGTGGTTATTCATGACTGAAAGGTCATGGTTGCGTTAACGATCTTAACTAATGTCTAAAGTGAGATATATTGTGGTGATATATGTTGACAATATTATTGATATATTGCTTGATATATTGATCAGTTACCTCGTCTTACAGTGTCTCACCACTGGGTCCAAAGATTCATCGGCCTAAAACGAGTCCTAAAATGTATAAATTAACATAGAAGGACGCGTTAACACATTCATCATGGAAAATCCACAACAGGTAGCAATCGCAGTCAATATGCGAACACTGCTTACTGCACATTTACTGGCACATGGCCTAATGACGTAGGGAGGTCCAGTTAGATTTGTAGCTGAGGCTCATCCAGCCTATAGAACAGAAATGTTTTATTCTTGGGTCACATTTCCAGCAGTTGATGGGAACACAAATACATTTCATCACTATACACCTGCAAATATACCTGCACAATACAGAGCATATGCATATCTAGAAATACCTCTATGTTATCAAGAACATAATAATTGGGTTGATTGCACCCTACCCCATACAACTTTACACGTTAGGTTAGGTCCTCTAAGTAATGATGGTCCTACATGGCCTTTATTGGCCACTTATACATCTCACCTTGCTGCAGCGAACTTAATGGCAGCTAAAGTCCGTCACTTATATGCTGAGCTGACGCCAATATACAGCTGATCAGTACAGTTTGTAATGCAAACATTGAATACAAACCAAGCACGTACTGCTCCGGTGCAACCACATGCAGTAACACTAGGTATTAATCCTGCAACTGTGCATTCGATCACGGTTAAAGTACCCGCCAAACGAGAAGAAATTCAGTTTTGGTTAGCTCAAAAAACAAATTCATTGGAAGCAGTATTTCCCAATGTGGGACCTCAGAATAAGCATATAATATTAACTAAGTGCTTGCCAGTTGGGATGGTTCCCACTATAGATAACTGTAATACTTGGGGCACGGTATTTGCCCCACTCTATACTACCGCACATGGTACACCAACACTTGCCAATTTACCTGAAATGTTGAAACAAATTCAAGATGAACATGGGGCTGCCCCGGCCCTGGACTTGGGGATGCAACTAATGGGCAATATTGCCACATTATCCTCAATTATGTTAAGTAGCCTTAAAGGGGAAGCGGTTGCACTAGCGGTGCGCATGTAGCTCTGGGATGTTCCTCCACAAGATCAAGAGCGTGAGCTGCCAAAGATTATCGTGGAGACCTACTCTAGCATTGGTCAAGATAGTGTTGGGGCCAGACCTACAAAACCACAATTCCATGGTAAATCTAATAAAGATTCTACCCAGCAAGCTCCTAAAGGTACTAAGAAACGCTGGGATAAAAAAACAACAAACACCTAAAAATGAAAGGGGAGAATCTCTGCACAGGGAGACCCCACAGAATAGATATATTCTCAGAAATAGAGAAAATATAAAAATGCCTGACAGATATCAACATACTGATACGGGCCAATCTTGTTCCTTTCAGGACTCACCGGAAAAACGCAGTATGAGAGGTGGGCGGTCAGAGCAAAAAACTAAGTACGTGACACCGAGACAGGAATCACAACGCTCAAAAGAAGTTTATTTTAAAAAAGAAGAGAAACTTCCCCAACAGAAACTCCAATTTAAAAAGAAAAAAGTAGCAGCAGTTGGAGTTCGAAATGCCACTCAAGGAGAGGGTTCTATAGAAAAGAAGTGGGCATTAGCACTATTAGACAGCGTGGCAGAGGTCACAATAGTTCACTGGAATCTTCTACAGCATCTGGAGGTGAAAGCAACTGATGACTTCTTACAAGTAGAAACTGCAGACATGCATGTCTCCATGCCTGACAGGGTGTAAATAACCTTAAAGGGGAAGCTGTCACACTAGCGGTGCACATGCGGCTCCAGGATCTTCCTCCACAGGATTAAAAACGTTACAGTTAGAAGGAGACATTGAATGCACAATCTACGCAATCTTTTGGGACCACGTCGTAAATATATGTGATATTCTACTGGCCGAAAGGGATTGGCCACCTGAATTTGTCTCTACTTGCCCATATTGGGAAGATGATATTAAACCTTCTTTCTAACCCTTTGTTCCCGAGGAGCTCGCAGAATCTTATGCCATTGATTGGGCATTGGGGCAGGCACCCACGTTACATCACAACCACGTAGGGTGAGATAAAGATTCCCCCTACCATGTAATCCCTATTAATAATCAACCCTGACCGCAACCTCAGTATCGAAAAAAACACGATGCAAAAGCACCCATGAGGGAAATCCTCACACGACTGGAGTACCAGGGCGTAACTTAACCCTGCGTCTCACCAATGAATAATCCCTTTTTCCCAGTAGCTAAACCGGACCATTTGAACAGAATAGTCGTATACTACAGACATTTAAACAGTCATACACACACATATGCTATACAAAACTCACATAGCACAGCACTCATGAACAACATAGTGCGCATAAAATTAAAAACAACACTGGACATTTCCAATGGTTTCTTCTGCCAAAAATATAGTGCCTGAAAGTAGAGACTTAACAAGTTTCAGCGCACTAGGCTCCCAGAAACAATTCTGTAGTTTACCCAAGGGGTAGAAGAACAGTCCAGAGCTGTTCACGGCTCGTGTCACTTCAATATTGCATGACATTGAACCTGAAGCATTGTCTTATGTAGATGATATCTATCTCATGGATGATGAATTAAAGCAACATTTAAGACGGGTAGCCCGGATTGTTGTGGGATTTGCTGAGTTTGGCTACAAATTCATTTAAAAAAACAAAAATAGCCTTCCTTGGCATCCTGTTTCTGAGATATGAGCTATCAAGTGACGGAAAGAGCCTAGTGCCACAATTCTTGGAAAAATGCGCACAGTTACAACCTCCAAATACAATTAAAAAACTCCAATCCCTATTGGGTTTCCTAAATTTTTGTAGAACTTACATTCCAGATTACTCATCACGAATAAAACCTTTATATGACTTAATACGTCCTGACCTTTCAACTAGATTTTGGACAGTGGAACACACACGCAATCTCAGAGCTTTGCAAAGAGACATGCTTGCAGCACAACACTTACACACAAGGGACAACAAAAAACATCTGGTCATCAGAGTAATTGCTGGTGCCATTGGCTTCAACTATGTAACTTTCAATGAGGGTGAGACAGTCCTGATTGCATACAAATCACATTTGTATTTAGCAGCAGAACAACAATTTGCTCCCACTGAGAAGATTCTCACTGCTGTTCAGATGGCTGTTATCAAACAAAGACCACTAGCCCAGGTGAAATGCAGTATTGTCGTATCTCCAATTCGAGCTCTTGAGGCTGTTACTAAAGCCAGCGTTCCAAACACTAAAGTACTACATCCACATTTGATTCAATGGGCAACGTCTTTGACAGCCACTGATGTTAACTACATTTTCGACCCAAAATTAAAAACTCAAGAGTTTTTGCAATATGAACTAGAATACCCAGTTCCGGCAAATACACTGCCTATTGATCAATATCAAAGAGTCATGTACACCAATGGCTCGGCACAACCTGCAATAGGCACAAAACTTCGATACTCCTCTGCTTGCACAGTCGTAAGTGGCTACACGGAGGATAATACATTTTGTCCCCAACATACATACATGCAAACGCTAGGGGATTACACATTACAACTACCAGAGCTAAAGTCTTTGTTGATGGCACTGGAATATACAGATCCTGCACAACTAACACCGATTGTCTGTGATTCATATTACTGTGTCCCATCCTTCAATGAATACCTGAATTACTGGCACCAGAATGGGTTAAGAGATTCTAAAGGCAACACCATCAAACACAGGCTTCTGTGAGGGAAAGTAGTGGATCTGAAGGAAAGGCTGCCAAATGTCCATGTTGTACATACACTTGGACACCAGCGAGTTGGAATGCACGTTGCTGGAAATATACTGGCTGATGAAGCAGCCAAATCAGCAGTAGCTAGGGCTGCTGTTGCTGCAGTAACCCATTCTGGAATGAAACCGGATGATGACATATGGGCTGCCGTGAAAGCCACGACAGAAGGCACGCCCTACCCAAAAGCATTTCCCTCTAAATATTCCTACTGGATGGGATGCTTCCTTGATGCCGAAGTAAAAATACCAGGCGTGGGAGTTCAAGTAATGCACAACAAAGTCATGAGAACAGAGTTGATTAAATCAGCGCATGAGGGGGTTGCAACTGCCCATGCTAGTGTGGCAGCTACAATATTATTATTGCACGCACATTATTGGTGGCCATGTCTATATAAACAGACCAAACAGTATGTCCTTTGTTGTGACATCTGCCAACAAATTAAGGGTTCCACTGCCAAACCCACACCGCAGACACCCCTCCTAATTCTAACAAACCATTACAAAGTGTGTACTTGGCCCATTGTGGTCCCCTAACACTGGACAGTGCATACAAATACATTTTAGTCACTGTTGACTCTTGCTCCAGATTTCTATGGGTGTGGCCACAACGCTCAGCTGATGCTCAGACTTTTATTAAAGATTTGCAAGTCTTAATCTGCACATATGCAGTTGTGCCTCTCTACTCGGACCACCTCAGGGATGCCATGGCTTCACTAGAGGTCCAATTCCTTTACTCGTCTCCATTTCATCCCTAGGGAAATAGTATAGTGGAGTGACAAAACCATGATTTAAAGCAGTCCTTAACAGCCAGAGTTGTGAGTATGGGTCGTACTTGGCTTAATAACCTGTATGGAGTCCAGAGAACACTTAATAATCTGCCTAGAAGGTCCCTGGGGGGTCGAACTTCATATGGGTGCCTGTTCAGAACTCGAATGTCTGTTCCAGATCTTGATGGTCCTTGTGTGGAGGCGGCAGAAACATCTTTTGACATAAATTAATGTGTCACTGTCTTGCAGGAATTACAACAGTTCCATGACAACAACGCTTCTGCTATTGCTGCCTCCGCAGGAATTAAGGATATACCAATATCATCCACAGGCTGAAATTCAAAAGTTGGGGATCTAGTAAGTGAAAAGGTTGGTGTGAAAAAAGAATTTGATCCTTCTTATCGTGCACCTGTCCCAGTCTTGGGAATACACTGTAGATGCAGATGACACACAAATACTACTTAAATTGGAACGCCCGAAAGACATTGAAAACTCACAAATCTTCAGTTGCTTGAGAGTCGTTGATCAGTGGATGACTTGGAGCCATCTCAAACCAAATGCCTCCAAAACTGAAATACTCATGTGTGGTGACTGGAAAAATTATGACTCACTGTGCGTCTCGCCTGACGATCTCGGAACACATCTATAATTATCCGAGGAAGTTAAAAACCTTGGAATTACCTTGGACTCCAAGTTAACAACGAATGCCCAAGTGAACAAATTAGCACAAACAAGCTTCATCACGTTGAAAACTCTGTGACACATCTTCCCCCACCCGGATTTCCACACAAGGTGCAGGCTACTATCTCTTTTGTACTATCCAATCTGGATTATGCCAATGGCCTCTACCATGGAATGAAAAAACTACAACGTATTCAGAACTCCGCTATCCAGGCTTCTATTAAATGCACAAGCCCACATCTAAACTGCTTTGAGAGCACCACACTGGTTACCCATAGCCAGAAGATTCACCTTCAAGCTGCTTTGTATCACCCACAAAGCTATACGTGGAACAGGACCGCTTTTTATCAGAAACAAAATAACCAAATACATTCAACAAAGAAACCTCCTCCCAAGATTGGCACTCCACCTTAGAACACCACCATACAAGAAGAAGACTAAGGGCCACATTTACATAGCCATTTGCACATCATAAACAGCAAATCGGGCTGTTTGCGATGTGCACAATGCACTTTCCCATGTACCAACCCATTTTTGCGATTTGGTAAACTATTTACAGAATCGCAAAAAGGGATTGCAACTCACAATTAGGAAGGAGTGTCCCCTTCCTAATTGCAATTCGCAGTCCCATATATGATTCTTTTGTGACCGCAAAAGCAGTCACAAAACAATCACAGTTAGCACCAGTGTCACACTGGTGCTGACCCATTCGCAAATGGGAAGGGGTCCCCATGGGACCCCTTCCCCTTTGTGAATGTCAGTGAAAACACTTTTTCAGAGCAGGCAGTGGTCCTATGGACCACTGCCTGCTCTGAAAAAATGAAACAAAAACGTTTCATCTTTTGTTTTTGAAATTCATCTAGTTTTCCTTTAAGATCCACAGATAACTATCTTGTCTTCAGAAGCCTTCTCAAGAGTTGGCTCTTTCCTTCATAACCACCATATTCAAACAGCAATGGACTGCATATGTCTGTGTTGATTAAATATTTTAAATCTGATTATGTGTATATTCTAGATATGTATAGATCTTTAGGAAAGCGATATCGCTACTATGTCATACCAATAAGTTACACACATACTCTTTAAACCTGCTTAACAAATGTATATTTACTCCCAATTAAATATGTATGCGATGTGTATATCTATCTATCTATCTATCTATCTATCTATCTATCTATCTATCTATCTATCTATCTATATATGTGTGTATGTGTACATATATGTATGTGTGTATGCATGTGTGTGTGTATATACATATATATGTGTATGTCATTCTAAGCTTAACATGTTCATAGGTCATTGCGTAGCTCCTAGATAAGTTGTTATAATAGATACCTATGAATCCCTGCTCTCGTTTTTATATCACACTGGGCAAATGTTTTATTAGCATAAGCATTTCACTATTTCAAAAATTGAGGAAAGAAATAAATGTTAGAAAAGTACACTCATTAATTAACTTTAAATATTACAAATCTTGAATGTCTGTGTTTACACAATACTACTTTTCTTCTCATATTTTTATACCCATTTTTATATTCCTTGAACAAATATTCGCTTACTATGTATTTACATATCTATTTATTACTCTACTACTACTGTACTAGAGAATAATTAAATAAGAGTAAATAAAATAAAATCTATAAATAAAATTCAAATTATAAATAAGTAAATGAAATGGAAAAAATAATGAATGAAATAAAGAAAAGTAAAAATAATGATTAAAACGTATATAGATATATAAGTAAAATTATAAATAAATAAAAATAATATAAATGTACTCTCTTGTAAGCTTCACTTTGTCTACCTATCACCATATGTTATGTCTCTATCAATATATCCTCCATCCCCACTCTGACGCATCCGAAACCTAATCTACTACATTCATCTCCAAAATAACCCTACCTAAGCTCTTCCCTCCTCTTCCACATCTAGGTCACCCAAACCTCAGTCTACTACAATGATCTCCCAAACAACCCTTCTAAATTCTCCCCCATTTATCTCATCTTTGACTCATCCAAAACCCCTTCTGCTACTATGATCTTCCTAACCCTTTCGACAGACTCTTCCCTCCTCCATCTCTCCTTTACACATCCCAAGCTTCATCCTATTACTATAAACTCCCAGTTAACACTTCTGGATTCTTCACTCCTCTAGCCCTCTATTACTGTAGTCAATCCAACTAACAAACTCACATATCCTCTGCTCAAATTAACGCCTAATAATAATAAAAACTGTACTCATATTTCCCTATACTAATCCACCACTAATTCTTCCTGGGTTCCGGAGTAGCGTGCTACTCGCCGAAAAGTGCTTCAACGCCTCATCAGGGGTAGTAATTGCTATGTAAATACTATTATAATATAATACAATAAATGCAACTGAAGATCAGCTCTATGAATGGGTTCAGAATGGCATGTTTAATGCTTCACTGTCACGTCCTGGTGGGTGGTTTTTTTGGCCAATAGATACCAATGGATGTCAGAAACGTTTTATAAACTCCAGGGGGGTTTTGGAACAAGTAGGCCAGACCCTCGCTATGTGTCATCCGAACATGCGAGTATGGTAAGAACATACAGTGTAGGGAAGCTATGTCAGCAATTGTTGAAGAGCTCCTCACTAGATGCTGTTAGAGAACACCTTAGTGTCCTGTCTAATAATACTGACTTACAAGATTTCCTGTTATGGCCAGAAAACAACGCAGAAAGCACTTCTTATACGCAGTCTAATTAAATTTGTAAGCTTTCCCAACAAGAAGCTCCTGCCCGGTTAAGGCAAATCGATCAGGAAAATTTACAGAAGGCATTAGCTGTTGTAGATAATGGGATTAATACCCTGTCCGACCGGAGATACACCTTAAACAACATTGTTTCTTCTGCAGTAGACATAATACAAAGTGACGTGTCTTCTTTACACCATGGGCAGAGTCAACTAAGGTCCATTATGCAGTTGGGTTGGAGGCTACAAACATTGAAGGCAGGTCGCGTTCCCTGGCAACATGTTAGTGCAAGGGACATATTTTCCACATTTAATTTAACACGACAACAATAACTAATGGCTAAGAAAGAAGTGACTTATGTCATGTTAAATATTGAAAAGTTAGAAAAGTTGCCTTTTACTGTGGCCAAAATACCATCTGCTGAGTGGTTAATACACAGGGTCATTAATCTGCCTATTTCAACACTTCAATTCACGTCTTGCTTGAAACACATTCCAGTATGCAGATATGAAAGGCTAGGAGATAGTGACATCCATGAGGTGTGGGAGCTGCCCTTCTCATACAAATGTCACAGTGGCATGAAAGAGGTTTTTCTTAGTGGTAGTAAATGACAGACTTCTGTCAGCCATTAAATGGTTTGTAAACAGCTGTCCTTGCACAGGGGTGTAACGCTTCGGCGGGGAACATGGCTTGTTATCTGAAGGGAGTTCCAGTCCCCTTGATTAGACCTGCATTCCAGGTGCTCTCAAATGGCAACTATGTCCTCCTCAATAGTGAAAACGTTTGTGGGATGTGGGCCAGAATAGTTTATGTTGTTTCAGTCTCTAAGATTGTTACCTGCTGCGGGAACGTACTTTTTCCTCTCACAAGACAGAGGGAAGTAGCTGAGATGTGGCCCCATATCGCTACTTCAAATGTGAATTTTGACAAGTTGAACAGACTAAAGGCTTTATTGTTTCAAAAACATGTGGCGCACACATCTGCACGCAAGACCTACTCGCTTCAGGTAGCCAGGTCATCAGCAGCGATACAGTCCATGTAAGGACTAACTTTCCGAGATACTTTGGGGCGAATTTTTAATATGTCCAGTACTACTGGAATCACAAATTTCTTTATGGCTGTTGGTTCTGGTTTCGTTCACACTTTCTCCTCTATATTTGGCTTAATACAATCAGTCATCCACTCAATATTCTCCAGTATTTTCAGTCGATTTCCGATAACTTTGGCTATATTAGGTGGTATCTTGCTATTGCTACTTTTTCTGCACAATGGCTGTCCCGCTGCAACACGTAGGACTGTAAGCACTACCACCAGCGCAGCTGTTTCGTGAACCTATGATGCAGTACTTTGGCACAAAGCTCCTGGAGCAACTGGAGTGTGACTGGTCTCTGTCACCCAATGACCTAAGGTGGATCTCTAGAATGATCAAGAATTGTAATGGGTCCTGGTGACAAACACTAGATAAAAGTAGGGGTGCCTCACCAATAAAGGATGCACTTTGTCTCTGCCAATGGAACGTGAATGGCGTCCTTGCTGAAACCTCGGATCAGCACTTCCTCCAGTATATCAGCACCTTTGACACCATATTGAAGCAGGAAACATGGCTAGATTAACCTTTTCACCGGCAGGGTTATATGTCATTCCTCACACCAGCAACCAGAAATGTGAGGTATGGTCACCCACAGGGTGGCCTTGCCACATATGTCTACCTAGCTTAGTCAGTCAAACCTACCGCCCTTGCCTCCATCTTCCCCTTCATCAACACTGTTACAATTACCACATCTGAGAATGCACCCACAGCAGAGTTTGTTATTGTAAATACTTACCTCCACCCAAAGCTCTAATCTGAAGAAGCATCCCAGTTGGTGGATCAGCTTGAGAACTGCATAAGCAGTATAGAAATAGCCTAAACATCAAATATCATCGTCTTAGGAGACTTCAAGCTGCAACTACTTGGAGCCTCCATAGACGAAGCTGCAATTGCTCTCTCCACTGCTTGGGGAATTCCAATGCAAGGAAATAATAAACACAGGTAACCCATGACAAGAAGGAGGACATGACTTAATGGCCTGGAACAATTACAACTAAGAACCCTGAACGGAAGATTCTGAGGTGACTCTCCACCAGACGCATCATACTTCACAACAAATGCTTCTACAATGATCGACTGTTCTTTGTCTCACTGCCATTGTTTGAACAAGTCGCCACCTTCCATCTAGGGGACAGGGGTGAGAGCAACCATTGCCCCCAGGAGTTAGCCCTTACACTGACAATCCCCAAAACGGAAAGAACAAGAGTTCCATTTATCACTTCCTACACCAAAAATTACAAACGTCTTAAATGTGCCCAATCAAACACAGAACTTGTATACCATGTAGCAATGGACCTGGCAAATTAGAAGCTACAAGTAGTAGTAAGGTGGTGAAGTGGAAACTACGAACCACCAGGCTACATGATAATATTGCAGAACCCATCTCCGCCCATCCACTGAAAGTTCCTTAAGTGACAAAACTCATGTCGCAGGAACAAAGATTCAAGCTACGAGAACTCACAAGGAATATCAGCTCCATCATAAGGCATCTCCGAAGCACACCTGGTAACTTAGACCTGCTAGGAGTTTTAAGGTACCAAAAATGGAAACTAAACAAACTTAAATAGTCAATCAACTAGACTCGCAGTGAAGACCTATGGGCTCAGCTATATGCAAATGCAAAGAGCAACAACAGTGCGCGTTTCTGGCACACAATATGCAAACTTTCGTGCCCCACAAACGATGGCATTGCATCGCACATACCGGAAGACATTTGGGCATAATATCTTGGTGACCATTTTAATTGTCATCAGACAACCCTGGCCTCCCTTGACATGTCTATAAAAGTCTGCCAAGTGCAAGAACTCCCTTTCTGCACGTACCCACAAGAGTCACCGCTCACTATATTTGAGGCAACTGCCATGATAACTGACCTGATAGCTAAGTGCAGGAGGGAAGGAGCCCTGGGACCGAATGGCCTCCCTGCAGTCTTTAAGCACAACAGGTCTTTCTGGGGAGCAATTTTAGAACCTCTCTACTCAGAAATTGGCCTTACTGGCATTATCCCACAGTCGTGGATGGGATCTATATTCTCACCCATCTTTAAAAATGGGGACAGATCGCTCCCAAAAAACTATCTCTAAATTGCCCTAATAGACAGCGAAGCAAAGTATTTTGCAGGACTCCTGCTGGAGCACCTATCTGTATGGATTGACGCAAAGAGAATAATCTCCAACATCCAAACAGTGTTCTCCAAAGCTACAGGGACCACAACAATCATCATGACTATTGCACTTCTTCTAGACAAAGCAAAGACACAGAAACAGTAGCTCCACCTATGTTTCATCAATTTTAGGGCTGCCTTTGACCATGTGGAGAGGAAACTGCTTTGGACGAAGCTGACAAGCTGAGGCATACCCCATCCACTTTTAGATCTGATAACTGCCCTCCATATGGACACTTGGATACAGCTCAAACTAGGTACAGGTAAGCATCTTTCAAGGAGGATACCTACCACCAAAAGGCTGAAGAAGGGATGCGTCCTGGCCCCCACACTTTTTAATCTGTACTTAACAGATCTTGCGGGGCTATTGCCCTCTCAAATTCACATGCACCGAAAATTGGGGATCAGGTGCTGCTGTGTCTATTGTACGCGGATGACCTTTAGCTGATCAGCCACTCCAAGATAGGGCTCCAGCATCTGATAAATGCCACCCAGCAATATTCGGACACCAACATCTTGCCTGCAAACTTTGAAAAAACACGCACAATATCAATTAGTAGCAAGGGTCTGCCCCCTCAGGTGTGGTGCTCGGGGAAGGCACAGCTCCTGCAAGCACATAAGTACAAATACCTTGGGGTCATTATTGATAAGTCTGGTAACTTTGGGCAACAAAGAGGTTGCTTCATGGGGAAAGACCATGCCCCAGTACTATCTTTTAAAACACTGAAAGCAGAATTGAATGGCACATCATTCACTCCCCTCTTAAAGGTAATGAAAGCTAAGCTCCTGCCCATAATAACCTATGTGAGCGAAATCCAAAGAGTAAGAGACCTTCCGAAATACACCTTCCCCTCCCAACTCAGACTGGAATTCGGCCTACTGGACTAGACCTCGGCAAGATGAGATGCAAACATAAACTTCTGGAGTAAAGTGCAGGAAGCCACCTCATACTACCTCAACCACCATCTATGACAGGAGCTTCAGTAAAAGAATACGTCACCATCCAGAGTTTTCTTAGATGATTCACTTAGGAAGACACAGCTCACTGACCTATGGGGGACCCCAAATTCACATAGTCTCTTCAGAAAAGCAGTCTGGAGGACAATTAGGCTCCAGCCCTCGATGAGGACAAAGCTGCCTTTTCAAGGACGTCCCACACTTGGATGACACTGAACACCTACACGACCTTGGGCCCCCAAGCATACCCCAGCATTGGCTTTACAAGGTCCACCAAAGAGCTGTTTCTAAGGAATTGACTGGGGCTTCTACCATGTGCACTAAATGCAGCCCCCTGGCTGAGAGATTCAGCAAATTTTAACTGTTATTTGTGGGTGCTAGCATAGAAGATCTTCAACATCTGCTTTGCACCAGCAAAAAACTTGCACTTCAAAGGAAAGCTCTATTAAAAAACGTATTCAATGAAAGAGGCCTACGAACAAGAAGGCAAGCTGTGCTGGCATGTTTCGCTCCAGGGGACCTACAGCTGAACTTTTGTTTGATTACATTATTAACCCTGGTAACAGAAAAGCAGCTGGGGCCATCATGATAACTTGGTGAGGCAACCTGCTTTACTTATCTCTTCATACCAACCCCTCACAAGGTTTTTTACGTCACAAGTTGCTCATCACAATGTCGAGCAGGGAATTTAGCTGATGAATGTTTCTAGACTAATCATGGAGCAAAAGATAATGAATTTTATGATAGTTCAGAATCTGAAGAGACTTTTTTTAACCCCTTCGCTGCCAGGCCTTTTCCCCCTCCTGTGCCAAGCCTTTTTTTGGTTATTTGGGGCAGTTTGTGCTTAGGCCCTCATAACTTTTTGTTCACATAAGCTACCCACGCCAAATTTACATCCTTTTTTTCCAACATCCTAGGGATTCTACAGGTACCCAGACTTTGTGGGTTCCCCAGAAGGAGGCCAAGAAATTAGCCAAAATACAGTGAAAATCTCGTTTTTTTTCAAAACAATTGGAAAAAGGGGCTGCAGAAGAAGGCTTGTGGTTTTTTCCCTGAAAATGGCATCAACAAAGGGTGTGCAGTGCTAAAATCACCAGCTTCCCAGCTTTCAGGAACAGGCAGACTTGAATCAGAAAACCCAATTTTTCAACACAATTTTGGCATTTTACTGGGACATACCCCATTTTTACGATTTTTTGTGCTTTCAGCCTCCTTCCAGTCAGTGACAGAAATGGGCATGAAACCAATGCTGGATCCCAGAAACCGCAACATTTCTGCAAAGTAGACAAAATTCTGAATTCAGCAAGGGGTAATTTGTGAAGATCCTAAAAGGGTTTCGTACAGAAAATAACAACTGAAAAAAATAAAATTGAAATTGAGGTGAAAAAATCTGCAATTTTTCTCTACGTTTTACTCTGTAACTTTTTCCTGCAATGTCAGATGTTTGAAAGCAATATAACGTTATGTCTGCTGGACTCTTCTGGTTGCGGGGATATATAGGGCTTGTAGGTTCATCAAGAACTCTAGGTACCCAGAGCCAATAAATGACCTGCACCTTGCAGTGGGTTTTCATTCTATACCGGGTATACAGCAATTAATTTGCTGAAATATAAAGAGTAAAAAATAGCTATCAAGAAAATCTTTGTATTTCCAAAATGGGCACAAGATAAGTTGTTGAGGAGCAGTGGTTATTTGCACATCTCTGAATTCCGGGGTGCCCGTACTAGCATGTGAATTACACGGCATTTCTCAAATAGACGTCTTTTTTACACACTGTCTTACATTTGGAAGGAAACAATGTAGAGAAAGACAAGGGGCAATAACACTTGTTTTCCTATTCTATGTTCCCCCAAGTCTCCCGATAAAAATGATACCTCACTTGTGTGGGTAGGCCTAGCGCCAGAGACAGGATATGCCCCAAAACACAACGTGCACACATTACATTTTCAGAAAGAAAAAAGAGCTGTTTTTTTACAAAGTGCCTAGCTGTGGATTTTGGCCTCTAGCTCAGCCGCCACCTGGGGAAACCTAGCAAACCTGCTCATTTTTTAAAACTAGACACCTAGGGGAATCCAAGATGGGGTGACTTGTGGGGCTCTGACCAGGTTCTGTTACCCAGAATCCTTTGCAAACCTCAAAATTTGGCTAAAAAATCCACTTTTTCCTGTCATTTCGGTGACAGGAAAGTTCTGGAATCCGAGAGGAGCCAAAAATTTCCTTCCACCCAGCGTTCCCCCAAGTCTCCCGATAAAAATGGTACCTCACTTGTGTGGGTAGACCTAGCGCCCGCGACAGGATATGCCCCAAAACACGACGTGGACACATCACATTTTCAGAAAGAAAACAGAGCTGTTTTTTACTAAGTGCCTAGCTGTGGATTTTGGCCTCTAGCTCAGCTGGCAACTGGGGAAACCTAGCAAACCTGCACATTTTTGAAAACTAGACACCTAGGAGAATCCAAGATGGGGTGACTTGTGGGGCTCTGACCAGGTTCTGTTACCCAGAATCCTTTGCAAACCTCAAAATTTGGCAAAAAAAAAAACTTTTTCCTGTCATTTCGGTGACAGAAAGTTCTGGAATCCAAGAGGAGCCACAAATTTCCTCCCACCCAACGTTCCCCCCAGTCTCCCGATAAAAAATGTAATTCACTTGTGTGGGTAGACCTAGCGCCCGCGACAGGATATGCCCCAAAACAAGACGTGGACACATCACATTTTCAGAAAGAAAACAGAGCTGTTTTTTACTAAGTGCCTAGCTTTAGATTTTGGCCTCTAGCTCAGCTGGCACCTGGGGAAACCTAGCAAACCTGCGCATTTTTGAAAACTAGACACCTAGGGGAATCCAAGATGGGGTGACTTGTGGGGCTCTGACCAGGTTCTGTTACCCAGCATCCTTTTCAAACCTTAAAATGTGGCTAAAAAAACACGTTTACCTGTCATTTTGGTGACAGAAAGTTCTGGAATCTGAGAGGAGCCACAAATTTCCTTCCACCCAGCGTTCCCCCAAGTCTCCTGATAAAAATGGTATCTCACTTGTGTGGGTAGGCCTAGCGCCCGCGTCAGGATATGCCCCAAAACACGACGTGGACACATCACATTTTCAGAAAGAAAACAGAGCTGTTTTTTACTAAGTGCCTAGCTGTGGATTTTGGCCTCTAGCTCAGCCGGCACCTGGGGAAACCTAGCAAACCTGCACATTTTTTAAAACTAGACACCTAGGGGAATCCAAGATGGGGTGACTTGTGGGCCTCTGACCAGGTTCTGTTACCCAGAATCCTTTGCAAACCTCAAAATTTGGCTAAAGAAACACTTTTTCCTGTCATTTCGGTGACAGAAAGTTCTGGAATCTGAGAGGAGCCACAAATTTCCTTCCACCCAGCATTCCCCCAAGTCTCCCGATGTAAATGGTACCTCACTTGTGTGGGTAGGCCTAGCGCCCGCAACAGGATATGCCCCAAAACACAACGTGAACACATCCCATTTTTTCACAGAAAACAGAGCTGTTTTTTGCAAAGTGCCTACCTGTAGATTTTGGCCTCTAGCTCAGCCGGCACCTAGGGAAACCTACCAAACCTGTGCATTTTTTAAAACTAGAGACCTAGGGGAATCTAAGATGGGGTGACTTGTGGGGCTCTGACCAGGTTCTGTTACCCAGAATCCTTTGCAAACCTCAAAATGTGGCTAAAAAAACACTTTTTCCTGTCATTTCGGTGACAGAAAGTTCTGGAATCTGAGAGGAGGCACAAATTTCCTTCCAGCCAGCATTCCCCCAAGTCTTCCGATAAAAATGATACCTCACTTGTGTGGGTAGGCCTAGCGCCCGCGACAGGATATGCCCCAAAACACAACGTGGACACAACCCATTTTTTCACAGAATACAGAGCTGTTTTTTGCAAAGTGCCTACCTGTAGATTTTGGCCCTACGCTCAGCCGGCACCTAGGCAAACGTACCAAACCTGTGCATTTTTTAAAACTAGAGACCTAGGGGAATCTAAGATGGGGTGACTTGTGGGGCTCTGACCAGGTTCTGTTACCCAGAATCCTTTGCAAACCTCAAAATGTGGCTAAAAAAACACTTTTTCCTGTCATTTCGGTGACAGAAAGTTCTGGAATCTGAGAGGAGGCACAAATTTCCTTCCACCCAGCGTTCCCCCAAGTCTTCTGATAAAAATGGTATCTCACTTGTGTGGGTAGGCCTAGCGCCCGCGTCAGGATATGCCCCAAAACACGACGTGGACACATCACATTTTCAGAAAGAAAACAGAGCTGTTTTTTACTAAGTGCCTAGCTGTGGATTTTGGCCTCTAGCTCAGCCGGCACCTGGGGAAACCTAGCAAACCTGCACATTTTTTAAAACTAGACACCTAGGGGAATCCAAGATGGGGTGACTTGTGGGCCTCTGACCAGGTTCTGTTACCCAGAATCCTTTGCAAACCTCAAAATGTGGCTAAAAAAACACTTTTTCCTGTCATTTCGGTGACAGAAAGTTCTGGAATCTGAGAGGAGGCACAAATTTCCTTCCAGCCAGCATTCCCCCAAGTCTTCCGATAAAAATGATACCTCACTTGTGTGGGTAGGCCTAGCGCCCGCGACAGGATATGCCCCAAAACACAACGTGGACACAACCCATTTTTTCACAGAATACAGAGCTGTTTTTTGCAAAGTGCCTACCTGTAGATTTTGGCCCTACGCTCAGCCGGCACCTAGGCAAACGTACCAAACCTGTGCATTTTTTAAAACTAGAGACCTAGGGGAATCCAAGATGGGGTGACTTGTGGAGCTATGTCCAGGTTCTGTTACCCAGAATCCTTTGCAAACCTCAAAATTTGGCTAAAAAAACACTTTTTCCTGTCATTTCGGTGACAGAAAGTTCTGGAATCTGAGAGGAGCCACAAATTGACTCTCACCCATCGTTTCCCCAAGTCTCCCAATAAAAATGGTACCTCACTTGTGTGGGTATGCCTAGTGCCCGCGACAAGATATACCCCAAAACACAACGTGGACACATCCCATTTTTTCACAGAAAACAGAGCTGTTTTTTGCAAATGACTACCTGTAGATTTTGGCCTCTAGCTCAGCCGGCACCTAAGGAAACCTACCAAACCTGTGCATTTTTTAAAACTAGAGACCTAGGGGAATCCAACATGGGGTGACTTGTGGGGCTCTGACCAGGTTCTGTTACCCAGAATCCTTTGCAAACCTCAAAATGTGGCTAAAAAAACACATTGACCTCACATTATGGTAACAGAAAGTTCTGGAATCCGAGAGGAGCCACACATTTCCTTCCACCCAGCATTCCCCCAAGTCTCCTGATAAAAATGGTACCTCACTTGTGTGGGTAGACCTAGCGCCCGCGACAGGATATGCCCCAAAACACGACGTGTACACATCACATTTTCAGAAAGGAAACGGATCTGTTTTTTACTAAGTGCCTAGCTGTGGATTTTGGCCTCTAGCTCAGCTGGCACCTGGGGAAACCTAGCAAACCTGCACATTTTTTAAAACTAGACACCTAGGGGAATCCAAGATGGGGTGACTTGTGGGGCTCTGACAAGGTTCTGTTCCCCAGAATCCTTTGCAAACCTCAAAATGTTGCTGAAAAAACACTTTTTCCTGTCATTTCGGTGACAGAAAGTTCTGGAATCTGAGAGGAGGCACAAATTTCCTTCCACCCAGCATTCCCCCTAGTCTTCCGATAAAAATGGTACCTCACTTGTGTGGGTAGGCCTAGCGCCCGCGACAGGATATGCCCCAAAACACAACGTGGACACAACCCATTTTTTCACAGAAAACAGAGCTGTTTTTTGCAAAGTGCCTACCTGTAGATTTTGGCCCTAAGCTCAGCCGGCACCTAGGCAAACGTACAAAACCTGTGCATTTTTGAAAACTAGAGACCTAGGGGAATCCAAGATGGGGTGACTTGTGGGGCTCTGACCAGGTTCTGTTACCCAGAATCCTTTGCAAACCTCAAAAATTGGCTAAAAAAACACTTTTTCCTGTCATTTCGGTGACAGAAAGTTCTGGAATCTGAGAGGAGCCACAAATTTCCTTCCACCCATCGTTTCCCCAAGTCTCCCGATATAAATTGTACCTCACTTGTGTGGGTATGCCTAGCGCCCGCGACAAGGTATGCCCCAAAACACAACGTGGACACATCATATTTTTTCACAGAAAACAGAGCTGTTTTTTGCAAATGACTACCTGTAGATTTTGGCCTCTTGCTCAGCCGGCACCTAGGGAAACCTACCAAACCTGTGCATTTTTTAAAACTAGAGACCTACGGGAATCCAACATGGGGTGACTTGTGGGGCTCTGACCACGTTCTGTTACCCAGAATCCTTTGCAAACCTCAAAATTAGGCTAAAAAACACATTTACCTCACATTATGGTGACAGAAAGTTCTGGAATCCGAGAGGAGCCACACATTTCCTTCCACCCAGCGTTCCCCCAAGTCTCCTGATAAAAATGGTATCTCACTTGTGTGGGTAGGCCTAGCGCCCGCGTCAGGATATGCCCCAAAACACGACGTGGACACATCACATTTTCAGAAAGAAAACAGAGCTGTTTTTTACTAAGTGCCTAGCTGTGGATTTTGGCCTCTAGCTCAGCCGGCACCTGGGGAAACCTAGCAAACCTGCACATTTTTTAAAACTAGACACCTAGGGGAATCCAAGATGGGGTGACTTGTGGGGCTCTGACCAGGTTCTGTTACCCAGAATCCTTTGCAAACCTCAAAATTTGGCTAAAGAAACACTTTTTCCTGTCATTTCGGTGACAGAAAGTTCTGGAATCTGAGAGGAGCCACAAATTTCCTTCCACCCAGCATTCCCCCAAGTCTCCTGATATAAATGGTACCTCACTTGTGTGGGTAGGCCTAGCGCCCGCAACAGGATATGCCCCAAAACACAACGTGGACACATCCCATTTTTTCACAGAAAACAGAGCTGTTTTTTGCAAAGTGCCTACCTGTAGATTTTGGCCTCTAGCTCAGCAGGCACCTAGGGAAACCAACCAAACCTGTGCATTTTTTAAAACTAGAGACATAGGGGAATCCAAGATGGGGTGACTTGTGGGGCTCTGACCAGGTTCTGTTACCCAGAATCCTTTGCAAACCTCAAAATTTGGCTAAAAAAACACTTTTTCCTGTCATTTTGTTGACAGAAAGTTCTGGAATCTGAGAGGAGGCACAAATTTCCTTCCACCCAGCATTCCCCCAAGTCTTCTGATAAAAATGGTACCTCACTTGTGTGGGTAGGCCTAGCGCCCGCGACAGGATATGCCCCAAAACACAACGTGGACACAACCCATTTTTTCACAGAAAACAGAGCTGTTTTTTGCAAAGTGCCTACCTGTAGATTTTGGCCCTAAGCTCAGCCGGCACCTAGGCAAACGTACCAAACCTGTGCATTTTTGAAAACTAGAGACCTAGGGGAATCCAAGATGGGGTCACTTGTGGGGCTATGTCCAGGTTCTGTTACCCAGAATCCTTTGCAAACCTCAAAGTTTGGCTAAAAAAACACTTTTTCCTGTAATTTCGATGACAGAAAGTTCTGGAATCTGAGAGGAGCCACAAATTTCCTTCCACCCATCGTTTCCCCAAGTCTCCCAATAAAAATGGTACCTCACTTGTGTGGGTATGCCTAGCGCCCGCGACAAGATATGCCCCAAAACACAACGTGGACACATCACATTTTTTCACAGAAAACAGAGCTGTTTTTTGCAAATGACTACCTGTAGATTTTGGCCTCTAGCTCAGCCGGCACCTAAGGAAACCTACCAAACCTGTGCATTTTTGAAAACTAGAGACCTAGGGGAATCCAACATGGGGTGACTTTTGGGGCTCTGACCAGGTTCTGTTACCCAGAATCCTTTGCAAACCTCAAAATTTGGCTAAAAAACACATTGACCTCACATTATGGTGACAGAAAGTTCTGGAATCCGAGAGGAGCCACACATTTCCTTCCACCCAGCGTTCCCCTAAGTCTCCTGATAAAAATGGTACCTCACGTGTGTGGGTAGACCTAGCGCCCGCGACAGGATATGCCCCAAAATACGACGTGGACACATCACATTTTCAGAAAGGAAACGGATCTGTTTTTTACTAAGTGCCTAGCTGTGGATTTTGGCCTCTAGCTCAGCTGGCACCTGGGGAAACCTAGCAAACCTGCACATTTTTGAAAACTAGACACCTAGGGGAATCCAAGATGGGGTGACTTGTGGGGCTCTGACCAGGTTCTGTTACCCAGAATCCTTTGCAAACCTCAAAATGTGGCTAAAAAAACACTTTTTCCGGTCATTTCGGTGACAGAAAGTTCTGGAATCTGAGAGGAGGCACAAATTTCCTTCCACCCAGCATTCCCCCAAGTCTTCCGATAAAAATGGTACCTCACTTGTGTGGGTAGGCCTAGCGCCCGCGACAGGATATGCCCCAAAACACAACGTGGACACATCCCATTTTTTCACAGAAAACAGAGCTGTTTTTTGCAAAGTGCCTACCTGTAGATTTTGGCCTCTAGCTCAGCCGGCACCTAGGCAAACCTACCAAACCTGTGAATTTTTGAAAACTAGAGACCTAGGGGAATCCAAGATGGGGTGACTTGTGGGGCTCTGACCAGGTTCTGTTACCCAGAATCCTTTGCAAACCTCAAAATTTGGCTAAAAAAACACTTTTTCCTGTCATTTTGGTGATAGAAAGTTCTGGAATCGGAGAGGAGACACAAATTTCCTTCCACCCAGCATTTCCCCAAGTCTCCCGATAAAAATGGTACCTCACTTGTGTGGGTATGCCTAGCGCCTGCGACAGGATATGCCCCAAAACACAACGTGGACACATCCCATTTTTTCACAGAAAACAGAGCTGTTTTTTGCAAAGTGCCTACCTGTAGCTTTTGGCCTCTAGCTCAGCCGGCACCTAGGGAAACCTACCAAATCTGTGCATTTTTGAAAACTAGAGACCTAGGGGAATCCAACATGGGGTGACTTGTGGGGCTCTGACCAGGTTCTGTTAACCAGAATCCTTTGCAAACCTCAAAATTTGGCTAAAAAACACATTTTCCTCACATTTCGGTGACAGAAAGTTCTGGAATCTGAGAGGAGCCACACATTTCCTTCCACCCAGCGTTCCCCCAAGTCTCCTGATAAAAATGGTACCTCACTTGTGTGGGTAGACCTAGAGCCTGCGACAGGATATGCCCCAAAACAAGACGTGCACACATCACATTTTCAGAAAGAAAACAGAGCTGTTTTTTACTAAGTGCCTAGCTGTGGATTTTGGCCTCTAGCTCAGCTGGCAGCTGGGGAAACCTAGCAAACCTGCACATTTTTTAAAACTAGACACCTAGGGTAATCCAAGATGGGGTGACTTGTGGGGCTCTGACCAGGTTCTGTTACCCAGAATCCTTTGCAAACCTCAAAATTTGGCTAAAGAAACACTTTTTCCTGTCATTTCGGTGACAGAAAGTTCTGGAATCTGAGAGGAGCAACAAATTTCCTTCCACCCAGCGTTCCCCCAAGTCTCCCGATAAAAATGGTGCCTCACTTGTGTGGGTAGGCCTAGCGCCCGCGACAGGATATGCCCCAAAACACGACATGGACACATCACATTTTCAGAAAGAAAACAGAGCTGTTTTTTACTAAGTGCCTAGCTGTGGATTTTGGCCTCTAGCTCAGCTGGCACCTGGGGAAACCTAGCAAACCTGTGCATTTTTTAAAACTAGACACCTTGGGGAATCCAAGATGGGGTGACTTGTGGGGCTCTGACCAGGTTCTGTTACCCAGAATCCTTTGCAAACCTCAAAATTTGGCTAAAAAAACACTTTTTCCTGTCATTTTGGTGACAGAAAGTTCTGGAATCTGAGAGGAGGCACAAATTATCTTCCACCCAGCATTCCCCCAAGTCTTCCGATAAAAATGGTACCTCACTTGTGTGGGTAGGCCTAGCGCCCGCGACAGGATATGCCCCAAAACACAACGTGGACACAACCCATTTTTTCACAGAAAACAGAGCTGTTTTTTGCAAAGTGCCTACCTGTAGATTTTGGCCCTAAACTCAGCTGGCACCTAGGGAAACCTACCAAACCTGTGCATTTTTGAAAACTAGAGACCTAGGGGAATCCAACATGGGGTGACTTGTGGGGCTCTGACCCGATTCTGTTACCCTGAATCCTTTGCAAACCTCGAAATATGGCTAAATAAACACTTTTTCCTGTCATTTCGGTGACAGAAAGTTCTGGAATCTGAGAGGAGCCACGAATTTCCTTCCACCCAGCGTTCCCTCAAGTCTCCCGATAAAATTGGTACCTCACTTGTGTGGGTATGCCTTGCGCCCGCGACAGGATATGCCCCAAAACACCACTTGGACACATCACATTTTCAGAAAGAAAACGGATCTGTTTTTTACTAAGTGCCTAGCTGTGGATTTTGGCCTCTAGCTCAGCTGGCACCTGGGGAAACCTAGCAAACCTGCACATTTTTGAAAACTAGACACCTAGGGGAATCCAAGATGGGGTGACTTGTGGGGCTCTGACCAGGTTCTGTTCCCCAGAATCCTTTGCAAACATCACAATTTGGCTAAAAAACACATTTTCCTCAAATTATGGTGACAGAAAGTTCTGGAATCTGAGAGGAGCCACAAATTTCCTTCCACCCAGTGTTTCCCCAAGTCTCCCGATAAAAATGATACCTCACTTGTGTGGGTAGGCCTAGCGCCCACGACAGGAAATGCCCCAAAGCACAACGTGGACACATCCCATTTTTTTACAGAAAACAGAGCTGTTTTTTGCAAAGTGCCTACCTGTAGATTTTGGCCTCTAGCTCAGCCGGCACCTAGGGAATCCTACCAAAGCTGTGTATTTTTAAAAACTAGAGACCTAGGGGAATCCAAGATGGGGTGACTTGTGGGGCACTGACCAGGTTCTGTTACCCAGAATCCTTTGCAAACCTCAAAATTTGGCTAAACAAACACATTTTCCTCACATTTCGGTGACAGAAAGTTCTGGAATCTGAGAGGAGCCACAAATTTCCTTCCACCCAGCGTTACCCCAAGTCTGCCGATAAAAATGATACCTCACTTGTGTGGGTAGGCCTAGCGCCCGCGACAGGAAATGTCCCAAAACACATAGTGGGCACATCCCATTTTTTGACAGAAAACAGAGCTGTTTTTTGCAAAGTGCCTACCTGTAGATTTTGGCCTCTAGCTCTGCCGGCACCTAGGGAAACCTACAAAACCTGTGCATTTTTGAAAACTAGAGACCTAGGGGAATCCAAGATGGGGTGACTTGTGGGGCTCGGACCAGGTTCTGTTACCCAGAATCCTTTGCAAACCTCAAAATTTGGCTAAAAAAACACTTTTTCCTGTCATTTCGGTGACAGAAAGTTCTGGAATCTGAGAGGAGCCACAAATTTCCTTCCACCCATCATTTCCCCAAGTCTCCCGATAAAAATGGTACCTCACTTGTGTGGGTATGCCTAGCGCCCGCGACAAAGATATGCCCCAAAACACAACGTGGACACATCACATTTTTTCACAGAAAACAGAGCTGTTTTTTGCAAATGACTACCTGTAGATTTTGCCCTCTAGCTCAGCCGGCACCTAAGGAAACCTACCAAACCTGTGCATTTTTTAAAACTAGAGACCTAGGGGAATCCAACATGGGGTGACTTGTGGGGCTCTGGCCAGGTTCTGTTACCCAGAATCCTTTGCAAACCTCAAAATTTGGCTAAAAAACACATTGACCTCACATTATGGTGACAGAAAGTTCTGGAATCCGAGAGGAGCCACACATTTCCTTCCACCCAGCGTTCCCCCAAGTCTCCCAATAAAAATGGTACCTCACTTGTGTGGGTAGACCTAGCGCCCGCGACAGGATATGACCCAAAACACGACGTGGACACATCACATTTTCAGAAAGAAAACGGATCTGTTTTTTACTAAGTGCCTAGCTGTGGATTTTGGCCTCTAGCTCAGCTGGCACCTAGGGAAACCTAGCAAACCTGCACATTTTTGAAAACTAGAAACCTAGGGGAATCCAGGATGGGTTGACTTGTGGGGCTCTGACCAGGTTCTGTTACCCAGAATACTTTGCAAACCTCAAAATTTGGCAAAAAAAACACTTTTTCCTGTCATTTTGGTATCAGAAAGTTCTGGAATCTGAGAGGAGACACACATTTCCATCCACCCAGCATTCCCCCAAGTCTCCCGATAAAAATGGTACCTCTCTTGTGTGGGTAGGCCTAGCGCCCGCGACAGGATATGCCCCAAAACACGACATGGACACATCACATTTTCAGAAAGAAAACTGAGCTGTTTTTTACTAAGTGCCTAGCTGTGGTTTTTGGCCTCTAGCTCAGCCGGCACCTGGGGAAACCTAGCAAACCTGTGCATTTTTTAAAACTAGACACCTAGGGGAATCCAAGATGGGGTGACTTGTGGGGCTCTGACCAGGTTCTGTTACCCAGAATCCTTTGCAAACCTCAGAATTTGGCTAAAAAAAACACTTTTTCCTGTCATTTCGGTGACAGAAAGTTCTGGAATCTGAGAGGAGGCACAAATTTCCTTCCACTCAGCGTTCCCCCTAGTCTCCCGATAAAAATGGTACCTCACTTGTGTGGGTAGGCCTAGCGCCCGCGACAGGATATGCCCCAAAGCACAACCTGGACACATCCCATTTTTTCACAGAAAACAGAGCTGTTTTTTGCAAAGTGCCTACCTGTAGATTTCGGCCTCTAGCTCAGCCGGCACCTAGGCAAATCTACCAAACCTGTGAATTTTTGAAAACTAGAGACCTAGGGGAATCCAAGATGGGGTGACTTGTGGGGCTCTGACCAGGTTCTGTTACCCAGAATCCTTTGCAAACCTCAAAATTTGGCTAAAAAAACACTTTTTCCTGTCATTTCGGTGACAGAAAGTTCTGGAATCTGAGAGGAGCCACAAATTTCCTTCCACCCAGCGTTCCCCCAAGTCTCCCGATAAAAATGGTACCTCACTTGAGTGGGTATGCCTAGCGCCCGCGACAGGATATGCCCCAAAACACGACGTGGACTCATCACATTTTCAGAAAGAAAACGGATCTGTTTTTTACTAAGTGCCTAGCTGTGGATTTTGGCCTCTAGCTCAGCTGGCACCTGGGGAAACCTAGCAAACCTGCACATTTTTTAAAACTAGACACCTAGGGGAATCCAAGATGGGGTGACTTGTGGGGCTCTGACCAGTTTCTGTTACCCAGAATCCTTTGCAAACTTCAAAATTAGGCTAAAAAACAAAATTTTCCTCAAATTATGGTGACAGAAAGTTCTGGAATCTGAGAGGAGCCACAAATTTCCTTCCACCCAGCGTTACCCCAAGTCTGCCGATAAAAATGATACCTCACTTGTGTGGGTAGGCCTAGCGCCCGCGACAGGAAATGTCCCAAAACACATAGTGGGCACATCCCATTTTTTGACAGAAAACAGAGCTGTTTTTTGCAAAGTGCCTACCTGTAGATTTTGGCCTCTAGCTCTGCCGGCACCTAGGGAAACCTACCAAACCTTGAATTTTTTTAAACTAGAGACCTAGAGGAATCCAAGATGGGGTGACTTGTGGGGCTCTGACCAGGTTCTGTTACCCAGAATCCTTTGCAAACCTCAAAATTTGGCTAAAAAAACACTTTTTGCTGTCATTTCGGTGACAGAAAGTTCTGGAATCTGAGAGGAGCCACAAATTTCCTTCCACCCAGCGTTTCCCCAAGTCTCCCGATAAAAATGGTACCTCACTTGTGTGGGTATGCCTAGCGCCTGCGACAGGATATGCCCCAAAACACAACGTGGACACATCACATTTTTTCACAGAAAACAGAGCAGTTTTTTGCAAAGTGCCTACCTGTAGATTTTGACTTGTGGGGCTCTGACCAGGTTCTGTTACCCAGAATCCTTTGCAAACTTCCAAATTTGGCTAAAAAACACATTTTCCTCAAATTATGGTGACAGAAAGTTCTGGAATCTGAGAGGAGCCACAAATTTCCTTACACCCAGCATTCCCCCAAGTTTTCCGATAAAAATGGGACCTCACTTGTGTGGGTAGGCCTAGCGCCTGCGACAGGATATGCCCAAAACACAACGTGGACACATCCCATTTTTTCACAGAAAACAGAGCTGTTTTTTGCAAAGTGCCTACCTATAGATTTTGGCCTCTAGCTCAGCCGGCACCTAGGGAAACCTACAAAACCTGTGTATTTTTGAAAACTAGAGACCTAGGGGAATCCAAGATGGGGTGACTTGTGGGGCTCTGACCAGGTTCTGTTACCCAGAATCCTTTGCAAACCTCAAAATTTGGCTAAAAAAAAACATTTTCCTCACATTTCGGTAACAGAAAGTTCTGGAATCTGAGAGGACCCACAAATTTTCTTCCACCCAGCGTTACCCCAAGTTTGCCGATAAAAATGATACCTCACTTGTGTGGGTAGGCCTAGCGTCCGCGACAGGAAATGTCCCACAACACATAGTGGGCACATCCCATTTTTTGACAGAAAACAGAGCTGTTTCTTGCAAAGTTCCTAGCTGTGGATTTTGGCCTCTGGCTCAGCCAGCACCTAGGGAAACCTACAAAACCTGTGCATTTTTGAAAACTAGAGACCTAGGGGAATCCAAGATGGGGTGACTTGTGGGGCTCTGACCAGGTTCTGTTACCCAGAATGCTTTGCAAACCTCAAAATTTGGCTAAAAAAACACTTTTTCCTGTCATTTCGGTGACAGAAAGTTCTGGAATCTGAGAGGAGCCACAAATTTCCTTCCACCCAGCGTTTCCCCAAGTCTCCCGATAAAAATGGTACCTCACTTGTGTGGGTATGCCTAGCGCCCGCAACAGGATATGCCCCCAAAACACGACGTGGACACATCACATTTTCAGAAAGAAAACGGATCTGTTTTTTACTAAGTGCCTAGCTGTGGATTTTGGCCTCTAGCTCAGCTGGCACCTGGGGAAACCTAGCAAACCTGCACATTTTTGAAAACTAGAGACCTAGTGGAATCCAAGATGGGGTGACTTGTGGGGCTCTGATCATGTTCTGTTACCCAGAATCCTTTGCAAACCTCAAAATTTGGCAAAAAAACCACTTTTTCCTGTCATTTCGGTGACAGAAAGTTCTGGAATCTGAGAGGAGCCACAAATTTCCTCCACCCAGCGTTCCCCCAAGTCTCCCAATAAAAATGGTACCTCACTTGTGTGGGGAGGCCTAGCGCCCGCGACAAGATATGCCCCAAAACACAACGTGGACTCATCCCATTTTTTCACAGAAAACAGAGCTGTTTTTTGCAAAGTGCCTACCTGTAGTTTTAGCCTCTAGCTCAGCCGGCACCTAGGGAAACCAACCAAACCTGTGCATTTTTTAAAACTAGAGACCTAGGGGAATCCAAGATGGGGTGACTTGTGGGGCTCTGACCAGGTTCTGTTACCCAGAATCCTTTGCAAACCTCAAAATGTGGCTAAAAAAACACTTTTTCCTGTCATTTCGGTGAAAGAAAGTTCTGGAATCTGAGAGGAGGCACAAATTTCCTTCCACCCAGTATTCCCCCAAGTCTTCCGATAAAAATGGTACCTCACTTGTGTGGGTAGGCCTAGCGCCCGCGACAGGATATGCCCCAAAACACAACGTGGACACAACCCATTTTTTCACAGAAAACAGAGCTGTTTTTTGCAAAGGGCCTACCTGTAGATTTTGGCCCTAAGCACAGCCGGCCCCCAGGCAAGCGTACCAAAACTGTGCATTTTTTAAAACTAGAGACCTAGGGGAATCCAAGATGGGGTGACTTGTGGGGCTATGACCAGGTTCTGTTACCCAGAATCCTTTGCTAACCTCAAAATTTGGCTAAAAAAACACTTTTTCCTGTCATTTCGGTGACAGAAAGTTCTGGAATCTGAGAGGAGCCACAAATTTCCTTCCACCCAGCGTTTCCCCAAGTCTCCCGATAAAAATGGTACCTCACTTGTGTGGGTATGCCTAGTGCCCGCAACAGGATATGCCCCAAAACACAACGTGGACACATCACATTTTTTCACTGAAAACAGAGCTGTTTTTTGCAAATGACTACCTGTAGATTTTGGCCTCTAGCTCAGCCGGCACCTAGGGAAACCTACCAAACCTGTGCGTTTTTGAAAAATAGAGACGTAGGGGAATCCAACATGGGGTGACTTGTGGGGTTCTGACCAGGTTCTGTTACCCAGAATCCTTTGCAAACCTCAAAATTTGGCTAAAAAACACATTTACCTCACATTCTGGTGACAAAAAGTTCTGGAATCCGAGAGGAGCCACACATTTCCTTCCACCCAGCGTTTCCCCAAGTCTCCTGATAAAAATGGTACCTCACTTGTGTGGGTAGACCTAGCGCCCGCGACAGGATATGCCCCAAAACACGACGTGGACACATCACATTTTCAGAAAGAAAACGGATCTTTTTTTTACTAAGTGCCTAGCTGTGTGTTTTGGCCTCTAGCTCAGCTGGCACCTGGGGAAACCTAGCAAACCTGCACATTTTTTAAAACTAGACACCTAGGGGAATCCAAGATGGGGTGACTTGTGGGGCTCTGACCAGGTTCTGTCACCCAGAATCCTTTGCAAACCCCAAAATGTGGCTAAAAAAACACTTTTTCCTGTCATTTCGGTGACAGAAAGTTCTGGAATCTGAGAGGAGACACAAGTTTCCTTCCACCCAGCGTTCCCCCAAGTCTCCCGATAAAAATGGTACCTCACTTGTGTGGGTAGGCCTAGCGCCCGCGACAGGATATGCCCCAAAACACGACATGGACACATCACATTTTCAGAAAGAAAACTGAGCTGTTTTTTACTAGGTGCCTAGCTGTGGATTTTGGCCTCTAGCTCAGCCGGCACCTGGGGAACCTAGCAAACCTGTGCATTTTTTAAAACTAGACACCTAGGGGAATCCAAGATGGGGTGACTTGTGGGGCTCTGACCAGGTTCTGTTACCCAGAATCCTTTGCAAACCTAAAAATTTGGCTAAAAAAACGTTTTTTCATGTCATTTCGGTGACAGAAAGTTCTGGAATCTGAGAGGAGCCACAAATTTCCTTCCACCCAGCGTTCCCTCAAGTCTCCCGATAAAATTGGTACCTCACTTGTGTGGGTATGCCTTGCGCCCGCGACAGGATATGCCCCAAAACACGACTTGGACACATCACATTTTCAGAAAGAAAACGGATCTGTTTTTTACTAAGTGCCTAGCTGTGGATTTTGGCCTCTAGCTCAGCTGGCACCTGGGGAAACCTAGCAAACCTGCACATTTTTGAAAACTAGACACCTAGGGGAATCCAAGATGGGGTGACTTGTGGGGCTCTGACCAGGTTCTGTTACCCAGAATCCTTTGCAAACTTCAAAATTTGGCTAAAAAACACATTTTCCTCAAATTATGGTGACAGAAAGTTCTGGAATCTGAGAGGAGCCACAAATTTCCTTCCACCCAGTGTTCCCCGAGTCTCCCGATAAAAATGATACCTCACTTGTGTGGGTAGGCCTAGCGCCCGCGACAGGAAATGCCCCAAAGCACAACGTGGACACATCCCATTTTTTGACAGAAAACAGAGCTGTTTTTTGCAAAGTGCCTACCTGTAGATTTTGGCCTCTAGCTCTGCCGTCACCTAGGGAAACCTACAAAACCTGTGCATTTTTGAAAACTAGAGACCTAGGGGAATCCAAGATGGGGTGACTTGTGGGGCTCTGACCAGGTTCTGTTACCCAGAATCCTTTGCAAACCTCAAAATTTGGCTAAAAAAACACTTTTTGCTGTCATTTCGGTGACAGAAAGTTCTGGAATCTGAGAGGAGCCACAAATTTCCTTCCACCCATCATTTCCCCAAGTCTCCCAATAAAAATGGTACCTCACTTGTGTGGGTATGCCTAGCGCCCGCGACAAGATATGCCCCAAAACACAACGTGGACACATCACATTTTTTCACAGAAAACAGAGCTGTTTTTTGCAAATGACTACCTGTAGATTTTGGCCTCTAGCTCAGCCGGCACCTAAGGAAACATACCAAACCTGTGCATTTTTGAAAACTAGAGACCTAGGGAAATCCAACATGGGGTGACTTGTGGGGCTCTGGCCAGGTTCTGTTACCCAGAATCCTTTGCAAACCTCAAAATTTGGCTAAAAAACACATTGACCTCACATTATGGTGACAGAAAGTTCTGGAATCCGAGAGGAGCCACACATTTCCTTCCACCCACCCCCAAGTCTCCCGATAAAAATGGTACCTCACTTGTGTGGGTAGGTCTAGCGCCCGCGACAGGATATGCCCCAAAACACGACATGGACACATCACATTTTCAGAAAGAAAACAGATCTGTTTTTTACTAGTGCCTAGCTGTGGATTTTGGCCTCTAGCTCAGCTGGCACCTAGGGAAACCTAGCAAACCTGTGCATTTTTTAAAACTAGACACCTAGGGGAATCCAAGATGGGGTGACTTGTGGGCTCTGACCAGGTTCTGTTACCCAGAATCCTTTGCAAACCTCAGAATTTGGCTAAAAAAACACTTTTTCCTGTCATTTCGGTGACAGAAAGTTCTGGAATCTGAGAGGAGCCACAAATTTCCTTCCACCCAGCGTTCCCCCTAGTCTCCCGATAAAAATGGTACCTCACTTGTGTGGGTAGGCCTAGCGCCCGCGACAGGATATGCCCCAAAACACAACGTGGACACATCCCATTTTTTCACAGAAAACAGAGCTGTTTTTTGCAAAGTGCCTACCTGTAGATTTTGGCGTCTAGCTCAGCCGGCACCTAGGGAAACCTACCAAACCTGTGCATTTTTGAAAACTAGAGACGTAGGGGAATCCAAGATGGGGTGACTTGTGGGGCTCTGACCAGGTTCTGATACCCAGAATCCTTTGCAAACCGTAAAATTCGGCAAAAAAAAATACTTTTTCCTGTCATTTCGGTGACAGAAAGTTCTGGAATCTGAGAGGAGGCACAAATTTCCTTCCACCCAGCATTCCCCCAAGTCTTCCGATAAAAATGGTACCTCACTTGTGTGGGTAGGCCTAGCGCCCGCGACAGGATATGCCCCAAAACACAACGTGGACACATCCCATTTTTTCACAGAAAACAGAGCTGTTTTTTGCAAAGTGCCTACCTGTAGATTTCGGCCTCTAGCTCAGCCGGCACCTGGGCAAATCTACCAAACCTGTGAATTTTTGAAAACTAGAGACCTAGGGGAATCCAAGATGGGGTGACTTGTGGGGCTCTGACCAGGTTCTCTTACCCAGAATCCTTTGCAAACCTCAAAATTTGGCTAAAAATACACTTTTTCCTGTCATTTCGGTGACAGAAAGTTCTGGAATCTGAGAGGAGCCACAAATTTCCGTCCACCCAGCATTCCCCCAAGTCTCCCGATAAAAACGGTACCTCACTTGTGTGGGTATGCCTAGCGCCCGTGAGAGGATATGCCCCAAAACACGACGTGGACACATCACATTTTCAGAAAGAAAACGGATCTGTTTTTTACTAAGTGCCTAGCTGTGGATTTTGGCCTCTAGCTCAGCTGGCACCTGGGGAAACCTAGCAAACCTGCACATTTTTGAAAACTAGACACCTAGGGGAATCCAAGATGGGGTGACTTGTGGGGCTCTGACCAGGTTCTGTTACCCAGAATCCTTTACAAACCTCAAAATTTGGCAAGAAAAACACTTTTTCCTGTCATTTCGGTGACAGAAAGTTCTGGAATTTGAGAGGAGCCACAAATTTCCTTCCACCCAGCGTTTCCCCAAGTCTCCCAATAAAAATGGTACCTCACTTGTGTGGGTAGGCCTAGCGCCCGCGACAAGATATGCCCCAAAACACAACGTGGACTCATCCCATTTTTTCACAGAAAACAGAGCTGTTTTTTGCAAAGTGCCTACCTGTAGATTTTGGCCTCTAGCTCAGCCGGCACCTAGGGAAACCTACCAAACCTGTGCATTTCGTAAAACTAGAGACCTAGGGGAATCCAAGATGGGGTGACTTGTGGGGCTCTGACCAGGTTCTGTTACCCAGAATCCTTTGCAAACCTCAAAATGTGGCTAAAAAACACTTTTTCCTGTCATTTCGGTGACAGAAAGTTCTGGAATCTGAGAGGAGGCACAAATTTCCTTCCACCCAGCATTCTCCCAAGTCTTCCGATAAAAATGGTACCTCACTTGTGTGGGTAGGCCTAGCGCCCGCTACAGGATATGCCCCAAAACACAACGTGGACACATCCCATTTTTTCACAGAAAACAGAGCTGTTTTTTGCAAAGTGCCTACCTGTAGATTTTGGCCCTAAGCTCAGCCGGCCCCCAGGCAAGCGTACCAAAACTGTGCATTTTTTAAAACTAGAGACCTAGGGGAATCCAAGATGGGGTGACTTGTGGGGCTATGACCAGGTTCTGTTACCCAGAATCCTTTGCTAACCTCAAAATTTGGCTAAAAAAACACTTTTTCCTGTCATTTCGGTGACAGAAAGTTCTGGAATCTGAGAGGAGCCTCAAATTTCCTTCCACCCATCGTTTCCCCAAGTCTCCCGATAAAAATGGTACCTCACTTGTGTGGGTATGCCTAGCGCCCGCGACAAGATATGCCCCAAAACACAACGTGGACACATCACATTTTTTCACAGAAAACAGAGCTGTTTTTTGCAAATGACTACCTGTAGATTTTGGCCTCTAGCTCAGCCGGCACCTAGGGAAACCTACCAAACCTGTGCGTTTTTGAAAAATAGAAACCTAGGGGAATCCAACATGGGGTGACTTGTGGGGTTCTGACCAGGTTCTGTTACCCAGAATCCTTTGCAAACCTCAAAATTTGGCTAAAAAACACATTTACCTCACATTATGGTGACAAAAAGTTCTGGAATCCGAGAGGAGCCACACATTTCCTTCCACCCAGCGTTTCCCCAAGTCTCCTGATAAAAATGGTACCTCACTTGTGTGGGTAGACCTAGCGCCCGCGACAGGATATGCCCCAAAACACGACGTGGACACATCACATTTTCAGAAAGAAAACGGATCTTTTTTTTACTAAGTGCCTAGCTGTGGGTTTTGGCCTCTAGCTCAGCTGGCACCTGGGGAAACCTAGCAAACCTGCACATTTTTGAAAACTAGACACCTAGGGGAATCCAAGATGGGGTGACTTGTGGGGCTCTGACCAGGTTCTGTCACCCAGAATCCTTTGCAAACCCCAAAATGTGGCTAAAAAAACACTTTTTCCTGTCATTTCGGTGACAGAAAGTTCTGGAATCTGAGAGGAGACACAAATTTCCTTCCACCCAGCGTTCCCCCAAGTCTCCCGATAAAAATGGTACCTCACTTGTGTGGGTAGGCCTAGCGCCCGCGACAGGATATGCCCCAAAACACGACATGGACACATCACATTTTCAGAAAGAAAACAGAGCTGTTTTTTACTAAGTGCCTAGCTGTGGATTTTGGCCTCTAGCTCAGCCGGCACCTGGGGAACCTAGCAAACCTGTGCATTTTTTAAAACTAGACACCTAGGGGAATCCAAGATGGGGTGACTTGTGGGGCTCTGACCAGGTTCTGTTACCCAGAATCCTTTGCAAACCTAAAAATTTGGCTAAAAAAACGCTTTTTCATGTCATTTCGGTGACAGAAAGTTCTGGAATCTGAGAGGAGCCACAAATTTCCTTCCACCCAACGTTCCCTCAAGTCTCCCGATAAAATTGGTACCTCACTTGTGTGGGTATGCCTTGCGCCCGCGACAGGATATGCCCCAAAACACGACTTGGACACATCACATTTTCAGAAAGAAAACGGATCTGTTTTTTACTAAGTGCCTAGCTGTGGATTTTGGCCTCTAGCTCAGCTGGCACCTGGGGAAACCTAGCAAACCTGCACATTTTTGAAAACTAGACACCTAGGGGAATCCAAGATGGGGTGACTTGTGGGGCTCTGACCAGGTTCTGTTACCCAGAATCCTTTGCAAACCTAAAAATTTGGCTAAAAAAACGCTTTTTCATGTCATTTCGGTGACAGAAAGTTCTGGAATCTGAGAGGAGCCACAAATTTCCTTCCACCCAGTGTTCCCCCAAGTCTCCCGATAAAAATGATACCTCACTTGTGTGGGTAGGCCTAGCGCCCACGACAGGAAATGCCCCAAAGCATAACGTGGACACATCCCATTTTTTGACAGAAAACAGAGCTGTTTTTTGCAAAGTGCCTACCTGTAGATTTTGGCCTCTAGCTCAGCTGGCACCTAGGGAATCCTACCAAACCTGTGCATTTTTGAAAACTAGAGACCTAGGGGAATCCAAGATGGGGTGACTTGTGGGGCACTGACCAGTTTCTGTTACCCAGAATCCTTTGCAAACCTCAAAATTTGGCTAAACAAACACATTTTCCTCACATTTCGGTGACAGAAAGTTCTGGAATCTGAGAGGAGCCACAAATTTCCTTCCACCCAGCGTTACCCCAAGTCTGCCGATAAAAATTATACCTCACTTGTGTGGGTAGGCCTAGCGCCCGCGACAGGAAATGTCCCAAAACTCAACGTGGACACATCACATTTTTTCACAGAAAACAGAGCTGTTTTTTGCAAAGTGACTACCTGTAGATTTTGGCCTCTAGCTCAGCCGGCACCTAAGGAAACCTACCAAACCTGTGCATTTTTGAAAACTAGAGACCTAGGGGAATCCAACATGGGGTGACTTGTGGGGCTCTGGCCAGGTTCTGTTACCCAGAATCCTTTGCAAACCTCAAAATTTGGCTAAAAAACACATTGACCTCACATTATGGTGACAGAAAGTTCTGGAATCCGAGAGGAGCCACACATTTCCTTCCACCCAGCGTTCCCCCAAGTCTCCCAATAAAAATGGTACCTCACTTGTGTGGGTAGACCCAGCGCCCGCGACAGGATATGCCCCAAAACACGACGTGGACACATCACATTTTCAGAAAGAAAACAGATCTGTTTTTTACAAAGTGCCTAGCTGTGGATTTTGGCCTCTAGCTCAGCTGGCACCAAGGAAACCTAGCAAACCTGCACATTTTTGAAAACTAGACACCTAGGGGAATCCAAGATGGGGTGACTTGTGGGGCTCTGACCAGGTTCTGTTACCCAGAATCCTTTGCAAACCTCAAAATTTGGCTAAAAAAACACTTTTTCCTGTCATTTCGGTGACAGAAAGTTCTGGAATCTGAGAGGAGACACACATTTCCATCCACCCAGCATTCCCCCAAGTCTCCCGATAAAAATGGTACCTCACTTGTGTGGGTAGGTCTAGCGCCCGCGACAGGATATGCCCCAAAACAAGACATGGACACATCACATTTTCAGAAAGAAAACTGAGCTGTTTTTTACTAAGTGCCTAGCTGTGGATTTTGGCCTCTAGCTCAGCCGGCACCTGGGGAAACCTAGCAAACCTGTGCATTTTTTAAAACTAGACACCTAGGGGAATCCAAGATGGGGTGACTTGTGGGGCTTTGACCAGGTTCTGTTACCCAGAATCCTTTGCAAACCTCAGAATTTGGCTAAAAAAACACTTTTTCCTGTCATTTCGGTGACAGAAAGTTCTGGCATCTGAGAGGAGCCACAAATTTCCTTCCACCCAGCGTTCCCCCTAGTCTCCCGATAAAAATGGTACCTCACTTGTGTGGGTAGGCCTAGCGCCCGCGACAGGATATGCCCCAAAACACAACGTGGACACATCCCATTTTTTCACAGAAAACAGAGCTGTTTTTTGCAAAGTGCCTACCTGTAGATTTCGGCCTCTGGCTCAGCCGGCACCTGGGCAAATCTACCAAACCTGTGAATTTTTGAAAACTAGAGACCCAGGGGAATCCAAGATGGGGTGACTTGTGGGGCTCTGACCAGGTTCTGTTACCCAGAATCCTTTGCAAACCTCAAAATTTGGCTAAAAAAACACTTTTTCCTCTCATTTCGGTGACAGAAAGTTCTGGAATCTGAGAGGAGACACACATTTCCATCCACCCAGCATTCCCCCAAGTCTCCCGATAAAAATGGTACCTCACTTGTGTGGGTAGGTCTAGCGCCCGCGACAAGATATGCCCCAAAACACGACATGGACACATCACATTTTCAGAAAGAAAACTGAGCTGTTTTTTACTAAGTGCCTAGCTGTGGATTTTGGCCTGTAGCTCAGCCGGCACCTGGGGAAACCTAGCAAACCTGTGCATTTTTTAAAACTAGACACCTAGGGGAATCCAAGATGGGGTGACTTGTGGGGCTCTGACCAGGTTCTGTTACCCAGAATCCTTTGCAAACCTCAGAATTTGGCTAAAAAAACACTTTTTCCTGTCATTTCGGTGACAGAAAGTTCTGGAATCTGAGAGGAGCCACAAATTTCCTTCCACCCAGCATTCCCCCAAGTCTCCCGATAAAAATGGTACCTCACTTGTGTGGGTAGGCCTAGCGCCCGCGACAGGAAATGTCCCAAAATACATAGTGGGCACATCCCATTTTTTGCCAGAAAACAGAGCTTTTTTTTGCAAAGTGCCTACCTGTAGATTTTGGCCTCTAGCTCAGCTGGCACCTAGGGAAACCTACCAAACCTGTGCATTTTTGAAAACTAGAGGCCTAGGGGAATCCAACATGGGGTGACTTGTGGGGCTCTGACCAGGTTCTGTTACCCAGAATCCTTTGCAAACCTCAAAATTTGGCTAAAAAAACAAATTTTCCTCACATTTCGGTGACAGAAAGTTCTGGAATCTGAGAGGAGCCACAAATTTCCTTCCACCCAGCGTTACCCCAAGTCTGCCGATAAAAATGATACCTCACTTGTGTGGGTAGGCCTAGCGCCCGCGACAGGAAATGTCCCAAAATACATAGTGGGCACATCCCATTTTTTGCCAGAAAACAGAGCTTTTTTTTGCAAAGTGCCTACCTGTAGATTTTGGCCTCTAGCTCAGCTGGCACCTAGGGAAACCTACCAAACCTGTGCATTTTTGAAAACTAGAGGCCTAGGGGAATCCAAGATGGGGTGACTTGTGGGGCTCTGACCAGGTTCTGTTGCCCAGAATCCTTTGCAAACCGTAAAATTTGGCAAAAAAAACACTTTTTCCTGTCATTTCGGTGACAGAAAGTTCTGGAATCTGACAGGAGGCACAAATTTCCTTCCACCCAGCATTACCCCAAGTCTTCCGATAAAAATGGTACCTCACTTGTGTGGGTAGGCCTAGCGCCCGCGACAGGATATGCCCCAAAACACAACGTGGACACATCCCATTTTTTCACAGAAAACAGAGCTGTTTTTTGCAAAGTGCCTACCTGTAGATTTCGGCCTCTAGCTCAGCCGGCACTTAGGCAAATCTACCAAACCTGTGAATTTTTGAAAACTAGAGACCTAGGGGAATCCAAGATGGGGTGACTTGTGGGGCTCTGACCAGGTTCTGTTACCCAGAATCCTTTGCAAACCTCAAAATTTGGCTAAAAAAACACTTTTTCCTGTCATTTCGGTGACAGAAAGTTCTGGAATCTGAGAGGAGCCACAAATTTCCTTCCACCCAGCATTCCCCCAAGTCTCCCGATAAAAATGGTACCTCACTTGTGTGGGTATGCCTAGCGCCCGCGACAGGATATGCCCCAAAACACGACGTGGACACATCACATTTTCAGAAAGAAAACGGATCTGTTTTTTACTAAGTGCCTAGCTGTGGATTTTGGCCTCTAGCTCAGCTGGCACCTGGGAAAACCTAGCAAACCTGCACATTTTTGAAAACTAGAGACCTTGGGGAATCCAAGATGGGGTGACTTGTGGGGCTCTGACCAGGTTCTGTTACCCAGAATCCTTTGCAAACCTCAAAATTTGGCTAAAAAAACAAATTTTCCTCACATTTCGGTGACAGAAAGTTCTGGAATCCGAGAGGAGCCACACATTTCCTTCCACCCAGCGTTCCCCCAAGTCTCCCAATAAAAATGGTACCTCCCTTGTGTGGGTAGACCTAGCGCCCGCGACAGGATATGCCCAAAAACACGACGTGGACACATCACATTTTCAGAAAGAAAACAGATCTGTTTTTTACTAAGTGCCTAGCTGTGGATTTTGGCCTCTAGCTCAGCTGGCACCTAGGGAAACCTAGCAAACCTGCACATTTTTGAAAACTAGACACCTACGGGAATCCAAGATGGGGTGACTTGTGGGGTTCTGACCAGGTTCTGTTACCCAGAATCCTTTGCAAACCTCAAAATTTGGCTAAAAAAACACTTTTTCCTCTCATTTCGGTGACAGAAAGTTCTGGAATCTGAGAGGAGACACACATTTCCATCCACCCAGCATTCCCCCAAGTCTCCCGATAAAAATGGTACCTCACTTGTGTGGGTAGGTCTAGCGCCCGCGACAAGATATGCCCCAAAACACGACATGGACACATCACATTTTCAGAAAGAAAACTGAGCTGTTTTTTACTAAGTGCCTAGCTGTGGATTTTGGCCTGTAGCTCAGCCGGCACCTGGGGAAACCTAGCAAACCTGTGCATTTTTTAAAACTAGACACCTAGGGGAATCCAAGATGGGGTGACTTGTGGGGCTCTGACCAGGTTCTGTTACCCAGAATCCTTTGCAAACCTCAGAATTTGGCTAAAAAAACACTTTTTCCTGTCATTTCGGTGACAGAAAGTTCTGGAATCTGAGAGGAGCCACAAATTTCCTTCCACCCAGCATTCCCCCAAGTCTTCCGATAAAAATGGGACCTCACTTGTGTGGGTAGGCCTAGTGCCTGCAACAGGATATGCCCCAAAACACAACGTGGACACATCCCATTTTTTCACAGAAAACAGAGCTGTTTTTTGCAAAGTGCCTACCTATAGATTTTGGCCTCTAGCTCAGCCGGCACCTAGGCAAACCTACCAAACCTGTGAATTTTTTAAAACTAGAGACCTTGGGGAATCCAACATGGGGTGACTTGTGGGGCTCTGACCAGGTTCTGTTACCCAGAATCCTTTGCAAACCTCAAAATTTGGCTAAAAAAACAAATTTTCCTCACATTTCGGTGACAGAAAGTTCTGGAATCTGAGAGGAGCCACAAATTTCCTTCCACCCAGCGTTACCCCAAGTCTGCCGATAGAAATGATACCTCACTTGTGTGGGTAGGCCTAGCGCCCGCGACAGGATATGTCCCAAAATACATAGTGGGCACATCCCATTTTTTGCCAGAAAACAGAGCTTTTTTTTGCAAAGTGCCTACCTGTAGATTTTGGCCTCTAGCTCAGCTGGCACCTAGGGAAACCTACCAAACCTGTGCATTTTTGAAAACTAGAGGCCTAGGGGAATCCAAGATGGGGTGACTTGTGGGGCTCTGACCAGGTTCTGTTGCCCAGAATCCTTTGCAAACCGTAAAATTTGGCAAAAAAAACACTTTTTCCTGTCATTTCGGTGACAGAAAGTTCTGGAATCTGACAGGAGGCACAAATTTCCTTCCACCCAGCATTACCCCAAGTCTTCCGATAAAAATGGTACCTCACTTGTGTGGGTAGGCCTAGCGCCCGCGACAGGATATGCCCCAAAACACAACGTGGACACATCCCATTTTTTCACAGAAAACAGAGCTGTTTTTTGCAAAGTGCCTACCTGTAGATTTCGGCCTCTAGCTCAGCCGGCACTTAGGCAAATCTACCAAACCTGTGAATTTTTGAAAACTAGAGACCTAGGGGAATCCAAGATGGGGTGACTTGTGGGGCTCTGACCAGGTTCTGTTACCCAGAATCCTTTGCAAACCTCAAAATTTGGCTAAAAAAACACTTTTTCCTGTCATTTCGGTGACAGAAAGTTCTGGAATCTGAGAGGAGCCACAAATTTCCTTCCACCCAGCATTCCCCCAAGTCTCCCGATAAAAATGGTACCTCACTTGTGTGGGTATGCCTAGCGCCCGCGACAGGATATGCCCCAAAACACGACGTGGACACATCACATTTTCAGAAAGAAAACGGATCTGTTTTTTACTAAGTGCCTAGCTGTGGATTTTGGCCTCTAGCTCAGCTGGCACCTGGGAAAACCTAGCAAACCTGCACATTTTTGAAAACTAGACACCTAGTGGAATCCAAGATGGGGTGACTTGTGGGGCTCTGACCAGTTTCTGTTACCCAGAATCCTTTGCAAACTTCAACATTTGGCTAAAAAACACATTTTCCTCAAATTATGGTGACAGAAAGTTCTGGAATCTGAGAGGAGCCACAAATTTCCTTCCACCCAGTGTTCCCGCAAGTCTCCAAATAAAAATGATACCTCACTTGTGTGGGTAGGCCTAGCGACCGCGACAGGAAATGCCCCAAAGCACAACGTGGACACATCACATTTTTTGATAGAAAACAGAGCTGTTTTTTGCAAAGTGCCTACCTGTAGATTTTGGCCTCTAGCTCAGCCGGCACCTAGGGAAACCTACAAAAACTGTGCATTTTTGAAAACTAGAGACCTAGGAGAATCGAAGATCGGGTGACTTGTGGGGCTCTGACCAGGTTCTGTTACCCAGAATCCTTTGCAAACCTCAAAATTTGGCTAAAAAAACACATTTTCCTCACATTTCGGTGACAGAAAGTTCTGGAATCTGAGAGGAGCCACAAATTTCCTTCCACCCAGCGTTACCCCAAGTCTGCCGATAAAAATGATACCTCACTTGTGTGGGTAGGCCTAGCGCCCGCGACAGGAAATGTCCCAAAACACATAGTGGGGACATCCCATTTTTTGACAGAAAACAGAGCTGTTTTTTGCAAAGTGCCTACCTGTAGATTTTGACCTCTAGCTCAGCCGGCGCCTAGGGAAACCTACAAAACCTGTGCATTTCTGAAAACTAGAGACCTAGGGGAATCCAAGATGGGGTGACTTGTGGGGCTCTGACCAGGTTCTGTTACCCAGAATCCTTTGCAAACCTCAAAATTTGGCTAAAAAAACACTTTTTCCTGTCATTTCGGTGACAGAAAGTTCTGGAATCTGAGAGGAGCCACAAATGTCCTTCCACCCAGCGTTTCCCCAAGTCTCCCGATAAAAATGGTACCTCACTAGTGTGGGTATGACTAGCGCCCGCGACAGGATATGCCCCAAAACACGACATGGACACATCACATTTTGAGAAAGAAAACAGAGCTGTTTTTTACTAAGTGCCTAGCTGTGGAGTTTGGCCTGTAGCTCAGCCGGCACCTGGGGAAACCTAGCAAACCTGTAAATTTTTTTAAACTAGACACGTAGGGGAATCCAAGATTGGGTGACTTGTGGGGCTCTGACCAGGTTCTGTTACCCAGAATCCTTTGCAAACCTCAAAATTTGGCTAAAAAAACACTTTTTCCTGTCATTTCGGTGACAGAAAGTTCTGGAATCTGACAGGAGGCACAAATTTCCTTCCACCCAGCATTACCCCAAGTCTTCCGATAAAAATGGTACCTCACTTGTGTGGGTAGGCCTAGCGCCCGCGACAGGATATGCCCCAAAACACAACGTGGACACATCCCATTTTTTCACAGAAAACAGAGCTGTTTTTTGCAAAGTGCCTACCTGTAGATTTCGGCCTCTAGCTCAGCCGGCACTTAGGCAAATCTACCAAACCTGTGAATTTTTTAAAACTAGAGACCTAGGGGAATCCAAGATGGGGTGACTTGTGGGGCTCTGACCAGGTTCTGTTACCCAGAATCCTTTGCAAACCTCAAAATTTGGCTAAAAAAACACTTTTTCCTGTCATTTCGGAGACAGAAAGTTCTGGAATCTGAGAGGAGCCACAAATTTCCTTCCACCCAGCATTCCCCCAAGTCTCCCGATAAAAATGGTACCTCACTTGTGTGGGTATGCCTAGCGCCCGCGACAGGATATGCCCCAAAACACGACGTGGACACATCACATTTTCAGAAAGAAAACGGATCTGTTTTTTACTAAGTGCCTAGCTGTGGATTTTGGCCTCTAGCTCAGCTGGCACCTGGGAAAACCTAGCAAACCTGCACATTTTTGAAAACTAGACACCTAGTGGAATCCAAGATGGGGTGACTTGTGGGGCTCTGACCAGTTTCTGTTACCCAGAATCCTTTACAAACTTCAAAATTTGGCTAAAAAACACATTTTCCTCAAATTATGGTGACAGAAAGTTCTGGAATCTGAGAGGAGCCACAAATTTCCTTCCACCCAGTGTTCCCGCAAGTCTCCAAATAAAAATGATACCTCACTTGTGTGGGTAGGCCTAGCGACCGCGACAGGAAATGCCCCAAAGCACAACGTGGACACATCACATTTTTTGATAGAAAACAGAGCTGTTTTTTGCAAAGTGCCTACCTGTAGATTTTGGCCTCTAGCTCAGCCGGCACCTAGGGAAACCTACAAAAACTGTGCATTTTTGAAAACTAGAGACCTAGGAGAATCGAAGATCGGGTGACTTGTGGGGCTCTGACCAGGTTCTGTTACCCAGAATCCTTTGCAAACCTCAAAATTTGGCTAAAAAAACACATTTTCCTCACATTTCGGTGACAGAAAGTTCTGGAATCTGAGAGGAGCCACAAATTTCCTTCCACCCAGCGTTACCCCAAGTCTGCCGATAAAAATGATACCTCACTTGTGTGGGTAGGCCTAGCGCCCGCGACAGGAAATGTCCCAAAACACATAGTGGGGACATCCCATTTTTTGACAGAAAACAGAGCTGTTTTTTGCAAAGTGCCTACCTGTAGATTTTGACCTCTAGCTCAGCCGGCGCCTAGGGAAACCTACAAAACCTGTGCATTTCTGAAAACTAGAGACCTAGGGGAATCCAAGATGGGGTGACTTGTGGGGCTCTGACCAGGTTCTGTTACCCAGAATCCTTTGCAAACCTCAAAATTTGGCTAAAAAAACACTTTTTCCTGTCATTTCGGTGACAGAAAGTTCTGGAATCTGAGAGGAGCCACAAATGTCCTTCCACCCAGCGTTTCCCCAAGTCTCCCGATAAAAATGGTACCTCACTAGTGTGGGTATGACTAGCGCCCGCGACAGGATATGCCCCAAAACACGACATGGACACATCACATTTTGAGAAAGAAAACAGAGCTGTTTTTTACTAAGTGCCTAGCTGTGGAGTTTGGCCTCTAGCTCAGCCGGCACCTGGGGAAACCTAGCAAACCTGTAAATTTTTTTAAACTAGACACGTAGGGGAATCCAAGATTGGGTGACTTGTGGGGCTCTGACCAGGTTCTGTTACCCAGAATCCTTTGCAAACCTCAAAATTTGGCTAAAAAAACACTTTTTCCTGTCGTTTCGGTGACAGAAAGTTCTGGAATCTGAGAGGAGCCACAAATTTCCTTCCGCCCAGCGTTCCCCCAAGTCTCCCGATAAAAATGGTACCTCACTTGTGTGGGTAGGCCTAGCGCCCGCGACAGGATATGCCCCAAAACACAACGTGGACACATCCCATTTTTTCACAGAAAACAGAGCTGTTTTTTGCAAAGTGCCTACCTGTAGATTTTGGCCTCTAGCTCAGCCGGCACCTAGGGAAACCTACCAAACCTGTGCATTTTTTAAAACTAGAGACCTAGGGCAATCCAAGATGGGGTGACTTGTGGGGCTATGACCAGGTTCTGTTACCCAGAATCCTTTGCAAACCTCAAAATTTGGCTAAAAAAACACTTTTTCCTGTCATTTCAGTGACAGAAAGTTCTGGAGTCTGAGAGGAGCCACAAATTTCCTTCCACCCATTGTTACCCCAAGTCTCCCGATAAAAATGGTACCTCACTTGTGTGGGTATGCCTAGCGCCCGCGACAAGATATACCCCAAAACACAACGTGGACACATCACATTTTTTCACAGAAAACAGAGCTGTTTTTTGCAAAGTGCCTACCAGTAGATTTTGGCCTCTAGCTCAGCCGGCACCTAGGGAAACCTACCAAACCTGTGCATTTTTGAAAAATAGAGACCTAGGGGAATCCAACATGGGGTGACTTGTGGGGCTCTGACCAGGTTCTGTTACCCAGAATCCTTTGCAAACCTCAAAATTTGGCTAAAAAACACATTGACCTCACATTATGGTGACAGAAAGTTCTGGAATCCGAGAGGAGCCACACATTTCCTTCCACCCAGCGTTCCCCCAAGTCTCCCAATAAAAATGGTACCTCACTTGTGTGGGTAGACCCAGCGCCCGCGACAGGATATGCCCCAAAACACGACGTGGACACATCACATTTTCAGAAAGAAAACAGATCTGTTTTTTTACTAAGTGCCTAGCTGTGGATTTTGGCCTCTAGCTCAGCTGGCACCTAGGGAAACCTAGCAAACCTGCACATTTTTGAAAACTAGACACCTAGGGGAATCCAAGATGGGGTGACTTGTGGGGCTCTGACCAGGTTCTGTTACCCAGAATCCTTTGCAAACCTCAAAATTTGGCTAAAAAAACACTTTTTCCTGTCATTTCGGTGACAGAAAGTTCTGGAATCTGAGAGGAGACACACATTTCCATCCACCCAGCATTCCCCCAAGTCTCCAGATAAAAATGGTACCTCACTTGTGTGGGTAGGTCTAGCGCCCGCGACAGGATATGCCCCAAAACAAGACATGGACACATCACATTTTCAGAAAGAAAACTGAGCTGTTTTTTACTAAGTGCCTAGCTGTGGATTTTGGCCTCTAGCTCAGCCGGCACCTGGGGAAACCTAGCAAACCTGTGCATTTTTTAAAACTAGACACCTAGGGGAATCCAAGATGGGGTGACTTGTGGGGCTCTGACCAGGTTCTGTTACCCAGAATCCTTTGCAAACCTCAGAATTTGGCTAAAAAAACACTTTTTCCTGTCATTTCGGTGACAGAAAGTTCTGGCATCTGAGAGGAGCCACAAATTTCCTTCCACCCAGCGTTACCCCTAGTCTCCCGATAAAAATGGTACCTCACTTGTGTGGGTAGGCCTAGCGCCCGCGACAGGATATGCCCCAAAACACAACGTGGACGCATCCCATTTTTTCATTGAAAACAGAGCTGTTTTTTGCAAATTGCCTACCTGTAGATTTTGGCCTCTAGCTCAGCCAGCACCTAGGGAAACCTACCAAACCTGTGCATTTTTGAAAACTAGAGACCTAGGGGAATCCAAGATGGGGTGACTTGTGGGGCTCTGACCAGGTTGTGATACCCAGAATCCTTTGCAAACCGTAAAATTCGGCAAAAAAAAACACTTTTTCCTGTCATTTCGGTGACAGAAAGTTCTGGAATCTGAGAGGAGCCACAAATTTCCTTCCACCCAGCATTCCCCCAAGTCTCCCGATAAAAACGGTACCTCACTTGTGTGGGTATGCCTAGCGCCCGCGACAGGATATGCCCCCAAAACACGACGTGGACACATGACATTTTCAGAAAGAAAACGGATCTGTTTTTTACTAAGTGCCTAGCTGTGGATTTTGGCCTCTAGCTCAGCTGGCACCTGGGGAAACCTAGCAAACCTGCACATTTTTGAAAACTAGACACCTAGGGGAATCCAAGATGGGGTGACTTGTGGGGCTCTGACCAGTTTCTGTTACCCAGAATCCTTTGCAAACTTCAAAATTTGGCTAAAAAACACATTTTCCTCAAATTATGGTGACAGAAAGTTCTGGAATCTGAGAGGAGCCACAAATTTCCTTCCACCCAGTGTTCCCCCAAGTCTCCCGATAAAAATGATACCTCACTTGTGTGGGTAGGCCTAGCGCCCGCGACAGGTAATATCCCAAAACACATAGTGGGCACATCCCATTTTTTGACAGAAAACAGAGCTGTTTTTTGCAAAGTGCCTACCTGTAGATTTTGGCCTCTAGCTCTGCCGGCACCTAGGGAAACCTACCAAACCTTGAATTTTTTTAAACTAGAGACCTAGGGGAATCCAAGATGGGGTGACTTGTGGGGCTCTGACCAGGTTCTGTTACCCAGAATCCTTTGCAAACCTCAAAATTTGGCTAAAAAAACACTTTTTCCTGTCATTTCGGTGACAGAAAGTTCTGGAATCTGAGAGGAGCCACAAATTTCCTTCCACCCAGCGTTTCCCCAAGTCTCCCGATGAAAATGGTACCTCACTTGTGTGGGTATGCCTAGCGCCTGCGACAGGATATGCCCCAAAACACAACGTGGACACATCACATTTTTTCACAGAAAACAAAGCTGTTTTTTGCAAAGTGCCTACCTGTAGATTTTGACTTGTAGGATTCTGACCAGGTTCTGTTACCCAGAATCCTTTGCAAACTTCCAAATTTGGCTAAAAAACACATTTTCCTCAAATTATGGTGACAGAAAGTTCTGGAATCTGAGAGGAGCCACAAATTTCCTTACACCCAGCATTCCCCCAAGTCTTCCGATAAAAATGGGACCTCACTTGTGTGGGTAGGCCTAGCGCCTGCGACAGGATATGCCCCAAAACACAACGTGGACACATCCCATTTTTTCACAGAAAACAGAGCTGTTTTTTGCAAAGTGCCTACCTATAGATTTTGGCCTGTAGCTCAGCCGGCACCTAGGCAAACCTACCAAACCTGTGACTTTTTGAAAACTAGAGACCTTGGGGAATCCAACATGGGGTGACTTGTGGGGCTCTGACCAGGTTCTGTTACCCAGAATCCTTTGCAAACCTCAAAATTTGGCTAAAAAAACAAATTTTCCTCACATTTCGGTGACAGAAAGTTCTGGAATCCGAGAGGAGCCACACATTTCCTTCCACCCAGCGTTCCCCCAAGTCTCCCAATAAAAATGGTACCTCACTTGTGTGGGTAGACCTAGCGCCCGCGACAGGATATGCCCAAAAACACGACGTGGACACATCACATTTTCAGAAAGAAAACAGATCTGTTTTTTACTAAATGCCTAGCTGTGGATTTTGGCCTCTAGCTCAGCTGGCACCTAGGGAAACCTAGCAAACCTGCACATTTTTGAAAACTAGACACCTAGGGGAATCCAAGATGGGGTGACTTGTGGGGCTCTGACCAGGTTCTGTTACCCAGAATCCTTTGCAAACCTCAAAATTTGGCTAAAAAAACACTTTTTCCTCTCATTTCGGTGACAGAAAGTTCTGGAATCTGAGAGGAGCCACAAATTTCCTTCCACCCAGCATTCCCCCAAGTCTCCCGATAAAAACGGTACCTCACTTGTGTGGGTATGCCTAGCGCCCGCGACAGGATATGCCCCCAAAACACGACGTGGACACATCACATTTTCAGAAAGAAAACGGATCTGTTTTTTACTAAGTGCCTAGCTGTGGATTTTGGCCTCTAGCTCAGCTGGCACCTGCGGAAACCTAGCAAACCTGCACATTTTTGAAAACTAGACACCTAGGGGAATCCAAGATGGGGTGACTTGTGGGGCTCTGACCAGTTTCTGTTACCCAGAATCCTTTGCAAACCTCAAAATTTGGCTAAAAAAACACTTTTTCCTCTCATTTCGGTGACAGAAAGTTCTGGAATCTGAGAGGAGACACACATTTCCATCCACCCAGCATTCCCCCAAGTCTCCCGATAAAAATGGTACCTCACTTGTGTGGGTAGGTCTAGCGCCCGCGACAAGATATGCCCCAAAACACGACATGGACACATCACATTTTCAGAAAGAAAACTGAGCTGTTTTTTACTAAGTGCCTAGCTGTGGATTTTGGCCTGTAGCTCAGGAAACCTAGCAAACCTGTGCATTTTTTAAAACTAGACACCTAGGGGAATCCAAGATGGGGTGACTTGTGGGGCTCTGACCAGGTTCTGTTACCCAGAATCCTTTGCAAACCTCAGAATTTGGCTAAAAAAACACTTTTTCCTGTCATTTCGGTGACAGAAAGTTCTGGAATCTGAGAGGAGCCACAAATTTCCTTCCACCCAGCATTCCCCCAAGTCTTCCGATAAAAATGGGACCTCACTTGTGTGGGTAGGCCTAGCGCCTGCAACAGGATATGCCCCAAAACACAACGTGGACACATCCCATTTTTTCACAGAAAACAGAGCTGTTTTTTGCAAAGTGCCTACCTATAGATTTTGGCCTCTAGCTCAGCCGGCACCTAGGCAAACCTACCAAACCTGTGAATTTTTTAAAACTAGAGACCTTGGGGAATCCAACATGGGGTGACTTGTGGGGCTCTGACCAGGTTCTGTTATCCAGAATCCTTTGCAAACCTCAAAATTTGGCTAAAAAAACAAATTTTCCTCACATTTCGGTGACAGAAAGTTCTGGAATCTGAGAGGAGCCACAAATTTCCTTCCACCCAGCGTTACCCCAAGTCTGCCGATAAAAATGATACCTCACTTGTGTGGGTAGGCCTAGCGCCCGCGACAGGAAATGTCCCAAAATACATAGTGGGCACATCCCATTTTTTGCCAGAAAACAGAGCTTTTTTTTGCAAAGTGCCTACCTGTAGATTTTGGCCTCTAGCTCAGCTGGCACCTAGGGAAACCTACCAAACCTGTGCATTTTTGAAAACTAGAGACCTAGGGGAATCCAAGATGGGGTGACTTGTGGGGCTCTGACCAGGTTCTGTTACCCAGAATCCTTTGCAAACCTCAAAATTTGTCTAAAAATACACTTTTTCCTGTCATTTCGGTGACAGAAAGTTCTGGAATCTGAGAGGAGCCACAAATTTCCTTCCACCCAGCATTCCCCCAAGTCTCCCGATAAAAACGGTACCTCACTTGTGTGGGTATGCCTAGCGCCCGCGACAGGATATGCCCCAAAACACGACGTGGACACATCACATTTTCAGAAAGAAAACGGATCTGTTTTTTACTAAGTGCCTAGCTGTGGATTTTGGCCTCTAGCTCAGCTGGCACCTGGGGAAACCTAGCAAACCTGCACATTTTTGAAAACTAGACACCTAGGGGAATCCAAGATGGGGTGACTTGTGGGGCTCTGACCAGTTTCTGTTACCCAGAATCCTTTGCAAACTTCAAAATTTGGCTAAAAAACACATTTTCCTCAAATTATGGTGACAGAAAGTTCTGGAATCTGAGAGGAGCCACAAATTTCCTTCCACCCAGTGTTCCCCCAAGTCTCCCGATAAAAATGATACCTCACTTGTGTGGGTAGGCCTAGCGCCCGCGACAGGAAATGCCCCAAAGCACAACGTGGACACATCCCATTTTTTGACAGAAAACAGAGCTGTTTTTTGCAAAGTGCCTACCTGTAGATTTTGGCCTCTAGCTCAGCCGGCACCTAGGGAATCCTACCAAACCTGTGCATTTTTGAAAACTAAAGACCTAGGGGAATCCAAGATGGGGTGACTTGTGGGGCTCTGACCAGGTTCTGTTACCCAGAATCCTTTGCAAACCTCAAAATTTGGCTAAAAAAACACATTTTCCTCACATTTTGGTGACAGAAAGTTCTGGAATCTGAGAGGAGCCACAAATTTCCTTCCACCCAGCGTTACCCCAAGTCTGCCGATAAAAATGATACCTCACTTGTGTGGGTAGGCCTAGCGCCCGCGACAGGTAATATCCCAAAACACTTAGTGGGCACATCCCATTTTTTGACAGAAAACAGAGCTGTTTTTTGCAAAGTGCCTACCTGTAGATTTTGGCCTCTAGCTCTGCCGGCACCTAGGGAAACCTACCAAACCTTCAATTTTTTTAAACTAGAGACCTAGGGGAATCCAAGATGGGGTGACTTGTGGGGCTCTGACCAGGTTCTGTTACCCAGAATCCTTTGCAAACCTCAAAATTTGGCTAAAAAAACACTTTTTCCTGTCATTTCGGTGACAGAAAGTTCTGGAATCTGAGAGGAGCCACAAATTTCCTTCCACCCAGCGTTTCCCCAAGTCTCCCGATGAAAATGGTACCTGACTTGTGTGGGTATGGCTAGCGCCTGCGACAGGATATGCCCCAAAACACAACGTGGACACATCACATTTTTTCACAGAAAACAGAGCTGTTTTTTGCAAAGTGCCTACCTGTAGATTTTGACTTGTAGGACTCTGACCAGGTTCTGTTACCCAGAATCCTTTGCAAACTTCCAAATTTGGCTAAAAAACACATTTTCCTCAAATTATGGTGACAGAAAGTTCTGGAATCTGAGAGGAGCCACAAATTTCCTTACACCCAGCATTCCCCCAAGTCTTCCGATAAAAATGGGACCTCACTTGTGTGGGTAGGCCTAGCGCCTGCGACAGGATATGCCCCAAAACACAACGTGGACACATCCCATTTTTTCACAGAAAACAGAGCTGTTTTTTGCAAAGTGCCTACCTATAGATTTTGGCCTGTAGCTCAGCCGGCACCTAGGCAAACCTACCAAACCTGTGACTTTTTGAAAACTAGAGACCTTGGGGAATCCAACATGAGGTGACTTGTGGGGCTCTGACCAGGTTCTGTTACCCAGAATCCTTTGCAAACCTCAAAATTTGGCTAAAAAAACAAATTTTCCTCACATTTCGGTGACAGAAAGTTCTGGAATCCGAGAGGAGCCACACATTTCCTTCCACCCAGCGTTCCCCTAAGTCTCCCAATAAAAATGGTACCTCACTTGTGTGGGTAGACCTAGCGCCCGCGACAGGATATGCCCAAAAACACGACGTGGACACATCACATTTTCAGAAAGAAAACAGATCTGTTTTTTACTAAGTGCCTAGCTGTGGATTTTGGCCTCTAGCTCAGCTGGCACCTAGGGAAACCTAGCAAACCTGCACATTTTTGAAAACTAGAAACCTAGGGGAATCCAAGATGGGGTGACTTGTGGGGTTCTGACCAGGTTCTGTTACCCAGAATCCTTTGCAAACCTCAAAATTTGGCTAAAAAAACACTTTTTCCTCTCATTTCGGTGACAGAAAGTTCTGGAATCTGAGAGGAGACACACATTTCCATCCACCCAGCATTCCCCCAAGTCTCCCGATAAAAATGGTACCTCACTTGTGTGGGTAGGTCTAGCGCCCGCGACAAGATATGCCCCAAAACACGACATGGACACATCACATTTCCAGAAAGAAAACTGAGCTGTTTTTTACTAAGTGCCTAGCTGTGGATTTTGGCCTGTAGCTCAGCCGGCACCTGGGGAAACCTAGCAAACCTGTGCATTTTTTAAAACTAGACACCTAGGGGAATCCAAGATGGGGTGACTTGTGGGGCTCTGACCAGGTTCTGTTACCCAGAATCCTTTGCAAACCTCAGAATTTGGCTAAAAAAACACTTTTTCCGGTCATTTCGGTGACAGAAAGTTCTGGAATCTGAGAGGAGCCACAAATTTCCTTCCACCCAGCATTCCCCCAAGTCTTCCGATAAAAATGGGACCTCACTTGTGTGGGTAGGCCTAGCGCCTGCAACAGGATATGCCCCAAAACACAACGTGGACACCTCCCATTTTTTCACAGAAAACAGAGCTGTTTTTTGCAAAGTGCCTACCTATAGATTTTGGCCTCTAGCTCAGCCGGCACCTAGGCAAACCTACCAAACCTGTGAATTTTTTAAAACTAGAGACCTTGGGGAATCCAACATGGGGTGACTTGTGGGGCTCTGACCAGGTTCTGTTACCCAGAATCCTTTGCAAACCTCAAAATTTGGCTAAAAAAACAAATTTTCCTCACATTTCGGTGACAGAAAGTTCTGGAATCTGAGAGGAGCCACAAATTTCCTTCCACCCAGCGTTACCCCAAGTCTGCCGATAAAAATGATACCTCACTTGTGTGGGTAGGCCTAGCGCCCGCGACAGGAAATGTCCCAAAATACATAGTGGGCACATCCCATTTTTTGCCAGAAAACAGAGCTTTTTTTTGCAAAGTGCCTACCTGTAGATTTTGGCCTCTAGCTCAGCTGGCACCTAGGGAAACCTACCAAACCTGTGCATTTTTGAAAACTAGAGGCCTAGGGGAATCCAAGATGGGGTGACTTGTGGGGCTCTGACCAGGTTCTGTTGCCCAGAATCCTTTGCAAACCGTAAAATTTGGCAAAAAAAACACTTTTTCCTGTCATTTCGGTGACAGAAAGTTCTGGAATCTGACAGGAGGCACAAATTTCCTTCCACCCAGCATTACCCCAAGTCTTCCGATAAAAATGGTACCTCACTTGTGTGGGTAGGCCTAGCGCCCGCGACAGGATATGCCCCAAAACACAACGTGGACACATCCCATTTTTTCACAGAAAACAGAGCTGTTTTTTGCAAAGTGCCTACCTGTAGATTTCGGCCTCTAGCTCAGCCGGCACTTAGGCAAATCTACCAAACCTGTGAATTTTTGAAAACTAGAGACCTAGGGGAATCCAAGATGTGGTGACTTGTGGGGCTCTGACCAGGTTCTGTTACCCAGAATCCTTTGCAAACCTCAAAATTTGGCTAAAAATACACTTTTTCGCTTCATTTCGGTGACAGAAAGTTCTGGAATCTGAGAGGAGCCACAAATTTCCTTCCACCCAGCATTCCCCCAAGTCTCCCGATAAAAATGGTACCTCACTTGTGTGGGTATGCCTAGCGCCCGCGACAGGATATGCCCCCAAAACACGACGTGGACACATCACATTTTCAGAAAGAAAACGGATCTGTTTTTTACTAAGTGCCTAGCTGTGGATTTTGGCCTCTAGCTCAGCTGGCACCTGGGAAAACCTAGCAAACCTGCACATTTTTGAAAACTAGACACCTAGTGGAATCCAAGATGGGGTGACTTGTGGGGCTCTGACCAGTTTCTGTTACCCAGAATCCTTTGCAAACTTCAAAATTTGGCTAAAAAACACATTTTCCTCAAATTATGGTGACAGAAAGTTCTGGAATCTGAGAGGAGCCACAAATTTCCTTCCACCCAGTGTTCCCGCAAGTCTCCAAATAAAAATGATACCTCACTTGTGTGGGTAGGCCTAGCGACCGCGACAGGAAATGCCCCAAAGCACAACGTGGACACATCACATTTTTTGATAGAAAACAGAGCTGTTTTTTGCAAAGTGCCTACCTGTAGATTTTGGCCTCTAGCTCAGCCGGCACCTAGGGAAACCTACAAAAACTGTGCATTTTTGAAAACTAGAGACCTAGGAGAATCGAAGATCGGGTGACTTGTGGGGCTCTGACCAGGTTCTGTTACCCAGAATCCTTTGCAAACCTCAAAATTTGGCTAAAAAAACACATTTTCCTCACATTTCGGTGACAGAAAGTTTTGGAATCTGAGAGGAGCCACAAATTTCCTTCCACCCAGCGTTACCCCAAGTCTGCCGATAAAAATGATACCTCACTTGTGTGGGTAGGCCTAGCGCCCGCGACAGGAAATGTCCCAAAACACATAGTGGGGACATCCCATTTTTTGACAGAAAACAGAGCTGTTTTTTGCAAAGTGCCTACCTGTAGATTTTGACCTCTAGCTCAGCCGGCGCCTAGGGAAACCTACAAAACCTGTGCATTTCTGAAAACTAGAGACCTAGGGGAATCCAAGATGGGGTGACTTGTGGGGCTCTGACCAGGTTCTGTTACCCAGAATCCTTTGCAAACCTCTAAATTTGGCTAAAAAAACACTTTTTCCTGTCATTTCGGTGACAGAAAGTTCTGGAATCTGAGAGGAGCCACAAATGTCCTTCCACCCAGTGTTTCCCCAAGTCTCCCGATAAAAATGGTACCTCACTAGTGTGGGTATGACTAGCGCCCGCGACAGGATATGCCCCAAAACACGGCATGGACACATCACATTTTCAGAAAGAAAACAGAGCTGTTTTTTACTAAGTGCCTACCTGTGGAGTTTGGCCTCTAGCTCAGCCGGCACCTGGGGAAACCTAGCAAACCTGTAAATTTTTTTAAACTAGACACGTAGGGGAATCCAAGATTGGGTGACTTGTGGGGCTCTGACCAGGTTCTGTTACCCAGAATCCTTTGCAAACCTCAAAATTTGGCTAAAAAAACACTCTTTCCTGTCGTTTCGGTGACAGAAAGTTCTGGAATCTGAGAGGAGCCACAAATTTCCTTCCGCCCAGCGTTCCCCCAAGTCTCCCGATAAAAATGGTACCTCACTTGTGTGAGTAGGCCTAGCGCCCGCGACAGGATATGCCCCAAAACACAACGTGGACACATCCCATTTTTTCACAGAAAACAGAGCTGTTTTTTGCAAAGTGCCTACCTGTAGATTTTGGCCTCTAGCTCAGCCGGCACCTAGGGAAACCTACCAAACCTGTGCATTTTTTAAAACTAGAGACCTAGGGCAATCCAAGATGGGGTGACTTGTGGGGCTATGACCAGGTTCTGTTACCCAGAATCCTTTGCAAACCTCAAAATTTGGCTAAAAAAACACTTTTTCCTGTCATTTCAGTGACAGAAAGTTCTGGAATCTGAGAGGAGCCACAAATTTCCTTCCACCCATTGTTTCCCCAAGTCTCCCGATAAAAATGGTACCTCACTTGTGTGGGTATGCCTAGCGCCCGCGACAAGATATACCCCAAAACACAACGTGGACACATCACATTTTTTCACAGAAAACAGAGCTGTTTTTTGCAAAGTGCCTACCAGTAGATTTTGGCCTCTAGCTCAGCCGGCACCTAGGGAAACCTACCAAACCTGTGCATTTTTGAAAAATAGAGACCTAGGGGAATCCAACATGGGGTGACTTGTGGGGCTCTGACCAGGTTCTGTTACCCAGAATCCTTTGCAAACCTCAAAATTTGGCTAAAAAACACATTGACCTCACATTATGGTGACAGAAAGTTCTGGAATCCGAGAGGAGCCACACATTTCCTTCCACCCAGCGTTCCCCCAAGTCTCCCAATAAAAATGGTACCTCACTTGTGTGGGTAGACCCAGCGCCCGCGACAGGATATGCCCCAAAACACGACGTGGACACATCACATTTTCAGAAAGAAAACAGATCTGTTTTTTACTAAGTGCCTAGCTGTGGATTTTGGCCTCTAGCTCAGCTGGCACCTAGGGAAACCTAGCAAACCTGCACATTTTTGAAAACTAGACACCTAGGGGAATCCAAGATGGGGTGACTTGTGGGGCTCTGATCAGGTTCTGTTACCCAGAATCCTTTGCAAACCTCAAAATTTGGCTAAAAAAACACTTTTTCCTGTCATTTCGGTGACAGAAAGTTCTGGAATCTGAGAGGAGACACACATTTCCATCCACCCAGCATTCCCCCAAGTCTCCCGATAAAAATGGTACCTCACTTGTGTGGGTAGGTCTAGCGCCCGCGACAGGATATGCCCCAAAACAAGACATGGACACATCACATTTTCAGAAAGAAAACTGAGCTGTTTTTTACTAAGTGCCTAGCTGTGGATTTTGGCCTCTAGCTCAGCCGGCACCTGGGGAAACCTAGCAAACCTGTGCATTTTTTAAAACTAGACACCTAGGGGAATCCAAGATGGGGTGACTTGTGGGGCTCTGACCAGGTTCTGTTACCCAGAATCCTTTGCAAACCTCAGAATTTGGCTAAAAAAACACTTTTTCCTGTCATTTCGGTGACAGAAAGTTCTGGCATCTGAGAGGAGCCACAAATTTCCTTCCACCCAGCGTTACCCCTAGTCTCCCGATAAAAATGGTACCTCACTTGTGTGGGTAGGCCTAGCGCCCGCGACAGGATATGCCGCAAAACACAACGTGGACACATCCCATTTTTTCACAGAAAACAGAGCTGTTTTTTGCAAAGTGCCTACCTGTAGATTTTGGCCTCTAGCTCAGCCGGCACCTAGGGAAACCTACCAAACCTGTGCATTTTTTAAAACTAGAGACCTAGGGGAATCCAAAATGGGGTGACTTGTGGGGCTCTGACCAGGTTCTGATACCCAGAATCCTTTGCAAACCGTAAAATTTGGCACAAAAAAAACACTTTTTCCTGTCATTTCGGTGACAGAAAGTTCTGGAATCTGAGAGGAGGCACAAATTTCCTTCCACCCAGCATTCCCACAAGTCTTCCGATAAAAATGGTACCTCACTTGTGTGGGTAGGCCTAGCGCCCGCGACAGGATATGCCTCAAAACACAACGTGGACACATCCCATTTTTTCACAGAAAACAGAGCTGTTTTTTGCAAAGTGCCTACCTGTAGATTTCGGCCTCTAGCTCAGCCGGCACCTGGGCAAATCTACCAAACATGTGAATTTTTTAAAACTAGAGACCTAGGGGAATCCAAGATGGGGTGACTTGTGGGGCTCTGACCAGGTTCTGTTACCCAGAATCCTTTGCAAACCTCAAAATTTGGCTAAAAATACACTTTTTCCTGTCATTTCGGTGACAGAAAGTTCTGGAATCTGAGAGGAGCCACAAATTTCCTTCCACCCAGCGTTACCCCAAGTCTGCCGATAAAAATGATACCTCACTTGTGTGGGTAGGCCTAGCGCCCGCGACAGGTAATATCCCAAAACACATAGTGGGCACATCCCATTTTTTGACAGAAAACAGAGCTGTTTTTTGCAAAGTGCCTACCTGTAGATTTTGGCCTCTAGCTCTGCCGGCACCTAGGGAAACCTACCAAACCTTGAATTTTTTTAAACTAGAGTCCTAGGGGAATCCAAGATGGGGTGACTTGTGGGGCTCTGACCAGGTTCTGTTACCCAGAATCCTTTGCAAACCTCAAAATTTGGCTAAAAAATACTTTTTCCTGTCATTTCGGTGACAGAAAGTTCTGGAATCTGAGAGGAGCCACAAATTTCCTTCCACCCAGCGTTTCCCCAAGTCTCCCGATAAAAATGGTACCTCACTAGTGTGGGTATGACTAGCGCCCGCGACAGGATATGCCCCAAAACACGACGTGGACACATCACATTTTCAGAAAGAAAACGGATCTGTTTTTTATTAAGTGCCTAGCTGTGGATTTTGGCCTCTAGCTCAGCTGGCACCTGGGGGAACCTAGCAAACCTGCACATTTTTGAAAACTAGACACCTAGGGGAATCCAAGATGGGGTGACTTGTCGGGCTCTGACCAGGTTCTGTTACCCAGAATCCTTTGCAAACCTCAAAATTTGGCTAAAAAAACACTTTTTCCTGTCATTTCGGTGACAGAAAATTCTGGAATCTGAGAGGAGACACAAATTTCCTTCCACCCAGCGTTCCCCCAAGTCTCCCGATAAAAATGGTAGCTCACTTGTGTGGGTAGGCCTAGCGCCCGCGACAGGATATGCCCCAAAACACAACGTGGACACATCCAATTTTTTCACAGAAAACAGAGCTGTTTTTTGCAAAGTGCCTACCTGTAGATTTTGGCCTCTAGCTCAGCCGGCACCTAGGGAAACCTACCAAACCTGTGCATTTTTTAAAACTAGAGACCTAGGGCAATCCAAGATGGGGTGACTTGTGGGGCTATGGCCAGGTTCTGTTACCCAGAATCCTTTGCAAACCTAAAAATTTGGCTAAAAAACACATTTACCTCACATTATGGTTACAGAAAATTCTGGAATCTGAGAGGAGCCACACATTTCCTTCCACCCAGCGTTCCCCCAAGTCTACTCATAAAAATGGTACCTCACTTGTGTGGGTAGACCTAGCGCCCGCGACAGGATATGCCCCAAAACACGACGTGGACACATCACATTTTCAGAAAGAAAACGGATCTGTTTTTTACTAAGTGCCTAGCTGTGGATTTTGGCCTCTTGCTCAGCTGGCACCTGGGGAAACCTAGCAAACCTGCACATTTTTGAAAACTAGACACCTAGGGGAATCCAAGATGGGGTGACTTGTGGGGCTCTGACCAGGTTCTGTTACCTAGAATCCTTTGCAAACCTCAAAATTTGGCTAAAAAAACACTTTTTCCTGTCATTTCGGTGACAGAAAGTTCTGGAATCTGAGAGGAGCCACAAATGTCCTTCCACCCAGTGTTTCCCCAAGTCTCCCGATAAAAATGGTACCTCACTAGTGTGGGTATGACTAGCGCCCGCGACAGGATATGCCCCAAAACACGGCATGGACACATCACATTTTCAGAAAGAAAACAGAGCTGTTTTTTACTAAGTGCCTACCTGTGGAGTTTGGCCTCTAGCTCAGCCGGCACCTGGGGAAACCTAGCAAACCTGTAAATTTTTTTAAACTAGACACGTAGGGGAATCCAAGATTGGGTGACTTGTGGGGCTCTGACCAGGTTCTGTTACCCAGAATCCTTTGCAAACCTCAAAATTTGGCTAAAAAAACACTCTTTCCTGTCGTTTCGGTGACAGAAAGTTCTGGAATCTGAGAGGAGCCACAAATTTCCTTCCGCCCAGCGTTCCCCCAAGTCTCCCGATAAAAATGGTACCTCACTTGTGTGAGTAGGCCTAGCGCCCGCGACAGGATATGCCCCAAAACACAACGTGGACACATCCCATTTTTTCACAGAAAACAGAGCTGTTTTTTGCAAAGTGCCTACCTGTAGATTTTGGCCTCTAGCTCAGCCGGCACCTAGGGAAACCTACCAAACCTGTGCATTTTTTAAAACTAGAGACCTAGGGCAATCCAAGATGGGGTGACTTGTGGGGCTATGACCAGGTTCTGTTACCCAGAATCCTTTGCAAACCTCAAAATTTGGCTAAAAAATACTTTTTCCTGTCATTTCGGTGACAGAAAGTTCTGGAATCTGAGAGGAGCCACAAATTTCCTTCCACCCAGCGTTTCCCCAAGTCTCCCGATAAAAATGGTACCTCACTAGTGTGGGTATGACTAGCGCCCGCGACAGGATATGCCCCAAAACACGACGTGGACACATCACATTTTCAGAAAGAAAACGGATCTGTTTTTTATTAAGTGCCTAGCTGTGGATTTTGGCCTCTAGCTCAGCTGGCACCTGGGGGAACCTAGCAAACCTGCACATTTTTGAAAACTAGACACCTAGGGGAATCCAAGATGGGGTGACTTGTCGGGCTCTGACCAGGTTCTGTTACCCAGAATCCTTTGCAAACCTCAAAATTTGGCTAAAAAAACACTTTTTCCTGTCATTTCGGTGACAGAAAATTCTGGAATCTGAGAGGAGACACAAATTTCCTTCCACCCAGCGTTCCCCCAAGTCTCCCGATAAAAATGGTAGCTCACTTGTGTGGGTAGGCCTAGCGCCCGCGACAGGATATGCCCCAAAACACAACGTGGACACATCCAATTTTTTCACAGAAAACAGAGCTGTTTTTTGCAAAGTGCCTACCTGTAGATTTTGGCCTCTAGCTCAGCCGGCACCTAGGGAAACCTACCAAACCTGTGCATTTTTTAAAACTAGAGACCTAGGGCAATCCAAGATGGGGTGACTTGTGGGGCTATGGCCAGGTTCTGTTACCCAGAATCCTTTGCAAACCTAAAAATTTGGCTAAAAAACACATTTACCTCACATTATGGTTACAGAAAATTCTGGAATCTGAGAGGAGCCACACATTTCCTTCCACCCAGCGTTCCCCCAAGTCTACTCATAAAAATGGTACCTCACTTGTGTGGGTAGACCTAGCGCCCGCGACAGGATATGCCCCAAAACACGACGTGGACACATCACATTTTCAGAAAGAAAACGGATCTGTTTTTTACTAAGTGCCTAGCTGTGGATTTTGGCCTCTTGCTCAGCTGGCACCTGGGGAAACCTAGCAAACCTGCACATTTTTGAAAACTAGACACCTAGGGGAATCCAAGATGGGGTGACTTGTGGGGCTCTGACCAGGTTCTGTTACCTAGAATCCTTTGCAAACCTCAAAATTTGGCTAAAAAAACACTTTTTCCTGTCATTTCGGTGACAGAAAGTTCTGGAATCTGAGAGGAGACACAAATTTCCTTCCACTCAGCGTTCCCCCAAGTCTCCCGATAAAAATGGTACCTCACTTGTGTGAGTAGGCCTAGCACCCGCGACAGGATATGCCCCAAAACACAACGTGGACACATCACATTTTTTGATAGAAAACAGAGCTGTTTTTTGCAAAGTGCCTACCTGTAGATTTTGGCCTCTAGCTCAGCCGGCACCTAGGGAAACCTACAAAAACTGTGCATTTTTGAAAACTAGAGACCTAGGAGAATCGAAGATGGGGTGACTTGTGGGGCTCTGATCAGGTTCTGTTACCCAGAATCCTTTGCAAACCTCCAAATTTGGCTAAAAAAACACATTATCCTCACATTTCGGTGACAGAAAGTTCTGGAATCTGAGAGGAGCCACAAATTTCCTTCCACCCAGCGTTACCCCAAGTCTGCCGATAAAAATGATACCTCACTTGTGTGGGTAGGCCTTGCGCCCGCGACAGGAAATGTCCCAAAACACATAGTGGGCACATCCCATTTTTTGACAGAAAACAGAGCTTTTTTCTGCAAAGTGCCTACCTGTAGATTTTGACCTCTAGCTCAGCCGGCACCTAGGGAAACCTACAAAACCTGTGCGTTTCTGAAAACTAGAGACCTAGGGGAATCCAAGATGGGGTGACTTGTGGGGCTCTGACCAGGTTCTGTTACCCAGAATCCTTTGCAAACCTCAAAATTTAGCTAAAAAAACACTTTTTCCTGTCATTTCGGTGACAGAAAGTTCTGGAATCTGAGAGGAGCCACAAATGTCCTTCCACACAGCATTTCCCCAAGTCTCCCGATAAAAATGGTACCTCACTAGTGCGGGTATGACTAGCGCCCGCGTCAGGATATGCCCCAATACCCGACATGGACACATCACATTTTCAGAAAGAAAACAGAGCTGTTTTTTACTAAGTGCCTAGCTGTGGATTTTGGCCTCTAGCTCAGCCGGCACCTGGGGAAACCTAGCAAACCTGTACATTTTTTTCAAACTAGACACGTAGGGGAATCCAAGATTGGGTGACTTGTGGGGCTCTGACCAGGTTCTGTTACCCAGAATCCTTTGCAATCCTCAGAATTTGGCTAAAAAAACACTTTTTACTGTCATTTCGGTGACAGAAAGTTCTGGAATCTGAGAGGAGCCACAAATTTCCTTCCACCCAGCATTCCCCCAAGTCTTCCGATAAAAATGGGACCTCACTTGTGTGGGTAGGCCTAGCGCCTGCAACAGGATATGCCCCAAAACACAACGTGGACACATCCCATTTTTTCACGGAAAACAGAGCTGTTTTTTGCAAAGTGCCTACCTATAGATTTTGGCCTCTAGCTCAGCCGGCACCTAGGCAAACCTACCAAACCTGTGAATTTTTTAAAACTAGAGACCTTGGGGAATCCAACATGGGGTGACTTGTGGGGCTCTGACCAGGTTCTGTTACCCAGAATCCTTTGCAAACCTCAAAATTTGGCTAAAAAAACAAATTTTCCTCACATTTCGGTGACAGAAAGTTCTGGAATCTGAGAGGAGCCACAAATTTCATTCCACCCAGCGTTACCCCAAGTCTGCCGATAAAAATGATACCTCACTTGTGTGGGTAGGCCTAGCGCCCGCGACAGGAAATGTCCCAAAATACATAGTGGGCACATCCCATTTTTTGACAGAAAACAGAGCTTTTTTTTGCAAAGTGCCTACCTGTAGATTTTGGCCTCTAGCTCAGCTGGCACCTAGGGAAACCTACCAAACCTGTGCATTTTTTAAAACTAGAGGCCTAGGGGAATCCAAGATGGGGTGACTTGTGGGGCTCTGACCAGGTTCTGTTGCCCAGAATCCTTTGCAAACCGTAAAATTTGGCAAAAAAAACTTTTTTTCCTGTCATTTCGGTGACAGAAAGTTCTGGAATCTGACAGGAGGCACAAATTTCCTTCGACCCAGCATTACCCCAAGTCTTCTGATAAAAATGGTACCTCACTTGTGTGGGTAGGCCTAGCGCCCGCGACAGGATATGCCCCAAAACACAACGTGGACACATCCCATTTTTTCACAGAAAACAGAGCTGTTTTTTGCAAAGTGCCTACCTGTAGATTTCGGCCTCTAGCTCAGCCGGCACCTAGGCAAATCTACCAAACCTGTGAATTTTTGAAAACTAGAGACCTAGGGGAATCCAAGATGGGGTGACTTGTGGGGCTCTGACCAGGTTCTGTTACCCAGAATCCTTTGCAACCCTCAAAATTTGGCTAAAAATACACTTTTTCCTGTCATTTCGGTGACAGAAAGTTCTGGAATCTGAGAGGAGCCACAAATTTCCTTCCACCCAGAATTTCCCCAAGTCTCCCGATAAAAATGGTACCTCACTTGTGTGGGTATGCCTAGCGCCCGCGACAGGATATGCCCCAAAACACGACGTGGACACATCACATTTTCAGAAAGAAAACGGATCTGTTTTTTACTAAGTGCCTAGCTGTGGATTTTGGCCTCTAGCTCAGCTGGCACCTGGGGAAACCTAGCAAACCTGCACATTTTTGAAAACTAGACACCTAGTGGAATCCAAGATGGGGTGACTTGTGGGGCTCTGACCAGTTTCTGTTACCCAGAATCCTTTGCAAACTTCAAAATTTGGCTAAAAAACACATTTTCCTCAAATTATGGTGACAGAAAGTTCTGGAATCTGAGAGGAGCCACAAATTTCCTTCCACCCAGTGTTCCCGCAAGTCTCCAAATAAAAATGATACCTCACTTGTGTGGGTAGGCCTAGCGACCGCGACAGGAAATGCCCCAAAGCACAACGTGGACACATCACATTTTTTGATAGAAAACAGAGCTGTTTTTTGCAAAGTGCCTACCTGTAGATTTTGGCCTCTAGCTCATCCGGCACATAGGGAAACCTACAAAAACTGTGCATTTTTGAAAATTAGAGACCTAGGAGAATCGAAGATCGGGTGACTTGTGGGGCTCTGACCAGGTTCTGTTACCCAGAATCCTTTGCAAACCTCAAAATTTGGCTAAAAAAACACATTTTCCTCACATTTCGGTGACAGAAAGTTCTGGAATCTGAGAGGAGCCACAAATTTCCTTCCATCCAGCGTTACCCCAAGTCTGCCGATAAAAATGATACCTCACTTGTGTGGGTAGGCCTAGCGCCCGCGACAGGAAATGTCCCAAAACACATAGTGGGGACATCCCATTTTTTGACAGAAAACAGAGCTGTTTTTTGCAAAGTGCCTACCTGTAGATTTTGACCTCTAGCTCAGCCGGCGCCTAGGGAAACCTACAAAACCTGTGCATTTTTTAAAACTAGAGACCTAGGGCAATCCAAGATGGGGTGACTTGTGGGGCTATGACCAGGTTCTGTTACCCAGAATCCTTTGCAAACCTCAAAATTTGGCTAAAAAAACACTTTTTCCTGTCATTTCAGTGACAGAAAGTTCTGGAATCTGAGAGGAGCCACAAATTTCCTTCCACCCATTGTTTCCCTAAGTCTCCCGATAAAAATGGTACCTCACTTGTGTGGGTATGCCTAGCGCCCGCGACAAGATATACCCCAAAACACAACGTGGACACATCACATTTTTTCACAGAAAACAGAGCTGTTTTTTGCAAAGTGCCTACCAGTAGATTTTGGCCTCTAGCTCAGCCGGCACCTAGGGAAACCTACCAAACCTGTGCATTTTTGAAAAATAGAGACCTAGGGGAATCCAACATGGGGTGACTTGTGGGGCTCTGACCAGGTTCTGTTACCCAGAATCCTTAGCAAACCTCAAAATTTGGCTAAAAAACACATTTACCTCACATTATGGTGACAGAAAATTCTGGAATCTGAGAGGAGCCACACATTTCCTTCCACCCAGCGTTCCCCCAAGTCTACTCATAAAAATGGTACCTCACTTGTGTGGGTAGACCAAGCGCCCGCGACAGGATATGCCCCAAAACACGACGTGGACACATCACATTTTCAGAAAGAAAACGGATCTGTTTATTACTAAGTGCCTAGCTGTGGATTTTGGCCTCTAGCTCAGCTGGCACCTGGGGAAACCTAGCAAACCTGCACATTTTTGAAAACTAGACACCTAGGGGAATCCAAGATGGGGTGACTTGTGGTGCTCTGACCAGGTTCTGTTACCCAGAATCCTTTGCAAACCTCAAAATTTGGCTAAAAAACACTTTTTCCTGTCATTTCGGTGACAGAAAGTTCTGGAATCTGAGAGGAGACCCAAATTTCCTTCCACCCAGCGTTCCCCCAAGTTTCCCGATAAAAATGGTACCTCACTTGTGTGGGTATGCCTAGCGCCCGCGACAAGATATGCCCCAAAACACAACGTGGACACATCTCATTTTTTCACAGAAAACAGAGCTGTTTTTTGCATAGTGCCTACCTGTAGATTTTGGCCTCTAGCTCAGCCGGCACCTAGGGAAACCTACCAAACCTGTGCATTTTTGAAAAATAGAGACCTAGGGGAATCCAACATGGGGTGACTTGTGGGGCTCTGACCAGGTTCTGTTACCCAGAATCCTTTGCAAACCTAAAAATTTGGCTAAAAAACACATTTACCTCACATTATGGTGACAGAAAATTCTGGAATCTGAGAGGAGCCACACATTTCCTTCCACCCAGCGTTCCCCCAAGTCTACTCATAAAAATGGTACCTCACTTGTGTGGGTAGACCAAGCGCCCGCGACAGGATATGCCCCAAAACACGACGTGGACACATCACATTTTCAGAAAGAAAACGGATCTGTTTATTACTAAGTGCCTAGCTGTGGATTTTGGCTTCTAGCTCAGCTGGCACCTGTGGAAACCTAGCAAACCTGCACATTTTTGAAAACTAGACACCTAGGTGAATGCAAGATGGGGTGACTTGTGGTGCTCTGACCAGGTTCTGTTACCCAGAATCCTTTGCAAACCTCAAAATTTGGCTAAAAAACACTTTTTCCTGTCATTTCGGTGACAGAAAGTTCTGGAATCTGAGAGGAGACCCAAATTTCCTTCCACCCAGCGTTCCCCCAAGTTTCCCGATAAAAATGGTACCTCACTTGTGTGGGTATGCCTAGCGCCCGCGACAAGATATGCCCCAAAACACAACGTGGACACATCACATTTTTTCACAGAAAACAGAGCTGTTTTTTGCAAAGTGCCTACCTGTAGATTTTGGCCTCTAGCTCAGCCGGCACCTAGGGAAACCTACCAAACCTGTGCATTTTTGAAAAATAGAGACCTAGGGGAATGCAACATGGGGTGACTTGTGGGGCTCTGACCAGGTTCTGTTACCCAGAATCCTTTGCAAACCTAAAAATTTGGCTAAAAAACACATTTACCTCACATTATGGTGACAGAAAATTCTGGAATCTGAGAGGAGCCACACATTTCCTTCCACCCAGCGTTCCCCCAAGTCTACTCATAAAAATGGTACCTCACTTGTGTGGGTAGACCTAGCGCCCGCAACAGGATATGCCCCAAAACACGACGTGGACACATCACATTTTCAGAAAGAAAACGGATCTTTTTTTACTAAGTGCCTAGCTGTGGATTTTGGCCTCTAGCTCAGCTGGCACCTGGGGAAACCTAGCAAACCTGCACATTTTTGAAAACTAGACACCTAGGGGAATCCAAGATGGGGTGACTTGTGGGGCTCTGACCAGGTTCTGTTACCCAGAATCCTTTGCAAACCTCAAAATTTGGCTAAAAAAACACTTTTTCCTGTCATTTCGGTGACAGAAAGTTCTGGAATCTGAGAGGAGACACAAATTTCCTTCCACTCAGCGTTCCCCCAAGTCTCCCGATAAAAATGGTACCTCACTTGTGTGAGTAGGCCTAGCGCCCGTGACAGGATATGCCCCAAAACACAACGTGGACACATCACATTTTTTGATAGAAAACAGAGCTGTTTTTTGCAAAGTGCCTACCTGTAGATTTTGGCCTCTAGCTCAGCCGGCACCTAGGGAAACCTACAAAAACTGTGCATTTTTGAAAACTAGAGACCTAGGAGAATCGAAGATGGGGTGACTTGTGGGGCTCTGACCAGGTTCTGTTACCCAGAATCCTTTGCAAACTTCCAAATTTGGCTAAAAAAACACATTATCCTCACATTTCGGTGACAGAAAGTTCTGGAATCTGAGAGGAGCCACAAATTTCCTTCCACCCAGTGTTACCCCAAGTCTGCCGATAAAAATGATACCTCACTTGTGTGAGTAGGCCTAGCGCCCGCGACAGGAAATGTCCCAAAACACATAGTGGGCACATCCCATTTTTTGACAGAAAACAGAGCTGTTTTCTGCAAAGTGCCTACCTGTAGATTTTGACCTCTAGCTCAGCCGGCACCTAGGGAAACCTACAAAACCTGTGTGTTTCTGAAAACTAGAGACCTAGGGGAATCCAAGATGGGGTGACTTGTGGGGCTCTGACCAGGTTCTGTTACCCAGAATCCTTTGCAAACCTCAAAATTTGGCTAAAAAAACACTTTTTCCTGTCATTTCGGTGACAGAAAGTTCTGGAATCTGAGAGGAGCCACAAATGTCCTTCCACACAGCGTTTCCCCAAGTCTCCCGATAAAAATGGTACCTCACTAGTGTGGGTATGACTAGCGCCCGCAACAGGATATGCCCCAAAACACGACATGGACACATCACATTTTCAGAAAGAAAACAGAGCTGTTTTTTACTAAGTGCCTAGCTGTGGATTTTGGCCTCTAGCTCAGCCGGCACCTAGGGAAACCTAGCAAACCTGTACATTTTTTTCAAACTAGACACGTAGGGGAATCCAAGATTGGGTGACTTGTGGGGCTCTGACCAGGTTCTGTTACCCAGAATCCTTTGCAAACCTCAAAATTTGGCTAAAAAAACACTTTTTCCTGTCGTTTCGGTGACAGAAAGTTCTGGAATCTGAGAGGAGCCACAAATTTCCTTCCACCCAGCGTTCCCCCAAGTCTCCTGATAAAAATGGTACCTCACTTGTGTGGGTAGGCCTAGCGCCCGCGACAGGATATGCCCCAAAACACAACGTGGACACATCCCATTTTTTCACAGAAAACAGAGCTGTTTTTTGCAAAGTGCCTACCTGTAGATTTTGGCCTCTAGCTCAGCCGGCACCTAGGCAAACCTACCAAACCTGTGAATTTTTGAAAACTAGAGACCTAGGGGAATCCAACATGGGGTGACTTGTGGGGCTCTGACCAGGTTCTGTTACCCAGAATCCTTTGCAAACCTCAAAATGTGGCTAAAAAACACATTTACCTCACATTATGGTGACAGAAAGTTCTGGAATCCGTGAGGAGCCACACATTTCCTTCCACCCAGCGTTCCCCCAAGTCTCCCGATAAAAATGGTACCTCACTTGTGTGGGTAGACCTACCGCCCGCGACAGGATATGCCCCCAAAACACGACGTGGACACATCACATTTTCAGAAAGAAAACGGATCTGTTTTTTACTAAGTGCCTAACTGTGGATTTTGGCCTCTAGCTCAGCTGGCACCTGGGGAAACCTAGCAAACCTGCACATTTTTTAAAACTAGACACCTAGGGGAATCCAAGATGGGGTGACGTGTGGGGCTCTGACCAGGTTCTGTTACCCAGAATCCTTTGCAAACCTCAAAATTTGGCTAAAAAAACACTTTTTACTGTCATTTCGGTGACAGAAAGTTCTGCAATCTGAGAGGAGACACAAATTTCCTTCCACCCAGCGTTCCCCCAAGTTTCCCGATAAAAATGGTACCTCACTTGTGTGGGTATGCCTAGCGCCCGCGACAAGATATGCCCCAAAACACAACGTGGACACATCACATTTTTTCACAGAAAACAGAGCTGTTTTTTGCAAAGTGCCTACCTGTAGATTTTGGCCTCTAGCTCAGCCGGCACCTAGGGAAACCTACCAAACCTGTGCATTTTTGAAAAATAGAGACCTAGGGGAATCCAACATGGGGTGACTTGTGGGGCTCTGACCAGGTTCTGTTACCCAGAATCCTTTGCAAACCTAAAAATTTGGCTAAAAAACACATTTACCTCACATTATGGTGACAGAAAATTCTGGAATCTGAGAGGAGCCACACATTTCCTTCCACCCAGCGTTCCCCCAAGTCTACTCATAAAAATGGTACCTCACTTGTGTGGGTAGACCTAGCGCCCGCAACAGGATATGCCCCAAAACACGACGTGGACACATCACATTTTCAGAAAGAAAACGGATCTTTTTTTACTAAGTGCCTAGCTGTGGATTTTGGCCTCTAGCTCAGCTGGCACCTGGGGAAACCTAGCAAACCTGCACATTTTTGAAAACTAGACACCTAGGGGAATCCAAGATGGGGTGACTTGTGGGGCTCTGACCAGGTTCTGTTACCCAGAATCCTTTGCAAACCTCAAAATTTGGCTAAAAAAACACTTTTTCCTGTCATTTCGGTGACAGAAAGTTCTGGAATCTGAGAGGAGACACAAATTTCCTTCCACTCAGCGTTCCCCCAAGTCTCCCGATAAAAATGGTACCTCACTTGTGTGAGTAGGCCTAGCGCCCGTGACAGGATATGCCCCAAAACACAACGTGGACACATCACATTTTTTGATAGAAAACAGAGCTGTTTTTTGCAAAGTGCCTACCTGTAGATTTTGGCCTCTAGCTCAGCCGGCACCTAGGGAAACCTACAAAAACTGTGCATTTTTGAAAACTAGAGACCTAGGAGAATCGAAGATGGGGTGACTTGTGGGGCTCTGACCAGGTTCTGTTACCCAGAATCCTTTGCAAACTTCCAAATTTGGCTAAAAAAACACATTATCCTCACATTTCGGTGACAGAAAGTTCTGGAATCTGAGAGGAGCCACAAATTTCCTTCCACCCAGTGTTACCCCAAGTCTGCCGATAAAAATGATACCTCACTTGTGTGAGTAGGCCTAGCGCCCGCGACAGGAAATGTCCCAAAACACATAGTGGGCACATCCCATTTTTTGACAGAAAACAGAGCTGTTTTCTGCAAAGTGCCTACCTGTAGATTTTGACCTCTAGCTCAGCCGGCACCTAGGGAAACCTACAAAACCTGTGTGTTTCTGAAAACTAGAGACCTAGGGGAATCCAAGATGGGGTGACTTGTGGGGCTCTGACCAGGTTCTGTTACCCAGAATCCTTTGCAAACCTCAAAATTTGGCTAAAAAAACACTTTTTCCTGTCATTTCGGTGACAGAAAGTTCTGGAATCTGAGAGGAGCCACAAATGTCCTTCCACACAGCGTTTCCCCAAGTCTCCCGATAAAAATGGTACCTCACTAGTGTGGGTATGACTAGCGCCCGCAACAGGATATGCCCCAAAACACGACATGGACACATCACATTTTCAGAAAGAAAACAGAGCTGTTTTTTACTAAGTGCCTAGCTGTGGATTTTGGCCTCTAGCTCAGCCGGCACCTAGGGAAACCTAGCAAACCTGTACATTTTTTTCAAACTAGACACGTAGGGGAATCCAAGATTGGGTGACTTGTGGGGCTCTGACCAGGTTCTGTTACCCAGAATCCTTTGCAAACCTCAAAATTTGGCTAAAAAAACACTTTTTCCTGTCGTTTCGGTGACAGAAAGTTCTGGAATCTGAGAGGAGCCACAAATTTCCTTCCACCCAGCGTTCCCCCAAGTCTCCTGATAAAAATGGTACCTCACTTGTGTGGGTAGGCCTAGCGCCCGCGACAGGATATGCCCCAAAACACAACGTGGACACATCCCATTTTTTCACAGAAAACAGAGCTGTTTTTTGCAAAGTGCCTACCTGTAGATTTTGGCCTCTAGCTCAGCCGGCACCTAGGCAAACCTACCAAACCTGTGAATTTTTGAAAACTAGAGACCTAGGGGAATCCAACATGGGGTGACTTGTGGGGCTCTGACCAGGTTCTGTTACCCAGAATCCTTTGCAAACCTCAAAATGTGGCTAAAAAACACATTTACCTCACATTATGGTGACAGAAAGTTCTGGAATCCGTGAGGAGCCACACATTTCCTTCCACCCAGCGTTCCCCCAAGTCTCCCGATAAAAATGGTACCTCACTTGTGTGGGTAGACCTACCGCCCGCGACAGGATATGCCCCCAAAACACGACGTGGACACATCACATTTTCAGAAAGAAAACGGATCTGTTTTTTACTAAGTGCCTAACTGTGGATTTTGGCCTCTAGCTCAGCTGGCACCTGGGGAAACCTAGCAAACCTGCACATTTTTTAAAACTAGACACCTAGGGGAATCCAAGATGGGGTGACGTGTGGGGCTCTGACCAGGTTCTGTTACCCAGAATCCTTTGCAAACCTCAAAATTTGGCTAAAAAAACACTTTTTACTGTCATTTCGGTGACAGAAAGTTCTGCAATCTGAGAGGAGACACAAATTTCCTTCCACCCAGCGTTCCCCCAAGTTTCCCGATAAAAATGGTACCTCACTTGTGTGGGTATGCCTAGCGCCCGCGACAAGATATGCCCCAAAACACAACGTGGACACATCACATTTTTTCACAGAAAACAGAGCTGTTTTTTGCAAAGTGCCTACCTGTAGATTTTGGCCTCTAGCTCAGCCGGCACCTAGGGAAACCTACCAAACCTGTGCATTTTTGAAAAATAGAGACCTAGGGGAATCCAACATGGGGTGACTTGTGGGGCTCTGACCAGGTTCTGTTACCCAGAATCCTTTGCAAACCTAAAAATTTGGCTAAAAAACACATTTACCTCACATTATGGTGACAGAAAATTCTGGAATCTGAGAGGAGCCACACATTTCCTTCCACCCAGCGTTCCCCCAAGTCTACTCATAAAAATGGTACCTCACTTGTGTGGGTAGACCTAGCGCCCGCAACAGGATATGCCCCAAAACACGACGTGGACACATCACATTTTCAGAAAGAAAACGGATCTTTTTTTACTAAGTGCCTAGCTGTGGATTTTGGCCTCTAGCTCAGCTGGCACCTGGGGAAACCTAGCAAACCTGCACATTTTTGAAAACTAGACACCTAGGGGAATCCAAGATGGGGTGACTTGTGGGGCTCTGACCAGGTTCTGTTACCCAGAATCCTTTGCAAACCTCAAAATTTGGCTAAAAAAACACTTTTTCCTGTCATTTCGGTGACAGAAAGTTCTGGAATCTGAGAGGAGACACAAATTTCCTTCCACTCAGCGTTCCCCCAAGTCTCCCGATAAAAATGGTACCTCACTTGTGTGAGTAGGCCTAGCGCCCGTGACAGGATATGCCCCAAAACACAACGTGGACACATCACATTTTTTGATAGAAAACAGAGCTGTTTTTTGCAAAGTGCCTACCTGTAGATTTTGGCCTCTAGCTCAGCCGGCACCTAGGGAAACCTACAAAAACTGTGCATTTTTGAAAACTAGAGACCTAGGAGAATCGAAGATGGGGTGACTTGTGGGGCTCTGACCAGGTTCTGTTACCCAGAATCCTTTGCAAACTTCCAAATTTGGCTAAAAAAACACATTATCCTCACATTTCGGTGACAGAAAGTTCTGGAATCTGAGAGGAGCCACAAATTTCCTTCCACCCAGTGTTACCCCAAGTCTGCCGATAAAAATGATACCTCACTTGTGTGAGTAGGCCTAGCGCCCGCGACAGGAAATGTCCCAAAACACATAGTGGGCACATCCCATTTTTTGACAGAAAACAGAGCTGTTTTCTGCAAAGTGCCTACCTGTAGATTTTGACCTCTAGCTCAGCCGGCACCTAGGGAAACCTACAAAACCTGTGTGTTTCTGAAAACTAGAGACCTAGGGGAATCCAAGATGGGGTGACTTGTGGGGCTCTGACCAGGTTCTGTTACCCAGAATCCTTTGCAAACCTCAAAATTTGGCTAAAAAAACACTTTTTCCTGTCATTTCGGTGACAGAAAGTTCTGGAATCTGAGAGGAGCCACAAATGTCCTTCCACACAGCGTTTCCCCAAGTCTCCCGATAAAAATGGTACCTCACTAGTGTGGGTATGACTAGCGCCCGCAACAGGATATGCCCCAAAACACGACATGGACACATCACATTTTCAGAAAGAAAACAGAGCTGTTTTTTACTAAGTGCCTAGCTGTGGATTTTGGCCTCTAGCTCAGCCGGCACCTAGGGAAACCTAGCAAACCTGTACATTTTTTTCAAACTAGACACGTAGGGGAATCCAAGATTGGGTGACTTGTGGGGCTCTGACCAGGTTCTGTTACCCAGAATCCTTTGCAAACCTCAAAATTTGGCTAAAAAAACACTTTTTCCTGTCGTTTCGGTGACAGAAAGTTCTGGAATCTGAGAGGAGCCACAAATTTCCTTCCACCCAGCGTTCCCCCAAGTCTCCTGATAAAAATGGTACCTCACTTGTGTGGGTAGGCCTAGCGCCCGCGACAGGATATGCCCCAAAACACAACGTGGACACATCCCATTTTTTCACAGAAAACAGAGCTGTTTTTTGCAAAGTGCCTACCTGTAGATTTTGGCCTCTAGCTCAGCCGGCACCTAGGCAAACCTACCAAACCTGTGAATTTTTGAAAACTAGAGACCTAGGGGAATCCAACATGGGGTGACTTGTGGGGCTCTGACCAGGTTCTGTTACCCAGAATCCTTTGCAAACCTCAAAATGTGGCTAAAAAACACATTTACCTCACATTATGGTGACAGAAAGTTCTGGAATCCGTGAGGAGCCACACATTTCCTTCCACCCAGCGTTCCCCCAAGTCTCCCGATAAAAATGGTACCTCACTTGTGTGGGTAGACCTACCGCCCGCGACAGGATATGCCCCCAAAACACGACGTGGACACATCACATTTTCAGAAAGAAAACGGATCTGTTTTTTACTAAGTGCCTAACTGTGGATTTTGGCCTCTAGCTCAGCTGGCACCTGGGGAAACCTAGCAAACCTGCACATTTTTTAAAACTAGACACCTAGGGGAATCCAAGATGGGGTGACGTGTGGGGCTCTGACCAGGTTCTGTTACCCAGAATCCTTTGCAAACCTCAAAATTTGGCTAAAAAAACACTTTTTACTGTCATTTCGGTGACAGAAAGTTCTGCAATCTGAGAGGAGACACAAATTTCCTTCCACCCAGCGTTCCCCCAAGTTTCCCGATAAAAATGGTACCTCACTTGTGTGGGTATGCCTAGCGCCCGCGACAAGATATGCCCCAAAACACAACGTGGACACATCACATTTTTTCACAGAAAACAGAGCTGTTTTTTGCAAAGTGCCTACCTGTAGATTTTGGCCTCTAGCTCAGCCGGCACCTAGGGAAACCTACCAAACCTGTGCATTTTTGAAAAATAGAGACCTAGGGGAATCCAACATGGGGTGACTTGTGGGGCTCTGACCAGGTTCTGTTACCCAGAATCCTTTGCAAACCTAAAAATTTGGCTAAAAAACACATTTACCTCACATTATGGTGACAGAAAATTCTGGAATCTGAGAGGATCCACACATTTCCTTCCACCCAGCGTTCCCCCAAGTCTACTCATAAAAATGGTACCTCACTTGTGTGGGTAGACCTAGCGCCCACAACAGGATATGCCCCAAAACACGACGTGGACACATCACATTTTCAGAAAGAAAACGGATCTTTTTTTACTAAGTGCCTAGCTGTGGATTTTGGCCTCTAGCTCAGCTGGCACCTGGGGAAACCTAGCAAACCTGCACATTTTTGAAAACTAGACACCTAGGGGAATCCAAGATGGGGTGACTTGTGGGGCTCTGACCAGGTTCTGTTACCCAGAATCCTTTGCAAACCTCAAAATTTGGCTAAAAAAACACTTTTTCCTGTCATTTCGGTGACAGAAAGTTCTGGAATCTGAGAGGAGACACAAATTTCCTTCCACTCAGCGTTCCCCCAAGTCTCCCGATAAAAATGGTACCTCACTTGTGTGAGTAGGCCTAGCGCCCGCGACAGGATATGCCCCAAAACACAACGTGGACACATCACATTTTTTGATAGAAAACAGAGCTGTTTTTTGCAAAGTGCCTACCTGTAGATTTTGGCCTCTAGCTCAGCCGGCACCTAGGGAAACCTACAAAAACTGTGCATTTTTGAAAACTAGAGACCTAGGAGAATCGAAGATGGGGTGACTTGTGGGGCTCTGACCAGGTTCTGTTACCCAGAATCCTTTGCAAACTTCCAAATTTGGCTAAAAAAACACATTATCCTCACATTTCGGTGACAGAAAGTTCTGGAATCTGAGAGGAGCCACAAATTTCCTTCCACCCAGCGTTACCCCAAGTCTGCCGATAAAAATGGTACCTCACTTGTGTGAGTAGGCCTAGCGCCCGCAACAGGAAATGTCCCAAAACACATAGTGGGCACATCCCATTTTTTGACAGAAAACAGAGCTGTTTTCTGCAAAGTGCCTACCTGTAGATTTTGGCCTCTAGCTCAGCCGGCACCTAGGGAAACCTACAAAACCTGTGCGTTTCTGAAAACTAGAGACCTAGGGGAATCCAAGATGGGGTGACTTGTGGGGCTCTGACCAGGTTCTGTTACCCAGAATCCTTTGCAAACCTCAAAATTTGGCTAAAAAAACACTTTTTCCTGTCATTTCGGTGACAGAAAGTTCTGGAATCTGAGAGGAGCCACAAATGTCCTTCCACACAGCGTTTCCCCAAGTCTCCCGATAAAAATGGTACCTCACTAGTGTGGGTATGACTAGCGCCCGCGACAGGATATGCCCCAAAACACGACATGGACACCTCACATTTTCAGAAAGAAAACAGAGCTGTTTTTTACTAAGTGCCTAGCTGTGGATTTTGGCCTCTAGCTCAGCCGGCACCTGGGGAAACCTAGCAAACCTGTACATTTTTTTCAAACTAGACACGTAGGGGAATCCAAGATTGGGTGACTTGTGGGGCTCTGACCAGGTTGTGTTACCCAGAATCCTTTGCAAACCTCAAAATTTGGCTAAAAAAACACTTTTTCCTGTCGTTTCGGTGACAGAAAGTTCTGGAATCTGAGAGGAGCCACAAATTTCCTTCCACCCAGCGTTCCCCCAAGTCTCCTGATAAAAATGGTACCTCACTTGTGTGGGTAGGCCTAGCGCCCGCGACAGGATATGCCCCAAAACACAACGTGGACACATCCCATTTTTTCACAGAAAACAAAGCTGTTTTTTGCAAAGTGCCTACCTGTAGATTTTGGCCTCTAGCTCAGCCGGCACCTAGGCAAACCTACCAAACCTGTGAATTTTTGAAAACTAGAGACATAGGGGAATCCAAGATGGGGTGACTTGTGGGGCTCTGACCAGGTTCTGTTACCCAGAATCCTTTGCAAACCTCAAAATGTGGCTAAAAAACACATTTACCTCACATTATGGTGACAGAAAGTTCTGGAATCCGTGAGGAGCCACACATTTCCTTACACCCAGCGTTCCCCCAAGTCTCCCGATAAAAATGGTACCTCACTTGTGTGGGTAGACCTAGCGCCCGCGACAGGATATGCCCCAAAACACGACGTGGACACATCACATTTTCAGAAAGAAAACGGATCTGTTTTTTACTAAGTGCCTAACTGTGGATTTTGGCCTCTAGCTCAGCTGGCACCTGGGGAAACCTAGCAAACCTGCACATTTTTTAAAACTAGACACCTAGGGGAATCCAAGATGGGGTGACTTGTGGGGCTCTGACCAGGTTCTGTTACCCAGAATCCTTTGCAAACCTCAAAATTTGGCTAAAAAAACACTTTTTACTGTCATTTCGGTGACAGAAAGTTCTGCAATCTGAGAAGAGACACAAATTTCCTTCCACCCAGCGTTCCCCCAAGTTTCCCGATAAAAATGATACCTCACTTGTGTGGGTAGGCCTAGCGCCTGCGACAGGATATGCCCCAAAACACAACGTGGACACATCACATTTTTTCACAGAAAACAGAGCTGTTTTTTGCAAAGTGCCTACCTGTAGATTTTGGCCTCTAGCTCAGCCGGCACCTAGGGAAACCTACGAAACCTGTGCATTTTTGAAAAATAGAGACCTAGGGGAATCCAACATGGGGTGACTTGTGGGGCTCTGACCAGGTTCTGTTACCCAGAATCCTTTGCAAACCTAAAAATTTGGCTAAAAAACACATTTACCTCACATTATGGTGACAGAAAATTCTGGAATCTGAGAGGATCCACACATTTCCTTCCACCCAGCGTTCCCCCAAGTCTACTCATAAAAATGGTACCTCACTTGTGTGGGTAGACCTAGCGCCCGCAACAGGATATGCCCCAAAACACGACGTGGACACATCACATTTTCAGAAAGAAAACGGATCTTTTTTTACTAAGTGCCTAGCTGTGGATTTTGGCCTCTAGCTCAGCTGGCACCTGGGGAAACCTAGCAAACCTGCACATTTTTGAAAACTAGACACCTAGGGGAATCCAAGATGGGGTGACTTGTGGGGCTCTGACCAGGTTCTGTTTCCCAGAATCCTTTGCAAACCTCAAAATTTGGCTAAAAAAACACTTTTTCCTGTCATTTCGGTGACAGAAAGTTCTGGAATCTGAGAGGAGACACAAATTTCCTTCCACTCAGTGTTCCCCCAAGTCTCCCGATAAAAATGGTACCTCACTTGTGTGAGTAGGCCTAGCGCCCGCGACAGGATATGCCCCAAAACACAACGTGGACACATCACATTTTTTGATAGAAAACAGAGCTGTTTTTTGCAAAGTGCCTACCTGTAGATTTTGGCCTCTAGCTCAGCCGGCACCTAGGGAAACCTACAAAAACTGTGCATTTTTGAAAACTAGAGACCTAGGAGAATCGAAGATGGGGTGACTTGTGGGGCTCTGACAAGGTTCTGTTACCCAGAATCCTTTGCAAACTTCCAAATTTGGCTAAAAAAACACATTATCCTCACATTTCGGTGACAGAAAGTTCTGGAATCTGAGAGGAGCCACAAATTTCCTTCCACCCAGCGTTACCCCAAGTCTGCCGATAAAAATGATACCTCACTTGTGTGGGTAGGCCTAGCGCCCGCAACAGGAAATGTCCCAAAACACATAGTGGGCACATCCCATTTTTTGACAGAAAACAGAGCTGTTTTCTGCAAAGTGCCTACCTGTAGATTTTGACCTCTAGCTCAGCCGGCACCTAGGGAAACCTACAAAACCTGTGCGTTTCTGAAAACTAGAGACCTAGGGGAATCCAAGATGGGGTGACTTGTGGGGCTCTGACCAGGTTCTGTTACCCAGAATACTTTGCAAACCTCAAAATTTGGCTAAAAAAACACTTTTTCCTGTCATTTCGGTGACAGAAAGTTCTGGAATCTGAGAGGAGCCACAAATGTCCTTCCACACAGCGTTTCCCCAAGTCTCCCGATAAAAATGGTACCTCACTAGTGTGGGTATGACTAGCGCCCGCGACAGGATATGCCCCAAAACACGACATGGACACATCACATTTTCAGAAAGAAAACAGAGCTGTTTTTTACTAAGTGCCTAGCTGTGGATTTTGGCCTCTAGCTCAGCCGGCACCTGGGGAAACCTAGCAAACCTGTACATTTTTTTCAAACTAGACACGTAGGGGAATCCAAGATTGGGTGACTTGTGGGGCTCTGACCAGGTTGTGTTACCCAGAATCCTTTGCAAACCTCAAAATTTGGCTAAAAAAACACTTTTTCCTGTCGTTTCGGTGACAGAAAGTTCTGGAATCTGAGAGGAGCCACAAATTTCCTTCCACCCAGCGTTCCCCCAAGTCTCCTGATAAAAATGGTACCTCACTTGTGTGGGTAGGCCTAGCGCCCGCGACAGGATATGCCCCAAAACACAACGTGGACACATCCCATTTTTTCACAGAAAACAGAGCTGTTTTTTGCAAAGTGCCTACCTGTAGATTTTGGCCTCTAGCTCAGCCGGCACCTAGGCAAACCTACCAAACCTGTGAATTTTTGAAAACTAGAGACATAGGGGAATCCAAGATGGGGTGACTTGTGGGGCTCTGACCAGGTTCTGTTACCCAGAATCCTTTGCAAACCTCAAAATGTGGCTAAAAAACACATTTACCTCACATTATGGTGACAGAAAGTTCTGGAATCCGTGAGGAGCCACACATTTCCTTACACCCAGCGTTCCCCCAAGTCTCCCGATAAAAATGGTACCTCACTTGTGTGGGTAGACCTAGCGCCCGCGACAGGATATGCCCCAAAACACGACGTGGACACATCACATTTTCAGAAAGAAAACGGATCTGTTTTTTACTAAGTGCCTAACTGTGGATTTTGGCCTCTAGCTCAGCTGGCACCTGGGGAAACCTAGCAAACCTGCACATTTTTTAAAACTAGACACCTAGGGGAATCCAAGATGGGGTGACTTGTGGGGCTCTGACCAGGTTCTGTTACCCAGAATCCTTTGCAAACCTCAAAATTTGGCTAAAAAAACACTTTTTACTGTCATTTCGGTGACAGAAAGTTCTGCAATCTGAGAAGAGACACAAATTTCCTTCCACCCAGCGTTCCCCCAAGTTTCCCGATAAAAATGATACCTCACTTGTGTGGGTAGGCCTAGCGCCTGCGACAGGATATGCCCCAAAACACAACGTGGACACATCACATTTTTTCACAGAAAACAGAGCTGTTTTTTGCAAAGTGCCTACCTGTAGATTTTGGCCTCTAGCTCAGCCGGCACCTAGGGAAACCTACGAAACCTGTGCATTTTTGAAAAATAGAGACCTAGGGGAATCCAACATGGGGTGACTTGTGGGGCTCTGACCAGGTTCTGTTACCCAGAATCCTTTGCAAACCTAAAAATTTGGCTAAAAAACACATTTACCTCACATTATGGTGACAGAAAATTCTGGAATCTGAGAGGATCCACACATTTCCTTCCTCCCAGCGTTCCCCCAAGTCTACTCATAAAAATGGTACCTCACTTGTGTGGGTAGACCTAGCGCCCGCAACAGGATATGCCCCAAAACACGACGTGGACACATCACATTTTCAGAAAGAAAACGGATCTTTTTTTACTAAGTGCCTAGCTGTGGATTTTGGCCTCTAGCTCAGCTGGCACCTGGGGAAACCTAGCAAACCTGCACATTTTTGAAAACTAGACACCGAGGGGAATCCAAGATGGGGTGACTTGTGGGGCTCTGACCAGGTTCTGTTACCCAGAATCCTTTGCAAACCTCAAAATTTGGCTAAAAAAACACTTTTTCCTGTCATTTCGGTGACAGAAAGTTCTGGAATCTGAGAGGAGACACAAATTTCCTTCCACTCAGCGTTCCCCCAAGTCTCCCGATAAAAATGGTACCTCACTTGTGTGGGTAGACCTAGCGCCCGCGACAGGATATGCCCCAAAACACGACGTGGACACATCACATTTTCAGAAAGAAAACGGATCTGTTTTTTACTAAGTGCCTAACTGTGGATTTTGGCCTCTAGCTCAGCTGGCACCTGGGGAAACCTAGCAAACCTGCACATTTTTTAAAACTAGACACCTAGGGGAATCCAAGATGGGGTGACTTGTGGGGCTCTGACCAGGTTCTGTTACCCAGAATCCTTTGCAAACCTCAAAATTTGGCTAAAAAAACACTTTTTACTGTCATTTCGGTGACAGAAAGTTCTGCAATCTGAGAGGAGACACAAATTTCCTTCCACCCAGCGTTCCCCCAAGTTTCCCGATAAAAATGATACCTCACTTGTGTGGGTAGGCCTAGCGCCTGCGACAGGATATGCCCCAAAACACAACGTGGACACATCACATTTTTTCACAGAAAACAGAGCTGTTTTTTGCAAAGTGCCTACCTGTAGATTTTGGCCTCTAGCTCAGCCGGCACCTAGGGAAACCTACAAAACCTGAGCATTTTTTAAAACTAGAGACCTAGGGGAATCGAAGATGGGGTGACTTGTGGGGCTCTGACCAGGTTCTGTTACCCAGAATCCTTTGCAAACCTCAAAATTTGGCTAAAAAAACACATTTTCCTGTCATTTCGGTGACAGAAAATTCTGGAATCTGAGAGGAGACACAAATTTCCTTCCACCCAGCGTTCCCCCAAGTCTCCCGATAAAAATGGTACCTCACTTGTGTGGGTAGACCTAGCGCCCGCGACAGGATATGCCCCCAAAACACGACGTGGACACATCACATTTTCAGAAAGAAAACTGATCTGTTTTTTACTAAGTGCCTAACTGTGGATTTTGGCCTCTAGCTCAGCTGGCACCTGGGGAAACCTAGCAAACCTGCACATTTTTGAAAACTAGACACCTAGGGGAATCCAAGATGGGGTGACTTGTGGGGCTCTGACCAGGTTCTGTTACCCAGAATCCTTTGCAAACCTCAAAATTTGGATTAAAAAACACTTTTTACTGTCATTTCGGTGACAGAAAGTTCTGCAATCTGAGAGGAGACACAAATTTCCTTCCACCCAGCGTTCCCCCAAGTCTCCCGATAAAAATGGTACCTCACTTGTGTGGTAAGCCTAGCGCCCGCGACAGGATATGCCCCAAAACACGACATGGACACATCACATTTTCAGAAAGAAAACAGAGCTGTTTTTTACTAAGTGCCTAGCTGTGGATTTTGGCCTCTAGCTCAGCCGGCACCAGGGGAAACCTAGCAAACCTGTGCATTTTTTAAAACTAGACACCGAGGGGAATCCAAGATGGGGTGTCTTGTGGGGCTCTGACCAGGTTCTGTTATCCAGAATCCTTTGCAAACCTCAAAATTTGGCTAAAAAAACACTTTTTCCTGTCATTTCGGTGACAGAAAGTTCTGGAATCTGAGAGGAGCCACAAATGTCCTTCCACACAGCGTTTCCCCAAGTCTCCCGATAAAAATGGTACCTCACTAGTGTGGGTATGACTAGCGCCCGCGACAGGATATGCCCCAAAACACGACATGGACACATCACATTTTCAGAAAGAAAACAGAGCTGTTTTTTACTAAGTGCCTAGCTGTGGATTTTGGCCTCTAGCTCAGCCGGCACCTGGGGAAACCTAGGAAACCTGTACATTTTTTTCAAACTAGACACGTAGGGGAATCCAAGATTGGGTGACTTGTGGGGCTCTGACCAGGTTCTGTTACCCAGAATCCTTTGCAAACCTCAAAATTTGGCTAAAAAAACACTTTTTCCTGTCGTTTCGGTGACAGAAAGTTCTGGAATCTGAAAGGAGCCACAAATTTCCTTCCACCCAGCGTTCCCCCAAGTCTCCTGATAAAAATGGTACCTCACTTGTGTGGGTAGGCCTAGCGACCGCGACAGGATATGCCCCAAAACACAACGTGGACACATCCCATTTTTTCACAGAAAACAGAGCTGTTTTTTGCAAAGTGCCTAACTGTAGATTTTGGCCTCTAGCTCAGCCGGCACCTAGGCAAACCTACCATACCTGTGAATTTTTGAAAACTAGAGACATAGGGGAATCCAAGATGGGGTGACTTGTGGGGCTCTGACCAGGCTCTGTTACCCAGAATCCTTTGCAAACCTCAAAATGTGGCTAAAAAACACATTTACCTCACATTATGGTGACAGAAAGTTCTGGAATCCGTGAGGAGCCACACATTTCCTTACACCCAGCGTTCCCCCAAGTCTCCCGATAAAAATGGTACCTCACTTGTGTGGGTAGACCTAGCGCCCGCGACAGGATATGCCCCAAAACACGACGTGGACACATCACATTTTCAGAAAGAAAACGGATCTGTTTTTTACTAAGTGCCTAACTGTGGATTTTGGCCTCTAGCTCAGCTGGCACCTGGGGAAACCTAGCAAACCTGCACATTTTTTAAAACTAGACACCTAGGGGAATCCAAGATGGGGTGACTTGTGGGGCTCTGACCAGGTTCTGTTACCCAGAATCCTTTGCAAACCTCAAAATTTGGCTAAAAAAACACTTTTTACTGTCATTTCGGTGACAGAAAGTTCTGCAATCTGAGAAGAGACACAAATTTCCTTCCACCCAGCGTTCCCCCAAGTTTCCCGATAAAAATGATACCTCACTTGTGTGGGTAGGCCTAGCGCCTGCGACAGGATATGCCCCAAAACACAACGTGGACACATCACATTTTTTCACAGAAAACAGAGCTGTTTTTTGCAAAGTGCCTACCTGTAGATTTTGGCCTCTAGCTCAGCCAGCACCTAGGGAAACCTACGAAACCTGTGCATTTTTGAAAAATAGAGACCTAGGGGAATCCAACATGGGGTGACTTGTGGGGCTCTGACCAGGTTCTGTTACCCAGAATCCTTTGCAAACCTAAAAATTTGGCTAAAAAACACATTTACCTCACATTATGGTGACAGAAAATTCTGGAATCTGAGAGGATCCACACATTTCCTTCCACCCAGCGTTCCCCCAAGTCTACTCATAAAAATGGTACCTCACTTGTGTGGGTAGACCTAGCGCCCGCAACAGGATATGCCCCAAAACACGACGTGGACACATCACATTTTCAGAAAGAAAACGGATCTTTTTTTACTAAGTGCCTAGCTGTGGATTTTGGCCTCTAGCTCAGCTGGCACCTGGGGAAACCTAGCAAACCTGCACATTTTTGAAAACTAGACACCTAGGGGAATCCAAGATGGGGTGACTTGTGGGGCTCTGACCAGGTTCTGTTACCCAGAATCCTTTGCAAACCTCAAAATTTGGATTAAAAAACACTTTTTACTGTCATTTCGGTGACAGAAAGTTCTGCAATCTGAGAGGAGACACAAATTTCCTTCCACCCAGCGTTCCCCCAAGTCTCCCGATAAAAATGGTACCTCACTTGTGTGGTAAGCCTAGCGCCCGCGACAGGATATGCCCCAAAACACGACATGGACACATCACATTTTCAGAAAGAAAACAGAGCTGTTTTTTACTAAGTGCCTAGCTGTGGATTTTGGCCTCTAGCTCAGCCGGCACCAGGGGAAACCTAGCAAACCTGTGCATTTTTTAAAACTAGACACCTAGGGGAATCCAAGATGGGGTGTCTTGTGGGGCTCTGACCAGGTTCTGTTATCCAGAATCCTTTGCAAACCTCAAAATTTGGCTAAAAAAACACTTTTTCCTGTCATTTCGGTGAAAGAAAGTTCTGGAATCTGAGAGGAGCCACAAATTTCCTTCCACCCAGCGTTCCCCCAAGTCTCCTGTTAAAAATGGTACCTCATATGTCTGGGTAGGCCTAGCGCCCGCGACAGGATTTGCCCCAAAACACAACGTGGACACATCCCATTTTTTCACAGAAAACAGAGCTGTTTTTTGCAAAGTGCCTACCTGTAGATTTTGGCCTCTAGCTCAGCCGGCACCTAGGGAAACCTACCAAACCTGTGCATTTGTGAAAACTAGAGACCTAGGGGAATCCAAGATGGGGTGAGTTGTGGGGCTCTGACCAGGTTCTGTTACGCAGAATCCTTTGCAAACCTCAAAATTTGGCAAATAAAAACACTTTTTCCTGTCATTTCGGTGACAGAAAGTTTTGGAATCTGGGAGGAGGCACAAATTTCCTTCCACCCAGCATTCCCCCAAGTCTTCCGATAAAAATGGTACCTCACTTGTGTGGGTAGGCCTAGCGCCCGCGACAGGATATGCCCCAAAACACAACGTGGACACATCCCATTTTTTCACAGAAAACAGAGCTGTTTTTTGCAAAGTGCCTACCTGTAGATTTTGGCCTCTAGCTCAGCCGGCACCTAGGCAAACCTACCAAACCTGTGAATTTTTGAAAACTAGAGACCTAGGGGAATCCAATATGGGGTGACTTGTGGGGCTCTGACCAGGTTCTGTTACCCAGAATCCTTTGCAAACCTCAAAATTTGGCAAAAAAAAACACTTTTTCCTGTCATTTCGGTGACAGAAAATTCTGGAATCTGAGAGGAGACACAAATTTCCTTCCACCCAGCGTTCCCCCAAGTCTCCTGTTACAAATGGTACCTCATATGTCTGGGTAGGCCTAGCACCCGCGACAGGATATGCCCCAAAACACAACGTGGACACATCCCATTTTTTCACAGAAAACAGAGCTGTTTTTTGCAAAGTGCCTACCTGTAGATTTTGGCCTCTAGCTCAGCCGGCACCTAGGGAAACCTACCAAACCTGTGCATTTGTGAAAACTAGAGACCGAGGGGAATCCAAGATGGGATGACTTGTGGGGCTCTGACCAGGTTCTGTTACGCAGAATCCTTTGCAAACCTCAAAATTTGGCAAAAAAAAAACACTTTTTCCTGTCATTTCGGTGACAGAAAGTTCTGGAATCTGGGAGGAGGCACAAATTTCCTTTCACCCAGCATTCCCCCAAGTCTTCCGATAAAAATGTACCTCACTTGTGTGGGTAGGCCTAGCGCCCGCAACAGGATATGCCCCAAACACAACGTGGACACATCCCATTTTTTCACAGAAAACAGAGCTGTTTTTTGCAAATTGCCTACCTGTAGATTTTGGCCTCTAGCTCAGCCGGCACATAGGCAAACCTACCAAACCTTGAATTTTTTAAAACTAGAGACCTAGTGGAATCCAAGATGGGGAGACTTGTGGGGCTCTGACCAGGTTCTGTTAACCAGAATCCTTTGCAAACCTCAGAATTTGGCTAAAAAAACACTTTTTCTTGTCATTTCGGTGACAGAAAGTTCTGGAATCTGAGAGGAGCCACAAATTTCCTTCCACCCAGCGTTTCCCAAAGTCTCCCGATAAAAATGGTACCTCACTTGTGTGGGTATGCCTAGCGCCTGCGACAGGATATGCCCCAAAACACAACGTGGACACATCACATTTTTTCACAGAAAACAGAGCTATTTTTTGCAAAGTGCCTACCTGTAGATTTTGGCCTCTAGCTCAGCCGGCACCTAGGGAAACCTACCAAACCTGTGCATTTTTGAAAACTAGAGACCTAGGGGAATCCAAGATGGGGTGACTTGTGGGGCTGTGACCAGGTTCTGTTACCCAGAATCCTTTGCAAACCTCAAAATTTGGCTAAAAAAACACTTTTTCCTGTCATTTCGGTGAGAGAAAGTTCTGGAATCTGAGAGGAGGCACAAATTTCCTTCCACCCAGCATTCCCCCAAGTCTTCCGATAAAAATGGGACCTCACTTGTGTGGGTAGGCATAGCGCCTGCGACAGGATATGCCCCAAAACACAACGTGGACACATCCCATTTTTTCACAGAAAACAGAGCTGTTTTTTGCAAAGTGCCTACCTGCAGATTTGGGCCTCTAGCTCAGCCGGCACCTAGGCAAACCTACCAAACCTGTGAATTTTTGAAAACTAGAGACCTAGGGGAATCCAACATGGAGTGACATGTGGGGCTCTGACCGGGTTCTGTTACCCAGAATCCTTTGCAAACCTCAAAATTTGGCAAAAAAAACACTTTTTCCTGTCATTTCGGTGACAGAAAATTCTGGAATCTGAGAGGAGACACAAATTTCCTTCCACCCAGCGTTCCCCCAAGTCTCCCGATAAAAATGGTACCTCACTTGTGTGGGTAGGCCTAGCGCCCGCGACAAGATATGCCCCAAAACACAACATGGACACATCACATTTTCAGAAAGAAAACAGAGCTGTTTTTTTACTAAGTGCCTAGCTGTGGATTTTGGCATCTAGCTCAGCCGGCACCTGGGGAAACCTAGCAAACCTGTGCATTTTTTTAAACTAGACGCCTAGGGGAATCCAAGATGGGGTGACTTGTGGGGCTATGACCAGGTTCTGTTACCCAGAATCCTTTGCAAACCTCAAAATTTGGATAAAAAAAAACACTTTTTCCTGTCATTTCGGTGACAGAAAGTTCTGGAATCTGAGAGGAGCCACAAATTTCCTTCCACCCAGCGTTCCCCCAAGTCTCCTGTTAAAAATGGTACCTCATATGTGTGGGTAGGCCTAGCGCCCGCGACAGGATATGCCCCAAAACCCAACGTGGACACATCCCATTTTTTCACAGAAAACAGAGCTGTTTTTTGCAAAGTGCCTACCTGTAGATTTTGGCCTCTAGCTCAGCCGGCACCTAGGGAAACCTACCAAACCTGTGCATTTTTGAAAACTATAGACCTAGGGGAATCCAAGATGGGGTGACTTGTGGGGCTCTGACCAGGTTCTGTTATGTAGAATCCTTTGCAAACCTCAAAATTTGGCAGAAAAAAACACTTTTTCCTGTCATTTCGGTGACAGAAAGTTCTGGAATCTGGAAGGAGGCACAAATTTCCTTCCACCCAGCATTCCCCCAAGTCTTCCAATAAAAATGGTACCTCACTTGTGTCGGTAGGCCTAGCGCCCGCGACAGGATATGCCCCAAAACACAACGTGGAGACAACCCATTTTTTCACCGAAAACAGAGCTGTTTTTTTCAAAGTGCCTATCTGTAGATTTTGGCCCTAAGCTCAGCCGACCCCCAGGCAAGCGTACCAAAACTGTGCATTTTTTAAAACTAGAGACCTAGGGGAATCCAAGATGAGGTGACTTGTGCGGCTATGACCAGGTTCTGTTACCCAGAATCCTTTGCAAACCTCAAAATTTGGCTAAAAAAACACATTTACCTCATATTATGGTGAAAAAAATTTTTTGAATCCGAGAGGAGCCACACATTTCCTTCCACCCAGCGTTCCACCAAGTCTGCAGATAAAAATGATACCTCACTAGTGTGGGTATGACTAGCGCCCGCAACAGGATATGCCCCAAAACACGACGTGGACACATCACATTTTCAGAAAGAAAACGGATCTGTTTTTTACTAAGTGCCTAGCTGTGGATTTTGGCCTCTAGCTCAGCTGGCTCCTGGAGAAACCTAGCAAACCTGCACATTTTTGAAAACTAGACACCTAGGGGAATCCAAGATGGGGTGACTTGTGGGGCTCTGACCAGGTTCTGTTACCCAGAATCCTTTGCAAACCCCAAAATTTGGAAAAAAAAACACTTTTTCCTGTCATTTCGGTGACAGAAAGTTCTGGAATCTGAGAGGAGACACAAATTTCCTTCCACCCATCGTTTCCCCAAGTCTCCTGATAAAATGGTACCTCACTTGTGTGGGTATGCCTAGCGCCCGCGACAAGATATGCCCCAAAACACAACGTGGACATATCACATTTTTTCACAGAAAACAGAGCTGTTTTTTGCAAATGACTACCTGTAGATTTTGGCCTCTAGCTCAGCCGGCACCTGGGGAAACCTAGCAAACCTGTGCATTTTTAAAAACTAGACACCTAGGGGAATCCAAGATGGGGTGACTTGTGGGGCTCTGACCAGGTTCTGTTACCCAGAATCCTTTGCAAACCCCAAAATTTGGCTAAAAAAACACTTTTTCCTGTCATTTCGGTGACAGAAAGTTCTGGAATCTGAGAGGAGACACAAATTTCCTTCCACCCATCGTTTCCCCAAGTCTCCCGATAAAAATGGTACCTCACTTGTGTGGGTATGCCTAGCGCCCGCGACAAGATATGCCCCAAAACACAACGTAGACATATCACATTTTTTCACAGAAAACAGAGCTGTTTTTTGCAAATGACTACCTGTAGATTTTGGCCTCTAGCTCATCTGGCACCTAGGGAAACCTACCAAAACTGTGCATTTTTTAAAACTAGAGACCTATGGGAATCCAAGATGGGGTGACTTGTGGGGCTCTGACCAGGTTCTGTTACCCAGAATCCTTTGCAAATCTCAAAATTTGGCTAAAAAAACACTTTTTCCTGTCATTTCGGTGACAGAAAGTTCTGGAATCTGAGAGGAGCCACAAATGTCCTTCCACCCAGCGTTCCCCCAAGTCTCCCGATAAAAATGGTACCTCACTTGTGTGGGCAGGCCTAGCGCCCGCGACAGGATATGCCCCACAACACAACGTGGACACATCCCATTTTTTCACAGAAAACAGAGCTGTTTCTTGCAAAGTGCCTACCTGTAGATTTTGGCCTCTAGCTCAGCCGGCACCTAGGGAAACCTACCAAACCTGTGCATTTTTTAAAACTAGAGAGCTAGGGCAATCCAAGATGGGGTGATTTGTGGGGCTATGACTAGGTTCTGTTACCCAGAATCCTTTGCAAACCTCAAAATTTGACTAAAAAACACATTTACCTCACATTATGGTGACAGAAAGTTCTGGAATCCGAGAGGAGCCACACATTTCCTTCCAGCCAGCGTTCCCCCAAGTCTACTCATAAAAATGGTACCTCACTTGTGTGGGTAGACCTAGCGCCCGCGACAGGATATGCCCCAAAATACGAAGTGGACACATCACATTTTCAGAAAGAAAACGGATCTGTTTTTTACTAAGTGCCTAGCTGTGGATTTTGGCCTCTAGCTCAGCTGGCACCTGGGGAAACCTAGCAAACCTGCACATTTTTGAAAACTAGACACCTAGGGGAATCCAAGATGGGGTGACTTGTGGGGCTCTGACCAGGTTCTGTTACCCAGAATCCTTTGCAAACCTCAACATTTGGCTAAAAAAACACTTTTTCCTGTCATTTCGGTGACAGAAAGTTCTGCAATCTGAGAGGAGACACAAATTTCCCTTCCACCCAGCGTTCCCCCAAGTCTCCCGATAAAAATGGTACCTCACTTGTGTGGGTAAGCCTAGCGCCCGCGACAGGATATGCCCCAAAACACGACATGGACACATCACATTTTCAGAAAGAAAACAGAGCTGTTTTTTACTAAGTGCCTAGCTGTGGATTTTGGCCTCTAGCTCAGCCGGCACCTGGGGAAACCTAGCAAACCTGTGCATTTTTTAAAACTAGACACCCAGGGAAATCCAAGATGGGCTGACTTGTGGGGCTCTGACCAGGTTCTGTTACCCAGAATCCTTTGCAAACCTCAAAATTTGGCAAAAAAAAACACTTTTTCCTGTCATTTCGGTGACAGAAAGTTCTGGAATCTGAGAGGAGACACAAATTTCCTTCCACCCAGCGTTCCCCCAAGTCTCCCGATAAAAATGGTACCTCACTTGTGTGGGTAGACCTAGCGCCCGCGACAGGATATGCCCCAAAACACGACGTGGACACATCACATTTTCAGAAAGAAAACGGATCTGTTTTTTACTAAGTGCCTAGCTGTGGATTTTGGCCTCTAGCTCAGCTGGCACCTGGGGAAACCTAGCAAACCTGCACATTTTTGAAAACTAGACACTTAGGGGAATCCAAGATGGGGTGACTTGTGGGGCTCTGACCAGGTTCTGTTACCCAGAATCCTTTGCAAACCTCAAAATTTGGCTAAAAAAACACTTTTTCCTGTCATTTCGGTGACAGAAAGTTCTGGAATCTGAGAGGAGCCACAAATTTCCTTCCACCCAGCGTTCCCCCAAGTCTCCCGTTAAAAATGGTACCTCATATGTGTGGGTAGGCCTAGCGCCCGCGACAGGATATGCCCCAAAACACAACGTGGACACATCCCATTTTTTCACAGAAAACAGAGCTGTTTTTTGCAAAGTGCCTACCTGTAGATTTTGGCCTCTAGCTCAGCCGGCACCTAGGGAAACCTACAAAACCTGTGCATTTTTGAAAACTAGAGACCTAGGGGAATCCAAGATGAGGTGACTTGTGGGGCTCTGACCAGGTTCTGTTACCCAGAATCCTTTGCAAACCTCAAAATTTGACTAAAAAACACATTTTCCTCAAATTATGGTGACAGAAAGTTCTGGAATCTGAGAGGAGCCACAAATTTCTTTCCACCCAGTGTTCCCCCAAGTCTCCCGATAAAAATGATACCTAACTTGTGTGGGTAGGCCTAGCGCCCGCGACAGGAAATGCCCCAAAGCACAACGTGGACACATCCCATTTTTTCACAGAAAACAGAGCTGTTTTTTGCAAAGTGCCTGTCTGTAGATTTTGGCCTCTAGCTCAGCCGGCACCTAGGGAAACCTACAAAACCTGTGCATTTTTGAAAACTAGAGACCTAGGGGAATCCAAGATCGGGTGACTTGTGGGGATCTGACCAGGTTCTGTTACCCAGAATCCTTTGCAAACCTCAAAATTTGGCTAAAAAAACACATTTTCCTCACATTTCGGTGACAGAAAGTTCTGGAATCTGAGAGGACCCACAAATTTCCTTCCACCCAGCGTTACCCCAAGTTTGCCGATAAAAATGATACCTCACTTGTGTGGGTAGGCCTAGCGCCCACGACAGGAAATGTCCCAAAACACATAGTGGACACATCCCATTTTTTGACAGAAAACAGAGCTGTTTCTTGCAAAGTGCCTAGCTGTGGATTTTGGCCTCTAGCTCAGCCGGCACCTAGTGAAACCTACAAAACCTGTGCATTTTTTAAAACTAGAGACCTAGGGGAATCCAAGATGGGGGGACTTGTGGGGCTCTGACCAGGTTCTGTTACCCAGAATCCTTTGCAAAGTTCAAAATTTGGCTAAAAAAACCCTTTTTCCTGTCATTTCGGTGACAGAAAGTTCTGGAATCTGAGAGGAGCCACAAATTTCCTTCCACCCAGCGTTTCCACAAGTCTCCCGATAAAAATGGTACCTCACTTGTATGGGTATGCCTAGCGCCCGCAACAGGATATGCCCCAAAACACGACGTGGACACATCACATTTTCAGAAAGAAAACGGATCTGTTTTTTACTAAGTGCCTAGCTGTGGATTTTGGCCTCTAGCTCAGCTGGCACCTGGGGGAACCTAGCAAACCTGCACATTTTTGAAAACTAGACACCTAGGGGAATCCAAGATGGGGTGACTTGTGGGGCTCTGACCAGGTTCTGTTACCCAGAATCCTTTGCAAACCTCAGAATTTGGCAAAAAAAACACTTTTTCCTGTCATTTCGGTGACAGAAAGTTCTGGAATCTGAGAGGAGCCACAAATTTCCTTCCTCCCAGCGTTCCCCCAAGTCTCCCGATAAAAATGGTACCTCACTTGTGTGAGTAGGCCTAGCGCCCGCGAGAGGATATGCCCCAAAACACAACGTGGACACATCCCACTTTTTCACAGAAAACAGAGCTGTTTTTTGCAAAGTGCCTACCTGTAGATTTTGGCCTCTAGCTCAGCCGGCACCTAGGGAAACATACCAAACCTGTGCATTTTTTAAAACTAGAGACCTAGGGGAATCCAAGATGGGGTGACTTGTGGGGCTCTGACCAGGTTCTGTTACCCAGAATCCTTTGCAAACCTCAAAATGTGGTTAAAAAAACACTTTTTCCTGTCATTTCGGTGACAGAAAGTTCTGGAATCTAAGAGGAGGCACAAATTTCCTTCCACCCAGCATTCCCCCAAGTCTTCCAATAAAAATGGTACCTCACTTGTGTCGGTAGGCCTAGCGCCCGCGACAGGATATGCCCCAAAACACTACGTGGAGACAACCCATTTTTTCACCGAAAACAGAGCTGTTTTTTTCAAAGTGCCTACCTGTAGATTTTGGCCCTAAGCTCAGCCGACCCCCAGGCAAGCGTACCAAAACTGTGCATTTTTTAAAACTAGAGACCTAGGGGAATCCAAGATGAGGTGACTTGTGCGGCTATGACCAGGTTCTGTTACCCAGAATCCTTTGCAAACCTCAAAATTTGGCTAAAAAAACACATTTACCTCATATTATGGTGAAAAAAAGTTTTTGAATCCGAGAGGAGCCACACATTTCCTTCCACCCAGCGTTCCACCAAGTCTGCCGATAAAAATGATACCTCACTAGTGTGGGTATGACTAGCGCCCGCAACAGGATATGCCCCAAAACACGACGTGGACACATCACATTTTCAGAAAGAAAACGGATCTGTTTTTTACTAAGTGCCTAGCTGTGGATTTTGGCCTCTAGCTCAGCTGGCTCCTGGAGAAACCTAGCAAACCTGCACATTTTTGAAAACTAGACACCTAGGGGAATCCAAGATGGGGTGACTTGTGGGGCTCTGACCAGGTTCTGTTACCCAGAATCCTTTGCAAACCCCAAAATTTGGCTAAAAAAACACTTTTTCCTGTCATTTCGGTGACAGAAAGTTCTGGAATCTGAGAGGAGACACAAATTTCCTTCCACCCATCGTTTCCCCAAGTCTCCTGATAAAAATGGTACCTCACTTGTGTGGGTATGCCTAGCGCCCGCGACAAGATATGCCCCAAAACACAACGTGGACATATCACATTTTTTCACAGAAAACAGAGCTGTTTTTTGCAAATGACTACCTGTAGATTTTGGCCTCTAGCTCAGCCGGCACCTGGGGAAACCTAGCAAACCTGTGCATTTTTTAAAACTAGACACCTAGGGGAATCCAAGAGGGGGTGACTTGTGGGGCTCTGACCAGGTTCTGTTACCCAGAATCCTTTGCAAACCCCAAAATTTGGCTAAAAAAACACTTTTTCCTGTCATTTCGGTGACAGAAAGTTCTGGAATCTGATAGGAGACACAAATTTCCTTCCACCCATCGTTTCCCCAAGTCTCCCGATAAAAATGGTACCTCACTTGTGTGGGTATGCCTAGCGCCCGCGACAAGATATGCCCCAAAACACAACGTGGACATATCACATTTTTTCACAGAAAACAGAGCTGTTTTTTGCAAATGACTACCTGTAGATTTTGGCCTCTAGCTCATCTGGCACCTAGGGAAACCTACCAAAACTGTGCATTTTTTAAAACTAGAGACCTATGGGAATCCAAGATGGGGTGACTTGTGGGGCTCTGACCAGGTTCTGTTACCCAGAATCCTTTGCAAATCTCAAAATTTGGCTAAAAAAACACTTTTTCCTGTCATTTCGGTGACAGAAAGTTCTGGAATCTGAGAGGAGCCACAAATGTCCTTCCACCCAGCGTTCCCCCAAGTCTCACGATAAAAATGGTACCTCACTTGTGTGGGCAGGCCTAGCGCCCGCGACAGGATATGCCCCACAACACAACGTGGACACATCCCATTTTTTCACAGAAAACAGAGCTGTTTCTTGCAAAGTGCCTACCTGTAGATTTTGGCCTCTAGCTCAGCCGGCACCTAGGGAAACCTACCAAACCTGTGCATTTTTTAAAACTAGAGAGCTAGGGCAATCCAAGATGGGGTGATTTGTGGGGCTATGACTAGGTTCTGTTACCCAGAATCCTTTGCAAACCTCAAAATTTGACTAAAAAACACATTTACCTCACATTATGGTGACAGAAAGTTCTGGAATCCGAGAGGAGCCACACATTTCCTTCCAGCCAGCGTTCCCCCAAGTCTACTCATAAAAATGGTACCTCACTTGTGTGGGTAGACCTAGCGCCCGCGACAGGATATGCCCCAAAATACGAAGTGGACACATCACATTTTCAGAAAGAAAACGGATCTGTTTTTTACTAAGTGCCTAGCTGTGGATTTTGGCCTCTAGCTCAGCTGGCACCTGGGGAAACCTAGCAAACCTGCACATTTTTGAAAACTAGACACCTAGGGGAATCCAAGATGGGGTGACTTGTGGGGCTCTGACCAGGTTCTGTTACCCAGAATCCTTTGCAAACCTCAACATTTGGCTAAAAAAACACTTTTTCCTGTCATTTCGGTGACAGAAAGTTCTGCAATCTGAGAGGAGACACAAATTTCCTTCCACCCAGCGTTCCCCCAAGTCTCCCGATAAAAATGGTACCTCACTTGTGTGGGTAAGCCTAGCGCCCGCGACAGGATATGCCCCAAAACACGACATGGACACATCACATTTTCAGAAAGAAAACAGAGCTGTTTTTTACTAAGTGCCTAGCTGTGGATTTTGGCCTCTAGCTCAGCCGGCACCTGGGGAAACCTAGCAAACCTGTGCATTTTTTAAAACTAGACACCCAGGGAAATCCAAGATGGGCTGACTTGTGGGGCTCTGACCAGGTTCTGTTACCCAGAATCCTTTGCAAACCTCAAAATTTGGCAAAAAAAAACACTTTTTCCTGTCATTTCGGTGACAGAAAGTTCTGGAATCTGAGAGGTGACACAAATTTCCTTCCACCCAGCGTTCCCCCAAGTCTCCCGATAAAAATGGTACCTCACTTGTGTGGGTAGACCTAGCGCCCGCGACAGGATATGCCCCAAAACACGACGTGGACACATCACATTTTCAGAAAGAAAACGGATCTGTTTTTTACTAAGTGCCTAGCTGTGGATTTTGGCCTCTAGCTCAGCTGGCACCTGGGGAAACCTAGCAAACCTGCACATTTTTGAAAACTAGACACTTAGGGGAATCCAAGATGGGGTGACTTGTGGGGCTCTGACCAGGTTCTGTTACCCAGAATCCTTTGCAAACCTCAAAATTTGGCTAAAAAAACACTTTTTCCTGTCATTTCGGTGACAGAAAGTTCTGGAATCTGAGAGGAGCCACAAATTTCCTTCCACCCAGCGTTCCCCCAAGTCTCCCGTTAAAAATGGTACCTCATATGTGTGGGTAGGCCTAGCGCCCGCGACAGGATATGCCCCAAAACACAACGTGGACACATCCCATTTTTTCACAGAAAACAGAGCTGTTTTTTGCAAAGTGCCTACCTGTAGATTTTGGCCTCTAGCTCAGCCGGCACCTAGGGAAACCTACAAAACCTGTGCATTTTTGAAAACTAGAGACCTAGGGGAATCCAAGATGAGGTGACTTGTGGGGCTCTGACCAGGTTCTGTTACCCAGAATCCTTTGCAAACCTCAAAATTTGACTAAAAAACACATTTTCCTCAAATTATGGTGACAGAAAGTTCTGGAATCTGAGAGGAGCCACAAATTTCTTTCCACCCAGTGTTCCCCCAAGTCTCCCGATAAAAATGATACCTAACTTGTGTGGGTAGGCCTAGCGCCCGCGACAGGAAATGCCCCAAAGCACAACGTGGACACATCCCATTTTTTCACAGAAAACAGAGCTGTTTTTTGCAAAGTGCCTGCCTGTAGATTTTGGCCTCTAGCTCAGCCGGCACCTAGGGAAACCTACAAAACCTGTGCATTTTTTAAAACTAGAGAGCTAGGGCAATCCAAGATGGGGTGATTTGTTGGGCTATGACTAGGTTCTGTTACCCAGAATCCTTTGCAAACCTCAAAATTTGACTAAAAAACACATTTACCTCACATTATGGTGACAGAAAGTTCTGGAATCCGAGAGGAGCCACACATTTCCTTCCAGCCAGCGTTCCCCCAAGTCTACTCATAAAAATGGTACCTCACTTGTGTGGGTAGACCTAGCGCCCGCAACAGGATATGCCCCAAAATACGAAGTGGACACATCACATTTTCAGAAAGAAAACGGATCTGTTTTTTACTAAGTGCCTAGCTGTGGATTTTGGCCTCTAGCTCAGCTGGCACCTGGGGAAACCTAGCAAACCTGCACATTTTTGAAAACTAGACACCTAGGGGAATCCAAGATGGGGTGACTTGTGGGGCTCTGACCAGGTTCTGTTACCCAGAATCCTTTGCAAACCTCAACATTTGGCTAAAAAAACACTTTTTCCTGTCATTTCGGTGACAGAAAGTTCTGCAATCTGAGAGGAGACACAAATTTCCTTCCACCCAGCGTTCCCCCAAGTCTCCCGATAAAAATGGTACCTCACTTGTGTGGGTAAGCCTAGCGCCCGCGACAGGATATGCCCCAAAACACGACATGGACACATCACATTTTCAGAAAGAAAACAGAGCTGTTTTTTACTAAGTGCCTAGCTGTGGATTTTGGCCTCTAGCTCAGCCGGCACCTGGGGAAACCTAGCAAACCTGTGCATTTTTTAAAACTAGACACCCAGGGAAATCCAAGATGGGCTGACTTGTGGGGCTCTGACCAGGTTCTGTTACCCAGAATCCTTTGCAAACCTCAAAATTTGGCAAAAAAAAACACTTTTTCCTGTCATTTCGGTGACAGAAAGTTCTGGAATCTGAGAGGAGATACAAATTTCCTTCCACCCAGCGTTCCCCCAAGTCTCCCGATAAAAATGGTACCTCACTTGTGTGGGTAGACCTAGCGCCCGCGACAGGATATGCCCCAAAACACGACGTGGACACATCACATTTTCAGAAAGAAAACGGATCTGTTTTTTACTAAGTGCCTAGCTGTGGATTTTGGCCTCTAGCTCAGCTGGCACCTGGGGAAACCTAGCAAACCTGCACATTTTTGAAAACTAGACACTTAGGGGAATCCAAGATGGGGTGACTTGTGGGGCTCTGACCAGGTTCTGTTACCCAGAATCCTTTGCAAACCTCAAAATTTGGCTAAAAAAACACTTTTTCCTGTCATTTCGGTGACAGAAAGTTCTGGAATCTGAGAGGAGCCACAAATTTCCTTCCACCCAGCGTTCCCCCAAGTCTCCCGTTAAAAATGGTACCTCATATGTGTGGGTAGGCCTAGCGCCCGCGACAGGATATGCCCCAAAACACAACGTGGACACATCCCATTTTTTCACAGAAAACAGAGCTGTTTTTTGCAAAGTGCCTACCTGTAGATTTTGGCCTCTAGCTCAGCCGGCACCTAGGGAAACCTACAAAACCTGTGCATTTTTGAAAACTAGAGACCTAGGGGAATCCAAGATGAGGTGACTTGTGGGGCTCTGACCAGGTTCTGTTACCCAGAATCCTTTGCAAACCTCAAAATTTGACTAAAAAACACATTTTCCTCAAATTATGGTGACAGAAAGTTCTGGAATCTGAGAGGAGCCACAAATTTCTTTCCACCCAGTGTTCCCCCAAGTCTCCCGATAAAAATGATACCTAACTTGTGTGGGTAGGCCTAGCGCCCGCGACAGGAAATGCCCCAAAGCACAACGTGGACACATCCCATTTTTTCACAGAAAACAGAGCTGTTTTTTGCAAAGTGCCTGCCTGTAGATTTTGGCCTCTAGCTCAGCCGGCACCTAGGGAAACCTACAAAACCTGTGCATTTTTGAAAACTAGAGACCTAGGGGAATCCAAGATGGGGTGACTTGTGGGGTTCTGACCAGGTTCTGTTGCCCAGAATCCTTTGCAAACCTCAAAATTTGGCTGAAAAAAAACATTTTCCTCACATTTCGGTGATAGAAAGTTCTGGAATCTGAGAGGACCCACAAATTTCCTTCCACCCAGCGTTACCCCAAGTTTGCCGATAAAAATGATACCTCACTTGTGTGGGTAGGCCTAGCGCCCGCGACAGGAAATGTCCCAAAACACATAGTGGGCACATCCCATTTTTTGACAGAAAACAGAGCTGTTTCTTGCAAAGTGCCTAGCTGTGGATTTTGGCCTCTAGCTCAGCCGGCACCTAGGGAAACCTACAAAACCTGTGCATTTTTAAAAACTAGAGACCTAGGGGAATCCAAGATGGGGTGACTTGTGGGGCTCTGACCAGGTTCTGTTACCCAGAATCCTTTGCAAACCTCAAAATTTGGCTAAAAAAACACTTTTTCCTGTCATTTCGGTGACAGAAAGTTCTGGAATCTGAGAGGAGCCACAAATTTCCTTCCACCCAGCGTTTCCCCAAGTCTCCCGATAAAAATGGTACCTCACTTGTGTGGGTATGCCTAGCGCCCGAGACAAGATATGCCCCAAAACACAACGTGGACATATCACATTTTTTCACAGAAAACAGAGCTGTTTTTTGCAAATGACTACCTGTAGATTTTTGCCTCTAGCTCAGCCGGCACCTAGGGAAACCTACCAAACCTGTGCATTTTTGAAAAATAGAGACCTAGGGGAATCCAACATGGGGTGACTTGTGGGGCTCTGACCAGGTTCTGATACGCAGAATCCTTTGCAAACCTCAAAATTTGGCTAAAAAACACATTTACCTCACATTATGGTGACAAGAAGTTCTGGAATCCGAGAGGAGCCACACATTTCCTTCCACCCAGCGTTCCCCCAAGTCTCCTGATAAAAATGGTACCTCACTTGTGTGGGTAGACCTAGCACCCGCGACAGGATATGCCCCAAAACACGACGTGGACACATCACATTTTCAGAAAGAAAACGGATCTGTTTTTTACTAAGTGCCTAGCTGTGGATTTTGGCCTCTAGCTCAGCCGGCCCCCCGGGAAGCGTACCAAAACTGTGCATTTTTTAAAACTAGAGACCTAAGGGAATCCAAGATGGGGTGACTTGTGGGGCTATGACCAGGTTCTGTTACCCAGAATCCTTTGCAAACCTCAAAATTTGGCTAAAAAAACACTTTTTCCTGTCATTTCGGTGACAGAAAGTTCTGGAATCTGAGAGGAGCCACAAATTTCCTTCCACCCATCGTTTCCCCAAGTCTCCCGATAAAAATGGTACCTCACTTGTGTGGGTATGCCTAGCGCCCGCGACAAGATATGCCCCAAAACACAACGTGGACACATCACATTTTTTCACAGAAAACAGAGCTGTTTTTTGCAAATGACTACCTGTAGATTTTGGCCTCTAGCTCAACCGGCCCCTAGGGAAACCTACCAAACCTGTGCATTTTTGAAAAATAGAGACCGAGGGGAATCCAAGATGGGGTGACTTGTGGGGCTCTGACCAGGTTCTGTTACCCAGAATTCTTTGCAAACTTCAAAATTTTGCTAAAAAACACATTTACCTCATATTATGGTGACAAAAAGTTCTGGAATCCGAGAGGAGCCACACATTTCCTTCCACCCAGCGTTCCCCAAAGTCTGCCGATAAAAATGATACCTCACTAGTGTGGGTATGACTAGCGCCCGCAACAGGATATGCCCCAAAACACGACGTGGACACATCACATTTTCAGAAAGAAAACGGATCTGTTTTTTACTAAGTGCCTAGCTGTGGATTTTGGCCTCTAGCTCAGCTGGCACCTGGGGAAACCTAGCAAACCTGCACATTTTTGAAAACTAGACACCTAGGGGAATCCAAGATGGGGTGACTTGTGGGGCTCTGACCAGGTTCTGTTACCCAGAATCCTTTGCAAACCCCAAAATTTGGCTAAAAAAAACACTTTTTCCTGTCATTTCGGTGACAGAAAGTTCTGGAATCTGAGAGGAGCCACAAATTTCCTTCCACCCATTGTTTCCCCAAGTCTCCCGATAAAAATGGTACATCACTTGTGTGGGTATGCCTAGCGCCCGCGACAAGATATGCCCCAAAACACAACGTGGACACATCACATTTTTTCACAGAAAACAGAGCTGTTTTTTGCAAATGACTACCTGTAGATTTTGGCCTCTAGCTCAGCCGGCACCTAGGGAAACCTACCAAACCTGTGCATTTTTGAAAAATAGAGACCTAGGGGAATCCAACATGGGGTGACTTGTGGGGCTCTGACCAGGTTATGTTACCCAGAATTCTTTTCAAACCTCAAAATTTGGCTAAAAAATACATTTACCTCATATTATGGTGACAAAAAGTTCTGGAATCCGAGAGGAGCCACACATTTCCTTCCACCCAGCGTTCCCCCAAGTCTGCCGATAAAAATGATACCTCACTAGTGTGGGTATGACTATCGCCCGCAACAGGATATGCCCCAAAACACGACGTGGACACATCACATTTTCAGAAAGAAAACGGATCTGTTTTTTAGTAAGTGCCTAGCTGTGGATTTTGGCCTCTAGCTCAGCTGGCACCTGGGGAAACCTAGCAAACCTGCACATTTTTGAAAACTAGACACCTAGGGGAATCCAAGATGGGGTGACTTGTGGGGCTCTGACCAGGTTCTGTTACCCAGAATCCTTTGCAAACCCCAAAATTTGGCTAAAAAAACACTTTTTCCTGTCATTTCAGTGACAGAAAGTTCTGGAATCTGAGAGAAGACACAAATTTCCTTCCACCCATCGTTTCCCCAAGTCTCCCGATAAAAATGGTACCTCACTTGTGTGGGTATGCCTAGCGCCCGCAACAAAATATGCCCCAAAACACAACGTGGACATATCAAATTTTTTCACAGAAAACAGAGCTGTTTTTTGCAAATGACTACCTGTAGATTTTGGCCTCTAGCTCAGCCGGCACCTGGGGAAACCTAGCAAACCTGTGCATTTTTTTAAACTAGACACCTAGGGGAATCCAAGATGGGGTGACTTGTGGGGCTCTGACCAGGTTCTGTTACCCAGAATCCTTTGCAAACCCCAAAATTTGGCTAAAAACACTTTTTCCTGTCATTTCGGTGACAGAAAGTTCTGGAATCTGAGAGGAGACACAAATTTCCTTCCATCCATCGTTTCCCCAAGTCTCCCGATAAAAATGGTACCTCACTTGTGTGGGTATGCCTAGCGCCCGCGACAAGATATGCCCCAAAACACAACGTGGACATATCACATTTTTTCACAGAAAACAGAGCTGTTTTTTGCAAATGACTACCTGTAGATTTTGGCCTCCAGCTCAGCCGGCACCTAGGGAAACCTACCAAAACTGTGCATTTTTTAAAACTAGAGACCTAGGGGAATCCAAGATGGGGTGACTTGTGGGGCTCTGACCAGGTTCTGTTACCCAGAATCCTTTGCAAACCTCAAAATTTGGCTAAAAAAACACTTTTTCCTGTCATTTCGGTGAAAGAAAGTTCTGGAATCTGAGAGGAGCCACAAATTTACTTCCACCCAGCGTTCCCCCAAGTCTCCCGATAAAAATGGTACCTCACTAGTGTGGGCAGGCCTAGCGCCCGCAACAGGATATGCCCCAAAACACAACGTGGACACATCCCATTTTTTCACAGAAAACAGAGCTGTTTCTTGCAAAGTGCCTACCTGTAGATTTTGGCCTCTAGCTCAGCCGGCACCTAGGGAAACCTACCAAACCTGTGCATTATTTAAAACTAGAGACCTAGGGCAATCCAAAATGGGGTGACTTGTGGGGCTATGACCAGGTTCTGTTACCCAGAATACTTTGCAAACCTCAAAAGTTGGCTAAAAAAACACTTTTTCCTGTCATTTCGGTGACAGAAAGTTCTGGAATCTGAGAAGAGCCACAAATTTCCTTCCACCCATCGTTCCCCCAAGTCTCCCGATAAAAATGGTACCTCACTTGTGTGGGTAGGCCTAGCGCCCGCAACAGGATATGCCCCAAAACACAACGTGGACACATCCCATTTTTTCACAGAAAACAGAGATGTTTCTTGCAAAGTGCCTACCTGTAGATTTTGGCCTCTAGCTCAGCCGGCACCTAGGGAAACCTACCAAACCTGTGCATTTTTTAAAACTAGAGACCTAGGGCAATCCAAGATGGGGTGACTTGTGGGGCTATGACTAGGTTCTGTTACCCAGAATCCTTTGCAAACCTCAAAATTTGACTAAAAAACACATTTACCTCACATTATGGTGATAGAAAGTTCTGGAATCTGAGATGAGCCACAAATTTCCTTCCACCCAGCGTTTCCCAAGTCTCCCGATAAAAATGGTACCTCACTTGTGTGGGTATGCCTAGCGCCCGCAACAGGATATGCCCCAAAACACGACGTGGACACATCACATTTTCAGAAAGAAAACGGATCTGTTTTTTACTAATTGCCTAGCTGGGGATTTTGGCCTCTAGCTCAGCTGGCACCTGGGGAAACCTAGCAAACCTGCACATTTTTGAAAACTAGACACCTAGGGGAATCCAAGATGGGGTGACTTGTGGGGCTCTGACCAGGTTCTTTTACCCAGAATGCTTTGCAAACCTCAACATTTGGCCAAAAAAAACACTATTTCCTGTCATTTCGGTGACAGAAAGTTCTGGAATCTGAGAGGAGACACAAATTTCCTTCCACCCAGCGTTCCCCCAAGTCTCCCGTTAAAAATGGTACCTCACTTGTGAGGGTAGGCCTTGCGCCTGTGACAGGATATGCCCCAAAACACGACATGGACACATCACATTTTCAGAAAGAAAACAGAGCTGTTTTTTACAAAGTGCCTAGCTGTGGATTTTGGCCTCTAGCTCAGCACCTAGGGAAACCTAGCAAACCTGTGCATTTTTTAAAACTAGACACCTAGGGGAATCCAAGATGGGGTGACTTGTGGGGCTCTGACCAGGTTCTGTTACTCAGAATCCTTTGCAAACCTCAAAATTTGGCTAAAAAAACACTTTTTCCTGTCATTTCGGTGACAGAAAGTTCTGGAATCTGAGAGGAGCCACAAATTTCCTTCCGCCCAGCGTTCCCCCAAGTCTCCCGATAAAAATAGTACCTCATATGTGTGGGTAGGCCTAGCGCCCGCGACAGGATATGCCCCAAAACACAACGTGGACACATCCCATTTTTTCACAGAAAACAGAGCTGTTTTTTGCAAAGTGCCTACCTGTAGATTTTGGCCTCTAGCTCAGCCGACACCTAGGGAAACCTACCAAACCTGTGCATTTTTTAAAACTAGAGACCTAGGGGAATCCAAGATGGTGTGACTTGTGGGGCTCTGACCAGGTTCTGTTACTCAGAATCCTTTGCAAACCTCAAAATTTGGCTAAAAAACACATTTTCCTCAAATTATGGTGACAGAAAGTTCTGGAATCTGAGAGGAGCCACAAATTTCCTTCCACCCAGTGTTCCCCCAGGTCTCCCGATAAAAATGATACCTAACGTGTGTGGGTAGGCCTAGCGCCCGCAGCAGGAAATGCCCCAAAGCACAACGTGGACACACCCCATTTTTTGACAGAAAACAGAGATGTTTTTTGCAAAGTGCCTACCTGTAGATTTTGGCCTCTAGCTCAGCCGGCACCTAGGCAAACCTACCAAACCTGTGCATTTTTGAAAACTAGAGACCTAGGGGAATCCAAGATGGGGTGACTTGTGGAGCTCTGACCAGGTTCTGTTACCCAGAATCCTTTGCAAACCTCAAAATTTGGCACAAAAAAACACTTTTTCCTGTCATTTCGGTGACAGAAAGTTCTGGAATCTGAGAGGAGGCACAAAATTCCTTCCACCCAGCATTCCCCCAAGTCTTCCGATAAAAATGGGACCTCCCTTGTGTGGCTAGGCCTAGCGCCCGCGACAGGATATGCCCCAAAACACAACGTGGACACATCACATTTTCAGAAAGACAACAGATCTGTTTTTTACTAAGTGCCTAGCTGTGGATTTTGGCCTCTAGCTCAGCTGGCACCTAGGGAAACCTACCAAACCTGTGCATTTTTGAAAACTAGAGACCTAGGGGAATCCAAGATGGGGTGACTTGTGGGGCTCTGACCAGGTTCTGTTACCCAGAATCCTTTGCAAACCTCAAAATGTGGCAAAAAAAACACTTTTTCCTGTCCTTTCGGTGACAGAAAGTTCTAGAATCTGAGAGGAGGCACAAATTTCCTTCCACCCAGCATTCCCCCAAGTCTCCCGATAAAAATGGTACCTCACTTGTGTGGGGAGGCCTAGCGCCCGCGTCAGGATATTCCTCAAAACACGACGTGGACACATCACATTTTCAGAAAGAAAACAGAGCTGTTTTTTTACTGAGTGCATAGCTGTGGATTTTGGCCTCTAGCTCAGCCGGCACCTGGGGAAACCTAGCAAACATGCACCTTTTTGAAAACTAGACACCTAGGGGAATCCAAAATGGGGTTACTTGTGGGGCTCTGACCAGGTTCTGTTACCCAGAATCCTTTGCAAACCTCAAAATTTGGCAAAAAAAACACTTTTTCCTGTCCTTTCGGTGACAGAAAGTTCTGGAATCTGAGAGGAGCCACAAATTTCCTTTCACCCAGCGTTCCCCCAAGTCTCTCGATAAAAATGGTACCTCACTTGTGTGGGTAGGCCTAGCGCCCTCGACAGGGTATGCCCCAAAAACACAACGTTGTCACATCCCATTTTTTCACAGAAAACAGAGCTGTTTTTGCAAAGTGCCTACCTGTAGATTTTGGCCTCTAGCTCAGCCGGCACCTAGGGAAACCTACCAAACCTGTGCATTTTTGAAAACTAGAGACCTAGGGGAATCCAAGATGGGGTGACTTGTGGGGCTCTGACCAGGTTCTGTTACCCAGAATCCTTTGCAAACATCAAAATGTGGCAAAAAAAAACACTTTTTCCTGTCCTTTCGGTGACAGTAAGTTCTAGAATCTGAGAGGAGGCACACATTTCCTTCCACCCAGCATTCCCCCAAGTCTTCCGATAAAAATGGTACCTCACTTGTGTGGGTAGGCCTAGCGCCCGCGACAGAATATGCCCCAAAACACAACGTGGACACATCCCATTTTTTCACAGAAAACAGAGCTGTTTTTTGCAAAGTGCCTACCTGTAGATTTTGGCCTTTAGCTCAGCCGGCACCTAGGGAATCCTACCAAACCTGTGCATTTTTGAAAACTAGAGACCTAGGGGAATCCAACATGGGGTGACTTGTGGGGCTCTGACCAGGTTCTGTTACCCAGAATCCTTTGCAAACCTCAAAATTTGGCTAAAAAACACATTTTCCTCAAATTATGGTGACAGAAAGTTCTGGAATCTGAGAGGAGCCACAAATTTCCTTCCACCCAATGTTCCCCCAAGTCTCCCGATAAAAATGATACCTCACTTGTGTGGGTAGGCCTAGCGACCGCGACAGGAAATGCCCCAAAGCACAACGTGGACACATCCCATTTTTTGACAGAAAACAGAGCTGTTTTTTGCAAAGTGCCTACCTGTAGATTGTGGCCTCTAGCTCAGCCGGCACCTAGGGAAACCTACCAAACCTGTGCATTTTTGAAAACTAGGGACCTAGGGTAATCCAAGATGTGGTGACTTGTGGGGCTCTGACCAGGTTCTGTGACCCAGAATCCTTTGCAAACCTCAGAATTTGGCTAAAAAAACACATTTTCCTCACATTTCGGTGACAGAAAGTTGTGGAATCTGAGAGGAGCCACAAATTTCCTTCCACCCAGCGTTACCCCAAGTCTGCAGATAAAAATGATACCTCACTTGTGTGGGTAGGCCTAGCGCCCGCGACAGGAAATGTCCCAAAACACATAGTGGGCACATCCCATTTTTTGACAGAAAACAGAGCTGTTTTTTGCAAAGTGCCTACCTGTAGATTTTGGCATCTAGCTCAGCCGGCACCTAGGGAAACCTACAAAACCTCTGCATTTTTGAAGACTAGAGACCTAGGGGAATCCAAGGTGGGGTGACTTGTGGGGATCTGACCAGGTTCTGTTACCCAGAATCCTTTGCAGACCTCAAAATGTGGCTAAAAAAACACTTTTTCCTGTCATTTCGGTGACAGAAAGTTCTGGAATCTAAGAGGAACCACAAATTTCCTTCCACCCAGCGTTTCCCCAAGTCTCCCGATAAAAATGATACCTCACTTGTGTGGGTATGCCTAGCGCCCGCGACAAGATATGCCCCAAAACACGACGTGGACACATCACATTTTCAGAAAGAAAACGGATATGTTTTTTACTAAGTGCCTAGCTGTGGATTTTGGCCTCTAGCTCAGCTGGCACCTGGGGAAACCTAGCAAACCTGCACATTTTTGAAAACTAGACACCTAGGGGAATCCAAGATGGGGTGACTTGTGGGGCTCTGACCAGGTTCTGTTACCCAGAATCCTTTGCAAACCTCAAAATGTGGCTAAAAAAACACTTTTTCCTGTCATTTCGGTGACAGAAAGTTCTGGAATCTGAGAGGAGACACAAATTTCCTTCCAACCAGCGTTCCCCCAAGTCTCCCGATAAAAATGGTACCTCACTTGTGTGGGTAGGCCTAGCGCCCGAAACAGGATATGCCCCAAAACACGACATGGACACATCACATTTTCAGAAAGAAAACAGAGCTGTTTTTTACTAAGTGCCTAGCTGTGGATTTTGGCCTCTAGCTCAGCCGGCACCAGGGGAAACCTAGCAAACCTGTGCATTTTTGAAAACTAGAGACCTAGGGGAATCCAAGATGGGGTGACTTGTGGGGCTCTGACCAGGTTCTGTTACCCAGAATCCTTTGCAAACCTCAAAATGTGGCAAAAAAACACTTTTTCCTGTCCTTTCGGTGACAGAAAGTTCTAGAATCTGAGAGGAGGTACAAATTTCCTTCCACCCAGCATTCCCCCAAGTCTCCCGATAAAAATGGTACCTCACTTGTGTGGGGAGGCCTAGCGCCCGCGTCAGGATATTCCTCAAAACACGACGTGGACACATCACATTTTCAGAAAGAAAACAGAGCTGTTTTTTTACTGAGTGCATAGCTGTGGATTTTGGCCTCTAGCTCAGCCGGCACCTGGGGAAACCTAGCAAACATGCACCTTTTTGAAAACTAGACACCTAGGGGAATCCAAAATGGGGTGACTTGTGGGGCTCTGACCAGGTTCTGTTACCCAGAATCCTTTGCAAACCTCAAAATTTGGCAAAAAAAACACTTTTTCCTGTCCTTTCGGTGACAGAAAGTTCTGGAATCTGAGAGGAGCCACAAATTTCCTTTCACCCAGCGTTCCCCCAAGTCTCTCGATAAAAATGGTACCTCACTTGTGTGGGTAGGCCTAGCGCCCTCGACAGGGTATGCCCCAAAAACACAACGTTGTCACATCCCATTTTTTCACAGAAAACAGAGCTGTTTTTTGCAAAGTGCCTACCTGTAGATTTTGGCCTCTAGCTCAGCCGGCACCTAGGGAAACCTACCAAACCTGTGCATTTTTGAAAACTAGAGACCTAGGGGAATCCAAGATGGGGTGACTTGTGGGGCTCTGACCAGGTTCTGTTACCCAGAATCCTTTGCAAACATCAAAATGTGGCAAAAAAAAACACTTTTTCCTGTCCTTTCGGTGACAGTAAGTTCTAGAATCTGAGAGGAGGCTCACATTTCCTTCCACCCAGCATTCCCCCAAGTCTTCCGATAAAAATGGTACCTCACTTGTGTGGGTAGGCCTAGAGCCCGCGACAGAATATGCCCCAAAACACAACGTGGACACATCCCATTTTTTCACAGAAAACAGAGCTGTTTTTTGCAAAGTGCCTACCTGTAGATTTTGGCCTTTAGCTCAGCCGGCACCTAGGGAATCCTACCAAACCTGTGCATTTTTGAAAACTAGAGACCTAGGGGAATCCAACATGGGGTGACTTGTGGGGCTCTGACCAGGTTCTGTTACCCAGAATCCTTTGCAAACCTCAAAATTTGGCTAAAAAACACATTTTCCTCAAATTATGGTGACAGAAAGTTCTGGAATCTGAGAGGAGCCACAAATTTCCTTCCACCCAATGTTCCCCCAAGTCTCCCGAAAAAAATGATACCTCACTTGTGTGGGTAGGCCTAGCGACCGCGACAGGAAATGCCCCAAAGCACAACGTGGACACATCCCATTTTTTGACAGAAAACAGAGCTGTTTTTTGCAGAGTGCCTACCTGTAGATTTTGGCCTCTAGCTCAGCCGGCACCTAGGGAAACCTACCAAACCTGTGCATTTTTGAAAACTAGGGACCTAGGGTAATCCAAGATGTGGTGACTTGTGGGGCTCTGACCAGGTTCTGTGACCCAGAATCCTTTGCAAACCTCAGAATTTGGCTAAAAAAACACATTTTCCTCACATTTCGGTGACAGAAAGTTGTGGAATCTGAGAGGAGCCACAAATTTCCTTCCACCCAGCGTTACCCCAAGTCTGCCGATAAAAATGATACCTCACTTGTGTGGGTAGGCCTAGCGCCCGCGACAGGAAATGTCCCAAAACACATAGTGGGCACATCCCATTTTTTGACAGAAAACAGAGCTGTTTTTTGCAAAGTGGCTACCTGTAGATTTTGGCATCTAGCTCAGCCGGCACCTAGGGAAACCTACAAAACCTCTGCATTTTTTAAGACTAGAGACCTAGGGGAATCCAAGGTGGGGTGACTTGTGGGGATCTGACCAGGTTCTGTTACCCAGAATCCTTTGCAGACCTCAAAATTTGGCTAAAAAAACACTTTTTCCTGTCATTTCGGTGACAGAAAGTTCTGGAATCTAAGAGGAGCCACAAATTTCCTTCCACCCAGCGTTTCCCCAAGTCTCCCGATAAAAATGATACCTCACTTGTGTGGGTATGCCTAGAGCCCGCGACAGGATATGCCCCAAAACACGACGTGGACACATCACATTTTCAGAAAGAAAACGGATATGTTTTTTACTAAGTGCCTAGCTGTGGATTTTGGCCTCTAGCTCAGCTGGCACCTGGGGAAACCTAGCAAACCTGCACATTTTTGAAAACTAGACACCTAGGGGAATCCAAGATGGGGTGACTTGTGGGGCTCTGACCAGGTTCTGTTACCCAGAATCCTTTGGAAACCTCAAAATGTGGCTAAAAAAACACTTTTTCCTGTCATTTCGGTGACAGAAAGTTCTGGAATCTGAGAGGAGACACAAATTTCCTTCCAACCAGCGTTCCCCCAAGTCTCCCGATAAAAATGGTACCTCACTTGTGTGGGTAGGCCTAGCGCCCGCAACAGGATATGCCCCAAAACACGACATGGACACATCACATTTTCAGAAAGAAAACAGAGCTGTTTTTTACTAAGTGCCTAGCTGTGGATTTTGGCCTCTAGCTCAGCCGGCACCAGGGGAAACCTAGCAAACCTGTGCATTTTTGAAAACTAGAGACCTAGGGAAATCGAAGATGGGGTGACTTGTGGGGCTCTGACCAGGTTCTGTTACCCAGAATCCTTTGCAAACCTCAAAATTTGGCTAAAAAAACCCATTTTCCTCACATTTCGGTGACAGAAAGTTCTGGAATCTGAGAGGAGCCACAAATTTCCTTCCACCCAGTGTTCCCCCAAGTCTCCCGAAAAAAATGATACCTCACTTGTGTGGGTAGGCCTAGCGCCCGCGACAGGAAATGCCCCAAAGCACAACGTGGACACATCCCATTTTTTGACAGAAAACAGAGCTGTTTTTTGCAGAGTGCCTACCTGTAGATTTTGGCCTCTAGCTCAGCCGGCACCTAGGGAAACCTACCAAACCTGTGCATTTTTGAAAACTAGGGACCTAGGGTAATCCAAGATGTGGTGACTTGTGGGGCTCTGACCAGGTTCTGTGACCCAGAATCCTTTGCAAACCTCAGAATTTGGCTAAAAAAACACATTTTCTTTACATTTCGGTGACAGAAAGTTCTGGAATCTGAGAGGAGCCACAAATTTCCTTCCACCCAGCGTTACCCCAAGTCTGCCGATAAAAATGATACCTCACTTGTGTGGGTAGGCCTAGCGCCCGCGACAGGAAATGTCCCAAAACACATAGTGGGCACATCCCATTTTTTGACAGAAAACAGAGCTGTTTTTTGCAAAGTGCCTATCTGTAGATTTTGGCATCTAGCTCAGCCGGCACCTAGGGAAACCTACAAAACCTCTGCATTTTTGAAGACTAGAGACCTAGGGGAATCCAAGATGGGGTGACTTGTGGGGATCTGACCAGGTTCTGTTACCCAGAATCCTTTGCAGACCTCAAAATTTGGCTAAAAAAACACTTTTTCCTGTCATTTCGGTGACAGAAAGTTCTGGAATCTAAGAGGAGACACAAATTTCCTTCCACCCAGCGTTTCCCCAAGTCTCCCGATAAAAATGATACCTCACTTGTGTGGGTATGCCTAGCGCCCGCGACAGGATATGCCCCAAAACACGACGTGGACACATCACATTTTCAGAAAGAAAACGGATATGTTTTTTACTAAGTGCCTAGCTGTGGATTTTGGCCTCTAGCTCAGCTGGCACCTGGGGAAACCTAGCAAACCTGCACATTTTTGAAAACTAGACACCTAGGGGAATCCAAGATGGGGTGACTTGTGGGGCTCTGACCAGGTTCTGTTACCCAGAATCCTTTGCAAACCTCAAAATGTGGCTAAAAAAACACTTTTTCCTGTCATTTCGGTGACAGAAAGTTCTGGAATCTGAGAGGAGACACAAATTTCCTTCCAACCAGCATTCCCCCAAGTCTCCCGATAAAAATGGTACATCACTTGTGTGGGTAGGCCTAGCGCCCGCAACAGGATATGCCCCAAAACACGACATGGACACATCACATTTTCAGAAAGAAAACAGAGATGTTTTTTACTAAGTGCCTAGCTGTGGATTTTGGCCTCTAGCTCAGCCGGCACCAGGGGAAACCTAGCAAACCTGTGCATTTTTGAAAACTAGAGACCTAGGGGAATCGAAGATGGGGTGACTTGTGGGGCTCTGACCAGGTTCTGTTACCCAGAATCCTTTGCAAACCTCAAAATTTGGCTAAAAAAACCCATTTTCCTCACATTTCGGTGACAGAAAGTTCTGGAATCTGAGAGGAGCCACAAATTTCCTTCCACCCAGTGTTCCCCCAAGTCTCCCGAAAAAAATGATACCTCACTTGTGTGGGTAGGCCTAGCGCCCGCGACAGGAAATGCCCCAAAGCACAACGTGGACACATCCCATTTTTTGACAGAAAACAGAGCTGTTTTTTGCAAAGTGCCTACCTGTAGGTTTTATCCTCTAGCTCAGCCGGCACCTAGGGAAACCTACCAAACCTGTGCAGTTTTAAAAACTAGAGACCTAGGGGAATCGAAGATGGGGTGACTTGTGGGGCTCTGACCAGGTTCTGTTACCCAGAATTCTTTGCAAACCTCAAAATTTGGCTAAAAAACACATTTTCCTCATATTTCGGTGACAGAAAGTTCTGGAATCTGAGAGGAGCCACAAATTTCCTTCCACCCAGCGTTTCCCCAAGTCTCCAGATAAAAATGGTACCTCACTTGTGTGGGTATGCCTAGCGCCCGCGACAGGATATGCCCCAAAACACAAAGTGGGCACATCAAATTTTTTCACAGAAAACAGAGCTGTTTTTTGCAAAGTGCCTACCTGTAGATTTTGGCCTCTAGCTCAGCCGGCACCTAGGGAAACCTACCAAACCTGTGCATTTTTTAAAACTAGAGACCTAGGGGAATCCAAGATGGGGTGACTTGTGGGGCTCTGACCAGGTTCTGTTACCCAGAATCCTTTGCAAACCTCAAAATGTGGCTTAAAAAAAACAAATTTTTCTCACATTTCGGTGACAGAACGTTCTGGAATCTGAGAGGAGCCACAAATTTCCTTCCACCCAGCATTTCCCCAAGTCTCCCGATAAAAATGGTACCTCACTTGTGTGGGTATGCCTAGCGCTCGCGACAGGATATGCCCCAAAACACAACGTGGGTACATCACATTTTTTCACAGAAAACAGAGCTTTTTTTGCAAAGTGCCTACCTGTAGATTTTGGCCTCTAGCTTAGCCGGCACCTAGGGAAACCTACCAAACCTGTGCATTTTTTAAAACTAGAGACCTCGGGAAATCCAAGATGGGGTGACTTGCGGGGCTCTGACCAGGTTCTGTTACCCAGAATCCTTTGCAAACCTCAAAATTTGGCTAAAAAAACACTTTTTCCTGTCATTTCGGTGACAGAAAGTTCTGGAATCTGAGAGGAGCCACAAATTTCCTTCCACCCAGCGTTCCCCCAAGTCTCCCGATAAAAATGGTATCTCACTTGTGTGGGTATGCCTAGCGCCCGCGACAGGATATGCCCCAAAACACAACGTGGGCACATCACATTTTTTCACAGAAAACAGAGCTGTTTTTTGCAAAATGCCTACCTGTAGATTTTGGCCTCTAGCTCAGCCGTCACCTAGGGAAACCTACCAAACCTGTGCATTTTTGAAAACTAGAGACCTAGGGGAATCCAAGATGGGGTGACTTGTGGGGCTCTGACCAGGTTCTGTTACCCAGAATCCTTTACAAACCTCAAAATTTGGCTAAAAAACACATTTTCTTCAAATTATGGTGACAGAAAGTTCTGGAATCTGAGAGGAGCCACAAATTTCCTTCCACCCAGTGTTCCCCCAAGTCTCCCGATAAAAATGATACCTCACTTGTGTGGGTAGGCCTAGCGCCCGCGACAGGAAATGCCCCAAAGCACAACGTGGACACATCCCATTTTTTGACAGAAAACAGAGCTGTTTTTTGCAAAGTGCCTACCTGTAGGTTTTGGCCTCTAGCTCAGCCGGCACCTAGGGAAACCTACCAAACCTGTGCAGTTTTAAAAACTAGAGACCTAGGGGAATCGAAGATGGGGTGACTTGTGGGGCTCTGACCAGGTTCTGTTACCCAGAATTCTTTGCAAACCTCTAAATTTGGCTAAAAAACACATTTTCCTCATATTTCGGTGACAGAAAGTTCTGGAATCTGAGAGGAGCCACAAATTTCCTTCCACCCAGCGTTTCCCCAAGTCTCCCGATAAAAATGGTACCTCAGTTGTGTGGGTATGCCTAGCGCCCGCGACAGGATATGCCCCAAAACACAACGTGGGCAAATCAAATTTTTTCACAGAAAACAGAGCTGTTTTTTGCAAAGTGCCTACCTGTAGATTTTGGCCTCTAGCTCAGCCGGCACCTAGGGAAACCTACCAAACCTGTGCATTTTTTAAAACTAGAGACCTAGGGGAATGCAAGATGGGGTGACTTGTGGGGCTCTGACCAGGTTCTGTTACCCAGAATCCTTTGCAAACCTCAAAATGTGGCTAAAAAAACCCACATTTTTCTCACATTTCGGTGACAGAACGTTCTGGAATCTGAGAGGAGCCACAAATTTCCTTCCACCCAGCGTTTCCCCAAGTCTCCCGATAAAAATGGTACCTCACTTGTGTGGGTATGCCTAGCTCCCGCGACAGGATATGCCCCAAAACACAACGTGGGTACATCACATTTTTTCACAGAAAACAGAGCTGTTTTTTGCAAAGTGCCTACCTGTAGATTTTGGCCTCTAGCTTAGCCGGCACCTAGGGAAACCTACCAAACCTGTGCATTTTTTAAAACTAGAGACCTCGGGGAATCCAAGATGGGGTGACTTGTGGGGCTCTGACCAGGTTCTGTTACCCAGAATCCTATGCAAACCTCAAAATTTGGCTAAAAAAACACTTTTTCCTGTCATTTCGGTGACAGAAAGTTCTGGAATCTGAGAGGAGCCACAAATTTCCTTCCACCCAGCATTCCCCCAAGTCTCCCGATAAAAATGGTATCTCACTTGTGTGGGTATGCCTAGCTCCCGCGACAGGATATGCCCCAAAACACAACGGGGGCACATCACATTTTTTCACAGAAAACAGAGCTGTTTTTTGCAAAGTGCCTACCTGTAGATTTTGGCCTCTAGCTCAGCCGGCACCTCGGGAAACCTACCAAACTTGTGCATGTTTTAAAACTAGAGACCTAGGGGAATCGAAGATGGGGTGACTTGTGGGGCTCTGACCAGGTTCTGTTACCCAGAATCCTTTGCAAACCTCAAAATGTGGCTAAAAAAACAAATTTTTCTCACATTTCGGTGACAGAAAGTTCTGGAATCTGAGAGGAGGCACAAATTTCCTTCCGCCCAGTGTTCCCCCAAGTCTGTCGATAAAAATGATACCTCACTTGTGTGGGTAGGCCTAGCGCCCGTGACAGGAAATGTCCCAAAACACAGCGTGGGCACATCCCATTTTTTGACAGAAAACAGAGCTGATTTTTGTAAAGTGCCTACCTGTAGATTTTGGCCTCTAGCTCAACCGGCACCTAGGGAAACCTACCAACCCTGTGCATTTTTTTAAACTAGAGACCTAGGGGAATCCAAGATGGGGTGACTTGTGGGGCTCTAACCAGGTTCTGTTACCCAGAATCCCTTGCAAACCTCAAAATTTGGATAAAAAAACCCATTTTACTCACATTTCGGTGACAGAAAGTTCTGGAATCTGAGAGGAGACACAAATTTCCTTCCACCCAGCGTTCCCCCAAGTCTCCCGATAAAAATGGTACCTCACTTGTGTGGGTAGGCCTAGCGCCTGCGACAGGATATGCCCCAAAACACGACATGGACACATCACATTTTCAGAAAGAAAACAGATCTGTTTTTTACCAAGTGCCTAGCTGTGGATTTTGGCCTCTAGCTCAGCTGGCACCTGGGGAAACCTAGCAAACCTGCACATTTTTGAAAACTAGACACCTAGGGGAATCCAAGATGGGGGGACATGTGGGGCTCTGACCTGGTTCTGTTAACCAGAATCCTTTGCAAACCTCAAAATTTGGCTAAAAAAACACATTTTCCTCACATTTCGTTGACAGAAAGTTCTGGAATCTGAGAGGAGCCACAAATTTCCTTCCACCCAGCGTTACCCCAAGTCTGCCTATAAAAATGATACCTCACTTGTGTGGGTAGGCCTAGCGCCCGCGACAGGAAATGTCCCAAAACACATAGTGGGCACATCCCATTTTTTGACAGAAAACAGAGCTGTTTTTTGCAAAGTGCCTACCTGTAGATTCTGGCCTCTAGCTCAGCCGGCACCTAGGGAAACCTACAAAACCTGTGCATTTTTTAAAACTAGAGACCTAGAGGAATCCAAGATGGGGTGACTTGTGGGGCTCTGACCAGGTTCTGTTACCCAGAATCCTTTGCAAACCTCAAAATTTGGCTAAAAAAAAACATTTTCCTCACATTTCGGTGACAGAAAGTTCTGGAATCTGAGATTAGCCACAAATTTCCTTCCACCCAGCGTTACCCCAAGTCTGCCGATAAAAATGATACCTCACTTGTGTGGGTAGGCCTAGCGCCCGCGACAGGAAATGTCCCAAAACACATAGTGGCACATCCCATTTTTTGACAGAAAACAGAGCTGTTTTTTGCAAAGTGCCTACCTGTAGATTTTGGCCTCTAGCTCAGCCGGCACCTAGGGAAACCTACAAAACCTGTGTATTTTTGAAAACTAGAGACCTAGGGGAATCCAAGATGGGGTGACTTGTGGGGCTCTGACCAGGTTTTGTTACCAGAATCCTTTGCAAACCTCAAAATTTGGGTAAAAAAACACTTTTTCCTGTCATTTCGGTGACAGAAAGTTCTGGAATCTGAGAGGAGCCAAAAATTTCCTTCCACCCAGCGTTTCCCCAATTCTCCCGATAAAAATGGTACCTCACTTGTGTGGGTATGCCTAGTGCCCGCGACAGGATATTCCCCAAAACACGACGTGAACACATCACATTTTCAGAAAGAAAACGGATCTGTTTATTACTAAGTGCCTAGCTGTGGATTTTGGCCTCTAGCTCAGCCGGCACCTAGGGAAACCTAGCAAACATGCACATTTTTTAAAACTAGACACCTAGGGGAATCCAAGATGGGGTGACTTGTGGGGCTCTGACCAGGTTCTGTTACCCAGAATCCTATGCAAACCTCAAAATTTGGCAAAAAAAACACTTTTTCCTGTCATTTCGGTGACAGAAAGTTCTGGAATCTGAGAGGAGCCACAAATTTCCTTCCACAAAGCGTTCCCACAAGTCTCCCGATAAAAATGGTACCTCACTTGTGTGGGTAGGCCTAGCGCCCGCGACAGGATATGCCCCAAAAACACAACGTGGACACATACCATTTTTTCACAGAAAACAGAGCTGTTTTTTGCAAAGTGCCTACCTGTAGATTTTGGCCTCTAGCTCAGCCGACACCTAGGGAAACCTACCAAACCTGTGCATTTTTGAAAACTAGAGACCTAGGGGAATCCAAGATGGGGTGACTTGTGGGGCTCTGACCAGGTTCTGTTACCCAGAATCCTTTGCAAACCTCAAAATTTGGCTAAAAAAACACTTTTTCCTGTCATTTCGGTGACAGAAAGTTCTGGAATCTAAGAGGAGCCACAAATTTCCTTCCACCCAGTGTTCCCCCAAGTCTCCCGATAAAAATGATACCTCACTTGTGTGGGTATGCCTAGCGCCCGCGACAGGATATTCCCCAAAACACGACGTGGACACATCACATTTTCAGAAAGAAAACGGATCTGTTTATTACTAAGTGCCTAGCTGTGGATTTTGGCCTCTAGCTCAGCCGGCACCTAGGGAAACCTAGCAAACATGCACATTTTTTAAAACTAGACACCTAGGGGAATCCAAGATGGGGTGACTTGTGGGGCTCTGACCAGGTTCTGTTACCCAGAATCCTTTGCAGACCTCAAAATTTGGCTAAAAAAACACTTTTTCCTGTCATTTCGGTGACAGAAAGTTCTGGAATCTAAGAGGAGCCACAAATTTCCTTCCACCCAGCGTTTCCCCAAGTCTCCCGATAAAAATGGTACCTCACTTGTGTGGGTATGCCTAGCGCCCGCAACAGGATATGCCCCAAAACACGACGTGGACACATCACATTTTCAGAAAGAAAACGGATCTGTTTTTTACTAAGTGCCTAGCTGTGGATTTTGGCCTCTAGCTCAGCTGGCACCTGGGGAAACCTAGCAAACCTGCACATTTTTGAAAACTAGACACCTAGGGGAATCCAAGATGGGGTGACTTGTGGGGCTCTGACCAGGTTCTGTTACCCAGAATCCTTTGCAAACCTCAAAATGTGGCAAAAAAAACACTTTTTCCAATCATTTCGGTGACAGAAAGTTCTGGAATCTGAGAGGAGACACAAATTTCCTTCCACCCAGCGTTCCCCCAAGTCTCCCGATAAAAATGGTACCTCACTTGTGTGGGTAGGCCTAGCGCCCGCGACAGGATATGCCCCAAAACACGACATGGACACATCACATTTTCAGAAAGAAAACAGATCTGTTTTTTACCAAGTGCCTAGCTGTGGATTTTGGCCTCTAGCTCAGCTGGCACCTGGGGAAACCTAGCAAACCGGAACATTTTTTAAAACTAGACACCTAGGGGAATCCAAGATGGGGTGACATGTGGGGCTCTGACCAGGTTCTGTTAACCAGAATCCTTTGCAAACCTCAAAATTTGGCTAAAAAAACACATTTTCCTCACATTTCGTTGACAGAAAGTTCTGGAATCTGAGAGGAGCCACAAATTTCCTTCCACCCAGCGTTACCCCAAGTCTGCCTATAAAAATGATACCTCACTTGTGTGGGTAGGCCTAGCGCCCGCGACAGGAAATGTCCCAAAACACATAGTGGGCACATCCCATTTTTTGACAGAAAACAGAGCTGTTTTTTGCAAAGTGCCTACCTGTAGATTCTGGCCTCTAGCTCAGCCGGCACCTAGGGAAACCTACAAAACCTGTGCATTTTTGAAAACTAGAGACCTAGAGGAATCCAAGATGGGGTGACTTGTGGGGCTCTGACCAGGTTCTGTTACCCAGAATCCTTTGCAAACCTCAAAATTTGGCTAAAAAAAAACATTTTCCTCACATTTCGGTGACAGAAAGTTCTGGAATCTGAGATTAGCCACAAATTTCCTTCCACCCAGCGTTACCCCAAGTCTGCCGATAAAAATGATACCTCACTTGTGTGGGTAGGCCTAGCGCCCGCGACAGGAAATGTCCCAAAACACATAGTGGCACATCCCATTTTTTGACAGAAAACAGAGCTGTTTTTTGCAAAGTGCCTACCTGTAGATTTTGTCCTCTAGCTCAGCCGGCACCTAGGGAAACCTACAAAACCTGTGTATTTTTGAAAACTAGAGACCTAGGGGAATCCAAGATGGGGTGACTTGTGGGGCTCTGACCAGGTTTTGTTACCAGAATCCTTTGCAAACCTCAAAATTTGGGTAAAAAAACACTTTTTCCTGTCATTTCGGTGACAGAAAGTTCTGGAATCTGAGAGGAGCCAAAAATTTCCTTCCACCCAGCGTTTCCCAAATTCTCCAGATAAAAATGGTACCTCACTTGTGTGGGTATGCCTAGCGCCCGCGACAGGATATTCCCCAAAACACGACGTGGACACATCACATTTTCAGAAAGAAAACGGATCTGTTTATTACTAAGTGCCTAGCTGTGGATTTTGGCCTCTAGCTCAGCCGGCACCTAGGGAAACCTAGCAAACATGCACATTTTTTAAAACTAGACACCTAGGGGAATCCAAGATGGGGTGACTTGTGGGGCTCTGACCAGGTTCTGTTACCCAGAATCCTATGCAAACCTCAAAATTTGGCAAAAAAAACACTTTTTCCTGTCATTTCGGTGACAGAAAGTTCTGGAATCTGAGAGGAGCCACAAATTTCCTTCCACAAAGCGTTCCCACAAGTCTCCCGATAAAAATGGTACCTCACTTGTGTGGGTAGGCCTAGCGCCCGCGACAGGATATGCCCCAAAAACACAACGTGGACACATACCAATTTTTCACAGAAAACAGAGCTGTTTTTTGCAAAGTGCCTACCTGTAGATTTTGGCCTCTAGCTCAGCCGACACCTAGGGAAACCTACCAAACCTGTGCATTTTTGAAAACTAGAGACCTAGGGGAATCCAAGATGGGGTGACTTGTGGGGCTCTGACCAGGTTCTGTTAACCAGAATCCTTTGCAAACCTCAAAATTTGGCTAAAAAACACATTTTCCTCAAATTATGGTGACAGAAAGTTCTGGAATCTGAGAGGAGCCACAAATTTCCTTCCACCCAGTGTTCCCCCAAGTCTCCCGATAAAAATGATACCTCACTTGTGTGGGTATGCCTAGCGCCCGCGACAGGATATTCCCCAAAACACGACGTGGACACATCACATTTTCAGAAAGAAACCGGATCTGTTTATTACTAAGTGCCTAGCTGTGGATTTTGGCCTCTAGCTCAGCCGGCACCTAGGGAAACCTAGCAAACATGCACATTTTTTAAAACTAGACACCTAGGGGAATCCAAGATGGGGTGACTTGTGGGGCTCTGACCAGGTTCTGTTACCCAGAATCCTATGCAAACCTCAAAATTTGGCAAAAAAAACACTTTTTCCTGTCATTTCGGTGACAGAAAGTTCTGGAATCTGAGAGGAGCCACAAATTTCCTTCCACAAAGCGTTCCCACAAGTCTCCCGATAAAAATGGTACCTCACTTGTGTGGGTAGGCCTAGCGCCCGCGACAGGATATGCCCCAAAAACACAACGTGGACACATACCATTTTTTCACAGAAAACAGAGCTGTTTTTTGCAAAGTGCCTACCTGTAGATTTTGGCCTCTAGCTCAGCCGACACCTAGGGAAACCTACCAAACCTGTGCATTTTTGAAAACTAGAGACCTAGGGGAATCCAAGATGGGGTGACTTGTGGGGCTCTGACCAGGTTCTGTTACCCAGAATCCTTTGCAAACCTCAAAATTTGGCTAAAAAAACACTTTTTCCTGTCATTTCGGTGACAGAAAGTTCTGGAATCTAAGAGGAGCCACAAATTTCCTTCCACCCAGTGTTCCCCCAAGTCTCCCGATAAAAATGATACCTCACTTGTGTGGGTATGCCTAGCGCCCGCGACAGGATATTCCCCAAAACACGACGTGGACACATCACATTTTCAGAAAGAAAACGGATCTGTTTATTACTAAGTGCCTAGCTGTGGATTTTGGCCTCTAGCTCAGCCGGCACCTAGGGAAACCTAGCAAACATGCACATTTTTTAAAACTAGACACCTAGGGGAATCCAAGATGGGGTGACTTGTGGGGCTCTGACCAGGTTCTGTTACCCAGAATCCTTTGCAGACCTCAAAATTTGGCAAAAAAAACACTTTTTCCTGTCATTTCGGTGACAGAAAGTTCTGGAATCTAAGAGGAGCCACAAATTTCCTTCCACCCAGCGTTTCCCCAAGTCTCCCGATAAAAATGGTACCTCACTTGTGTGGGTATGCCTAGCGCCCGCAACAGGATATGCCCCAAAACACGACGTGGACACATCACATTTTCAGAAAGAAAACGGATCTGTTTTTTACTAAGTGCCTAGCTGTGGATTTTGGCCTCTAGCTCAGCTGGCACCTGGGGAAACCTAGCAAACCTGCACATTTTTGAAAACTAGACACCTAGGGGAATCCAAGATGGGGTGACTTGTGGGGCTCTGACCAGGTTCTGTTACCCAGAATCCTTTGCAAACCTCAGAATGTGTCAAAAAAAACACTTTTTCCTATCATTTCGGTGACAGAAAGTTCTGGAATCTGAGAGGAGACACAAATTTCCTTCCACCCAGCGTTCCCCCAAGTCTCCCGATAAAAATGGTACCTCACTTGTGTGGGTAGGCCTAGCGCCCGCGACAGGATATGCCCCCAAAACACGACATGGACACATCACATTTTCAGAAAGAAAACAGATCTGTTTTTTACCAAGTGCCTAGCTGTGGATTTTGGCCTCTAGCTCAGCTGGCACCTGGGGAAACCTAGCAAACCGGAACATTTTTGAAAACTAGACACCTAGGGGAATCCAAGATGGGGTGACATGTGGGGCTCTGACCAGGTTCTGTTAACCAGAATCCTTTGCAAACCTCAAAATTTGGCTAAAAAAACACATTTTCCTCACATTTCGTTGACAGAAAGTTCTGGAATCTGAGAGGAGCCACAAATTTCCTTCCACCCAGCGTTACCCCAAGTCTGCCTATAAAAATGATACCTCACTTGTGTGGGTAGGCCTAGCGCCCGCGACAGGAAATGTCCCAAAACACATAGTGGGCACATCCCATTTTTTGACAGAAAACAGAGCTGTTTTTTGCAAAGTGCCTACCTGTAGATTCTGGCCTCTAGCTCAGCCGGCACCTAGGGAAACCTACAAAACCTGTGCATTTTTGAAAACTAGAGACCTAGAGGAATCCAAGATGGGGTGACTTGTGGGGCTCTGACCAGGTTCTGTTACCCAGAATCCTTTGCAAACCTCAAAATTTGGCTAAAAAAAAACATTTTCCTCACATTTCGGTGACAGAAAGTTCTGGAATCTGAGATTAGCCACAAATTTCCTTCCACCCAGCGTTACCCCAAGTCTGCCGATAAAAATGATACCTCACTTGTGTGGGTAGGCCTAGCGCCCGCGACAGGAAATGTCCCAAAACACATAGTGGCACATCCCATTTTTTGACAGAAAACAGAGCTGTTTTTTGCAAAGTGCCTACCTGTAGATTTTGTCCTCTAGCTCAGCCGGCACCTAGGGAAACCTACAAAACCTGTGTATTTTTGAAAACTAGAGACCTAGGGGAATCCAAGATGGGGTGACTTGTGGGGCTCTGACCAGGTTTTGTTACCAGAATCCTTTGCAAACCTCAAAATTTGGGTAAAAAAACACTTTTTCCTGTCATTTCGGTGACAGAAAGTTCTGGAATCTGAGAGGAGCCAAAAATTTCCTTCCACCCAGCGTTTCCCAAATTCTCCCGATAAAAATGGTACCTCACTTGTGTGGGTATGCCTAGCGCCCGCGACAGGATATTCCCCAAAACACGACGTGGACACATCACATTTTCAGAAAGAAAACGGATCTGTTTATTACTAAGTGCCTAGCTGTGGATTTTGGCCTCTAGCTCAGCCGGCACCTAGGGAAACCGAGCAAACATGCACATTTTTTAAAACTAGACACCTAGGGGAATCCAAGATGGGGTGACTTGTGGGGCTCTGACCAGGTTCTGTTACCCAGAATCCTATGCAAACCTCAAAATTTGGCAAAAAAAACACTTTTTCCTGTCATTTCGGTGACAGAAAGTTCTGGAATCTGAGAGGAGCCACAAATTTCCTTCCACAAAGCGTTCCCACAAGTCTCCCGATAAAAATGGTACCTCACTTGTGTGGGTAGGCCTAGCGCCCGCGACAGGATATGCCCCAAAAACACAACGTGGACACATACCAATTTTTCACAGAAAACAGAGCAGTTTTTTGCAAAGTGCCTACCTGTAGATTTTGGCCTCTAGCTCAGCCGACACCTAGGGAAACCTACCAAACCTGTGCATTTTTGAAAACTAGAGACCTAGGGGAATCCAAGATGGGGTGACTTGTGGGGCTCTGACCAGGTTCTGTTAACCAGAATCCTTTGCAAACCTCAAAATTTGGCTAAAAAACACATTTTCCTCAAATTATGGTGACAGAAAGTTCTGGAATCTGAGAGGAGCCACAAATTTCCTTCCACCCAGTGTTCCCCCAAGTCTCCCGATAAAAATGATACCTCACTTGTGTGGGTATGCCTAGCGCCCGCGACAGGATATTCCCCAAAACACGACGTGGACACATCACATTTTCAGAAAGAAAACGGATCTGTTTATTACTAAGTGCCTAGCTGTGGATTTTGGCCTCTAGCTCAGCCGGCACCTAGGGAAACCTAGCAAACATGCACATTTTTTAAAACTAGACACCTAGGGGAATCCAAGATGGGGTGACTTGTGGGGCTCTGACCAGGTTCTGTTACCCAGAATCCTATGCAAACCTCAAAATTTGGCAAAAAAAACACTTTTTCCTGTCATTTCGGTGACAGAAAGTTCTGCAATCTGAGAGGAGCCACAAATTTCCTTCCACAAAGCGTTCCCACAAGTCTCCCGATAAAAATGATACCTCACTTGTGTGGGTAGGCCTAGCGCCCGCGACAGGAAATGTCCCAAAACACATAGTGGGCACATCCCATTTTTTGACAGAAAACAGAGCTGTTTTTTGCAAAGTGCCTACCTGTAGATTCTGGCCCCTAGCTCAGCCGGCACCTAGGGAAACCTACAAAACCTGTGCATTTTTGAAAACTAGAGACCTAGAGGAATCCAAGATGGGGTGACTTGTGGGGCTCTGACCAGGTTCTGTTACCCAGAATCCTTTGCAAACCTCAAAATTTGGCTAAAAAAAACCATTTTCCTCACATTTCGGTGACAGAAAGTTCTGGAATCTGAGATTAGCCACAAATTTCCTTCCACCCAGCGTTACCCCAAGTCTGCCGATAAAAATGATACCTCACTTGTGTGGGTAGGCCTAGCGCCAGCGACAGGAAATGTCCCAAAACACATAGTGGCACATCCCATTTTTTGACAGAAAACAGAGCTGTTTTTTGCAAAGTGCCTACCTGTAGATTTTGGCCTCTAGCTCAGCCGGCACCTAGGGAAACCTACAAAACCTGTGTATGTTTGAAAACTAGAGACCTAGGGGAATCCAAGATGGGGTGACTTGTGGGGCTCTGACCAGGTTCTGTTACCAGAATCCTTTGCAAACCTCAAAATTTGGGTAAAAAAACACTTTTTCCTGTCATTTCGGTGACAGAAAGTTCTGGAATCTGAGAGGAGCCACAAATTTCCTTCCACCCAGTGTTCCCCCAAGTCTCCCGATAAAAATGATACCTCACTTGTGTGGGTATGCCTAGCGCCCGCGACAGGATATTCCCCAAAACACGACGTGGACACATCACATTTTCAGAAAGAAAACGGATCTGTTTATTACTAAGTGCCTAGCTGTGGATTTTGGCCTCTAGCTCAGCCGGCACCTAGGGAAACCTAGCAAACATGCACATTTTTTAAAACTAGACACCTAGGGGAATCCAAGATGGGGTGACTTGTGGGGCTCTGACCAGGTTCTGTTACCCAGAATCCTATGCAAACCTCAAATTTTGGCAAAAAAAAACACTTTTTCCTGTCATTTCGGTGACAGAAAGTTCTGCAATCTGAGAGGAGCCACAAATTTCCTTCCACAAAGCGTTCCCACAAGTCTCCCGATAAAAATGGTACCTCACTTGTGTGGGTAGGCCTTGCGCCCGCGACAGGTTATGCCCCAAAAACACAACGTGGACACATACCATTTTTTCACAGAAAACAGAGCTGTTTTTTGCAAAGTGCCTACCTGTAGATTTTGGCCTCTAGCTCAGCCGGCACCTAGGGAAACCTACAAAACCTGTGTATTTTTGAAAACTAGAGTCCTAGGGGAATCCAAGATGGGGTGACTTGTGGGGCTCTGACCAGGTTTTGTTACCAGAATCCTTTGCAAACCTCAAAATTTGGGTAAAAAAACACTTTTTCCTGTCATTTAGGTGACAGAAAGTTCTGGAATCTGAGAGGAGCCAAAAATTTCCTTCCACCCAGCGTTTCCCCAAGTCTCCCGATAAAAACGGTACCTCACTTGTGTGGGTATGCCTAGCGCCCGCGACAGGATATTCCCCAAAACACGACGTGGACACATCACATTTTCAGAAAGAAAACAGAGCTGTTTTTTTACTAAGTGCCTAGCTGTGGATTTTGGCCTCTAGCTCAGCCGGCACCTGGGGAAACCTAGCAAACATGCACATTTTTGAAACCTAGACACCTAGGGGAATCCAAGATGGGGTGACTTGTGGGGCTCTGACCAGGTTCTGTTACCCAGAATCCTCTGCAAACCTCAACATTTGGCTAAAAAAACACTTTTTCCTGTCATTTCGGTGACAGAAAGTTCTGGAATCTGAGAGGAGCCACAAATTTCCTTCCACCCAGCGTTCCCCCAAGTCTCCCGTTAAAAATGGTACCTCACTTGTGTGGGTAGGCCTAGCGCCCGCAACAGGATATGCCCCAAAACACAACGTGGACACATCCCTTTTTTTCACAGAAAATAGAGCTGTTTTTTGCAAAGTGCCTACCTGTAGATTTTGGCCTCTAGCTCAGCCGGCACCTAGGGAAACCTACCAAACCTGTGCATTTTTTAAAACTAGAGACCTAGGGGAATCCAAGATGGGGTGACTTGTGGGGCTCTGACCAGGTTCTGTTACCCAGAATCCTATGCAAACCTCAAAATTTGGCAAATTAAAACACTTTTTCCTGTCATTTCGGTGACAGAAAGTTCTGGAATCTGAGAGGAGGCACAAATTTCCTTCCACCCAGCATTCCCCCAAGTCTTCCGATAAAAATGGTACCTCACTTGTGTGGGTATGCCAAGCGCCCGCGACAGGATATGCCCCAAAACACAACGTGGACACATCCCATTTTTTCACAGAAAACAGAGCTGTTTTTTGCAATGTGCCTACCTGTAGATTTTGGCATCTAGCTCAGCCGGCACCTAGGAAACCTACCAAACCTGTGCATTATTGAAAACTAGAGACCTAGGGGAATCCAAGATGGGGTGACTTGTGGGGCTCTGACCAGGCTTTGTTACCCAGAATCCTTTGCAAACCTCAAAATTTGGCAAAATAAACACTTTTTCCTGTCATTTTGGTGACAGAAAGTTCTGGAATCTGAGAGGTGCCACAAATTTCCTTCCACCCAGCGTTTCCCCAAGTCTCCCGATAAAAATGGTACCTTACTTGTGTGGGTATGCCTAGCGCCTGCAACAGGGTATGCCCCAAAACACAACGTGGACACATCACATTTTTTCACAGAAAACAGAGCTGTTTTTTGCAAAGTGCCTACCTGTAGATTTTGGCCTCTAGCTCAGCCGGCACCTAGGGAAACCTACCAAACCTGTGCATTTTTGAAAACTAGAGACCTAGGGGAATCCAAGATGGGGTGACTTGTGGGGCTCTGACCAGGTTCTGTTACCCAGAATCCTTTACAAACCTCAACATTTGGCTAAAAAACACATTTTCTTCAAATTATGGTGACAGAAAGTTCTGGAATCTGAGAGGAGCCACAAATTTCCTTCCACCCAGTGTTCCCCCAAGTCTCCCGATAAAAATGATACCTCACTTGTGTGGGTAGGCCTAGCGCCCACGACAGAAAATGCCCCAAAGCACAACGTGGACACATCCCATTTTTTGACAGAAAACAGAGCTGTTTTTTGCAAAGTGCCTACCTGTAGGTTTTGGCCTCTAGCTCAGCCGGCACCTAGGGAAACCTACCAAACCTGTGCAGTTTTAAAAACTAGAGACCTAGGGGAATCGAAGATGGGGTGACTTTTGGGGCTCTGACCAGGTTCTGTTACCCAGAATTCTTTGCAAACCTCAAAATTTGGCTAAAAAACACATTTTACTCATATTTCGGTGACAGAAAGTTCTGGAATCTGAGAGGAGCCACAAATTTCCTTCCACCCAGCATTTCCCCAAGTCTCCAGATAAAAATGGTACCTCACTTGTGTGGGTATGCCTAGCGCCCGCGACAGGATATGCCCCAAAACACAACGTGGGCACATCAAATTTTTTCACAGAAAACAGAGCTGTTTTTTGCAAAGTGCCTACCTGTAGATTTTGGCCTCTAGCTCAGCCGGCACCTAGGGAAACCTACCAAACCTGTGCATTTTTTAAAACTAGAGACCTAGGGGAATCCAAGATGGGGTGACTTGTGGGGCTCTGACCAGGTTCTGTTACCCAGAATCCTTTGCAAATCTCAAAATGTGGCTTAAAAAAAACAAATTTTTCTCACATTTCGGTGACAGAACGTTATGGAATCTGAGAGGAGCCACAAATTTCCTTCCACCCAGCATTTCCCCAAGTCTCCCGATAAAAATGGTACCTCACTTGTGTGGGTATGCCTAGCGCTCGCGACAGGATATGCCCCAAAACACAACGTGGGTACATCACATTTTTTCACAGAAAACAGAGCTGTTTTTTGCAAAGTGCCTACCTGTAGATTTTGGCCTCTAGCTTAGCCGGCACCTAGGGAAACCTACCAAACCTGTGCATTTTTTAAAACTAGAGACCTCGGGGAATCCAAGATGGGGTTACTTGCGGGGCTCTGACCAGGTTCTGTTACCCAGAATCCTATGCAAACCTCAAAATTTGGCAAAAAAAACACTTTTTCCTGTCATTTCGGTGACAGAAAGTTCTGCAATCTGAGAGGAGCCACAAATTTCCTTCCACAAAGCGTTCCCACAAGTCTCCCGATAAAAATGGTACCTCACTTGTGTGGGTAGGCCTTGCGCCCGCGACAGGTTATGCCCCAAAAACACAACGTGGACACATACCATTTTTTCACAGAAAACAGAGCTGTTTTTTGCAAAGTGCCTACCTGTAGATTTTGGCCTCTAGCTCAGCCGGCACCTAGGGAAACCTACAAAACCTGTGTATTTTTGAAAACTAGAGTCCTAGGGGAATCCAAGATGGGGTGACTTGTGGGGCTCTGACCAGGTTTTGTTACCAGAATCCTTTGCAAACCTCAAAATTTGGGTAAAAAAACACTTTTTCCTGTCATTTCGGTGACAGAAAGTTCTGGAATCTGAGAGGAGCCAAAAATTTCCTTCCACCCAGCGTTTCCCCAAGTCTCCCGATAAAAACGGTACCTCACTTGTGTGGGTATGCCTAGCGCCCGCGACAGGATATTCCCCAAAACACGACGTGGACACATCACATTTTCAGAAAGAAAACAGAGCTGTTTTTTTACTAAGTGCCTAGCTGTGGATTTTGGCCTCTAGCTCAGCCGGCACCTGGGGAAACCTAGCAAACATGCACATTTTTGAAACCTAGACACCTAGGGGAATCCAAGATGGGGTGACTTGTGGGGCTCTGACCAGGTTCTGTTACCCAGAATCCTCTGCAAACCTCAACATTTGGCTAAAAAAACACTTTTTCCTGTCATTTCGGTGACAGAAAGTTCTGGAATCTGAGAGGAGCCACAAATTTCCTTCCACCCAGCGTTCCCCCAAGTCTCCCGTTAAAAATGGTACCTCACTTGTGTGGGTAGGCCTAGCGCCCGCAACAGGATATGCCCCAAAACACAACGTGGACACATCCCTTTTTTTCACAGAAAATAGAGCTGTTTTTTGCAAAGTGCCTACCTGTAGATTTTGGCCTCTAGCTCAGCCGGCACCTAGGGAAACCTACCAAACCTGTGCATTTTTTAAAACTAGAGACCTAGGGGAATCCAAGATGGGGTGACTTGTGGGGCTCTGACCAGGTTCTGTTACCCAGAATCCTATGCAAACCTCAAAATTTGGCAAATTAAAACACTTTTTCCTGTCATTTCGGTGACAGAAAGTTCTGGAATCTGAGAGGAGGCACAAATTTCCTTCCACCCAGCATTCCCCCAAGTCTTCCGATAAAAATGGTACCTCACTTGTGTGGGTATGCCAAGCGCCCGCGACAGGATATGCCCCAAAACACAACGTGGACACATCCCATTTTTTCACAGAAAACAGAGCTGTTTTTTGCAATGTGCCTACCTGTAGATTTTGGCATCTAGCTCAGCCGGCACCTAGGAAACCTACCAAACCTGTGCATTATTGAAAACTAGAGACCTAGGGGAATCCAAGATGGGGTGACTTGTGGGGCTCTGACCAGGCTTTGTTACCCAGAATCCTTTGCAAACCTCAAAATTTGGCAAAATAAACACTTTTTCCTGTCATTTTGGTGACAGAAAGTTCTGGAATCTGAGAGGTGCCACAAATTTCCTTCCACCCAGCGTTTCCCCAAGTCTCCCGATAAAAATGGTACCTTACTTGTGTGGGTATGCCTAGCGCCTGCAACAGGGTATGCCCCAAAACACAACGTGGACACATCACATTTTTTCACAGAAAACAGAGCTGTTTTTTGCAAAGTGCCTACCTGTAGATTTTGGCCTCTAGCTCAGCCGGCACCTAGGGAAACCTACCAAACCTGTGCATTTTTGAAAACTAGAGACCTAGGGGAATCCAAGATGGGGTGACTTGTGGGGCTCTGACCAGGTTCTGTTACCCAGAATCCTTTACAAACCTCAACATTTGGCTAAAAAACACATTTTCTTCAAATTATGGTGACAGAAAGTTCTGGAATCTGAGAGGAGCCACAAATTTCCTTCCACCCAGTGTTCCCCCAAGTCTCCCGATAAAAATGATACCTCACTTGTGTGGGTAGGCCTAGCGCCCGCGACAGGAAATGCCCCAAAGCACAACGTGGACACATCCCATTTTTTGACAGAAAACAGAGCTGTTTTTTGCAAAGTGCCTACCTGTAGGTTTTGGCCTCTAGCTCAGCCGGCACCTAGGGAAACCTACCAAACCTGTGCAGTTTTAAAAACTAGAGACCTAGGGGAATCGAAGATGGGGTGACTTTTGGGGCTCTGACCAGGTTCTGTTACCCAGAATTCTTTGCAAACCTCAAAATTTGGCTAAAAAACACATTTTACTCATATTTCGGTGACAGAAAGTTCTGGAATCTGAGAGGAGCCACAAATTTCCTTCCACCCAGCGTTTCCCCAAGTCTCCAGATAAAAATGGTACCTCACTTGTGTGGGTATGCCTAGCGCCCGCGACAGGATATGCCCCAAAACACAACGTGGGCACATCAAATTTTTTCACAGAAAACAGAGCTGTTTTTTGCAAAGTGCCTACCTGTAGATTTTGGCCTCTAGCTCAGCCGGCACCTAGGGAAACCTACCAAACCTGTGCATTTTTTAAAACTAGAGACCTAGGGGAATCCAAGATGGGGTGACTTGTGGGGCTCTGACCAGGTTCTGTTACCCAGAATCCTTTGCAAATCTCAAAATGTGGCTTAAAAAAAACAAATTTTTCTCACATTTCGGTGACAGAACGTTCTGGAATCTGAGAGGAGCCACAAATTTCCTTCCACCCAGCATTTCCCCAAGTCTCCCGATAAAAATGGTACCTCACTTGTGTGGGTATGCCTAGCGCTCGCGACAGGATATGCCCCAAAACACAACGTGGGTACATCACATTTTTTCACAGAAAACAGAGCTGTTTTTTGCAAAGTGCCTACCTGTAGATTTTGGCCTCTAGCTTAGCCGGCACCTAGGGAAACCTACCAAACCTGTGCATTTTTTAAAACTAGAGACCTCGGGGAATCCAAGATGGGGTTACTTGCGGGGCTCTGACCAGGTTCTGTTACCCAGAATCCTTTGCAAACCTCAAAATTTGGCTAAAAAAACACTTTTTCCTGTCATTTCGGTGACAGAAAGTTCTGGAATCTGAGAGGAGCCACAAATTTCCTTCCACCCAGCGTTCCCCCAAGTCTCCCGATAAAAATGGTATCTCACTTGTGTGGGTATGCCTAGCGCCCGCGACAGGATATGCCCCAAAACACAACGTGGGCACATCAAATTTTTTCACAGAAAACAGAGCTGTTTTTTGCAAAGTGCCTACCTGTAGATTTTGGCCTCTAGCTCAGCCGTCACCTAGGGAAACCTACCAAACCTGTGCATTTTTGAAAACTAGAGACCTAGGGGAATCCAAGATGGGGTGACTTGTGGGGCTCTGACCAGGTTCTGTTACCCAGAATCCTTTACAAACCTCAAAATTTGGCTAAAAAATACATTTTCTTCAAATTATGGTGACAGAAAGTTCTGGAATCTGAGAGGAGCCACAAATTTCCTTCCACCCAGTGTTCCCCCAAGTCTCCCGATAAAAATGATACCTCACTTGTGTGGGTAGGCCTAGCGCCCGCGACAGGAAATGCCCCAAAGCACAACGTGGACACATCCCATTTTTTGACAGAAAACAGAGCTGTTTTTTGCAAAGTGCCTACCTGTAGGTTTTGGCCTCTAGCTCAGCCGGCACCTAGGGAAACCTACCAAACCTGTGCAGTTTTAAAAACTAGAGACCTAGGGGAATGCAAGATGGGGTGACTTGTGGGGCTCTGACCAGGTTCTGTTACCCAGAATCCTTTGCAAACCTCAAAATGTGGCTAAAAAAAACCACATTTTTCTCACATTTCGGTGACAGAACGTTCTGGAATCTGAGAGGAGCCACAAATTTCCTTCCACCCAGCGTTTCCCCAAGTCTCCCGATAAAAATGGTACCTCACTTGTGTGGGTATGCCTAGCTCCCGCGACAGGATATGCCCCAAAACACAACGTGGGTACATCACATTTTTTCACAGAAAACAGAGCTGTTTTTTGCAAAGTGCCTACCTGTAGATTTTGGCCTCTAGCTTAGCCGGCACCTAGGGAAACCTACCAAACCTGTGCATTTTTTTAAACTAGAGACCTCGGGGAATCCAAGATAGGGTGACTTGTGGGGCTCTGACCAGGTTCTGTTACCCAGAATCCTTTGGAAACGTCAAAATTTGGCTAAACAAACACTTGTTCCTGTCATTTCGGTGACAGAAAGTTCTGGAATCTGAGAGGAGCCACAAATTTCCTTCCACCCAGCATTCCCCCAAGTCTCCCGATAAAAATGGTATCTCACTTGTGTGGGTATGCCTAGCTCCCGCGACAGGATATGCCCCAAAACACAACGGGGGCACATCACATTTTTTCACAGAAAACAGAGCTGTTTTTTGCAAAGTGCCTACCTGTAGATTTTGGCCTCTAGATCAGCCGGCACCTCGGGAAACCTACCAAACCTGTGCATGTTTTAAAACTAGAGACCTAGGGGAATCCAAGATGGGGTGACTTGTGGGGCTCTGACCAGGTTCTGTTACCCAGAATCCTTTGCAAACCTCAAAATGTGGCTAAAAAAACAAATTTTTCTTACATTTCGGTGACAGAAAGTTCTGGAATCTGAGAGGAGGCACAAATTTCCTTCCGCCCAGTGTTCCCCCAAGTCTGTCGATAAAAATGATACCTCACTTGTGTGGGTAGGCCTAGCGCCCGTGACAGGAAATGTCCCAAAACACAGCGTGGGCACATCCCATTTTTTGACAGAAAACAGAGCTGATTTTTGTAAAGTGCCTACCTGTAGATTTTGGCCTCTAGCTCAACCGGCACCGAGGGAAACCCACCAACCCTGTGCATTTTTTTAAACTAGAGACCTAGGGGAATCCAAGATGGGGTGACTTGTGGGGCTCTGACCAGGTTCTGTTACCCAGAATCCCTTGCAAACCTCAAAATTTGGATAAAAAAACACATTTTACTCACATTTCGGTGACAGAAAGTTCTGGAATCTGAGAGGAGCCACAAATTTTCTTCCACCCAGCATTACCCCAAGTCTGCCGATAAAAATGATACCTCACTTGTGTGGGTAGGCCTAGCGCGCGCGACAGGAAATGTCCCAAAACACAACGTGGGCACATCCCATTTTTTGACAGAAAACAGAGCTGTTTTTTGCAAAGTGCCTACCTGTAGATTTTGGCATCTAGCTCAGCCGGCACCTAGGGAAACCTACAAAACCTCTGCATTTTTTAAAACTAGAGACCTAGGGGAATCCAAGATAGGGTGACTTGTGGGGATCTGACCAGGTTCTGTTACCCAGAATCCTTTGCAGACCTCAAAATTTGGCTAAAAAAACACTTTTTCCTGTCATTTCGGTGACAGAAAGTTCTGGAATCTAAGAGGAGCCACAAATTTCCTTCCACCCAGCGTTTCCCCAAGTCTCCCGATAAAAATGGTACCTCACTTGTGTGGGTATGCCTAGCGCCCGCAACAGGATATGCCCCAAAACACGACGTGGACACATCACATTTTCAGAAAGAAAACGGATCTGTTTTTTACTAAGTGCCTAGCTGTGGATTTTGGCCTCTAGCTCAGCTGGCACCTGGGGAAACCTAGCAAACCTGCACATTTTTGAAAACTAGAGACCTAGGGGAATCCAAGATGGGGTGACTTGTGGGGCTCTGACCAGAATCTGTTACCCAGAATCCTTTGCAAACCTCAAAATGTGGCAAAAAAAACACTTTTTCCTATCATTTCGGTGACAGAAAGTTCTGGAATCTGAGAGGAGACACAAATTTCCTTCCACCCAGCGTTCCCCCAAGTCTCCCGATAAAACGTTACCCCAAGTCTGCCTATAAAAATGATACCTCACTTGTGTGGGTAGGCCTAGCGCCCGCGACAGGAAATGTCCCAAAACACATAGTGGGCACATCCCATTTTTTGACAGAAAACAGAGCTGTTTTTTGCAAAGTGCCTACCTGTAGATTCTGGCCTCTAGCTCAGCCGGCACCTAGGGAAACCTACAAAACCTGTGCATTTTTGAAAACTAGAGACCTAGAGGAATCCAAGATGGGGTGACTTGTGGGGCTCTGACCAGGTTCTGTTACCCAGAATCCTTTGCAAACCTCAAAATTTGGCTAAAAAAAAACTTTTTCCTCACATTTCGGTGACAGAAAGTTCTGGAATCTGAGATTAGCCACAAATTTCCTTCCACCCAGCGTTACCCCAAGTCTGCCGATAAAAATGATACCTCACTTGTGTGGGTAGGCCTAGCGCCCGCGACAGGAAATGTCCCAAAACACATAGTGGCACATCCCATTTTTTGACAGAAAACAGAGCTGTTTTTTGCAAAGTGCCTACCTGTAGATTTTGGCCTCTAGCTCAGCCGGCACCTAGGGAAACCTACAAAACCTGTGTATGTTTGAAAACTAGAGACCTAGGGGAATCCAAGATGGGGTGACTTGTGGGGCTCTGACCAGGTTCTGTTACCAGAATCCTTTGCAAACCTCAAAATTTGGGTAAAAAAACACTTTTTCCTGTCATTTCGGTGACAGAAAGTTCTGGAATCTGAGAGGAGCCAAAAATTTCCTTCCACCCAGCGTTTCCCCAAGTCTCCCGATAAAAATGGTACCTCACTTGTGTGGGTATGCCTAGCGCCCGCGACAGGATATTCCCCAAAACACGACGTGGACACATCACATTTTCAGAAAGAAAACGGATCTGTTTATTACTAAGTGCCTAGCTGTGGATTTTGGCCTCTAGCTCAGCCGGCACCTAGGGAAACCTAGCAAACATGCAAATTTTTTAAAACTAGACACCTAGGGGAATCCAAGATGGGGTGACTTGTGGGGCTCTGACCAGGTTCTGTTACCCAGAATCCTATGCAAACCTCAAAATTTGGCAAAAAAAACACTTTTTCCTGTCATTTCGGTGACAGAAAGTTCTGGAATCTGAGAGGAGCCACAAATTTCCTTCCACAAAGCGTTCCCACAAGTCTCCCGATAAAAATGGTACCTCACTTGTGTGGGTAGGCCTAGCGCCCGCGACAGGATATGCCCCAAAAACACAACGTGGACACATACCATTTTTTCACAGAAAACAGAGCTGTTTTTTGCAAAGTGCCTACCTGTAGATTTTGGCCTCTAGCTCAGCCGACACCTAGGGAAACCTACCAAACCTGTGCATTTTTTAAAACTAGAGACCTAGGGGAATCCAAGATGGGGTGACTTGTGGGGCTCTGACCAGGTTCTGTTACCCAGAATCCTTTGCAAACCTCAAAATTTGGCTAAAAAACACATTTTCCTCAAATTATGGTGACAGAAAGTTCTGGAATCTGAGAGGAGCCACAAATTTCCTTCCACCCAGTGTTCCCCCAAGTCTCCCGTTAAAATTATACCTCACTTGTGTGGGTAGGCCTAGCGCCCGCGTCAGGATATGCCTCAAAACACGACGTGGACACATCACATTTTCAGAAAGAAAACAGAGCTGTTTTTTTACTAAGTGCCTAGCTGTGGATTTTGGCCTCTAGCTCAGCCGGCACCTGGGGAAACCTAGCAAACATGCACATTTTTAAAACCTAGACACCTAGGGGAATCCAAGATGGGGTGACTTGTGGGGCTCTGACCAGGTTCTGTTACCCAGAATCCTCTGCAAACCTCAAAATTTGGCTAAAAAAACACTTTTTCCTGTCATTTCGGTGACAGAAAGTTCTGGAATCTGAGAGGAGCCACAAATTTCCTTCCACCCAGCGTTCCCCCAAGTCTCCCGTTAAAAATGGTACCTCACTTGTGTGGGTAGGCCTAGCGCCCGCGACAGGATATGCCCCAAAACACAACGTGGACACATCAAATTTTTTCACAGAAAATAGAGCTGTTTTTTGCAAAGTGCCTACCTGTAGATTTTGGCCTCTAGCTCAGCCGGCACCTAGGGAAACCTACCAAACCTGTGCATTTTTTAAAACTAGAGACCTAGGGGAATCCAAGATGGGGTGACTTGTGGAGCTCTGACCAGGTTCTGTTACCCAGAATCCTCTGCAAACCTCAAAATTTGGCTAAAAAAACACTTTTTCCTGTCATTTCGGTGACAGAAAGTTCTGGAATCTGAGAGGAGCCACAAATTTCCTTCCACCCAGCGTTCCCCCAAGTCTCCCGTTAAAAATGGAACCTCACTTGTGTGGGTAGGCCTAGCGCCCGCGACAGGATATGCCCCAAAACACAACGTGGACACATCCCTTTTTTTCACAGAAAATAGAGCTGTTTTTTGCAAAGTGCCTACCTGTAGATTTTGGCCTCTAGCTCAGCCGGCACCTAGGGAAACCTACCAAACCTGTGCATTTTTTAAAACTAGAGACCTAGGGGAATCCAAGATGGGGTGACTTGTGGGGCTCTGACCAGGTTCTGTTACCCAGAATCCTTTGCAAACCTCAAAATTTGGCTAAAAAACACACTTTCCTCAAATTATGGTGACAGAAAGTTCTGGAATCTGAGAGGAGCCACAAATTTCCTTCCACCCAGTGTTCCCCCAAGTCTCCCGATAAAAATTATACCTCACTTGTGTGGGTAGGCCTAGCGCCCGCGTCAGGATATGCCTCAAAACACGACGTGGACACATCACATTTTCAGAAAGAAAACAGAGCTGTTTTTTTACTAAGTGCCTAGCTGTGGATTTTGGCCTCTAGCTCAGCCGGCACCTGGGGAAACCTAGCAAACATGCACATTTTTGAAACCTAGACACCTAGGGGAATCCAAGATGGGGTGACTTGTGGGGCTCTGACCAGGTTCTGTTACCCAGAATCCTCTGCAAACCTCAAAATTTGGCTAAAAAAACACTTTTTCCTGTCATTTCGGTGACAGAAAGTTCTGGAATCTGAGAGGAGCCACAAATTTCCTTCCACCAGCGTTCCCCCAAGTCTCCCGTTAAAAATGGTACCTCACTTGTGTGGGTAGGCCTAGCGCCCGCGACAGGATATGCCCCAAAACACAACGTGGACACATCCCTTTTTTTCACAGAAAATAGAGCTGTTTTTTGCAAAGTGCCTACCTGTAGATTTTGGCCTCTAGCTCAGCCGGCACCTAGGGAAACCTACCAAACCTGTGCATTTTTTAAAACTAGAGACCTAGGGGAATCCAAGATGGGGTGACTTGTGGGGCTCTGACCAGGTTCTGTTACCCAGAATCCTATGCAAACCTCAAAATTTGGCAAATTAAAACACTTTTTCCTGTCATTTCGGTGACAGAAAGTTCTGGAATCTGAGAGGAGGCACAAATTTCCTTCCACCCAGCATTCCCCCAAGTCTTCCGATAAAAATGGTACCTCACTTGTGTGGGTAGGCCTAGCGCCCGCGACAGGATATGCCCCAAAACACAACGTGGACACATCCCATTTTTTAACAGAAAACAGAGCTGTTTTTTGCAATGTGCCTACCTGTAGATTTTGGCATCTAGCTCAGCCGGCACCTAGGAAACCTACCAAACCTGTGCATTATTGAAAACTAGAGACCTAGGGGAATCCAAGATGGGGTGACTTGTGGGGCTCTGACCAGGTTTTGTTACCCAGAATCCTTTGCAAACCTCAAAATTTGGAAAAAAAAACACTTTTTCCTGTCATTTTGGTGACAGAAAGTTTTGGAATCTGAGAGGAGCCACAAATTTCCTTCCACCCAGCGTTTCCCCAAGTCTCCCAATAAAAATGGTACCTCACTTGTGTGGGTATGCCTAGCGCCTGCAACAGGGTATGCCCCAAAACACAACGTGGACACATCACATTTTTTCACAGAAAACAGAGCTGTTTTTTGCAAAGTGCCTACCTGTAGATTTTGGCCTCTAGCTCAGCCGGCACCTAGGGAAACCTACCAAACCTGTGCATTTTTTAAAACTAGAGACCTAGGGGAATCCACGATGGGGTGACTTGTGGGGCTCTGACCAGGTTCTGTTACCCAGCATCCTTTACAAACCTCAACATTTGGCTAAAAAACACATTTTCTTCAAATTATGGTGACAGAAAGTTCTGGAATCTGAGAGGAGCCACAAATTTCCTTCCACCCAGTGTTCCCCCAAGTCTCCCGATAAAAATGATACCTCACTTGTGTGGGTAGGCCTAGCGCCCGCGACAGGAAATGCCCCAAAGCACAACGTGGACACATCCCATTTTTTGACAGAAAACAGAGCTGTTTTTTGCAAAGTGCCTACCTGTAGGTTTTGGCCTCTAGCTCAGCCGGCACCTAGGGAAACCTACCAAACCTGTGCAGTTTTAAAAACTAGAGACCTAGGGGAATCGAAGATGGGGTGACTTGTGGGGCTCTGACCAGGTTCTGTTACCCAGAATCCTTTGCAAACCTCAAAATTTGGCTAAAAAACACATTTTCCTCAAATTATGGTGACAGAAAGTTCTGGAATCTGAGAGGAGCCACAAATTTCCTTCCACCCAGTGTTCCCCCAAGTCTCCCGATAAAAATTATACCTCACTTGTGTGGGTAGGCCTAGCGCCCGCGTCAGGATATGCCTCAAAACACGACGTGGACACATCACATTTTCAGAAAGAAAACAGAGCTGTTTTTTTACTAAGTGCCTAGCTGTGGATTTTGGCCTCTAGCTCAGCCGGCACCTGGGGAAACCTAGCAAACATGCACATTTTTAAAACCTAGACACCTAGGGGAATCCAAGATGGGGTGACTTGTGGGGCTCTGACCAGGTTCTGTTACCCAGAATCCTCTGCAAACCTCAAAATTTGGCTAAAAAAACACTTTTTCCTGTCATTTCGGTGACAGAAAGTTCTGGAATCTGAGAGGAGCCACAAATTTCCTTCCACCCAGCGTTCCCCCAAGTCTCCCGTTAAAAATGGTACCTCACTTGTGTGGGTAGGCCTAGCGCCCGCGACAGGATATGCCCCAAAACACAACGTGGACACATCAAATTTTTTCACAGAAAATAGAGCTGTTTTTTGCAAAGTGCCTACCTGTAGATTTTGGCCTCTAGCTCAACGGCACCTAGGGAAACCTACCAAACCTGTGCATTTTTTAAAACTAGAGACCTAGGGGAATCCAAGATGGGGTGACTTGTGGAGCTCTGACCAGGTTCTGTTACCCAGAATCCTCTGCAAACCTCAAAATTTGGCTAAAAAAACACTTTTTCCTGTCATTTCGGTGACAGAAAGTTCTGGAATCTGAGAGGAGCCACAAATTTCCTTCCACCCAGCGTTCCCCCAAGTCTCCCGTTAAAAATGGTACCTCACTTGTGTGGGTAGGCCTAGCGCCCGCGACAGGATATGCCCCAAAACACAACGTGGACACATCCCTTTTTTTCAGTGAAAATAGAGCTGTTTTTTGCAAAGTGCCTACCTGTAGATTTTGGCCCGTAGCTCAGCCGGCACCTAGGGAAACCTACCAAACCTGTGCATTTTTTAAAACTAGAGACCTAGGGGAATCCAAGATGGGGTGACTTGTGGGGCTCTGACCAGGTTCTGTTCCCCAGAATCCTTTGCAAACCTCAAAATTTGGCTAAAAAACACACTTTCCTCAAATTATGGTGACAGAAAGTTCTGGAATCTGAGAGGAGCCACAAATTTCCTTCCACCCAGTGTTCCCCCAAGTCTCCCGATAAAAATTATACCTCACTTGTGTGGGTAGGCCTAGCGCCCGCGTCAGGATATGCCTCAAAACACGACGTGGACACATCACATTTTCAGAAAGAAAACAGAGCTGTTTTTTTACTAAGTGCCTAGCTGTGGATTTTGGCCTCTAGCTCAGCCGGCACCTGGGGAAACCTAGCAAACATGCACATTTTTGAAACCTAGACACCTAGGGGAATCCAAGATGGGGTGACTTGTGGGGCTCTGACCAGGTTCTGTTACCCAGAATCCTCTGCAAACCTCAAAATTTGGCTAAAAAAACACTTTTTCCTGTCATTTCGGTGACAGAAAGTTCTGGAATCTGAGAGGAGCCACAAATTTCCTTCCACCAGCGTTCCCCCAAGTCTCCCGTTAAAAATGGTACCTCACTTGTGTGGGTAGGCCTAGCGCCCGCGACAGGATATGCCCCAAAACACAACGTGGACACATCCCTTTTTTTCACAGAAAATAGAGCTGTTTTTTGCAAAGTGCCTACCTCTAGATTTTGGCCTCTAGCTCAGCCGGCACCTAGGGAAACCTACCAAACCTGTGCATTTTTTAAAACTAGAGACCTAGGGGAATCCAAGATGGGGTGACTTGTGGGGCTCTGACCAGGTTCTGTTACCCAGAATCCTATGCAAACCTCAAAATTTGGCAAATTAAAACACTTTTTCCTGTCATTTCAGTGACAGAAAGTTCTGGAATCTGAGAGGAGGCACAAATTTACTTCCACCCAGCATTCCCCCAAGTCTTCCGATAAAAATGGTACCTCACTTGTGTGGGTAGGCCTAGCGCCCGCGACAGGATATGCCCCAAAACACAACGTGGACACATCCCATTTTTTAACAGAAAACAGAGCTGTTTTTTGCAATGTGCCTACCTGTAGATTTTGGCATCTAGCTCAGCCGGCACCTAGGAAACCTACCAAACCTGTGCATTATTGAAAACTAGAGACCTAGGGGAATCCAAGATGGGGTGACTTGTGGGGCTCTGACCAGGTTTTGTTACCCAGAATCCTTTGCAAACCTCAAAATTTGGCAAAAAAAACACTTTTTCCTGTCATTTTGGTGACAGAAAGTTTTGGAATCTGAGAGGAGCCACAAATTTCCTTCCACCCAGCGTTTCCCCAAGTCTCCCGATAAAAATGGTACCTCACTTGTGTGGGTATGCCTAGCGCCTGCAACAGGGTATGCCCCAAAACACAACGTGGACACATCACATTTTTTCACAGAAAACAGAGCTGTTTTTTGCAAAGTGCCTACCTGTAGATTTTGGCCTCTAGCTCAGCCGGCACCTAGGGAAACCTACCAAACCTGTGCATTTTTTAAAACTAGAGACCTAGGGGAATCCACGATGGGGTGACTTGTGGGGCTCTGACCAGGTTCTGTTACCCAGCATCCTTTACAAACCTCAACATTTGGCTAAAAAACACATTTTCTTCAAATTATGGTGACAGAAAGTTCTGGAATCTGAGAGGAGCCACAAATTTCCTTCCACCCAGTGTTCCCCCAAGTCTCCCGATAAAAATGATACCTCACTTGTGTGGGTAGGCCTAGCGCCCGCGACAGGAAATGCCCCAAAGCACAACGTGGACACATCCCATTTTTTGACAGAAAACAGAGCTGTTTTTTGCAAAGTGCCTACCTGTAGGTTTTGGCCTCTAGCTCAGCCGGCACCTAGGGAAACCTACCAAACCTGTGCAGTTTTAAAAACTAGAGACCTAGGGGAATCGAAGATGGGGTGACTTGTGGGGCTCTGACCAGGTTCTGTTACCCAGAATTCTTTGCAAACCTCAAAATTTGGCTAAAAAATGCATTTTCCTCATATTTCAGTGACAGAAAGTTCTGGAATCTGAGAGGAGCCACAAATTTCCTTCCACCCAGCGTTTCCCCAAGTCTCCCGATAAAAATGGTACCTCACTTGTGTGGGTATGCCTAGAGCCCGCGACAGGATATGCCCCAAAACACAACGTGGGCACATCAAATTTTTTCACAGAAAACAGAGCTGTTTTTTGCAAAGTGCCTACCTGTAGATTTTGGCCTCTAGCTCAGCCGGCACCTAGGGAAACCTACCAAACCTGTGCATTTTTTAAAACTAGAGACCTAGGGGAATCCAAGATGGGGTGACTTGTGGGGCTCTGACCAGGTTCTGTTACCCAGAATCCTTTGCAAACCTCAAAATGTGGCTTAAAAAAAACAAATTTTTCTCACATTTCGGTGACAGAACGTTCTGGAATCTGAGAGGAGCCACAAATTTCCTTCCACCCAGCATTTCCCCAAGTCTCCCGATAAAAATGGTACCTCACTTGTGTGGGTATGCCTAGCGCTCGCGACAGGATATGCCCCAAAACACAACGTGGGTACATCACATTTTTTCACAGAAAACAGAGCTGTTTTTTGCAAAGTGCCTACCTGTAGATTTTGGCCTCTAGCTTAGCCGGCACCTAGGGAAACCTACCAAACCTGTGCATTTTTTAAAACTAGAGACCTCGGGGAATCCAAGATGGGGTGACTTGTGGGGCTCTGACCAGGTTCTGTTACCCAGAATCCTATGCAAACCTCAAAATTTGGCAAATGAAAACACTTTTTCCTGTCATTTCGGTGACAGAAAGTTCTGGAATCTGAGAGGAGGCACAAATTTCCTTCCACCCAGCATTCCCCCAAGTCTCCCGATAAAAATGATACCTCACTTGTGTGGGTAGGCCTAGCACCCGCGACAGGATATGCCCCAAAACACAACGTGGACACATCCCATTTTTTCACAGAAAACAGAGCTGTTTTTTGCAATGTGCCTACCTGTAGATTTTGGCATCTAGCTCAGCCGGCACCTAGGAAACCTACCAAACCTGTGCATTATTGAAAACTAGAGACCTAGGGGAATCCAAGATGGGGTGACTTGTGGGGCTCTGACCAGGTTTTGTTACCCAGAATCCTTTGCAAACCTCAAAATTTGGCAAAAAAAACACTTTTTCCTGTCATTTTGGTGACAGAAAGTTCTGGAATCTGAGAGGAGCCACAAATTTCCTTCCACCCAGCGTTTCCCCAAGTCTCCCGATAAAAATGGTACCTCACTTGTGTGGGTATGCCTAGCGCGTGCAACAGGATATGCCCCAAAACACAACGTGGGCACATCAAATTTTTTCATAGAAAACAGAGCTGTTTTTTGCAAAGTGCCTACCTGTAGATTTTGGCCTCTAGCTCAGCCGGCACCTAGGGAAACCTACCAAACCTGTGCATTTTTTAAAACTAGAGACCTAGGGGAATGCAAGATGGGGTGACTTGTGGGGCTCTGACCAGGTTCTGTTACCCAGAATCCTTTGCAAACCTCAAAATGTGGCTAAAAAAAAACACATTTTTTTTAACATTTCGGTGACAGAACGTTCTGGAATCTGAGAGGAGCCACAAATTTCCTTCCACCCAGCGTTTCCCCAAGTCTCCCGATAAAAATGGTACCTCACTTGTGTGGGTATGCCTAGCTCCCGCGACAGGATATGCCCCAAAACACAACGTGGGTACATCACATTTTTTCACAGAAAACAGAGCTGTTTTTTGCAAAGTGCCTACCTGTAGATTTTGGCCTCTAGCTTAGCCGGCACCTAGGGAAACCTACCAAACCTGTGCATTTTTTAAAACTAGAGACCTCGGGGAATCCAAGATGGGGTGACTTGTGGGGCTCTGACCAGGTTCTGTTACCCAGAATCCTTTGGAAACGTCAAAATGTGGCTAAAAAAACACTTTTTCCTGTCATTTCGGTGACAGAAAGTTCTGGAATCTGAGAGGAGCCACAAATTTCCTTCCACCCAGCATTCCCCCAAGTCTCCCGATAAAAATTGTATCTCACTTGTGTGGGTATGCCTAGCTCCCGCGACAGGATATGCCCCAAAACACAACGGGGGCACATCACATTTTTTCACAGAAAACAGAGCTGTTTTTTGCAAAGTGCCTACCTGTAGATTTTGGCCTCTAGCTCAGCCGGCACCTCGGGAAACCTACCAAACTTGTGCATGTTTTAAAACTAGAGACCTAGGGGAATCCAAGATGGGGTGACTTGTGGGGCTCTGACCAGGTTCTGTTACCCAGAATCCTTTGCAAACCTCAAAATGTGGCTAAAAAAACAAATTTTTCTCACATTTCGGTGACAGAAAGTTCTGGAATCTGAGAGGAGGCACAAATTTCCTTCCGCCCAGTGTTCCCCCAAGTCTGTCGATAAAAATGATACCTCACTTGTGTGGGTAGGCCTAGCGCCCGTGACAGGAAATGTCCCAAAACACAGCGTGGGCACATCCCATTTTTTGACAGAAAACAGAGCTGATTTTTGTAAAGTGCCTACCTGTAGATTTTGGCCTCTAGCTCAACCGGCACCTAGGGAAACCTACCAACCCTGTGCATTTTTTTAAACTAGAGACCTAGGGGAATCCAAGATGGGGTGACTTGTGGGGCTCTGACCAGGTTCTGTTACCCAGAATCCCTTGCAAACCTCAAAATTTGGATAAAAAAAACACATTTTACTCACATTTCGGTGACAGAAAGTTCTGGAATCTGAGAGGAGCCACAAATTTCCTTCCACCCAGCGTTCCCCCAAGTCTCCCGATAAAAATGGTACCTCACTTGTGTGGGTAGGCCTAGCGCCCGCGACAGGATGTGCCCCAAAACACAACGTGGACACATCCCTTTTTTTCACAGAAAATAGAGCTGTTTTTTGCAAAGTGCCTACCTGTAGATTTTGGCCTCTAGCTCAGCCGGCACATAGGGAAACCTAGCAAACATGCACATTTTTGAAAACTAGACACCTAGGGGAATCCAAGATGGGGTGACTTGTGGGGCTCTGACCAGGTTCTGTTACCCAGAATCCTCTGCAAACCTCAAAATTTGGCTAAAAAAACACTTTTTCCTGTCATTTCGGTGACAGAAAGTTCTGGAATCTGAGAGGAGCCACAAATTTCCTTCCACCCAGCGTTCCACCAAGTCTCCTGATAAAAATGGTACCTCACTTGTGTGGGTAGGCCTAGCGCCCGCGACAGGATGTGCCCCAAAACACAACGTGGACACATCCCTTTTTTTCACAGAAAATAGAGCTGTTTTTTGCAAAGTGCCTACCTGTAGATTTTGGCCTCTAGCTCAGCCGGCACATAGGGAAACCTACCAAACCTGTGCATTTTTTAAAACTAGAGACCTAGGGGAATCCAAGATGGGGTGACTTGTGGGGCTCTGACCAGGTTCTGTTACCCAGAATCCTCTGCAAACCTCAAAATTTGGCTAAAAAAACACTTTTTCCTGTCATTTCGGTGACAGAAAGTTCTGGAAACTGAGAGGAGCCACAAATTTCCTTCCACCCAGCGTTCCCCCAAGTCTCCCGATAAAAATGATACCTCACTTGTGTGGGTAGGCCTAGCGCCCGCGTCAGGATATGCCTCAAAACACGACGTGGACACATCACATTTTCAGAAAGAAAACAGAGCTGTTTTTTTACTAAGTGCCTAGCTGTGGATTTTGGCCTCTAGCTCAGCCGGCACCTGGGGAAACCTAGCAAACATGCTCATTTTTGAAAACTAGACACCTAGGGGAATCCAAGATGGGGTGACTTGTGGGGCTCTGACCAGGTTCTGTTACCCAGAATCCTTTGCAAACCTCAAAATTTGGATAAAAAACACATTTTCCTCAAATTATGGTGACAGAAAGTTCTGGAATCTGAGAGGAGCCACAAATTTCCTTCCACCCAGCGTTCCCCCAAGTCTCCCGATAAAAATGGTACCTCACTTGTGTGGGTAGGCCTAGCGCCCGCAACAGGATATGCCCCAAAACACAACGTGGACACATCCCTTTTTTTCACAGAAAATAGAGCTGTTTTTTGCAAAGTGCCTACCTGTAGATTTTGGCCTCTAGCTCAGCCGGCACCTAGGGAAACCTACCAAACCTGTGCATTTTTTAAAACTAGAGACCTCGGGGAATCCAAGATGGGGTGACTTGTGGGGCTCTGACAAGGTTCTGTTACCCAGAATCCTATGCAAACCTCAAAATTTAGCAAAAAAAAACACTTTTTCCTGTCATTTCGGTGACAGAAAGTTCTGGAATCTGAGAGGAGGCACAAATTTCCTTCCACCCAGCATTCCCCCAAGTCTTCCGATAAAAATGGTACCTCACTTGTGTGGGTAGGCCTAGCGCCCGCGACACGATATGCCCCAAAACACAACGTAGACACATCCCATTTTTTCACAGAAAACAGAGCTGTTTTTTGCAAAGTGCCTACCTGTAGATTTTGGCATCTAGCTCAGCCGGCACCTAGGAAACCTACCAAACCTGTGCATTATTGAAAACTAGAGACCTAGGGGAATCAAAGATGGGGTTACTTGTGGGGCTCTGACCAGGTTCTGTTACCCAGAATCCTTTGCAAACCTCAAAATTTGGCAAAAAAAAACACTTTTTCCTGTCATTTTGGTGACAGAAAGTTCTGGAATCTGAGAGGAGCCACAAATTTCCTTCCACCCAGCGTTTCCCCAAGTCTCCCGATAAAAATGGTACCTCACTTGTGTGGGTATGCCTAGCGCGTGCAACAGGATATGCCCCAAAACACAACGTGGGCACATCAAATTTTTTCACAGAAAACAGAGCTGTTTTTTGCAAAGTGCCTACCTGTAGATTTTGGCCTCTAGCTCAGCCGACACCTAGGGAAACCTACCAAACCTGTGCATTTTTTAAAACTAGAGACCTAGGGGAATGCAAGATGGGGTGACTTGTGGGGCTCTGATCAGGTTCTGTTACCCAGAATCCTTTGCAAACCTCAAAATGTGGCTAAAAAAAAACACATTTTTCTCACATTTCGGTGACAGAACGTTCTGGAATCTGAGAGGAGCCACAAATTTCCTTCCACCCAGCGTTTCCCCAAGTTTCCCGATAAAAATGGTACCTCACTTGTGTGGGTATGCCTAGCTCCCGCGACAGGATATGCCCCAAAACACAACGTGGGTACATCACATTTTTTCACAGAAAACAGAGCTGTTTTTTGCAAAGTGCCTACCTGTAGATTTTGGCCTCTAGCTTAGCCGGCACCTAGGGAAACCTACCAAACCTGTGCATTTTTTAAAACTAGAGACCTCGGGGAATCCAAGATGGGGTGACTTGTGGGGCTCTGACCAGGTTCTGTTACCCAGAATCCTTTGGAAACGTCAAAATTTGGCTAAAAAAACACTTTTTCCTGTCATTTCGGTGACAGAAAGTTCTGGAATCTGAGAGGAGCCACAAATTTCCTTCCACCCAGCATTCCCCCAAGTCTCCCGATAAAAATGGTATCTCACTTGTGTGGGTATGCCCAGCTCCCGCGACAGGATATGCCCCAAAACACAACGGGGGCACATCACATTTTTTCACAGAAAACAGAGCTGTTTTTTGCAAAGTGCCTACCTGTAGATTTTGGCCTCTAGCTCAGCCGGCACCTCGGGAAACCTACCAAACTTGTGCATGTTTTAAAACTAGAGACCTAGGGGAATCCAAGATGGGGTGACTTGTGGGGCTCTGACCAGGTTCTGTTACCAAGAATCCTTTGCAAACCTCAAAATGTGGCTAAAAAAACAAATTTTTCTCACATTTCGGTGACAGAAAGTTCTGGAATCTGAGAGGAGGCACAAATTTCCTTCCGCCCCGTGTTCCCCCAAGTCTGTTGATAAAAATGATACCTCACTTGTGTGGGTAGGCCTAGCGCCCGTGACAGGAAATGTCCCAAAACACAGCGTGGGCACATCCCATTTTTTGACAGAAAACAGAGCTGATTTTTGTAAAGTGCCTACCTGTAGATTTTGGCCTCTAGCTCAACCGGCACCTAGGGAAACCTACCAACCCTGTGCATTTTTTTAAACTAGAGACCTAGGGGAATCCAAGATGGGGTGACTTGTGGGGCTCTGACCAGGTTCTGTTACCCAGAATCCCTTGCAAACCTCAAAATTTGGATAAAAAAACACATTTTACTCACATTTCGGTGACAGAAAGTTCTGGAATCTGAGAGGAGCCACAAATTTCCTTCCACCCAGCGTTCCCCCAAGTCTCCCGATAAAAATGGTACCTCACTTGTGTGGGTAGGCCTAGCGCCCGCGACAGGATGTGCCCCAAAACACAACGTGGACACATCCCTTTTTTTCACAGAAATAGAGCTGTTTTTTGCAAAGTGCCTACCTGTAGATTTTGGCCTCTAGCTCAGCCGGCACATAGGGAAACCTAGCAAACATGCACATTTTTGAAAACTAGACACCTAGGGGAATCCAAGATGGGGTGACTTGTGGGGCTCTGACCAGGTTCTGTTACCCAGAATCCTCTGCAAACCTCAAAATTTGGCTAAAAAAACACTTTTTCCTGTCATTTCGGTGACAGAAAGTTCTGGAATCTGAGAGGAGCCACAAATTTCCTTCCACCCAGCGTTCCCCCAAGTCTCCCGATAAAAATGGTACCTCACTTGTGTGGGTAGGCCTAGCGCCAGCGACAGGATGTGCCCCAAAACACAACGTAGACACATCCCATTTTTTCACAGAAAGCAGAGCTGTTTTTTGCAAAGTGCCTACCTGTAGATTTTGGCATCTAGCTCAGCCGGCACCTAGGAAACCTACCAAACCTGTGCATTATTGAAAACTAGAGACCTAGGGGAATCAAAGATGGGGTGACTTGTGGGGCTCTGACCAGGTTCTGTTACCCAGAATCCTTTGCAAACCTCAAAATTTGGCAAAAAAAACACTTTTTCCTGTCATTTTGGTGATAGAAAGTTCTGGAATCTGAGAGGAGCCACAAATTTCATTCCACCCAGCGTTTCCCCAAGTCTCCCGATAAAAATGGTACCTCACTTGTGTGGGTATGCCTAGCGCGTGCAACAGGATATGCCCCAAAACACAACGTGGGCACATCACATTTTTTCACAGAAAACAGAGCTGTTTTTTGCAAAGTGCCTACCTGTAGATTTTGGCCTCTAGCTCAGCCGGCACCTAGGGAAACCTACCAAACCTGTGCATTTTTTAAAACTAGAGACCTAGGGGAATGCAAGATGGGGTGACTTGTGGGGCTCTGACCAGGTTCTGTTACCCAGAATCCTTTGCAAACCTCAAAATGTGGCTAAAAAAAAACACATTTTTCTCACATTTCGGTGACAGAACGTTCTGGAATCTGAGAGGAGCCACAAATTTCCTTCCACCCAGCGTTTCCCCAAGTTTCCCGATAAAAATGGTACCTCACTTGTGTGGGTATCCCTAGCTCCGGCGACAGGATATGCCCCAAAACACAACGTGGGTACATCACATTTTTTCACAGAAAACAGAGCTGTTTTTTGCAAAGTGCCTACCTGTAAATTTTGGCCTCTAGCTTAGCCGGCACCTAGGGAAACCTACCAAACCTGTGCATTTTTTAAAACTAGAGACCTCGGGGAATCCAAGATGGGGTGACTTGTGGGGCTCTGACCAGGTTCTGTTACCCAGAATCCTTTGGAAACGTCAAAATTTGGCTAAAAAAACACTTTTTCCTGTCATTTCGGTGACAGAAAGTTCTGGAATCTGAGAGGAGCCACAAATTTCCTTCCACCCAGCATTCCCCCAAGTCTCCCGATAAAAATGGTATCTCACTTGTGTGGGTATGCCTAGCTCCCGCGACAGGATATGCCCCAAAACACAACGGGGGCACATCACATTTTTTCACAGAAAACAGAGCTGTTTTTTGCAAAGTGCCTACCTGTAGATTTTGGCCTCTAGCTCAGCCGGCACCTCGGGAAACCTACCAAACTTGTGCATGTTTTAAAACTAGAGACCTAGGGGAATCCAAGATGGGGTGACTTGTGGGGCTCTGACCAGGTTCTGTTACCCAGAATCCTTTGCAAACCTCAAAATGTGGCTAAAAAAACAAATTTTTCTCACATTTCGGTGACAGAAAGTTCTGGAATCTGAGAGGAGGCACAAATTTCCTTCCGCCCAGTGTTCCCCCAAGTCTGTTGATAAAAATGATACCTCACTTGTGTGGGTAGGCCTAGCGCCCGTGACAGGAAATGTCCCAAAACACAGCGTGGGCACATCCCATTTTTTGACAGAAAACAGAGCTGATTTTTGTAAAGTGCCTACCTGTAGATTTTGGCCTCTAGCTCAACCGGCACCTAGGGAAACCTACCAACCCTGTGCATTTTTTTAAACTAGAGACCTAGGGGAATCCAAGATGGGGTGACTTGTGGGGCTCTGACCAGGTTCTGTTACCCAGAATCCCTTGCAAACGTCAAAATTTGGATAAAAAAACACATTTTACTCACATTTCGGTGACAGAAAGTTCTGGAATCTGAGAGGAGCCACAAATTTCCTTCCACCCAGCGTTCCCCCAAGTCTCCCGATAAAAATTGTACCTCACTTGTGTGGGTAGGCCTAGCGCCCGCGACAGGATGTGCCCCAAAACACAACGTGGACACATCCCTTTTTTTCACAGAAAATAGAGCTGTTTTTTGCAAAGTGCCTACCTGTAGATTTTGGCCTCTAGCTCAGCCGGCACATAGGGAAACCTAGCAAACATGCACATTTTTTAAAACTAGACACCTAGGGGAATCCAAGATGGGGTGACTTGTGGGGCTCTGACCAGGTTCTGTTACCCAGAATCCTCTGCAAACCTCAAAATTTGGCTAAAAAAACACTTTTTCCTGTCATTTCGGTGACAGAAAGTTCTGGAATCTGAGAGGAGCCACAAATTTCCTTCCACCCAGCGTTCCCCCAAGTCTCCCGATAAAAATGGTACCTCACTTGTGTGGGTAGGCCTAGCGCCCGCAACAGGATGTGCCCCAAAACACAACGTGGACACATCCCTTTTTTTCACAGAAAATAGAGCTGTTTTTTGCAAAGTGCCTACCTGTAGATTTTGGCATCTAGCTCAGCCGGCACATAGGGAAACCTACCAAACCTGTGCATTTTTTAAAACTAGAGACCTAGGGGAATCCAAGATGGGGTGACTTGTGGGGCTCTGACCAGGTTCTGTTACCCAGAATCCTCTGCAAACCTCAAAATTTGGCTAAAAAAACACTTTTTCCTGTCATTTCGGTGACAGAAAGTTCTGGAATCTGAGAGGAGCCACAAATTTCCTTCCACCCAGCGTTCCCCCAAGTCTCCCGATAAAAATGATACCTCACTTGTGTGGGTAGGCCTAGCGCCCGCGTCAGGATATGCCTCAAAACACGACGTGGACACATCACATTTTCAGAAAGAAAACAGAGCTGTTTTTTTACTAAGTGCCTAGCTGTGGATTTTGGCCTCTAGCTCAGCCGGCACCTGGGGAAACCTAGCAAACATGCTCATTTTTGAAAACTAGACACCTAGGGGAATCCAAGATGGGGTGACTTGTGGGGCTCTGACCAGGTTCTGTTACCCAGAATCCTTTGCAAACCTCAAAATTTGGATAAAAAACACATTTTCCTCAAATTATGGTGACAGAAAGTTCTGGAATCTGAGAGGAGCCACAAATTTCCTTCCACCCAGTGTTCCCGCAAGTCTCCCAATAAAAATGGTACCTCACTTGTGTGGGTAGGCCTAGCGCCCGCAACAGGATATGCTCCAAAACACAACGTGGACACATCCCTTTTTTTAACAGAAAATAGAGCTGTTTTTTGCAAAGTGCCTACCTGTAGATTTTGGCCTCTAGATCAGCCGGCACCTAGGGAAACCTACCAAACCTGTGCATTTTTTAAAACTAGAGACCTCGGGGAATCCAAGATGGGGTGACTTGTGGGGCTCTGACCAGGTTCTGTTACCCAGAATCCTATGCAAACCTCAAAATTTAACAAAAAAAAACACTTTTTCCTGTCATTTCGGTGACAGAAAGTTCTGGAATCTGAGAGGAGGCACAAATTTCCTTCCACCCAGCATTCCCCCAAGTCTTCCGATAAAAATGGTACCTCACTTGTGTGGGTAGGCCTAGCGCCCGCGACAGGATATGCCCCAAAACACAACGTAGACACATCCCATTTTTTCACAGAAAACAGAGCTGTTTTTTGCAAAGTGCCTACCTGTAGATTTTGGCATCTAGCTCAGCCGGCACCTAGGAAACCTACCAAACCTGTGCATTATTGAAAACTAGAGACCTAGGGGAATCAAAGATGGGGTGACTTGTGGGGCTCTGACCAGGTTCTGTTACCCAGAATCCTTTGCAAACCTCAAAATTTGGCAAAAAAAACACTTTTTCCTGTCATTTTGGTGACAGAAAGTTCTGGAATCTGAGAGGAGCCACAAATTTCCTTCCACCCAGCGTTTCCCCAAGTCTCCCGATAAAAATGGTACCTCACTTGTGTGGGTATGCCTAGCGCGTGCAACAGGATATGCCCCAAAACACAACGTGGGCAAATCAAATTTTTTCACAGAAAACAGAGCTGTTTTTTGCAAAGTGCCTACCTGTAGATTTTGGCCTCTAGCTCAGCCGGCACCTAGGGAAACCTACCAAACCTGTGCATTTTTTAAAACTAGAGACCTAGGGGAATGCAAGATGGGGTGACTTGTGGGGCTCTGACAAGGTTCTGTTACCCAGAATCCTTTGCAAACCTCAAAATGTGGCTAAAAAAAAACACTTTTTTCTCACATTTCGGTGACAGAACGTTCTGGAATCTGAGAGGAGCCACAAATTTCCTCCCACCCAGCGTTTCCCCAAGTCTCCCGATAAAAATGGTACCTCACTTGTGTGGGTATGCCTAGCTCCCGCGACAGGATATGCCCCAAAACACAACGTGGGTACATCACATTTTTTCACAGAAAACAGAGCTGTTTTTTGCAAAGTGACTACCTGTAGATTTTGGCCTCTAGCTTAGCCGGCACCTAGGGAAACCTACCAAACCTGTGCATTTTTTAAAACTAGAGACCTCGGGGAATCCAAGATGGGGTGACTTGTGGGGCTCTTACCAGGTTCTGTTACCCAGAATCCTTTGGAAACGTCAAAATTTGGCTAAAAAAACACTTTTTCCTGTCATTTCGGTGACAGAAAGTTCTGGAATCTGAGAGGAGCCACACATTTCCTTCCACCCAGCATTCCCCCAAGTCTCCCGATAAAAATGGTATCTCACTTGTGTGGGTATGCCTAGCTCCCGCGACAGGATATGCCCCAAAACACAACGGGGGCACATCACATTTTTTCACAGAAAACAGAGCTGTTTTTTGCAAAGTGCCTACCTGTAGATTTTGGCCTCTTTCTCAGCCGGCACCTCGGGAAACCTACCAAACTTGTGCATGTTTTAAAACTAGAGACCTAGGGGAATCCAAGATGGGGTGACTTGTGGGGCTCTGACCAGGTTCTGTTACCCAGAACCCTTTGCAAACCTCAAAATGTGGCTAAAAAAACAAATTTTTCTCACATTTCGGTGACAGAAAGTTCTGGAATCTGAGAGGAGGCACAAATTTCCTTCCGCCCAGTGTTCCCCCAAGTCTGACGATAAAAATGATACCTCACTTGTGTGGGTAGGCCTAACGCCCGTGACAGGAAATGTCCCAAAACACAGCGTGGGCACATCCCATTTTTTGACAGAAAACAGAGCTGATTTTTGTAAAGTGCCTACCTGTAGATTTTGGCCTCTAGCTCAACCGGCACCTAGGGAAATCTACCAACCCTGTGCATTTTTTTAAACTAGAGACCTAGGGGAATCCAAGATGGGGTGACTTGTGGGGCTCTGACCAGGTTCTGTTACCCAGAATCCCTTGCAAACCTCAAAATTTGGATAAAAAAACACATTTTACTCACATTTCGGTGACAGAAAGTTCTGGAATCTGAGAGGAGCCACAAATTTCCATCCACCCAGCGTTCCCCCAAGTCTCCCGATAAAAATGGTACCTCACTTGTGTGGGTAGGCCTAGCGCCCGCGACAGGATGTGCCCCAAAACACAACGTGGACACATCCCTTTTTTTCACAGAAAATAGAGCTGTTTTTTGCAAAGTGCCTACCTGTAGATTTTGGCCTCTAGCTCAGCCGGCACATAGGGAAACCTAGCAAACATGCACATTTTTTAAAACTAGACACCTAGGGGAATCCAAGATGGGGTGACTTGTGGGGCTCTGACCAGGTTCTGTTACCCAGAATCCTCTGCAAACCTCAAAATATGGCTAAAAAAACACTTTTTCCTGTCATTTCGGTGACAGAAAGTTCTGGAATCTGAGAGGAGCCACAAATTTCCTTCCACCCAGCGTTCCCCCAAGTCTCCCGATAAAAATGGTACCTCACTTGTGTGGGTAGGCCTAGCGCCCGCGACAGGATGTGCCCCAAAACACAACGTGGACACATCCCTTTTTTTCACAGAAAATAGAGCTGTTTTTTGCAAAGTGCCTACCTGTAGATTTTGGCCTCTAGCTCAGCCGGCACATAGGGAAACCTACCAAACCTGTGCATTTTTTTAAACTAGAGACCTAGGGGAATCCAAGATGGGGTGACTTGTGGGGCTCTGACCAGGTTCTGTTACCCAGAATCCTTTTCAAACCTCAAAATTTGGCTACAAAACACATTTTCCTCAAATTATGGTGACAGAAAGTTCTGGAATCTGAGAGGAGCCACAAATTTCCTTCCACCCAGTGTTCCCCCAAGTCTCCCGATAAAAATGATACCTCACTTGTGTGGGTAGGCCTAGCGCCCGCGTCAGGATATGCCTCAAAACACGACGTGGACACATCACATTTTCAGAAAGAAAACAGAGCTGTTTTTTTACTAAGTGCCTAGCTGTGGATTTTGGCCTCTAGCTCAGCCGGCACCTGGGGAAACCTAGCAAACATGAACATTTGTGAAAACTAGACACCTAGGGGAATCCAAGATGGGGTGACTTGTGGGGCTCTGACCAGGTTCTGTTACCCAGAATCCTCTGCAAACCTCAAACTTTGGCTAAAAAAACACTTTTTCCTGTCATTTCGGTGACAGAAAGTTCTGGAATCTGAGAGGAGCCACAAATTTCCTTCCACCCAGCGTTCCCCCAAGTCTCCCGATAAAAATGGTACCTCACTTGTGTGGGTAGGCCTAGCGCCCGCGACAGGATGTGCCCCAAAACACAACGTGGACACATTCCTTTTTTTCACAGAAAATAGAGCTGTTTTTTGCAAAGTGCCTACCTGTAGATTTTGGCCTCTAGCTCAGCCGGCACATAGGGAAACCTACCAAACCTGAGCATTTTTTAAAACTAGAGACCTAGGGGAATCCAAGATGGGGTGACTTGTGGGGCTCTGACCAGGTTCTGTTACCCAGAATCCTTTGCAAACCTCAAAATTTGGATAAAAAACACATTTTCCTCAAATTATGGTGACAGAAAGTTCTGGAATCTGAGAGGAGCCACAAATTTCCTTCCACCCAGCGTTCCCCCAAGTCTCCCGATAAAAATGATACCTCACTTGTGTGGGTAGGCCTAGCGCCCGCGTCAGGATATGCCTCAAAACACGACGTGGACACATCACATTTTCAGAAAGAAAACAGAGCTGTTTTTTTACTAAGTGCCTAGCTGTGGATTTTGGCCTCTAGCTCAGCCGGCACCTGGGGAAACCTAGCAAACATGCTCATTTTTGAAAACTAGACACCTAGGGGAATCCAAGACGGGGTGACTTGTGGGGCTCTGACCAGGTTCTGTTACACAGAATCCTTTGCAAACCTCAAAATTTGGATAAAAAACACATTTTCCTCAAATTATGGTGACAGAAAGTTCTGGAATCTGAGAGGAGCCACAAATTTCCTTCCACCCAGCGTTCCCCCAAGTCTCCCGATAAAAATGGTACCTCACTTGTGTGGGTAGGCCTAGCGCCCGCAACAGGATATGCCCCAAAACACAACGTGGACACATCCCTTTTTTTCACAGAAAATAGAGCTGTTTTTTGCAAAGTGCCTACCTGTAGATTTTGGCATCTAGCTCAGCCGGCACCTAGGAAACCTACCAAACCTGTGCATTATTGAAAACTAGAGACCTAGGGGAATCAAAGATGGGGTGACTTGTGGGGCTCTGACCAGGTTCTGTTACCCAGAATCCTTTGCAAACCTCAAAATTTGGCAAAAAAAACACTTTTTCCTGTCATTTTGGTGACAGAAAGTTCTGGAATCTGAGAGGAGCCACAAATTTCCTTCCACCCAGCGTTTCCCCAAGTCTCCCGATAAAAATGGTACCTCACTTGTGTGGGTATGCCTAGCGCGTGCAACAGGATATGCCCCAAAACACAACGTGGGCACATCAAATTTTTTCATAGAAAACAGAGCTGTTTTTTGCAAAGTGCCTACCTGTAGATTTTGGCCTCTAGCTCAGCCGGCACCTAGGGAAACCTACCAAACCTGTACATTTTTTAAAACTAGAGACCTAGGGGAATGCAAGATGGGGTGACTTGTGGGGCTCTGACCAGGTTCTGTTACCCAGAATCCTTTGCAAACCTCAAAATGTGGCTAAAAAAAAACACATTTTTCTCACATTTCGGTGACAGAACGTTCTGGAATCTGAGAGGAGCCACAAATTTCCTTCCACCCAGCGTTTCCCCAAGTCTCCCGATAAAAATGGTACCTCACTTGTGTGGGTATGCCTAGCTCCCGCGACAGGATATGCCCCAAAACACAACGTGGGTACATCACATTTTTTCACAGAAAACAGAGCTGTTTTTTGCAAAGTGCCTACCTGTAGATTTTGGCCTCTAGCTTAGCCGGCACCTAGGGAAACCTACCAAACCTGTGCATTTTTTAAAACTAGAGACCTCGGGGAATCCCAGATGGGGTGACTTGTGGGGCTCTGACCAGGTTCTGTTACCCAGAATCCTTTGGAAACGTCAAAATTTGGCTAAAAAAACACTTTTTCCTGTCATTTCGGTGACAGAAAGTTCTGGAATCTGAGAGGAGCCACAAACTTCCTTCCACCCAGCATTCCCCCAAGTCTCCCGATAAAAATGGTATCTCACTTGTGTGGGTATGCCTAGCTCCCGCGACAGGATATGCCCCAAAACACAACGGGGGCACATCACATTTTTTCACAGAAAACAGAGCTGTTTTTTGCAAAGTGCCTACCTGTAGATTTTGGCCTCTAGCTCAGCCGGCACCTCGGGAAACCTACCAAACTTGTGCATGTTTTAAAACTAGAGACCTAGGGGAATCGAAGATGGGGTGACTTGTGGGGCTCTGACCAGGTTCTGTTACCCAGAATCCTTTGCAAACCTCAAAATGTGGCTAAAAAAACAAATTTTTCTCACATTTCGGTGACAGAAAGTTCTGGAATCTGAGAGGAGGCACAAATTTCCTTCCGCCCAGTGTTCCCCCAAGTCTGTCGATAAAAATGATACCTCACTTGTGTGGGTAGGCCTAGCGCCCGTGACAGGAAATGTCCCAAAACACAGCGTGGGCACATCCCATTTTTTGACAGAAAACAGAGCTGATTTTTGTAAAGTGCCTACCTGTAGATTTTGGCCTCTAGCTCAACCGGCACCTAGGGAAACCTACCAACCCTGTGCATTTTTTTAAACTAGAGACCTAGGGGAATCCAAGATGGGTTGACTTGTGGGGCTCTGACCAGGTTCTGTTACCTATAATCCCTTGCAAACCTCAAAATTTGGATAAAAAAACACATTTTACTCACATTTCGGTGACAGAAAGTTCTGGAATCTGAGAGGAGCCACAAATTTCCTTCCACCCAGCGTTCCCCCAAGTCTCCCGATAAAAATGGTACCTCACTTGTGTGGGTAGGCCTAGCGCCCGCGACAGGATGTGCCCCAAAACACAACGTGGACACATCCCTTTTTTTCACAGAAAATAGAGCTGTTTTTTGCAAAGTGCCTACCTGTAGATTTTGGCCTCTAGCTCAGCCGGCACATAGGGAAACCTAGCAAACATGCACATTTTTGAAAACTAGACACCTAGGGGAATCCAAGATGGGGTGACTTGTGGGGCTCTGACCAGGTTCTGTTACCCAGAATCCTATGCAAACCTCAAAATTTAGCAAAAAAAAACACTTTTTCCTGTCATTTCGGTGACAGAAAGTTCTGGAATCTGAGAGGAGGCACAAATTTCCTTCCACCCAGCATTCCCCCAAGTCTTCCGATAAAAATGGTACCTCACTTGTGTGGGTAGGCCTAGCGCCCGCGACACGATATGCCCCAAAACACAACGTAGACACATCCCATTTTTTCACAGAAAACAGAGCTGTTTTTTGCAAAGTGCCTACCTGTAGATTTTGGAATCTAGCTCAGCCGGCACCTAGGAAACCTACCAAACCTGTGCATTATTGAAAACTAGAGACCTAGGGGAATCAAAGATGGGGTGACTTGTGGGGCTCTGACCAGGTTCTGTTACCCAGAATCCTTTGCAAACCTCAAAATTTGGCACAAAAAACACTTTTTCCTGTCATTTTGGTGACAGAAAGTTCTGGAATCTGAGAGGAGCCACAAATTTCCTTCCACCCAGCGTTTCCCCAAGTCTCCCGATAAAAATGGTACCTCACTTGTGTGGGTATGCCTAGCGCGTGCAACAGGATATGCCCCAAAACACAACGTGGGCACATCAAATTTTTTCACAGAAAACAGAGCTGTTTTTTGCAAAGTGCCTACCTGTAGATTTTGGCATCTAGCTCAGCCGGCACCTAGGAAACCTACCAAACCTGTGCATTATTGAAAACTAGAGACCTAGGGGAATCAAAGATGGGGTGACTTGTGGGGCTCTGACCAGGTTCTGTTACCCAGAATCCTTTGCAAACCTCAAAATTTGGCAAAAAAACACTTTTTCCTGTCATTTTGGTGACAGAAAGTTCTGGAATCTGAGAGGAGCCACAAATTTCCTTCCACCCAGCGTTTCCCCAAGTCTCCCGATAAAAATGGTACCTCACTTGTGTGGGTATGCCTAGCGCGTGCAACAGGATATGCCCCAAAACACAACGTGGGCACATCAAATTTTTTCATAGAAAACAGAGCTGTTTTTTGCAAAGTGCCTACCTGTAGATTTTGGCCTCTAGCTCAGCCGGCACCTAGGGAAACCTACCAAACCTGTACATTTTTTAAAACTAGAGACCTAGGGGAATGCAAGATGGGGTGACTTGTGGTGCTCTGACCAGGTTCTGTTACCCAGAATCCTTTGCAAACCTCAAAATGTGGCTAAAAAAAAACACATTTTTCTCACATTTCGGTGACAGAACGTTCTGGAATCTGAGAGGAGCCACAAATTTCCTTCCACCCAGCGTTTCCCCAAGTCTCCCGATAAAAATGGTACCTCACTTGTGTGGGTATCCCTAGCTCCCGCGACAGGATATGCCCCAAAACACAACGTGGGTACATCACATTTTTTCACAGAAAACAGAGCTGTTTTTTGCAAAGTGCCTACCTGTAGATTTTGGCCTCTAGCTTAGCCGGCACCTAGGGAAACCTACCAAACCTGTGCATTTTTTAAAACTAGAGACCTCGGGGAATCCCAGATGGGGTGACTTGTGGGGCTCTGACCAGGTTCTGTTACCCAGAATCCTTTGGAAACGTCAAAATTTGGCTAAAAAAACACTTTTTCCTGTCATTTCGGTGACAGAAAGTTCTGGAATCTGAGAGGAGCCACAAACTTCCTTCCACCCAGCATTCCCCCAAGTCTCCCGATAAAAATGGTATCTCACTTGTGTGGGTATGCCTAGCTCCCGCGACAGGATATGCCCCAAAACACAACGGGGGCACATCACATTTTTTCACAGAAAACAGAGCTGTTTTTTGCAAAGTGCCTACCTGTAGATTTTGGCCTCTAGCTCAGCCGGCACCTCGGGAAACCTACCAAACTTGTGCATGTTTTAAAACTAGAGACCTAGGGGAATCGAAGATGGGGTGACTTGTGGGGCTCTGACCAGGTTCTGTTACCCAGAATCCTTTGCAAACCTCAAAATGTGGCTAAAAAAACAAATTTTTCTCACATTTCGGTGACAGAAAGTTCTGGAATCTGAGAGGAGGCACAAATTTCCTTCCGCCCAGTGTTCCCCCAAGTCTGTCGATAAAAATGATACCTCACTTGTGTGGGTAGGCCTAGCGCCCGTGACAGGAAATGTCCCAAAACACAGCGTGGGCACATCCCATTTTTTGACAGAAAACAGAGCTGATTTTTGTAAAGTGCCTACCTGTAGATTTTGGCCTCTAGCTCAACCGGCACCTAGGGAAACCTACCAACCCTGTGCATTTTTTTAAACTAGAGACCTAGGGGAATCCAAGATGGGTTGACTTGTGGGGCTCTGACCAGGTTCTGTTACCTATAATCCCTTGCAAACCTCAAAATTTTGATAAAAAAACACATTTTACTCACATTTCGGTGACAGAAAGTTCTGGAATCTGAGAGGAGCCACAAATTTCCTTCCACCCAGCGTTCCCTCAAGTCTCCCGATAAAAATGGTACCTCACTTGTGTGGGTAGGCCTAGCGCCCGCGACAGGATGTGCCCCAAAACACAACGTGGACACATCCCTTTTTTTCACAGAAAATAGAGCTGTTTTTTGCAAAGTGCCTACCTGTAGATTTTAGCCTCTAGCTCAGCCGGCACATAGGGAAACCTAGCAAACATGCACATTTTTGAAAACTAGACACCTAGGGGAATCCAAGATGGGGTGACTTGTGGGGCTCTGACCAGGTTCTGTTACCCAGAATCCTCTGCAAACCTCAAAATTTGGCTAAAAAAACACTTTTTCCTGTCATTTCGGTGACAGAAAGTTCTGGAATCTGAGAGGAGCCACAAATTTCCTTCCACCCAGCGTTCCCCCAAGTCTCCCGATAAAAATGGTACCTCACTTGTGTGGGTAGGCCTAGCGCCCGCAACAGGATATGCCCCAAAACACAACGTGGACACATCCCTTTTTTTCACAGAAAATAGAGCTGTTTTTTGCAAAGTGCCTACCTGTAGATTTTGGCCTCTAGCTCAGCCGGCACCTAGGGAAACCTACCAAACCTGTGCATTTTTTAAAACTAGAGACCTCGGGGAATCCAAGATGGGGTGACTTGTGGGGCTCTGACCAGGTTCTGTTACCCAGAATCCTATGCAAACCTCAAAATTTAGCAAAAAAAAACACTTTTTCCTGTCATTTCGGTGACAGAAAGTTCTGGAATCTGAGAGGAGGCACAAATTTCCTTCCACCCAGCATTCCCCCAAGTCTTCCGATAAAAATGGTACCTCACTTGTGTGGGTAGGCCTAGCGCCCGCGACACGATATGCCCCAAAACACAACGTAGACACATCCCATTTTTTCACAGAAAACAGAGCTGTTTTTTGCAAAGTGCCTACCTGTAGATTTTGGCATCTAGCTCAGCCGGCACCTAGGAAACCTACCAAACCTGTGCATTATTGAAAACTAGAGACCTAGGGGAATCAAAGATGGGGTGACTTGTGGGGCTCTGACCAGGTTCTGTTACCCAGAATCCTTTGCAAACCTCAAAATTTGGCAAAAAAAACACTTTTTCCTGTCATTTTGGTGACAGAAAGTTCTGGAATCTGAGAGGAGCCACAAATTTCCTTCCACCCAGCGTTTCCCCAAGTCTCCCGATAAAAATGGTACCTCACTTGTGTGGGTATGCCTAGCGCGTGCAACAGGATATGCCCCAAAACACAACGTGGGCACATCAAATTTTTTCACAGAAAACAGAGCTGTTTTTTGCAAAGTGCCTACCTGTAGATTTTGGCATCTAGCTCAGCCGGCACCTAGGAAACCTACCAAACCTGTGCATTATTGAAAACTAGAGACCTAGGGGAATCAAAGATGGGGTGACTTGTGGGGCTCTGACCAGGTTCTGTTACCCAGAATCCTTTGCAAACCTCAAAATTTGGCAAAAAAACACTTTTTCCTGTCATTTTGGTGACAGAAAGTTCTGGAATCTGAGAGGAGCCACAAATTTCCTTCCACCCAGCGTTTCCCCAAGTCTCCCGATAAAAATGGTACCTCACTTGTGTGGGTATGCCTAGCGCGTGCAACAGGATATGCCCCAAAACACAACGTGGGCACATCAATTTTTTTCACAGAAAACAGAGCTGTTTTTTGCAAAGTGCCTACCTGTAGATTTTGGCCTCTAGCTCAGCCGGCACCTAGGGAAACCTACCAAACCTGTGCATTTTTTAAAACTAGAGACCTAGGGGAATGCAAGATGGGGTGACTTGTGGGGCTCTGACCAGGTTCTGTTACCCAGAATCCTTTGCAAACCTCAAAATGTGGCTAAAAAAAAACACATTTTTCTCACATTTCGGTGACAGAACGTTCTGGAATCTGAGAGGAGCCACAAATTTCCTTCCACCCAGCGTTTCCCCGAGTTTCCCGATAAAAATGGTACCTCACTTGTGTGGGTATGCCTAGCTCCCGCGACAGGATATGCCCCAAAACACAACGTGGGTACATCACATTTTTTCACAGAAAACAGAGCTGTTTTTTGCAAAGTGCCTACCTGTAGATTTTGGCCTCTAGCTTAGCCGGCACCTAGGGAAACCTACCAAACCTGTGCATTTTTTAAAACTAGAGACCTCGGGGAATCCAAGATGGGGTGACTTGTGGGGCTCTGACCAGGTTCTGTTACCCAGAATCCTCTGCAAACCTCAAAATTTGGCTAAAAAAACACTTTTTCCTGTCATTTCGGTGACAGAAAGTTCTGGAATCTGAGAGGAGCCACAAATTTCCTTCCACCCAGCGTTCCCCCAAGTCTCCCGATAAAAATGGTACCTCACTTGTGTGGGTAGGCCTAGCGCCCGCGACAGGATGTGCCCCAAAACACAACGTGGACACATCCCTTTTTTTCACAGAAAATAGAGCTGTTTTTTGCAAAGTGCCTACCTGTAGATTTTGGCCTCTAGCTCACCCGGCACATAGGGAAACCTACCAAACCTGTGCATTTTTTTAAACTAGAGACCTAGGGGAATCCAAGATGGGGTGACTTGTGGGGCTCTGACCAGGTTCTGTTACCCAGAATCCTTTTCAAACCTCAAAATTTGGCTACAAAACACATTTTCCTCAAATTATGGTGACAGAAAGTTCTGGAATCTGAGAGGAGCCACAAATTTCCTTCCACCCAGTGTTCCCCCAAGTCTCCCGATAAAAATGATACCTCACTTGTGTGGGTAGGCCTAGCGCCCGCGTCAGGATGTGCCCCAAAACACAACGTGGACACATCCCTTTTTTTCACAGAAAATAGAGCTGTTTTTTGCAAAGTGCCTACCTGTAGATTTTGGCCTCTAGCTCAGCCGGCACCTGGGGAAACCTAGCAAACATGAACATTTTTGAAAACTAGACACCTAGGGGAATCCAAGATGGGGTGACTTGTGGGGCTCTGACCAGGTTCTGTTACCCAGAATCCTCTGCAAACCTCAAAATTTGGCTAAAAAAACACTTTTTCCTGTCATTTCGGTGACAGAAAGTTCTGGAATCTGAGAGGAGCCACAAATTTCCTTCCACCCAGCGTTCCCCCAAGTCTCCCGATAAAAATGGTACCTCACTTGTGTGGGTAGGCCTAGCGCCCGCGACAGGATGTGCCCCAAAACACAACGTGGACACATTCCTTTTTTTCACAGAAAATAGAGCTGTTTTTTGCAAAGTGCCTACCTGTAGATTTTGGCCTCTAGCTCAGCCGGCACATAGGGAAACCTACCAAACCTGTGCATTTTTTAAAACTAGAGACCTAGGGGAATCCAAGATGGGGTGACTTGTGGGGCTCTGACCAGGTTCTGTTACCCAGAATCCTTTGCAAACCTCAAAATTTGGATAAAAAACACATTTTCCTCAAATTATGGTGACAGAAAGTTCTGGAATCTGAGAGGAGCCACAAATTTCCTTCCACCCAGCGTTCCCCCAAGTCTCCCGATAAAAATGATACCTCACTTGTGTGGGTAGGCCTAGCGCCCGCGTCAGGATATGCCTCAAAACACGACGTGGACACATCACATTTTCAGAAAGAAAACAGAGCTGTTTTTTTACTAAGTGCCTAGCTGTGGATTTTGGCCTCTAGCTCAGCCGGCACCTGGGGAAACCTAGCAAACATGCTCATTTTTGAAAACTAGATACCTAGGGGAATCCAAGATGGGGTGACTTGTGGGGCTCTGACCAGGTTCTGTTACCCAGAATCCTTTGCAAACCTCAAAATGTGGATAAAAAACACATTTTCCTCAAATTATGGTGACAGAAAGTTCTGGAATCTGAGAGGAGCCACAAATTTCCTTCCACCCAGCGTTCCCCCAAGTCTCCCGATAAAAATGGTACCTCACTTGTGTGGGTAGGCCTAGCGGCCGCAACAGGATATGCCCCAAAACACAACGTGGACACATCCCTTTTTTTCACAGAAAATAGAGCTGTTTTTTGCAAAGTGCCTACCTGTAGATTTTGGCATCTAGCTCAGCCGGCACCTAGGAAACCTACCAAACCTGTGCATTATTGAAAACTAGAGACCTAGGGGAATCAAAGATGGGGTGACTTGTGGGGCTCTGACCAGGTTCTGTTACCCAGAATCCTTTGCAAACCTCAAAATTTGGCAAAAAAAACACTTTTTCCTGTCATTTTGGTGACAGAAAGTTCTGGAATCTGAGAGGAGCCACAAATTTCCTTCCACCCAGCGTTTCCCCAAGTCTCCCGATAAAAATGGTACCTCACTTGTGTGGGTATGCCTAGCGCGTGCAACAGGATATGCCCCAAAACACAACGTGGACACATCAAATTTTTTCATAGAAAACAGAGCTGTTTTTTGCAAAGTGCCTACCTGTAGATTTTGGCCTCTAGCTCAGCCGGCACCTAGGGAAACCTACCAAACCTGAACATTTTTTAAAACTAGAGACCTAGGGGAATGCAAGATGGGGTGACTTGTGGGGCTCTGACCAGGTTCTGTTACCCAGAATCCTTTGCAAATCTCAAAATGTGGCTAAAAAAAAACACATTTTTCTCACATTTCGGTGACAGAACGTTCTGGAATCTGAGAGGAGCCACAAATTTCCTTCCACCCAGCGTTTCCCCAAGTCTCCCGATAAAAATGGTACCTCACTTGTGTGGGTATGCCTAGCTCCCGCGACAGGATATGCCCCAAAACACAACGTGGGTACATCACATTTTTTCACAGAAAACAGAGCTGTTTTTTGCAAAGTGCCTACCTGTAGATTTTGGCCTCTAGCTTAGCCGGCACCTAGGGAAACCTACCAAACCTGTGCATTTTTTAAAACTAGAGACCTCGGGGAATCCCAGATGGGGTGACTTGTGGGGCTCTGACCAGGTTCTGTTACCCAGAATCCTTTGGAAACGTCAAAATTTGGCTAAAAAAACACTTTTTCCTGTCATTTCGGTGACAGAAAGTTCTGGAATCTGAGAGGAGCCACAAACTTCCTTCCACCCAGCATTCCCCCAAGTCTCCCGATAAAAATGGTATCTCACTTGTGTGGGTATGCCTAGCTCCCACGACAGGATATGCCCCAAAACACAACGGGGGCACATCACATTTTTTCACAGAAAACAGAGCTGTTTTTTGCAAAGTGCCTACCTGTAGATTTTGGCCTCTAGCTCAGCCGGCACCTCGGGAAACCTACCAAACTTGTGCATGTTTTAAAACTAGAGACCTAGGGGAATCGAAGATGGGGTGACTTGTGGGGCTCTGACCAGGTTCTGTTACCCAGAATCCTTTGCAAACCTCAAAATGTGGCTAAAAAAACAAATTTTTCTCACATTTCGGTGACAGAAAGTTCTGGAATCTGAGAGGAGGCACAAATTTCCTTCCGCCCAGTGTTCCCCCAAGTCTGTCGATAAAAATGATACCTCACTTGTGTGGGTAGGCCTAGCGCCCGTGACAGGAAATGTCCCAAAACACAGCGTGGGCACATCCCATTTTTTGACAGAAAACAGAGCTGATTTTTGTAAAGTACCTACCTGTAGATTTTGGCCTCTAGCTCAACCGGCACCTAGGGAAACCTACCAACCCTGTGCATTTTTTTAAACTAGAGACCTAGGGGAATCCAAGATGGGTTGACTTGTGGGGCTCTGACCAGGTTCTGTTACCCATAATCCCTTGCAAACCTCAAAATTTGGATAAAAAAACACATTTTACTCACATTTCGGTGACAGAAAGTTCTGGAATCTGAGAGGAGCCACAAATTTCCTTCCACCCAGCGTTCCCCCAAGTCTCCCGATAAAAATGGTACCTCACTTGTGTGGGTATGCCTAGCGCTTGCAACAGGATATGCCCCAAAACACAACGTGGGCACATCAAATTTTTTCACAGAAAACAGAGCTGTTTTTTGCAAAGTGCCTACCTGTAGATTTTGGCATCTAGCTCAGCCGGCACCTAGGAAACCTACCAAACCTGTGCATTATTGAAAACTAGAGACCTAGGGGAATCAAAGATGGGGTGACTTGTGGGGCTCTGACCAGGTTCTGTTACCCAGAATCCTTTGCAAACCTCAAAATTTGCAAAAAAAACACTTTTTCCTGTCATTTTGGTGACAGAAAGTTCTGGAATCTGAGAGGAGCCACAAATTTCCTTCCACCCAGCGTTTCCCCAAGTCTCCCGATAAAAATGGTACCTCACTTGTGTGGGTATGCCTAGCGCGTGCAACAGGATATGCCCCAAAACACAACGTGGGCACATCAAATTTTTTCACAGAAAACAGAGCTGTTTTTTGCAAAGTGCCTACCTGTAGATTTTGGCCTCTAGCTCAGCCGGCACATAGGGAAACCTACCAAACCTGTGCATTTTTTAAAACTAGAGACCTAGGGGAATCCAAGATGGGGTGACTTGTGGGGCTCTGACCAGGTTCTGTTACCCAGAATCCTCTGCAAACCTCAAAATTTGGCTAAAAAAACACTTTTTCCTGTCATTTCGGTGACAGAAAGTTCTGGAATCTGAGAGGAGCCACAAATTTCCTTCCACCCAGCGTTCCCCCAAGTCTCCCGATAAAAATGATACCTCACTTGTGTGGGTAGGCCTAGCGCCCGCGTCAGGATATGCCTCAAAACACGACGTGGACACATCACATTTTCAGAAAGAAAACAGAGCTGTTTTTTTACTAAGTGCCTAGCTGTGGATTTTGGCCTCTAGCTCAGCCGGCACCTGGGGAAACCTAGCAAACATGCTCATTTTTGAAAACTAGACACCTAGGGGAATCCAAGATGGGGTGACTTGTGGGGCTCTGACCAGGTTCTGTTACCCAGAATCCTTTGCAAACCTCAAAATTTGGATAAAAAACACATTTTCCTCAAATTATGGTGACAGAAAGTTCTGGAATCTGAGAGGAGCCACAAATTTCCTTCCACCCAGCGTTCCCCCAAGTCTCCCGATAAAAATGGTACCTCACTTGTGTGGGTAGGCCTAGCGCCCGCAACAGGATATGCCCCAAAACACAACGTGGACACATCCCTTTTTTTCACAGAAAATAGAGCTGTTTTTTGCAAAGTGTCTACCTGTAGATTTTGGCCTCTAGCTCAGCCGGCACCTAGGGAAACCTACCAAACCTGTGCATTTTTTAAAACTAGAGACCTCGGGGAATCCAAGATGGGGTGACTTGTGGGGCTCTGACCAGGTTCTGTTACCCAGAATCCTATGCAAACCTCAAAATTTAGCAAAAAAAAACACTTTTTCCTGTCATTTCGGTGACAGAAAGTTCTGGAATCTGAGAGGAGGCACAAATTTCCTTCCACCCAGCATTCCCCCAAGTCTTCCGATAAAAATGGTACCTCACTTGTGTGGGTAGGCCTAGCGCCCGCGACGCGATATGCCCCAAAACACAACGTAGACACATCCCATTTTTTCACAGAAAACAGAGCTGTTTTTTGCAAAGTGCCTACCTGTAGATTTTGGCATCTAGCTCAGCCGGCACCTAGGAAACCTACCAAACCTGTGCATTATTGAAAACTAGAGACCTAGGGGAATCAAAGATGGGGTGACTTGTGGGGCTCTGACCAGGTTCTGTTACCCAGAATCCTTTGCAAACCTCAAAATTTGGCAAAAAAAACACTTTTTCCTGTCATTTTGGTGACAGAAAGTTCTGGAATCTGAGAGGAGCCACAAATTTCCTTCCACCCAGCGTTTCCCCAAGTCTCCCGATAAAAATTGTACCTCACTTGTGTGGGTATGCCTAGCGCGTGCAACAGGATATGCCCCAAAACACAACGTGGGCACATCAAATTTTTTCACAGAAAACAGAGCTGTTTTTTGCAAAGTGCCTACCTGTAGATTTTGGCATCTAGCTCAGCCGGCACCTAGGAAACCTACCAAACCTGTGCATTATTGAAAACTAGAGACCTAGGGGAATCAAAGATGGGGTGACTTGTGGGGCTCTGACCAGGTTCTGTTACCCAGAATCCTTTGCAAACCTCAAAATTTGCAAAAAAAACACTTTTTCCTGTCATTTTGGTGACAGAAAGTTCTGGAATCTGAGAGGAGCCACAAATTTCCTTCCACCCAGCGTTTCCCCAAGTCTCCCGATAAAAATGGTACCTCACTTGTGTGGGTATGCCTAGCGCGTGCAACAGGATATGCCCCAAAACACAACGTGGGCACATCAAATTTTTTCACAGAAAACAGAGCTGTTTTTTGCAAAGTGCCTACCTGTAGATTTTGGCCTCTAGCTCAGCCGGCACCTAGGGAAACCTACCAAACCTGTGCATTTTTTAAAACTAGAGACCTAGGGGAATGCAAGATGGGGTGACTTGTGGGGCTCTGACCAGGTTCTGTTACCCAGAATCCTTTGCAAACCTCAAAATGTGGCTAAAAAAAAACACATTTTTCTCACATTTCGGTGACAGAACGTTCTGGAATCTGAGAGGAGCCACAAATTTCCTTCCACCCAGCGTTTCCCCGAGTTTCCCGATAAAAATGGTACCTCACTTGTGTGGGTATGCCTAGCTCCCGCGACAGGATATGCCCCAAAACACAACGTGGGTACATCACATTTTTTCACAGAAAACAGAGCTGTTTTTTGCAAAGTGCCTACCTGTAGATTTTGGCCTCTAGCTTAGCCGGCACCTAGGGAAACCTACCAAACCTGTGCATTTTTTAAAACTAGAGACCTCGGGGAATCCAAGATGGGGTGACTTGTGGGGATCTGACCAGGTTCTGTTACCCAGAATCCTTTGGAAACGTCAAAATGTGGCTAAAAAAACACTTTTTCCTGTCATTTCGGTGACAGAAAGTTCTGGAATCGGAGAGGAGCCACAAATTTCCTTCCACCCAGCATTCCCCCAAGTCTCCCGATAAAAATGGTATCTCACTTGTGTGGGTATGCCTAGCTCCCGCGACAGGATATGCCCCAAAACACAACGGGGGCACATCACATTTTTTCACAGAAAACAGAGCTGTTTTTTGCAAAGTGCCTACCTGTAGATTTTGGCCTCTAGCTCAGCCGGCACCTCGGGAAACCTACCAAACTTGTGCATGTTTTAAAACTAGAGACCTAGGGGAATCCAAGATGGGGTGACTTGTGGGGCTCTGACCAGGTTCTGTTACCCAGAATCCTTTGCAAACCTCAAAATGTGGCTAAAAAAACAAATTTTTCTCACATTTCGGTGACAGAAAGTTCTGGAATCTGAGAGGAGGCACAAATTTCCTTCCGCCCAGTGTTCCCCCAAGTCTGTCGATAAAAATGATACCTCACTTGTGTGGGTAGGCCTAACGCCCGTGACAGGAAATGTCCCAAAACACAGCGTGGGCACATCCCATTTTTTGACAGAAAACAGAGCTGATTTTTGTAAAGTGCCTACCTGTAGATTTTGGCCTCTAGCTCAACCGGCACCTAGGGAAACCTACCAACCCTGTGCATTTTTTTAAACTAGAGACCTAGGGGAATCCAAGATGGGGTGACTTGTGGGGCTCTGACCAGGTTCTGTTACCCAGAATCCCTTGCAAACCTCAAAATTTGGATAAAAAAACACATTTTACTCACATTTCGGTGACAGAAAGTTCTGGAATCTGAGAGGAGCCACAAATTTCCTTCCACCCAGCGTTCCCCCAAGTCTCCCGATAAAAATGGTACCTCACTTGTGTGGGTAGGCCTAGCGCCCGCGACAGGATGTGCCCCAAAACACAACGTGGACACATCCCTTTTTTTCACAGAAAATAGAGCTGTTTTTTGCAAAGTGCCTACCTGTAGATTTTGGCCTCTAGCTCTGCCGTCACATAGGGAAACCTAGCAAACATGCACATTTTTTAAAACTAGACACCTAGGGGAATCCAAGATGGGGTGACTTGTGGGGCTCTGACCAGGTTCTGTTACCCAGAATCCTCTGCAAACCTCAAAATTTGGCTAAAAAAACACTTTTTCCTGTCATTTCGGTGACAGAAAGTTCTGGAATCTGAGAGGAGCCACAAATTTCCTTCCACCCAGCGTTCCCCCAAGTCTCCCGATAAAAATGGTACCTCACTTGTGTGGGTAGGCCTAGCGCCCGCAACAGGATGTGCCCCAAAACACAACGTGGACACATCCCTTTTTTTCACAGAAAATAGAGCTGTTTTTTGCAAAGTGCCTACCTGTAGATTTTGGCCTCTAGCTCAGCCGGCACATAGGGAAACCTACCAAACCTGTGCATTTTTTAAAACTAGAGACCTAGGGGAATCCAAGATGGGGTGACTTGTGGGGCTCTGACCAGGTTCTGTTACCCAGAATCCTCTGCAAACCTCAAAATTTGGCTAAAAAAACACTTTTTCCTGTCATTTCGGTGACAGAAAGTTCTGGAATCTGAGAGGAGCCACAAATTTCCTTCCACCCAGCGTTCCCCCAAGTCTCCCGATAAAAATGATACCTCACTTGTGTGGGTAGGCCTAGCGCCCGCGTCAGGATATGCCTCAAAACACGACGTGGACACATCACATTTTCAGAAAGAAAACAGAGCTGTTTTTTTACTAAGTGCCTAGCTGTGGATTTTGGCCTCTAGCTCAGCCGGCACCTGGGGAAACCTAGCAAACATGCTCATTTTTGAAAACTAGACACCTAGGGGAATCCAAGATGGGGTGACTTGTGGGGCTCTGACCAGGTTCTGTTACCCAGAATCCTTTGCAAACCTCAAAATTTGGATAAAAAACACATTTTCCTCAAATTATGGTGACAGAAAGTTCTGGAATCTGAGAGGAGCCACAAATTTCCTTCCACCCAGCGTTCCCCCAAGTCTCCCGATAAAAATGGTACCCCACTTGTGTGGGTAGGCCTAGCGCCCGCGACAGGATGTGCCCCAAAACACAACGTGGACACATTCCTTTTTTTCACAGAAAATAGAGCTGTTTTTTGCAAAGTGCCTACCTGTAGATTTTGGCCTCTAGCTCAGCCGGCACATAGGGAAACCTACCAAACCTGTGCATTTTTTAAAACTAGAGACCTAGGGGAATCCAAGATGGGGTGACTTGTGGGGCTCTGACCAGGTTCTGTTACCCAGAATCCTTTGCAAACCTCAAAATTTGGATAAAAAACACATTTTCCTCAAATTATGGTGACAGAAAGTTCTGGAATCTGAGAGGAGCCACAAATTTCCTTCCACCCAGCGTTCCCCCAAGTCTCCCGATAAAAATGATACCTCACTTGTGTGGGTAGGCCTAGCGCCCGCGTCAGGATATGCCTCAAAACACGACGTGGACACATCACATTTTCAGAAAGAAAACAGAGCTGTTTTTTTACTAAGTGCCTAGCTGTGGATTTTGGCCTCTAGCTCAGCCGGCACCTGGGGAAACCTAGCAAACATGCTCATTTTTGAAAACTAGACACCTAGGGGAATCCAAGATGGGGTGGCCTGTGGGGCTCTGACCAGGTTCTGTTACCCAGAATCCTTTGCAAACCTCAAAATTTGGATAAAAAACACATTTTCCTCAAATTATGGTGACAGAAAGTTCTGGAATCTGAGAGGAGCCACAAATTTCCTTCCACCCAGCGTTCCCCCAAGTCTCCCGATAAAAATGGTACCTCACTTGTGTGGGTAGGCCTAGCGCCCGCAACAGGATATGCCCCAAAACACAACGTGGACACATCCCATTTTTTCACAGAAAATAGAGCTGTTTTTTGCAAATTGCCTACCTGTAGATTTTGGCCTCTAGCTCAGCCGGCACCTATGGAAACCTACCAAACCTGTGCATTTTTTAAAACTAGAGACCTCGGGGAATCCAAGATGGGGTGACTTGTGGGGCTCTGACCAGGTTCTGTTACCCAGAATCCTATGCAAACCTCAAAATTTAGCAAAAAAAAACACTTTTTCCTGTCATTTCGGTGACAGAAAGTTCTGGAATCTGAGAGGAGGCACAAATTTCCTTCCACCCAGCATTCCCCCAAGTCTTCCGATAAAAATGGTACCTCACTTGTGTGGGTAGGCCTAGCGCCCGCGACAGGATATGCCCCAAAACACAACGTAGACACATCCCATTTTTTCACAGAAAACAGAGCTGTTTTTTGCAAAGTGCCTACCTGTAGATTTTGGCAGCTAGCTCAGCCGGCACCCAGGAAACCTACCAAACCTGTGCATTATTGAAAACTAGAGACCTAGGGGAATCAAAGATGGGGTGACTTGTGGGGCTCTGACCAGGTTCTGTTACCCAGAATCCTTTGCAAACCTCAAAATTTGGCAAAAAAAACACTTTTTCCTGTCATTTTGGTGACAGAAAGTTCTGGAATCTGAGAGGAGCCACAAATTTCCTTCCACCCAACTTTTCCCCAAGTCTCCCGATAAAAATGGTACCTCACTTGTGTGGGTATGCCTAGCGCGTGCAACAGGATATGCCCCAAAACACAACGTGGACACATCACATTTTTTCACAAAAAACAGAGCTGTTTTTTGCAAAGTGCCTACCTGTAGATTTTGGCCTCTAGCTCAGCCGGCACCTAAGGAAACCTACCAAACTTGTGCATTTTTGAAAACTAGAGACCTAGGGGAATCCAAGATGGGGTGACTTGTGGGGCTCTGACCAGGTTCTGTTACCCAGAATCCTTTACAAACCTCAAAATTTGGCTAAAAAACACATTTTCTTCAAATTATGGTGGCAGAAAGTTCTGGAATCTGAGAGGAGCCACAAATTTCCTTCCACCCAGTGTTCCCCCAAGTCTCCCGATAAAAATGATACCTTACTTGTGTGGGTAGGCCTAGCGCCCGCGACAGGAAATGCCCCAAAGCACAACGTGGACACATCCCATTTTTTGACAGAAAACAGAGCTGTTTTTTGCAAAGTGCCTACCTGTAGGTTTTGGCCTCTAGCTCAGCCGGCACCTAGGGAAACCTACCAAACCTGTGCAGTTTTAAAAACTAGAGACCTAGGGGAATCGAAGATGGGGTGACTTGTGGGGCTCTGACGAGGTTCTGTTACCCAGAATTCTTTGCAAACCTCAAAATTTGGCTAAAAAACACATTTTCCTCATATTTCGGTGACAGAAAGTTCTGGAATCTGAGAGGAGCCACAAATTTCCTTCCACCCAGCGTTTCCCCAAGTCTCCCGATAAAAATGGTACCTCACTTGTGTGGGTATGCCTAGCGCCCGCGACAGGATATGCCCCAAAACACAACGTGGGCACATCAAATTTTTTCACAGAAAACAGAGCTGTTTTTTGCAAAGTGCCTACCTGTAGATTTTGGCCTCTAGCTCAGCCGGCACCTAGGGAAACCTACCAAACCTGTGCATTTTTTAAAACTAGAGACCTCGGGGAATCCAAGATGGGGTGACTTGTGGGGCTCTGACCAGGTTCTGTTACCCAGAATCCTTTGGAAATGTCAAAATTTGGCTAAAAAAACACTTTTTCCTGTCATTTCGGTGAAAGAAAGTTCTGGAATCTGAAAGGAGCCACAAATTTCCTTCCACCCAGCGTTCCCCCAAGTCTCCCGATAAAAATGATACCTCACTTGTGTGGGTAGGCCTAGCGCCCGCGACAGGAAATGCCCCAAAGCACAACGTGGACACATCCCATTTTTTGACAGAAAACAGAGCTGTTTTTTGCAAAGTGCCTACCTGTAGGTTTTGGCCTCTAGCTCAGCCGGCACCTAGGGAAACCTACCAAACCTGTGCAGTTTTAAAAACTAGAGACCTAGGGGAATCGAAGATGGGGTGACTTGTGGGGCTCTGACGAGGTTCTGTTACCCAGAATTCTTTGCAAACCTCAAAATTTGGCTAAAAAACACATTTTCCTCATATTTCGGTGACAGAAAGTTCTGGAATCTGAGAGGAGCCACAAATTTCCTTCCACCCAGCGTTTCCCCAAGTCTCCCGATAAAAATGGTACCTCACTTGTGTGGGTATGCCTAGCGCCCGCGACAGGATATGCCCCAAAACACAACGTGGGCACATCAAATTTTTTCACAGAAAACAGAGCTGTTTTTTGCAAAGTGCCTACCTGTAGATTTTGGCCTCTAGCTCAGCCGGCACCTAGGGAAACCTACCAAACCTGTGCATTTTTTAAAACTAGAGACCTCGGGGAATCCAAGATGGGGTGACTTGTGGGGCTCTGACCAGGTTCTGTTACCCAGAATCCTTTGGAAATGTCAAAATTTGGCTAAAAAAACACTTTTTCCTGTCATTTCGGTGACAGAAAGTTCTGGAATCTGAGAGGAGCCACAAATTTCCTTCCACCCAGCGTTCCCCCAAGTCTCCCGATAAAAATTGTATCTCACTTGTGTGGGTATGCCTAGCGCCCGCGACAGGATATGCCCCAAAACACAACGTGGGTACATCACATTTTTTCACAGAAAACAGAGCTGTTTTTTGCAAAGTGCCTACCTGTAGAGTTTGGCATCTAGCTCAGCCGGCACCTAGGAAACCTACCAAACCTGTGCATTACTGAAAACTAGAGACCTAGGGGAATCCAAGATGGGGTGACTTGTGGGGCTCTGACCAGGTTCTGTTACCCAGAATCCTTTGCAAACCTCAAAATTTGGCAAAAAAAACACTTTTTCCTGTCATTTTGTTGACAGAAAGTTCTGGAATCTGAGAGGAGCCACAAATTTCCTTCCACCCAGCGTTTCCCCAAGTCTCCCGATAAAAATGGTACCTCACTTGTGTGGGTATGCCTAGCGCGTGCAACAGGATATGCCCCAAAACACAACGTGGACACATCACATTTTTTCACAGAAAACAGAGCTGTTTTTTGCAAAGTGCCTACCTGTAGATTTTGGCCTCTAGCTCAGCCGGCACCTAGGGAAACCTACCAAACCTGTGCATTTTTGAAAACTAGAGACCTAGGGGAATCCAAGATGGGGTGACTTGTGGGGCTCTGACCAGGTTCTGTTACCCAGAATCCTTTACAAACCTCAAAATTTGGCTAAAAAACACATTTTCTTCAAATTATGGTGACAGAAAGTTCTGGAATCTGAGAGGAACCACAAATTTCCTCCCACCCAGCGTTTCCCCAAGTCTCCCGATAAAAATGGTACCTCACTTGTGTGGGTATGCCTAGCTCCCGCGACAGGATATGCCCCAAAACACAACGTGGGTACATCACATTTTTTCACAGAAAACAGAGCTGTTTTTTGCAAAGTGCCTACGTGTAGATTTTGGCCTCTAGCTTAGCCGGCACCTAGGGAAACCTACCAAACCTGTGCATTTTTTAAAACTAGAGACCTCGGGGAATCCAAGATGGGGTGACTTGTGGGGCTCTTACCAGGTTCTGTTACCCAGAATCCTTTGCAAACCTCAAAATTTGGCTAAAAAAACACTTTTTCCTGTCATTTCGGTGACAGAAAGTTCTGGAATCTGAGAGGAGCCACAAATTTCCTTCCACCCAGCATTGCCCCAAGTCTCCCGATAAAAATGGTATCTCACTTGTGTGGGTATGCCTAGCTCCCGCGACAGGATATGCCCCAAAACACAACGGGGGCACATCACATTTTTTCACAGAAAACAGAGCTGTTTTTTGCAAAGTGCCTACCTGTAGATTTTGGCCTCTAGCTCAGCCGGCACCTCGGGAAACCTACCAAACTTGTGCATGTTTTAAAACTAGAGACCTAGGGGAATCCAAGATGGGGTGACTTGTGGGGCTCTGACCAGGTTCTGTTACCCAGAATCCTTTGCAAACCTCAAAATGTGGCTAAAAAAACACATTTTTCTCACATTTCGGTGACAGAAAGTTCTGGAATCTGAGAGGAGGCACAAATTTCCTTCCGCCCAGTGTTCCCCCAAGTCTGTTGATAAAAATGATACCTCACTTGTGTGGGTAGGCCTAACGCCCGTGACAGGAAATGTCCCAAAACACAGCGTGGGCACATCCCATTTTTTGACAGAAAACAGAGCTGATTTTTGTAAAGTGCCTACCTGTAGATTTTGGCCTCTAGCTCAGCCGGCACCTAGGGAAACCTACCAACCCTGTGCATTTTTTTAAACTAGAGACCTAGGGGAATCCAAGATGGGGTGACTTGTGGGGCTCTGACCAGGTTCTGTTACCCAGAATCCCTTGCAAACCTCAAAATTTGGATAAAAAAACACATTTTACTCACATTTCGGTGACAGAAAGTTCTGGAATCTGAGAGGAGCCACAAATTTCCTTCCACCCAGCGTTCCCCCAAGTCTCCCGATAAAAATGGTACCTCACTTGTGTGGGTAGGCCTAGCGCCCGCGACAGGATGTGCCCCAAAACACAACGTGGACACATCCCTTTTTTTGACAGAAAATAGAGCTGTTTTTTGCAAAGTGCCTACCTGTAGATTTTGGCCTCTAGCTCAGCCGGCACATAGGGAAACCTAGCAAACATGCACATTTTTTAAAACTAGACACCTAGGGGAATCCAAGATGGGGTGACTTGTGGGGCTCTGACCAGGTTCTGTTACCCAGAATCCTCTGCAAACCTCAAAATTTGGCTAAAAAAACACTTTTTCCTGTCATTTCGGTGACAGAAAGTTCTGGAATCTGAGAGGAGCCACAAATTTCCTTCCACCCAGCGTTCCCCCAAGTCTCCCGATAAAAATGGTACCTCACTTGTGTGGGTAGGCCTAGTGCCCGCGACAGGATGTGCCCCAAAACACAATGTGGACACATCCCTTTTTTTCACAGAAAATAGAGCTGTTTTTTGCAAAGTGCCTACCTGTAGATTTTGGCCTCTAGCTCAGCCGGCACATAGGGAAACCTACCAAACCTGTGCATTTTTTTAAACTAGAGACCTAGGGGAATCCAAGATGGGGTGACTTGTGGGGCTCTGACCAGGTTCTGTTACCCAGAATCCTTTTCAAACCTCAAAATTTGGCTACAAAACACATTTTCCTCAAATTATGGTGACAGAAAGTTCTGGAATCTGAGAGGAGCCACAAATTTCCTTCCACCCAGTGTTCCCCCAAGTCTCCCGATAAAAATGATACCTCACTTGTGTGGGTAGGCCTAGCGCCCGCGTCAGGATATGCCTCAAAACACGACGTGGACACATCACATTTTCAGAAAGAAAACAGAGCTGTTTTTTTACTAAGTGCCTAGCTGTGGATTTTGGCCTCTAGCTCAGCCGGCACCTGGGGAAACCTAGCAAACATGAACATTTTTGAAAACTAGACACCTAGGGGAATCCAAGATGGGGTGACTTGTGGGGCTCTGACCAGGTTCTGTTACCCAGAATCCTCTGCAAACCTCAAAATTTGGCTAAAAAAACACTTTTTCCTGTCATTTCGGTGACAGAAAGTTCTGGAATCTGAGAGGAGCCACAAATTTCCTTCCACCCAGCGTTCCCCCAAGTCTCCCGATAAAAATGGTACCTCACTTGTGTGGGTAGGCCTAGCGCCCGCGACAGGATGTGCCCCAAAACACAACGTGGACACATTCCTTTTTTTCACAGAAAATAGAGCTGTTTTTTGCAAAGTGCCTACCTGTAGATTTTGGCCTCTAGCTCAGCCGGCACATAGGGAAACCTACCAAACCTGTGCATTTTTTAAAACTAGAGACCTAGGGGAATCCAAGATGGGGTGACTTGTGGGGCTCTGACCAGGTTCTGTTACCCAGAATCCTTTGCAAACCTCAAACTTTGGATAAAAAACACATTTTCCTCAAATTATGGTGACAGAAAGTTCTGGAATCTGAGAGGAGCCACAAATTTCCTTCCACCCAGTGTTCCCCCAAGTCTCCCGATAAAAATGATACCTCACTTGTGTGGGTAGGCCTAGCGCCCGCGTCAGGATATGCCTCAAAACACGACGTGGACACATCACATTTTCAGAATGAAAACATAGCTGTTTTTTTACTAAGTGCCTAGCTGTGGATTTTGGCCTCTAGCTCAGCCGGCACCTGGGGAAACCTAGCAAACATGCTCATTTTTGAAAACTAGACACCTAGGGGAATCCAAGATGGGGTGGCCTGTGGGGCTCTGACCAGGTTCTGTTACCCAGAATCCTTTGCAAACCTCAAAATTTGGATAAAAAACACATTTTCCTCAAATTATGGTGACAGAAAGTTCTGGAATCTGAGAGGAGCCACAAATTTCCTTCCACCCAGCGTTCCCCCAAGTCTCCCGATAAAAATGGTACCTCACTTGTGTGGGTAGGCCTAGCGCCCGCAACAGGATATGCCCCAAAACACAACGTGGACACATCCCTTTTTTTCACAGAAAATAGAGCTTTTTTTTGCAAATTGCCTACCTGTAGATTTTGGCCTCTAGCTCAGCCGGCACCTATGGAAACCTACCAAACCTGTGCATTTTTTAAAACTAGAGACCTCGGGGAATCCAAGATGGGGTGACTTGTGGGGCTCTGACCAGGTTCTGTTACCCAGAATCCTATGCAAACCTCAAAATTTAGCAAAAAAAAACACTTTTTCCTGTCATTTCGGTGACAGAAAGTTCTGGAATCTGAGAGGAGGCACAAATTTCCTTCCACCCAGCATTCCCCCAAGTCTTCCGATAAAAATGGTACCTCACTTGTGTGGGTAGGCCTAGCGCCCGCGACAGGATATGCCCCAAAACACAACGTAGACACATCCCATTTTTTCACAGAAAACAGAGCTGTTTTTTGCAAAGTGCCTACTTGTAGAGTTTGGCATCTAGCTCAGCCGGCACCTAGGAAACCTACCAAACCTGTGCATTACTGAAAACTAGAGACCTAGGGGAATCCAAGATGGGGTGACTTGTGGGGCTCTGACCAGGTTCTGTTACCCAGAATCCTTTGCAAACCTCAAAATTTGGCAAAAAAAACACTTTTTCCTGTCATTTTGTTGACAGAAAGTTCTGGAATCTGAGAGGAGCCACAAATTTCCTTCCACCCAGCGTTTCCCCAAGTCTCCCGATAAAATTGGTACCTCACTTGTGTGGGTATGCCTAGCGCGTGCAACAGGATATGCCCCAAAACACAACGTGGACACATCACATTTTTTCACAGAAAACAGAGCTGTTTTTTGCAAAGTGCCTACCTGTAGATTTTGGCCTCTAGCTCAGCCGGCACCTAGGGAAACCTACCAAACCTGTGCATTTTTGAAAACTAGAGACCTAGGGGAATCCAAGATGGGGTGACTTGTGGGGCTCTGACCAGGTTCTGTTACCCAGAATCCTTTACAAACCTCAAAATTTGGCTAAAAAACACATTTTCTTCAAATTATGGTGACAGAAAGTTCTGGAATCTGAGAGGAGCCACAAATTTCCTTCCACCCAGTGTTCCCCCAAGTCTCCCGATAAAAATGATACCTCACTTGTGTGGGTAGGCCTAGCGCCCGCGACAGGAAATGCCCCAAAGCACAACGTGGACACATCCAATTTTTTGACAGAAAACAGAGTTGTTTTTTGCAAAGTGCCTACCTGTAGGTTTTGGCCTCTAGCTCAGCCGGCACCTAGGGAAACCTACCAAACCTGTGCAGTTTTAAAAACTAGAGACCTAGGGGAATCGAAGATGGGGTGACTTGTGGGGCTCTGACCAGGTTCTGTTACCCAGAATTCTTTGCAAACCTCAAAATTTGGCCTAAAAACACATTTTCCTCATATTTCGGTGACAGAAAGTTCTGGAATCTGAGAGGAGCCACAAATTTCCTTCCACCCAGCGTTTCCCCAAGTCTCCCGATAAAAATGGTACCTCACTTGTGTGGGTATGCCTAGCGCCCGCGACAGGATATGCCCCAAAACACAACGTGGGCACATCACATTTTTTCACAGAAAACAGAGCTGTTTTTTGCAAACTGCCTACCTGTAGATTTTGGCCTCTAGCTCAGCCGACACCTAGGGAAACCTACCAAACCTGTGCATTTTTTAAAACTAGAGACCTAGGGGAATCCAAGATGGGGTGACTTGTGGGGCTCTGACCAGGTTCTGTTACCCAGAATCCTTTGCAAACCTCAAAATGTGGCTTAAAAGAAAAACACTTTTTCCTGTCATTTCGGTGACAGAAAGTTCTGGAATCTGAGAGGAGCCACAAATTTCCTTCCACCCAGCGTTCCCCCAAGTCTCCCGATAAAAATGGTATCTCACTTGTGTGGGTATGCCTAGCGCCCGCGACAGGATATGCCCCAAAACACAACGTGGGCACATCACATTTTTTCACAGAAAACAGAGCTGTTTTTTGCAAAGTGCCTACCTGTAGATTTTGGCCTCTAGCTCAGCCGGCACCTAGGGAAACCTACCAAACCTGTGCATTTTTGAAAACTAGGGACCTAGGGGAATCCAAGATGGGGTGACTTGTGGGGCTCTTACCAGGTTCTGTCACCCAGAATCCTTTGCAAACCTCAAAATTTGGCAAAAAAACCACTTTTTCCTGTCATTTTGGTGACAGAAAGTTCTGGAATCTGAGAGGAGCCACAAATTTCCTTCCACCCAGCGTTTCCCCAAGTCTCCCGATAAAAATGGTACCTCACTTGTGTGGGTAGGCCTAGCGCCCGCGACAGGATATGCCCCAAAACACAACGTGGACACATCCCATTTTTTCACAGAAAACAGAGCTGTTTTTTGCAAAGTGCCTACCTGTAGATTTTGGCATCTAGCTCAGCCGGCACCTAGGAAACCTACCAAACCTGTGCATTATTGAAAACTAGAGACCTAGGGGAATCCAAGATGGGGTGACTTGTGGGGCTCTGACCAGGTTTTGTTACCCAGAATCCTTTGCAAACCTCAAAATTTGGCAAAAAACACACTTTTTCCTGTCATTTTGGGGACAGAAAGTTGTGGAATCTGAGAGGAGCCACAAATTTCCTTCCACCCAGCGTTTCCCCAAGTCTCCCGATAAAAATGGTACCTCACTTGTGTGGGTATGCCTAGCGCGTGCAACAGGATATGCCCCAAAACACAACGTGGACACATCCCATTTTTTCACAGAAAACAGAGCTGTTTTTTGCAAAGTGCCTACCTGTAGATTTTGGCATCTAGCTCAGCCGGCACCTAGGAAACCTACCAAACCTGTGCATTATTGAAAACTAGAGACCTAGGGGAATCCAAGATGGGGTGACTTGTGGGGCTCTGACCAGGTTCTGTTACCCAGAATCCTCTGCAAACCTCAAAATTTGGCTAAAAAAACACTTTTTCCTGTCATTTCGGTGACAGAAAGTTCTGGAATCTGAGAGGAGCCACAAATTTCCTTCCACCCAGCGTTCCCCCAAGTCTCCCGATAAAAATGGTACCTCACTTGTGTGGGTAGGCCTAGTGCCCGCGACAGGATGTGCCCCAAAACACAATGTGGACACATCCCTTTTTTTCACAGAAAATAGAGCTGTTTTTTGCAAAGTGCCTACCTGTAGATTTTGGCCTCTAGCTCAGCCGGCACATAGGGAAACCTACCAAACCTGTGCATTTTTTTAAACTAGAGACCTAGGGGAATCCAAGATGGGGTGACTTGTGGGGCTCTGACCAGGTTCTGTTACCCAGAATCCTTTTCAAACCTCAAAATTTGGCTACAAAACACATTTTCCTCAAATTATGGTGACAGAAAGTTCTGGAATCTGAGAGGAGCCACAAATTTCCTTCCACCCAGTGTTCCCCCAAGTCTCCCGATAAAAATGATACCTCACTTGTGTGGGTAGGCCTAGCGCCCGCGTCAGGATATGCCTCAAAACACGACGTGGACACATCACATTTTCAGAAAGAAAACAGAGCTGTTTTTTTACTAAGTGCCTAGCTGTGGATTTTGGCCTCTAGCTCAGCCGGCACCTGGGGAAACCTAGCAAACATGAACATTTTTGAAAACTAGACACCTAGGGGAATCCAAGATGGGGTGACTTGTGGGGCTCTGACCAGGTTCTGTTACCCAGAATCCTCTGCAAACCTCAAAATTTGGCTAAAAAAACACTTTTTCCTGTCATTTCGGTGACAGAAAGTTCTGGAATCTGAGAGGAGCCACAAATTTCCTTCCACCCAGCGTTCCCCCAAGTCTCCCGATAAAAATGGTACCTCACTTGTGTGGGTAGGCCTAGCGCCCGCGACAGGATGTGCCCCAAAACACAACGTGGACACATTCCTTTTTTTCACAGAAAATAGAGCTGTTTTTTGCAAAGTGCCTACCTGTAGATTTTGGCCTCTAGCTCAGCCGGCACATAGGGAAACCTACCAAACCTGTGCATTTTTTAAAACTAGAGACCTAGGGGAATCCAAGATGGGGTGACTTGTGGGGCTCTGACCAGGTTCTGTTACCCAGAATCCTTTGCAAACCTCAAACTTTGGATAAAAAACACATTTTCCTCAAATTATGGTGACAGAAAGTTCTGGAATCTGAGAGGAGCCACAAATTTCCTTCCACCCAGTGTTCCCCCAAGTCTCCCGATAAAAATGATACCTCACTTGTGTGGGTAGGCCTAGCGCCCGCGTCAGGATATGCCTCAAAACACGACGTGGACACATCACATTTTCAGAAAGAAAACAGAGCTGTTTTTTTACTAAGTGCCTAGCTGTGGATTTTGGCCTCTAGCTCAGCCGGCACCTGGGGAAACCTAGCAAACATGCTCATTTTTGAAAACTAGACACCTAGGGGAATCCAAGATGGGGTGGCCTGTGGGGCTCTGACCAGGTTCTGTTACCCAGAATCCTTTGCAAACCTCAAAATTTGGATAAAAAACACATTTTCCTCAAATTATGGTGACAGAAAGTTCTGGAATCTGAGAGGAGCCACAAATTTCCTTCCACCCAGCGTTCCCCCAAGTCTCCCGATAAAAATGGTACCTCACTTGTGTGGGTAGGCCTAGCGCCCGCAACAGGATATGCCCCAAAACACAACGTGGACACATCCCTTTTTTTCACAGAAAATAGAGCTGTTTTTTGCAAATTGCCTACCTGTAGATTTTGGCCTCTAGCTCAGCCGGCACCTATGGAAACCTACCAAACCTGTGCATTTTTTAAAACTAGAGACCTCGGGGAATCCAAGATGGGGTGACTTGTGGGGCTCTGACCAGGTTCTGTTACCCAGAATCCTATGCAAACCTCAAAATTTAGCAAAAAAAAACACTTTTTCCTGTCATTTCGGTGACAGAAAGTTCTGGAATCTGAGAGGAGGCACAAATTTCCTTCCACCCAGCATTCCCCCAAGTCTTCCGATAAAAATGGTACCTCACTTGTGTGGGGAGGCCTAGCGCCCGCGACAGGATATGCCCCAAAACACAACGTAGACACATCCCATTTTTTCACAGAAAACAGAGCTGTTTTTTGCAAAGTGCCTACCTGTAGAGTTTGGCATCTAGCTCAGCCGGCACCTAGGAAACCTACCAAACCTGTGCATTACTGAAAACTAGAGACCTAGGGGAATCCAAGATGGGGTGACTTGTGGGGCTCTGACCAGGTTCTGTTACCCAGAATCCTTTGCAAACCTCAAAATTTGGCAAAAAAAACACTTTTTCCTGTCATTTTGTTGACAGAAAGTTCTGGAATCTGAGAGGAGCCACAAATTTCCTTCCACCCAGCGTTTCCCCAAGTCTCCCGATAAAATTGGTACCTCACTTGTGTGGGTATGCCTAGCGCGTGCAACAGGATATGCCCCAAAACACAACGTGGACACATCACATTTTTTCACAGAAAACAGAGCTGTTTTTTGCAAAGTGCCTACCTGTAGATTTTGGCCTCTAGCTCAGCCGGCACCTAGGGAAACCTACCAAACCTGTGCATTTTTGAAAACTAGAGACCTAGGGGAATCCAAGATGGGGTGACTTGTGGGGCTCTGACCAGGTTCTGTTACCCAGAATCCTTTACAAACCTCAAAATTTGGCTAAAAAACACATTTTCTTCAAATTATGGTGACAGAAAGTTCTGGAATCTGAGAGGAGCCACAAATTTCCTTCCACCCAGTGTTCCCCCAAGTCTCCCGATAAAAATGATACCTCACTTGTGTGGGTAGGCCTAGCGCCCGCGACAGGAAATGCCCCAAAGCACAACGTGGACACATCCAATTTTTTGACAGAAAACAGAGTTGTTTTTTGCAAAGTGCCTACCTGTAGGTTTTGGCCTCTAGCTCAGCCGGCACCTAGGGAAACCTACCAAACCTGTGCAGTTTTAAAAACTAGAGACCTAGGGGAATCGAAGATGGGGTGACTTGTGGGGCTCTGACCAGGTTCTGTTACCCAGAATTCTTTGCAAACCTCAAAATTTGGCCTAAAAACACATTTTCCTCATATTTCGGTGACAGAAAGTTCTGGAATCTGAGAGGAGCCACAAATTTCCTTCCACCCAGCGTTTCCCCAAGTCTCCCGATAAAAATGGTACCTCACTTGTGTGGGTATGCCTAGCGCCCGCGACAGGATATGCCCCAAAACACAACGTGGGCACATCACATTTTTTCACAGAAAACAGAGCTGTTTTTTGCAAACTGCCTACCTGTAGATTTTGGCCTCTAGCTCAGCCGACACCTAAGGAAACCTACCAAACCTGTGCATTTTTTAAAACTAGAGACCTAGGGGAATCCAAGATGGGGTGACTTGTGGGGCTCTGACCAGGTTCTGTTACCCAGAATCCTTTGCAAACCTCAAAATGTGGCTTAAAAGAAAAACACTTTTTCCTGTCATTTCGGTGACAGAAAGTTCTGGAATCTGAGAGGAGCCACAAATTTCCTTCCACCCAGCGTTCCCCCAAGTCTCCCGATAAAAATGGTATCTCACTTGTGTGGGTATGCCTAGCGCCCGCGACAGGATATGCCCCAAAACACAACGTGGGCACATCACATTTTTTCACAGAAAACAGAGCTGTTTTTTGCAAAGTGCCTACCTGTAGATTTTGGCCTCTAGCTCAGCCGGCACCTAGGGAAACCTACCAAACCTGTGCATTTTTGAAAACTAGGGACCTAGGGGAATCCAAGATGGGGTGACTTGTGGGGCTCTTACCAGGTTCTGTCACCCAGAATCCTTTGCAAACCTCAAAATTTGGCAAAAAAACCACTTTTTCCTGTCATTTTGGTGACAGAAAGTTCTGGAATCTGAGAGGAGCCACAAATTTCCTTCCACCCAGCGTTTCCCCAAGTCTCCCGATAAAAATGGTACCTCACTTGTGTGGGTAGGCCTAGCGCCCGCGACAGGATATGCCCCAAAACACAACGTGGACACATCCCATTTTTTCACAGAAAACAGAGCTGTTTTTTGCAAAGTGCCTACCTGTAGATTTTGGCATCTAGCTCAGCCGGCACCTAGGAAACCTACCAAACCTGTGCATTATTGAAAACTAGAGACCTAGGGGAATCCAAGATGGGGTGACTTGTGGGGCTCTGACCAGGTTTTGTTACCCAGAATCCTTTGCAAACCTCAAAATTTGGCAAAAAACACACTTTTTCCTGTCATTTTGGGGACAGAAAGTTGTGGAATCTGAGAGGAGCCACAAATTTCCTTCCACCCAGCGTTTCCCCAAGTCTCCCGATAAAAATGGTACCTCACTTGTGTGGGTATGCCTAGCGCGTGCAACAGGATATGCCCCAAAACACAACGTGGACACATCCCATTTTTTCACAGAAAACAGAGCTGTTTTTTGCAAAGTGCCTACCTGTAGATTTTGGCATCTAGCTCAGCCGGCACCTAGGAAACCTACCAAACCTGTGCATTATTGAAAACTAGAGACCTAGGGGAATCCAAGATGGGGTGACTTGTGGGGCTCTGACCAGGTTCTGTTACCCAGAATCCTTTGCAAACCTCAAAATTTGGCAAAAAAAACACTTTTTCCTGTCATTTTGGGGACAGAAAGTTGTGGAATCTGAGAGGAGCCACAAATTTCCTTACACCCAGCGTTTCCCCAAGTCTCCCGATAAAAATGGTACCTCACTTGTGTGGGTATGCCTAGCGCGTGCAACAGGATATGCCCCAAAACACAACGTGGCGCATCACATTTTTTCACAGAAAATAGAGCTGTTTTTTGCAAAGTGCCTACCTGTAGATTTTGGCCTCTAGCTCAGCCGGCACCTAGGGAAACCTACCAAACCTGTGCATTTTTGAAAACTAGAGACCAAGGGGAATCCAAGATGGGGTGACTTGTGGGGCTCTGACCAGGTTCTGTTACCCAGAATCCTTTACAAGCCTCAAAATTTGGCTAAAAAACAAATTTTCTTCAAATTATGGTGACAGAAAGTTCTGGAATCTGAGAGGAGCCACAAATTTCCTTCCACCCAGTGTTTCCCCAAGTCTCCCGATAAAAATGATACCTCACTTGTGTGGGTAGGCCTAGCGCCCGCGACAGGAAATGCCCCAAAGCACAACGTGGACACATCCCATTTTTTGACAGAAAACAGAGCTGTTTTTTTGCAAAGTGCCTACCTGTAGGTTTTGGCCTCTAGCTCAGCCGGCACCTAGGGAAACCTACCAAACCTGTGCAGTTTTAAAAACTAGAGACCTAGGGGAATCGAACATGGGGTGACTTGTGGGGCTCTGACCAGGTTCTGTTACCCAGAATTCTTTGCAAACCTCAAAATTTGGCTAAAAAACAAATTTTCCTCATATTTCGGTGACAGAAAGTTCTGGAATCTGAGAGGAGCCACAAATTTCCTTCCACCCAGCGTTTCCCCAAGTCTCCCGATAAAAATGGTACCTCACTTGTGTGGGTAGGCCTAGCGCCCGCGACAGGATATGCCCCAAAACACAACGTGGACACATCCCATTTTTTCACAGAAAACAGAGCTGTTTTTTGCAAAGTGCCTACCTGTAGATTTTGGCATCTAGCTCAGCCGCCACCTAGGAAACCTGCCAAACCTGTGCATTATTGAAAACTAGAGACCTAGGGGAATCCAAGATGGGGTGACTTGTGGGGCTCTGACCAGGTTCTGTTACCCAGAATCCTTTGCAAACCTCAAAATTTGGCAAAAAAAACACTTTTTCCTGTCATTTTGGGGACAGAAAGTTGTGGAATCTGAGAGGAGTCACAAATTTCCTTCCACCCAGCGTTTCCCCAAGTCTCCCGATAAAAATGGTACCTCACTTGTGTGGGTATGCCTAGCGCGTGCAACTTGATATGCCCCAAAACACAACGTGGCGCATCACATTTTTTCACAGAAATTAGAGCTATTTTTTGCAAAGTGCCTACCTGTAGATTTTGGCCTCTAGCTCAGCCGGCACCTAGGGAAACCTACCAAACCTGTGCATTTTTGAAAACTAGAGACCTAGGGGAATCCAAGATGGGGTGACTTGTGGGGCTCTGACCAGGTTCTGTTACCCAGAATCCTTTACAAACCTCAAAATTTGGCTAAAAAACACATTTTCTTCAAATTATGGTGACAGAAAGTTCTGGAATCTGAGAGGAGCCACAAATTTCCTTCCACCCAGTGTTCCCCCAAGTCTCCCAATAAAAATTATACCTCACTTGTGTGGGTAGGCCTAGCGCCCGCGACAGGAAATGCCCCAAAGCACAACGTGGACACATCCCATTTTTTGACAGAAAACAGAGCTGTTTTTTGCAAAGTGCCTACCTGTAGGTTTTGGCCTCTAGCTCAGCCGGCACCTAGGGAAACCTACCAAACCTGTGCAGTTTTAAAAACTAGAGACCTAGGGGAATCTAAGATGGGGTGACTTGTGGGGCTCTGACCAGGTTCTGTTACCCAGAATTCTTTGCAAACCTCAAAATTTGGCTAAAAAACACATTTTCCTCATATTTCGGTGACAGAAAGTTCTGGAATCTGAGAGGAGCCACAAATTTCCTTCCACCCAGCGTTTCCCCAAGTCTCCCGATAAAAATGGTACCTCACTTGTGTGGGTATGCCTAGCGCCCGCGACAGGATATGCCCCAAAACACAACGTGGGCACATCAAATTTTTTCACAGAAAACAGAGCTGTTTTTTGCAAAGTGCCTACCTGTAGATTTTGGCCTCTAGCTCAGCCGGCACCTAGGGAAACCTACCAAACCTGTGCATTTTTTAAAACTAGAGACCTAGGGGAATCCAAGATGGGGTGACTTGTGGGGCTCTGACCAGGTTCTGTTACCCAGAATCCTTTGCAAACCTCAAAATGTGGCTTAAAAAAAACACATTTTTCTCACATTTCGGTGACAGATCGTTCTGGAATCTGAGAGGAGCCACAAATTTCCTTCCACCCAGCATTTCCCCAAGTCTCACGATAAAAATGGTACCTCACTTGTGTGGGTATGCCTAGCGCCCGCGACAGGATATGCCCCAAAACACAACGTGGGTACATCTCATTTTTTCACAGAAAACAGAGCTGTTTTTTGCAAAGTGCCTACCTGTAGATTTTGGCCTCTAGCTTAGCCGGCACCTATGGAAACCTACCAAACCTGTGCATTTTTTAAAAGTAGAGACCTCGGGGAATCCAAGATGGGGTGACTTGCGGGGCTCTGACCAGGTTCTGTTACCCAGAATCCTTTGGAAACGTCAAAATTTGGCTAAAAAAACACTTTTTCCTGTCATTTCGGTGACAGAAAGTTCTGGAATCTGAGAGGAGCCACAAATTTCCTTCCACCCAGCTTTCCCCCAAGTCTCCCGATAAAAATGGTATCTCACTTGTGTGGGTATGCCTAGCGCCCGCGACAGGATATGCCCCAAAACACAACGTGGGCACATCACATTTTTTCACAGAAAACAGAGCTGTTTTTTGCAAAGTGCCTACCTGTAGATTTTGGCCTCTAGCTCAGCCGTCACCTAGGGAAACCTACCAAACCTGTGCATTTTTGAAAACTAGAGACCTAGGGGAATCCAAGATGGGGTGACTTGAGGGGCTCTGACCAGGTTCTGTTACCCAGAATCCTTTACAAACCTCAAAATTTGGCTAAAAAACACATTTTCTTCAAATTATGGTGACAGAAAGTTCTGGAATCTGAGAGGAGCCACAAATTTCCTTCCACCCAGTGTTCCCCCAAGTCTCCCGATAAAAATGATACCTCACTTGTGTGGGAAGGCCTAGCGCCCGCGACAGGAAATGCCCCAAAGCACAACGTGGACACATCCCATTTTTTGACAGAAAACAGAGCTGTTTTTTGCAAAGTGCCTACCTGTAGGTTTTGGCCTCTAGCTCAGCCGGCACCTAGGGAAACCTACCAAACCTGTGCAGTTTTAAAAACTAGAGACCTAGGGGAATCGAAGATGGGGTGACTTGTGGGGCTCTGACCAGGTTCTGTTACCCAGAATTCTTTGCAAACCTCAAAATTTGGCTAAAAAACACATTTTCCTCATATTTCGGTGACAGAAAGTTCTGGAATCTGAGAGGAGCCACAAATTTCCTTCCACCCAGCGTTTCCCCAAGTCTCCCGATAAAAATGGTACCTCACTTGTGTGGGTATGCCTAGCGCCCGCGACAGGATATGCCCCAAAACACAACGTGGGCACATCAAATTTTTTCACAGAAAACAGAGCTGTTTTTTGCAAAGTGCCTACCTGTAGATTTTGGCCTCTAGCTCAGCCGGCACCTAGGGAAACCTACCAAACCTGTGCATTTTTTTAAACTAGAGACCTAGGGGAATCCAAGATGGGGTGACTTGTGGGGCTCTGACCAGGTTCTGTTACCCAGAATCCTTTGCAAACCTCAAAATGTGGCTAAAAAAAAAAACATTTTTCTCACATTTCGGTGACAGAACGTTCTGGAATCTGAGAGGAGCCACAAATTTCCTTCCACTCAGCGTTTCCCCAAGTCTCCCGATAAAAATGGTACCTCACTTGTGTGGGTATGCCTAGCGCCCGCGACAGGATATGCCCCAAAACACAACGTGGGTACATCACATTTTTTCACAGAAAACAGAGCTGTTTTTTGCAAAGTGCCTACCTGTAGATTTTGGCCTCTAGCTTAGCCGGCACCTAGGGAAACCTACCAAACCTGTGCATTTTTTAAAACTAGAGACCTCGGGGAATCCAAGATGAGGTGACTTGTGGGGCTCTGACCAGGTTCTGTTACCCAGAATCCTTTGGAAACGTCAAAATTTGGCTAAAAAAACACTTTTTCCTGTCATTTCGGTGACAGAAAGTTCTGGAATCTGAGAGGAGCCACAAATTTCCTTCCACCCAGCATTCCCCCAAGTCTCCCGATAAAAATGGTATCTCACTTGTGTGGGTATGCCTAGCTCCCGCGACAGGATATGCCCCAAAACACAACGGGGGCACATCACATTTTTTCACAGAAAACAGAGCTGTTTTTTGCAAAGTGCCTACCTGTAGATTTTGGCCTCTAGCTCAGCCGGCACCTAAGGAAACCTACCAAACCTGTGCATGTTTTAAAACTAGAGACCTAGGGGAATCCAAGATGGGGTGACTTGTGGGGCTCTGACCAGGTTCTGTTACCCAGAATCCTTTGCAAACCTCAAAATGTGGCTAAAAAAACACACTTTTCTCACATTTCGGTGACAGAAAGTTCTGGAATCTGAGAGGAGGCACAAATTTCCTTCCGCCCAGTGTTCCCCCAAGTCTGTCGATAAAAATGATACCTCACTTGTGTGGGTAGGCCTAGCGCCCGCGACAGGAAATGTCCCAAAACACAGCGTGGGCACATCCCATTTTTTGACAGAAAACAGAGCTGATTTTTGTAAAGTGCCTACCTGTAGATTTTGGCCTCTAGCTCAACCAGCACCTAGGGAAACCTACCAACCCTGTGCATTTTTTTAAACTAGAGACCTAGGGGAATCCAAGATGGGGTGACTTGTGGGGCTCTGACCAGGTTCTGTTACCCAGAATCCCTTGCAAACCTCAAAATTTGGATAAAAAAACACATTTTACTCACATTTCGGTGACAGAAAGTTCTGGAATCTGAGAGGAGGCACAAATTTCCTTCCACCCAGTGTTCCCCTAAGTCTCCCGATAAGAATGATACCTCACTTGTGTGGGTAGGCCTAGCGCCCGCGACAGGAAATGCCCCAAAGCACAACGTGGACACATCCCATTTTTTTACAGAAAACAGAGCTGTTTTTTGCAAAGTGCCTACCTGTAGATTTTGGCCTCTAGCTTAGCCGGCACCTAGGGAAACCTACCAAACCTGTGCATTTTTTAAAACTAGAGACCTAGGGGAATCCAAGATGGGGTGACTTGTGGGGCTCTGACCAGGTTCTGTTACCCAGAATCCTCTGCAAACCTCAAAATTTGGCTAAAAAAACACTTTTTCCTGTCATTTCGGTGACAGAAAGTTCTGGAATCTGAGAGGAGCCACAAATTTCCTTCCACCCAGCGTTCCCCCAAGTCTCCCGATAAAAATGGTACCTCACTTGTGTGGGTAGGCCTAGCGCCCGCGACAGGATATGCCCCAAAATACAACGTGGACACATCCCATTTTTTCACAGAAAATAGAGCTGTTTTTTGCAAAGTGCCTACCTGTAGATTTTGGCCTCTAGCTCAGCCGGCACCTAGGGAAACCTACCAAACCTGTGCATTTTTTTAAACTAGAGACCTAGGGGAATCCAAGATGGGGTGACTTGTGGGGCTCTGACCAGGTTCTGTTACCCAGAATCCTTTTCAAACCTCAAAATTTGGCTACAAAACACATTTTCCTCAAATTATGGTGACAGAAAGTTCTGGAATCTGAGAGGAGCCACAAATTTCCTTCCACCCAGTGTTCCCCCAAGTCTCCCGATAAAAATGATACCTCACTTGTGTGGGTAGGCCTAGCGCCCGCGTCAGGATATGCCTCAAAACACGACGTGGACACATCACATTTTCAGAAAGAAAACAGAGCTGTTTTTTTACTAAGTGCCTAGCTGTGGATTTTGGCCTCTAGCTCAGCCGGCACCTGGGGAAACCTAGCAAACATGAACATTTTTGAAAACTAGACACCTAGGGGAATCCAAGATGGGGTGACTTGTGGGGCTCTGACCAGGTTCTGTTAGCCAGAATCCTCTGCAAACCTCAAAATTTGGCTAAAAAAACACTTTTTCCTGTCATTTCGGTGACAGAAAGTTCTGGAATCTGAGAGGAGCCACAAATTTCCTTCCACCCAGCGTTCCCCCAAGTCTTCTGATAAAAATGGTACCTCACTTGTGTGGGTAGGCCTAGCGCCCGCGACAGGATGTGCCCCAAAACACAACGTGGACACATTCCTTTTTTTCACAGAAAATAGAGCTGTTTTTTGCAAAGTGCCTACCTGTAGATTTTGGCCTCTAGCTCAGCCGGCACATAGGGAAACCTACCAAACCTGTGCATTTTTTAAAACTAGAGACCTAGGGGAATCCAAGATGGGGTGACTTGTGGGGCTCTGACCAGGTTCTGTTACCCAGAATCCTTTGCAAACCTCAAAATTTGGATAAAAAACACATTTTCCTCAAATTATGGTGACAGAAAGTTCTGGAATCTGAGAGGAGCCACAAATTTCCTTCCACCCAGTGTTCCCCCAAGTCTCCCGATAAAAATGATACCTCACTTGTGTGGGTAGGCCTAGCGCCCGCGACAGGTAATGCCCCAAAGCACAACGTGGACACATCCCATTTTTTGACAGAAAACAGAGCTGTTTTTTGCAAAGTGCCTACCTGTAGGTTTTGGCCTCTAGCTCAGCCGGCACCTAGGGAAACCTACCAAACCTGTGCAGTTTTAAAAACTAGAGACCTAGGGGAATCGAAGATGGGGTGACTTGTGGGGCTCTGACCAGGTTCTGTTACCCAGAATTCTTTGCAAACCTCAAAATTTGGCTAAAAAACACATTTTCCTCATATTTCGGTGACAGAAAGTTCTGGAATCTGAGAGGAGCCACAAATTTCCTTCCACCCAGCGTTTCCCCAAGTCTCCCGATAAAAATGGTACCTCACTTGTGTGGGTATGCCTAGCGCCCGCGACAGGATATGCCCCAAAACACAAAGTGGGCACATCAAATTTTTTCACAGAAAACAGAGCTGTTTTTTGCAAAGTGCCTACCTGTAGATTTTGGCCTCTAGCTCAGCCGGCACCTAGGGAAACCTACCAAACCTGTGCATTTTTTAAAACTAGAGACCTAGGGGAATCCAAGATGGGGTGACTTGTGGGGCTCTGACCAGGTTCTGTTACCCAGAATCCTTTGCAAACCTCAAAATGTGGCTAAAAAAACCCACATTTTTCTCACATTTCGGTGACAGAACGTTCTGGAATCTGAGAGGAGCCACAAATGTCCTTCCACCTAGCGTTTCCCCAAGTCTCCCGATAAAAATGATACCTCACTTGTGTGGGTAGGCCTAGCGCCCGCGACAGGAAATGTCCCAAAACACAGCGTGGGCACATCCCATTTTTTGACAGAAAACAGAGCTGATTTTTGTAAAGTGCCTACCTGTAGGTTTTGGCCTCTAGCTCAACTGCACCTAGGGAAACCTACCAACCCTGTGCATTGTTTTAAACTAGAGACCTAGGGGAATCCAAGATGGGGTGACTTGTGGGGCTCTGACCAGGTTCTGTTACCCAGAATCCTATGCAAACCTCAAAATTTGGATAAAAAAACACATTTTACTCACATTTCGGTGACAGAAAGTTCTGGAATCTGAGAGGAGGCACAAATTTCCTTCCACCCAGCGTTCCCCTAAGTCTCCCGATAAAAATGATACCTCACTTGTGTGGGTAGGCCTAGCGCCCGCGACAGGATATGCCCCAAAACACAACGTGGACACATCCCATTTTTTTACAGAAAACAGAGCTGTTTTTTGCAAAGTGCCTACCTGTAGATTTTGGCCTCTAGCTTAGCCGGCACCTAGGGAAACCTACCAAACCTGTGCATTTTTTAAAACTAGAGACCTCGGGGAATCCAAGATGGGGTGACTTGTGGGGCTCTGACTAGGTTCTGTTACCCAGAATCCTTTGGAAACGTCAAACTTTGGCTAAAAAAACACTTTTTCCTGTCATTTCGGTGACAGAAAGTTCTGGAATCTGAGAGGAGCCACAAATTTCCATCCACCCAGCGTTCCCCCAAGTCTCCCGATAAAAATGGTATCTCACTTGTGTGGGTATGCCTAGCGCCCGCGACAGGATATGCCCCAAAACACAACGTGGGCACATCACATTTTTTCACAGAAAACAGAGCTGTTTTTTGCAAAGTGCCTAACTGTAGATTTTGGCCTCTAGCTCAGCCGGCACCTATGGAAACCTACCAAACCTGTGCATTTTTTAAAACTAGAGACCTAGGGGAATCCAAGATGGGGTGACTTGTGGGGCTCTGACCAGGTTCTGTTACCCAGAATCCTTTACAAACCTCAAAATTTGGCTAAAAAACACATTTTCTTCAAATTATGGGGACAGAAAGTTCTGGAATCTGAGAGGAGCCACAAATTTCCTTCCACCCAGTGTTCCCCCAAGTCTCCCGATAAAAATGATACCTCACTTGTGTGGGTAGGCCTAGCGCCCGCGACAGGAAATGCCCCAAAGCACAACGTGGACACATCCCATTTTTTGACAGAAAACAGAGCTGTTTTTTGCAAAGTGCCTACCTGTAGGTTTTGGCCTCTAGCTCAGCCGGCACCTAGGGAAACCTACCAAACCTGTGCAGTTTTAAAAACTAGAGACCTAGGGGAATCGAAGATGGGGTGACTTGTGGGGCTCTGACCAGGTTCTGTTACCCAGAATTCTTTGCAAACCTCAAAATTTGGCTAAAAAACACATTTTCCTCATATTTCGGTGACAGAAAGTTCTGGAATCTGAGAGGAGCCACAAATTTCCTTCCACCCAGCGTTTCCCCAAGTCTCCCGATAAAAATGGTACCTCACTTGTGTGGGTATGCCTAGCGCCCGCGACAGTATATGCCCCAAAACACAACGTGGGCACATCAAATTTTTTCACAGAAAACAGAGCTGTTTTTTGCAAAGTGCCTACCTGTAGATTTTGGCCTCTAGCTCAGCCGGCACCTAGGGAAACCTACCAAACCTGTGCATTTTTTAAAACTAGAGACCTAGGGGAATCCAAGATGGGGTGACTTGTGGGGCTCTGACCAGGTTCTGTTACCCAGAATCCTTTGCAAACCTCAAAATGTGGCTTAAAAAAAACACTTTTTCCTGTCATTTCGGTGACAGAAAGTTCTGGAATCTGAGAGGAGCCACAAATTTCCTTCCACCCAGCGTTCCCCCAAGTCTCCCGATAAAAATGGTATCTCACTTGTGTGGGTATGCCTAGCGCCCACGACAGGATATGCCCCAAAACACAACGTGGGCACATCACATTTTTTCACAGAAAACAGAGCTGTTTTTTGCAAAGTGCCTACCTGTAGATTTTGGCCTCTAGCTCAGCCGGCACCTAGGGAAACCTACCAAACCTGTGCATTTTTGAAAACTAGGGACCTAGGGGAATCCAAGATGGGGTGACTTGTGGGGCTCTGACCAGGTTCTGTTACCCAGAATCCTTTGCAAACCTCAAAATTTGGCAAAAAAACCACTTTTTCCTGTCATTTTGGTGACAGAAAGTTCTGGAATCTGAGAGGAGCCACAAATTTCCTTCCACCCAGCGTTTCCCCAAGTCTCCCGATAAAAATGGTACCTCACTTGTGTGGGTAGGCCTAGCGCCCGCGACAGGATATGCCCCAAAACACAACGTGGACACATCCCATTTTTTCACAGAAAACAGAGCTGTTTTTTGCAAAGTGCCTACCTGTAGATTTTGGTATCTAGCTCAGCCGGCACCTAGGAAACCTACCAAACCTGTGCATTTTTGAAAACTAGAGACCTAGGGGAATCCAAGATGGGGTGACTTGTGGGGCTCTGACCAGGTTCTGTTACCCAGAATCCTTTGCAAACCTCAAAATTTGGCAAAAAAACCACTTTTTCCTGTCATTTTGGTGACAGAAAGTTCTGGAATCTGAGAGGAGCCACAAATTTCCTTCCACCCAGCGTTTCCCCAAGTCTCCCGATAAAAATGGTACCTCACTTGTGTGGGTAGGCCTAGCGCCCGCGACAGGATATGCCCCAAAACACAACGTGGACACATCCCATTTTTTCACAGAAAACAGAGCTGTTTTTTGCAAAGTGCCTACCTGTAGATTTTGGTATCTAGCTCAGCCGGCACCTAGGAAACCTACCAAACCTGTGCATTTTTGAAAACTAGAGACCTAGGGGAATCCAAGATGGGGTGACTTGTGGGGCTCTGACCAGGTTCTGTTACCCAGAATCCTTTGCAAACCTCAAAATTTGGCAAAAAAACCACTTTTTCCTGTCATTTTGGGGACAGAAAGTTGTGGAATCTGAGAGGAGCCACAAATTTCCTTCCACCCAGCGTTTCCCCAAGTCTCCCGATAAAAATGGTACCTCACTTGTGTGGGTATGCCTAGCGCGTGCAACAGGATATGCCCCAAAACACAACGTGGACACATCCCATTTTTTCACAGAAAACAGAGCTGTTTTTTGCAAAGTGCCTACCTGTAGATTTTGGCCTCTAGCTCAGCCGGCACCTAGGGAAACCTACCAAACCTGTGCATTTTTTAAAACTAGAGACCTAGGGGAATCCAAGATGGGGTGACTTGTGGGGCTCTGACCAGGTTCTGTTACCCAGAATCCTTTACAAACCTCAAAATTTGGCTAAAAAAACACACTTTTCTCACATTTCGGTGACAGAAAGTTCTGGAATCTGAGAGGAGCCACAAATTTCCTTCCACCCAGCATTCCCCCAAGTCTCCCGATAAAAATGGTATCTCACTTGTGTGGGTATGCCTAGCTCCCGCGACAGGATATGCCCCAAAACACAACGGGGGCACATCACATTTTTTCACAGAAAACAGAGCTGTTTTTTGCAAAGTGCCTACCTGTAGATTTTGGCCTCTAGCTCAGCCGGCACCTAAGGAAACCTACCAAACCTGTGCATGTTTTAAAACTAGAGACCTAGGGGAATCCAAGATGGGGTGACTTGTGGGGCTCTGACCAGGTTCTGTTACCCAGAATCCTTTGCAAACCTCAAAATGTGGCTAAAAAAACACACTTTTCTCACATTTCGGTGACAGAAAGTTCTGGAATCTGAGAGGAGGCACAAATTTCCTTCCGCCCAGTGTTCCCCCAAGTCTGTCGATAAAAATGATACCTCACTTGTGTGGGTAGGCCTAGCGCCCGCGACAGGAAATGTCCCAAAACACAGCGTGGGCACATCCCATTTTTTGACAGAAAACAGAGCTGATTTTTGTAAAGTGCCTACCTGTAGATTTTGGCCTCTAGCTCAACCGGCACCTAGGGAAACCTACCAACCCTGTGCATTTTTTTAAACTAGAGACCTAGGGGAATCCAAGATGGGGTGACTTGTGGGGCTCTGACCAGGTTCTGTTACCCAGAATCCCTTGCAAACCTCAAAATTTGGATAAAAAAACACATTTTACTCACATTTCGGTGACAGAAAGTTCTGGAATCTGAGAGGAGGCACAAATTTCCTTCCACCCAGTGTTCCCCTAAGTCTCCCGATAAGAATGATACCTCACTTGTGTGGGTAGGCCTAGCGCCCGCGACAGGAAATGCCCCAAAGCACAACGTGGACACATCCCATTTTTTTACAGAAAACAGAGCTGTTTTTTGCAAAGTGCCTACCTGTAGATTTTGGCCTCTAGCTTAGCCGGCACCTAGGGAAACCTACCAAACCTGTGCATTTTTTAAAACTAGAGACCTAGGGGAATCCAAGATGGGGTGACTTGTGGGGCTCTGACCAGGTTCTGTTACCCAGAATCCTCTGCAAACCTCAAAATTTGGCTAAAAAAACACTTTTTCCTGTCATTTCGGTGACAGAAAGTTCTGGAATCTGAGAGGAGCCACAAATTTCCTTCCACCCAGCGTTCCCCCAAGTCTCCCGATAAAAATGGTACCTCACTTGTGTGGGTAGGCCTAGCGCCCGCGACAGGATATGCCCCAAAATACAACGTGGACACATCCCATTTTTTCACAGAAAATAGAGCTGTTTTTTGCAAAGTGCCTACCTGTAGATTTTGGCCTCTAGCTCAGCCGGCACCTAGGGAAACCTACCAAACCTGTGCATTTTTTTAAACTAGAGACCTAGGGGAATCCAAGATGGGGTGACTTGTGGGGCTCTGACCAGGTTCTGTTACCCAGAATCCTTTTCAAACCTCAAAATTTGGCTACAAAACACATTTTCCTCAAATTATGGTGACAGAAAGTTCTGGAATCTGAGAGGAGCCACAAATTTCCTTCCACCCAGTGTTCCCCCAAGTCTCCCGATAAAAATGATACCTCACTTGTGTGGGTAGGCCTAGCGCCCGCGTCAGGATATGCCTCAAAACACGACGTGGACACATCACATTTTCAGAAAGAAAACAGAGCTGTTTTTTTACTAAGTGCCTAGCTGTGGATTTTGGCCTCTAGCTCAGCCGGCACCTGGGGAAACCTAGCAAACATGAACATTTTTGAAAACTAGACACCTAGGGGAATCCAAGATGGGGTGACTTGTGGGGCTCTGACCAGGTTCTGTTAGCCAGAATCCTCTGCAAACCTCAAAATTTGGCTAAAAAAACACTTTTTCCTGTCATTTCGGTGACAGAAAGTTCTGGAATCTGAGAGGAGCCACAAATTTCCTTCCACCCAGCGTTCCCCCAAGTCTTCTGATAAAAATGGTACCTCACTTGTGTGGGTAGGCCTAGCGCCCGCGACAGGATGTGCCCCAAAACACAACGTGGACACATTCCTTTTTTTCACAGAAAATAGAGCTGTTTTTTGCTAAGTGCCTACCTGTAGATTTTGGCCTCTAGCTCAGCCGGCACATAGGGAAACCTACCAAACCTGTGCATTTTTTAAAACTAGAGACCTAGGGGAATCCAAGATGGGGTGACTTGTGGGGCTCTGACCAGGTTCTGTTACCCAGAATCCTTTGCAAACCTCAAAATTTGGATAAAAAACACATTTTCCTCAAATTATGGTGACAGAAAGTTCTGGAATCTGAGAGGAGCCACAAATTTCCTTCCACCCAGTGTTCCCCCAAGTCTCCCGATAAAAATGATACCTCACTTGTGTGGGTAGGCCTAGCGCCCGCGACAGGTAATGCCCCAAAGCACAACGTGGACACATCCCATTTTTTGACAGAAAACAGAGCTGTTTTTTGCAAAGTGCCTACCTGTAGGTTTTGGCCTCTAGCTCAGCCGGCACCTAGGGAAACCTACCAAACCTGTGCAGTTTTAAAAACTAGAGACCTAGGGGAATCGAAGATGGGGTGACTTGTGGGGCTCTGACCAGGTTCTGTTACCCAGAATTCTTTGCAAACCTCAAAATTTGGCTAAAAAACACATTTTCCTCATATTTCGGTGACAGAAAGTTCTGGAATCTGAGAGGAGCCACAAATTTCCTTCCACCCAGCGTTTCCCCAAGTCTCCCGATAAAAATGGTACCTCACTTGTGTGGGTATGCCTAGCGCCCGCGACAGGATATGCCCCAAAACACAAAGTGGGCACATCAAATTTTTTCACAGAAAACAGAGCTGTTTTTTGCAAAGTGCCTACCTGTAGATTTTGGCCTCTAGCTCAGCCGGCACCTAGGGAAACCTACCAAACCTGTGCATTTTTTAAAACTAGAGACCTAGGGGAATCCAAGATGGGGTGACTTGTGGGGCTCTGACCAGGTTCTGTTACCCAGAATCCTTTGCAAACCTCAAAATGTGGCTAAAAAAACCCACATTTTTCTCACATTTCGGTGACAGAACGTTCTGGAATCTGAGAGGAGCCACAAATGTCCTTCCACCTAGCGTTTCCCCAAGTCTCCCGATAAAAATGATACCTCACTTGTGTGGGTAGGCCTAGCGCCCGCGACAGAAAATGTCCCAAAACACAGCGTGGGCACATCCCATTTTTTGACAGAAAACAGAGCTGATTTTTGTAAAGTGCCTACCTGTAGGTTTTGGCCTCTAGCTCAACTGCACCTAGGGAAACCTACCAACCCTGTGCATTGTTTTAAACTAGAGACCTAGGGGAATCCAAGATGGGGTGACTTGTGGGGCTCTGACCAGGTTCTGTTACCCAGAATCCTATGCAAACCTCAAAATTTGGATAAAAAAACACATTTTACTCACATTTCGGTGACAGAAAGTTCTGGAATCTGAGAGGAGGCACAAATTTCCTTCCACCCAGCGTTCCCCTAAGTCTCCCGATAAAAATGATACCTCACTTGTGTGGGTAGGCCTAGCGCCCGCGACAGGATATGCCCCAAAACACAACGTGGACACATCCCATTTTTTTACAGAAAACAGAGCTGTTTTTTGCAAAGTGCCTACCTGAAGATTTTGGCCTCTAGCTTAGCCGGCACCTAGGGAAACCTACCAAACCTGTGCATTTTTTAAAACTAGAGACCTCGGGGAATCCAAGATGGGGTGACTTGTGGGGCTCTGACTAGGTTCTGTTACCCAGAATCCTTTGGAAACGTCAAACTTTGGCTAAAAAAACACTTTTTCCTGTCATTTCGGTGACAGAAAGTTCTGGAATCTGAGAGGAGCCACAAATTTCCTTCCACCCAGCGTTCCCCCAAGTCTCCCGATAAAAATGGTATCTCACTTGTGTGGGTATGCCTAGCGCCCGCGACAGGATATGCCCCAAAACACAACGTGGGCACATCACATTTTTTCACAGAAAACAGAGCTGTTTTTTGCAAAGTGCCTAACTGTAGATTTTGGCCTCTAGCTCAGCCGGCACCTATGGAAACCTACCAAACCTGTGCATTTTTTAAAACTAGAGACCTAGGGGAATCCAAGATGGGGTGACTTGTGGGGCTCTGACCAGGTTCTGTTACCCAGAATCCTTTACAAACCTCAAAATTTGGCTAAAAAACACATTTTCTTCAAATTATGGGGACAGAAAGTTCTGGAATCTGAGAGGAGCCACAAATTTCCTTCCACCCAGTGTTCCCCCAAGTCTCCCGATAAAAATGATACCTCACTTGTGTGGGTAGGCCTAGCGCCCGCGACAGGAAATGCCCCAAAGCACAACGTGGACACATCCCATTTTTTGACAGAAAACAGAGCTGTTTTTTGCAAAGTGCCTACCTGTAGGTTTTGGCCTCTAGCTCAGCCGGCACCTAGGGAAACCTACCAAACCTGTGCAGTTTTAAAAACTAGAGACCTAGGGGAATCGAAGATGGGGTGACTTGTGGGGCTCTGACCAGGTTCTGTTACCCAGAATTCTTTGCAAACCTCAAAATTTGGCTAAAAAACACATTTTCCTCATATTTCGGTGACAGAAAGTTCTGGAATCTGAGAGGAGCCACAAATTTCCTTCCACCCAGCGTTTCCCCAAGTCTCCCGATAAAAATGGTACCTCACTTGTGTGGGTAAGCCTAGCGCCCGCGACAGTATATGCCCCAAAACACAACGTGGGCACATCAAATTTTTTCACAGAAAACAGAGCTGTTTTTTGCAAAGTGCCTACCTGTAGATTTTGGCCTCTAGCTCAGCCGGCACCTAGGGAAACCTACCAAACCTGTGCATTTTTTAAAACTAGAGACCTAGGGGAATCCAAGATGGGGTGACTTGTGGGGCTCTGACCAGGTTCTGTTACCCAGAATCCTTTGCAAACCTCAAAATGTGGCTTAAAAAAAACACTTTTTCCTGTCATTTCGGTGACAGAAAGTTCTGGAATCTGAGAGGAGCCACAAATTTCCTTCCACCCAGCGTTCCCCCAAGTCTCCCGATAAAAATGGTATCTCACTTGTGTGGGTATGCCTAGCGCCCACGACAGGATATGCCCCAAAACACAACGTGGGCACATCACATTTTTTCACAGAAAACAGAGCTGTTTTTTGCAAAGTGCCTACCTGTAGATTTTGGCCTCTAGCTCAGCCGGCACCTAGGGAAACCTACCAAACCTGTGCATTTTTGAAAACTAGGGACCTAGGGGAATCCAAGATGGGGTGACTTGTGGGGCTCTGACCAGGTTCTGTTACCCAGAATCCTTTGCAAACCTCAAAATTTGGCAAAAAAACCACTTTTTCCTGTCATTTTGGTGACAGAAAGTTCTGGAATCTGAGAGGAGCCACAAATTTCCTTCCACCCAGCGTTTCCCCAAGTCTCCCGATAAAAATGGTACCTCACTTGTGTGGGTAGGCCTAGCGCCCGCGACAGGATATGCCCCAAAACACAACGTGGACACATCCCATTTTTTCACAGAAAACAGAGCTGTTTTTTGCAAAGTGCCTACCTGTAGATTTTGGTATCTAGCTCAGCCGGCACCTAGGAAACCTACCAAACCTGTGCATTTTTGAAAACTAGAGACCTAGGGGAATCCAAGATGGGGTGACTTGTGGGGCTCTGACCAGGTTCTGTTACCCAGAATCCTTTGCAAACCTCAAAATTTGGCAAAAAAACCACTTTTTCCTGTCATTTTGGTGACAGAAAGTTCTGGAATCTGAGAGGAGCCACAAATTTCCTTCCACCCAGCGTTTCCCCAAGTCTCCCGATAAAAATGGTACCTCACTTGTGTGGGTAGGCCTAGCGCCCGCGACAGGATATGCCCCAAAACACAACGTGGACACATCCCATTTTTTCACAGAAAACAGAGCTGTTTTTTGCAAAGTGCCTACCTGTAGATTTTGGTATCTAGCTCAGCCGGCACCTAGGAAACCTACCAAACCTGTGCATTTTTGAAAACTAGAGACCTAGGGGAATCCAAGATGGGGTGACTTGTGGGGCTCTGACCAGGTTCTGTTACCCAGAATCCTTTGCAAACCTCAAAATTTGGCAAAAAAACCACTTTTTCCTGTCATTTTGGGGACAGAAAGTTGTGGAATCTGAGAGGAGCCACAAATTTCCTTCCACCCAGCGTTTCCCCAAGTCTCCCGATAAAAATGGTACCTCACTTGTGTGGGTATGCCTAGCGCGTGCAACAGGATATGCCCCAAAACACAACGTGGACACATCCCATTTTTTCACAGAAAACATAGCTGTTTTTTGCAAAGTGCCTACCTGTAGATTTTGGCCTCTAGCTCAGCCGGCACCTAGGGAAACCTACCAAACCTGTGCATTTTTTAAAACTAGAGACCTAGGGGAATCCAAGATGGGGTGACTTGTGGGGCTCTGACCAGGTTCTGTTACCCAGAATCCTTTACAAACCTCAAAATTTGGCTAAAAAACACATTTTCTTCAAATTATGGGGACAGAAAGTTCTGGAATCTGAGAGGAGCCACAAATTTCCTTCCACCCAGTGTTCCCCCAAGTCTCCCGATAAAAATGATACCTCACTTGTGTGGGTAGGCCTAGCGCCCGCGACAGGAAATGCCCCAAAGCACAACGTGGACACATCCCATTTTTTGACAGAAAACAGAGCTGTTTTTTGCAAAGTGCCTACCTGTAGGTTTTGGCCTCTAGCTCAGCCGGCACCTAGGGAAACCTACCAAACCTGTGCAGTTTTAAAAACTAGAGACCTAGGGGAATCGAAGATGGGGTGACTTGTGGGGCTCTGACCAGGTTCTGTTACCCAGAATTCTTTGCAAACCTCAAAATTTGGCTAAAAAACACATTTTCCTCATATTTCGGTGACAGAAAGTTCTGGAATCTGAGAGGAGCCACAAATTTCCTTCCACCCAGCGTTTCCCCAAGTCTCCCGATAAAAATGGTACCTCACTTGTGTGGGTATGCCTAGCGCCCGCGACAGTATATGCCCCAAAACACAACGTGGGCACATCAAATTTTTTCACAGAAAACAGAGCTGTTTTTTGCAAAGTGCCTACCTGTAGATTTTGGCCTCTAGCTCAGCCGGCACCTAGGGAAACCTACCAAACCTGTGCATTTTTTAAAACTAGAGACCTAGGGGAATCCAAGATGGGGTGACTTGTGGGGCTCTGACCAGGTTCTGTTACCCAGAATCCTTTGCAAACCTCAAAATGTGGCTTAAAAAAAACACTTTTTCCTGTCATTTCGGTGACAGAAAGTTCTGGAATCTGAGAGGAGCCACAAATTTCCTTCCACCCAGCGTTCCCCCAAGTCTCCCGATAAAAATGGTATCTCACTTGTGTGGGTATGCCTAGCGCCCACGACAGGATATGCCCCAAAACACAACGTGGGCACATCACATTTTTTCACAGAAAACAGAGCTGTTTTTTGCAAAGTGCCTACCTGTAGATTTTGGCCTCTAGCTCAGCCGGCACCTAGGGAAACCTACCAAACCTGTGCATTTTTGAAAACTAGGGACCTAGGGGAATCCAAGATGGGGTGACTTGTGGGGCTCTGACCAGGTTCTGTTACCCAGAATCCTTTGCAAACCTCAAAATTTGGCAAAAAAACCACTTTTTCCTGTCATTTTGGTGACAGAAAGTTCTGGAATCTGAGAGGAGCCACAAATTTCCTTCCACCCAGCGTTTCCCCAAGTCTCCCGATAAAAATGGTACCTCACTTGTGTGGGTAGGCCTAGCGCCCGCGACAGGATATGCCCCAAAACACAACGTGGACACATCCCATTTTTTCACAGAAAACAGAGCTGTTTTTTGCAAAGTGCCTACCTGTAGATTTTGGTATCTAGCTCAGCCGGCACCTAGGAAACCTACCAAACCTGTGCATTTTTGAAAACTAGAGACCTAGGGGAATCCAAGATGGGGTGACTTGTGGGGCTCTGACCAGGTTCTGTTACCCAGAATCCTTTGCAAACCTCAAAATTTGGCAAAAAAACCACTTTTTCCTGTCATTTTGGTGACAGAAAGTTCTGGAATCTGAGAGGAGCCACAAATTTCCTTCCACCCAGCGTTTCCCCAAGTCTCCCGATAAAAATGGTACCTCACTTGTGTGGGTAGGCCTAGCGCCCGCGACAGGATATGCCCCAAAACACAACGTGGACACATCCCATTTTTTCACAGAAAACAGAGCTGTTTTTTGCAAAGTGCCTACCTGTAGATTTTGGTATCTAGCTCAGCCGGCACCTAGGAAACCTACCAAACCTGTGCATTTTTGAAAACTAGAGACCTAGGGGAATCCAAGATGGGGTGACTTGTGGGGCTCTGACCAGGTTCTGTTACCCAGAATCCTTTGCAAACCTCAAAATTTGGCAAAAAAACCACTTTTTCCTGTCATTTTGGGGACAGAAAGTTGTGGAATCTGAGAGGAGCCACAAATTTCCTTCCACCCAGCGTTTCCCCAAGTCTCCCGATAAAAATGGTACCTCACTTGTGTGGGTATGCCTAGCGCGTGCAACAGGATATGCCCCAAAACACAACGTGGACACATCCCATTTTTTCACAGAAAACAGAGCTGTTTTTTGCAAAGTGCCTACCTGTAGATTTTGGCCTCTAGCTCAGCCGGCACCTATGGAAACCTACCAAACCTGTGCATTTTTTAAAACTAGAGACCTAGGGGAATCCAAGATGGGGTGACTTGTGGGGCTCTGACCAGGTTCTGTTACCCAGAATCCTTTACAAACCTCAAAATTTGGCTAAAAAACACATTTTCTTCAAATTATGGGGACAGAAAGTTCAGGAATCTGAGAGGAGCCACAAATTTCCTTCCACCCAGTGTTCCACCAAGTCTCCCGATAAAAATGATACCTCACTTGTGTGGGTAGGCCTAGCGCCCGCGACAGGAAATGCCCCAAAGCACAACGTGGACACATCCCATTTTTTGACAGAAAACAGAGCTGTTTTTTGCAAAGTGCCTACCTGTAGGTTTTGGCCTCTAGCTCAGCCGGCACCTAGGGAAACCTACCAAACCTGTGCAGTTTTAAAAACTAGAGACCTAGGGGAATCGAAGATGGGGTGACTTGTGGGGCTCTGACCAGGTTCTGTTACCCAGAATTCTTTGCAAACCTCAAAATTTGGCTAAAAAACACATTTTCCTCATATTTCGGTGACAGAAAGTTCTGGAATCTGAGAGGAGCCACAAATTTCCTTCCACCCAGCGTTTCCCCAAGTCTCCCGATAAAAATGGTACCTCACTTGTGTGGGTATGCCTAGCGCCCGCGACAGGATATGCCCCAAAACACAACGTGGGCACATCAAATTTTTTCACAGAAAACAGAGCTGTTTTTTGCAAAGTGCCTACCTGTAGATTTTGGCCTCTAGCTCAGCCGGCACCTAGGGAAACCTACCAAACCTGTGCATTTTTTAAAACTAGAGACCTAGGGGAATCCAAGATGGGGTGACTTGTGGGGCTCTGACCAGGTTCTGTTACCCAGAATCCTTTGCAAACCTCAAAATGTGGCTTAAAAAAAACACTTTTTCCTGTCATTTCGGTGACAGAAAGTTCTGGAATCTGAGAGGAGCCACAAATTTCCTTCCACCCAGCGTTCCCCCAAGTCTCCCGATAAAAATGGTATCTCACTTGTGTGGGTATGCCTAGCGCCCACGACAGGATATGCCCCAAAACACAACGTGGGCACATCACATTTTTTCACAGAAAACAGAGCTGTTTTTTGCAAAGTGCCTACCTGTAGATTTTGGCCTCTAGCTCAGCCGGTACCTAGGGAAACCTACCAAACCTGTGCATTTTTGAAAACTAGGGACCTAGGGGAATCCAAGATGGGGTGACTTGTGGGGCTCTGACCAGGTTCTGTTACCCAGAATCCTTTGCAAACCTCAAAATTTGGCAAAAAAACCACTTTTTCCTGTCATTTTGGTGACAGAAAGTTCTGGAATCTGAGAGGAGCCACAAATTTCCTTCCACCCAGCGTTTCCCCAAGTCTCCCGATAAAAATGGTACCTCACTTGTGTGGGTAGGCCTAGCGCCCGCGACAGGATATGCCCCAAAACACAACGTGGACACATCCCATTTTTTCACAGAAAACAGAGCTGTTTTTTGCAAAGTGCCTACCTGTAGATTTTGGCATCTAGCTCAGCCGGCACCTAGGAAACCTACCAAACCTGTGCATTTTTGAAAACTAGAGACCTAGGGGAATCCAAGATGGGGTGACTTGTGGGGCTCTGACCAGGTTCTGTTACCCAGAATCCTTTGCAAACCTCAAAATTTGGCAAAAAAACCACTTTTTCCTGTCATTTTGGGGACAGAAAGTTGTGGAATCTGAGAGGAGCCACAAATTTCCTTCCACCCAGCGTTTCCCCAAGTCTCCCGATAAAAATGATACCTCACTTGTGTGGGTAGGCCTAGCGCCCGCGACAGGAAATGTCCCAAAACACAGCGTGGGCACATCCCATTTTTTGACAGAAAACAGAGCTGATTTTTGTAAAGTGCCTACCTGTAGGTTTTGGCCTCTAGCTCAACTGCACCTAGGGAAACCTACCAACCCTGTGCATTTTTTTAAACTAGAGACCTAGGGGAATCCAAGATGGGGTGACTTGTGGGGCTCTGACCAGGTTCTGTTACCCAGAATCCTATGCAAACCTCAAAATTTGGATAAAAAAACACATTTTACTCACATCTCGGTGACAGAAAGTTCTGGAATCTGAGAGGAGGCACAAATTTCCTTCCACCCAGCGTTCCCCTAAGTCTCCCGATAAAAATGATACCTCACTTGTGTGGGTAGGCCTAGCACCGCAACAGGAGATGCCCCAAAGCACAACGTGGACACATCCCATTTTTTACAGAAAATAGAGCTGCTTTTTGCAAAGTGCCTACCTGTAGATTTTGGCCTCTAGCTCAGCCGGCACCGAGGGAAACCTACCAACCCTGTGCATTTTTTTAAACTAGAGACCTAGGGGAATCCAAGATGGGGTGACTTGTGGGGCTCTGACCAGGTTCTGTTACCCAGAATCCTATGCAAACCTCAAAATTTGGATAAAAAAACACATTTTACTCACATCTCGGTGACAGAAAGTTCTGGAATCTGAGAGGAGGCACAAATTTCCTTCCACCCAGCGTTCCCCCAAGTCTCCCGATAAAAATGGTACCTCACTTGTGTGGGTAGGCCTAGCGCCCGCGACAGGATATGCCCCAAAACACAACGTGGACACATCCCATTTTTTCACAGAAAATAGAGCTGCTTTTTGCAAAGTGCCTACCTGTAGATTTTGGCCTCTAGCTCAGCCGGCACCTAGGGAAACCTACCAAACCTGTGCATTTTTTAAAACTAGAGACCTAGGGGAATCCAAGATGGGGTGACTTGTGGGGCTCTGACCAGGATCTGTTACCCAGAATCCTTTACAAACCTCAAAATTTGGCTTAAAAACACATTTTCTTCAAATTATGCTGACAGAAAGTTCTGGAATCTGAGAGGAGCCACAAATTTCTTTCCACCCAGTGTTCCCCCAAGTCTCCCGATAAAAATGATACCTCACTTGTGTGGGTAGGCCTAGCGCCCGCGACAGGAAATGGCCCAAAGCACAACGTGGGTACATCACATTTTTTCACAGAAAACAGAGCTGTTTTTTGCAAAGTGCCTACCTGTAGGTTTTGGCCTCTAGCTCAGCCGGCACCTAGGGAAACCTACCAAACCTGTGCAGTTTTAAAAACTAGAGACCTAGGGGAATCGAAGATGGGGTGACTTGTGGGGCTCTGACCAGGTTCTGTTACCCAGAATTCTTTGCAAACCTCAAAATTTGGCTAAAAAACACATTTTCCTCATATTTCGGTGACAGAAAGTTCTGGAATCTGAGAGGAGCCACAAATTTCCTTCCACCCAGCGTTTCCCCAAGTCTCCCGATAAAAATGGTACCTCACTTGTGTGGGTATGCCTAGCGCCCGCGACAGGATATGCCCCAAAACACAACGTGAGCACATCAAATTTTTTCACAGAAAACAGAGCTGTTTTTTGCAAAGTGCCTACATGTAGATTTTGACCTCTCGCTCAGCCGGCACCTAGGGAAACCTACCAAACCTGTGCATTTTTTTAATCTAGAGACCTAGGGGAATCCAAGATGGGGTGACTTGTGGGGCTCTGACCAGGTTCTGTTACCCAGAATCCTTTGCAAACCTCAAAATGTGGCTAAAAAAACCCACATTTTTCTCACATTTCGGTGACAGAACGTTCTGGAATCTGAGAGGAGCCACAAATGTCCTTCCACCCAGCGTTTCCCCAAGTCTCCCGCTAAAAATGATACCTCACTTGTGTGGGTAGGCCTAGCGCCCGCGTCAGGATATGCCTCAAAACACGACGTGGATACATCACATTTTCAGAAAGAAAACAGAGCTGTTTTTTTACTAAGTGCCTAGCTGTGGATTTTGGCCTCTAGCTCAGCCGGCACCTGGGGAAACCTAGCAAACATGCACATTTTTGAAAACTAGACACCTAGGGGAATCCAAGATGGGGTGACTTATGGGGCTCTGACCAGGTTCTGTTACCCAGAATCCTCTGCAAACCTCAAAATTTGGCTAAAAAAACACTTTTTCCTGTCATTTCGGTGACAGAAAGTTCTGGAATCTGAGAGGAGCCACAAATTTCCTTCCACCCAGCGTTCCCCCAAGTCTCCCGATAAAAATGGTACCTCACTTGTGTGGGTAGGCCTAGCGCCCGCGACAGGATATGCCCCAAAACACAACGTGGACACATCCCTTTTTTTCACAGAAAATAGAGCTGTTTTTTGCAAAGTGCCTACCTGTAGATTTTGGCCTCTAGCTCAGCCGGCACCTAGGGAAACCTACCAAACCTGTGCATTTTTTAAAACTAGAGACCTAGGGGAATCCAAGATGGGGTGACTTGTGGGGCTCTGACCAGGTTCTGTTACCCAGAATCCTTTGCAAACCTCAAAATTTGGATAAAAAACACATTTTCCTCAAATTATGGTGACAGAAAGTTCTGGAATCTGAGAGGAGCCACAAATTTCATTCCACCCAGTGTTCCCCCAAGTCTCCCGATAAAAATCATACCTCACTTGTGTGGGTAGGCCTAGCGCCCGCGTCAGGATATGCCTCAAAACACGACGTGGACACATCACATTTTCAGAAAGAAAACAGAGCTGTTTTTTTACTAAGTGCCTAGCTGTGGATTTTGGCCTCTAGCTCAGCCGGCACCTGGGGAAACCTAGCAAACATGCACATTTTTGAAAACTAGACACCTAGGGGAATCCAAGATGCGGTGACTTGTGGGGCTCTGACCAGGTTCTGTTACCCAGAATCCTCTGCAAACCTCAAAATTTGGCTAAAAAAACACTTTTTCCTGTCATTTCGGTGACAGAAAGTTCTGGAATCTGAGAGGAGCCACAAATTTCCTTCCACCCAGCGTTCCCCCAAGTCTCCCGATAAAAAAGGTACCTCACTTGTGTGGGTAGGCCTAGCGCCCGCGACAGGATATGCCCCAAAACACAACGTGGACACATCCCTTTTTTTCACAGAAAATAGAGCTGTTTTTTGCAAAGTGCCTACCTGTAGATTTTGGCCTCTAGCTCAGCCGGCACCTAGGGAAACCTACCAAACCTGTGCATTTTTTAAAACTAGAGACCTAGGGGAATCCAAGATGGGGTGACTTGTGGGGCTCTGACCAGGTTCTGTTACCCAGAATCCTTTGCAAACCTCAAAATTTGGATAAAAAACACATTTTCCTCAAATTAGGTGACAGAAAGTTCTGGAATCTCAGAGGAGCCACAAATTTCCTTCCACCCAGTGTTCCCCCAAGTCTCCCGATAAAAATCATACCTCACTTGTGTGGGTAGGCCTAGCGCCCGCGTCAGGATATGCCTCAAAACACGACGTGGACACATCACATTTTCAGAAAGAAAACAGAGCTGTTTTTTTACTAAGTGCCTAGCTGTGGATTTTGGCCTCTAGCTCAGCCGGCACCTGGGGAAACCTAGCAAACATGCACATTTTTGAAAACTAGACACCTAGGGGAATCCAAGATGGGGTGACTTGTGGGGCTCTGACCAGGTTCTGTTACCCAGAATCCTCTGCAAACCTCAAAATTTGGCTAAAAAAACACTTTTTCCTGTCATTTCGGTGACAGAAAGTTCTGGAATCTGAGAGGAGCCACAAATTTCCTTCCACCCAGCGTTCCCCCAAGTCTCCCGATAAAAAAGGTACCTCACTTGTGTGGGTAGGCCTAGCGCCCGCGACAGGATATGCCCCAAAACACAACGTGGACACATCCCTTTTTTTCACAGAAAATAGAGCTGTTTTTTGCAAAGTGCCTACCTGTAGATTTTGGCCTCTAGCTCAGCCGGCACCTAGGGAAACCTACCAAACCTGTGCATTTTTTAAAACTAGAGACCTAGGGGAATCCAAGATGGGGTGACTTGTGGGGCTCTGACCAGGTTCTGTTACCCAGAATCCTATGCAAACCTCAAAATTTGAAAAAAAAACAACACTTTTTCCTGTCATTTCGGTGACAGAAAGTTCTGGAATCTGAGAGGAGGCACAAATTTCCTTCCACCCAGCATTCCCCTAAGTCTTCCGATAAAAATGGTACCTCACTTAGGTGGGTAGGCCTAGCCCCCGCGACAGGATATGCCCCAAAACACAACGTGGACACATCCCATTTTTTCACAGAAAACAGAGCTGTTTTTTGCAAAGTGCCTACCTGTAGATTTTGGCATCTAGCTCAGCCGGCACCTAGGAAACCTACCAAACCTGTGCATTATTGAAAACTAGAGACCTAGTGGAATCCAAGATAGGGTGACTTGTGGGGCTCTGACCAGGTTCTGGTACCCAGAATCCTTTGCAAACCTCAAAATTTGGCAAAAAAAACACTTTTTCCTGTCATTTTGGTGACAGAAAGTTCTGGAATCTGAGAGGAGCCACATATTTCCTTCCACCCAGCGTTTCCCCAAGTCTCCCGATAAAAATGGTACCTCACTTGTGTGGGTATGCCTAGCGCGTGCAACAGGATATGCCCCAAAACACAACGTGGACACATCACATTTTTTCACAGAAAACAGAGCTGTTTTTTGCAAAGTGCCTTCTTGTAGATTTTGGCCTCTAGCTCAGCCGGCACCTAGGGAAACCTACCAAACCTGTGCATTTTTGAAAACTAGGGACCTAGGGGAATCCAAGATGGGGTGACTTGTGGGGCTCTGACCAGGTTCTGTTACCCAGAATCCTTTACAAACCTCAACATTTGGCTAAAAAACACATTTTCTTCAAATTATGGTGACAGAAAGTTCTGGAATCTGAGAGGAGCCACAAATTTCCTTCCACCCAGTGTTCCCCCAAGTCTCCCGATAAAAATGATACCTCACTTGTGTGGGTAGGCCTAGCGCCCGCGACAGGAAATGCCCCAAAGCACAACGTGGACACATCCCATTTTTTGAAAGAAAACAGAGCTGTTTTTTGCAAAGTGCCTACCTGTAGGTTTTGGCCTCTAGCTCAGCCGGCACCTAGGGAAACCTACCAAACCTGTGCATTTTTTAAAACTAGAGACCTAGGGGAATCCAAGATGGGGTGACTTGTGGGGCTCTGACCAGGTTCTGTTACCCAGAATCCTTTGCAAACCTCAAAATTTGGATAAAAAACACATTTTCCTCAAATTATGGTGACAGAAAGTTCTGGAATCTGAGAGGAGCCACAAATTTCATTCCACCCAGTGTTCCCCCAAGTCTCCCGATAAAAATCATACCTCACTTGTGTGGGTAGGCCTAGCGCCCGCGTCAGGATATGCCTCAAAACACGACGTGGACACATCACATTTTCAGAAAGAAAACAGAGCTGTTTTTTTACTAAGTGCCTAGCTGTGGATTTTGGCCTCTAGCTCAGCCGGCACCTGGGGAAACCTAGCAAACATGCACATTTTTGAAAACTAGACACCTAGGGGAATCCAAGATGGGGTGACTTATGGGGCTCTGACCAGGTTCTGTTACCCAGAATCCTCTGCAAACCTCAAAATTTGGCTAAAAAAACACTTTTTCCTGTCATTTCGGTGACAGAAAGTTCTGGAATCTGAGAGGAGCCACAAATTTCCTTCCACCCAGCGTTCCCCCAAGTCTCCCGATAAAAATGGTACCTCACTTGTGTGGGTAGGCCTAGCGCCCGCGACAGGATATGCCCCAAAACACAACGTGGACACATCCCTTTTTTTCACAGAAAATAGAGCTGTTTTTTGCAAAGTGCCTACCTTTAGATTTTGGCCTCTAGCTCAGCCGGCACCTAGGGAAACCTACCAAACCTGTGCATTTTTTAAAACTAGAGACCTAGGGGAATCCAAGATGGGGTGACTTGTGGGGCTCTGACCAGGTTCTGTTACCCAGAATCCTTTGCAAACCTCAAAATTTGGATAAAAAACACATTTTCCTCAAATTATGGTGACAGAAAGTTCTGGAATCTGAGAGGAGCCACAAATTTCATTCCACCCAGTGTTCCCCCAAGTCTCCCGATAAAAATCATACCTCACTTGTGTGGGTAGGCCTAGCGCCCGCGTCAGGATATGCCTCAAAACACGATGTGGACACATCACATTTTCAGAAAGAAAACAGAGCTGTTTTTTTACTAAGTGCCTAGCTGTGGATTTTGGCCTCTAGCTCAGCCGGCACCTGGGGAAACCTAGCAAACATGCACATTTTTGAAAACTAGACACCTAGGGGAATCCAAGATGGGGTGACTTGTGGGGCTCTGACCAGGTTCTGTTACCCAGAATCCTCTGCAAACCTCAAAATTTGGCTAAAAAAACACTTTTTCCTGTCATTTCGGTGACAGAAAGTTCTGGAATCTGAGAGGAGCCACAAATTTCCTTCCACCCAGCTTTCCCCCAAGTCTGTCGATAAAAATGATACCTCACTTGTGTGGGTAGGCCTAGCGCCCGCGACAGGAAATGTCCCAAAACACAGCGTGGGCACATCCCATTTTTTGACAGAAAACAGAGGTGATTTTTGTAAAGTGCCTACCTGTAGATTTTGGCCTCTAGCTCAACCGGCACCTAGGGAAACCTACCAACCCTGTGCATTTTTTTAAACTAGAGACCTAGGGGAATCCAAGATGGGGTGACTTGTGGGGCTCTGACCAGGTTCTGTTACCCAGAATCCTTTGCAAACCTCAAAATTTGGCTAAAAAACACATTTTCCTCAAATTATGGTGACAGAAGGTTCTGGAATCTGAGAGGAGCCACAAATTTCCTTCCACCCAGTGTTCCCCCCAAGTCTTCCGATAAAAATGATACCTCACTTGCGTGGGTAGGCCTAGTGCCCGCGTCAGGATATGCCTCAAAACACGACGTGGACACATCACATTTTCAGAAAGAAAACAGAGCTGTTTTTTTACTAAGTGCCTAGCTGTGGATTTTGGCCTCTAGCTCAGCCGGCACCTGGGGAAACCTAGCAAACATGCACATTTTTGAAAACTAGACACCTAGGGGAATCCAAGATGGGGTGACTTGTGGGGCTCTGACCAGGTTCTGTTACCCAGAATCCTCTGCAAACCTCAAAATTTGGCTAAAAAAACACTTTTTCCTGTCATTTCGGTGACAGAAAGTTCTGGAATCTGAGAGGAGCCACAAATTTTCTTTCCACCCAGCGTTCCCCCAAGTCTCCCGATAAAAAAGGTACCTCACTTGTGTGGGTAGGCCTAGCGCCCGCGACAGGATATGCCCCAAAACACAACGTGGACACATCCCTTTTTTTCACAGAAAATAGAGCTGTTTTTTGCAAAGTGCCTACCTGTAGATTTTGGCCTCTAGCTCAGCCGGCACCTAGGGAAACCTACCAAACCTGTGCATTTTTTAAAACTAGAGACCTAGGGGAATCCAAGATGGGGTGACTTGTGGGGCTCTGACCAGGTTCTGTTACCCAGAATCCTATGCAAACCTCAAAATTTGAAAAAAAAACAACACTTTTTCCTGTCATTTCGGTGACAGAAAGTTCTGGAATCTGAGCGGAGGCACAAATTTCCTTCCACCCAGCATTCCCCTAAGTCTTCCGATAAAAATGGTACCTCACTTAGGTGGGTAGGCCTAGCCCCCGCGACAGGATATGCCCCAAAACACAACGTGGACACATCCCATTTTTTCACAGAAAACAGAGCTGTTTTTTGCAAAGTGCCTACCTGTAGATTTTGGCATCTAGCTCAGCCGGCACCTAGGAAACCTACCAAACCTGTGCATTATTGAAAACTAGAGACCTAGTGGAATCCAAGATAGGGTGACTTGTGGGGCTCTGACCAGGTTCTGGTACCCAGAATCCTTTGCAAACCTCAAAATTTGGCAAAAAAAACACTTTTTCCTGTCATTTTGGTGACAGAAAGTTCTGGAATCTGAGAGGAGCCACATATTTCCTTCCACCCAGCGTTTCCCCAAGTCTCCCGATAAAAATGGTACCTCACTTGTGTGGGTATGCCTAGCGCGTGCAACAGGATATGCCCCAAAACACAACGTGGACACATCACATTTTTTCACAGAAAACAGAGCTGTTTTTTGCAAAGTGCCTACCTGTAGATTTTGGCATCTAGCTCAGCCGGCACCTAGGGAAACCTACCAAACCTGTGCATTTTTGAAAACTAGGGACCTAGGGGAATCCAAGATGGGGTGACTTGTGGGGCTCTGACCAGGTTCTGTTACCCAGAATCCTTTACAAACCTCAACATTTGGCTAAAAAACACATTTTCTTCAAATTATGGTGACAGAAAGTTCTGGAATCTGAGAGGAGCCACAAATTTCCTTCCACCCAGTGTTCCCCCAAGTCTCCCGATAAAAATGATACCTCACTTGTGTGGGTAGGCCTAGCGCCCGCGACAGGAAATGCCCCAAAGCACAACGTGGACACATCCCATTTTTTGAAAGAAAACAGAGCTGTTTTTTGCAAAGTGCCTACCTGTAGGTTTCGGCCTCTAGCTCAGCCGGCACCTAGGGAAACCTACCAAACCTGTGCATTTTTCAAAACTAGAGACCTAGGGGAATCCAAGATGGGGTGACTTGTGGGGCTCTGACCAGGTTCTGTTACCCAGAATCCGTTGCAAACCTCAAAATGTGGCTAAAAAAAATCAAATTTTTCTCACATTTCGGTGACAGAACGTTCTGGAATCTGAGAGGAGCCACAAATTTCCTTCCACCCAGTGTTCCCCCAAGTCTCCCGATAAAAATGATATCTCACTTGTGTGGGTAGGCCTAGCGCCCGCGTCAGGATATGCCTCAAAACACGACGTGGACACATCACATTTTCAGAAAGAAAACAGAGCTGTTTTTTTACTAAGTGCCTAGCTGTGGATTTTGGCCTCTAGCTCAGCCGGCACCTGGAGAAACCTAGCAAACATGAACATTTTTGAAAACTAGACACCTAGGGGAATCCAAGATGGGGTGACTTGTGGGGCTCTGACCAGGTTCTGTTACCCAGAATCCTCTGCAAACCTCAAAATTTGGCAAAAAAAACCACTTTTTTTCTGTCATTTCGGTGACAGAAAGTTCTGGAATCTGAGAGGAGGCACAAATTTCCTTCCACCCAGCATTCCCCAAGTCTCCCGATAAAAATGGTACCTCACTTGTGTGGGTATGCCTAGCGTCTGCAACAGGATATGCCCCAAAACACAACGTGGACACATCACATTTTTTCACAGAAAACAGAGCTGTTTTTTGCAAAGTGCCTACCTGTAGATTTTGGCCTCTAGCTCAGCCGGCACCTAGGGAAACCTACCAAACCTGCGCATTTTTGAAAACTAGAGACCTAGGGGAATCCAAGATGGGGTGACTTGTGGGGCTCTGACCAGGTTCTGTTACCCAGAATCCTTTACAAACCTCAAAATTTGGCTAAAAAACACATTTTCTTCAAATTATGGTGACAGAAAGTTCTGGAATCTGAGAGGAGCCACAAATTTCCTTCCACCCAGTGTTCCCCCAAGTCTCCCGATAAAAATGATACCTCATTTGTGTGGGTAGGCCTAGCGCCCGTGTCAGGATATGCCTCAAAACACGACGTGGACACATCACATTTTCAGAAAGAAAACAGAGCTGTTTTTTTACTAAGTGCCTAGCTGTGGATTTTGGCCTCTAGCTCAGCCGGCACCTGGGGAAACCTAGCAAACATGCACATTTTTTAAAACTAGACACCTAGGGGAATCCAAGATGGGGTGACTTGTGGGGCTCTGACCAGGTTCTGTTACCCAGAATCCTCTGCAAACCTCAAAATTTGGCAAAAAAAAACACTTTTTCCTGTCATTTCGGTGACAGATAGTTCTGGAATCTGAGAGGAGCCACAAATTTCCTTCCACCCAGCGTTCCCCCAAGTCTCCCGATAAAAATGGTACCTCACTTGTGTGGGTAGGCCTAGCGCCCGCGACAGGATATGCCCCAAAACACAACGTGGACACATCCCTTTTTTTCACAGAAAATAGAGCTGTTTTTTGCAAAGTGCCTACCTGTAGATTTTGGCCTCTAGCTCAGCCGGCACCTAGGGAAACCTACCAAACCTGTGCATTTTTTTAAACTAGAGACCTAGGGGAATCCAAGATGGGGTGACTTGTGGGGCTCTGTCCAGGTTCTGTTACCCAGAATCCTATGCAAACCTCAAAATTTGGCAAAAAAAAACACTTTTTCTTGTCATTTCGGTGACAGAAAGTTCTAGAATCTGAGAGGAGGCACAAATTTCCTTCCACCCAGCATTCCCCCAAGTCTCCCGATAAAAATGGTACCTCACTTGTGTGGGTATGCCTAGCGCCTGCAACAGGATATGCCCCAAAACACAACGTGGACACATCACATTTTTTCACAGAAAACAGAGCTGTTTTTTGCAAAGTGCCTACCTGTAGATTTTGGCCTCTAGCTCAGCCGGCACCTAGGGAAACCTACCAAACCTGTGCATTTTTGAAAACTAGAGACCTAGGGGAATCCAAGATGGGGTGACTTGTGGGGCTCTGACCAGGTTCTGTTACCCAGAATCCTTTACAAACCTCCAAATTTGGCTAAAAAACTAATTTTCTTCAAATTATGGTGACAGAAAGTTCTGGAATCTGAGAGGAGCCACAAATTTCCTTCCACCCAGTGTTCCCCCAAGTCTCCCGATAAAAATGATACCTCACTTGTGTGGGTAGGCCTAGCGCCCGCGACAGGAAATACCCCAAAGCACAACGTGGACACATCCCATTTTTGACAGAAAACAGAGCTGTTTTTTGCAAAGTGCCTACCTGTAGGTTTTGGCCTCTAGCTCAGCCGGCACCTAGGGAAACCTACCAAACCTGTGCAGTTTTAAAAACTAGAGACCTAGGGGAATCGAAGATGGGGTGACTTGTGGGGCTCTGACCAGGTTCTGTTACCCAGAATCCTATGCAAACCTCAAAATTTGGCAAAAAAAAACACTTTTTCTTGTCATTTCGGTGACAGAAAGTTCTAGAATCTGAGAGGAGGCACAAATTTCCTTCCACCCAGCGTTTCCCCAAGTCTCCCGATAAAAATGGTACCTCACTTGTGTGGGTATGCCTAGCGCCCGCGACAGGATATGCCCCAAAACACAACGTGGGCACATCAAATTTTTTCACAGAAAACAGAGCTGTTTTTTGCAAAGTGCCTACCTGTAGATTTTGGCCTCTAGCTCAGCAGGCACCTAGGGAAACCTACCAAACCTGTGCATTTTGTAAAACTAGAGACCTAGGGGAATCCAAGATGGGGTGACTTGTGGGGCTCTGACCAGGCTCTGGTACCCAGAATCCTTTGGAAACGTCAAAATTTGGCTAAAAAAACACTTTTTCCTGTCATTTCGGTGACAGAAAGTTCTGGAATCTGATAGGAGCCACAAATTTCCTTCCACCCAGCGTTTCCCAAAGTCTCCCGATAAAAATGGTACCTCACTTGTGTGGGTAGGCCTAGCGCCCGCGACAGGATATGCCCCAAAACACAACGTGGGTACATCACATTTTTTCACAGAAAACAGAGCTGTTTTTTGCAAAGTGCCTACCTGTAGATTTTGGCCTCTAGCTTAGCCGGCACCTAGGGAAACCTACCAAACCTGTGCATTTTTTAAAACTAGAGACCTCGGGGAATCCAAGATGGGGTGACTTGTGGGGCTCTGACCAGGTTCTGTTACCCAGAATCCTTTGGAAACGTCAAAATTTGGCTAAAAAAACACTTTTTCCTGTCATTTCGGTGACAGAAAGTTCTGGAATCTGAGAGGAGCCACAAATTTCCTTCCACCCAGCGTTCCCCCAAGGCTCCCGATAAAAATGGTATCTCACTTGTGTGGGTTTGCCTAGCGCCCGCGACAGGATATGCCCCAAAACACAACGTGGGCACATCACATTTTTTCACAGAAAACAGAGCTGTTTTTTGCAAAGTGCCTACCTGTAGATTTTGGCCTCTAGCTCAGCAGGAACCTAGGGAAACCTACCAAACCTGTGAATTTTTTAAAACTAGAGACCTAGGGGAATCCAAGATGGGGTGACTTGTGGGGCTCTGACCAGGTTCTGTTACCCAGAATCCTTTGCAAACCTCAAAATGTGGCTAAAAAAACACATTTTTCTCACATTTCGGTGACAGAAAGTTCTGGAATCTGAGAGGAGGCACAAATTTCCTTCCGCCCAGTGTTCCCCCAAGTCTGTCGATAAAAATTATACCTCACTTGTGTGGGTAGGCCTAGCGGCCGTGACAGCAAATGTCCCAAAACACAGCGTGGGCACATCCCATTTTTTGACAGAAAACAGAGCTGATTTTTGTAAAGTGCCTACCTGTAGATTTTGGCCTCTAGCTCAACCGGCACCTAGGGAAACGTACCAACCCTGTGCATTTTTTTAAACTAGAGACCTAGGGGAATCCAAGATGGGGTGACTTGTGGGGCTCTGACCAGGTTCTGTTACCCAGAATCCCTTGCAAACCTCAAAATTTGGATAAAAAAACACATTTTACTCACATTTCGGTGACAGAAAGTTCTGGAATCTGAGAGGAGGCACAAATTTCCTTCCACCCAGCGTTCCCCTAAGTCTCCTGATAAAAATGATACCTCACTTGTGTGGGTAGGCCTAGCGCCCGCGACAGGAAATGCCCCAAAGCACAACGTGGACACATCCCATTTTTTTACAGAAAACAGAGCTGTTTTTTGCAAAGTGCCTACCTGTAGATTTTGGCCTCTAGCTTAGCCGGCACCTAGGGAAACCTACCAAACCTGTGCATTTTTTAAAACTAGAGATCTAGGGGAATCCAAGATGGGGTGACTTGTGGGGCTCTGACCAGGTTCTGTTACCCTGAATCCTTTGCAAACCTCAAAATTTGGCTAAAAAAACACTTTTTCCTGTCATTTCGGTGACAGAAAGTTCTGGAATCTGAGAGGAGCCACAAATTTCCTTCCACCCAGCGTTCCCCCTAGTCTCCCGATAAAAATGGAACCTCACTTGTGTGGGTAGGCCTAGCGCCCGCGACAGGATATGCCCCAAAACACAACGTGGACACATCCCATTTTTTCACAGAAAATAGAGCTGTTTTTTGCAAAGTGCCTACCTGTAGATTTTGGCCTCTAGCTCAGCCGGCACCTAGGGAAACCTACCAAACCTGTGCATTTTTTAAAACTAGAGACCTAGGGGAATCCAAGATGGGGTGACTTGTGGGGCTCTGACCAGGTTCTGTTACCCAGAATCCTTTGCAAACCTCAAAATTTGGCTAAAAAACACATTTTCCTCAAATTATGGTGACAGAAAGTTCTGGAATCTGAGAGGAGCCACAAATTTCCTTCCACCCAGTGTTCCCCCAAGTCTCCCGATAAAAATGATACCTCACTTGTGTGGGTAGGCCTAGTGCCCGCGTCAGGATATGCCTCAAAACACGACGTGGACACATCACATTTTCAGAAAGAAAACAGAGCTGTTTTTTTACTAAGTGCCTAGCTGTGGATTTTGGCCTCTAGCTCAGCCGGCACCTGGGGAAACCTAGCAAACATGCACATTTTTGAAAACTAGACACCTAGGGGAATCCAAGATGGGGTGACTTGTGGGGCTCTGACCAGGTTCTGTTACCCAGAATCCTCTGCAAACCTCAAAATTTGGCTAAAAAAACACTTTTTCCTGTCATTTCGGTGACAGAAAGTTCTGGAATCTGAGAGGAGGCACAAATTTCCTTCCACCCAGCATTCCCCCAAGTCTTCCGATAAAAATGGTACCTCATTTGTGTGGGTAGGCCTAGCGCCCGCGACAGGATATGCCCCAAAACACGACGTGGACACATCACATTTTTTCACAGAAAACAGAGCTGTTTTTTGCAAAGTGCCTACCTGTAGATTTTGGCATCTAGCTCAGCCGGCACCTAGGCAAACCTACCAAACCTGTGCATTATTGAAAACTAGAGACCTAGGGGAATCCAAGATGGGTGACTTGTGGGGCTCTGACCAGGTTCTGTTACCCAGAATCCTTTGCAAACCTCAAAATGTGGCTAAAAACAAACACATTTTTCTCACATTTCGGTGACAGAACATTCTGGAATCTGAGAGGAGCAACAAATTTCCTTCCACCCAGCGTTTCCCCAAGTCTCCCGATAAAAATGGTATCTCACTTGTGTGGGTATGCCTAGCGCCCGCGACAGGATATGCCCCAAAACACAACGTGGGTACATCACATTTTTTCACAGAAAACAGAGCTGTTTTTTGCAAAGTGCCTACCTGTAGATTTTGGCCTCTAGCTTAGCCGGCACCTAGGGAAACCTACCAAACCTGTGCATTTTTTAAAACTAGAGACCTCGGGGAATCCAAGATGGGGTGACTTGTGGGGCTCTGACCAGGTTCTGTTACCCAGAATCCTTTGGAAATGTCAAAATTTGGCTAAAAAAACACTTTTTCCTGTCATTTCGGTGACAGAAAGTTCTGGAATCTGAGAGGAGCCACAAATTTCCTTCCACCCAGCTTTCCCCCAAGTCTGTCGCTAAAAATGATACCTCACTTGTGTGGGTAGGCCTAGCGCCCGCGACAGGAAATGTCCCAAAACACAGCGTGGGCACATCCCATTTTTTGACAGAAAACAGAGGTGATTTTTGTAAAGTGCCTACCTGTAGATTTTGGCCTCTAGCTCAACCGGCACCTAGGGAAACCTACCAACCCTGTGCATTTTTTTAAACTAGAAACCTAGGGGAATCCAAGATGGGGTGACTTGTGGGGCTCTGACCAGGTTCTGTTACCCAGAATCCTTTGCAAACCTCAAAATTTGGCTAAAAAACACATTTTCCTCAAATTATGGTGACAGAAGGTTCTGGAATCTGAGAGGAGCCACAAATTTCCTTCCACCCAGTGTTCCCCCCAAGTCTTCCGATAAAAATGATACCTCACTTGCGTGGGTAGGCCTAGTGCCCGCGTCAGGATATGCCTCAAAACACGACGTGGACACATCACATTTTCAGAAAGAAAACAGAGCTGTTTTTTTACTAAGTGCCTAGCTGTGGATTTTGGCCTCTAGCTCAGCCGGCACCTGGGGAAACCTAGCAAACATGCACATTTTTGAAAACTAGACACCTAGGGGAATCCAAGATGGGGTGACTTGTGGGGCTCTGACCAGGTTCTGTTACCCAGAATCCTCTGCAAACCTCAAAATTTGGCTAAAAAAACACTTTTTCCTGTCATTTTGGTGACAGAAAGTTCTGGAATCTGAGAGGAGGCACAAATTTCCTTCCACCCAGCATTCCCCCAAGTCTTCCGATAAAAATGGTACCTCACTTGTGTGGGTAGGCCTAGCGCCCGCGACAGGATATGCCCCAAAACACGACGTGGACACATCACATTTTTTCACAGAAAACAGAGCTGTTTTTTGCAAAGTTCCTACCTGTAGATTTTGGCATCTAGCTCAGCCGGCAGCTAGGCAAACCTACCAAACCTGTGCATTATTGAAAACTAGAGACCTAGGGGAATCCAAGATGGGGTGACTTGTGGGGCTCTGACCAGGTTCTGTTACCCAGAATCCTTTGCAAACCTCAAAATTTGGCCTAAAAACACTTTTTCCTGTCATTTTGGTGACAGAAAGTTCTGGAATCTGAGAGGAGTCTCAAATTTCCTTCCACCCAGCGTTTCCCCAAGTCTCCCGATAAAAATGGTACCTCACTTGTGTGGGTATGCCTAGCGCCTGCAACAGGATATGCCCCAAAACACAACGTGGACACATCAAATTTTTTCACAGAAAACAGAGCTGTTTTTTGCAAAGTGCCTACCTGTAGATTTTGGCCTCTAGCTCAGCCGGCACCGAGGGAAACCTACCAAACCTGTGCATTTTTTAAAACTAGAGACCTAGGGGAATCCAAGATGGGGTGACTTGTGGGGCTCTGACCAGGTTCTGTTACCCAGAATCCTTTGCAAACCTCAAAATGTGGCTAAAAACAAACTCATTTTTCTCACATTTCGGTGACAGAACATTCTGGAATCTGAGAGGAGCAACAAATTTCCTTCCACCCAGCGTTTCCCCAAGTCTCCCGATAAAAATGGTACCTCACTTGTGTGGGTATGCCTAGCGCCCGCGACAGGATATGCCCCAAAACACAACGTGGGTACATCACATTTTTTCACAGAAAACAGAGCTGTTTTTTGCAAAGTGCCTACCTGTAGATTTTGGCCTCTAGCTTAGCCGGCACCTAGGGAAACCTACCAAACCTGTGCATTTTTTAAAACTAGAGACCTCGGGGAATCCAAGATGGGGTGACTTGTGGGGCTCTGACCAGGTTCTGTTACCCAGAATCCTCTGCAAACCTCAAAATTTGGCTAAAAAAACACTTTTTCCTGTCATTTCGGTGACAGAAAGTTCTGGAATCTGAGAGGAGCCACAAATTTCCTTCCACCCAGCGTTCCCCCATGTCGGTCGATAAAAATGATACCTCACTTGTGTGGGTAGGCCTAGAGCCCGCGACAGGAAATGTCCCAAATCACAGCGTGGGCACATCCCATTTTTTGACAGAAAACAGAGGTGATTTTTGTAAAGTGCCTACCTGTAGATTTTGGCCTCTAGCTCAACCGGCACCTAGGGAAACCTACCAACCCTGTGCATTTTTTTAAACTAGAGACCTAGGGGAATCCAAGATGGGGTGACTTGTGGGGCTCTGACCAGGTTCTGTTACCCAGAATCCTTTGCAAACCTCAAAATTTGGCTAAAAAACACATTTTCCTCAAATTATGGTGACACAAAGTTCTGGAATCTGAGAGGAGCCACAAATTTCCTTTCACCCAGTGTTCCCCCAAGTCTCCCGATAAAAATGATACCTCACTTGTGTGGGTAGGCCTAGTGCCCGCGTCAGGATATGCCTCAAAACACGACGTGGACACATCACATTTTCAGAAAGAAAACAGAGCTGTTTTTTTACTAAGTGCCTAGCTGTGGATTTTGGCCTCTAGCTCAGCCGGCACCTGGGGAAACCTAGCAAACATGCTCATTTTTGAAAACTAGACACCTAGGGGAATCCAAGATGGGGTGACTTGTGGGGCTCTGACCAGGTTCTGTTACCCAGAATCCTCTGCAAACCTCAAAATTTGGCTAAAAAAACACTTTTTCCTGTCATTTCGGTGACAGAAAGTTCTGGAATCTGAGAGGAGGCACAAATTTCCTTCCACCCAGCATTCCCCCAAGTCTTCCGATAAAAATGGTACCTCACTTGTGTGGGTAGGCCTAGCGCCCGCGACAGGATATGCCCCAAAACACGACGTGGACACATCACATTTTTTCACAGAAAACAGAGCTGTTTTTTGCAAAGTGCCTACCTGTAGATTTTGGCATCTAGCTCAGCCGGCACCTAGGCAAACCTACCAAACCTGTGCATTATTGAAAACTAGAGACCTAGGGGAATCCAAGATGGGGTGACTTGTGGGGCTCTGACCAGGTTCTGTTACCCAGAATCCTTTGCAAACCTCAAAATGTGGCAAAAAAAACACTTTTTCCTGTCATTTTGGTGACAGAAAGTTCTGGAATCTGAGAGGAGCCACAAATTTCCTTCCACCCAGCGTTCCCCCAAGGCTCCCGATAAAAATGGTATCTCACTTGTGTGGGTTTGCCTAGCGCCCGCGACAGGATATGCCCCAAAACACAACGTGGGCACATCACATTTTTTCACAGAAAACAGAGCTGTTTTTTGCAAAGTGCCTACCTGTAGATTTTGGCCTCTAGCTCAGCAGGAACCTAGGGAAACCTACCAAACCTGTGAATTTTTTAAAACTAGAGACCTAGGGGAATCCAAGATGGGGTGACTTGTGGGGCTCTGACCAGGTTCTGTTACCCAGAATCCTTTGCAAACCTCAAAATGTGGCTAAAAAAACACATTTTTCTCACATTTCGGTGACAGAAAGTTCTGGAATCTGAGAGGAGGCACAAATTTCCTTCCGCCCAGTGTTCCCCCAAGTCTGTCGATAAAAATGATACCTCACTTGTGTGGGTAGGCCTAGCGGCCGTGACAGGAAATGTCCCAAAACACAGCGTGGGCACATCCCATTTTTTGACAGAAAACAGAGCTGATTTTTGTAAAGTGCCTACCTGTAGATTTTGGCCTCTAACTCAACCGGCACCTAGGGAAACCTACCAACCCTGTGCATTTTTTTAAACTAGAGACCTAGGGGAATCCAAGATGGGGTGACTTGTGGGGCTCTGACCAGGTTCTGTTACCCAGAATTCTTTGCAAACCTCAAAATTTGGCTAAAAAACACATTTTCCTCATATTTCGGTGACAGAAAGTTCTGGAATCTGAGAGGAGCCACAAATTTCCTTCCACCCAGCGTTTCCCCAAGTCTCCCGATAAAAATGGTACCTCACTTGTGTGAATATGCCTAGCGCCCGCGATAGGATATGCCCAAAACACAACGTGGGCACATCAAATTTTTTCACAGAAAACAGAGCTGTTTTTTGCAAAGTGCCTACCTGTAGATTTTGGCCTCTAGCTCAGCCGGCACCTAGGGAAACCTACCAACCCTGTGCATTTTTTTAAACTAGAGACCTAGGGGAATCCAAGATGGGGTGACTTGTGGGGCTCTGACCAGGTTCTGTTACCCAGAATTCTTTGCAAACCTCAAAATTTGGCTAAAAAAACACATTTTCCTCATATTTCGGTGACAGAAAGTTCTGGAATCTGAGAGGAGCCACAAATTTCCTTCCACCCAGCGTTTCCCCAAGTCTCCCGATAAAAATGGTACCTCACTTGTGTGAATATGCCTAGCGCCCGCGATAGGATATGCCCAAAACACAACGTGGGCACATCAAATTTTTTCACAGAAAACAGAGCTGTTTTTTGCAAAGTGCCTACCTGTAGATTTTGGCCTCTAGCTCAGCCGGCACCTAGGGAAACCTACCAAACCTGTGCATTTTTTAAAACTAGAGACCTAGGGGAATCCAAGATGGGGTGGCTTGTGGGGCTCTGACCAGGTTCTGTTACCCAGAATCCTTTGCAAACCTCAAAATGTGGCTAAAAACAAACACATTTTTCTCACATTTCGGTGACAGAACATTCTGGAATCTGAGAGGAGCAACAAATTTCGTTCTACCCAGCGTTTCCCCAAGTCTCCAGATAAAAATGGTACCTCACTTGTGTGGGTATGCCTAGCGCCCGCGACAGGATATGCCCCAAAACACAACGTGGGTACATCAAATTTTTTCACAGAAAACAGAGCTGTTTTTTGCAAAGTGCCTACCTGTAGATTTTGGCCTCTAGCTTAGCCGGCACCTAGGGAAACCTACCAAACCTGTGCATTTTTTAAAACTAGAGACCTCGGGGAATCCAAGATGGGGTGACTTGTGGGGCTCTGACCAGGTTCTGTTACCCAGAATCCTTTGGAAATGTCAAAATTTGGCTAAAAAAACACTTTTTCCTGTCATTTCGGTGACAGAAAGTTCTGGAAAGTTCTGAAATTTCCTCTCACCCAGCGTTCCCCCAAGTCTGTCGATAAAAATGATACCTCACTTGTGTGGGTAGGCCTAGCGCCCGCGACAGGAAATGTCCCAAAACACAGCGTGGGCACATCCCATTTTTTGACAGAAAACAGAGGTGATTTTTGTAAAGTGCCTACCTGTAGATTTTGGCCTCTAGCTCAACCGGCACCTAGGGAAACCTACCAACCCTGTGCATTTTTTTAAACTAGAGACCTAGGGGAATCCAAGATGGGGTGACTTGTGGGGCTCTGACCAGATTCTGTTACCCAGAATCCTTTGCAAACCTCAAAATTTGGCTAAAAAACACATTTTCCTCAAATTATGGTGACAGAAAGTTCTGGAATCTGAGAGGAGCCACAAATTTCCTTCCACCCAGTGTTCCCCCAAGTCTCCCGATAAAAATGATACCTCACTTGTGTGGGTAGGCCTAGTGCCCGCGTCAGGATATGCCTCAAAACACGACGTGGACACATCACATTTTCAGAAAGAAAACAGAGCTGTTTTTTTACTAAGAGCCTAGCTGTGGATTTTGGCCTCTAGCTCAGCCGGCACCTGGGGAAACCTAGCAAACATGCACATTTTTGAAAACTAGACACCTAGGGGAATCCAAGATGGGGAGACTTGTGGGGCTCTGACCAGGTTCTGTTACCCAGAATCCTCTGCAAACCTCAAAATTTGGCTAAAAAAACACTTTTTCCTGTCATTTCGGTGACAGAAAGTTCTGGAATCTGAGAGGAGGCACAAATTTCCTTCCACCCAGCATTCCCCCAAGTCTTCCGATAAAAATGGTACCTCACTTGTGTGGGTAGGCCTAGCGCCCGCGACAGGATATGCCCCAAAACACGACGTGGACACATCACATTCTTTCACAGAAAACAGAGCTGTTTTTTGCAAAGTGCCTACCTGTAGATTTTGGCATCTAGCTCAGCCAGCACCTAGGTAAACCTACCAAACCTGTGCATTATTGAAAACTAGAGACCTAGGGGAATCCAAGATGGGGTGACTTGTGGGGCTCTGACCAGGTTCTGTTACCAGAATCCTTTGAAAACCTCAAAATTTGGCAAAAAAAACACTTTTTCCTGTCATTTTGGTGACAGAAAGTTCTGGAATCTGAGAGGAGCCACAAATTTCCTTCCACCCAGCGTTTTCCCACGTCTCCCGATAAAAATGGTACCTCACTTGTGTGGGTATGCCTAGCGCCTGCAACAGGATATGCCCCAAAACACAACGTGGACACATCACATTTTTTCACAGAAAACAGAGCTGTTTTTTGCAAAGTGCCTACCTGTAGATTTTGGCCTCTAGCTCAACCGGCACCTAGGGAAACCTACCAAACCTGTGCATTTTTTAAAACTAGAGACCTAGGGGAATCCAAGATGGGGTGACTTGTGGGGCTCTGACCAGATTCTGTTACCCAGAATCCTTTGCAAACCTCAAAATTTGGCTAAAAAACACATTTTCCTCAAATTATGGTGACAGAAAGTTCTGGAATCTGAGAGGAGCCACAAATTTCCTTCCACCCAGTGTTCCCCCAAGTCTCCCGATAAAAATGATACCTCACTTGTGTGGGTAGGCCTAGTGCCCGCGTCAGGATATGCCTCAAAACACGACGTGGACACATCACATTTTCAGAAAGAAAACAGAGCTGTTTTTTTACTAAGAGCCTAGCTGTGGATTTTGGCCTCTAGCTCAGCCGGCACCTGGGGAAACCTAGCAAACATGCACATTTTTGAAAACTAGACACCTAGGGGAATCCAAGATGGGGAGACTTGTGGGGCTCTGACCAGGTTCTGTTACCCAGAATCCTCTGCAAACCTCAAAATTTGGCTAAAAAAACACTTTTTCCTGTCATTTCGGTGACAGAAAGTTCTGGAATCTGAGAGGAGGCACAAATTTCCTTCCACCCAGCATTCCCCCAAGTCTTCCGATAAAAATGGTACCTCACTTGTGTGGGTAGGCCTAGCGCCCGCGACAGGATATGCCCCAAAACACGACGTGGACACATCACATTCTTTCACAGAAAACAGAGCTGTTTTTTGCAAAGTGCCTACCTGTAGATTTTGGCATCTAGCTCAGCCAGCACCTAGGTAAACCTACCAAACCTGTGCATTATTGAAAACTAGAGACCTAGGGGAATCCAAGATGGGGTGACTTGTGGGGCTCTGACCAGGTTCTGTTACCAGAATCCTTTGAAAACCTCAAAATTTGGCAAAAAAAACACTTTTTCCTGTCATTTTGGTGACAGAAAGTTCTGGAATCTGAGAGGAGCCACAAATTTCCTTCCACCCAGCGTTTTCCCACGTCTCCCGATAAAAATGGTACCTCACTTGTGTGGGTATGCCTAGCGCCTGCAACAGGATATGCCCCAAAACACAACGTGGACACATCACATTTTTTCACAGAAAACAGAGCTGTTTTTTGCAAAGTGCCTACCTGTAGATTTTGGCCTCTAGCTCAACCGGCACCTAGGGAAACCTACCAAACCTGTGCATTTTTTAAAACTAGAGACCTAGGGGAATCCAAGATGGGGTGACTTGTGGGGCTCTGACCAGGTTCTGTTACCCAGAATCCTTTACAAACCTCAAAATTTGGCTAAAAAACACATTTTCATCAAATTATGGTGACAGAAAGTTCTGGAATCTGAGAGGAGCCACAAATTTGCTTCCACCCAGTGTTCCCCCAAGTCTCCCGATAAAAATGATACCTCACTTGTGTGGGTAGGCCTAGCGCCCGCGACAGGAAAGGCCCCAAACCACAACGTGGACACATCCCATTTTTTGACAGAAAACAGAGCTGTTTTTTTTGCAAAGTGCCTACCTGTAGGTTTTGGCCTCTAGCTCAGCCGGCACCTAGGGAAACCTACCAAACCTGTGCAGTTTTAAAAACTAGAGACCTAGGGGAATCGAAGATGGGGTGACTTGTGGGGCTCTGACCAGGTTCTGTTACCCAGAATTCTTTGCAAACCTCAAAATTTGGCTAAAATACACATTTTCCTCATATTTCGGTGACAGAAAGTTCTGGAATCTGAGAGGAGCCACAAATTTCCTTCCACCCAGCGTTTCCCCAAGTCTCCCGATAAAAATGGTACCTCAGTTGTGTGGGTATGCCTAGCGCCCGCGACAGGATATGCCCCAAAACACAACGTGGGCACATCAAATTTTTTCACAGAAAACAGAGCTGATTTTTGCAAAGTGCCTACCTGTAGATTTTGGCCTCTAGCTCAGCCAGCACCTAGGGAAACCTACCAAACCTGTGCATTTTTTAAAACTAGAGACCTAGGGGAATCCAAGATGGGGTGACTTGTGGGGCTCTGACCAGGTTCTGTTACCCAGAATCCTTTGCAAACCTCAAAATGTGGCTAAAAACAAACACATTTTTCTCACATTTCGGTGACAGAACATTCTGGAATCTGAGAGGAGCAACAAATTTCCTTCCACCCAGCGTTTCCCCAAGTCTCCCGATAAAAATGGTACCTCACTTGTGTGGGTATGCCTAGCGCCCGCGACAGGATATGCCCCAAAACACAACGTGGGTACATCACATTTTTTCACAGAAAACAGAGCTGTTTTTTGCAAAGTGCCTACCTGTAGATTTTGGCCTCTAGCTTAGCCGGCACCTAGGGAAACCTACCAAACCTGTGCATTTTTTAAAACTAGAGACCTCGGGGAATCCAAGATGGGGTGACTTGTGGGGCTCTGACCAGGTTCTGTTACCCAGAATCCTTTGGAAATGTCAAAATTTGGCTAAAAAAAACACTTTTTCCTGTCATTTCGGTGACAGAAAGTTCTGGAAAGTTCTGAAATTTCCTCTCACCCAGCGTTCCCCCAAGTCTGTCGATAAAAATGATACCTCACTTGTGTGGGTAGGCCTAGCGCCCGCGACAGGAAATGTCCCAAAACACAGCGTGGGCACATCCCATTTTTTGACAGAAAACAGAGGTGATTTTTGTAAAGTGCCTACCTGTAGATTTTGGCCTCTAGCTCAACCGGCACCTAGGGAAACCTACCAACCCTGTACATTTTTTTAAACTAGAGACCTAGGGGAATCCAAGATGGGGTGACTTGTGGGGCTCTGACCAGATTCTGTTACCCAGAATCCTTTGCAAACCTCAAAATTTGGCTAAAAAACACATTTTCCTCAAATTATGGTGACAGAAAGTTCTGGAATCTGAGAGGAGCCACAAATTTCCTTCCACCCAGTGTTCCCCCAAGTCTCCCGATAAAAATGATACCTCACTTGTGTGGGTAGGCCTAGTGCCCGCGTCAGGATATGCCTCAAAACACGACGTGGACACATCACATTTTCAGAAAGAAAACAGAGCTGTTTTTTTACTAAGAGCCTAGCTGTGGATTTTGGCCTCTAGCTCAGCCGGCACCTGGGGAAACCTAGCAAACATGCACATTTTTGAAAACTAGACACCTAGGGGAATCCAAGATGGGGAGACTTGTGGGGCTCTGACCAGGTTCTGTTACCCAGAATCCTCTGCAAACCTCAAAATTTGGCTAAAAAAAACACTTTTTCCTGTCATTTCGGTGACAGAAAGTTCTGGAATCTGAGAGGAGGCACAAATTTCCTTCCACCCAGCATTCCCCCAAGTCTTCCGATAAAAATGGTACCTCACTTGTGTGGGTAGGCCTAGCGCCCGCGACAGGATATGCCCCAAAACACGACGTGGACACATCACATTCTTTCACAGAAAACAGAGCTGTTTTTTGCAAAGTGCCTACCTGTAGATTTTGGCATCTAGCTCAGCCAGCACCTAGGTAAACCTACCAAACCTGTGCATTATTGAAAACTAGAGACCTAGGGGAATCCAAGATGGGGTGACTTGTGGGGCTCTGACCAGGTTCTGTTACCAGAATCCTTTGAAAACCTCAAAATTTGGCAAAAAAAACACTTTTTCCTGTCATTTTGGTGACAGAAAGTTCTGGAATCTGAGAGGAGCCACAAATTTCCTTCCACCCAGCGTTTTCCCACGTCTCCCGATAAAAATGGTACCTCACTTGTGTGGGTATGCCTAGCGCCTGCAACAGGATATGCCCCAAAACACAACGTGGACACATCACATTTTTTCACAGAAAACAGAGCTGTTTTTTGCAAAGTGCCTACCTGTAGATTTTGGCCTCTAGCTCAACCGGCACCTAGGGAAACCTACCAAACCTGTGCATTTTTTAAAACTAGAGACCTAGGGGAATCCATGATGGGGTGACTTGTGGGGCTCTGACCAGGTTCTGTTACCCAGAATCCTTTACAAACCTCAAAATTTGGCTAAAAAACACATTTTCATCAAATTATGGTGACAGAAAGTTCTGGAATCTGAGAGGAGCCACAAATTTGCTTCCACCCAGTGTTCCCCCAAGTCTCCCGATAAAAATGATACCTCACTTGTGTGGGTAGGCCTAGCGCCCGCGACAGGAAAGGCCCCAAACCACAACGTGGACACATCCCATTTTTTGACAGAAAACAGAGCTGTTTTTTTTGCAAAGTGCCTACCTGTAGGTTTTGGCCTCTAGCTCAGCCGGCACCTAGGGAAACCTACCAAACCTGTGCAGTTTTAAAAACTAGAGACCTAGGGGAATCGAAGATGGGGTGACTTGTGGGGCTCTGACCAGGTTCTGTTACCCAGAATTCTTTGCAAACCTCAAAATTTGGCTAAAATACACATTTTCCTCATATTTCGGTGACAGAAAGTTCTGGAATCTGAGAGGAGCCACAAATTTCCTTCCACCCAGCGTTTCCCCAAGTCTCCCGATAAAAATGGTACCTCAGTTGTGTGGGTATGCCTAGCGCCCGCGACAGGATATGCCCCAAAACACAACGTGGGCACATCAAATTTTTTCACAGAAAACAGAGCTGATTTTTGCAAAGTGCCTACCTGTAGATTTTGGCCTCTAGCTCAGCCAGCACCTAGGGAAACCTACCAAACCTGTGCATTTTTTAAAACTAGAGACCTAGGGGAATCCAAGATGGGGTGACTTGTGGGGCTCTGACCAGGTTCTGTTACCCAGAATCCTTTGCAAACCTCAAAATGTGGCTAAAAACAAACACATTTTTCTCACATTTCGGTGACAGAACATTCTGGAATCTGAGAGGAGCAACAAATTTCCTTCCACCCAGCGTTTCCCCAAGTCTCCCGATAAAAATGGTACCTCACTTGTGTGGGTATGCCTAGCGCCCGCGACAGGATATGCCCCAAAACACAACGTGGGTACATCACATTTTTTCACAGAAAACAGAGCTGTTTTTTGCAAAGTGCCTACCTGTAGATTTTGGCCTCTAGCTTAGCCGGCACCTAGGGAAACCTACCAAACCTGTGCATTTTTTAAAACTAGAGACCTCGGGGAATCCAAGATGGGGTGACTTGTGGGGCTCTGACCAGGTTCTGTTACCCAGAATCCTTTGGAAATGTCAACATTTGGCTAAAAAAACATTTTTTCCTGTCATTTCGGTGACAGAAAGTTCTGGAATCTGAGAGGAGCCACAAATTTCCTTCCACCCAGCGTTCCCCCAAGTCTGTCGATAAAAATGATACCTCACTTGTGTGGGTAGGCCTAGCGCCCGCGACAGGAAATGTCCCAAAACACAGCGTGGGCACATCCCATTTTTTGACAGAAAACAGAGGTGATTTTTGTAAAGTGCCTACCTGTAGATTTTGGCCTCTAGCTCAACCGGCACTAGGGAAACCTACCAACCCTGTGCATTTTTTTAAACTAGAGACCTAGGGGAATCCAAGATGGGGTGACTTGTGGGGCTTTGACCAGGTTCTGTTACCCAGAATCCCTTGCAAACCTCAAAATTTGGATAAAAAAACACATTTTACTCACATTTCGGTGACAGAAAGTTCTGGAATCTGAGAGGAGGCACAAATTTCCTTCCACCCAGCATTCCCCTAAGTCTCCCGATAAAAATGATACCTCACTTGTGTGGGTAGGCCTAGCGCCCGCGACAGGAAATGCCCCAAAGCACAACGTGGACACATCCCATTTTTTTACAGAAAACAGAGCTGTTTTTTGCAAAGTGCCTACCTGTAGATTTTGGCCTCTAGCTTAGCCGGCACCTAGGGAAACCTACCAAACCTGTGCATTTTTTAAAACTAGAGACCTCGGGGAATCCAAGATGGGGTGACTTGTGGGGCTCTGACCAGGTTCTGGTACCCAGAATCCTTTGTAAACCTCAAATTTTGGCTAAAAAAACACTTTTTCCTGTCATTTCGGTGACAGAAAGTTCTGGAATCTGAGAGGAGCCACAAATTTCCTTCCACCCAGCGTTCCCGCAAGTCTCCCGATAAAAATGGTACCTCACTTGTGTGGGTAGGCCTAGCGCCCGCGACAGGATATGCCCCAAAACACAACGTGGACACATCCCATTTTTTCACAGAAAATAGAGCTGTTTTTTGCAAAGTGCCTACCTGTAGATTTTGGCCTCTAGCTCAGCCGGCACCTAGGGAAACCTACCAAACCTGTGCATTTTTTTAAACTAGAGACCTAGGGGAATCCAAGATGGGGTGACTTGTGGGGCTCTGACCAGGTTCTGTTACCAGAATCCTTTGCAAACCTCAAAATTTGGCAAAAAAAAACACTTTTTCCTGTCATTTCGGTGACAGAAAGATCTGGAATCTGAGAGGAGCCACAAATTTCCTTCCACCCAGCGTTTCCCCAAGTCTCCCCATAAAAATGGTACCTCACTTGTGTGGGTATGCCTAGCGCCCGCGACAGGATATTCCCCAAAACACGACGTGGACACATCACATTTTCAGAAAGAAAACGGATCTGTTTATTACTAAGTGCCTAGCTGTGGATTTTGGCCTCTAGCTCAGCCGGCACCTGGGGAAACCTAGCAAACATGCACATTTTTTAAAACTAGACACCTACGGGAATCCAAGATGGGGTGACTTGTGGGGCTCTGACCAGGTTCTGTTACCCAGAATCCTTTGCAAACCTCAAAATTTGGCAAAAAAAACACTTTTTCCTGTCATTTCGGTGACAGAAAGTTCTGGAATCTGAGAGGAGCCACAAATTTCCTTCCACCCAGCGTTCCCCCAAGTCTCCCGATAAAAATGGTACCTCACTTGTGTGGGTAGGCCTAGCGCCCGCGACAGGATATGCCCCAAAACACAACGTGGACACATCCCTTTTTTTCACAGAAAATAGAGCTGTTTTTTGCAAAGTGCCTACCTGTAGATTTTGGCCTCTAGCTCAGCCGGCACCTAGGGAAACCTACCAAACCTGTGCATTTTTTAAAACTAGAGACCTAGGGGAATCCAAGATGGGGTGACTTGTGGGGCTCTGACCAGGTTCTGTTTCCCAGAATCCTATGCAAACCTCAAAATTTGGCAAAAAAAAACACTTTTTCCTGTCATTTCGATGACAGAAAGTTCTGGAATCTGAGAGGAGGCACAAATTTCCTTCCACCCAGCATTCCCCCAAGTCTTCCGATAAAAATGGTACCTCACTTGTGTGGGTAGGCCTAGCGCCCGCGACAGGATATGCCCCAAAACACAACGTGGACACATCCCATTTTTTCACAGAAAACAGAGCTGTTTTTTGCAAAGTGCCTACCTGTAGATTTTGGCATCTAGCTCAGCCGGCACCTAGGCAAACCTACCAAACCTGTGCATTATTGAAAACTAGAGACCTAGGGGAATGCAAGATGGGGTGACTTGTGGGGCTCTGACCAGGTTCTGTTACCCAGAATCCTTTGCAAACCTCAAAATTTGGCAAAAAAAACACTTTTTCCTGTCATTTTGGTGACAGAAAGTTCTGGAATCTGAGAGGAGCAACAAATTTCCTTCCACCCAGCGTTTCCCCAAATCTCCCGATAAAAATGGTACCTCACTTGTGTTTGTATGCCTAGCGCCTGCGACAGGATATGCCCCAAAACACAACGTGGACACATCACATTTTTTCACAGAAAACAGAGTTGTTTTTTGCAAAGTGCCTACCTGTAGATTTTGGCCTCTAGCTCAGCCGACACCTAGGGCAACCTACCAAACCTGTGCATTTTTGAAAACTAGAGACCTAGGGGAATCCAAGATGGGGTGACTTGTGGGGCTCTGACCAGGTTCTGTTACCCAGAATCCTTTACAAACCTCAAAATTTGGCTAAAAAACACATTTTCCTCAAATTATGGTGACACAAAGTTCTGGAATCTGAGAGGAGCCACAAATTTCCTTCCACCCAGTGTTCCCCCAAGTCTCCCGATAAAAATGATACCTCACTTGTGTGGGTAGGCCTAGCGCCCGCGACAGGAAATGCCCCAAAGCACAACGTGGACACATCCCATTTTTTGAAAGAAAACAGAGCTGTTTTTTGCAAAGTGCCTACCTGTAGGTTTTGGCCTCTAGCTCAGCCGGCACCTAGGGAAACCTACCAAACCTGTGCAGTTTTAAAAACTAGAGACCTAGGGGAATCGAAGATGGGGTGACTTGTGGCGCTCTGACCAGGTTCTGTTACCCAGAATTCTTTGCAAACCTCAAAATTTGGCTAAAAAACACATTTTCCTCATATTTCGGTGACAGAAAGTTCTGGAATCTGAGAGGAGCCACAAATTTCCTTCCACCCAGCGTTTCCCCAAGTCTCCCGATAAAAATGGTACCTCACTTGTGTGGGTATGCCTAGCGCCCGTGACAGGATATGCCCCAAAACACAACGTGGGCACATCAAATTTTTTCACAGAAAACAGACCTGTTTTTTGCAAAGTGCCTACCTGTAGATTTTGGCCTCTATCTCAGCCGGCACCTAGGGAAACCTACCAAACCTGTGCATTTTTTAAAACTAGAGACCTAGGGGAATCCAAGATGGGGTGACTTGTGGGGCTCTGACCAGGTTCTGTTACCCAGAATCCTTTGCAAACCTCAAAATGTGGCTAAAAAAACACTTTTTCCTGTCATTTCGGTGACAGAAAGTTCTGGAATCTGAGAGGAGCCACAAATTTCCTTCCACCCAGCGTTCCCGCAAGTCTCCCGATAAAAATGGTACCTCACTTGTGTGGGTAGGCCAAGCGCCCGCGACAGGATATGCCCCAAAACACAACGTGGACACATCCCATTTTTTCACCGAAAATAGAGCTGTTTTCTGCAAAGTGCCTACCTGTAGATTTTGGCCTCTAGCTCAGCCGGCACCTAGGGAAACCTACCAAACCTGTGCATTTTTTTTAAACTAGAGACCTAGGGGAATCCAAGATGGGGTGACTTGTGGGGCTCTGACCAGGTTCTGTTACCAGAATCCTTTGCAAACCTCAAAATTTGGCAAAAAAAAACACTTTTTCCTGTCATTTCGGCGACAGAAAGTTCTGGAATCTGAGAGGAGCCACAAATTTCCTTCCACCCAGCGTTTCCCCAAGTCTCCCCATAAAAATGGTACCTCACTTGTGTGGGTATGCCTAGCGCCCGCGACAGGATATTCCCCAAAACACGACGTGGACACATCACATTTTCAGAAAGAAAACGGATCTGTTTATTACTAAGTGCCTAGCTGTGGATTTTGGCCTCTAGCTCAGCTGGCACCTGGGGTAACCTAGCAAACATGCACATTTTTTAAAACTAGACACCTAGGGGAATCCAAGATGGGGTGACTTGTGGGGCTCTGACCAGGTTCTGTTACCCAGAATCCTTTGCAAACCTCACAATTTGGCAAAAAAAACACTTTTTCCTGTCATTTCGGTGACAGAAAGTTCTGGAATCTGAGAGGAGCCACAAATTTCCTTCCACCCAGCGTTCCCCCAAGTCTCCCGATAAAAATGGTACCTCACTTGTGTGGGTAGGCCTAGCGCCCGCGACAGGATATGCCCCAAAACACAACGTGGACACATCCCTTTTTTTCACAGAAAATAGAGCTGTTTTTTGCAAAGTGCCTACCTGTAGATTTTGGCCTCTAGCTCAGCCGGCACCTAGGGAAACCTACCAAACCTGTGCATTTTTTAAAACTAGAGACCTAGGGGAATCCAAGATGGGGTGACTTGTGGGGCTCTGACCAGGTTCTGTTACCCAGAATCCTATGCAAACCTCAAAATTTGGCAAAAAAAAACACTTTTTCCTGTCATTTCGATGACAGAAAGTTCTGGAATCTGAGAGGAGGCACAAATTTCCTTCCACCCAGCATTCCCCCAAGTCTTCCGATAAAAATGGTACCTCACTTGTGTGGGTAGGCCTAGCGCCCGCGACAGGATATGCCCCAAAACACAACGTGGACACATCCCATTTTTTCACAGAAAACAGAGCTGTTTTTTGCAAAGTGCCTACCTGTAGATTTTGGCATCTAGCTCAGCCGGCACCTAGGCAAACCTACCAAACCTGTGCATTATTGAAAACTAGAGACCTAGGGGAATGCAAGATGGGGTGACTTGTGGGGCTCTGACCAGGTTCTGTTACCCAGAATCCTTTGCAAACCTCAAAATTTGGCAAAAAAAACACTTTTTCCTGTCATTTTGGTGACAGAAAGTTCTGGAATCTGAGAGGAGCAACAAATTTCCTTCCACCCAGCGTTTCCCCAAGTCTCCCGATAAAAATGGTACCTCACTTGTGTGGGTATGCCTAGCGCCTGCGAAAGGATATGCCCCAAAACACAACGTGGACAAATCACATTTTTTCACAGAAAACAGGGTTGTTTTTTGCAAAGTGCCTACCTGTAGATTTTGGCCTCTAGCTCAGCCGACACCTAGGGCAACCTACCAAACCTGTGCATTTTTGAAAACTAGAGACCTAGGGGAATCCAAGATGGGGTGACTTGTGGGGCTCTGACCAGGTTCTGTTACCCAGAATCCTTTACAAACCTCAAAATTTGGCTAAAAAACACATTTTCCTCAAATTATGGTGACACAAAGTTCTGGAATCTGAGAGGAGCCACAAATTTCCTTCCACCCAGTGTTCCCCCAAGTCTCCCGATAAAAATGATACCTCACTTGTGTGGGTAGGCCTAGCGCCCGCGACAGGAAATGCCCCAAAGCACAACGTGGACACATCCCATTTTTTGAAAGAAAACAGAGCTGTTTTTTGCAAAGTGCCTACCTGTAGGTTTTGGCCTCTAGCTCAGCCGGCACCTAGGGAAACCTACCAAACCTGTGCAGTTTTAAAAACTAGAGACCTAGGGGAATCGAAGATGGGGTGACTTGTGGGGCTCTGACCAGGTTCTGTTACCCAGAATTCTTTGCAAACCTCAAAATTTGGCTAAAAAACACATTTTCCTCATATTTCGGTGACAGAAAGTTCTGGAATCTGAGAGGAGCCACAAATTTCCTTCCACCCAGCGTTTCCCCAAGTCTCCCGATAAAAATGGTACCTCACTTGTGTGGGTATGCCTAGCGCCCGTGACAGGATATGCCCCAAAACACAACGTGGGCACATCAAATTTTTTCACAGAAAACAGACCTGTTTTTTGCAAAGTGCCTACCTGTAGATTTTGGCCTCTATCTCAGCCGGCACCTAGGGAAACCTACCAAACCTGTGCATTTTTTAAAACTAGAGACCTAGGGGAATCCAAGATGGGGTGACTTGTGGGGCTCTGACCAGGTTCTGTTACCCAGAATCCTTTGCAAACCTCAAAATGTGGCTAAAAAAACACTTTTTCCTGTCATTTCGGTGACAGAAAGTTCTGGAATCTGAGAGGAGCCACAAATTTCCTTCCACCCAGCGTTCCCGCAAGTCTCCCGATAAAAATGGTACCTCACTTGTGTGGGTAGGCCTAGCGCCCGCGACAGGATATGCCCCAAAACACAACGTGGACACATCCCATTTTTTCACCGAAAATAGAGCTGTTTTCTGCAAAGTGCCTACCTGTAGATTTTGGCCTCTAGCTCAGCCGGCACCTAGGGAAACCTACCAAACCTGTGCATTTTTTTTAAACTAGAGACCTAGGGGAATCCAAGATGGGGTGACTTGTGGGGCTCTGACCAGATTCTGTTACCAGAATCCTTTGCAAACCTCAAAATTTGGCAAAAAAAAACACTTTTTCCTGTCATTTCGGTGACAGAAAGTTCTGGAATCTGAGAGGAGCCACAAATTTCCTTCCACCCAGCGTTTCCCCAAGTCTCCCCATAAAAATGGTACCTCACTTGTGTGGGTATGCCTAGCGCCCGCGACAGGATATTCCCCAAAACACGACGTGGACACATCACATTTTCAGAAAGAAAACGGATCTGTTTATTACTAAGTGCCTAGCTGTGGATTTTGGCCTCTAGCTCAGCTGGCACCTGGGGTAACCTAGCAAACATGCACATTTTTTAAAACTAGACACCTAGGGGAATCCAAGATGGGGTGACTTGTGGGGCTCTGACCAGGTTCTGTTACCCAGAATCCTTTGCAAACCTCACAATTTGGCAAAAAAAACACTTTTTCCTGTCATTTCGGTGACAGAAAGTTCTGGAATCTGAGAGGAGCCACAAATTTCCTTCCACCCAGCGTTCCCCCAAGTCTCCCGATAAAAATGGTACCTCACTTGTGTGGGTAGGCCTAGCGCCCGCGACAGGATATGCCCCAAAACACAACGTGGACACATCCCTTTTTTTCACAGAAAATAGAGCTGTTTTTTGCAAAGTGCCTACCTGTAGATTTTGGCCTCTAGCTCAGCCGGCACCTAGGGAAACCTACCAAACCTGTGCATTTTTTAAAACTAGAGACCTAGGGGAATCCAAGATGGGGTGACTTGTGGGGCTCTGACCAGGTTCTGTTACCCAGAATCCTATGCAAACCTCAAAATTTGGCAAAAAAAAACACTTTTTCCTGTCATTTCGATGACAGAAAGTTCTGGAATCTGAGAGGAGGCACAAATTTCCTTCCACCCAGCATTCCCCCAAGTCTTCCGATAAAAATGGTACCTCACTTGTGTGGGTAGGCCTAGCGCCCGCGACAGGATATGCCCCAAAACACAACGTGGACACATCCCATTTTTTCACAGAAAACAGAGCTGTTTTTTGCAAAGTGCCTACCTGTAGATTTTGGCATCTAGCTCAGCCGGCACCTAGGCAAACCTACCAAACCTGTGCATTATTGAAAACTAGAGACCTAGGGGAATGCAAGATGGGGTGACTTGTGGGGCTCTGACCAGGTTCTGTTACCCAGAATCCTTTGCAAACCTCAAAATTTGGCAAAAAAAACACTTTTTCCTGTCATTTTGGTGACAGAAAGTTCTGGAATCTGAGAGGAGCAACAAATTTCCTTCCACCCAGCGTTTCCCCAAGTCTCCCGATAAAAATGGTACCTCACTTGTGTGGGTATGCCTAGCGCCTGCGAAAGGATATGCCCCAAAACACAACGTGGACAAATCACATTTTTTCACAGAAAACAGAGTTGTTTTTTGCAAAGTGCCTACCTGTAGATTTTGGCCTCTAGCTCAGCCGGCACCTAGGGCAACCTACCAAACCTGTGCATTTTTGAAAACTAGAGACCTAGGGGAATCCAAGATGGGGTGACTTGTGGGGCTCTGACCAGGTTCTGTTACCCAGAATCCTTTACAAACCTCAAAATTTGGCTAAAAAACACATTTTCCTCAAATTATGGTGACACAAAGTTCTGGAATCTGAGAGGAGCCACAAATTTCCTTCCACCCAGTGTTCCCCCAAGTCTCCCGATAAAAATGATACCTCACTTGTGTGGGTATGCCTAGCGCCCGTGACAGGATATGCCCCAAAACACAACGTGGACACATCCCATTTTTTGAAAGAAAACAGAGCTGTTTTTTGCAAAGTGCCTACCTGTAGGTTTTGGCCTCTAGCTCAGCCGGCACCTAGGGAAACCTACCAAACCTGTGCAGTTTTAAAAACTAGAGACCTAGGGGAATCGAAGATGGGGTGACTTGTGGGGCTCTGACCAGGTTCTGTTACCCAGAATTCTTTGCAAACCTCAAAATTTGGCTAAAAAACACATTTTCCTCATATTTCGGTGACAGAAAGTTCTGGAATCTGAGAGGAGCCACAAATTTCCTTCCACCCAGCGTTTCCCCAAGTCTCCCGATAAAAATGGTACCTCACTTGTGTGGGTATGCCTAGCGCCCGTGACAGGATATGCCCCAAAACACAACGTGGGCACATCAAATTTTTTCACAGAAAACAGAGCTGTTTTTTGCAAAGTGCCTACCTGTAGATTTTGGCCTCTAGCTCAGCCGGCACCTAGGGAAACCTACCAAACCTGTGCATTTTTTAAAACTAGAGACCTAGGGGAATCCAAGATGGGGTGACTTGTGGGGCTCTGACCAGGTTCTGTTACCCAGAATCCTTTGCAAACCTCAAAATGTGGCTAAAAAAACCACATTTTTCTCAAATTTCGGTGACAGAACGTTCTGGAATCTGAGAGGAGCCACAAATTTCCTTCCACCCAGCGTTTCCCCAAGTCTCCCGATAAAAATGGTACCTCACTTGTGTGGGTATGCCTAGCGCCCGCGACAGGATATGCCCCAAAACACAACGTGGGTACATCACATTTTTTCACAGAAAACAGAGCTGTTTTTTTCAAAGTGCCTACCTGCAGATTTTGGCCTCTAGCTTAGCCGGCACCTAGGGAAACCTACCAAACCTGTGCATTTTTTAAAACTAGAGACCTCGGGGAATCCAAGATGGGGTGACTTGTGGGGCTCTGACCAGGTTCTGTTACCCAGAATCCTTTGGAAACGTCAAAATTTGGCTAAAAAAACACTTTTTCCTGTCATTTCGGTGACTGAAAGTTCTGGAATCTGAGAGGAGCCACAAATTTCCTTCCACCCAGCGTTCCCCCAAGTCTCCCGATAAAAATGGTATCTCACTTGTGTGGGTATGCCTAGCGCCCGCGACAGGATATGCCCCAAAACACAACGTGGGCACATCACATTTTTTCACAGAAAACAGAGCTGTTTTTTGCAAAGTGCCTACCTGTAGATTTTGGCCTCTAGCTCAGCCGGCACCTAGGGAAACCTAACAAACCTGTACATTTTTTAAATCTAGAGACCTAGGGGAATCCAAGATGGGGTGACTTGTGGGGCTCTGACCAGGTTCTGTTACCCAGAATCCTTTGCAAACCTCAAAATGTGGCAAAAAAAACACATTTTACTCACATTTCGGTGACAGAAAGTTCTGGAATCTGAGAGGAGGCACAAATTTCCTTCCGCCCAGTGTTCCCCCAAGTCTGTCGATAAAAATGATACCTCACTTGTGTGGGTAGGCCTAGCGCCCGCGACAGGAAATGTCCCAAAACACAGCGTGGGCACATCCCATTTTTTGACAGAAAACAGAGCTGATTTTTGTAAAGTGCCTACCTGTAGATTTTAGCCTCTAGCTCAACCGGCACCTAGGGAAACCTACCAACCCTGTGCATTTTTTTAAACTAGAGACCTAGGGGAATCCAAGATGGGGTGACTTGTGGGGCTCTGACCAGGTTCTGTTACCCAGAATCCCTTGCAAACCTCAAAATTTGGATAAAAAAACACATTTTACTCACATTTCGGTGACAGAAAGTTCTGGAATCTGAGAGGAGGCACAAATTTCCTTCCATCGAGCGTTCCCCTAAGTCTCCCGATAAAAATGATACCTCACTTGTGTGGGTAGGCATATCGCCCACGACAGGAAATGCCCCAAAGCACAACGTGGACACATCCCATTTTTTTACAGAAAACAGAGCTGTTTTTTGCCAAGTTCCTACCTGTAGATTTTGGCCTCTAGCTTAGCCGGCACCTAGGGAAACCTACCAAACCGGTTCATTTTTTAAAACTAGAGACCTAGGGGAATCCAAGATGGGGTGACTTTTGGGGCTCTGACCAGGTTCTGTTACCCAGAATCCTTTGCAAACCTCAAAATTTGGCTAAAAAAACACTTTTTCCTGTCATTTCGGTGACAGAAAGTTCTGGAATCTGAGAGGAGCTACAAATTTCCTTCCACCCAGCGTTCCCCCAAGTCTCCCGATAAAAATGGTACTTCACTTGTGTGGGTAGGCCTAGCGCCCGCGACAGGATATGCCCCAAAACAAAACGTGGACACATCCCATTTTTTCACAGAAAACAGAGCTGTTTTTTGCAAAGTGCCTACCTGTAGATTTTGGCCTCTAGCTCAGCCGGCACCTAGGGAAACCTACCAAACCTGTGCATTTTTTTAAACTAGAGACCTAGGGGAATCCAAGATGGGGTGACTTGTGGGGCTCTGACCAGGTTCTGTTACCCAGAATCCTATGCAAACCTCAAAATTTGTCCAAAAAATACACTTTTTCCTGTCATTTCGGTGACAGAAAGTTCTTGAATCTGAGAGGAGGCACACATTTCCTTCCACCCAGCATTCCCCCATGTCTTCCGATAAAAATGGTACCTCACTTGTGTGGGTAGGCGTAGCGCCCGCGACAGGATATGCCCCAAAACAAAACGTGGACACATCCCATTTTTTCACAGAAAACAGAGCTGTTTTTTGCAAAGTGCCTACCTGTAGATTTTGGCCTCTAGCTCAGCCGGCACCTAGGCAAACCTACCAAACCTGTGCATTTTTGAAAACTAGAGACCTAGGGGAATCCAAGATGGGGTGACTTGTGGGGCTCTGACCAGGTTCTGTTACCCAGAATCCTTTCCAAACCTCAAAAGTTGGCAAAAAATACACTTTTTCCTGTAATTTTGGTGACAGAAAGTTCTGGAATCTGAGAGGAGCCACAAATTTCCTTCCACCCAGCGTTTCCCCACGTCTCCCGATAAAAATGGTACCTCACTTGTGTGGGTATGCCTAGCGCCTGCGACAGGATATGCCCCAAAACACAATGTGGACACATCACATTTTTTCACAGAAAACAGAGCTGTTTTTTGCAAAGTGCCTACCTGTAGATTTTGGCCTCTAGCTCAGCCGGCACCTAGGGAAGCCTACCAAACCTGTGCATTTTTGAAAACTAGAGACCTAGGGGAATCCAACATGGGGTGACTTGTGGGGCTCTGACCAGGTTCTGTTACCCAGAATCCTATGCAAACCTCAAAATTTGGCACATTAAAACACATTTTCCTGTCATTTCGGTGACAGAAAGTTCTGGAATCTGAGAGGAGGCACAAATTTCCTTCCACCCAGCATTCCCCCAAGTCTTCCGATAAAAATGGTACCTCACTTGTGTGGGTAGGCCTAGCGCCCGCGACAGGATATGCCCCAAAGCACAACGTGGACACATCCCATTTTTTTACAGAAAACAGAGCTGTTTTTTGCAAAGTGCCTACCTGTAGATTTTGGCCTCTAGCTTAGCCGGCACCTAGGGAAACCTACCAACCCTGTGCATTTTTTTAAACTAGAGACCTAGGGGAATCCAAGATGGGGTGACTTGTGGGGCTCTGACCAGGTTCTGTTACCCAGAATCCCTTGCAAACCTCAAAATTTGGATAAAAAAACACATTTAACCACATTTCGGTGACAGAAAGTTCTGGAATCTGAGAGGAGGCACAAATTTCCTTCCACCAAACGTTCCCCTAAGTCTCCCGATAAAAATGATACCTCACTTGTGTGGGTAGGCCTAGTGCCCGCGTCAGGATATGCCTCAAAACACGACGTGGACACATCACATTTTCAGAAAGAAAACGGATCTGTTTATTACTAAGTGCCTAGCTGTGGATTTTGGCCTCTAGCTCAGCCGCCACCTGGGGAAACCTAGCAAACATGCACATTTTTTAAAACTAGACACCTAGGGGAATCCAAGATGGGGTGACTTGTGGGGCTCTGACCAGGTTCTGTTACCCAGAATCCTTTGCAAACCTCAAAATTTGGCAAAAAAAACACTTTTTCCTGTCATTTCGGTGACAGAAAGTTCTGGAATCTGAGAGGAGCCACAAATTTCCTTCCACAAAGCGTTCCCCCAAGTCTCCCGATAAAAATGGTACCTCACTTGTGTGGGTAGGCCTAGCGCCCGTGACAGGATATGCCCCAAAAACACAACGTGGACACATACAATTTTTTCACAGAAAACAGAGCTGTTTTTTGCAAAGCGCCTTCCTGTAGATTTTGGCCTCTAGCTCAGCCGGGTTAGGGAAACCTACCAAACCTGTGCATTTTTTAAAACTAGAGACCTAGGGGAATCCAAGATGGGGTGACATGTGGGGCTCTGACTAGGTTCTGTTACCCAGAATCCTTTGCAAACCTCAAAATTTGGCTAAAAAACACATTTTCCTCAAATTATGGTGACAGAAAGTTCTGGAATCTGAGAGGAGCCACAAATTTCCTTCCACCCAGTGTTCCCCCAAGTCTCCCGATAAAAATGATACCTCACTTGTGTGGGTAGGCCTAGCGCCCGCGTCAGGATATGCCTCAAAACACGACGTGGACACATCACATTTTTAGAAAGAAAACAGAGCTGTTTTTTTACTAAGTGCCTAGCTGTAGATTTTGGCCTCTAGCTCAGCCGGCACCTAGGGAAACCATAGCAAACATGCACATTTTTGAAAACTAGAGACCTAGGGGAATCCAAGATGGGGTGACTTGTGGGGCTCTGACCAGGTTCTGTTACCCAGAATCCTATGCAAACCTCAAAATTTGGCAAATTAAAACACTTTTTCCTGTCATTTCGATGACAGAAAGTTCTGGAATCTGAGAGGAGGCACAAATTTCCTTCCACCCAGCATTCCCCCAAGTCTTCCGATAAAAATGGTACCTCACTTGTGTGGGTAGGCCTAGCGCCCGCGACAGGATATGCCCCAAAACACAACGTGGACACATCCCATTTTTTCACAGAAAACAGAGCTGTTTTTTGCAAAGTGCCTACCTGTAGATTTTGGCATCTAGCTCAGCCGGCACCTAGGCAAACCTACCAAACCTGTGCATTATTGAAAACTAGAGACCTAGGGGAATGCAAGATGGGGTGACTTGTGGGGCTCTGACCAGGTTCTGTTACCCAGAATCCTTTGCAAACCTCAAAATTTGGCAAAAAAAACACTTTTTCCTGTCATTTTGGTGACAGAAAGTTCTGGAATCTGAGAGGAGCAACAAATTTCCTTCCACCCAGCGTTTCCCCAAGTCTCCCGATAAAAATGGTACCTCACTTGTGTGGGTATGCCTAGCGCCTGCAACAAGATATGCCCCAAAACACAACATGGACACATCACATTTTTTCACAGAAAACAGAGTTGTTTCTTGCAAAGTGCCTACCTGTAGATTTTGGCCTCTAGCTCAGCCGGCACCTAGGGAAACCTACCAAACCTGTGCATTTTTGAAAACTAGAGACCTAGGGGAATCCAAGATGGGGTGACTTGTGGGGCTCTGACCAGGTTCTGTTACCCAGAATCCTTTACAAACCTCAAAATTTGGCTAAAAAACACATATTCCTCAAATTATGGTGACAGAAAGTTCTGGAATCTGAGAGGAGGCACAAATTTCCTTCCACCCAGTGTTCCCCCAAGTCTCCCGATAAAAATGATACCTCACTTGTGTGGGTAGGCCTAGCGCCCGCGACAGGAAATGCCCCAAAGCACAACGTGGACACATCCCATTTTTTGAAAGAAAACAGAGCTGTTTTTTGCAAAGTGCCTACCTGTAGGTTTTGGCCTCTAGCTCAGCCGGCACCTAGGGAAACCTACCAAACCTGTGCAGTTTTAAAAACCAGAGACCTAGGGGAATCGAAGATGGGGTGACTTGTGGGGCTCTGACCAGGTTCTGTTACCCATAATTCTTTGCAAACCTCAAAATTTGGCTAAAAAACACATTTTCCTCATATTTCGGTGACAGAAAGTTCTGGAATCTGAGAGGAGCCACAAATTTCCTTCCACCCAGCGTTTCCCCAAGTCTCCCGATAAAAATGGTACCTCACTTGTGTGGGTATGCCAAGCGCCCGCGACAGGATATGCCCCAAAACCCAACGTGGGCACATCAAATTTTTTCACAGAAAACAGAGCTGTTTTTTGCAAAGTGCCTACCTGTAGATTTTGGCCTCTAGCTCAGCCGGCACCTAGGGAAACCTACCAAACCTGTGCATTTTTTAAAACTAGAGACCTAGGGGAATCCAAGATGGGGTGACTTGTGGGGCTCTGACCAGGTTCTGTTAACAAGAATCCTTTGCAAACCTCAAAATGTGGCTAAAAAAAACACATTTTTCTCACATTTCGGTGACAGAACGTTCTGGAATCTGAGAGGAGCCACAAATTTCCTTCCACCCAGCGTTTCCCCAAGTCTCCGGATAAAAATGGTACCTCACTTGTGTGGGTATGCCTAGCGCCCGCGACAGGATATGCCCCAAAACACAATGTGGACACATCACATTTTTTCACAGAAAACAGAGCTGTTTTTTGCAAAGTGCCTACCTGTAGATTTTGGCCTCTAGCTTAGCCGGCACCTAGGGAAACCTACCAACCCTGTGCATTTTTTTAAACTAGAGACCTAGGGGAATCCAAGATGGGGTGACTTGTGGGGCTCTGACCAGGTTCTGTTACCCAGAATCCTTTGCAAACCTCAAAATTTGGCTAAAAAAACACTTTTTCCTGTCATTTCGGTAACAGAAAGTTCTGGAATCTGAGAGGAGCCACAAATGTCCTTCCACCCAGCATTCCCCCAAGTCTCCCGATAAAAATGGTACCTCACTTGTGTGGGTAGGCCTAGCGCCCGCTGACAGGATATGCCCCAAAACACAACGTGGACACATCCCATTTTTTCACAGAAAATAGAGCTGTTTTTTGCAAAGTGCCTACCTGTAGATTTTGGCCTCTAGCTCAGCCGGCACCTAGGGAAACCTACCAAACCTGTGCATTTTTTTAAACTAGAGACCTAGGGGAATCCAAGATGGGGTGACTTGTGGGGCTCTGACCAGGTTCTGTTACCCAGAATCATTTCCAAACCTCAAAATTTGGCAATAAATACACTTATTCCAGTCATTTTGGTGACAGAAAGTTCTGGAATCTGAGAGGAGCAACAAATTTCCTTCCACCCAGCGTTTCCCCAAGTCTCCCGATAAAAATGGTACGTCACTTGTGTGGGTATGCCTAGCGCCTGCAACAAGATATGCCCCAAAACACAACATGGACACATCACATTTTTTTACAGAAAACAGAGCTGTTTTTTGCAAAGTGCCTACCTGTAGATTTTGGCCTCTAGCTTAGCCGGCACCTAGGGAAACCTACCAACCCTGTGCATTTTTTTTTAACTAGAGACCTAGGGGAATCCAAGATGGGGTGACTTGTGGGGCTCTGACCAGATTCTGTTACCCAGAATCCCTTGCAAACCTCAAAATGTGGATAAAAAAACACATTTTACTCACATTTCGGTGACAGAAAGTTCTGGAATCTGAGAGGAGGCACAAATTTCCTTCCACCGAGCGTTCCCCTAAGTCTCCCGATAAAAATGATACCTCACTTGTGTGGGTAGGCATATCGCCCGCGACAGGAAATGCCCCAAAGCACAACGTGGACACATCCCATTTTTTTACTGAAAACAGAGCTGTTTTTTGCAAAGTGCCTACCTGTAGATTTTGGCCTCTAGCTTAGCCGGCACCTAGGGAAACCTACCAAACCTGTGCATTTTTTAAAACTAGAGACCTAGGGGAATCCAAGATGGGGTGACTTTTAGGGCTCTGACCAGGTTCTGTTACCCAGAATCCTTTGCAAACCTCAAAATTTGGCTAAAAAAACACTTTTTCCTGTCATTTCGGTGACAGAAAGTTCTGGAATCTGAGAGGAGCCACAAATTTCCTTCCACCCAGCGTTCCCCCAAGTCTCCCGATAAAAATGGTACCTCACTTGTGCGGGTAGGCCTAGCGCCCGCGACAGGATATGCCCCAAAACAAAACGTGGACACATCCCATTTTTTCACAGAAAACAGAGCTGTTTTTTGCAAAGTGCCTACCTGTAGATTTTGGCCTCTAGCTCAGCCGGCACCTAGGGAAACCTACCAAACCTGTGCATTTTTTTAAACTAGAGACCTAGGGGAATCCAAGATGGGGTGACTTGTGGGGCTCTGACCAGGTTCTGTTACCCAGAATCCTATGCAAACCTCAAAATTTGTCCAAAAAAAACACTTTTTCATGTCATTTCGGTGACAGAAAGTTCTGGAATCTGAGAGGAGGCACACATTTCCTTCCTCCCAGCATTCCCCCATGTCTTCCGATAAAAATGGTACCTCACTTGTGTGGGTAGGCCTAGCGCCCACGACAGGATATGCCCCAAAACAAAACGTGGACACATCCCATTTTTTCACAGAAAACAGAGCTGTTTTTTGCAAAGTGCCTACCTGTAGATTTTGGCCTCTAGCTCAGCCGGCACCTAGGCAAACCTACCAAACCTGTGCATTTTTGAAAACTAGAGACCTAGGGGAATCCAAGATGGGGTGACTTGTGGGGCTCTGACCAGGTTCTGTTACCCAGAATCCTTTCCAAACCTCAAAAGTTGGCAAAAAATACACTTTTTCCTGTAATTTTGGTGACAGAAAGTTCTGGAATCTGAGAGGAGCCACAAATTTCCTTCCACCCAGCGTTTCCCCACGTCTCCCGATAAAAATGGTACCTCACTTGTGTGGGTATGCCTAGCGCCTGCGACAGGATATGCCCCAAAACACAATGTGGACACATCACATTTTTTCACAGAAAACAGAGCTGTTTTTTGCAAAGTGCCTACCTGTAGATTTTGGCCTCTAGCTCAGCCGGCATCTAGGGAAGCCTACCAAACCTGTGCATTTTTAAAAACTAGAGACCGAGGGGAATCCAACATGGGGTGACTTGTGGGGCTCTGACCAGGTTCTGTTACCCAGAATCCTATGCAAACCTCAAAATTTGGCAAATTAAAACACATTTTCCTGTCATTTCGGTGACAGAAAGTTCTGGAATCTGAGAGGAGGCACAAATTTCCTTCCACCCAGCATTCCCCCAAGTCTTCCGATAAAAATGGTTCCTCACTTGTGTGGGTAGGCCTAGCGCCCGGGACAGGATATGCCCCAAAGCACAACGTGGACACATCCCATTTTTTTACAGAAAACAGAGCTGTTTTTTGCAAAGTGCCTACCTGTAGATTTTGGCCTCTAGCTTAGCCGGCACCTAGGGAAACCTACCAACCCTGTGCATTTTTTTAAACTAGAGACCTAGGGGAATCCAAGATGGGGTGACTTGTGGGGCTCTGACCAGGTTCTGTTACCCAGAATCCCTTGCAAACCTCAAAATTTGGATAAAAAAACACATTTTACTCACATTTCGGTGACAGAAAGTTCTGGAATCTGAGAGGAGGCACAAATTTCCTTCCACCAAACGTTCCCCTAAGTCTCCCGATAAAAATGATACCTCACTTGTGTGGGTAGGCCTAGTGCCCGCGTCAGGATATGCCTCAAAACACGACGTGGACACATCACATTTTCAGAAAGAAAACGGATCTGTTTATTACTAAGTGCCTAGCTGTGGATTTTGGCCTCTAGCTCAGCCGGCACCTGGGGAAACCTAGCAAACATGCACATTTTTTAAAACTAGACACCTAGGGGAATCCAAGATGGGGTGACTTGTGGGGCTCTGACCAGGTTCTGTTACCCAGAATCCTTTGCAAACCTCAAAATTTGGCAAAAAAAACACTTTTTCCTGTCATTTCGGTGACAGAAAGTTCTGGAATCTGAGAGGAGCCACAAATTTCCTTAAACAAAGCGTTCCCCCAAGTCTCCCGATAAAAATGGTACCTCACTTGTGTGGGTAGGCCTAGCGCCCGCGACAGGATATGCCCCAAAAACACAACGTGGACACATACAATTTTTTCACAGAAAACAGAGCTGTTTTTTGCAAAGTGCCTTCCTGTAGATTTTGGCCTCTAGCTCAGCCGGGTTAGGGAAACCTACCAAACCTGTGCATTTTTTAAAACTAGAGACCTAGGGGAATCCAAGATGGGGTGACTTGTGGGGCTCTGACCAGGTTCTGTTACCCAGAATCCTTTGCAAACCTCAAAATTTGGCTAAAAAACAAATTTTCCTCAAATTATGGTGACAGAAAGTTCTGGAATCTGAGAGGAGCCACAAATTTCCTTCCACCCAGTGTTCCCCCAAGTCTCCCGATAAAAATGATACCTCACTTGTGTGGGTAGGCCTAGCGCCCGCGTCAGGATATGCCTCAAAACACGACGTGGACACATCACATTTTTAGAAAGAAAACAGAGCTGTTTTTTTACTAAGTGCCTAGCTGTAGATTTTGGCCTCTAGCTCAGCCGGCACCTAGGGAAACCATAGCAAACATGCACATTTTTGAAAACTAGAGACCTAGGGGAATCCAAGATGGGGTGACTTGTGGGGCTCTGACCAGGTTCTGTTACCCAGAATCCTATGCAAACCTCAAAATTTGGCAAATTAAAACACTTTTTCCTGTCATTTCGGTGACAGAAAGTTCTGGAATCTGAGAGGAGCCACAAATTTCCTTCCACCCAGCGTTCCCCCAAGTCTCCCGATAAAAATGGTAGCTCACTTGTGTGGGTAGGCCTAGCGCCCGCGACAGGATATGCCCCAAAACACAACGTGGACACATCCCTTTTTTTCACAGAAAATAGAGCTGTTTTTTGCAACGTGCCTACCTGTAGATTTTGGCCTCTAGCTCAGCCGGCACCTAGGGAAACCTACCAAACCTGTGCATTTTTTAAAACTAGAGACTTAGGGGAATCCAAGATGGGGTGACTTGTGGGGCTCTGACCAAGTTCTGTTACCCAGAATCCTATGCAAACCTCAAAATTTGGCAAAAAAAAACACTTTTTCCTGTCATTTCGATGACAGAAAGTTCTGGAATCTGAGAGGAGGCACAAATTTCCTTCCACCCAGCATTCCCCCAAGTCTTCCGATAAAAATGGTACCTCACTTGTGTGGGTAGGCCTAGCGCCCGCGACAGGATATGCCCCAAAACACAACGTGGACACATCCCATTTTTTCACAGAAAACAGAGCTGTTTTTTGCAAAGTGCCTACCTGTAGATTTTGGCATCTAGCTCAGCCGGCACCTAGGCAAACCTACCAAACCTGTGCATTTTTTAAAACTAGAGACCTAGGGGAATGCAAGATGGGGTGACTTGTGGGGCTCTGACCAGGTTCTGTTACCCAGAATCCTTTGCAAACCTCAAAATTTGGCAAAAAAAACACTTTTTCCTGTCATTTTGGTGACAGAAAGTTCTGGAATCTGAGAGGAGCAACAAATTTCCTTGTGGGTATGCCTAGCGCCTGCAACAAGATATGCCCCAAAACACAACATGGACACATCACATTTTTTCACAGAAAACAGAGTTGTTTCTTGCAAAGTGCCTACCTGTAGATTTTGGCCTCTAGCTCAGCCGGCACCTAGGGAAACCTACCAAACCTGTGCATTTTTTTAAACTAGAGACCTAGGGGAATCCAAGATGGGGTGACTTGTGGGGCTCTGACCAGGTTCTGTTACCCAGAATCCTTTACAAACCTCAAAATTTGGCTAAAAAACAAATTTTCCTCAAATTATGGTGACAGAAAGTTCTGGAATCTGAGAGGAGGCACAAATTTCCTTCCACCCAGTGTTCCCCCAAGTCTCCCGATAAAAATGATACCTCACTTGTGTGGGTAGGCCTAGCGCCCGCGACAGGAAATGCCCCAAAGCACAACGTGGACACATCCCATTTTTTGAAAGAAAACAGAGCTGTTTTTTGCAAAGTGCCTACCTGTAGATTTTGGCCTCTAGCTCAGCCGGCACCTAGGGAAACCTACCAAACCTGTGCATTTTTTAAAACTAGAGACCTAGGGGAATCCAAGATGGGGTGACTTGTGGGGCTCTGACAGGTTCTGTTACCCAGAATCCTTTGCAAACCTCAAAATGTGGCTAAAAAAAACACATTTTTCTCACATTTCGGTGACAGAACGTTCTGGAATCTGAGAGGAGCCACAAATTTCCTTCCACCCAGCGTTTCCCCAAGTCTCCGGATAAAAATGGTACCTCACTTGTGTGGGTATGCCTAGCGCCCGCGACAGGATATGCCCCAAAACACAATGTGGACACATCACATTTTTTCACAGAAAACAGAGCTGTTTTTTGCAAAGTGCCTACCTGTAGATTTTGGCCTCTAGCTTAGCCGGCACCTAGGGAAACCTACCAAACCTGTGCATTTATTAAAACTAGAGACCTCGGGGAATCCAAGATGGGGTGACTTGTGGGGCTCTGACCAGGTTCTGTTACCCAGAATCCTTTGGAAACGTCAAAATTTGGCTAAAAAAACACTTTTTCCTGTCATTTTGGTGACAGAAAGTTCTGGAATCTGAGAGGAGCCACAAATTTCCTTCCACCCAGCATTCCCCCAAGTCTCCCGATAAAAATGGTATCTCACTTGTGTGGGTATGCCTAGCGCCCGCGACAGGATATGCCCCAAAACACAACGTGGGCACATCACATTTTTTCACAGAAAACAGAGCTGTTTTTTGCAAAGTGCCTACCTGTAGATTTTGGCCTCTAGCTCAGCCGGCACCTAGGGAAACCTACCAAACCTGTGCATTTTTTAAAACTAGAGACCTAGAGGAATCCAAGATGGGGTGACTTGTGGGGCTCTGACCAGGTTCTGTTTCCCAGAATCCTTTGCAAACCTCAAAATGTGGCTAAAAAAACACATTTTTCTCACATTTCGGTGACAGAAAGTTCTGGAATCTGAGAGGAGGCACAAATTTCCTTCCGCCCAGTGTTCCCCCAAGTCTGTCGATAAAAATGATACCTCACTTGTGTGGGTAGGCCTAGCGCCGCGACAGGAAATGTCCCAAAACACAGCGTGGGCACATCCCATTATTTGACAGAAAACAGAGCTGATTTTTGTAAAGTGCCTACCTGTAGATTTTAGCCTCTAGCTCAACCGTCACCTAGGGAAACCTACCAACCCTGTGCATTTTTTTAAACTAGAGACCTAGGGGAATCCAAGATGGGGTGACTTGTGGGGCTCTGACCAGGTTCTGTTACCCAGAATCCCTTGCAAACCTCAAAATTTGGATAAAAAAACACATTTTACTCACATTTCGGTGACAGAAAGTTCTGGAATCTGAGAGGAGGCACAAATTTCCTTCCACCGAGCGTTCCCCTAAGTCTCCCGATAAAAATGATACTTCACTTGTGTGGGTAGGCATATCGCCCGCGACTTGAAATGCCCCAAAGCACAACGTGGACACATCCCATTTTTTTACAGAAAACAGAGCTGTTTTTTGCAAAGTGCCTACCTGTAGATTTTGGCCTCTAGCTTAGCCGGCACCTAGGGAAACCTACCAAACCTGTGCATTTTTTAAAACTAGAGACCTAGGGGAATCCAAGATGGGGTGACTTGTGGGGCTCTGACCAGGTTCTGTTACCCAGAATCCTTTGCAAACCTCAAAATTTGGCTAAAAAAACACTTTTTCCTGTCATTTCGGTGACAGAAAGTTCTAGAATCTGAGAGGAGCCACAAATTTCCTTCCACCCAGCGTTCCCCCAAGTCTCCCGATAAAAATGGTACCTCACTTGTGTGGGTAGGCCTAGCGCCCGCTGACAGGATATGCCCCAAAACACAACGTGGACACATCCCATTTTTTCACAGAAAATAGAGCTGTTTTTTGCAAAGTGCCTACCTGTAGATTTTGGCCTCTAGCTCAGCCGGCACCTAGGGAAACCTACCAAACCTGTGCATTTTTTTAAACTAGAGACCTAGGGGAATCGAAGATGGGGTGACTTGTGGGGCTCTGACCAGGTTCTGTTACCCAGAATCATTTCCAAACCTCAAAATTTGGCAAAAAATACACTTTTTCCAGTCATTTTGGTGACAGAAAGTTCTGGAATCTGAGAGGAGCAACAAATTTCCTTCCACCCAGCGTTTCCCCAAGTCTCCCGATAAAAATGGTACGTCACTTGTGTGGGTATGCCTAGCGCCTGCAACAAGATATGCCCCAAAACACAACATGGACACATCACATTTTTTTACAGAAAACAGAGCTGTTTTTTGCAAAGTGCCTACCTGTAGATTTTGGCCTCTAGCTTAGCCGGCACCTAGGGAAACCTACCAACCCTGTGCATTTTTTTTGAACTAGAGACCTAGGGGAATCCAAGATGGGGTGACTTGTGGGGCTCTGACCAGATTCTGTTACCCAGAATCCCTTGCAAACCTCAAAATGTGGATAAAAAAACACATTTTACTCACATTTCGGTGACAGAAAGTTCTGGAATCTGAGAGGAGGCACAAATTTCCTTCCACCGAGCGTTCCCCTAAGTCTCCCGATAAAAATGATACCTCACTTGTGTGGGTAGGCATATCGCCCGCGACAGGAAATGCCCCAAAGCACAACGTGGACACATCCCATTTTTTTACAGAAAACAGAGCTGTTTTTTGCAAAGTGCCTACCTGTAGATTTTGGCCTCTAGCTTAGCCGGCACCTAGGGAAACCTACCAAACCTGTGCATTTTTTAAAACTAGAGACCTAGGGGAATCCAAGATGGGGTGAATTTTGGGGCTCTGACCAGGTTCTGTTACCCAGAATCCTTTGCAAACCTCAAAATTTGGCTAAAAAAACACTTTTTCCTGTCATTTCGGTGACAGAAAGTTCTGGAATCTGAGAGGAGCCACAAATTTCCTTCCACCCAGCGTTCCCCCAAGTCTCCCGATAAAAATGGTACCTCACTTGTGTGGGTAGGCCTAGCGCCCGCGACAGGATATGCCCCAAAACAAAACGTGGACACATCCCATTTTTTCACAGAAAACAGAGCTGTTTTTTGCAAAGTGCCTACCTGTAGATTTTGGCCTCTAGCTCAGCCGGCACCTAGGGAAACCTACCAAACCTGTGCATTTTTTTAAACTAGAGACCTAGGGGAATCCAAGATGGGGTGACTTGTGGGGCTCTGACCAGGTTCTGTTACCCAGAATCCTATGCAAACCTCAAAATTTGTCCAAAAAAAACACTTTTTCAAGTCATTTCGGTGACAGAAAGTTCTGGAATCTGAGAGGAGGCACACATTTCCTTCCTCCCAGCATTCCCCCATGTCTTCCGATAAAAATGGTACCTCACTTGTGTGGGTAGGCCTAGCGCCCGCGACAGGATATGCCCCAAAACAAAACATGGACACATCCCATTTTTTCACAGAAAACAGAGCTGTTTTTTACAAAGTGCCTACCTGTAGATTTTGGCCTCTAGCTCAGCCGGCACCTAGGCAAACCTACCAAACCTGTGCATTTTTGAAAACTAGAGACCTAGGGGAATCCAAGATGGGGTGACTTGTGGGGCTCTGACCAGGTTCTGTTACCCAGAATCCTTTCCAAACCTCAAAAGTTGGCAAAAAATACACTTTTTCCTGTAATTTTGGTGACAGAAAGTTCTGGAATCTGAGAGGAGCCACAAATTTCCTTCCACCCAGCGTTTCCCCACGTCTCCCGATAAAAATGGTACCTCACTTGTGTGGGTATGCCTAGCGCCTGCGACAGGATATGCCCCAAAACACAATGTGGACACATCACATTTTTTCACAGAAAACAGAGCTGTTTTTTGCAAAGTGCCTACCTGTAGATTTTGGCCTCTAGCTCAGCCGGCATCTAGGGAAGCCTACCAAACCTGTGCATTTTTAAAAACTAGAGACCGAGGGGAATCCAACATGGGGTGACTTGTGGGGCTCTGACCAGGTTCTGTTACCCAGAATCCTATGCAAACCTCAAAATTTGGCAAATTAAAACACATTTTCCTGTCATTTCGGTGACAGAAAGTTCTGGAATCTGAGAGGAGGCACAAATTTCCTTCCACCCAGCATTCCCCCAAGTCTTCCGATAAAAATGGTTCCTCACTTGTGTGGGTAGGCCTAGCGCCCGGGACAGGATATGCCCCAAAGCACAACGTGGACACATCCCATTTTTTTACAGAAAACAGAGCTGTTTTTTGCAAAGTGCCTACCTGTAGATTTTGGCCTCTAGCTTAGCCGGCACCTAGGGAAACCTACCAACCCTGTGCATTTTTTTAAACTAGAGACCTAGGGGAATCCAAGATGGGGTGACTTGTGGGGCTCTGACCAGGTTCTGTTACCCAGAATCCCTTGCAAACCTCAAAATTTGGATAAAAAAACACATTTTACTCACATTTCGGTGACAGAAAGTTCTGGAATCTGAGAGGAGGCACAAATTTCCTTCCACCAAACGTTCCCCTAAGTCTCCCGATAAAAATGATACCTCACTTGTGTGGGTAGGCCTAGTGCCCGCGTCAGGATATGCCTCAAAACACGACGTGGACACATCACATTTTCAGAAAGAAAACGGATCTGTTTATTACTAAGTGCCTAGCTGTGGATTTTGGCCTCTAGCTCAGCCGGCACCTGGGGAAACCTAGCAAACATGCACATTTTTTAAAACTAGACACCTAGGGGAATCCAAGATGGGGTGACTTGTGGGGCTCTGACCAGGTTCTGTTACCCAGAATCCTTTGCAAACCTCAAAATTTGGCAAAAAAAACACTTTTTCCTGTCATTTCGGTGACAGAAAGTTCTGGAATCTGAGAGGAGCCACAAATTTCCTTCCACAAAGCGTTCCCCCAAGTCTCCCGATAAAAATGGTACCTCACTTGTGTGGGTAGGCCTAGCGCCCGCGACAGGATATGCCCCAAAAACACAACGTGGACACATACAATTTTTTCACAGAAAACAGAGCTGTTTTTTGCAAAGTGCCTTCCTGTAGATTTTGGCCTCTAGCTCAGCCGGGTTAGGGAAACCTACCAAACCTGTGCATTTTTGAAAACTAGAGACCTAGGGGAATCCAAGATGGGGTGACTTGTGGGGCTCTGACCAGGTTCTGTTACCCAGAATCCTTTGCAAACCTCAAAATTTGGCTAAAAAACAAATTTTCCTCAAATTATGGTGACAGAAAGTTCTGGAATCTGAGAGGAGCCACAAATTTCCTTCCACCCAGTGTTCCCCCAAGTCTCCCGATAAAAATGATACCTCACTTGTGTGGGTAGGCCTAGCGCCCGCGTCAGGATATGCCTCAAAACACGACGTGGACACATCACATTTTTAGAAAGAAAACAGAGCTGTTTTTTTACAAAGTGCCTAGCTGTAGATTTTGGCCTCTAGCTCAGCCGGCACCTAGGGAAACCATAGCAAACATGCACATTTTTGAAAACTAGAGACCTAGGGGAATCCAAGATGGGGTGACTTGTGGGGCTCTGACCAGGTTCTGTTACCCAGAATCCTATGCAAACCTCAAAATTTGGCAAATTAAAACACTTTTTCCTGTCATTTCGGTGACAGAAAGTTCTGGAATCTGAGAGGAGCCACAAATTTCCTTCCACCCAGCGTTCCCCCAAGTCTCCCGATAAAAATGGTAGCTCACTTGTGTGGGTAGGCCTAGCGCCCGCGACAGGATATGCCCCAAAACACAACGTGGACACATCCCTTTTTTTCACAGAAAATAGAGCTGTTTTTTGCAACGTGCCTACCTGTAGATTTTGGCCTCTAGCTCAGCCGGCACCTAGGGAAACCTATCAAACCTGTGCATTTTTTAAAACTAGAGACTTAGGGGAATCCAAGATGGGGTGACTTGTGGGGCTCTGACCAAGTTCTGTTACCCAGAATCCTATGCAAACCTCAAAATTTGGCAAAAAAAAACACTTTTTCCTGTCATTTCGATGACAGAAAGTTCTGGAATCTGAGAGGAGGCACAAATTTCC